>NC_080417.1:12238485-13504140 GCF_029873635.1 Malania oleifera
AAACACTCATCCTTATCCATGTTCTAGGCCCAATGGACAGTTATACAGTGGTCAGTCTTTATTTAATGAGTGAATGCGCATGGTAAAACTACAAAGCTATCATGGCTTTCTATGGAGAACTCATCTTATAGTAATTATTGGTATTTGACTTGCTGTGAAGTGTATGTTTGCTACTTTCATAGTTTCATCCAAGGTTTTAAATTTCAACTTCGATTATAATTCCAGGGCGTCAAAAGTATGGAAATTTTGATGTTGATTTTGATTTCTGTTTCAATTTTAAATAGTGATGGAAATAATAGTAAGGCATGTGATTTTTTAATGTAATCATAAGAACCACATGAAACATATTCATATCTACTTAAGGTAAATAAAACTTAAAAGTCAGTTAAATTTTAGTTGTTACACAAGTACATCCAACATTGACTCTGCGGTTGGTGTTCTTTATGGTTACTGTCATTATTTGTCCTGTTTTAAAGTAGTAATGCTGTATATTCTTATCACATTTCTGCATTTACCAGCATCGTATGGCAGGATTAGCTGCTATTGAGATTGCACAAAGGGTCTCAAAGGCTTGGCGTTCTCTGCAAGCAGACTGGAAATATTCAAATAAAAGCACATCAAAGTATGGAAAGAAAGCCCGGAGAAAGGAGAAAATCATTATGCTCAGCCAGAATAGAGGTGGTGCCTGTTGTAGTACTAGCAGTTCCTCAGAGACGTCAACTTCCTATGGTGTCACAGAAGACAGATCATCTGGCCGTTCCTTTATGTCATGGCAAGATGTTTATTCAATAGCTGTTAAATGGAGACAGATATCTGAACCTTGTGACCCAGTTGTGTGGGTTAACAGGTTAAGGTAATCAATTTTAAGTCATTTCTGCTAGCATAAAGACTTGAAGGGTGTTTATGTCAGTGTTGTTATTTGTGTTCTGCAAACATATCTTTTTTTTTGTTCTTTTGTTGTTTGGTTTGGGGTTTAACATTTGTAGTTTCCTTCATAATTTCATTTATTGTCTTGTATCATTTCTAACCTATAATACATTTTTTCTATTATTTTTAAAATCCCTAATTAGATATGCTAATTTTTGTTTGTTAAATGTCTATTTGGTCATCAGATGTTTTTGAGTTCATATCTGACCTGAAAATCAATCATTTAAAAAATTATTAGCTAGACCATAAATCACCATTTTGGACATTATTCCCATTTATATAATATAAATTGTTCAACTAAACGCAACAAATCCTTTGTCAAGTCTAGTTTCCCACTGGATGATGTTAAATTTAAAAGGAGATCAATAAGGATTTGAAGCTCCACTCTCTTTTTGTTTTTTTGTTTTTTTTTTTTTCCCAAATTTTAAATTAGGAAAAAGGGCATGGTGTGGGGACATACTTGCCCAGTCTTGAGAGCTTTAATTTACAGAAATCTTTTTTGTCTTTATCTTAGCTTTTGTCTTCGATTTTTGTGGATGGACTTCTTATTCTCTATCTTGTGTATTCTTTCTTTTATCATAATAGAATCTTTCCTTTCTTATATAAAAAAATGGCAGGAAAGGCTGTGTACACCATTTTTTTTTTTTTTTTTTCTGATCAGCAAAGAGAAATTATATTAAAAGGGGCATCAAGGGGATGCCACCCAAGTACAGAAAAAACAATGAGAAAGAAACATCCCTTACTAAAAAGTAGCAAGAAAATCAAAGACTACAAAGGAGTCTCTTTCAACCAACTAAAATGCCAGCTAGAGATGATAGCAACACAATGGTCGATGACTGCCTTATGAATAGGAGAGATCATTCCTTCAAAGGCTCTTTATTCCTTTTTCTCCATACCACCCATAAAATAGCAAGGGGACAAGGAAGCGAGATTTTCTTCCTTATTTGATCTGATCCTTTTCCACGCGACAGTTCACCTCCCTCTGTGGCTGCAGTGACCTGCTTCTGATTTATAAAGGATATGGCTAAGCTCCACAACTTCTTGGTCCACATGAACATGCAGAAGGATGTGATCTACTGATTCCACCTGCTCCAAACATATAAAACATGTATTGACAATAAAAAAACCTATTTTTTTCTGAAGTTTGTCTATAGTAAGGATTTTTCCAAAAGTAGCTTCCACATGTGAAAAGGCAACCTTTGTAGGGGCTATCGTTTTCCAAATCAGATTCCAAGGGAAGTTATTGCCGCTCCCAGCTAGGGAACTAAGGTGTTTGTAGAAAGAGCTGACAGTGAAATCCCAATCTTTCCTCAAAACCCAGTTTTGCTCATAGGAATTGGCCTGACAATGAGACCTATAAAGTGCTGAAAAAATCTGTAAGAGTATCAGGTTCCCATTCAAAAGATTTTCTGTTCAAAGGAATATCCCAAACAATCCCCTGACTTGTGAACTCCATGTGTTGTCTAACAAGGGCATCTTTGTTGCTTGCAAGTCTGAAGATGTAAGGGAGAGAGGAGTTGAGTTGGGAATTACCGCACCAAAAATCATGCTAGAAGAGCACATCACCTCCGTTCCCCACATGGGAATAGATGAGAGGGAAGAAATTAACCCATCCCCTTCTGATTTATCTCCGAACACCTGTACCATGAGCTTGCTTTGAAACTTTTGTGGTCCAACCATTATGATGGAGACCATAAATACAGCAATGACATCCCTCCAGAGGTGATTTTTCAGAGTCATGAATCTCCAAGGCCAATTCGCCAAAAGGGCCTAATGAGGGATCTGAGGCCTAGCCCGCCCTTTTGTAAAGGTTGTTTAATCACTCCCCATTTAACAAGATGATATTTGAAACCCATTTTCCCTAAAGGAATCTTCTGTGGATACCCTCCAATCTCTTGAAAACTGCACTAGGGATAGGGAAAAGAGACACGAAGTAAACCAGCAGATTGGACAGAGTACTTTTCATGAGAGTGAGTTTGCCACTTTTTGACAAAAAGTTCCTTTTCCAACCAGTGACTTTCTTTTCAAACCTGTCGAAAATGGGATCCCAAATACTGTTATCCTTAAACTTTGCTCCCAAAGGGAGGCCGAGATAGGTAATAGGGAAGGCACTAAGTCTACAACCAAGGATACTTGCAAGCAAAGGACCACAATTGCAAGGCTCCATTGGAATGATATGGCACCTGATATTTCATATGAACCTTTTAAACTGGGTTTTGCACTTTGCACCTTTTTATACTTCCATTACGAGATTACCGTGCATGATGTAATGACAAAAGTTCATGTTTACCACATTTCCTCACCTTTTTTCCTTCTAACTAATTAAAAGAAATTTTTTTTTTTTCTCAGCAAGCTCCCTTGACCATCATCTGCAGTTATGTCCATTGTGCTGTATTTCTAGTAATATACAATCATTATACCAAAATATTGTAATATAATATAATTTTTATTTTTTTAGCTGACCCAGATCTGAATTTACCCCTCATACTATTAGAAAAACCTAAGCGCCTCTTGTCACCTTTTTTATGTCCTGAAATTGCAAAATATGAATTTTATCAACATTGTTTTTATAATTTTTATATGGTATCATGAATAATTAGAAATTAGAAATCCTGAGTTTTCTTGTGTTGGTTTGTTGTATGATTTTGAATTTATTTGCTCTGCTCTTCAGTGAAGAGTTCAATTCTGGATTTGGATCTCACACGCCAATGATTCTTGGACAAGCAAAAGTTGTTCGCTACTTTCCAAACTATCAGAGGTAAAAAAAAAAAAAAATACTGGCTGTGTTTTGAAACAAAAACATCTGAAACAATGCTCATAATCTTTAATGTTGCAGAACATTACATGTTGCTAAAATTGTCATGAAGGAAAAGATGCGTGTGTACAACAAGGAAGATAAAATTATTGATCTATCCCAAGATGGGAAGATACAAGACGTGAGTTATATTTTCAGTTTTGATGCAATATTTATCACATTGTTGTTTTTTGTACCATGGAAGAGCTTCTTTCTGTACCTGCTTCTCCACTAAGTTCCCAAATAATGGTAATAGAATTGTAACATAATCTTGTTTCTCTAAGGGTGATTTGTACTAATAAAGTTGGATTTTTTTTTTTTTTTTTAATTTTACCACCTATCAATCGGCTGTCATGGGAAAACTTTTTAAACTGTGATGTAGCATGGGGTAGCGGATAATTGGATGGATCATTTTGATCCAACTAGAGAATATGGGATTGTTGGGTCCTGAACCCAAATATGTTTAGTTTAATTAGTAGTAACTAGAAAGGTTTAAGTTAATAGATATGTCTTTACTCTTTAGCGCTTGGTTTGTAATGTCTTGTATTTGAGTCTTTCCTATAAATTAGTATGTGGAAATCATGTAAAACAGTGAATTTGAATCTGAGAAGCTAAGGTTTGTTTGCCTTGTATCTTCTTCTTCGTCTAATCCTCTGTCTTCTTCACCCCTGGAAAGCCCCCTCCCCAAAATTCCATCACCGTCCGACCATTTGTGTGGTCCCTCATGCCCAGTGACTGAATATCCTTCCATCGCCACTTAAAATTCTCAAATTCCTTGAATTTCCTTGTTGTGCCACTGTCACTACCATTGAAATCACCACTCTCTGATCTACCTTTTGCTTGAAATTTCATCTACAGATGCTGGTGGCTTACATGCTTCATCTGCCAGCAGCACTAGTGTGGAAGAATTTCCACTGTGTTCTGCTATTTCCAGAATTGTAAAATAAGTATTCCTGCCACAAAATATTGCTTTTATGTGCGATATTTTGAATTTGTCCAGTGGAATCTTGTTACTGTTCTGATCACATTGAAATCAATTGCCCCTCCCAGCTGCAAGCGTCAGGTTCTGTTATTTGTTTTGTGAGTTGTCTGCAATAATTTCTTTAATTTTTGCAGGACATTATAGATTAAAGGTGAATTTGAAGATATTGACGAAAAAATATGAGAAGTTGTGAGAAAATTTGGATGAATAGATTGAGATTAGTATAAGTTGTACTTAACGTCTTTGCTGAGATACAACTGCAGGTTGAAAAAAAAAAAAAAGAAGAATCAGCCACTGGGTGACTAATGTTGAATTTTAGAACAGGTAGAATTATTTTCTATTATGGTGCAAAATTCGGAAAATGCTAAGGTGACGCTACTAATGTTTTGCATAGGCTAGCAACTAAAGTAGCAAGCCTTAAGATGCAGCCAATTGATTGTCCTACCAAACCAGAAAGTGGCGCAACTGCTGTTGTTGCCTACACTTTTGTGTTGCGTAAGTCTGAAATAATCATTTGAATAGGGAAATTCAATTGCAAGTTCTGGATTTTAATGGTAATGGTTCTCTTGATGAATGATGATTTGGTGTATTCTTTGAAGAACTATTTTCAATGGTATGACATGAATAAAGCTCAAAATTGTATTTGGTTGAATCAAAATTGAATGGATCATCTCAAATTTGATGTCTTAAACAAATGATCTTTGGAAGGAGAATATATGGTGAGCTTAAAATATGGAATGAGATGAGCAACCCATGCAGGAACAATTCGTACCTCCCAATTACCAGCAACATGTTCATCTACAAATTTTTGATTTGAAGCAATAATACAAGGCAGTGGCTTGTTGCACTTGTTGATTCAATCATTTGGCTACTTATCTCAGCAAAATGGAAAGCAGATGTGATGATTGCTTTGTATGGGTAAGGGTTGAAGCCAACAACTGCCTCCAAGCTTGCTGCATGTCATCTTGTTATGGGATGCATTGTGAGTTTCCTCTTAGATAGAGGAGGATATGCGGCATACTTCTCCAAGGGCTACATTAACCTTTCGGTTTGAGGAGACTATCAGTGGAGTTGTGCATGAGAAGTCAATTAAACAGTTGGGTCCAGGAATTCAAACTACTTCCCCTTGCAAGATTCTAGAGCACTGGGGAATAGCTTCTAAGCTCCAATCAACAAGTAAGTGCTTCAAATATCTTAATTTTAGGCATCAAGCTACAAAATGTCCTAACCAAGTAATGGCAATTGCAGAAAAAGAAGATGATGATGCTACCCTGGTAATTGAAGCTAAGCATAAGTCCCAAGTGACTTAGATGAAGATCATGTTAAGAATGTCTAGTGAACTAGAACAACCTAATGATAACATAGGTCTCTTCTTTACTTATAATATGTGTCATGTACATCACAGTGACCATCGTACCCTTACTAGCTCATGCTTGCTAAAACACAGCTGTAGTACTAAATGACATTGAATAATTGATAAATGGATTTAATGAGCAACCTCCACACCACCCCCCCCCGGCGGGCAAAAAAAAAAAAAAAAAAAAGCTTTATATCAGCTGGATGCATTCAGATTTTGCATGAGTGGTTATAATGAACTGATGAACTAGTTTATCTTGAACAAGGTGACAATCAACTTGAGTGTGTTGATGGAAGCTGGGATCGGAGGCAATATGAATAGCAACTTGATTATTTCATATCAGCTTCATAGGCTAGGAATATGAAAAACTAAACCATTTCACATGCACTTTGGCCATAGCCCTATATTTTGACTAAACCGATTTGCTCACATCAGTTTGTTTCTTACTCTTCTAGGATACTAGGTTACCACCAATAATAAGTACACATTGTCCGATTGTGGATTTTCTTGTAGATGGTAATCCATCCCAACCTGCATCTGTATAACCTTGAACATGAGTGTGACCCCAATCTTGATACAAGAGGCCTTTTCCTAGGTGCACCTTGAGAGTGAAAGATAGGAATGACGACATCCTAGTGACTTGTTTGAGGATCAAGGAACTGGATTAGAATATTTTATTATGGAACATACATATGGTTGAGTGACTGTGAGCTAGTTTAAATTCGCAACCAATCTTCAATGTTGTATTGAGGCAACCAGAAAATCTCTTATGTTTGGCAGTAATTTTCCATTAGGATTTATAGGTGTATCAATGGGTTTTGATTCGACTCTTCTGAAAGATATGGAACGTACTTCCTCCGTGACTGAGCAGTCCTATGCGAGATTCTATTCATAAGATGTATTTCAACTGCCCCAAATCTTTAGTCTAAGACTTTGTGTGCAAAAGATGCTTTAGGCTTTGGATATCCTTGTCATCATTGCGAGGAATCACAATATTATCCACATAAACAGCCAACAAAATCCTACAGGTAATAGTATTGCGATAGAATACAAAGTGGTCTACTAGCTACCACAGGCAGGCACTACACAGACCAAACTCAAGCACTATAGCATTGAACTTGCCAAACCATTTTCTAAGTGATTGTTTTAGATCATTCATATAAGGATGATGATGCCCAACGGTTGACTCCCCATATAGGCATCCTTTTGAAGATCACCATACAAGAAGACATTCTTTGCATCTAATTGATGCAATGATGGGAAATGGCTAGGATGAACATTCAAACTGGGGAAAATTTGGCAACAAGGAAGAATGTATCAGAATAGTCCAAACTATACATGTGAGTATTTCCCTTGGCAACAAGATGAGCCTTCATACTAATCACTGAATGATGACAATCATAGTATGCAGTATGCACCCAACGACAACTGACCATAGTCTCATCAACATGAGGAGGTTCTAGCTCCCAGGTTTTATTATCTTGTAATGCACGCATCTTTTCAGCTATTGCAGTCCTCCACCCAAAATGGGATGCCGCCAAAACAATAATATTCAAGTGACTGCTGACTAGAAATCATAACAAATGAACTTAGAGATTGGGTCTTGGTTGCACATGCATTTACCTTTTCGGATAGCAACAGGAAGATCAACATAATGGGAAGCTGCATTAGACAAAGAAACCAAAGGTGTAAAAGTAGGATGATCCATGCAACTAGAAGGACTCAAATTAGATCCAAATGTATCAAAATATGGAATGATAGATAGTGGTAGGGACTCTTCAAGATCAATAAGGCTGAAGGAATCTAAACTTTTGTGTAGACTGTAAGAAGTTAACATTTGTAAAAAGAGAGAAGTGATGTAAGGTGGGACTATAAGAGTGGTATCTCTTTTGAGTAAAAGATTAGTTTAGAAAAATACATTTGATAGCTTGAGGATCCAACTTTTTCACTCCAAGAGCTAACTAGTGGACAAAGGACTCATCTAAATATGTGAGTAGGTATTGAGAATAATGGAGCATTTGGGAAGAGAATAGATTAAGATATTTTACCACCAAGAACACATGATGACATTTTGTTGATGAGAGAGCAGGCAATAAGCATGACATCACTTTAAAACATCTTGCAGACCTTCATCTAATATAGTAGGGTACAAGTATCTTAAAAGAAATGTCTATCCAGCCCCATTTTGTTGTGGAGTGAGCACAAGGTAACTAGTGAATCATGCCAGCTCTGTTCATATAGGTAATGAATTGGGTATTGAAGTACTCCTTAGCATTATCACTACAAAGCCTCTTGACATGTAAATCCGCAGGGAGTTTTATTTCATAACAAAAGGCCCAAAAGATATTAATCATAATATGAAAGGAAACCACGATTTATATAGGCAAGAGTCATAAATACAAAAGGCATCCATAGATCAACAGATGCATCAAAATCAAGCATGACAATGCACAACAGTGGAAGGGTTTTCTTATGTTATGCAATCACCCTGTGACACTTGGCCTTTGTAAGTTTGCGTTTACTTGAGTCACTGCTTAAAATATCAACTAGGGAGTCTTGTTAGAAGACTTAACTAATTTTTCTTATTATACTGTTTGAAATGAATTACAGCTACTACTTTAGGACCTTATGTATAAAACATGAATTCATTTCTTTATATGGATGTTCATCAAAACATAAAATCTCTTATATATTTTTGCTTTGCCTGGTTGCTAAAATTTCATTTATAGAAACCATTTATAGCAATGATAAAAATTTTCCAGAGGCAAGAAGCGTGGACCACTGAATATTGTAGTCCAACTGATAGGAAATATGACTTTGAATTATCTTGTGGAGGTTTAAAAATAATTCAAGAATTGATAATGAATGATGTATGTATGTGAACCAGTGTCTGGGCTGATTGAGTTGACATGATTTTCTGCATCTAGTGAAATTGGATCACATTTTGAAGCGCACACAAACAATAGAAAACAGAAATTTGGAGCTTTAAAAGAAGAACATGGACCCATTGCCCTCTTAACAAGGCCATAGTGATGTAGATGAAGAGGGTGTTTCATATGCATTTTATATGTTCGTCTAGCATGGTCAAGGGTGGCTTTTTTTCCTGTGTTAATGCTTTTGATACTCCTGTCCTGCATGAGAAAACAAGGGAATATTAGCATCGTACATAATGCAGGGTTTTCAATGGTCCCATAAAGCTTTTGGGCTGCATTGTTTGGGCCCACTCTTCATTTTAATAGGTTAGCATGCTGCATGGAGCATTACAAGTGGTATTAGAATGGTGCATGGGCATTGCGCTTGTTACTCTAATCACTTCCCAGGTGGGGGGAGAACATGTGGCATGAAGGGACATTAACTTATGAAGTTTTAGACAGCAGAGTAGTGCACATTTATGTCCCTCATTAGATGTGTCTGGGTGATGCTGGGGCTCAGCTGTGATGTACTGGAGTAAGGATGTTTTGTATTTGGTGGGTTGGTAAGGAGAGAGGAGCTGTGATACTCCAGTGCCACATTATGAAAAGAGAGAATGACGGCCTTATGCACCTTTTTGGTGGCTTACCACTTGTAATTTGGCTTGCGCATTTTTGAATGCCCCCTTGTTCCTACCTATGGATGCTCGGGGCATTTCAATGCTGCCACCTTAAATTAGAAATGAAAAAGAAAAAGAGTACAGGGGGGAAGAATTTCATGGGATTTCTTACTCCTCAATCCCAATGTTAGCTTGAGTTGGGTTTTTTATGCGAACTGTATATTCAGATAATGTGCAAGTGACTTCTTTTTGTTTTGAACACAATAGGCTCTGTCCATGTGCTATGTACCTGATCCAAAACAGTTGCAAGTCATCATATAGATGTATGCTCATGCAAAGCTTTTGTTGCTCTTCTTTGATGACCTCAATTACAATTTTTAAAATGAGTTTCAGGACATTGGTTTGCAGCAACAAATGTGCAAAGCGTTCTTTTTCCCAGAAAATATTTATTATATATACTTCTGGCTGTTTCTTATTTTATCGATTGCCATTGTTGATAATTTATGTGTCTATAAATTAAAGAAGTTCTATTCATTTTATTTAATGTTTGAAATTAAATGCAGATAATGCTAGCAGACTCCTGCTCTGATCTTTACAGAATCATTGGTGAGGACTTCTGGTTGGCTACTTGGTGTAACAGTACAGCAGTTGAGGGGTAATAATGCCTATGGAGATTATTTTGGTGTTAAGATGCTTTATCATCATGCCTGCCCTATTAGCATCTTCTGATAAGTAGAAAAACTGTTAAAAATTGATATACAATTGTTGATCCACAACCTTATAGCTTAAGCTTTTAGGTAAAGTGATAATCTAATATGGTATCAAAGCTGGTTACTAGGAGGTCTTGGGTTCTAGTCTTGTTGCCCACATTTATTGTGTGGTGTTTTAAAAAAAGTATTGTATTCCCTGTAATGGGTGTCATCTACCATGTGCTGTCGGGCTGCATGTGTGGGATAAGTGTTAAAGTTTGATATACATTGTTGATCTAACAAAACCTTGATAGGGAAAAAATTAATATCCCGTCCATTGAAGATTTCTTGCACTTACCCTAATTTTTTTTCACTTGCGTCAGGAAGCAGCTTGAAGGGACAAGGATTACTCTAGTAAAACTGTAATTTATAAAACATCTTTGAGTTTGTATTTATCGGTTATTATTTTTTTCTTGCCTTTTTTTAATATCAAAATTTCCCATTTTTTATGCATATTTACTTACATGTTTATTTGAACCATCATCTAACTCTTCCAGGGGAGAATGTGGATTTGACTTCGCAATTACAACACCTTGTACACCTTCTAGATGGGATGATTTTGATGCAGAAATGACAATGGCATGGGAAGTATGTCCCTCTTGACCTCTAACTCAAGACAATTGCTCTTCCTTTTCATTTTGGCATTTAGATGTCTGCGAAGAACAGTTTCTTCATATAGTCTCCTTGTGGGCTTGCCCTATGACTGGGTCACTTGGTATTGCTTTCAAAAATAAAATTGACCACAGTTGGATTTCTCATGTTTTGGGTTTCCAAGGGGATTCATATTTCTTCCCTATTTCTACTTTTCATTTGTTTTTTAAATAAAAATCATTTCAAATGATTATCCCCTATTATGTTTCAAGAAAATGACCAAGTGGACCCTATCATAAAGAGCGAGTATAGGGAGACTTCGAGCAACTGCTCCTAGCAGTCCTCTTGGCATTTAATATGGTGCCAGAATGCAACTGATATAAATTGATGAAATGGTTTCCACTGTTGCATGGTCTTCCTTTTCCCTTGCGTGAAAATTTTTTTGTGCTACTTTCAAAATGGAATATGAGTTTAAGTCATGTGTTTTACCTTGAAATTTACACCTTTTGAAATTTTACTAGGTCATAGATTTCTTGGTTTAACTAGTTGTGTTTTGGGATGATGATTGATCCTCCTTGTTTTTGTTTTTTCTCAGTGATGTAATTTTTATGTTATTAAAAAAATGTCAAGCCAGATGGACTCCATTAAACTGGAAGTGGTAATAGAGAACTCTGTTTTTTATTATCGGTCACATTAAAATGTCATCTGTTAGGAACCATAATTTCAGGAAGAGAGGCGGTTTTAGTCTGACTAGATATTGGGTGCTTTCACTGTTGGTCAGTTTAAATATCATCTGTTAGGAACCATGACTTTCAGAAGACATGAGTAATGAATTTTAATCTTACAAACTTTTTGTTTTTCCCACGCTCAATTGCAACTGATGGGGCCATATTCTGCAATATGTAAGATCCAGCTTTATCCTTTAGACATGAAGTAATCTTCATTATGTGAATTGACTTTACGTGATAGGATTTGTACAAAATGAGTTCACTTGGATCCCAGATTAAACGTACTTTATATTTCCATGATTATATTGGAGAAACATAGACTGAGAACTTCATATTTCCATGATTATATTGGAGAAACATAGACTGAGAACTTCCAAATTATTCAAACTACGATAAGTCTTCACTTAAAGGAGGAATGAATAAAAATTGGTTGCTGTCAATAAACTTACAAGTATGATAGGATAATAATTTTCAAATAAAAATACATAAATAATTGAAATCAAGCTTGTAAATGTCAAGCCATCATTAATAGGCACCATATAATATTATATATAATGCTTGTAATTAATTTTTCTTCTTTAGACAACAACTCATTAGATTATTGCAAGAAAGTTCTTAAATTTCGATTTTGACTCAAATTTCGAAGCTCTCAAAATATGGAAATTTCGATAAAAATTTTGATTTCGATGTCAAATTCGATTTCGATTTGAAAAAATAACGGATATTAGTAGTAAAACATGGAATTCTTTGTGAAACTTTAAAAATGGTTAACAAACATAATAATGTAAGTTTAGGACTAATATATTACAAGTTAAATACATCTATGTTGTGTATGAGGTGGAAAAGTTGTAATATAGTATATGTATCAAACATATTTGTAAGAAAATGTGTATTAAACATATTCAGTTAATACAAATGAAATTAATAAATTATTTAAATTTATTAATTATACAAATAATGATAATATAGACACGAATGGTCAAATAAAATGTTGTTGTAAGTTTACTTTTTCATATAATTTCAAAAGCACTTGTAATAATCTTTTGTTTCGATAAAAATAAATAAAATAAATTAAGAGAGAAATTTTACTTCACTCCTAAATCTCTCATTTGAATTCTGATGAAATTTCATTGCATAGTTAAAATTTTGACAAGTTTTGCTAAAATTTCAAGATTTCGATAAATTGTAAATGATTTGTTGAAATTTCGATGGAAATTAAGCAAGACGGAAATCGACTACCATTTCAATTTCGAGGGTGATGGAAACCGGAAATTTCAATGGAAAATTTTAAAATTTCATGGAAATTTGAGACCATGATTGCAAGTCACATAAGTGTGCTAATTGTTGGCCTGGGTGTGCATCTAGAGGGAGGGGGGATGAGTCGACGTCTTTTGCGGTTATATAAATTTTTTCTACTGACACAAAAATATCTTGGCCAGAAGCAAGGGTATTATACCACAATATATTTCAAAGCAAATAAACATAAGCAAGCAAAGTAAAAGAGATAAGGAGAGAAGAGCTTGAGACTGCGATGTCAACGTGGTTCGGCATCCAGCCTACGTCCACGCCTTGAGTCCAATTCAAGGATTCCCAAATCCACTAAAGAATCTCCTTTCGATCCGGAGAAGCCTTTACAACAAGGGAACAAATCCCAGCTGCTCACCAAGAGCTCTATCAAGGTGTTCACCAAGAACCACCCTGTTAGCTCTAGTGGCTAAGGTTTCTCATTCTAGCTTGTTTTGATGATTTCAACCCATTAGTGTCCCTCACGGTATCTGATCGATATTATCGAGTCCAGTTTAGGTAGACAGGACAACATTCAAGTAAGCACAAGGTTCAAAAATATATTAAAGAAGCAACAAGAAAAAGGTCATTATCAAAGTTCAACGCATGGAACACCCGAAGCAAAACCAACCAAAGCATATGTGAAAACTTAAAATATTTGTATGATTATGTGTGAGGTAGGAACTACTTTGTAACTCTTATGCGTGTGATTTGTTCAAGAATACATTGTAAGAGTTGAGCAATTGCATCTGCATATAGTTCATAGTAGCTTAGAACATTATAACCGAGTTAACACATGCATCCCAAGTCATACACTGCATAAGATGTCAAAATGAGTTTCAAAATAAGTTTTATTAACAAGACATCCAACAATGGGTAAAAACTACACGTGAACAAGGTTGGAACATAATTAGAAGTATACATGTCATTTGAACTTGTCCTAACACATTTAGATACTTATTTATGTAGTAAAACAAAGGGACTCGTCGACGAGAACAGGGAACTCGTCGACTAGTATATATAGGGGACTTGTCAATGATAGTAGGGGACTCATCGACTAGTGTATAAAGGAGACTCGTCGACGTGAACATGAGGCTCGTCGACAAAGATATACCGAGACCTGTTTGAGGCCTACAGAGAAGACTTGTCGATGATAGCAGGGCACTCGTCGACTAGTCCATAAACTTGTCAACGAATGGTTTCGAGCAGACTACAATAAATGCGTGAACAGCTAGTTTTTGCTCTGTCTCTTCTCCATTATGCCCAATGGCTAGCCAACGACATGCTCATCTTCTTGGCAATATATATACCTCATTACCATTCATTTTACATTGATCGAGCATTTTGGTTGTTGAGAAAAATTAGTTAAGCATTCATTCTAGGTTTTCATATTGCTAAAGCTCTCTTGCACTCTATTCTTATTTACGTATCACTTGAAAAAGAGAGTAGTGTGAGGTTTCTACTTGTAATATCAGCTTAAGAAGGAGCATCTCATAGTGTAACCACTTGCTTTTAATTCATTACATTTGAAGGTTCTTTGTGAGCCATTGAAAGGTGCTTCTTGGCGAACACCTTGGTGTAAGCTCTTGATGAGCAGTTGGGTTGTGTACCCTTGTTGTAAAGGCGTTTTCGGCTTGAAAGGAGATTCTTTAGTGGATTTGGGAATCCTTAGTTTGGTGCTAAGGCGTGGACGTAGGCTTGGAGCCGAACCACGTTAAATCGCCGTCTGTAGCTTCTCTCTCCCTCATCTTGTTATTTGTTGTGATTATTTGTTTTGTCATTTATTGTGATATTTTTTACTTGCTTCTTGTCAAAGTTTTTATTTTGTAGCAATCTTGTCTGCGAAAAACGTCTATTCACCCCCCTTTAGACGCACACTAGGGCCGACAAGAAGCAAGTGAAAAATATCACAATATTGACAAAGCAAATAATCACAACAAATAACAAGATGAGGGAGAGAGAAACTCAACACATCGATTTAACGTGGTTCGGCTCCAAGCCTACGTCCACGCCTTTGCACCAAGCCAAGGATTCTCAAATCCACTAAAGAATTTCTTTTCAAGCCGGAGAAGCCTTTACAACAAAGGTACACAACCCAGCTGCTCACCAAGAGCTTACACCAAGGTGTTCACCAAGAAACACCTTTCAATGGCTCACAAAGAACCTCCAAATATAATGAATTAAAGGCAAGTGGTTACACTATGAAATGCTCCTTTTTAAGCTGATATTACAAGTAGAAACCTCACACTACTCTCTTTTGCGAGTGATGTGTAAACAAGAATAGAGTGCAAGAGAGCTTGAGCAATATGAAAACCTAGAATGAATGCTTCACTAATTTTTCTCAACAACCAAAATGCTCAATCAATGTAAAATGAATGGTAATGAGGTATATTTATTGCCAAGAAGACGAGCATGTCCTTGGCTAGCCGTTGGGCATTAATGGAGAAGAGACAAGGAAAAAACTAGCCGTTATCGTGCATTTATTACAGTCTGCTCGAAGCCACTCGTCGATGAGTCCATGGACTAGTTGACGAGTCATACACATGCATTAGTTGACGAGTGCCTTGCTATCGTCGACGAGTCTTCTCTGCAGGTTTGAGACAGGTCTCGGTATCTCTTCGACGAGTCCCCTATTCACGTCGACGAGTCACCTTTATACACTAGTCGACTAGTCCCCTGGTCTCGTCGACGAGTCGCCTCTTCAATCTCAAGTGGTCTCAGGATCTCCTAGTTGACGAGTCCCCTGCTATCATCGACGAGTCCCTTGTATATACTAGTTGACGAGTCCCCTGTTCTCGTTGACGAGTCCCTTTTCTTTACTACATAAATATCTAAATGTGCTAGGACAAGTTCAAATGACATGTATACTTCTAATTATGTTCCAACCTTGTCCAAGTGTAGTTTTTACCCAATGTAAGATATCTTGTTAATAAAACTTATTTTGAAACTCATTTTGACATCTTATGCAGTGTGTGACTTGGTATGCATGTGTTAACTCGGTTATAATGTTCTAAGCTACTATGAACTAAATGCAGATGCAATTGCTTAGCTCTTACAATGTATTCTTGAACAAATCACATGCATAAGAGTTACAAAGTAGTTCCTACCTCACACACAATTATACAAACATTTTAAGTTTTCACATATGCTTTGGTTTGTTGTGCTTCGGGTGTTCCATGCGTTGAACTTTGATAATGACCTTTTGCTCATTGCTTCTTTAATATATTTCTGAACCTTGTGCTTACTTGGATGTTGTCCTGTCTACCTGAACTGGACTCGATTAGATACCTTGAGGGACACTACGAAATCATCAAAACAAGCTAGAATGAAAAACCTTAGCCACTAGGGCTAACAACATCCCCCTTTTTGATGATGGCAAACCATTGGTGTTCTTTTGAAAGATTTTTCTTAAAAAAAATGCTCCCCCTTAAAATATGCATACATGTTTGAAAAATAATGTAATAATTCCTTCCCTTTAATGTATGCACTTTATGACCATCATATCATATTTTATTTTGGAAAAATCAAACAAAATTTTGGTAGCATGTTGTTTGTAAATAAAACATTTTTCCTTAAAGATCATGGTACAAACCTAATTGATTTAAGCAGTTCAGTATACACAACATTTCAGCAATATTCCCAATGTCAATTAGTAAATTCAACACAAACAATTTAGTATAGCCAATCACAATCAGTTCAGTAAGTCCAACCAGACAAGCAGTTAAATTAAGCGTAA
Source organism: Malania oleifera (assembly GCF_029873635.1). Classification (NCBI taxonomy): domain Eukaryota; kingdom Viridiplantae; phylum Streptophyta; class Magnoliopsida; order Santalales; family Ximeniaceae; genus Malania; species Malania oleifera. The sequence goes on from NC_080417.1 coordinate 12,255,163, forward strand.
GATATTAGCTAAGCACAACGGGCTTCCCCACAAGAAGTTGTTCTTCATTGGCGTGTACTCATTTGCATTATAAAATAGTGCTAACAATCATATTCATAACATAGTCAAGACAAATATCTAGGACAAGATGATTTGCATCAACCCAACAAAATGATGCAAACAGTAGCAACATAACAGCAGTATTTCTTTCTTTCTAAAAAAAACTTTCTTAAAAAAAACTTTCTTCTCATAATACAATTTCTTTTTCTTCTCCTCCTTTGCCATCATTAAAAAGAAACGAGAGCATCCTATGGGTTGTGGTTGAGATGCTCAAGAATCGCAGCTAAATTAGAATTGACGTGAGTTATATAAGCTTCTTGAGCTTGAGTGGCTGCGCAGTGTTCCTGCCGCATGGATGCCATCTCTAGTTCAAGTCTGTCAATACGTTCCAAAATGGGATCAATTGGCTGTCCTTCGGCTGTTGTGTCTTCTTCCATAGTAGCTTCCATTTCATCTACCGGCTCGTTAGCCAGTTCGGCAGATTTCTTCCAAATCCTATCCTACTCATCCCATACGAAATGCATTCGGTGAAGGGTAGCCTCAGAGTAAATCTCTTCCTGTGAAGGTACAACACTTGGCATGCCGGCTTGAAGGATATTAAAATGATCAAAGAATTTGGTAAGCAGGCGCCCATATGGCAAGCACCCCTTTGTTCTTTTTAAATCCTCTTCCATATGTTGTACAATAATAGTTGGCAAATATATGCCCCGGCCATTCCACAGAAAATACATGGCAAAGATATCACCTAAGGTCACCCAATCTCGCCCGCCCTTGCGTAGCGAGAGATTATACGTAATCATATGGTGCAGGATTCGGAATTCAACCGTAAGGTCCTTAGATTTCGGTTTTGCAACTTTAGGAATATCGGGGTCATTCGTCACTAACTTCAAAGCCTCGTGTGTATCGAACCAATCATACCCTGAAGGCCACGCTGCCTTGGGAAGGCTTTGAACAGGGTAAAACTGGCATCCTAAAACCTCAGAAAAGGTTTGGTTTGATAACCAAATCAATTTCCCGTTAACGGTAGAGTAGGCCACACAACCACGGGAGGACTAAACAAAATTCGCATAAAATTCTTGGACTAAATCGACAGAGACAGGTTCATGTAATGTAAACAGTGCGTCCCAAACAATTTCTTTGATTTTCCCTAATAATGTGGAGAAATTATCCTCAAGAAATTGTTCTGGAACGATCTTACCGTGAATGATATTCCGCTTAGAATGTCGCCGTTGTAGCGGAATGCAGCCTCGGAAGACACAAATCGCCCACTTGTACCTTTGCGTGCTTGCTCGGATGAGGGGTTCTGAGAAGAGCCCTCGCGTATCTCAGGTTGTTGGGAAGAGCTGGCAGTCTTCTCTTGGATCGGGGTGCCATGGAGTAGTTTGGTGCTTAGGGATTCAAGAGATTTGGAGATTGGGACATAGGAGACAGGGGAATGGGGCGTATAGAGTTTAGATTTGGTGCGCTAGAATTTTAATTGCCCTAACAGGACTCGTCGACGAGTGACATACGCTAGTTGATGAGTGGTTCCTTACCGATCGTCAACGTGTGAAATACTATAGTCGACGAGTGACTCTTTAATTCTCGTCGACGAGAGCCTCTGGCTCGTCGACGAATGTAGTTAAAACTGCTGCCTTGGAATTCAATTTTGAGCCACTTAAGAATAAAATGATTTGGGTGTTTTAATCATAGATCCTTTGAAGTGCACATACCCAACTCATGTCTAATTTTATTAAATCTCTCTTCGTTTAGGGGTTTAGTCAAAATATCGACTAATTGATTTTTGGTACTTATGTATACTAATGCAATGTCCCCCTTTTGTGCGTGGTCTCGAATAAAATGATGTCGGATTTCAATGTGTTTAGTCTTAGAGTGCAGACACAAATTTTTTGAGATGTTGATGGTACTAGTATTGTCACAATGGGTTGGTGTACCCTTTATTAAAATTTTGAAATCCTCTAGTTGCTGCTTCATATACAACGCTTGAGCACAACAACTACCGGCTGCTATATATTCAGCCTCGGTGGTTGAAAGGGCAATTGAGGTTTGCATCTTGCAAAACCATGAAACAAGTGAGTGTCCCAGAAAGTGACACGTACCACTAGTGCCGTTTCTATCGGTTTTGCACCCCCCCCCCCCCCCCCAATAGTCAGCATCTGAATAGCAGGTGAGATCAAATGGAGCATTCTTAGGGTAAAAGAGCCCTAAATCATGTGTTCCTGCTAAGTACCTAAATATTCTCTTAACAACATTTAGATGTGACTCTTTGAGACATGATTGGAATCTAGCACACGAGCAAACACTGAACATAATGTTTGGCCTGCTAGAAGTGAGGTATAGTAAACTACCAATCGTCCCTTTATATAATTTTTGGTCAACATTCTTCCCATTTTCATCACTATCAAGTTTTGTTGTTATGCTCATAGGGGTTGCTTTTGTTTTTCCTATTCCAAGTCCAAATTTCTTAAGCATGTCCTTGATGTACTTGGCTTGATTAATGAATATTCCATTCTTAATTTGTTTTATTTGCAAGCCAAGGAAGAAGGTTAATTCGCCCATCATACTCATCTCAAATGTTTCCTGCATAGTTCGGGCAAATTTTTTACACATGTTTTCATTTGTAGCACCAAAAATGATATCATCTACATAAATCTGTATGACAAGCATATCATTTCCCTTATGTTTTAAGAACAAGGTAGTATCAAATTGTCCTCTTGTGCAACCATCTTCTAAGAGAAACTTACGTAAGCATTCATACCATGCTCTTGGTGCTTGCTTAAGTCCATATAGGGCTTTTGAGAGTTTAAATACATATTCAGGGTGAGTATGACTCTCAAAACCTGGGGATTGCTTGACATAGACTTTTTCTTCTATGTATCCATTTAGAACGACACTCTTTACATCCATTTGAAATAATATGAAATCTTTGAAACATGCAAAAGCAAGTAACATCCTAATAGCCTCAAGTCTTGCAACAGGGGCATAAGTTTCATCGTAATCAATTCCTTCTTGTTGATTATACCCTTTTGCAACCAATCTAGCTTTGTTTCTCACAATGTTACCATATTCATATTTCTTATTCCTGAACACCCATTTTGTGCCTATTATCGTTGTGTTCTTGGGTTTAGGAATCAATTCCCATACTTTGTTTCTTTCGAATTGGTCAAGTTCTTCTTGCATGGCGATGATCCAACTCTTGTCATTTTTCAGCCTCCCCAAAGTTCTTAGGCTCTATTTGGGACACGAAGGTAATATGATTACATCCGCTTCTCAAGTGTGACCTAGTACTAACTCCTTGCGATGGATTACCTGTGATGAGATCAATTGGGTGGTTTTTAACAAATTTCCAAGCTCTAGGGAGTTTCTGATTTTCTTCTTCAGGTCTTACAGAATCTTCCTTAGGTGATGACTCCTGATGATCATTTTTGATATCTTGGGAATTTTCATCTTGTTCATCATTTATATCAAGTTGCTCAAGTTCCCTTTCAACTCTCATGGTTGTTACTTGTTCATCTAAGTCAACTGTTACTTTGGGTGCATATGGGTTAGTTTCTTTAAAAATAACATGTGTTGATTCTTGATTAGTTTGGGTCCTTTTATTAAATACTCTATAAGCTTTACTATTTATAGCATACCCTAGGAAAATCCTTTCATCGGATTTTGAGTTAAATTTTGCTAAGTGGTCTCTATCATTTAAAATAAAGCATTTGCATCCAAAGACCTTGATGCGTGAGATGTTTGGTTTTCTACCCTTCCATATCTCATATGGGGTTTTGCCTATTTTGGATCTAATAATGACACGATTACTAACATAGCAAGCTATACTAACAACTTCAACCCAAAAATATTTTGGAAGTTTATGTTCATTAAGCATTATTCTAGCCATTTTTTGGAGCGTTCGGTTCTTTCTTTGAACTACTCCGTTTTGTTGTGGAGTTTTAGGTGCGGAAAGCTGTGTGAATAATCATTTTCATTACAAAACTCTTCTAATTCTTGGTTTCTAAATTCTCTTCCCCTATCACTCCTAATGTGGATAATGGGCATACCTTTTTTGTTTTGTACTTTTCCACAAAGGTGAATAAAAGCACTGCATGTCACTTTTGTTTGCTAGAAAAATAACCCACGAAAATCTTAAGAAATCATCAACAATAACAAATGCATATAATTTTCCATTTATGCTTGCAACATCAATTGACCCAAATAAATCAAGGTGTATTAATTCTAGAGGTCTTGATGTGGAAATCATTTTCTTGGTTTTGAAAGGTGATTTACTTTGTTTTCCATATTGGCAAGCATCACACACTTTGTCTTTAATATAGTTGTCCTTAGGCAAGCCATTCACTAGTTCTTTAGAAGATAATCTATGCAAAAGGTCCATGCTAGCGTGACCTAACCTCCTATGCCATAGCCAACTAGTTTCACTTGTTATGGCCAAACATCTAATATCACAAGAATTAATATCATCAAATTCAATGGTGTAGATGTTTGATTCATGCTTGTCCACTAAGATAGTATTTCCATTAAAGTCAGTTATTAAGCATTGCGTAGATTGAAATACAATATTTAGTCCTTTATCGCATAGTTGACTAACACTCAACAAGTTATGCTTATCTACAAATGCAACATTATCAATAGATAGAGATGAATACCTATTTTACCTTTATTGATGATTCTTCCCTTGGCGTTGTCTCCAAACGTTATGAGCCCTTCTTTCTTGTAGGAAAGAGAAGTGAATTTGCTGATGTCTCCCGTCATGTGCCTTGAACACCTGTTGTCAAGGACCCACTTATTCTTTATCGAAGAGGTCTTCAAGCAAACCTGCAAATGAATTAGGTGATTTGTTTTGGTACCTAATTTTCCTTGGGTCTTATGGGGTTAGTGTTCTTGATCACCCATTCGTACTTCTTTCCTTTTCCTTTGTTTCCTCTAAAAGGACAAGTGAAGCGTACATGACCTTTTCTTTCACAGTATAGGCAAAGTTTTATTAGCATGCAGAGGGTTTGGTTTGGGTGCTGGATTTTTGTTTGGTAATGAGTTTCTTTTGACACATAGATTTGTAAAACCAATAGATTTGGATGATGAAAAACCATAACCTAAACCTTTTTTGAAAATTCCAAATCTTTGAGCCCCAGGCAATTTGTCAAAATTCTCCTTTCCATTTGCAAACTTGTAAATAATCTTGCTTTGGTCCTCAATTTTCTTTTTCAAAGACGAGTTTTCCTCAACACTTTCATTAATTTGATTTTTCAAATTTTCGATTTTCTTTTGGAAAAACTCACTATTCGAGAACTTTCATTAAGTTCTTCAATTTTTGTATTCAAAGAAGCATTTTCTTCCTTTAAAGAAAAACAAAAACATACTTCTTTTCTTTTGCATTTTGAGTGTGTTTCTTTAAGATGTTTATTTCTCCTTTTAGTTGCAATTAATTCATTATAAAGTTTTCTACAAGTTTCTTCTAACTCATCATATGAAGTAGAGTAATCGTCATCAGAATTTACCTCATCTTGCTTATCTGCCATGAAGCAAAAGTTTGCAACTTCTTCTTTGTTTTCTCCGTCGGTAGAGAGTCTATCGAGCTCATCCCACTCGGTTGCATTCATGGCCTTATATTTCTTTTTATCTCCTTGTTGATTGTTGTCCTTTTTGAATTGGGGACATTCAACTATACGGTGTCCGACCTTCTTGCAATTGAAGTACCTCATGCTTGATTCTCCTTTGTCTTTTTGCTTACCGGCCTTTTTGTTCAATAAAAATCTTCTAATCTTCCTAGTGATGAGAGCAATTTCTTTATCATTGTCGCTCTCTTCTTCCACAATTTCCTTTTTGCTTGCTATCTTTAAAGCCATATTCATTGTCTTTTTCGGCTTTTCTACTTCAGTTGTAGCATTCTTCTTCTTGGTCTCATAAGTCGTGCGATACGCGATGAGTTCATCAAAAGTGACTATAGATAGGTCCTTTGCTTCTTCAATTGCCATAAACTTTGCATGCCACGACTCAGGCAATGAACGAAACACTTTTTGCACATTGTCTTCCATAGAGTATTCCCTACCAAGTGCTTTCAAGCCATTCGTTATATGTGTAAATCGTGTAAACATGGAAGTAATTGACTCACCTTCTTCTATTTTTCATATTCGTTAACCAACATATAAATTTTTGACTTTTTAACTTGAGATGTACCTTCATACGTTACCTGGAGCTTTTTCCCACATCTCCTTTGTGGTGTTGCATCCGCAAATACGGTTGTACTCTTTATCACTTATGACACAATAGAGAAAATTTTTTGTTTTGAAATTTAGTTGAACCAACTTTGAGTCGGCGTCCGATAGCTTCCCGATTGGTATGAGCTCACCTTTGTCATCTTTAAATATGTAATCTCCTTCGGTGATCGCATTCCACATTTTCAAATCGTATACTTGGATGAAGATTGTCATTCGGTCTTTCCATGTCGGATAGTTGCTTCCGCTGAATTTTGGTGGATGGTTAACAGATTGCCCTTGGGCAAACATGTCCGCCATTTGATCTTTGCGCTCTAGATGTTACTCCGAAGGTCAAGCGACTCGCTCAAATACCACTTGTCGGCCCTAGTGTGCGTCTAGAGGAGGGGGGGTGAATAGACGTTTTTCGCAGACACACCTTACCAATGGTTCACAAAGAACCTCCAAATACAATGAATCAAAGCAAGTAGATACAATATGAAATGCTCCTTCTTGAGCTGATAATACAAGTATAAACCTCACACTACTCTATGTTGCAAATGATGTGTAACCAAGAATAAGTAGCAAGAGTGCTTTGAGCAAGTGAAAGACAAGAATGAATGCTTCAACTAACTTTTTAAACAACAAGTGCTCAATCAATGTGTTCAATGAATGCTAAAGGGGTATACTTATGGCCAAGGAGACGAACTAGCCGTTGGCTAGTCGTTGGGCATTTATTGAGGCAAGAAAAATAAAAAACTAGCTGTTTTCAGTGCATTTATTATAGTCCGCCTCCATATAAAACCATTAACGGTTTTTCAGGGCTCTCCCAAACCATCGACAGTTTCTTGTAGGCTAGACTTATTTTGGCCTTTTTTCTAGAAACCGTCTAAGCACTTGATTCGTTCCATTCCTTTGGGTGCTTAACCATTGTTTAAACAAAATGGGGATCAAGTTTATGATATATTAAAATACTAATCTTTTTTAAAACTTGTCCTTATAAAAATTTGTTAAGTATAGGATATCTTGTATAAAATGCATTTGAAAACTTGTTGAGTTTGTTAATGATATCCTATAAACTATCATGCAAATGCAATTGCTCAACTCTTGCTAAATATTCTTACCAACATCATTCCACAAGAGTTATAGGAATTTCCTACCTTACACACAACCCAATATACATATAAGACTTCATGTAGACTTCAGTTGGTTGTGCATTGAGTATTCCTTGTGTATGCTTTTGCTCATTGCTTCATCAGAGTTTGTCTGATCCTTATGCTTGCTTTAGTATCAACTTGTTGTTCTATATTGAACTAGAGTGCATAGGTTGGTTAGTCTTGAGGGTCACGAATGGGTTGTTATCATCAAAATTAACTGGATTGGGATACTTTAGCCACTAAGGCTAACACTAATTATATTTCTTTATAAGACTACTTTATAAGTCATTTAAAGATTTCTTTATGAGATTTCCTTATGAGTTACTTAAAGACTTCTTATTTGTTGCTAACAATAAAATAAGAAATAAGTGTGTTTTCAATATGTGCAACATTCTTCTGTTCCACATATATATGTTAAAATATCAAAGAAATTGTATAAAATAAATTTATTATAATTTCTTAATGATGCCCATTTGCAATTCGTTAATTAATTAGATGGGCATGACCATTTGGTTTATATTGTTGTTCATTCATTTTTAAATTTATTAATTTAAATCATAACTTGTTTAACCTTCAGTAATTATCTGCTTGGCCATTAACCCATTGTGCCACCCTTAGTCCCTTAGGAAGAGAGTAAGATTTTAGAGAAAAAATTCTATGAAGAACCCTAAAATATGAGTCAGACATATGGAAAGAGAGAGTGCAATATTCTTCCGTAGTTCCAAAAGTATGTTGAAATTTTCAGAAAAATATATAAACTAAATTTATTCTAACTTCTAGTAGATACCCATTTGTAACCTCTTTATTAATTGGACGGGCCACTCATTGATAAATGGGTTAACTTAATTCCAAAACTGTTTAACTCACTCATTACCTATTTGGCCGTTGACCCATTTTGCCGCTCATGGGGAATAAGATTTTAGGGAAATTAATTTCTTTTTATAGCGAGCCCTAAAATATAATATGGACACATAAAAAGATAAAAAAAAAAAAAAAAGTTAAAAAAAAATCTTGACATCTGCAACATGCGAACTTGCTCTTTGCCCTTGTGCCTATTGTTGTGAAGAAGTGTATTCTTGCCCCACAAGTCTAGAGGATGTAGGCTAGGTCCCAGCTGTCCTTGGCTGCATTGGTGAAACTCAAAGATTAAAAATTGAAAATCCACTTTTTCCCCTAATGGGATGAAACCGGATTCAAATGAACCAAAAAGCCTATGATAATTGTTGAGGTTTTTTTTGATTAAATTAATGACCTAACTTGAAGATAGGTCTCTCCCTCTATTTATAATACAAATCAAATACGTTCTGATGATCATAGTACCTTTACTCACTCTCACTTGTTAACATATTAACACAATAATAATAATACTAAAAGACTAAAATAAGCTTTAAACTCCCCCTCAAGTTGGAGCTTAAATATCACATGCTCCTAGCTTGTTACATATAAATTTAACACGAGCATCCCCTAAAGCTTTGGTAAACAAATCAGAAGTTGTGTATCTGAATTCACATAAGTGGTAGTAATGAGCTTCTACACAAGCTTCTCCTGAACAAAATAGCAATCAACTTCAATGTGTTTTGTTTACTTATGAAAGACGAGTTGGAGGCAATATGAAGAGCAACTTGAGTATCACACATCAACTTTATGGGCTAAGAATGTGGAAAACTCAATTCTTCCAACATGTTCTTCATCCAAATAAGTTAACAAGTAGTGTGAGTTGTAGCTCTATACTTTGATTCAACACTTGATTTGGTCACTGCAGTTTGTTTCTTATTCTTCTAAGAAACCAATTTACCGCCAACCAAGATATTGTAACCCAATTGTGGATCTTCTATAGGAAGGCAACCTAGCTCACTCTGCATTTGTATATCCTTGAATATAAGTGTGTTGTAGTATGTGGCTCATATTGAGTGGAACACGTGTACAAAGAAAATAGGTTGAGAGCGATAGGATGCAAATGGGTGTATAAGAAGAAAGAAGCAGTATCGGAAAAAGAGAGAGAAGTGTTCAAGGCTCGTCTAGTAGCAAAGGGTTACTCACAGAGGAAAAGGGTTGACTATGATGAGATCTTCTTCCTTGTGGTCAGACACACTTCCATCAGGGTAGTGTTGGGTTTGTTAGCGCAATTTTGATATGCATTTGGAGCAAGTGGATGTAAAGAAAACCTTTCTTCAAAGTGATTTGGTGGAGCTGATTTACATGGTACAACCAGAAGGGTTTAGTCAGCTTGGATAGGGACACTTGGTCCGTAAATTGAGGAAATCACTTTATGGGTTGAAGTAGTCTCCGAAGCAATGGTACAAGCGATTTGACTCCTACATGATCTAGATTGGCTACAGGAAATCTGAGTATGATTGTTGTGTTTATGTGAAGAGCCTTGATGATGATTCATGTATTTTTTTGTTACTTTATGTTGATGATATGTTGATTGTTGCGAAAAGTATGAGTGAGGTTAATAAGTTGAAGACTTTGTTAAGCAAAGAATTTGACATAAAGGATTTGGGTGCGGCCATGAAGATTCTTGGGATGGAGATTCGCAGGGACAGAGCTTCCAGGAGATTATGCTTATCTCAGTGTAGCTATGTTGAGAGGGTATTGAAGAGGTTCAACATAGATAATGCAAAACCAGTGAGTACACCTTTGGCGAATCATTTCAGAATGTTTACCGCTCAGTGCCTGATGACAGATGATTATGTTCAAGACATGTCAAAGGTTCCATATACCAGTACAGTGGGGTGCTTGATGTATTCTATGGTTTGTATAAGATCGGATTTGGCACAAGTTGTTAGTGTAGTGAGCAAGTTTCTATGAAATTCGGGACGACAACATTGGGATGCAGTCAAGTGGATTTTCAGATACTTGAGAGGTACTACACACTATGACATCATGTTTGGCAGACAACAGGGTGATCCTTTAGTTGTGGAATATGTGAATGAAGACTATGTAGGGGACTTGGATGACAAGAGGTCTACCACAGGTTATGTATTCATTCTTGTGGGGGCGCCTATTTGTTGGAGATCCTACTGAGTCAGAGTATATGGCAATGGTTGAGGTTGCCAAGGAAGTTTTGTGGCTTACTAGGTTGGTCAAGGAGCTGCGTATCAGTAAGGTGGAGTTTAGTTGCATTGTGATAATCAAAGTGCCATTTATTTCGCGAAGAACTAGGTGTATCATATGAGGACCAAGCACATAGATGTGAGTTTTTATAGGATCTGAGAATTGGTTTCTTATGGTGAACTATTGCTTGAGACAGTTCACACTTCTGAGAATGCAGTAGACATGTTGACAAAGCCTGTTACCACAAATAAGTCCAAGCACTGCTCGGACTTAATTAATGTCTCCAGATGCTAGATGGGAGGCGTCCTAACCTATTGTCCCAAGTGGAGTTCCAAGTTATGTTTCTTTTTCTCCTAAGGGGTTAATATTCGTCAAGGTGGAGATTGTTGTAGCATGTGTCTCATATCGAGTGGAACACGTGTACAGAGAATTTATTGTTTTATTGGCTGGGACGATTAATGGGTTGGGGGTGCAGGGCAACGCTCCCGCGGTACGGGGGTATTTGAGGAATTTTTTTAATACTTCTTTACGACTAGGGTTAGTATAAATATATATGATGTAATTTTTATTTTGATATAGTCAAATCCAGCCGCTGCTCGCTCCTGTGGATGTAAGCACATTGCCGAACCTCGTTAAATCTGTGTGTTTTTGTTGCTTTATCTATCTCTTTGTTTTTCGTACTATGCATCATAATTGATACACGTTTCACAACAAAGTGTGACCTTGATCTTGATATAAAAGACCTCTCCCAAGTGAACCTTTGTGATATCTCAAGATACATTACTACGCCCTAGTGACTTGTCCTCGGAGAATCCAGAAATTGACTCACAACACTTGTTGCAAAAGATATGTTCAGCTGAGTGATTGTGATAATTCAACTTTCTAACAAGTCTTCGGTATCATCTAGGATTAGGCAACAAATCACTCATATCCAACTCTAACTTGCTGTTAGCATCGATGTGTGATACTCGTTTGGATCCCAATAATCCAGTTTTATTTAATTGATCAAGAACTCCACTATGAAAAAATAGTTTCCATATGAGATCTAGATACTTCTGTACCTTAGAAGTATTTCAACAGTCCCAAATCTTTGGTTTGAAACTTAGTCTATAACAAAAGTTTGAGATTCTAAATACCTTTATCATCATCATGTGTAAAAACAATATCATCCACATACACAACAAGGAGGATCCTACTCAATGAAGTATGTTGATAAAACATAGAGTGTTCCACTGCATACCGTCAAAGACCAAACTCAAGTACTACAACACTAAATCAACCAAACCATGCTCTAGGAGACTGATGTAAGTTTGAAAACCGGAGAAAAGGTGTCAGAATAATTCAAACCATACACTTGGGCAAACCTCTTAGCAATAAGACGTGCCTTTAGATGAGCCACAGAACCATCAGATTTGGGTTTCACAATGTATACTTGTGAAACCCACCACAGACTTGTCAAGAGGAAGAGATACCAAGTCCCAAGTAATGTTGTCCTATAAAGCATTTTTCTCTTCAACCATGGCGTTTCTCCACTCAGAGTGGGATAAGGCTTCTAAAATAGATTTAGGAATGGCAACTGATGATAGAGCAATAACAAAACAATAATAGGAGGGTGATAAGAAGACATAGAAAACATAGTTGGAAATGGGATGTTGGGTAGATGTGTGTTTACCTTTGTGGACAACAATGGGAAGATCAACATCATGGGAAATGTGATCATCGGACGAGGAAACCAAAGCTGTGGCAGTAGAAGCTAGAGGGGATTCTCTTCCTTGGAGCCATCATTGTGAATAGACCTACAAATTAGGACGATCGAGATGATGATGACTCGAACTACAGAAGACATAGATGGTTGATTGGGCAAGGACAACATACTAGAATATGGAAGAGTAGGCAAAGGAAGAGACTCATTGAGATTAGAAGCACTTAGGAACTAGGTGTAGTAAGGTACAGACTCAAAAAAGGTAACATTTGCAGAAGCAAAGAGGCAATGCAGCGTAGGACTATAACAATGATATCCCTTTTTGAGTATATGAGTAGTCCGAAAAGACACATTTTATAGCATAAGGATCCAACTTATCAATTCCTGGAGTTAGTTGATGAACAAAGGACACACACTCGAATATGGGAAGTAGGAAAAATAAAGGTGAATTAGGAAAGAGAATGGAGTAGGAAATTTTACCACTAAGAGCAGAGGATGGCATCCAATTGACCAGATAGCAAGCAATAAGTACCCAAAAACTTTAGATACATGCATTTGATAAAGTAAGGTTAGTGATTTCAAGGATATGTCTATTTTTCCTCTCTGCAACCCCATTTAGTTGAGGAATGTGGGCAAAGGATGATTGGTGAACAATACCAAACTGAGTCCTATAAGTAGTGAATTATGTACTGAAATACTCTTTAGCATCATCACTCTAAAGTATTCAAAATGGCTAACCAAATTGAGTCTTTATTTTAGAACAAAAGACACAAAATATATGAATTAACTCAGAACGATCTTTTATTAAATATAGCCAAGTCATCCTTGAATAATCATCTACAAAGGTTACAAAGTATCGGAAACCCAACTTGGACACAACTCTACTAGGACCTCGAACATTTGAATGGGCTAACATGAAAGGGCTTGCAAACCGTTTATTGACTTTGGAAGCAAAAGGGACACGATGATTCTTTCCCAAATAACATGACTCACAATCAAGACTAGACACAAAACTCAAATCAAGAACTAGATGTTTCAACATTTCCAATGAAGGATGACTAAGGCGACAATGAATTTGGAGAGGCATGGCTGCAGCAGTGCAGGCTATAAGGGGATAGCGGCTCAAAGTGATAAAATCCACCAGCTTCACGTCCTCCGCCAATCGTCTTTCTTGTATTCAAATCCTGAGTAACCACAGATTCAGGGAAGAATGTTACTGAACAATTCATGGATTTAGTGGGATTTACAATCCTAATTCGCTTAACGGCAGTGCTGGATCCATCAGCAAGAGTAACACGAGATAAATTTGCAGGACTGGAGAGGAGAGAAGAAATTACGTATACCAGTGATATGATTAGTAGCGGCTAAGTTTATAACCCAAGTACTAGGATGAAAAGTACTAGATTGCAGGCATGCTGTGGATTACCTGTTTAGGCAAGAGATGCAATGGGAATAGAAGCTTGTTGTGACGCTTGATACTACTAGAACTTGAAATACTCTTCCTCTGACACAGATACAATACGTTGCCCCTCATTTGGCCCCAAAGGTCTGGAGTTGGTGGTGGCTACATTGGAAACACATGAAGGTCTACCATGGAGATCTCAACACTGCTCAATTAAATGATTACCTCATCCACAATGAGTGCACTTGCGAGGAGTGCCTCTACCCTTGTTCATCTCTACCACCCGGACTGCTTGAATCACCTCGATAACTTCTTGGTTGTTTGGTAGAGAACTACAATCGCCTTGTGTGGCAAAGGCTGTCCTCTTAGAGCCAAACGCAAGAGCAAGAGAATGTGCACCAAAGGAAGCATGAAGGATGCAAGAATAAACATCGGCAATGATGGCAACTCTGCACTACTAAGTATGTTGGACTGGATTGCCTCAAACTTGGGTCTCAAGCCAGCTAGAACCCAAAGAACTGTCATATGCTCACTCTACTTCTGCATCCCACGAATGTCGATGGTTATAGGTTGCACAATGTTTAGCTCCTCATGAATACATTTCATCTCTCCAAAATAATCTGCAATACTCTTGTCTCCTTGTTATTAACTGAAAGTACTCTTGGGATAAATCATATATACGTGTAATGCTACTATATAGAAGTTTAGCATAATCCCAAATCTCCTTGCACGTATCTAGATGCATGCACATTCGTGCAATCTGGGGCTTCATTGAATTCCACAAGAGGGAGCAAGTGGTATGATTTTCCTAATCCCGCTAAATAAACCCGAATAGTTTAAGACCATTGAGCATAATTCTTTCCATCCAACTTTTGAATTGTTATCTATGGCATTGATGAAGATAACATGCTTTTGGTATTAATAGACTCCACATCCCAACATTCACAAACCAGCAGCCTCACCAATATCAAACAAGGAGAATAATCGAAATTGATCAGGACAACCACAAACAATGTGAAGCAACGAAACAACCATGGACGTGGTGAATCACTTACCAACTGATATACACTGCCACAATCTCACAACTCAACTTACAATCAGTGCCACTACTCCAAGAACTCACAAAAGAGCCTTTACTAACACCGAACTACAATTAACAGATTACCACGAGAGCATGGTTGAAAAAGGTTGGATCTTTGAGCAAAAAATATGCTCAACAGCTTGATAATATGGTCTAGGGAAGGAATCAGATCATGGTGGAGGAAAAAGAAAAAGATGGCTGGAATCTCTCTCACGTGCCAGCACGTGGGGTCGGGACTGCCGGCAGCCTGCCGGCACATGGGGGCGCATGAGGCACTTTCCGGCAATGGGGTTTTGTAGGGTTAGGCTTCAGAGGGTTCTGTTTTAGGCTATATGGTTGGTTTTGTGAAATAATGAAGGATGGAGGTGGATTTGAGAAGGGCAAGTGACAGGAAGGTGTTTTCCAGCAATGGCTGAATGTGATAGGGTTTAGGTTGGATCACGCTTTGATAGCATGTTGAGATTTTTGATTAAATGAATGAACTAACTTGAAGATAGGTCTCTCCCTCTATCTATAATACAAATCAAATACATTCTAATGACCATAATACCTTTACTAACTCTCACTAATTAACATACCAACACGCTTAATAATAATACTAAAAGACTAAAATAACCTTTAACAATAACCTATGAACTTCAACTGACGTGTCATCTCTCTCTTATTGCATGAGAAGTAAAAAGTTGAGAAGTAAAAAAGTTGCTTCATTGATATACCATGATGAGATCTTGCAATTTTGAAATTATGAAGAGCTGAATTGGACAATAAAATTTAACTGTGCTTGATTCCTGATTTGCAGGCTTTATGCAATGCTTATTGTGGTGAAACTTATGGATCAACTGATCTTAGCGAGCTTGAAAATGTGAGCAATGCAATTTTGAGGATGACATTTTACTGGTAAAACACAATTTTCAATTTGTTTAAATGGTAACTCAGCTGCAAAAAATTTCTCGCTGTTTATATTTATTGAACTTGATGATTTCCCAGGTACAATTTTATGCCATTGTCAAGAGGTTCAGCTGCTGTTGGATTTGTAGTTTTGCTTGGACTATTTCTGGCTGCTAATATGGAGTTCACTGGGAGCATCCCACAAGGTTTGCAGGTGGACTGGGAAGCAATTCTCGACTTTGATCCAGACTCCTTTGTGGATTCTGTAAAGAGTTGGTTGTATCCATCTCTCAAAGTTCCACCATCTGGGAAGGTAGAGTATCCAGATGTGGCATCCACTTTCCCAACGACGGGATCAGTTGTTGCTGCTCTAAGCTCTTATGATGACTGAGCCTTCTAAGGAAATTGGAGAGAAGGGCAGCTGCGTTATTAGGTCTGTTGAAATATTAGGGGACCTTTTCATGCCCCCCTTCAAATGAAGTCATTCCATTTTTTCCCCATGGCATTTGACGGCTCAGATCCATCCTTCAGCCTATTAACAAATTATGATAGAGATCCTTACAGAAAGTTGAAGATATAATAACAATGATAATTATGAATCCATTTCTTGTGCATAAATACGAAATAATCAAGTGCCTTGTACTTTGAAGAACACTTCATTTCTGATGCAATGAAGTGTGAACACAGCAGAATATTCATATTTCCATGGAGCGTTGCAGTGGTTCCACCCAAATTATGTGCTGGCTTTCTGAAATTTAACCCTGGTGCAGAACGTTTTAAGGAGCCAAACATATTCTGAGCAGTTGATCTCTAAGCTTGTTACTCTGTTGAATCCTGGACTACTGTAGAATACCTGGATCATCTCTTAGACAAGATTCCATCTTCTCGCCATCTTAAATTTTAACAAGCTTGTAATGCATGTTGTATATTGGTGTATCGTGTTGTATCTCTGGGTTGAAATTACAGTCCTTTTTGTCCCCAGTTATTTTCCATTGACTTGGGATTTTCATCTCATATATATATATATATTATCAAAGTTCAGCTTGTGGTTTTTACAATTTCACAGGATTCAGAAAGTATGCTGAATGCTCTGTTGTTGCACTTCGCATGCCTGTACGCAATGAAGTGCAATTTTCCTGTTGATTCATGATTGTTTATCTATGACAGTTTGGTTCAATAAAAATTTATGTTTGTTACGAATGCTTCTGAGACAACTGTTGAACAAGAAAGACGTGGATGAATTTGTTGAACTTTGGGATGAGAATTAGTGAACCCTTTGTGGCTGAAATAAAAAAAAAAAAAAATGAGAGAACTGCCACTACTGTGTATAGCTGGGGCAAACCTTCAAATTAAGGTGCCTTTTAGCCTGCAAATGGACTAGTGCTGGTTGGTCTTTATCTACTAGCTAGTTTACATTTAGGCAGACTAAAGGCAATTGTTTTTTTTGAAAAAATAACAACAATTCACTCAAATCCTAATCTTGTCCATGATTTCTCCATACATAGGTATGATAATTATCATATCCAATTTGGTCTAATACTACTCAGTTTTATCCAGGTGTATAAAATTTTAAATAGTGAAAATAACTATGTTTATGTCTAATTGGAATTTTAGATTACCAAAGAAATTGATGGATTATACATTCTCTCAGCTTTTATAAGAATATCGGATTCGTAGGGAATTCAATGGATATTGTTGCACATGATTTCTTAGACAAAATGTAGGGTTTCCAAGCTTAGTCTTAAAGAGTCCAAAAATATTTGAGCCAAAGGGCTATTTAGTGAATAGAGCAAGAGGGGAAAACCTATGGGTTTAGATAATTTACTTTTAATTATAATTGCTATAATGTTAAAATCTTCACATAAATGCTTTATTGTTTGGATTATAAATGCTTAAGAGCCATGCTAACAAATATAATATGAGATAATTTAATGTTGAAGTCGAGCTATAAAGCTAGTGACAATGTTTCCCATTAAATATCCCAGCCCGGGAGTATATAGTCCAAAGGGGGGAGGGATGAATGGACTCTTTTCGCGTATTCAAAATTTTCTTTACAAAACAAAAGTCTTGACAAGATGCAAGTAATTATATCACAATATATGAAATTTAAATCATGCACAAGACAAATAAATAAAGAGTATATGAAGAGAAAATCAACACCGAAATTTTAACGTGGTTCGACACTAAGCCTATGTCCGCGTCTTACCACCAAACCAAGGATTCCACAATCCACTAAAAAACGCCTTCACTAGCGGAGCAAGCCTTCACCAACAACGGTTTACAAAGAACCTTAGAAGAGATGATGAAAATACAAAGAGATGCTCCTCAAAGAGCTAATATGAAATACAAATCAAACTCTCATTATTCTCTCAAGGATTGAATCACACAAGATTAACAAGCAAGAGAAAACGAGCATTTGTAAATGAAAGACTAATATGCAAAGTGTAAAGTTTTAGGTTTTGTAATCCAAAGATATGATTGACTAAGATGATAAAAAACCTTACTAAATAAGTCTAAGAACTTGTAATTATAGCCAAAATATAAAGCTAGCTGTTATTGGACCATTGGGAGTGAATCCCAACAAAAACTAGCCTTTTCTAGCCGTTATTGTGTTGTTCACAAGATCACTGGTCGACCAGTCCCCTGCACTGGTCGACTAGTCACTGGCAAAAAGATATGTTTTAGCTACTGGCTATCACTGGTCGACTAGTCCCTTGCTCTGGTCGTCTAGTATCCTGAATAAGAAAAAGTCATCAGCATAAAAGTCGTGAGATTTTTTCTTAGCTTTCCATAGACATCAAGATTGTTCTTTTTTGAATTTTCTAGAAAAGGTTATGCCTCAAATACAGAAGGGTATTCAAGATTCGAGGCGCACTACGTTAGATGACGATTGCTTTGTTTTTCCTTATCAAAAAGCCTTTTAAAGACTTAAAATATTTTTGGACAAAAGTATATGAAATATATTAAGTCTAATGAAAATTAAAACTTCTCCAAATGAGTTTCCATTTGAATATAAGACATCTTGATTAAGAAAATACATTTGAAAACTTATTTGGATATCTTATATACTTCCATGTCCTTTATGAAAATATGCTTTGACTTTCTTGAAGCTCTTGGACATAAAACTCGTTTTATTAAAACCGAGACAAAGTATGAAGAAGTTTATAAAATCAAGATGTTGAAAATTTGTCCCTTATGAAAACATATTTGAGTTTAGGATTCGTTTGACAAACTCTTTGTTTTATATTTGAAAACTATAAATATGAGTTTGTGACTTTAGATGAAATCCTATTTACTCATGTGTCCTAGTATGCATATATTTACTCAACTCTAACTCAGAAATCATGCAATAAACACACCCGCAAGAGTTACAACATAAACTACCTCAAACACAATCCCCATTACATATAATTTTACACTAAACTTCCTTTGGTTGTGCTTGGGTCATTTCCGAGTGAGTGTCCTTTTGATTTTTCATGCTTGACGTCTACTTGGTTCGATCTTTGTTTTCGATCCAGTATTACATGTATTTGTTACTAGAACCTGTACTAAAGATGATCTGCAAAGATGGGAAATACTAGGAACTACAAATAAGTTAATATCATCAAAACATATAAACCATGATTATGTAGCCCCCAATGCTAACAGTTCCCTTGGTCATTTGTTGTATATTCAACTTGAAAAGGGAAGACCTCCGGTTTAATTAAACTAATTTATTTTTCTTATTGTTGGCCTTACATGGCTTTCAATCTTAAAGCTCAATATGAGCAACATATGTTGACACTTAAAGCTGATTCAGAGTTCAAGTCAAAAAGATCTTAAAGTGAAATACCATGGAAGACTTGAAGAAAAGAGTTTTAAGCTTTAGGACCATGTTGTAAGTAATTCATGTTTGAATGTATTTTAAAATATTTTTGAAGCTCTTCTTGTAGAGACCCGAAGAATTATAGTAGTTAAATAATAAAAGAAAAGAGAGAAACAGGAAAATTTTAAGGGGATTTACAGGGTCTCGTCGACAAACACAGGACGCTCGTCGACGAGCATCCTTCTTTGGTTCGTCGATGGGGACATTCGTCTTATTGACGAAAAGTTACCGAGAGGGTCGTTTTCAAGGTCTGAATCTTGTCGACGAGGAGTAAGCGTTCGTCGACGAGCCTACTGCTTGGACTCGTCGACGAGGCCACATGGACAACATTTTATATATAGCCCTAAAATGGATTTTAATGAAAGAAATTCATTTTTACATTTCTCTCTCTCTCTCTCTCTCTCTCTACACAGTTCCTCTCACTTCTCTCTAAGAATCCGACTCCATCTCTCCCCAATTTGATGATCAGAAGCTACCACGGTGATCATGGGGAGATTCTCTACAATATAGCCGGAGTGAAATGTTGATTTAAGAAGTTTGGGAACCATCCCAAAACTAGGGTGTGTGAATTATTTGAGTATTTTTAGTATTACCCAGTTCATTTGAGGTCAGATTCTGTATTATATGCGAATATACTGAAGTTTTGTGAAGTAAAATTAGGGTATTATATTTTCAGGAATAGGGTGTTTTGGGACCCTGCAGGCAAGGGTTGAGGACCCTAGTGGGTGGTATTTCAGGAACCCTGGTAAAATGATATATGAATTATAGTTTAGGAATTGTGCATATGAGGATTTGGGGAAGTATGTATGAGATAATTTTTAGGTGAATTCAGTTGTTTGATTGGGAAATTATATGTGTATATCTTATGATGTTGGAATTATAAATGCTGCATACATGAGATTGTAATAACAGTAGTGCTCAGATAGTCAGGTAAGGGAAATATGCTATGCTAAGAGATTTTAGTACGGTTTTCAGTATAAATTATATGTTTTACCAGATTATCATTTAGATTATAAAATATTAGTATAACGGAAAATAAAGATTTCAGAGCATGTGAATCCAATTATTTAACTATGTGGCATGAGCTAGTAACAGAGTAGTACAATATTTATACAGTTTAAAAATACCATGTTTTATAGTATATTAGTAGAAAATACCATGGGATATACATGTTTTATAGAATGATGACTTTTTAGCATATATACAAATATAAATTATATAGTATATTCAGAAGCATATATTTTCAGCAATTTTAGAACACCATGATTTTAGAACCGTAACACCCAAATACTCAGATATTCAGACAAATATTCAGTTATATAGATACTAAATATTCAGATTTTCAAATTTATTCAGATCAGTTTTACAAGTGTTATGGTTATTTCAAAATCATGATAAAACATTAAGAAAGAAATATCAGTTACATATATAGTATCAGACCCTAATGGACTAGATTCAGTCAGTAGAGCACGGTACCGTAGCTATATTCGGTTCAGAGTGCAACCACATAACTCAGATAGTATGTGGATATCAGCAGTCAATAGTGCCTATGTTGTGGACATGCTCCCGATCAATTAGGGTTGAGGAGGCCGATCTAACTTTCGGAGTTCAGTTGACTTATCCTGGTCGGCTAGCCAGGATAGGTCCCGCGTTCGAGCCGCACACTTCTGTAATGAGGGGTTAAATCATGACTTTCAATTTTCCATCCAGGGAAATTTTCTTAGTTATTATTATGTGTATATATATATCCAGATTTATAGAAACCATAGACATACCTATGAATATTAGAAGTATTATGAAAAGAAAATTCAGAAAAACAGTTTATGTTAAGTAACATAGGTGTGAACTATACTGTACATTATTAATACATGTTTCCTTAGATTCAATTATTTATGGTATTTCAAAATCAGATTTTACAAATATGTAAACTCACCTACCACAAACTAGTAATAGCATATTTCGTCTTGTTGAGCGTTGTCTTATCCCAGTGATTTAACATTTTTCAGGTGATCTAGTTAGGTGAACATATCAGACTCACAGGTAGAGGGGACTACAGTACTGGCCTAGCAGTAGGGTGAGTATTTTGGGTAGTCATTTTTTGAGTAGTCCCTAGGTCCAGATGAGGATATTTTGGGAATAGTTGTGTATGTATATTTTGGTAAATATCATGACACTTTGGTATTGTATATATATGGTTATGGTTGTATGTATTTTGCTTCTCACTACTTAGGTAGTTTACTGCGTCTCATATTCCATAGGTCCTATCTGCACCATGATGATGTTTGGTGTATATAAAAAGGTATCAGAGCAATGAAATTTCATAGTATATATTTATAAAAGAAAAAAAAAAGGCAAGAAAAAAAATGAGAAGTCAATTAGATGAAATAAATTAGATCTGTATGGGAGATAAGGGTCCCTAAATGGTGTTCTTTGTCTTTTCTGGATGGACCTAGGGAGCAGTGGTACGAATGCTGGGGGTGATAGAGCAGGACCTTCTAGTATGGGAGGTGGAGATACTGATGTAGTATTATGTAGCGTCACCCAGCATGTGATGGCTGAGATGGCCAGGAGCTCAGGGGAGCGTAGCTGCACAATCAAGCAGTTTACGCGGATGAAGCCCTCATCTTTTGCTGGAGGAGTTGACCCAATTATGGCTGCAAATTGGGTCCATGACATTAAGGAGACGTTGACAGTGCTTCCATGTACAGATGAACATAAGGTAGTATTTGCAATGTTTAAACTGATAGGAGAGGCAAAACGTTGGTGGAGATCAGCGAGGTTGATTGAAGAGCAGAGGTCAGATCTAGTGCCAGTGATGTGGAGTCGATTTAAGGATCTGTTCTTCGAGCGATTTTTCCCTACTATCATTTGTAGCGCAAAGGTAGCAGAGTTTATGCAATTAGCTCAGGGGCAGATGACAATATCACAATACGCAGCTCAATTTACTGAGTTGTCTCGGTTTGCCTAGTATTTGGCACCGGACGAGGAGAAGAAGGCGAGAAAGAGGAGAAGAAGGCAAGAAAGTTTGAAGAAGGTCTGAGGCAGAACTTGTTTGAGCAAGTTATCAATTTTTGGGCTCAGACATTCGCGGAGGATAGGGCTGCGGTTATTGAGAGTGGCATGCAGAGAGGCATCATAGCTCAGAGTCAGAGAAAGAGGCCTGCGCCTCAGGATTTTCAAGAGGGTTCCAGTCGGGGCCCATGGAGAAGAGACCGTTATAGGGGAGGTCAGAGGCAGATGATGGGACCTCGTGAGAATCAGGGTGTGCAAACCTACCTTATGTGTCTGACGTGAGGAAGATGACATCTGGGAGAGTGCCGAGCTGGGAGAGACGTTTGTTATTAGTGTGGGAGACCCGACCACATGGCACGAGCATGCCCAGGATCGCCGATCCAGGTTCTAGCTCTCAGACCCTACCTGAGAGGTTATCAAGTGCCTCGGGGAGGCCAGCAGAGGAATGTAGCCTCGACGAGGGTATATGCATAGACGCCAGGAGACGCTGAGGCAGCTGGAGATGTCGTTACAAGTATCTTTACTGCTTTTCCATATCAAGTTGTTGTTTTATTTGACACAAGTACCACCCATTCTTTTGTCTCATCGGGGTATGCTAAGTTAGCTGGGATTGAAGCATAGTTGTTAGATGTTAAGTTGGGTGTAGCCATGCCGAATGGATCTACTGTAAGATGTAGGAAGGTACTTAGGAATTTTCTAGTGGCCATTCAAGGGAAAGTATTACTAGCTGATCTTGTGATATTAGACATGCAGGGATTTGATGTAATATTAGGTATGGATTGGCTAGCACCTAATCACGCTAGCATTGACTTCCATTAGAAAGAAGTAATTTTTAGACCCCCTGGTGAGTAAGAATATAGATTTGTTGGTTCACGTATGCGTGCCTTGCCATAGTTAGTATCAATCATGCAAGCAAGCAGACTGCTCCTGGATGGAAGTCAGGGGTTTATGGCTTTTGTAAAACAGGTGTCATAGAATGAATTGAAGCTTGACAGTACACTAATGGTAAGGGAATTTTAAAATGCTTTTCCAGAAAAGCTACTTGGGTTGCCTCCTGATTGCGAGGTAGATTTTGCTATAGATTTACCTCCAGGGATAACGCCGATTTCTAAGGATCCTTACCGTATGATTCCAGCTAAATTGGGAGAATTAAAGGACCAGTTGTAGGATCTATTGAATAGAAGGTTTATCAGACCCAGCGTATCGCCCTGGGGAGCACCAGTGTTGTTCGTAAAGAAGAAAGACGGGTCTATGAGGATGTGCATAGATTATAGGGAGATAAATAAATAAGGTAACCATTAAGAATAGATATCCTTTACCCCGTATAGATGATTTATTTGATCAGCTTCAGGGTACAAGGGTCTATTCCAAGATGGACCTTAGATCAGGTTATCACCAGGTGAAAGTCAAGGCAGATGACATATCAAAAACAGCTTTCAGAACCAGATACAGACATTACGAGTTTTTGGTGATGCTGTTCGGGTTGACTAACACACTAGCGGTATTTATGGATTTAATGAATTTGGTGTTTCATCAATGTCTAGACCAGTTCATTTTGATTTTCATTGATGATATATTAGTCTACTCGAGGAGTTTTGTATAGCATGAGGCACACTTACGGCTGATATGTCAGATGCTTAGGGAAAAGGAATTGTATGCCAAGTTTAGTAAATGTGAATTCTGGTTAGAAAAAGTTGTGTTTCTGGGGCATGTTATATCAGGGGATGAGATTTCAGTGGATCCCAGTAAAATTGAGGCAATGGTAAATTGGGAAAGGTCGAGGAATGTTCAGAAGATTAGGAGTTTTTTGGGACTAACAGGATATTACTGTCAATTTGTGGAGGGATTGTCAGGATTGTCAGGGCTTTTGATTTGATTGACTAGGAAAAGTGCTAGATTTTTATGGGATGATGAATGCAAGTTAAGCTTCCAGGAATTAAAACAGCGGCTCATCACTGCACCAGTACTGATGATTCCATCTGGAGGTGATGGTTATGTAATTTACAGTGACGCGTCTTTGAAAGAGCTTGGCTGTGTGTTGATGCAGCATGGTAGGGTCGTAGCTTATGCCTCCCGACAGTTGAAAGAATATGAAAAAAAATACCCTAACCATGATCTGGAATTGGCTGCAGTGGTACATGCACTAAAGATTTGGAGGCATTACTTGTATGGTGAGAGATACGAGATATTCTCTGCTCATAAAATTCTAAAGTACTTTTTCACGCAAAAAGAGTTGAATATGCGGCAAAGGAGATGATTAGGGCTCATCAAGGATTATGATTGCACCATCAACTACCACCTAGATAAAGCTAATGTGGTGGCTGATGCACTGAGTCGTAAATCAGAGGGTACAACGTAGTTAGCAACAGTAATTCAGCACGGCTTTCCATCCTTAGACAGATGGTTAGATAAAGAGAACGATTCAGGTACTTAAGGATATGCTACAAGCGTGTGTATTGGATTTTGGGGGTAGCTGGACCTAGTATTTGTTGCTGGTAGAATTTGCCTATAATAACAGTTATCAAGCCAGCATCGGCATGACACCGTATGAGGCGCTTTATGGTAGGAGGTGTTGTTCTCCTTTATACTGGGATGATCTAGGTGAGAGGTGAGTTTTGGGGTCAGAAATAGTGTAGCAGGCGTACGATAAAGTCCGACTTATTCGAGATAGAATCAGCGCAACACAAAGTCGGCAAAAAAGCTACGCAGATACTCGCCGCTAGAAATTAGAATTTAAAGTAGGTGACCATGCGTTTTTGAAAATAGCACCACTAAAGGGAGTCATGAGGTTTGGGAAGAAGGGTAAGTTGAGCCCTAGGTTTATTAGCCCATTTGAGATACTTGAGAATATTGGGTCAGTTGCTTATCGGCTAGCTTTACCACCCATTTTGTTCAGAATACATAATGTATTTCATGTTTCTATATTAAGGAAATACGTCCCAGATCCTTCCCATGTCATCAGTTATGCAAAATTAGAATTCAGTGATGCTCTCGCATATGAGGAAACTCCAGTGCAGATCTTAGATAGAAAAGAACAGGAATTGCATAGTAAGAAAATACCACTAGTAAAAGTCCTGTGGAGAAATCACGTGGTAGAAGAAGCTTCTTGGGAGCTTGAGGAAGAAATCAGACAGAAATACCCACACTTGTTTAGCGGGGTACAATAATGATTTGTAAGTTAAATAATAACGATTTTATTTTGTTTAGTACAGAGTAATGAATGTGTAATTGTAATTTAGAATATATGATAGGTAGTGTTTTCGTTATGAGAGAATTTTATTTTATGAGTATATTTGTAATCTCCCAAGACCCTGAATGTAACCATGACATTCCTCCACCATAAGTGAGGATTAATAATAAAATAAGTAGACCGTTTCATGCTAGGAATGGTGTTTAATAGAGATAGTAAATTTTGAGGATGAAATTTTATAAGGAGGGGAGAATGTAGAGACCCGAAGAATTATAGTAGTTAAATAATAAAAGAAAATAGAGAAACAAGAAAATTTTAAAGGGATTTACAAAGTCTCGTCGATGAACACAGGGCGCTCGTCGACGAGCATCCTTCTTTGGTTCGTCGATGGGGACATTCGTCTCGTCAATGAAAATTTACAAAGAGGGCCGTTTTCAGGGTTTGAATCTCGTCGACGAGGAGTAGGCGTTCTTCGATGAGACTACTACTTGGACTCGTCGACGAGGTGACATGGCTCGTCGACAAGGCCACATGGACAGAATTTTATATATAGCCCTAAAACGGATTTTAATGAAAGAAATTCATTTTTACATTTCTCTCTCTCTCTCTCTCTCTTTCTCTCTCTCTCTCTCTCTCTCTACATGGTTCCTTTGACTTCTCTCTAAGAATCTGACTCTGTCACTCCCTAGTTTGACGATCAGAAGTTACCACAGTGATCTTGGGGAGATTCTCTACAACATAGTCAGAGTGAAATGTTGATTTGAGACGTTTGTGAACCATCTCAATGCCAGGGTGAATGAATTATTTGAGTATTTTCAGTATTACCCAGTTCATTTGAGGTTAGATTCTGTATTATATGCGAATATACTGAAGTTTTGTTAAGTAAAATTAGGATATTATATTTTCAGGAATAGGGTGTTTTGGGACCCTGCAGGCAAGGGTTGATGACCTTAATGGGTGGTATTTCAGGAACCCAGGTAAAATGATATATGGATTATAGTTTAGGAATTGTGCATATGAGGATTTGGGGAAGTATGTATGTGATAATTTTTAGGTGAATTCAGTTGTTTGATTGGGAAATTATATGTGTATATCTTAGGATGTTGGAATTATAAATGCTGCACGCGTGAGATTGTAATAGCAGTAGTGCTCAGATAGTCAGGTAGGGGAAATATGTTATGCTAGGAGATTTTAGTACGGTTTTCAGTATAAATTATATGTTTTATTTAATTATCATTTAGATTATAAAATATTAGTATAACAGAATATACAGATTTCAGAGCATGTGAATCCAATTATTTAACTATGTGGCATGAGCTAGTAAGAGAGTAGTACATTATTTATACAGTTTATAAATACCATGTTTTATAGTATATTAGCAGAGAAAACCATAGAATATACATGTTTTATAGAATGATGACTTTTTAGTATATATATAGATAGAAATTATATAGCATTTTTAGAAGCATATATTTTTAGCAATTTCAGAACACCATGATTTTAGAACCGTAACGCCCAAATACTCAGATATTCAGAAAAATATTCAGTTATATAGATACTAAATATTCAGTCAGTTATTTAGATTTTCAGATTTATTCAGATCATTTTACAAGTGTTATGGTTATTTCAAAATCATGGTAAAACAGTAATATAGAAATATCAGTTACATATACAGTATCAGACCCTGATGGACCAGATTCAGTCAGCAAAGCACGGTACCGTAGCTATATTCAGTTTAGAGTGCAACCCCATAACTCAGATAGTATGTGGATATTAGTAGTCGATAGTGCCTATGTTTTCGACAGGCTCCCTGTCCGTTAGGGTTAAGGAGGCCAATCTGACTTTCGGAGTTCAGTTGACTTATCCTAGTCGGTCAGCCAGGATAAGTCTTGCCTTTGGGCTGCACAACCCTATCATGAGGGGTTAAATCATGACTTTTAGTTATCCATCCAGGGAAATTTTCTCAGTTATTATTATGTATATATATATATATATATATATATATATATATATATCCAAATTTACAGAAACCATAGACATACCTATGAATATTAGAAGTATTATGAATAGAAAATTCAGAAAGACAGTTTATGTTAACTAACATAGGTATGAGCTATACTGTACATTATTTATACATATTTCCTCATATTCAGTTATTTATGGTATTTCTAATTTAGATTTTACAAATATGTAAACTCACCTGTCACACACTAGTAATGACATATTTTATTTTACTAAGCGTTGTCCCATCCCAGTGATTTAACATTTTTTTAGGTGATCCAGTTAGGTGAGCAGATTAGGCTCGCAGGTAGAGGGGACTACAGTACTGCCCTGATAGTAGGGTGAGTATTTTGGGTAGTCATTTTTTGAGTAGTACCTAGGTCCAGATGAAGGTATTTTGGGAATTGCTGTGTATGTATATTTTGGGAAATATTATGACACTCTGGTATTGTATATATATGGTTATGGTTGTATGTATTATGCTTCTCATTGCTTAGGTAGTTTACTGTGTCTCAGATTCCATGGGTCCTATCTGGACTGTGATGATGTTTGGTATATATAAAAAGGTATCAAAACAGTGAAATTTAATAGTATATATTTATAAAAGAAAAAAAAAAGGGCAAGAAAAATTGGGTCGTTACAGTTCTAGGGTTAATTATGGACTTAGAGACCTTATTTCAAAACCCCAGGAAAAAAATTTATAAATACTCAAAGTATGAGAGTAAAGAAACTTTTGAAAACTAAAGTGGAAAACTGGATTTTAGTTTGCCCAGTCGTCGTAGGTGTGCCCTTGGAAGACTGAAGGTGTACTTTATAAGCGTGAAGTTTTATTTCAGACACCTGAAGAAATTCCTCAGAAGACTGAAGATTTAGTTCAGTCGTTTGAAGATTTATCTATTGAAACACAGAACAGACAGAACACCTTTAGAAGACTGAACCTTAAGTTCAGTTGTCTAAGCTGGGACTTCAGAAGTCCGAACCTCAGTTCTGTCGTGTAACCTTGTGTCCAGTTCAAATTTTTCAAAGCATTAAGGAACATAAGAAGACTGAACCCAAAAGTTCAGTCATCTGAACACTCTTAACGGTAAAAAAAATTTTAAATTTTTCGAAACTCTAATAGTGGTTTCTTGTGCCCCAAATTTTCTAAAAACTTGGAAGACACTCCAAGTAAACTTGGGCAACATGAAATTACTTTCAGAAGTCTATAAACACATGGTTTTACAAATCAAAACTCACCAAGAATTGAAAAATTTGCTGAAAGCTATCTTGCAAACAAAGCTCTCTCTTGCTCTACTGCTTGTTCAACTGAATTGCTGATCTAAATTGTTGATCACTACTCTCTGAGTTCCTATTACTAATTTCTCATTTGGAGAAAGGAACTTGGTGAATTCTAAACTTGAGCTTCACTTGTATTTCTATTTGATATTTAAATATTGAAGTATCTAGTATTTGAATTGTACTAATCTGCTATTTGTGAGAGATTTTTGTACGCAAAAGTTACTTCTTGTTTCTTGTAGTTCCTTGGACGATTCTAGGTTGTTGGATCATTGACTGAGTGTGGGGAATCACTTGGAGAGGTTTTTCTCTAGCCTTGTGAAGGAGCGGCTGAGTGTGGGAATCACTTGTAAACGGTTTACTTTGCCCGAAAAGGAGTACGATAGTGGAATCCTTTTGTGGTATTGACCAAGGGCGAGGACGTAGGATGGGGATAAGCTGAACTTCATAAAAATCTTGGTGTTGTTCTCTACCCTTTTCTCTTTATTTTTCAGCAAATATATATTGTGGTGTATACAAAATTGCAGGTTGCTGAAAGTACAAAACTAAGATTAAAAGAAGACTCTTGATAAAAGAAAGTACGTTTTGATTAAATGTTTGTGGAAACCTAAAAGGGAGTACGTTGTTTAATCATTTTCAAAAATCTTTATTAAGAGATTGCAAACAATTTCA
The DNA here is from genome assembly GCF_029873635.1 of Malania oleifera. Lineage (NCBI taxonomy): Eukaryota > Viridiplantae > Streptophyta > Magnoliopsida > Santalales > Ximeniaceae > Malania > Malania oleifera. The sequence goes on from NC_080417.1 coordinate 12,284,698, forward strand.
TTCAAATACAGGGCTTACACTTATTCACAGGGTTACATTCAAAAGCTGAAATTATCAAAGGTTGCAAATTTCATATTGGTTTGGTTTCTTGGTTGTTTACTTCAAAGTGTTTGATTGGTTATTTTGTTAATCAAAGTTTTGATTGCTTGTGTTATGTTGTGGATTGATTAAGTGAATAAACTTTTGTTGTGTGTTTAATAAGAAGTTAAAATTCTTGAAAAGAAATCATTAAAATTTTTTAATAACCCAATTCACCCCCCTCTTGGGACTATACTTCTACTTTCACTTGTATATCGAATGAATTAAGAAGGGTCTTACATATTGAGCTTAGATTTGAAAAGCTTAAACACTAAATAACCTAAACTTGAATTAAATGATAGTTAAACTCATTTAAAAATTGATTGGTTATAAACACAAATAATCGACTTAATCCCTAACCATATTTACTATTGAAGGGCATTTGACCCCTAAATTGTGCCCAAAAGGACTCATTAGTAAGTTTAGAGAACCCATTATAAAAGAAATTAGAATTAAAATGATACTTTACTAGAGCATATTATAAAACATGTAACACCCTTAGGTTATGTTTGGTTTACGAAATACCTATTCCAAAGAATAGATTAGTTTTAGTTAGTTAGTTAGAACTAGTTATATAAGAAATTATATTGTGATTATAAAACAAATAACAATGAGAAACATTTTGAGTCTACAATAAGGAATAGACAAGGAATAACTATTCTCAAATTTAATTATTGGGATGTATATTCCTTATTACATATTGAATGAAATAATTATAAATATATAAAGAATAACCATTCTCTTGATTCCTAAAATTTAAACTATATTAATGAAATAATTATAAATATATAAAGAATAACCATTCTCTTGATTCCTAAAATTTAAACTATATTCAACCATATTCCAATGAATAATTATTCCGTCAAACTAAACGAGTCATTATACTGTAGAGGTAAGCCACCTCATAATACTGGGGCATTAACTCCTCAAAGATTATTTTATCAAACTAAACAAGTCATTATAGTGTAGAGGTAATCCACCTCATAATACTGGGCCATTAACTCCTCAAAGGTTATTTTGTCAAACTACACAAGTCATTATAATGTAGAGGTAAGCCACCCCATAATACTGGGGCATTAACTCAAAGAGGCATCCCTCTCTCTCTCTCTCTCTCTCTCTCTCTCTCACACACACACACACACACACACACACACACACACATCCTACTAACTTAAGTATTAAAGAAAGCCCTTGATCACAACTTTAGGTCCTTCAAATCTTATTTTCTATCCTTGCAAATGAATTGACACAAGGTTCTGAATAAAAGGAGGACAATATATTGGTGCACTTGATACAAAATTTGAGGGAGTTTCTTTTTATATCTTAATCTAGTTATTTAACCATGCCTACCACCTTCAACGTAGCCTAGTATGATCATTTAGGATTAAATCCACTTTTGCCTAGAGAGTCTCACTAACAAGGTAAGGAACCTTGCTAGAAAAAATGGAACTGATGAACAATTCATGTCTTTCCAACAAATAATCAAATCCATATTTGAAGAAATCCTTCAAAAAAAAAAATACATGTCCTTGGAACCAACCAAGGAGCCAATACTCGCGGTAGGGGTGTGCCACCCCCTAGCCAACACATAGTGTCCCAATTTTGCTGGTTACAAGAGAAGGAAAAACTTAAAAAAAAATTGAGAAAGAGCCTAATTAGCACTAGTACTGGTGCTTTTGATTTTTGAAAAAAAAAAATTCAAATGGATTGATGATCTCCTTGATTAAATGATGAAGTTTGAAAGAAAATAATGGAATATTGCCCTCCAAAATGCCAACTCTGGATAAGTATGACAACTCCACTAACCCCATCGACCACCTAAATACATTCAAAACCTTAAAGCTACTTTGAGGAGTCCTAGTCATTGTTGGCATGAGTTGTCCTCTGAGAGATTATAGGAGGGATTTTTTGGATACAAATCCCTCAATTATAGGGTCAGCTTTTGGATACAAATCCCTCACTTATAGAATCAATCAATTATAGGGTCAACTCTTAAATTTAGCAATGATATATGTATAGCCAAATATAAATAAGTTTCTTGTTATATATACCCATTCATCCCTGTAAAAATAAATGGAAGATACAAAATTTTTATATATTTTATCATGGTATCAGAGCACCCGATCATTTTTTGGCTGCTCATCCGGATTTTTTGAACCATCTTGTCTTCCTCTATGGCCGATACAGACTCCCATATGAATGAATCTTTGGTTTCCTCCATCCTGGCCGAGCTGACCACGAAAATGACTGAAGTTTTGAACTAAGCTTCAGCCCTAGCCCAGAGCATTGAGACTACTACTACAACGATCGGTATCAAGTTGGATGACACCAATTATGCTCTTTGGTCCCAAGTTGTCAAGATGTATATCTTGAGCAAAGAAAAACTGGGGTATATAAACAATGATCTCCCTCAACCTCCTCAGACAGACTCTAACTTTAGATGGTGGTGCAAAGACAACACTATTGTTAAAGGTTGGTTGATTAATTCCATGGACTCCCCCCTTCTTAGTTACTTCATTCGATTTCCGACAGCCAAGATGGTCTGGGATATAATTGCTACTACATATTTTGATGCCAATGACACCTCCCAAGTGTATGACCTTCGGCGATGCGTGACCCACCTCAAACAGGCCGGTGGCTCTTTTGAAAAATTCTACAATGATCTCCAAGGCCTCTGGCGTGAAATAGACTTCCACCACCCAAACCAAATGGAATTCCCAACTGATATTCAACATTACAATACTCTAGTTCAAAAAGATCGGGTACATGTGCTCTTGGATGGTCTTGATGACTGCCTAAACCATATCCGAAGTGATGTCTTGCAGATAAAACCATTCCCAATAGTGGAGCAAGCCTATGCACATGTGTGTAGGGAAGCTCTTCATCAAGCGGTGATGACAATTGGTAGCTTCGTTGATACACCAAGAGCGATTTTGGCATTCAAGTGCTTCAAATATGACTCACATCCCCTAGCACCCTTTGGGTCTCTTTCTTTACAAGGTGGAAAATCTAATTCCAACTCCAAATCTCGAGCCAGCCCAGATGAAACTAAATGTTCTCACTGTGGGAATATAAAGCATACCCGTGAGACCTGCTTCAAGCTACACAGGTATTCTGATTGGTGGCACAACCTTTAGAATTGGAAGCGCCATGATGAAGTTAGAAATGATAAAGGCATGGGCAAGGCTGCGGTGGTTGCAACAGAACCACATCTTTCCATAAATCTAGTTGAGAGATCAAATTCTAACCCAGGTAATGCTCTCCTTGGGTTATAATAGAGAGGCTAAGTACAACGCTTGGATACTTGATTATGGAGTAACGAACTATATGACGTTTGATGCAAATAGCACTTTTCTCTTTGGCGAACTAGCATCGCCAATGCTAATGGAGTCATCTCTTTGGTAACAGGGGCTGGGACTATGATGTTCTCACCAGCCCTACTACTATCTAATACCATACTCATGCCTTCCCTTTCTCCCAAGTTACTATCCATGAGTCAAGTTACTAAAGACCTGAATTGTGTTGTGCTCATTTATCCTACGTTTTGTCTTATTCAGAATATTTTCACTAAGGAGATCATTAGACGTGGTACTAAGAAAAAGGGGGGGGGGGGGCTCTATTACATGGAAGATTTCAGTGTCGACCGAGCACATCACATCCACTACCTGAGTGACCTCAAAATAGAACATATTTGACTTTGGCATCGTTGGTTAGGCCCTCCTTCGTTTGGTTATTTGAAACATGTGTTTCTTGGTTTATTTTCGGATTTGTCAATTTTGGAGTTTAAATGTGAGGCTTGAATTTTAGCTAAAAATCATCGAGTCACTTATCCGTTAAGTATGAATAAGAGTGACGTTCCTTTTGCTTTTATTCACTCTGATGTATGAGTTCCTTCCCCAAAATCTACTATGTCTGGTTTCCGCTGGTTTGTGATATTTGTTGATGATTGCACTCAAATGGCTTGGATTTACTTATTGAAACATAAAGATGAGGTCTTTCATGTATTTCAATCCTTTCATAAAATGATTCAAACTTAGTTCTCCGCTAAGATTCGAATCCTTTGATCTAATAATGGTGGAGAATATGTGAATCAACAGTTCCATGATTATTTCCAACACCATGGAATTATTCATGATACCTCATGCCCCAAACTGCTCAGCAACATGGTATTGTAGAGCACAAAAATCACCATATCCTTGAAACTGCTCAAGCTCTTTTAATTGGAGCTCACGTGCCTAGCCACAACTAGGCTGTTGTTGTTGCTATGACCGTCCATCTAATTAACCGCATGCCCTCCAAAGTTCTTAAGTTTAAGACTCAGCTACATGCCTTGTCAACCTATGTTTCATTGCCCACAGTGCTAATGCTTCCACCTCGAATCTTTGGCTACATTGCATTTTTTTTAACTCCACAAGAACTGGCTCACGAAACTTAATCCTTATTCCATTCAATGTCTCTTTTTGGGATACACTATACATAAAAAAGGTACCATTGCTACAGTCCAACTACTAGGTGCACCTATGTCACTAAAGATGTCACGTCCCTTGAATCTGACACTTTCTACTCTCCTGTCACATCCAATTCTTCTCTTTAGGGGGAGACACGAGAGGAAGAGCTGAATTGGTTGACATTTGATTGGTTCAAGGACACTCGTAGAGACCTGAACCTAGGAAATAAATGAAAATAAATAAATAAAATAAAATAAATAAAGAAAAGGAAAAGCAAGAAAAAAAATGGAAATGGTTTGGTTTAGCACCAAACTGTCAACGGTTTAAGGCTATCTCAGAAAAACCATCGACGATTTAAACTACCGAGAGCATTTTTAAGTGTCAAATCGTCAACGGGTTTGTCAAGCCCAGGAAAACTATCGACGGTTTCCTACGGGCTAGCTTCACTATAAATAGAAGTGAGCTCCTTTTTATTAGGAAAAATATATTTCCTCTCTCTCTCTCTTTCTCTCTCTCTCTCTCTCTCTCTCCGCGCTTCTCTCTCTCTTCCTAGGCTTCCCGGGATCTGCTCTTGCTCTTCGATTGTCTCTCTCTCCATTCTTGGGTTGCTAGATTAGTTCCCGCAGCGGTTTCGAAAAGTTGGGGCTTCCATCTTCCAAACATTTTAGGCATATTTTCAAGAACAGGTAAGGGGAATAAATTATGCTAGCTTTTTATTAAATTTGAACCGATTAAACTAGAGTTTATGATACTAGAAACATTATACTAGTTATATTTCAAAATCCAACTGATTGAAGTTGAGTATGGGTATGAGGATTATATTATATCAGTTTAATTTGGGAATGAAACCGTTTAAAATTGAGAATGTGAATGCAGGAACATCATATGTTATTTTCTAAATGTAATATACATATGAAATCGATGGTTTTGGTAGTTATACTAGTATTTTGGGAAAACTAGGGTGAGTAGGGTTGATCATCTCCGTTTTCTTGTAAACTATATATTTTGAGTTAAATTAAAATGGTAGAGGTGATCATATCCTGGATTTCATTAAAGTATACCGAGTATTATATGATATGTTCATCGGTAAATTTATTAGGGTATGATATAACATTCAAATCATGTGGCATGAGATTAATTCTTCATAATAAACCAGTTGTGGGTACTGTGGTAAATAAATTTATATGCTTGGATGCTTTGTTAGTGTGGTTATTTGTGTATTTCATAGTATAACGTTGGTAGGCCTGAGGAGTTCATTATATTGTCATTGATATAAATTGTGATATAACATTGGAAGGATATGAGGAGGTCATTATATTGTCATTTATATAAAGGGGGTAAAACGTTGGCAGTGAATGAGAAGGTCATTTTACTGATTTACTATGAATAGGTCATTGTGAAAGTGTAACAATTGTCTGTTGGTGAAGTACGTGCTAAGAATGATGGGGAGGGATGCCCTGAGAACCATGTGAAGTGAAGTATTTATGCATTATCCTTTGTGGATGTGAGTACTTGTATGTGAGTCAAATGTATTGTGATTATGGATGTGATGTGGTATTATGTACAATACGTGTATGCAATTTTCTGTAGTATGGTTGATGATATAGGCATGAGTTACAGTTTATCAATGTAGTTTCTTCGAGTTAAAGTATTGGTTATATTTTATATACACTAAAACTCATGTTACCCACACACTGGCAATAACTTATTCTGCCTTACTGAGAAGTGTATCACCCTGGTGAATTATTAACTTTTCAGGTCCTTTTGGAGATCGGGCTTAGAAAGCTTGGGAAGGGTTTAGTTTTTGTAGCTATGAGTGGTTGTAAGATATGGAACTTTATGTTTTTATTCTAAACCCTTGGACTGTAATGACACTATTTAGAGATGTTTATATTGGTGATAGTATAGAACTCCGGTATTTTATTTGAGGATGTTTAATTATTTTCCGCTTCTTGGATGATATTTATGGTATCAAAAATTTGTGAATGAAACACATAACCCCCAAGCCCCACTCTCGGGTTCGGGGTGTTACAATTGGTATCAGAGCTTTAGGTTGCTAGGTTGTGCAGACTTTAGGGATGAGTAATACTAGAGTATATGAATGAATGACAAAGAGGGTAGGAAATGGGTAGATTAGATGTTGAAGGGTTTAGGATTTTGTCTCGTGACCTGAAAGTGGAAATATGTCGATGGCTTTCTGTGATTTTTCTAAAGCAGTTAATGGTTTTAGAAAAGTCATGACAAACCATAGACAATTTCATTTCTAAGTTGTGAGATTGGTCCTTAAATTGAGAACTTGGGCGTATATTGGTCTTTAGTTTAATGTTGCATCGATTATATTACGATATTGGAATTATAAATTCATTTCTCTCCTATCTTCAGGATGGATCCCAGAGGTAAATACATGGACACTGGAGGGGATACTAATTTAGGGGTTTCTAGTGGGGAAGAGATGGATACCTCCATATTGCTACTAGGGTTAGCCTGATAGATTAGGGCAGAGATTAGGCAGGACTCCAAGGGACGGAACCACCCACCTGTGAACCATGGCTGCTCAATTGAGCAATTTACTGGCCTGAAACCCTTTACTTTTGTGGGTGGCACTAACCCAATCATGGCTGAGAATTGGGTGCAGGAGATGGAGAAGATATTGACAGTGTTGTGTTGCACTGAGGAGAAGAAGGTTCTCTTTGCCACCTTTAAGCTGACAAGAGAGGCCGAGTGGTGGTGGCAAGCGGTGAAGCTATTAGAGGAGCAGCGGTACCTGCAATTATGACCTGGAGTCGTTTCAAGGTGGTCTTCTACGACCGGTACTTCCCCACCACTACCAGGGATGCAAAGGTGGAGGAATTTCTTAACCCGAACCAGGGGCACCTTACCATTCAGCAGTCAGCTTCCAAGTTCATGGAGCTGTCTTGATTTGCCCCCTACATGGTCCCAGATGAATATAGAAAGGCACGAAGGTTTGCAGATACAAAATTTCTCGGAGTTGGTGGATAAAGCCACCGTAGCAGAGATGAGCCTGCAGAGAGGTGTAGAGATGTCAGATCAGAGGAAGAGACCTATGCTTCCTAATTTCCATGTAGATGCCAAATAGGATTCATGGAGGAGATATGGTGATACCGTAGGCTAGAGGCCAGATAGGGATGATCGAGGCTACCAAGGTAATTCATCACGCCCTCACTGTGCTAGATGTAATAAGAGGCATTGAGGAGAATGCCCGGGGAGGGGTGTTGTGTGCTATCGGTGTGACAAGTACGACCATATATCCCGAGATTGTCGTGGATCGCCAAACAATGCACCCACTCCTAATAAGAACCTTGGGAACAATCAGGCATCTCGCAGTGGCCAGACGCATGTTTTTACACTTACCCCGACTAAAACAGATATTTCTAGTGGCACGGTAGTAGGTAAAGTGTTTATGCTTTAATGCAAGTAATAGTTTTATTTGATACTGGGATAATGTAGTTATTCGTGTCTATGGAGTATGTTGAAAATTATGGTATGAGGTTAGTTATGTAATACCAGAGTTAGGTAAAATGATAGGTTAACAAATTTTGAGGACAAAATTTTTATGAGGGGGGAGAGTGTAAAGACTTGAACCCAGGAAATAAAAGAAAATAAATAAAAGGAAAAGGAAAATAAATAAAAGAAAAGGAAAAGCAAGAAAAAAAATGGAGATGGTTTGGTTCAACACCAAAATGTCGACAGTTTGAGGCCATCTTAGAAAAATCGTCGATGGTTTAAACTACCAAGATCATTTTAAGTGCCAAACCGTTGACGGTTTCGTCAAGCTCAGGAAAACCGTTGACGGTTTCCTACGGGCCAACTTCTTTATAAATAGAAGTGAGCTAATTTTTTTAGGAAAATTACATTTCCTCTCTCTCTCTCTCTCTCTAAACTAAGGCTTCGCTCTCTCTCTCTCTCTCTCTCTTCCTAGGCTTCCTGGAATCCGCTCTTGCTCTCTGATCGTCTCTCTCTCCATTCTTGGGTTGCCGGATCAGTTCTCGTGGTGGTTTTGAAAAGCTAGGGTTTCCATCTTCCGAACATTTTAGGCATATTTTCACGAACAGGTAAGGGGAATAAATTATACCAGCTTTTTATTAAATTTGAACCGATTAAACTAGAGTTTATGATACTAGAAACATTATACTAGTTGTATTTCAAAATCCAATTAATTGAAGTTGAGTATGGGTATAAGGATTATATTATATCCGTTTAATTTGGGAATTGAACCATTAAAATTGACAATGTGAATACAGGAACATCATATGTTATTTTCTAAATGTAATATACGAATGAAATCAATGGTTTTGGTAGTTATACCTGTATTTTAGGAAAACTAAGGTGAGTAGGGTTGATCATCTCCGTTTTCTTGTAAACTATATATTTTGAGTTAAATTAAAATGGTAGAGGTGATCATATCCTGGATTTCATTAAAGTATACTAAGTATTATATGATATGTTCACCGGTCAAATTATTAGGGTATGATATAACATTCAAATCGTGTGGCATGAGATTAATTCTTCATAATAAACTAGTTGTGGGTACTGTGGTAAATAAATTTATATGCTTGGATGCCTTGTTTGTGTGGTTATTTGTGTATTTCATAATATAATGTTGGTAGGCCTGAGGAGTTCGTTATATTGTCCTTGATATAAATCACGATATAACATTGGAAGGATATGAGGAGGTTGTTATATTGTCATTTATATCAAGGGGCTAAAATGTTGGCAGTGAATGAGGAGGTCGTTTTATTGATTTACTATGAATAGGTCATTGTGAAAGTGTAACAGTTGTCTGTTGGTGAAGTACGTGCTAAGAACAATGGGGAGGGATGCTCGGTACATAAAGGGAACGATGGGGAGGGATGCCCTGAGAACCACGGGAAGTGAAGTATTTGTGCATTATCCTTTGTGGATGTGAGTACTTGTATGTGAGTTATATGTATTGTGATTGTGGATGTAATATGGTATTACGTACAATACGTGTATGCAGTTTTTTTTGGTATGGTTTATGATATAGGTGTGTGTTACAGTTTATCAATGTAGTTTCTTCGAGTTAAAGTATTGGTTATATTTTATATACAGTAAAACTCATGTTAGCCACACACTGGTAACAACTTATTCCGCCTTACTGAGAAGCGTCTTACCCCGTCGAATTATTAACTTTTTAGGTCCTTCTGGAGATTGGGCTTAGAAAGCTTGGGAAGGGTTTAGTTTTTGTAGCTGTGAGTGGTAGTAAGATATGGTACTTTATGTTTTTATTCTAAACCCTTGGACTGTAATAACACTATTTAGATATGTTTATATTGGTGATAGTATAGAACTCTGGTATTTTATTTGAGGATGTTTAATTATTTTCCGTTGCTTGGATGATATTTATGGTATCAGAGATCTGTGGATGAAACACATAACCCCCAAGCCCCACTCTCGAGTTTGGGTCATTACAACACTGATACAACTCCAAATGTTCCTCAATCGATCATTGAGGATCCTAGTCTAGAGTCGACATCTCCAAAAGATGAAGTACTAGTACCCCCCACTCCTCAGTATCCAATGACCCATCTCTTGAGAATATCATTGAGGAAATCTCTCCTAGCACACCTCACATTTCTAATGATGTGGATACTCCTGTTGGCTATGAATTACCTTTCAGGCACAATCGGGGCAAAGCATTCAACAAATATTCTCCAGAAGTGGTGGAACAAATATTGAAATATTCGACTGTCAATTATGTCTCTACGAAGGATCTGTTTGAACCCCTTAAGAACTTTGTGAATGTTCTCCACACACACTATTCCCATAAGTGTTGATGAGGCTTTGAAAGATCCTAGGTGGGTTCAAGCTATGAAGGAAGAAATAGAGGCATTACAAAAAAAAAAAAGAAAAAAAAAAGACGTGGATTCTTGTTCCCTTACCGAAAGGTCAAAAAAATAGTGGGGTGTAAGTGGGTATTTTCTGTCAAGTACAAAGCTGATCAATCAGTTGAACGGTACAAAGCAAGACTAGTAGAAAAGGGCTATATGCAGACATATGGCATAGACTATCAAGAGACCTTCTAGTTGGTGGCCAAGTTGAGTATTTTCAGGGTTTTGCTATCTATTATAGTGAACCTTGATTGGCCATTGCACCAGTTTGACGTTTAAAAAAGATTTTATGTATCCTTCAGGATATATGATACACTTTGAAGCTAAGATTGTGTGCAAGATACAACGAACTTTGTACGACTTGAAGCAATCTCCTAGAGCGTGGTTTGGGCGATTGAGCTTGGTAATGAGGAAATATGGTTTTCAACAAAGCAACTTAGATCATACGCTATTCTTAAAGCATCAATGGGGCAAGATAATATATTTTATAGTCTATGTAGACGATATGATCATTATAGGAGATGAACCAGAAGAAATAGCAAGACTTTAGAGCAATTGGCAACATAATTTGAGATAAAAAAAAATCCGGGTGGACTCAAATATTTTATGAGAAGTGAAGTTGTTAGGTCTAAGTGAGGCATATTCCTTTCCCAACGAAAATATATCCTAGATTTATTATCAGAAGTTGGATTACTGGATTGTAAGCTTGTAGATACACCAATAATCCAGAATCACAAGCTTGGAGAATACCCAGACCAAGTGCCAACAGACAAAGGAAGGTATGAGAGATTGGTTGAGAAACTTATTTATCTCTCCCATACACGGCTTGACATCACCTATGCAGTGAGTGTAGTAAGCCAATTCATGCATTGACCAAGTGAAGATTATATGAATGTAGTGATTTGAATTCTTCGATACCTAAAGTCTTCCCCTGGAAATGGACTTATGTTCTCAAGAAACAATCACTTAAGGGTTGAAGGTTATACAGATGTTGACTGGGTAGGGAATATTTTAGATAGAAAATCCACCTCAGACTATTTCACATTTATTGGAGGGAACCTAGTTACGTGGAGAAGTAAGAAGCAAAAGGTGGTAGCATTATCAAGTGCCAAAGCCAAGTTTCGTGGGATGGCTAAGGGTCTGTGCGAGCTTCTTTGGCTTCAAATACTATTAGCCCAAATTGGCTTTGCCCCAAGCTGCGAGATGGTCTTATTTTGTGATAATAAGGTTGTTATTGACATTTCTCATAATCCAATCCAGCACGATTAGATCAAACATGTAGAAGTAGATTGACACTTTATCAAGCAAAATCTTGAGGCCAAGACAATTCAATTTCCATTCGTTAAGTCCAAAGACCAGTTGACATATATACTTACAAAATTTGTATGCAACAAGAGCTTCTACAACTCACTTGGCAAGTTGGGCATTAGATATCTATATGCACCAACTTAAGAGGGAGTGTTGGCATGAGTTGTCCTTCGAGAGATTATAGGAGGGATTTTCTGGATACAAATCCCTCAATCATAGGGTCAACTTTTGGATACAAATCCTTTAATTATAGAATCCCTCAATTATAGGGCCAGTTATTAAATTTAGCCATGATATATGTGTAGCCAAATATAGATAAGTTTATTTATTATATATACCCATTCATCCTTGTAAAAATAAATGGAATATATGAAATTTTTATATTTTTTATCAGTCATTATTATGTATGGAGCTTTTCTCATCAATCTTTGAAGGGTCTGCAAGGTCATTGCACCGAGGATTGAAGCATCATTTGTTAGCTCATTTAAAGAGATAAAGAGGCAATTTGGAAGCAATCTTGTTAGTAGCCGAAAGACAGCAAAGGCATTTGCACATTTGACAAACTTGGTTCCTACACAGATGGGGGGTGGGGGAGGGTAGGAAGGTGTCCAAAAATTTTTTGTTCACCAAAGCCACCCTCAAAGTTAAGGAGTTAGATCATGGAGTGGCTAAGGCTCTTGCCAAGTAGTTCATGATCTCTTTGGATAAGAGAGCATTAGTCCATATATAAGAATTAAGGATGTTAAGTGTCCCACCTAGGAGTATATAGAGTCAAGGGGGGTGGGGTTGAATGGAATCTTTTGTGTATTTAAATTTTCTATACAAAATAAAAAATCTTGGAAATATTCAAGCAATTAAATCATAATATACAAAATATAAATCATGCACGCGACAAATAATAAAGAGTAGGGAGAGAGAAGCTTAACATTGGGATTTAACGTGGTTCGACACCAAGCCTACGTCCATGCCTTAGCACCAAGCCAAGGATTCTATAATCCACTAAAATACTCCATCACTGGTGGAGCAAGCCTTACAACTTAGGTACCAAACCCTACACTTGGGAACAAATCCCTATCGCGCTCACCAAGAGCCTTCACCAAATGGATCACCAAGAACCTTACAAATTGGTTCACAAAAAACCCTTACAAGAAGATGATTGAATACAAAGAGATGTTTTTTTTAACTTGAGCAAATATCAACTACAAAACAATCCTCACACAACTCTCTCAAGGAATGATTAAAACAAGATTAGTGAGCAAGAGAGATTGAGCACTTGTGAATGAACAACTATATGCAAAGTTCTTAGGTTCTGCAATCAAATATGTTTTTCACTAAAAATGATAATAAAAAAAAACCATTATAAAAAAGTCTATAGACTTGTATTTATAGCCAAAAAACCCCAGCTAGCCTTTATTGGACAATTGGGAGCAATTCCTAAAAGAAACTAGTCGTTTTCTAACTATTGTTGTGCTGGGCTTGAGACCACTAGTCAATGAGTATACCCCACTCGTCGACGAGTCCCTGCCATTAGTCGATGAGACGTGCCCTCTAGTCAACGAGTCACTTGGGCAGAAAAATTGTGTTGGCTATTGGAAACTTTAGTCGACGAGTGCTCTGTTTTTCTCAACCAAAGGGCCTTTCAATGACTTAACACATTCTTAGACAAAATTATATTAAAGATATTAAGTGTAATGAAGTTCAAAACTTGTCCCAGTGAGTTCCCCTTTGAATATAAGATATCTTGTTTATGAAATCACATTTGAAAGCTCATTTGATATCTTATATGCTTATATATCCTTTTATAAAAATATACTTAACTTTCTTTGAGGCTTTAGGGCATAAAGCTCTTTTTGATACAATCGGGACTAAGTATGAAAATGTTTATAAAATCAATGTGTTGAAAACTTGTCCCTTTCGAAAACATATTTGAGTTTAGGATTCATTTGTCAAGCTTTTAAATTTTACTTTGAAAACTATGAATGTTGAGTTTGTGACTTAGGTGAAATCCTATAAACTCATGTGTCCTACTATGCATGTGTGATCGCGTCAAAACTGCGTAATTGGGCATCTTAACCCAGGCTTTACGGTTTATATTTTTAATTAAATGTCCAAAATTGTCCAATATTTTAATAAAGTGCTAAAATCATCATTCTTGAACTTTATTGCACTATTTATGAAGTTTTGGTTATTTTTTGTTGCAGGAAAAATCTCGGAAATCAAAACCGACATCTGTTAGTATTTCATGTATAACTTTTTTGTCCGAGCTTCGGTCAAGATGATTTAAATTTCTAGAGAAAGAAGAAAGGATTATCTACAACTTTTGTGTTTTATGTTTTGTGAGAAACCAGCTCCAGAAGAGTCAGATTTGCGATGAACAGAGAACGAAAAAAATGAAAAAAATATAATAATTCGGGTCCTCTAAATGGGTCAAATCTCTCATCAGGGTCAGCTCTTTCCAAACGGGTCAGATCCATTCTGGGTCGGGTTAGCTCCAGCGGGTCATAGGGTTTCTTCCCCCCTATCCTATTTATTCTTTCTTTTTTCCCCTGTTCTGGGTGTGCCCTGCGCACCAACACCTTTCCCTGCATCCTCTCTTCTTTTCTTGTTTTCTCTTCTCTTATTTTCTCCTTTTATTCTTCTTCTCTTCTTCTTCTCTTTTCCTTGGTTCATTCCTGTCCTCTCTTTCTCTATTTCAGTTTGTATTTCTTCTTCCCTGTTCTCCCTCTATGTATTCTCTTCCCCCTCTGTTCTTTCATTCTCTCCCTCTCTTAATCTTCCATCCTCTTTAGCCTCAACCGAACTTGCTTCCCCAGCCTCCCAAGTTACAACTACTCCAGCAGACTCTCGGCCACAAGCTCTACCATCTCAGCAATGCTCCAACACAGCAGAGAAACTCCCACACTAGCAGTGTACCAGCAGACCCGTGGGCTTCTTCCTACTCCAGCATAGCCACGCTCCAACCTCCACTCGATGTTCATCAAGCCTCCATCCCCACACCAGATTGCCAAGCTGCTTTCTGCAGCAACTCGAGCCAAGAAGACCCTTGCAACTCCATCAGCAAGACACCAGCGCAAAGCCTGCCTATGCTGCAACCTCTGTCCTTCTCCTCTTCCAGCTACAACATACACAGCAGCCTGCAACTCTCTCTCTCTCTCTCTCTTTCTCTCTCTCTCTCTCTCTCTCTCTCTCTCTCTCTCTCTCTCTCTCTCTCTCTCTCTCTCTCTCTCTCTCTCTCTCTCTCTTCTTATCTTTTTCTTTTATGTATGTTAATTGTTATTTTTTTTTACCTACAAAATTTTATTGAAGAACTTAGTTAATTAGTTTTGTTCCCTTCATCTTTCTTTCTCTTACTTTATTTTTTTATTTGTTATTTAATTAGATGCTCATATTGATATAAGTTTAGTTTTTAGTATTTAATTTTTTTATTGAAGTTATTTCTTTACTCAATTGAAGTTTGGGTTGATTCCAAAATTAAAAAAAAAAAAAAAAGAATAAAAAAATGTTATTGTTTCGAAGTTTTCGCAAAAATCACGTCTTTTTGTTGAAACTTGATTAGTTTAGGTTTTTATTAAAGTTTGTGTTTTGTTTTGTTTTGTTTTTCTCGTGTTTTGTCTTCGTTTAAATCGTTAATAGTTTAATTTTACTTCAAGGTCTTGGTTCGCATTAAAGTCCCGATTTTTAGTGCATGTTTGTGTTCGATTGAGTTTCCATTGCGCATCTTTGATTCCATGTTCTAGGTTGCCATATTTCATTAACGCGTGTTTCAGTGTTTCCTTGAGTAGATTAGAGTTTCCATTTTTACTCTTTAAATTGAAGCATGCTAGTTTAAGGACTTTAATTTAAGTTTTTGTTTAAGTCTCCACAATTTTGAAGTCCCGAATCTGAACCGAGTTCAGTGCATTTTTAATTTCGATTGGAAGAACGTAAAATATGAGATTAAACACATTCCCTGAGGAGACGATCTAGCCCTTGGGCTTAATATTACACGACAGAACTCCTATACTTGGGATAGCTTCCGAGCTGCTCATTTTTCGAGTGAGTCAAGTTTTTGGCGCCGTTGCCGGGGAATGTTTTTCTTAATCTCAATTTTGCGTTTTTCCCGTCATTTTTATTAGTTTTATGAAAAAGAAAAAAAAAGCATAAAAGAAAAACAGAAAAAAAAAATTGAGTTTTGAAAAAATGGCTGCACCTGCACCGCACATGATAATGGACTTTTTGTAGCTTGAATATGCCATTGCATCCTCTTCCACTGTTCTTCTTTATGACGAGCTTAATTTCATGATGCAGCGCGGGAGGATGTCACTGCTACCCGAATTCTACGGGACGGAATCTGAGTGCCCTTATCAGCACCTAGTAGAGTTTGAGTTAACTTGCAACATATTTTTCTGTCATGCTAGAGCTGACGAATCTACTAGACTGAATTTATTTCTTGCTACTTTGCAGGATAGGGCACTGATTTGGTTTCATTCTATGAGACCTTATTCTATTACTAATTGGGTTGATATGGAGCGTGAATTCCTGCATGCATTTTGTCCCTCACAGAAAACTCAATTTTTGCAGGAACAGATTCTTAATTTTGTGCATCAGGATGACGAGACATTTTGAGCTTGCTGGGAGCGATTTAAGGATCTACTAAGCACTTGTCCACATCACGGGTTCGACTCATAGAGGTTAGCTAATTGTTTTTATACTGCTCTTACCCCTGATTGCAAGTGTTTTGTCCAGACTATGTCTAATGGAGAGCCCGTCAGCGAGGATCCAGATCAGGTATTATCATTCTTTGATTACTTAGCTGACAATGTCCCACAGTAGAATACACGATACACTCAGGCACCCATGACTGCACACCCTACCAGCACAATTAGTGGTGGAGATGTATACAAGCCACCAAACTGCCAAAACAACCATCCGCCTCAATATCAGCCACAACATATCTCTCCGAGCTGTACGTCGTCAGACCTTTTCGAGGATAACATAACTCAGATGGTGAACATGCTCCAACAATTCATGCAAACTCAAGTTGATCATAATAATGAATTGCGGGATACCATTAATGCAATAAGCACGCAGTTGGACATCTTAGAAAATGAAGAATTGCCCATGGAACCTCAGTCTAGTCCTCAAGAGTACTAGCAGCCACACCAACAAATACACGATGTTTCTCTTGAGACAGCAGAGGCCACCACTACTTCGAGAAGCGAGAAAGAATTTCCCCAACCTGAGATGCTCATCATCGGACAACCAATTGTCCCGGCACTAGAAGTCACGGCTAAACCAAAAGAGGTCAAAAAAAAATCAGAGGAAACGGGGTCAGAAGCGGAGCATTTAGTTGATGATGAGACTGATACTCATACGGAGTACCAACCTGTGGTACCTCATACTCCGAGCTCAGAAACCATGAAACCGCCACTCCCGCCTGAATCAGATGTTAAGGAGCCTAATGTGGAGGCAGACTATTGCAATCGTATGATGATATGTATACCCGATAAAGAGGGTGACCAGTCTAGTGAGCATATAATTTTCAAAGAACCAGGTAAAACCTTTAATGTTAATGCTTCTGAAGAACTACAGGTAATTATTCCGATCACTTTCTCTCAACCGTTAGTTCGTAAAGAAGCACATTTCCTGGAAATAATGTTGAATAAAGACCCTTTCTTATCCACACACGAGGGTCGACCTGCACACAAATTGTTTGGTATTTTGACACGTATTAATTCATTTGAGGTTGATTTTCGTGCAGGTATGACGACTGATCGATTGTGGCGGCTCAAATTTGGAGAACCGCCGATGTAATTTATTGACCTACGGCCACCAGACGAAATTCCTCCAGAGCCTCCGCCAAGACAATTGTGATGTTTTTCTTTCCCTTATTTTCCTTTTATTTTATTTTATTTTATTTTTAGTTAGCTTTCAGGTCCATTTTCTCGTAGTTCGATTTTTGTTTACCATTATTTCGCCACTCAGGTACGCTTTACCTTTCCCGTGCACAATCTTTTCTATTTCCCCTATGCTTTCACATTGAGGACAATGTTCCACTTTAGTTGGGGCGGGGGATGAGCATTCGCATGTGACACTGTGCATGTACACGTACTGGGTTTTAAAAACAAAAAAACAAAAAAATCAGAAAAAAAAATCAAAAAGAGATAAAAAGAAAGAGGAGCACTGAGGAATTATACTACACTATGCCATGCTTAACACTGTGTATACCTTTCACATACTCGCGTATAACTTAAGAATGACACACTTGAGTCAATCATGCATAGTTTCTCTTTATATGATTTTATGACTCCATGAAGAATCGAGTGGTAGTACATTCGTGTTAATTTGACTATATAATTTCTTGTATTTATACGGCATCTCACGAGGCTGAATAAACACATTCACGTGATTCATTCCACTTAGGATTTCCTGTGAGCACTGAGAGAGCACCCGTGGCGACTATGACACCTTGTGAGATATCCTTGAGCTATTTATTGTCCTTTTGAGCGTTAATATCAAATTAGAGTTCATGGAACTCAATTCTCTTTTTCTGGATGATTCTTTGTACAGTAGTCTTCATTTTTTATTTGCTAGCTTAGAGGTGACACCTAGTGGGGAGATGAAAACCTAGTTCTTGTAGCCTACTCAAAATGTGAAGGCTGAGCTACCCCTAGAGATAGACTTAATTCATGAACTCCTATTTGAGCTCAATTCCTATTGATTTTTTGAAGATTACAAAAGAAGTGTTATGATTGTCCTAATTGATTAAGAAAAGACAGAAAATGAAGAATGAGCTGAAGAAATAACAAGAAATACACATGCGCATGAAATGAAATGTCAGTGCCGGTCCACGTACATATCACAAAAAGTCAAGAACACGACACATGTTTTCCACGTATGAAGATTCTTCAATCGATTAATGCCTCAGATGTATTCACGACAAGTTTATGAGTAAGTTGATCTAGGGTGGTCTTGGTTGAATATGGCGAGTAGGTGAGAAGATGCCAGGGTGAAGGACCCGACACCTCATAGATAGGCTAGATCCTTTCCAGACTAGTCCACTCCATATACTTAGCGTTGTTCCCTTTAATATGTGGGATGTTTGATCGTGACACTCCTCCTCACATATGATGAGTGAACCCATTTTCTTTGAGTGTTCTTAAGGGTATACCAGTTTGGCCGAGTCAAAGCGACCGTTCTGTAGGTGTCCACTGGCGTCCTAGGTGTACTGAGTCACACACATCACACACACCTCGAGAGTTCACCTGTTTATACTCGAACTTATATGATTGCATTAACTCTGAATGTGCCACTGATTAACTTTATGTGAGTATACTACTCTTAAATGACATATAAACGATGAAACTTGCATGAGTGACGTGCTTTGGAGTCGTGTGCATTGAATATGAACAAACTTGTGTGAAATTTAGTTATGTACTTGTATGTGAAGTGGTGCATTGAATATGAACAAACTTGTGTGAAATTTAGTTATGTACTTGTATGTGAAGTGGTATAGTTATGTCGCATGTGCATTAATTTCATGATCACTGGAGTATGTAGTTGTGGATACCACCCTGAGATTCATTCACGTTATTTGCTAGAGACTACCAAAACGTTAGTTGGGGTGTGATTACGCGTCAAAACTGCGTAATTGGGCATCTTAACCCAGGTTTTACGGTTTATATTTTTAATTAAATGTCCAAAATTGTCCAATATTTTAATAAAGTGTCAAAATCATCATTCTTGAACTTTATTGCACTATTTATGAAGTTTTGGTTATTTTTTGTTGAAGGAAAAATCTCAGAAATCGAAACCGATACCTATTTGTATTTCATGCATAACTTTTCTGTCCAAGCTCCAATTGAGACGATTCAAATTTCTAGAGAAAAAGAAAAGGATTATCTACAACTTTTGTGTTTTACATTTTATGAGAAACCAGCTCCAAAAGAGTCAGATTTGTGATGAACAGAGAATAAAAAAAATAAAAAAAATATAATAATTCGGGTCCTCTAAATGGGTCAAATCTCTCATCCGGGTCATCTCTTTCCAAACGGGTCAGATCCATTCTGGGTCGGGTTAGCTCTAGCGGGTCATAGGGTTCTTCCCCCCTATCCTATTTATTCTTTCTTTTTTCCCCTATTCTAGGTGTGCCCTGAGCACCAACACCTTTCCTTGCATCCTCGCTTCTTTTCTTGTTTTTTCTTCTCTTATTTTATCCTTCTATTCTTCTTCTCTTCTTCTTCTCTTTTCCTTGGTTCATTCCCATCCTCTCTTTCTCTGTTTCAGTTTGTATTTCTTCTTCCCTGTTCTCCCTCTCTATATTCTCTTCCCCCTCTGTTCTTTCATTCTCTCCCTCTCTTAATCTTCCATCCTCTTTAGCCTCAGCCGAACCTGCTTCCCCAGCCTCCCAAGTTACAACTACTCCAGCAAACTCTCGGCCAAAAGCTCTACCACCTCAGCAGAGCAGACCCGTGGGCTTCTTCCTGCTCCAGCACAGCCACGCACCAGCCTCCGCTCAACGTTCATCAAGCCTCCATCCCCACACCAGATTGCCAAGCTGTTGTCTGCAGCAACCCGAGCCAAGAATACCTCTGCAACTCCATCAGCAAGACACCAGCGCAAAGCCTACCTATGCTACAACCTCTGTCCTTCTCCTCTTCCAGCTACAACACACACAGCAGCCTGCAACTCTCTCTCTCTCTCTTCTTATCCCTTTCTTTTATGTATGTTAATTGTTATTTTTTTTTTACCTTCAGAATTTTATTGAAGAACTTAGTTAATTAGTTTTGTTCTCTTCATCTTTCTTTCTCTTACTCTATTTTTTTATTTGTTATTTAATTAGATGCTCATATTGATATAAGTTTAGTTTTTAGTATTTAATTTTTTTATTGAAGTTATTTCTTTACTCAATTGAAGTTTGGGTTGATTCCAAAATTTAAAAAAAAGAATAAAAAAATGTTATTGTTTCGAAGTTTTCCCAAAAATCATGTCTCTTTGTTGAAACTTGATTAGTTTAGGTTTTTATTAAAGTTTGTGTTTTGTTTTGTTTTGTTTTTCTCGTGTTTTGTCTTCGTTTAAATCGTTAATAGTTTAATTTTACTTCAAGGTCTTGGTTCGCGTTAAAGTCCCGATTTTTAGTGCATGTTTGTGTTTGATTGAGTTTCCATTGCGCATCTTTGATTCCATGTTTTAGGTTGCCATATTTCATTAACGCTTGTTTCAATGTTTCCTTGAGTAGATTAGAGTTTCCATTTTTGCTCTTTAAATTGAAGCATGCTAGATTTAGGACTTTAATTTAAGTTTTTGTTTAAGTCTCCACAATTTTGAAGTCCCGAATCTGAACCGAGTTCAGTGCATTTTTAATTTCGATTGGAAGAACGTAAAATCTGAGATTAAACGCATTCCCTAAGGAGATGATCTAGCCCTTGGGCTTAATATTACACGACAGAACTCCTATACTTGGGATAGCTTCCGAGCTGCTCATTTTTCGAGTGAGTCAATGTGCAATTGCTCAACTCTTGTTCAGAAATCATGCTAGAAACAAACCCGCAAGAGTTACAAAAAGTACTACCTCAAAAACACACCCCATTACATATAATACAACATTGAGCTTCCTTGGGTGCTTGAGTCCTTTCTGAGTGAGTGTCCATCTGATCTTTCCCACTCGATGACTAATTGGTCCAATCTTTGCCTTTTGACCAATACTTCATGTGTTCGTCACTTGAACCTATACTAAACATGATCTGCAAAGATGGGATGCACTAAGAACAACAAATAGGTTAATATCATTAAAACATATTAGACATGATTATATGGCTCCCAAGGCTAACAATCTCCCCCTTTTTTATGATGTCTAACCTATTACTGATTTACATAATCTTTGCATTTGAGTTTATACTTATCATAACTAATTATGCAAAGATTAGTTTACCTAGAACCACTAATGAGTTGTTATCATCAAAA
The DNA here is from genome assembly GCF_029873635.1 of Malania oleifera. Lineage (NCBI taxonomy): Eukaryota > Viridiplantae > Streptophyta > Magnoliopsida > Santalales > Ximeniaceae > Malania > Malania oleifera. Next base: position 12,306,344 of record NC_080417.1, read on the forward strand.
CATGAAAATAAAGATCATGTAGCCTCTAAGGATAATAATCCTCCCCCTTTTGACGATGGCAAACCATTGGTGTTCTCTATAGTGTATAATTTAAAGCTTCCCCTCAAATTATGCATATTCTAGAATATGACTAAAATATGCTCCCTGTTACTATATGCATATCTAAAATTTTCTCCCCTTTACTCTATGCATATAAGTCATAAAAACATTTAACTATATTTTTCATATCTATTAGATCTTTAAACATGCATACCATAAAATAGAAAGTTCATTTAAGATAAGATAATAAGTAAATTGAACTTTCATATTGTTTTCCACACGCATTCTGTCCCACATACATTTCCACATACATCCCCCCCCCCCCCAACATGTATAACACCAAAAGACTTCTCCCCCTTTGATCATCATCAAAAGAGAGGTGCTAAAATAATTTCTTCCCCTTAATATTTGTTTCCTTGGTGGTGAGGTGAGTATGTGCAATATTCAATTTCATGTATGGGATAGGTTATGCTAAGCTTTATATGTTCTACTATGTATTCAAACTTAAGTATATATCATCAAAGCAAAATATATGACTAATGAATATATTTCTTTTCCATAAGAGATGGATTAACCTATGTTAGCCTTACAAGGCTTAAGATCTTTTTTTGATGATAACAAATCAGAGGAACTTAACATATTTGGTTAAGTGATGATATTTCAGGACTCAAGTATGTGAAAACAAGGTCAAGTGCATACAAGGATTATTGAAATCTTATACTCTAAAGAAAGAAGATCTCATAAAGCTTATACTATTAAATCATGGATTCAAAGATGATTTGATGAAGCTTAAAGTAAATTGAAGTTGGAAGTCAAGATAGACTCAAGAGATGGAAGAACATGAAGACTTAAGCGCTTAGAATGTAGAAGTCTTAAGAAGTCTCATGTAAGTACTTCAAGAGATTTTAATATGGATACAAAAAACTCTTAAGTTAATTTCTTGGACTTAGATATCTTTTAAAATACTTTAAAAATATTTTTATAAGGTCAAAAGTTATTTCAAAAAGGTTTAAACTATTTTTGGAATGAAAAGCACCAAAATAGGATTTTCCAAATTATGTTTTTTTCTACATCAGCATTGATGAGCACGTTTTTCTATCAAAAACTCCTTATCTTAAAACATGCTCAATATAAAAGTTGTGGTATTTTCTCTTAGGTTTCTGTTGATACTAAGAACGTCTAATTTGGAGTTGTATAGAAAACGTTATGATCAAACTACTGAAGGGTAGTCGAAGTTGTCTAGTACCTGACAATGTTGATCCAAGCTACCGACATGTAGATAGAATGATTTTTGGAAAACCCGAGAGGACCTAGGTGACTGACTCTTCATACCCTGGTGACTGACTCTTGTAAAATTCAAATTTTAAAAATAACGAAAACTTTCCAAAAGTGATTTCTTGGCCACTAAACTTTGTGAAAACTTGGGGAATACTTCAAGCAACTTGGGCAACACGAAAATATGCTTTTTAACTCTATAAATACCTACTAAACCTAAGGATTTTATACACCAACAATTAAGAAATCAACTATTGTTCAAATTCTTCCACATTTAAAGAGTTCTTGCTGAGCATACTTTGCTGAAAGCTATTGCTACGAATTTGCTGAATTAAAATTTGAGGTTCCTCTGTTTAGACTGAGATTTTCAAAACTAAAGAAGCCCAATGGTATATTCTTGAGCTTCATCTATTTATATTGATTAATTTCTGAAGTATATTGTGCTATAACTTGTACTAATCTGCTCTTGAAGAGAGTGTTTTTGTACAAAAAAATTGTTTTTTGTTTTTCTTGACAGGTCAAGATTGTTGAATCGTTGTATCGAGCATGGGGTATCGCTTGGAGAGGGGGCACCACCCTAGTTGAAGGAGGGATTGTAAAAGGCTGCTCCTACCCGAAAAGGAGTGTGTAAGGTTGCTTCTAACCATATAGGAGTGGTATAGTGGGATCCATATGTAATGCCCCGACCAATTATATGACCCCAGAGTGCTACTACACCTGTATAATACAACTGTCTCTGATAAACATACAAATACAACCTGCCCTGAATAGGAACATACATGTGTTTCATACTTATCTGTAATCTCATGCACAACGGAAAATATAAACATCCATATGAAAAATTTAAAAGACATACCAGAGTTTCTAACTGACTTCTTACATACCTATGTCCATACTTAAAACATAATTTGTATTACATTCCCAAAAAGCCATTCTAAACTAAGTCCAGTACATACACAAAATACTTACGTAAGCTAAAAACAATAGTACTAAGCTTTGACGTCCCTCTAAAAGCCTAGGACCTATTTCTCGAAGGACCTAAAACAAAGGTTGTAAGTTGGGGTGAGACACTTCTCAGTAAGGTGGAAGATATTACATCAGTGTGTGACCACATGAGTTTATTTCAGTTGAAAGCAGTTACATATAAAGCATATTCTCAATACTGTAATATAGGAGATAGATATATAATTCTGCAATAGATAAATCAGCATCGTGTGCAAGCGAGAGTTCCCGAAGTTAGGGTAGGGTACAGGCCCATACACTGTACAATCCCTCCGTCCAGTACTCAAACTTGTGACTTTGCCCATTTTAGTTTTTAAACCATAAATATGCTTATTTAGAACTCCGTCTAGCTTAGAAACTTTATAAAAAATGCCAACACTACCCCGTGGCACGAGTTGTGCGATTTACTATAGTCCGACTGAATCCACCAGGTTCATTAATCCACCAGTGGCACACACCTACTCAGCCGACTATCTCGATACCCACATTGAAAATCAAATGTGTAGTTGCACTGTATCTAGAGTATAGCAACGAAACCACACTTAAGATTTTGAAGGTTTCAAACAATGTTAAGCTTTTTAAGTCTCTTATATAATATTGAGCTTTTTAAGGCTCTCATAGTAACATGATGCGGTTTCAAATATCATATATACAATTTATAATAAAACGAATTAACTTGTTTCAAATTCACAAATCACTTGTACAGTTCCAATATTTTAACAAACTCATTCATTCATACTGTGATATAAATAGGAACACACACCCTCGGTTTAACCCTTTTCTCATATAAAGCTCGGTATATAACCGGCACCTGTTTTCCACATTTTTAGATAGAAAAATAGAACTCCAGTTCCTATAGTTCATATACGTGTATAATAGTTCAGTATATTCCATTTCATATCATATGCCACACTTATTTGATCAAAAATCCATTATATATACTACATAACTCGAAAAGTAACATTTAAATGGAAAACAAGGGGTTCAAGCATCTCATACATTAAGTTTAATGCAAATAACAAAGTTTTGAAAAGTTGCCCTCATTTTTACCAAAACCATAAAATCGTAAAACCGGAATTTTTATCCAGTGAAACTTTACAAATAAGTAATCAATACGTGCATATAAACATAAGCTAACTATCTAGCGGTTTAGTTTTCTAAAAATACTGATATAAACAAATCCCTTTACCTTTCTATGAACTCTAAAATATGAACTATACGGCTCCAAAACAGCGAACTGAGTTCTCAAAACCTATAAACGGAAGAACGGTACTTCAACACAATCCTATTTACTATAGATCTACCGAACCAAAAAAGAACTTAGACCCTTACCTCAATTTCGGGATGAAACCCGAAAATCCTCAAAATGAAGATCCAATCCACGTAGTAATGTCGGATCGTGGATTTGGGTGACGAACAGTGAAGGATTGAAGAAAAAGAGAGAGAGAGAGAGAGAGAGAGAGAGAGAGAGAGAGAGAGAGAGAGAGTGAGAGAGAGAGTGAGAGAGAGAGTGTAAGAGAGGGATTTTGTGATTTCTTAACCTTTAAGAAACTAAAAATGATATTTATAGACCCCTTGACCCGGTCAAATTCGTCGACGAGTGGTGCCTTTGTTGACGAGCCACAGAAGGTTCTTCATCGACGAACCTCTTCCTTCATCGACGAACCCAAGTCTGATATATTTTTCTTATCGGTCAGGATCTCTTCGTCCTTGAGGCTCTGAATTTCAGCGATGAAGCGCAGAAAGGCCTTCGTCGACGAAGCCTACTAAAATTACCTTTTTACCCTTTTCATATTTATTTCCTTATTTATGGGTTTGGGTCTCTACAATCTCCCCTCTTTATAAAAATTTCGTCCTCCAAATTTGTTAACCATTTCTAAGCATAACCTTACCTCTTAACTCAGTTCTACAGAAGAGTCAGCAGCCACTGACATAGCAACTCCAGCCCAAGCTTATTACATACCCTCACATATGGTGGAGGAATACCGTGGTTACAATGTGATGCTTCGGGAGATTACAATATATACAAAACTCTCCCGAAGACCATATCTAAAATAACTTGAACCACCTATTCTACTTACCTGTATAACTCTAACTAGCTTTGAATAACTGAGGGTACTTCTAGTGTATCTCTGACTCTAATTCCCTTCAAGCTTCCTCCACTACGTGATTACGCCTTAGTACCTTAACCAACAGTATGTCCTTAGTCCATAGCCGCTGCACCTTCTGATCTAATATCTGTATCGAAACCTTTTCGTATGCTAATGCATCACTGACCTCTAGAGGCTCATAACTCAGCACGTGCAAAGGACTGAGCACGTACTTCCTCAGCACTGACACTTGAAACACGTCGTGAAATCTGGATAGTGCTAGGGGTAACGCCACTCAATAAGAAACCGAACCTACCCTTTCTAGTATCTCAAATGGCCCAATGTACCGAGGACTTAGTTTCCCTTCTTCACAAACCTCATTACTCCTTTCATCGAAGCAATCTTTAGGAATACCATATCTCCTACCCCAAACTCTAGCTCTCTTCGGCAAGTATCTACATAACTCTTTTGCCGACTCTGAGTTGCCCTAATTCTCTCTCTAATCAGCTCGACCTTTGAAGAGGCATGCTAAATCAGTTTCGATCCTAGTATCTTCCGCTTGCCTACTTGATCCTAGTACAATGGAGATCGACACTGACGACCATACAATGCCTCATATGGTGCCATCTCTATACTGGCCTGGTAGCTGTTGTTATACGCAAATTCCACAAGCAGTAGATACCGTATCCAACTGTCCCCAAAATCTAGTACACATGCCCGCAGCATATCCTTTAACATTTGAATAGTCCTCTCGAATTGTCCATCCGTTTGCAGGTGAAATGATCTACTGAATGTAAGTTGTGATTCCAAGGCATCTTGTAGACTCTTCCAAAATCGAGAAGTAAAATGGGGGTCTTGATTTGAAATGATAGAAACTGGGATACCATGGAGTCGTACAATCTCCTGCACATATAACTCTGCCAGCTTATTCAGAGAATAGCTTACTCTGATTGGAATGAAATGTGCAGTCTTTGTCAGCCGATCTACCATAACCCATATAGCGTTCTTCTCATGCACTTCCGTAGGTAACCCCGATATGAAATCCATCGAGATATGCTCCCATTTTCACTTGGGAATGTCAAGTGGCTAAAGGGGTTTTGCTGGCATCTAGTGCTCTGCCTTGACCTGCTGACATGTCAGGCACTGCTCTATGAAACGAGCAATCTTTCGTTTCATGTTCGACTACTAGAAAGATTCCTTAAGATTTCTATACATCTTCATACTTCTAGAATGTACAGTGTAGAGCAAACAGTGTGCCTCCTCCAGAATAACCTATTTAATCTCGACATCATTTGGTACACAAGCCTTACTATGGAATCTCAATACCCCATCATCAGAGATATTGAAATCCGGCTTTGAACCACTATGTACCCATTCCATAACCTCTACCAGCTCTTCTTCTGTCATTTGAGCTGCTTTGATCCTCTCCTATAAGGTTGGTTGTAACACCAAGCTAGCAAGAAGAGCCTGGTGATTTTCTTCCACAACCTCCAAGCCCAACCTTTTCAAGTTCATACAGATTTGATGCTGAACTCCCATTGCTGAGACTGACGCATCAACATACTTCTAACTCAGAGTATCAGCTACCACATTTGCTTTTCCTGGGTGATAGCTAGCGGTATAGTCGTAGTCCTTTATCAACTCAAGCCATCTACGCTACCTCATATTCAGCTCTTTCTGAGTAAAAATGTACTTAAGACTTTTATGGTCGGTAAAAATCCCGTACCTTTCACCATACAGGTAGTGCCTCCAGATTTTCAATGCAAACACTACCGCTGCTAATTCCATATCATGTGTCAGGTAGTTCTTCTCGTACTCTTTAAGTTGATGAGAAGCATAAGAAATCACCCTTCCTTGCTGCATTCGAACACACCCAAGACCTTTTTTAGAGGCGTCACTAAATATAACAAATCCACCATCCCTAGATGGAATGGTCAGAACTGGAGCAGAAACCAATCACTATTTCAACTCTTGGAAACTCATCTCGAATCGGATATGCATTTCCAATGAAAATAGAAGGTTTCAATCTAGTGAACTGGTCGATAGAACAACCTAACTCAGCCATAGGGCAGTCCTACCCCCTATTCGTTAGCACCACCTCAGCCATAAGCTACTGTGCAAAATCACGTAGTACACTTGTGGAGTCACTGCCAGCCTCATGGCCAGCTCCCTCGCCATGACTGCCTCCCACGTTGGTAGTATAATCCCTGGACTCCATCCTGAAGAAGCAATTTAAGAAAATTGATTAGAAGCTTAGTAATCTAAGTATTAGCTAGTACTACAATACTGTAGACTCATTTCCCTAAATTCAAATTCCTAATATTGACGTACTCCAATGATTTAACAATCTCATTCTAACTCAAGTTCTGCCCCTCCACTTGGAAACAAAATTGTCCATGGATTGCCGTGATTTTCTGAACCTTTCGATTAATCTAGAAAAACATAGAAGTCTGTCAATGGATTTCTGTCTCCAAGTTTACTAAGAAAAACTCAAATGTCTTATCGACATCCTAAACTCTAGTATAGTCTAATCTACAAAACCTAGCAACCTAAGTTCCAAGCATTTCCGTAACCAGGCAGTGTGAACCATATCACACTTCCGGCTGGCTAAGCCTTTGATACCAACTATAACGCCCCGGACCATTATACGGCCCTAGAGTACTACTACACCTGTATAATACACCTGTCTCTGATAAAAATACATAGACAACCCGCCCTTAATAGGGACATACAGGTGTTTCATACTGATCTGCAATCTCATGCACAATGGAAAACATAAACATCCATATGGAAAATCTAAAAGACATACCAGAGTTTCTAACTGACTTCTTACATACCTACGTCCATACTTAAAACATAATCTGCATTACATTCCTAAAAAGCCATTCTGAACTAAGTCTAGTAAATACACAAAATACTTACATAAGCTAAAAAAAATAGTACTAAGCTTTGACGTCCCTCTAAAAGCCTAGGACCGATTTCTCGAAGGACCTGAAACAAAGGTTGTAAGTTGGGGTGAGACACTTCTCAGTAAGGTGGAAGATATTACATCAGTGTGTGACCATATGTGTTTATTTCAGTTGAAAGCAGTTACATATAAAGCATATTCTCAATACTATAATATAGGAGATAAATATATAATTCCACAATAGATAAATCAGCATCGTTGCAAGCGAGAGTTCTCGAGGATAGGGTAGGGTACAGGCCAATACACTGTACAATCCTTCCACCCGATACTCAAACCTTTAACTTTGCCCATTTTATTTTTTAAACCATAAATATGCTTATTTAGAACACTGTCCAGTTTAGAAACTTCATAAAAGATGCCAACCCAACCCCGTGGCACGGGTTGTGTGATTTACTATAGTCCGACTGAATCCATCTGGTCCATTATTCCACCAGTGGCACACACCTACTTAGCCGACTATCTTGATACACACACTGAAAATCAGATGTGTGGTTGCAATGTATCCAGAGTATAGTAGCGGAATCACACTTAAGATTTTTTAAGGCTTTAGATAACGTTGAGCTTTTTAAGGCTCTCATATAACATTAAGCTTTTTAAGGCTCTCATAGTAACAAGCTGCAGTTTCAAATATCATATATACAATTTATAATAAAATGAATTAACTTATTTCAAATTCACAAATCACCTGTACAGTTCCAGTATTTTCACAAACTCATTCATTCATACTGTGGTATAAATCGGCCCACACAGTCTCGATTTAACCCTTTTCATATATGAAGCTCGGTATATAACCAACACCTATTTTCCACATTTTCAGATAGCAAAATAGAACTCTAGTTCCCATAGTTCATATACGTGTATAACAGTTCAATCTCTAATTCCTAAGAAGCCTCCTCTACTGCATGATTACGCCACAGCACCTTCACTAACGGTATTTCCTTAGTATGCAGTTTCTGTATTTTTTGATCTAGAATCTAAACTAGTGCCTCCTTGTATGCCAAAGCATCCCCGATCTCCAAAGGCTCATAACTTATTATATAAGAAGGATCTAACATGTACTTCCTCAGCGCTGGTGCGTGGAAAACATCATGAACCCTAGACAAAGTTGGGGGTAACGCTACTCAATAGGCAATTGGACCAATCCTTTCCAAGATCTCGAATGGCCCAATATACGTAGGACTCAACTTGCCTTTCTTCTCAATCCTCATCACTCCTTTCATCGGAGCAATCCTAAAAAATATCATATCACCTACCTCAAACTCTAGCTCCCGTCGGCGAGTATCCACATAGCTCTTCTGCTAACTCTATGTTGTTTTAATCCCTTCCCTAATGAGCTCGACCTTTACAGAGGTCTGCTGAACAAGTTTTGGCCCCAAAATCTGTCACTAGCCTACCTCATCCTAGTACAACAAAGATCAGTACTAGTGACCATACAAAACCTTATATGGTGCCATCTCAATACTGGCCTGATAACTATTATTATATGCAAACTCAATGAGCGGTAGATATTGAATCCAACCATCCCTAAAATCCAGCACACACGCCTGCAACATATTTTTCCAGAATTTGAATGGTCCTCTCGAACTGTCCATTTGTTTGCAGGTGAAAAGTGGTATTAAAAGTGAGTTGAGATCCCAAGGCGTCTTGCAAACTCTTCTAGAACCGAGAGGAGAACCATGGATCTCGATCTGAATTAATAGAAACTAGGACACCATGAAATCGTACAATCTTTTGCACATAAAGCTCTGCCAGCCTATTCATAGAATAACTGACTCTGATTGGAACGAAGTGCGTAGTCTTCGTCAGTTGATCCACTATTACTTAGATGACATTCGGTCCATGCACCGCTGAAGGCAACCCTGATATGAAGTACATCGAGATATGCTCCCACTTCCACTTAGGGATATCAATTGGTTGAAGTGGTCCCTCTGGCCTCTTGGACTTTGCTTTTACTTGCTAACATATCAGACACTATTCTACAAATATGGCAATCTCCCTCTTCATGTTACTCCACCAGAACGATTCTCGCAAATCTCTATACATCTTTGTACTTCCCGAATGAACAATATAGAGAAAGTGATGAGCCTTATCCAGAATCATCTTTTTAATCTCCGCATCGTTAGGTACACACAACTTGGTGTGAAATTTGAGAACTCCTTCCTAAAAAACATTAAAGTCCATCTGCTACTCACTCCGTACTTTCTCCACAATTTTCATCAACTCTACTTCTTTCGTCTGAGCGACTTTAATTTTCTCCTGCAAGGTTGGATGGATAATCAAATTGGCAATGAACGCCTTTGAATTCCCTTCTATTAACTCTACACTCAAACTTTCTAGGTCCATCCTGATATGATGCTTTACAGCAACCGCTGAAACTGATGCACCCACTAACTTCTGACTTAAAGCATTAGCTACCACATTAGCCTTTCCTGGGTGGTAACTAATGGTACAATCATAGTCCTTAATCAACTCAAGCCATCTCCGTTGCCTCATGTTCAATTCATTCTGGGTGAAAAAGTATTTAAGGCTTCTATGATCAGTAAAGATCTTGCACTTTTCACCGTATAGGTAGTGCCTCCAGATCTTTAACGCATAAACTACTGCTGCCAATTCAATATTATACGTCAGATAATTCTTCTCGTACTCCTTGAGTTGGTGAGAAGCGTACACAATAACCTTTCCTTGATGCATTAAAACACACCCAAATCCTTTCTGAGATGTGTTAATGTAGATCACAAAGCTACCATTTCCTAATGGAATGGTTAGCACTGGGGCAGTGACTAATCGCTGCTTCAATTCTTGAAAACTCTACTTGCACTCACCAGTCCAGTAAAACTTCATGTTCTTTCTCATAAGCTGCGTCAGAGGACCTGATAGCCTCGAAGCCCCTCAACGAACCAATGATAGTATCCTGCCATACCCAAGAAACTTCTAACTTTGTGCACATTCTTCGGTCTCTCCTAATCAACTACCGCCTCTACTTTGCTTGAGTCCACTAAAATTTCCTCCCTGGACATTACATGTCCCAGAAATGCAACTTGTTCTAGCCAAAACTCACATTTCTTAAGCAAATAGTTTCTTTTCCCTAAGTACCTGAAGTACCAGTATCAAATGAGCTTCATGCTCTACAAGAATCCTCGAATAAACCAGGATGTCGTCGATGAACATCACCACGAACTGATATAAATACTCATGGAACACCCTATTCATCGGGTCCATGAATGCTACAAGAGCATTGGTCAAACCAAACAGCATAACTAAAAACTCATAATAACCATACCTAGTATGGAAAGACCTCGGAAAGCCCGCTTTGGTATATCCTCTGATTTAACCTTCACCTGATGATACCTGGTTCACAAATTGATTTTGGAGAAAACTTGTGTGCCCTTTAGCTGGTCAAACAGATTGTCAATATGAGGTAACGGGTACTTTTTCTTCACTGTCACTTTATTAATTTCCTTGTAGTCGATGCACATCCTCATTGACCCATCTTTCTTCTTTACAAACAACACCGGTGCTCCTCAGGGTGATACGTTCAGTCTGATAAACCCATTGTTAAGAAATTCTTGTAACTGCTCCTTTAGCTCCTTTAATTCAGCTGAAGCCATTCTGTATGGAGCCTTAGATACGGGTGTTTTCCCTGGATTTAATTTAATGGCAAACTCCACTTCATGATCAGGAGGCAATCCCGATAAGTCCTTAGGAAAAACATCTGAGAACTCCCTTATCACTGGGATATCCTCCAGCTTAATTCCCTCCTTCAGTGCTTCTTGTACAAATGCAAGGTACCCTTGGCTACCCTCCAGAAGTAACCTCTTTGCCTAAATTGCTGAAAGGAGCTATGGTGCAGAGCGCACACACGACTTGACAAATTTAAACTTCTGCTCCCTAGGAGATCTGAACACTAGCTCCTTCCTGTGGCAATCGATACTCATGTAGCTGGATGCTAGCCAATCCATCCCCAAAATGATGTCGAATGCATGCATGTCAAAAACAATTAAGCTAACAAGTAGCATTCTCCCTTGAATCTCTACTAGGTAGTCTCTGATCACCTTACTACACATCACAACTGACCCTGTCGGCGTGACCACACCTAACTCAGCATCTAACAACTGAGTCTTTACCCCTGCACAATTTAACCAATCCCCAAGATATGAAAGAGTGTGTTGCTCCTAAATCAAATAACACTACAACACTATTCAACAAAATGGAAATAGTTCTTGTCACCACATCGCCAGCGTTCTCCATATCTCCCAGCGTAAGCGAGTACACCCGCGCCTGGGCGGTGCCCCTCTGGTGACCACCTCGAGATGCCTGGTTACCTCCTTGATCTTGATGTTGTGGAGGAGTGTGATTCAACGTCATGCTGTAGTCCTAGGCCATATGCCCTACCTTACCACACTGGTAGGAGCCAACTGGTCCCCCCTGCACTCGCCTCAATGCCTCTGATGGCATCTGGGACAAGTTGAGCGCGGTGAATTCCCATGATGGGCTCAATATCCCATCTCTTACCGCTGGCTCGTGAAATTACCAAGCCTCCTCCATGAACCCCAGCTGGTGCTAGTCTCAAATCCTTGAGGCAAGGGCCTTTTCTTCTGGTTTACTACTCTCTCACCCTCCTAAATATTGGCCTCAACTGCCATTGCCTTGTCCATCAACTCAAAAAAACTCTAAGTCAACAATGCAACTACTTGTGCACTTAGTCCCTGCCTCAAACCCTTCTCAAACATTCGGGCCTTCTTCGGATCGTCTGGGATCATGTATGGAGTGAAGCAGGATAGATCCACAAACTTGGCCGCATACTATTGTACGACCAAGTGTCCCTGAGTTAGATTCAGGAACTCCTCTACCTTAGCCTCTTGGGTAGCAATAGGGAAGTACCTGTCGAAGAAAATCTATCTGAAATGGTTCCAGGTTATAGCCACAAGTCCTGACCGCTGTTCCTCCACCAATTTTGTCGATCTCTACCACCTCTTTGCTTCCCTTACTAGTTTAAAAGTGACATACCACACTTCTGCTCCTCTGTGCACTCCAGCACACCTAGCAGTTCCTTAATCTCTTGAACCCAATCTTCAGCTACGATTGGGTTCACTCCTCCTACAAATGTTGGCTGAACATCCAAGTAAACTGATGAAAAGTGCAGCCCCAATCAACCAGTGGCTAATCTTGCGCTCTAGAGTCCCTTCGGGTTTCCTTCCTAACTTGCCGCGCTATACTTCGCAACACTGACGAGGCATCGATATCATCTTCACTGGAAGTCTCCACATGATTATCCCCTCCAGCAACAATGTCCTTTCCCTTGGAATCCATCCTGGAGATAGGATAGAAACCGACTTAGAAATTCCATATTTATCATGTTGGATGCAAGTATTGAACGAAGAAGTAATATAACATATGGGTTCGTAGTTAAAAAGAATCATTTACACAATCCTGCCACAAAATTGTTGACGGTTTTTCTAAAGGGTCCCAAAACCATCGACGGAAAACCTGAATTGTAGAGAGCCTCTTTCGAAGAAAACTATCGACAATTCTATATTTCCCCTATGAAATGATTGATGGTTTGCCTCCTACAAACCATGCTACCCTCTTTTTCTTGTATAAACTTAGTCATATTAAAGTATTGGCCCTTAATCACAACTCCAAGACTATACACATACTCACCCGACCTAACATTCCAGCTTAAGTTCCGAAGTTTCAATCTCTCAACCCAGAAATGAAACCATCGATGGATTTACCATGGTTTTCCTAAAATAGTCATTCTAGGAAAAGAAAAAAAAACACAGAAGACCGTCAAAGGATCTCCGCCTCTAAGCTTCCAGACCAAACCTCACCTAATCTACTTATTCCTATCCTTAACTTATCTCAACCTATACTCTGGTAATTATTAACCATCAAAGTCTACAGAACCTAGCAAACCTAGGCTCTGATACACCTGTAACGCCCCGACCCGCCACGTGGGGCTCGGGGTGCTACTTAAGTGACATCTGTTTTCCTGGTACCACATTCATTATATAAAAGTAGCAGAAATAAATGATATATTCTCCAAAATACATTTCTTGAGTTCTAAACTACTTTTATACACAAAGGTCTTCAGATATCCATATTACAACCCATAATATCATACAAAAACCAACTCAGTCGATGCACACCACATACATACACTATACGTCTAACTTAGCCCCTCTAGCCTGCTAAGCACGATCCCTGGCATATCCCGAAAAGATAATTTGTATATTGTGGTGAGACACTTCTCAGTAAGGCAGATTAAGTTAATATTAGTATGTGACCAACATGAGTTTTAGTGTATACAAAATATCATCAGTTGTTAATTAATCACAGTTATAAAATCATTCTCAGACCATACTCACACACACACACACACACAATTATTTATAAGTGAAAGTTCCCAAGGATAGGGGAGATTACATGCCCATACATGTAGCTCCCCTTTGCTCTAATACGTTATGTAACCTGGTATGGCTACAACTGATACCTATCAGGGTACTCGCCTTTCTCAGCAAGCCCTCGTGCAGAGAGTTTACTTCGTTATAAATATTTATGCATTTTAATTTACATACAAGTACTCACACCTTTACAGTTGAAAAATATGCAATTGCTTCTTCAGTATAAACCGGTTCGATAAATAATAACACCATTTACATAAATCAATAGATATACGTAAAAGACACTCCCTAGGACTAACACCCCATTTACTTCCCCATGGTATGGGTTGTGTGGCCCAAAGGCTAGACTTATTCCCTGAGGGATCAACCCAGATACAGTGAAAGTAACCATTTTCAAGTGCATATGCAGGCATCCACATCCCAATTGCAGGTCCGATTGCCTTACCACTTCCTGGTTTGGTCCCTAGGAAAGGTACTTCATCCTTATGCAAGCTAATCGGCTGAAACCACCCTATACCTCTCAATACAGTGTCAGTGCACATGGCCAAATAGTAATTCCCTAACAACGGTACTATGCTCACGATACAACTATGTTAGATTTACTGTAATCCCAAGAGGGGGGGGGGGGATGAATTGGTATTTTAAAAATTTATCCCCTAGGTCAATCCACTAGCAACAATATTAGACAAGCCTAAGGTCAATCTAGTGTGTATAAAATAAATCAGTATATCAATTCAACAGAAATTTAAACTACAAAAGTAATTTATCTAAACATGCACAATAAAGTAGTAAATATAGACAACACCAGAAATGTTATCGAGGTTCGGCAAACTGCCTACGTCCCCGCCTTGGCTCACCAGCACAAGGATTACACTATAAGCTTACTTAACGGGTGGATCGGCACCTAAATACAACTAGGTCAATTAGCATAGGGTTGGCCTCAACATTTACAAACAATCCTTCCCGGGCTGAATTACCGCCCCCTCAAGCCATGCCTGGAATACAACAGATTTCTCAATAAAAGGTGCATGCAAATATGATGCTTCTCAATCAAGCAGACATGCACCAGTAATAATCAAAACACACCAAACATGTAAAAACAATAAGCTCAGTGGTGTTTATGTGCAATCAACACTCAATATAGTGATAATCTCAAATATGCACAAGAGTGTTCAAACAAGCTAATCTTTGAAAGCAAATTATATCAATTCTCAATATCATATTAGTGTTTTGAAGATGCTAGCAATAATATTCAAATGAACTCAAAAATATTTTCTTAAATGTATCAAGCACAAGAGTTGTTTGAAAATCAAGCTTTGTAAAATATTTTACACACAAAAGAAAGCTTAAGTAATCTTGCAATGCAATGCAAAGACCCTAAAGCAAATGAGTTTTACCACACAAGATTTATTTATTTAAATTAGTGGGAAGAACTTTAGCCAAAACTCTCAACAAAAATCAAGCAATACAAATTTCAAGTGGGAGTGTAGGGCTATTTAGAATGAAGCACAACTAATTTAAACTCTCTCTCTAGGCTCAAATAATCAAGAAAAATGAAGTATGAGAGTGTTTGGGAGTATTTGAGAGTAGTATGGAAAATATAGGCTTTGGAATTTTTCAGAGGATTTCGCACTAATCAATTTGCTAATTATTAGCTAATCCTTACAAATGAACTTGTATATATAGGCAATGGCAAAATTATAGCCGTTGGGGATATATAGGGCATTCTTAAATTTTTTTTTTTTTTTTAAATGGTTTAGCAAAAATAACCCTATTTAACTATCTTAACCATGGTAAAAATATAAGACAACCTGAGAGTTTTGGGTGGCTAAACCATGGTTCGGTCTCCTGAACAGACTCTACGAAAAAAGCTATTTTTCAAAGTTCGATTGCCTGAGTATGAGTTCGATTTGCTGAAATAGGCGATTCCCACACTGTCCACGATTTGGGTGCCCGACCCTGAGTTTAGTTTGCCAAATCCAAATGTTCGGTAGCTCAAGGCAATTTTGAACATGAAGTTCGAGCTACCAAGTTGGTGGGAAAAGTTAAAAACAAGGTTCAGCCGCCCGTGGATGGTACGTTCAAAATGATTCGGTCGCCCGAAATCCAAGTCAACAAGTTGACTCGTTAAGGGTTCAGTCACCCAAAGCCTCACAATTTTTACCTATAAGTCCATTTTCACTTCAATTAATTCCCCTGATATTATAAGTGATTTTGGGGACATATTATATGCTTATGCATGGACCTAAGGTCTTTCTAAGATCTTTTTGAGCTTATTAGAACTTACATGTATGATATGCAAGGATTATTATAGACCTTTTTCCTATGTTACTATTATAGACCCGAATTAATATAGATTTCAATAAAAAAGAATTCTTCTGGGTCTTTAGACTTGGAGTCTACATATGCCATCAAGTGATATGCTCATATGGACCTACACACAAACTTGATAAACATTAAAATACCGGAGTATTTGTCATTATCAAAACCGAGTATGATCTATAAGGTCAACAAAGTGGTCCTCAGGATTCTTAAACCATATCATGCAATTTCGGTAATAAAAACTGTAGTATAAACTCATTTTGTATAAAACCTGCCACTTAATAAAATCTGGCCCCCGATCGTCAAATAAAAGCTGACTCACAACTATTAAATATACCCTGACCCTCGGTCATCATATCAAATCCCAGTATTTTGCAAAGGTAGTTCCAGTATTTTCACAAACAATTCAGTATTTTCACAACCATACCCAAATTCGGTTATACAATAAACCATACTGATTACTCACCAGCCACACGATTTTAGTATTAGAATATAATCCAATAAACAACCAAGAAAACATAGTATATTTAGTTTGTAAGGTAAAACCAAACTTTCCACCGTTCATTTTATTCAAAATACCGTATCATATATCCTATATTTATAAAGTCCATTTTGAATGGTCGGTTTTCGAAATAACCTTTGAAATCAAGTATATACATACATATAACACATTTTAGTCGGTTCAAACTTGATAAAAACCTGACTTAACTTAATACCCTTACCTGTTCCTGAAAAAGAATCCGCTAACATTTCAAAACCAAAAACCCTAGCTTTTCAATCCCGCCGCCGAAAGTGAATCGACAAGCCAAAAGAGAAGAGGAAAGTGATCAGAGAGTGATCATGGGATCTGGGTGAGCCTACTGGAGAGAGAGGGCCACAATAGAGTGAGATTAGAGAGAGTCCAAAAACCCTAAGAGGGAGAGAAAATGAATTTTGAAGTTATGAAAAAATATACCTTGCTTAGCCCTTAAGTAAGCAAACTCGCAGGAAAACCATCAATGGTTTTCCCTGCCTTAACAAAATCGTTGACGGTTTGGCAGTTGACCTCCTCAGTTGACAGAAACCGTTGATGGTTTTTTCCAGGCTCAGTGAAATTGTTGACGGTTTGGGCCTTGCCAAACCAATTTCCTTCTTTTTCCTTTATTTTCCTTTATTTCTCTCTTTTATATTTATTTTCTTTTATTTTTCGGGTTCGGGTTCCTATAGGTAACCTATGAAGGAATGGTTGATGTTAGAGATAATAGAATCGACATGCTCACAAACGAGTATGAGGTCTTTAGGATGAACTCGGATGAAACCATCACTAGTATGTACACTAGGTTCACCCATATAATAAACTACCTTAATGCCTTAGGAAAGATCTAAAAAATTCTTAGAGGACTTCCACCGATTTGGGAACCTAAAGCCATAGCAATAATTGAAGGAAGAAATTTGAAAAACACCTCCCTAGATGAATTAATAGGTTCTCTACTCACTTATGAGATGGCAATAAATGAAAGAAGTGGAAAATCTAAAAACAAGGAATCCATTGCATTTAAAGCCTCAAGTGAAAGCTCTAGTGATGAAGATGAAGAAGTGATGGATGTAAATGATGTAGTCCTCATAGCCAAAAGACTTGCAAAAATCCTTAGAAAGAAAAATAAATTTACAAGAAAAATCTAGAACTCTAAATCAGATGAAGATGATGAAGAAGAAGAAGTCTGTAAGAAGAAAACAAAGGCTAAACTTCCAACGTGTTATAATTGTAAGAAAGTTGGACACATAAAATCGGATTGTCCACAACTTAAGAAGGATTGGAAGAAGTAAAAGAAAAAGGCAATGAAGGCCACTACAAGGGACAATATAAGTACAAGTAGTTCAGAAAGTGAATCAAGTGACCAAGAAGTTGCTTATACTTGCTTTATGGCATGGGATGATGATGAAAAACAAAGTTCCACATCCAAATCATTAAATGACTCATACAATGAATATTGCTCATCTGATGAATCCAATGATGAGAGTATGTCATCTTAGGAAGAATTACAAAGTGAACTATTCAATGCTCATAAAATTCATCAGATGAGCAATATTCATTGTATGAGTCATATAAAATTCTAGTTAAAGTAACTAAACAATACACTTCATTGAAAAATAAGAATGAAGTTGTAATTAAAGAATTAGAATCTAAAATCCTTGCTGAAAGATAAAAGGTTTTAAAAATAAAGAGATTAAAAAGTAAGAATGAAAAATGATGAAAGAATTGGAAGATCTAAGATCCCAAACTTTCATTGATAATGAGAAAGATCTATATATTTTTGAACTAGAAAACAAAATCAGCAAAATGTCTCAAAATCAAGAAAAAGGTAAAAATACACAAAACCTGAAAATTTGTGATCTTGAAAAGAAAATTGAGGATCAAAATAAAATAATTTATAACTTTACTAGAGAAAAATAAAATCTTGATAAAATGATTGGCGCACAAAGAATGTACTTGAATAAAGAAGGCATAGGATTCAATGGAGTTGAGAATACAAGAAAAAATAACCTCTACATGGGGTATTTTGCAAAAGCCTCCAAAGACTATGCTAGCACCTCCTCAAATGCTTACACACATACCACATGTTTTCTATGTAAGGAGAAAGGACACATTAAGTTTGAATGTCCATTTAAAAAAAAAAAAGGGGGTACAAAAATCAGAAAGTTTGGAGAATAAAAGAATCAACTCTTGTTAAACCATACGAACCCAAGAAAGTATGGGTACCTAAGTAAAAAGCCTAGTTCACAAACTAAGGACTCCAAAGATAT
The DNA here is from genome assembly GCF_029873635.1 of Malania oleifera. Lineage (NCBI taxonomy): Eukaryota > Viridiplantae > Streptophyta > Magnoliopsida > Santalales > Ximeniaceae > Malania > Malania oleifera. The sequence goes on from NC_080417.1 coordinate 12,325,228, forward strand.
TAGGATTAGACATTCCCTTTTTAGAAATTAAGAAAGCTAAATCTATACTAAATGAAAAGGGATGCCTCCATAGCCTAGATGATTCAAGATAGCCAATTCAAATATAAGAAGAAAATTTCTCCTTGTTCAATATACGGAAAGCTACTTAATCCAATTTAATACAAGGATATTGAACTAGTTGAAATGGAAAATCTTAAAGAAGAGTTTATGAGCTTATTGACGGCTATAACATTGAAACAAATGAATACAAAAATGGTATTGTTGGCCACAAATCAAGAAAGCTTGGATTGTACAAGGCTTATCTTCGAAATCAAGGAAGTCATTTGCTTCAAAACGGCAATTTAGAAAGTAATTTGAAGCTTGATAAAATGATAAATCAAAATAGAGAGATTGAGTTGCAAAATAGAAATAACTTTCTAAACATGAGCATGTTATGATATTAAATATTGATATGATATTGGAATTATTCTTGATATTGGTATCCATGAGCACTTACATGAAACTAATTGATATTTGAGCATGACATGATTAATTTAAAAGCGTGATTGGTAATCTTGACACCTTCATGAATACATAGTTTATACTTCAAGAATGAAATTCTGAATTTATTGACTATGAAATACATTTCATTCAGGGGGAGTTATACTTATTAAGTAATGATATCATGATTATTGGAAATTATTGAATATTCTTATATACAATCTTTTGTATTTTCTCATGCTATTTTGGGGCTTATTGTCTATTTTTTATGCATGATGATTGCAAAGTTTTTGCTTTGTGCCTTCACTAGATATATACTTTTTCTTATGGTTGCTCTTTGCCTTAGTATTTATATGTTTTTCTTGATATCTTACTCTTTTTGATTGATGTCAAAAGGAGGAGAAGTTTTGGACAAAAATTGAGCATGATAATTGTTAACTTTACCGTGATCCCAAGAGGGGGGGTGAATTGGTATTTTTAAAATTTAAGCCCTAGGTCAATCTCCTAATACCAGTATATTCACAACCCTATAGTCAATCTAGTGCAAGTAATGTAAATGTATACTAGAAAATAAATGAAACAAATTAATCAAACGTACATACACCAGGAATGTAACAACCCGAAAAATTTTTAATAATTTGAAATAGTAAAGAAGATGGGAAGGGAAGAAAGAATAAATTCGAAAAGGTGGTAGCAAGCATTCGTCGATGAACGAACTGGTCTCATTGAAGAATGTTCTTCAAAGCTTGTCGACGAGGGTATGTGTCTCATCGACGAGAAATTACCGAGAGGGGTTCTTCGCATTACTGAAATTCGTCGACGAGGTGGCTGACTCATCGATGAACTATGTACTAGGACTCATCGACATATCAACGTGTCTCGTCGACGAATTCCTGTGTATAAATAGTGGATTCTTTTCATTCCAGTGCGAAAATTTTGCATGTTCCCCTTCTCTCTTTAGGAATTTCGGCTCTTCCACCTTCTCTCTTCGATTTCGGGCTGGATTTTCGCCGATTCGACAATCTGAAGCTACCATGAAACTCTTGGGAAGATTCTCTGCAATATAGGCAGAGTAAATCTTCGATTTGAGTAGTTTGGAAAACATCCCAAAACTAAGGTAAGGTTTTTTATGTAAATTTTGGCTTTACCCTAGTTGTATGAAATATTATATGCGAAGAAATACTGAAGTTTAGTTATGGGAGAAGTGGTTTTCAGGGCATTGAACTAGGAATCCTACGGGTGCAAGACTGGTTATTTTAGTAATTATTAAAATGGCTAATTTTAGGTAAAAATCCTACATATACAGGTATAATTTTTCTGAATCAAACTGATATTGAAAATATTGTTTTAATTATATAAGTATTAAATTGGGAAAATTTGTGTAGTTGAGACCATTTTGCTAATTAAATGATTGTGATTTATGTGGAATGAGGAAATTGTTGAGATTGTGAATGTTATCTGACTAAAATTCTTGTTTGGTTGAATACACTGATTGGATTGTGAACCTTGTTTGGTTGAAAATACTGGATGGTTGAGTATACTGTGGTATTTGTGTGGACATGGTTGATTGGTCAGGTTTGTGATTGATCTGTGGTGTGGTTCATGTAAATGACAATATACTTTTGGTAGTGGTATGAGGAGGTCGTTATATCGTACCTGGTATAACCATCATATGACGTTGGCAGTGGTATGAGGAGGTCGTTATATGGACGTTTATATTGAGAGGTAAACATTGGCAGTGGTATGAGGAGGTTGTTTACCTATTTATCATGAACGGGGTGTTTATTTTGTAATCTGTGTGGACATTTATACTGTGCTTGATTAGTCCTATGTGGACCAACCCTGTGTGGACGTTGATGTTGTAGTTGAGCAGTCCTATGTGGACATTTACACTGTGCTTAATTAATCCTGTGTGGACCAATCCTATGTGGACGTTGATATTGTAGTTGAGCAGTCCTGTGTGGACATTGATGCTATGTGATTTGATTAAACCTGTGTGGACCAGTCCGGTGTGGACACTGATGCTGCTTGATTTGATCCTAAGTGGATTGATTATGCTATGGGCGTATGCGTGAAATTCTGTGAAGCGATTGTGTTGGCTATGTACGAATGTTAATTAATTAAGTATTTAGGGTAAAGTAGATTACTCCACTCGTGGGCTTGCTGAGAAAGGCGAGTACGCTGGTAATTAATTGTGGGTACCAAAGCAAAGGGAAGCCACTTGTATGAGCTGGTGATCTTCCCTATTCTCGGTAACTTTACTTGAATACATAACCCGAGGGCTTACTGAGAAAGGTGAGTGCCCTAGTGTTAGCACTAGAGCAGAGGGAACCCACTTGTATGGGCGGGTGGATTTCCCTATTCTCGGAAACTAACATTAAAATACTGATTGGTTATGAGTATGTGATTGGATGATAAGAACGTTGATTCTGTGCGATTATGGGCATGTTATCTAGCTTCTGGTGAACTGTGTGTACACCTGAGATGGATATTTTAAATTGTATTATTAACACTTCAGTCATACACTATTATAGATTATTTCTTCCTTACTGAGAGGTGTCTCACCCCGTTAATTGTTAAAACTTTTTAGGTTATCTAGGTGATCGAGCTTAGATACCTCCAGGGCAGGGTAGTTTTTTGAGTTAAATATAGCATATCAGATATGTAATTAGTTTATGTTTAATATGCATTAATTTTGGATTTATAATATAAAGGATTAGGTTGTAATTATTATGGATCAATGTATGTAAATATAGCACTCTAGTATTTTCTGTCGAAGATATTTATTATTTCCATTGTGTGAATGGTATTAGAGAGGCGTGTCGGTCTCTTAACGCACCGAGCCTCGAGTGGTGGGTCTGGGGCGTTACAAGAAAGTAGTAAAGTAGAGTCGACACACAGAAATGTTATCGAGATTCGGCCAATTGCCTATGTCCCCGCCTTGGATAACAAGCACAAGGATTACCATTATAACTTGCTCACTTAAACGGGTGGAGCGGCACCTAAACAAACCAGGTCAATTAGCACAAGGCTGACCTCAACCTTTACAACAATCCTTACCGGGCTAGATTACCACCCCCTCAGGCCACCCCTAGAAACTCTTAGATTTTACAATCAAATAATGGTACATTGATTGTGCCTTCGTGTAAGGCAGATATGTACCCAAATGCGCTCAGTCACAAACACCCCAAAATGATTTAATACGTAAGCTCAGTGTGGTCTAATATTTCAACTCTCAAATATATTTACTATCTATGTAATGTGTACATGAAAGTGTCCATAAGCAATCTTTGTATCTCAAGATATTCAATCAGTCGGGTTCACACAAAGATATCACTCAAGTTTCAAATATTCCAAAGATCAGAAAATATCAATCACGTAAATAGTGTATATGCTTGGTTTGCAAAAGATATGTAATCTTTGTATTCAGAAAATGATATGTAAGTGAATAAGTATTGCAACAAAGATTAATATCACAAATACAAATATCTTTTCATAAATATGTCAATATAAATCACACAAGATATTTGAGTATGTTTTGAAAAAGTTTTTGCAATCCAAAAACAAATACAAGCTTCCTAAGATATTGCAATGCAAATGCAATACTCAGAAGCTAGATGGAAGTCTTCTTAGGATGGGCTTATTAGCAAAAACCCCCTAAGAGTACTTAGGTTTAGCTCTCGTTGAAAATCAATTCAATCACACGCAAATGGGAGAGCAAACCTATTAGCACAAACACCCAAGACACTTACAGAGGATTGGGGAACTCGAAGAAGGTAAGTTTGAGTGATTTGTGGTGAGAGTATGAGCAGTAGAGAGTTTTAGGCTTGAAAGGGATTTTTCAATTTGTTTTGCTAATCATGTCCCTAATTTTCCCAAATGAAGGGGTATCTATAGACAGCCCATGAAATATAACCGTTGGGGACATAGCCGGGATTATTAGAAAAGTTTTAATGACATTTAGTAATTTTTAACCCTGTTAAAAATAAGTTAACCACACTAAAAATGCAGGGCAACCCGAGAGACCTGGTCGACTAGAAGACTTTCAGTCGATCGAAATTCATATGGCTCGGTCAACCGGGCCAATTTTGAACTTCAGGGTCGGTCGACTAAGAAAGGCGATTTTCCCAAGTAGCACGGTTGGGTCGACCACGGTAAAAATGAACTGACTGCTCGGTCGACCAGACCATTGGGTTCCCACACGTGGGAACTCGGTCGACCAGGTTGGTGTAGTTCAAAATCCTCTCGGTCGACTAGGAAGTCAAAATGTTGACTTCCAGGTGGTTCGATCGACCAAGGTCAAATGAACTGTCATGGCTCGGTCGACCTAATTGTGGTCAACCGGTTGACCCAAACAGGATTTGGTCGACCAAGGGCAAAATGAACTGCCTGTGCCGGTCGATCGAAAGTGCATAAAGTGTGCATTTCGGTCCTATTTTAATTCACAATCACCCTATTCAAGTGCCTAATACATACAAGTGCAATGGTGAGTGTCCTAAGGTCTTTTCTAAGCCTTTTTGAAGACACCAAAAAAATCTGGCATCGGTCGACCACCCCTAAGGTCTTTCTAAGGTCATTTTTAGTTATTCTTGGTTTGAGCTTACGTGTTAGACCATGCATGTGATGCGTGTGTGCTTATTACAAACCAAAGACCCTAATTACTATTACATACCCTTTGGTTAAATGAAATACATTACAACACATAAAAATTGAGTCTTCAATAGAAATTTGGTCTTCAAACTTCACTCTCTCTATGTGCATTATGATCTTGTCAATTTAAGTTCCTGCACATAACCTTAAACACCCATTAAATATAATAAGTATTTGTCATAATCAAAACCGGGCGTGACCTATAAGGTCAACAATAATTGATCTTGAATTATGACATGATGTGATATTAAGTTAATCTTGATATATAAGAATGATATTGAAATTGATCATGAATTCTGATATGCTTATTGAAAATGATCTTGATATTACAAATATTGTTAAGTTGATACTTATTGTAAGGGAAAACTTTGTTAAGGCTTGCTCATTTTTTCTCCTTGTTTGTCATCATAAAAAAGGGAGAGATTGTTGGCCTTGCAAGACTTAAAATCTTATTTTGATGATAAAAAATCATAGGAACTTAACATATTTGGTTAAGTGATGATATTTCAGGACTCAAGTATGTGAATACAAGGTCAAGTGCACACAAGGATTATTGAAATCTTATACTCTAAAGAAAGAAGATCTCATAAATCTTATACTATTAAAACATGGATTCAAAGATGATTTGATGAACCTTAAAGTAAATTGAAGTTGGAAGTCAAGATAGACTCAAGAGATGGAAAAGCATGAAGACTTAAGTGCTTAGAATGTATAAGTCTTAAGAAGTCTCATGTAAGTACTTCAAGTGATTTCAATATGGATACATGAAACTCATAGGTTAATTTCTTGGACCTAGATACCTTTTAAAATACTTGGAAAATATTTTTATGAGGTCAAAATTTATTTCAAAAAGGCTAAAATTATTTTTGGAATGAAAAGCACCAAAACAGGATTTTCCAAATTCTTTTTTTTTTTAAATCTGCATTAATGAGCAGTTTTCTCTATCACAAACTCCTTATATTAAAATATGTTCAACATAAAAGTTGTGGTATTTTTTCTTAACTTTCTGTTGATACCAAGAACGTCTAATTTGGAGTTGTATAGAAAACGTTATGACCAAAATACTGAAAGGTGGTCGAAGCTGTCAAGCGCCTGACAATGTTGACCTAGGCTACTAACATGTAGACATAATGATTTTTGGAAAACCCGAGAGGACCTAGGCGACTGACTCTTCATACCTAGGTGACTGACTCTTTGAAAATTCAAATTTTAAAAATAACATAAACTTTCCAAAAGTGATTTCTTGGCCACCAAACTTTGTGAAAACTTGGGGAATACTTTAAGCAACTTGGTGCTTTTTAACTCTATAAATACATACTAAACCTAAGGATTTTATACACCAACAATTAAGAAATCAACTATTGTTCAAATTCTTCCACATTTAAAGAGTTCTTGCTGAGCATACTTTGCTGAAAGCTATTGCTACGAATTTGCTGAATTAAAGCTTGAGGTTTTTATGCTTATACTGAGATTTTTCAAAACTAAAGAACCCCAATGGTATATTCTTGAGCTTCATCTATTTATATTGATTAATTGGTGAAGTATATTGTCCTATAACTTGTACTAATCTACTCTTGAATAGTGTCTTTGTACACCAAATTTGTTTCTTATTTTTCTTGATGGTTTAGGATTGTTGAATCGTTGTATCGAGCGTGGGGTATTTCTTGGAGAGGGGGCTCCACCCTAGTTGAAGGAGGGATTGTAAAAGGCTACTCCTACCCAAAAAAGAGTGTATAAGGTTGCTCCTACCCATAAAGGAGTGGTATAGTGGAATCCTTAGGTGTGTTGCCTAAGGCGAAGACGTAAGCGGGTATAGCTGAACCTCGTAGAAACTCGGTCTCACTCTCTTCCCTTCTCTCATTTAATTTTATGTTCATATACATTGTGTGGTTGGATTTTAAGCTTCTGCTCATATAAACTACGTGGATTGAGTTTTAAATAAACTAAAAATTAATTTGACTTTGGGATTGCGGAAACCGAAAGGGAGTACGTTGGTTAATCAATACTTATTATGGAAACCGTAAGGGAGTACGTTGATTGGTTAACACCCAAGACTCATTAATTGAAAGTTTATTTAAATTCTGAGCTTTTGGAAGAGTGTTGGAAATTTTAACTGTACTTCATATTAAGAAATCAAATTTATTAATACAGGGATTTTTATCAACTACATTCTTAAACTCTACTTTGAGTTACTCAATTGCTAAATCTTGGAAGCATTGCTAAATTCATTTTATATTGTGAATCTTGTTTTGGGAATCTTAATTGGTTGAACTAAATTGCTAAAAGAAGCATTCAAGTTAGAACTCTCATTCATAAAGGTTTACAACTAAATTAATTTTCTGTCGAGCTTGTGATTGTAAACCAACTTTGTACGTGTGTTTGCTGAAACCAAAAGGAGTTAAGAAAGAATTAATTAAAGAAGGTATAAAGAAATTTTAAATTTCCAATTCACCCACCCTTTTGAGAATACACCTTCCTTTTCAACCTATCATAACATGCTTTTGAACTTTATATTCAAAACCTTAGTAATTCACATGAGAAATATAAGGTTTTTCCATTTGTCACTTGTAAAATTTATTTCTAAATAACAAGCTTTGGATGCTATTTCATCCCATAAACAATAGTCAATACTTTTAAAGAGAAATAAATCAATCAATAAGGATATACACAATTAAAACATCAAATTGGTTTTATGATTTGAATTCATCAACATTGGCATGAACTTCTATAAATTTCCAGCAAAGTAATTAAACAATTTAAGATGCATAATCTGGAATTTTAATACTTTTAAGTACATCATATTTCCTTTGCATTTATACCTAGGTGTAGTTAAATCTACCTAATCCTATTTCCTAATCCTAGGTTTTAAGGAAACAATTGTTCAAAAATCATGTATTTCCTTTTGGTACCCATTCTTCCTTGGGTACCAAGGGATTTTTCTTCACTACCCATTCAAGCTTCCTTTCTTTGCCTATATCTCCTCTAAAAGTGCAAAAATACCGGATATGACCCTTTCTCTCACACTATGAACAAATTTTGTTTGAGTGAGCGGGTTTTGATTTATTTGCATTATTTTTGCTTGTTGAGGCATGACCATGCAGTTTAAAATTCTTTTTGCAAAAACCATTTTTCTTAACTCCCAATTTTTTTTTGGAGTTTTCTTTTCCTTTAATGGTTTTGCCATGGTTTTCCTTTTTCAAGAGAGTGCTTTCTTTCAAACTATTTCCATGATTTTTCAAATTTTCTACTTGCTCTTGAAAAATTTATGGTCTTTTTGAGCTTTTTCATTAAGCTCCTCATTTTCCCTTTTAAGTGAGGCATTTTCATCTTTCAAAGAGGAAAAAAGACAAGGTTCTTTTCCTTTATATTTTGACAATTTTTTCTCCAAGTTTTCTATTTTTACTTGCTCTTTTTGAGAATTTAAAACAAGCTCCTCATTCTTCTTTTTAAAAGAATTATTTTCTTCTTTCAATGAAGATTCTCTTTGTTTAAACATAACAAACTCTTTCTTAAAATTTTTGTTCCTTCATTTTACTAAAACTAATTCATCATACAATTTAGCACAATTATTTACTACTTCATCATATGAAGGAATATATTCATTATCATCATCCGAACTAATTTTCCCTTGTTCATTCGCTACGAAGCAATGTGCTTCTCCTAGTGTGTCATGTTGAGTAGCACTAGAATCTAAGGTGAAGTCTATTTCTTTCCTAAGCTCTTCATGGGTGCTTTGAAGCATATCCCACATTTCTTTTGCGGTTTCACATTCACAAACACAACTATATTCAATATCATTTAAAGCACAGAAGCTGAAATGCTTTGCTTTAAAATTTAATTCAACTAACCTCTTTTCCGTGCATGACAAATTTTCTATTTCTTTTGGTTCCCCTTCTTCATTTTTGAAGATGTAGTCTCCCTTTGAAACGACCAGCCGCATATTCAAATTGCACGCTTGAATAAATATGACCATATGATTTTTCCATGTCGAGTAGTTGGAACTGTTGAACATCGATGGTTGATATATGGATTGTCCTTGGGAAGAGGTGCTCACCAAATAGTCCATTTTATCTTTTACGCTCTGCATTTTACTTTAAAAAATGCAAACGCCTCGCTCTAATACCACTTGTTAAGAAGCGTCCCACTCTGGAATATATAAAGTCAGAGGGGGGTGAATGGACTTTTTTCGTGTATTTTAATTTTCTCTACAAAATAAAAACTCTTGGCAAGATTCAAACTATTAAATCACAATATACAAAATATAATTGATACATAAGACAAATAATAAAGAGTAAGGAGAGAAAAGCTTAACATCGGGATTTAACGTGGTTCGACACCAAGCCTACGTCCACGCCTTAGCACCAAGCCAAAGATTCCACAATCCACTAAAATACTCCTTCACCGGCAGAGTAAGCCTTACAACTCGGGTACCAAACCCTACACTCGGGAACAAATCTCTACTGGGCTCACCTAGAGCCTTCACCAAATGGTTCACCAAGAACCTTACAACTTGGTTCACAAAGAACCCTTACAAGATGATGATTGAATACAAAGATATGCTCCTTTAACTTGAGCAAATATCAATTACAAAACAATTCTCACACAACTCTCTCAAGGAATGATTCAAACAAGATAAGTGAGCAAAAGAGATTGAGCACTTGTGAATGAACAAGTAAATGCAAAGTGCTTAGATTTTGTAATCAAAGATGCTTTTCACTAAGACTGATCAAAAAATCATTCTAACCAAGTCTATTGACTTGTATTTATAGCCAAAAACCCCAGCTAGCCATTATTGGACCGTTGGGAGCAATTCCTAAAAGAAACTAGCCTTTTTCTAGCCGTTAATGCACTGGCCGTTAATGCACTGGGCTCGAGACCACTAGTCAACGAGTATACCCCACTTGTCGACAATTCCCTGCATTAGTCGATGAGATGTACCCTCTAGTCGACGAGTCACTTGGGCAGAAAACTCATGTTGGCTACTAGAAACTCTAGTCGACGAGTGCATAGCACCAGTTGACAAGGGCTCTATTTTTCTTAACGAAAAGGCCTTTTAATTACGTAACACATTCTTGGACAAAAGTATAATAAAGACATTAAGTCTAATGAAGTTCAAAACTTGTCCAAGTGAGTTTCCCTTTGAATATAAGATATCTTGTTTATGAAATCACATTTGAAAGCTCATTTGATATCTTATATGCTATATGTCCTTTTATAAAAATATACTTAACTTTCTTTGAGGCTTTAGGACATAAAGCTCGTTTTGACACAATCTGGACTAAGTATGAAAATGTTTATAAAACCAAGATGTTGAAAACTTATCCTTTTCGAAAACATATTTGAGTTTAGGATTCATTTTTCAAACTCTTAAATTTAACTTTGAAAACTATGAATGTTTAGTTTTTGACTTAGGTAAAATCCTATAAACTTATGTGTCCTAATATGTATGTGCATTTGCTCAATTCTTGCTCAGAAATCATGCTAGAAACAAACTTGCAAGAGTTACAAAAAGTACTACCTCAAACACACACCCCATTACATATAATAAAACATTAAGCTTCCTTGGGTGCTTAAGTCCTTTCCGAGTGAGTGTCCATCTGATCTTTCCTACTTGACGACTACTTAGTCTGATCTTTGCCTTTTGACCAATACTTCATGTATTCGTCCTTCAAACTTGTACTAAACATGATCTACAAAGATGGAATGCACTAAGAACAACAAATAAGTTAATATCATCAAAACATATTAGACATGATTATGTAGCCCCCAAGGCTAACAATCTCCCCCTTTTTGATGATGTCTAACCTATTACTATTTTACTTAATCTTTGCATTTGAGTTTATACTTACCATAGCTAATTATGCAAAGATTAGTTTACCTAGAGCCACTAATGAGTTGTTATCATCAAAACATGATAATAAAGATCATGTAGCCTCTAAGGCTAACAAAGGACTTACACACAAAAATATACAAATATAGACTATGTGTTGAAAAGTTGGAGGAGCACGACATACTTGAAATTAAATGTCATCTTTGGCTTATAATGGTTTAAGCTTCAACTATTTGTGATGCTTATTATAAAACAAAAATGTGAGCCTAGTGGGCCAAAGTATATAATATTTCACTGGAGTTTAGTCAAGACTATTATATTTGGTATTAGAGCCACCTTAGAGTTACTAGTATGTGAGTGGACCTTAGACAGAGATGTGAGCCACTCTAACAAGGGTGTAAGAGATAAGATGGGAGAGTTTGTCATAATCCAACATTGGACATATACTAGAGAGGTCTTGGACTTATAAGGATAGTTTAAAGTCAAAATATGTGGGACGCTTTTTACAATATAAAATTGTGAGGTTAGTGGTCAAAGTGGATAATAACTAACGAAAGTTGGATCAATTACACTAAATATAGGAGAATTAAGGACTCAAATACAAAAATATAAAAATTTAGATGATATGATGAACAATTGGAAGAACACAATGTTGAATCAGGTCTAATCCCAAGAGGAGGGTGAATTGGGTATTTACAAATTCTTTGACACTAATTTACCGCTTAAACCCTTTTTATATATTTACCAATAAATTATTGTTACTCAATTACTTTTGTGCAAGACTCTCCAACCTATGCATGCAATATACACAATTCAAATGTAATGTTGAAAATAAATAGTAAAGGGAAGAGAGAAGAAAAACACAGTTTTACGAGGTTCAGCCAACTTGGCTTACGTTCTCGCCTTGAGCATCCACTCAAGGATTCACTAAAACCCTGCTCCTTAAAGTCGGATGGAGCTTCTCTTACAATCCACTGCTTACAAGAGGAACAACTTTCTCCTACTCCTCTGCTTACAAGAGATACAACTCTCTCCTCACACACCGGTTCATACACCGAACCGTGTATACAATAGAATCTGAAAATTAACACTCAAAACAATGCTTCTAACAAAAGCTGGTGAGTACAATTCAAAATCCTAATACATTAACATATGATATAACTTGAAGCTTATGAATGTATGAAAACGATACAATCATTTTAATGTATGATATGCTTCAATACACAAATTCCTATTTAACCCCTATTTAACCAAAACTCCCAAGTAAAGGTATATTTAAAATGTTTTGGAGTAAACTAGGATTCTTGATTCACTTTGCAAAAATGTACAAATATATTTGAAGTGAACTTGTTAACAAAAACTTTGTCTTGAATATTAAATCAATCAAAATCACAAAGTTATATTTCAAGTATTCAATCACAAACTGAGTATATTATTTTTTAGAAAATATCCCTCAATTAAATGTATAGTTATAAGTACCAAGGATATTTAATCAAGCTTTAATATATCTAAAATATAAATCCTTTAGACAACACCCACTTGAATCAAAAAATCAATCAACCAAGTTAAATAAGTTTTCTCAAGTAATGATCTTTTCAAAACTCAATTTTTATACAAATATGCACACTCAAGATCAGAACTTTTCTAATGATAGTCAAAAGCACGTAATAAGATGAGATGAGATGTTCTTAAGAATAATAACTTGAAAGATCAAACCTCAATACTAGATTGAAGTACAGTTGAGTAAACAAGTTCCCTTTGAGAATTTGAGTTGATTTGCCCAAGCTTGAAGATTAGAGATTGAAGTGTAGGCAATCGTATAGCACTAGAAGCAAATTTTCAACGTTCTTTCAACAATGTGTGTTCTTCTCTTTCTTGTATGTCTAACCTCTGTTCTAGGGTTTAGATATTTAGAATATATAGTATATTACCCTTAGGATTGATCTCAGCCGTTGGATCAATAAAATAGCTCGCGAGTTCTTTTAATAAAAATCTGATTTTTAGACTTTCCCGCGACTTCAGGCAACCAAAGTGGGGTTCAGGCTCCTGAAGTGGCAACTTCAGGCGCCTGAGGTTCCAGGGTCAGGCAACCGAAGTACCTCTGCCAGGTTCTGTTTTCCCATTTAATTCTTCAGGCTACCGAACTTAATCTTCAGGCAACCGAAGAAAATCTTCAGGCGACTGAGGTTGAGTTCAGGCTACCGAAGTCCCCTTTTTCTCACTTATTCATTTCCAGTTTAAAATTCTACTTTGCTTCTTTGCTTGGGTCTTTTATAAAACAAGTTTTCCATGATTTTAAAGACCTTTCTAAGCCCATGTAAGTTCCCTAATGATGTACATGAAATGCATGAATCCTAAAATCATTCTAAGTTATGTTGAGCCTCAAATTAAATCATACAAAAATGTAAGTACATGAATTCTAAATACCCATTCCCAAGATATTCTTGAACTTTGCCGCTTGCATCTTGATTCTCGTACTCTTTGAGTTCCATGGATCTTGCCAAGATTTGTTAACTTTACTTTGTGACTTTCATGACTCGCTATCTTTCAGTGCAAGCTTAATATGGTTCCTGTTCACAAACTCAATGCACAGATCAAATACCAAGTGATTTGTCATTATCAAAACAGGATTGGACTCGTAGAGTCAACAATCTCACCCTTTTTGATGATGACAAATGCACAAGCAAAAATATATAATGGGTTACGCCTAACAAGGCTCCCCCTCAATTAATGCATCAAATATTCAATGAGTGACAATATGCTCATGTTCATATACAAAGTGTTTAGCCCGAAACCAAATGAAATATGAAATATGCTCATGATGAATATGCTATGCTCATAATAAATATGTTCATGATGTTTCAACCATGACACTAACAACGATTTCTCATTAACAATGATTTCTCCCCCTTTGTATATCTCACCCTTTGCATAACTTCAATCAAAATTTTTGCTCCCGATTTTTCTCCCCCTTTCGACATCAACAAAAAGGTGTAAACAAATAAATCATGAGTAAATGTACCCTTATGTTCTTCTCCCCTTAGATATCTTAAGGTTTTAGATGTGTCCAATTGTTGATTAATGCAATACCAAGTGATTATATCGTAAATGATGTTGCTTCCCTTGAATTATATCATCTAACATGATTCTAAGCAACCTCTCGACTATGCATAAGACCTAATTCATGCCTAATTTGGATAAAACTATCCTTCGCAAGTGCTTTCGTGAATATATCTGCCCATTGTTCTTCCGTGCATACAAATTCTAGTGTTACATCCCCTTTTTGTACATGGTCATGAAGAAAGTGATGTCGTATTTCTATGTACTTAGTTCGTGAATGTAATATGGGATTCTTTGAGATATTTATTGCACTCGTATTATCGCATCTTATAGGGATTGTTTCATAACTTAATCCAAAATCCTTCAGTTGTTGCTTCACGTAAAGGGATTGAGCACAACAACTACCTGCCGCTATGTATTCAGCCTTAGCTGTGGAAAGAGCAACTGAATTTTGTTTCTTGGAAAACCAAGAGACCAAGGAGTGTCCTAAGAAATGACAAGTACCACTAGTGCTCTTCCTATCCACTTTGCTACCCGCAAAATCAGCATCTGAATAACTAAGAATCTCAAAGGATGTGTACTTAGGATACCATAACCCAATGTCTACGGTTCCTATCAAATATCTAAGTATCCATTTAATAGCTAGCAAATGAGACTCTTTTGGAACAGATTGAAATCTTGCGCACAAACATACGCTAAACATTATATCTGGTCTACTAGCAGTCAGGTATAACAAGCTACCTATCATTCCACGATATAGCTTGACGTCTACTGGTATACCTTCTTCATCTTTGTCTAATTTCAATGAAGCACTCATAGGTGTGCCTAGTATTTTTTTCGTCTTCCATATTGAACTTTTTGAGTAAGTCTCTAATATACTTTGATTGATTTATGAATATTCCATGATTTTCTTGTTTGATCTGAAGTCCTAGGAAGAAGTTTAGTTCACTCATCATGCTCATCTCAAATTCATTTTGCATGGTATTGGCAAATTCATTACACAATTCTTTATCTGTAGCGCCAAATATGATGTCATCTACATATACTTGCACTAGGAGAATATCATCTTTCTTAGACTTTATGAACAGGGTTGTATCTATCTTTCCTCTTATAAATCCATTTTCTAATAGAAAACCGCTTAGCATTTCATACCAAACTCTAGGAGCTTGTTTTAAATCGTACAAGGCTTTTGTCAGTCTATACACGTGATCTGGATTCTTATGATTTTCAAAACCTGGGGGTTGTTCTACATACACTTCTTCATTTATATAGCCATTTAAAAATGTGTTTTTCACATCCATTTGATATAGCTTGAAATCCTTAAAAACTGCATATGCTAAAAGCATTCGTATGGCTTCCATCCTAGCTACAGGGGCAAATGTTTATTCAAAATCTATACCTTCTTCTTAATTATATCCCTGAGCTACTAATCTAGCCTTATTTCTCACAACTACACCATGTTCATCTTTCTTATTCTTATATATCCATTTGGTCCCTATGATTGACTTATCCTCTGGTCTGGGAACTAAAGTCCATACTTTATTTCTTTCAAATTCATTTAATTTTTCTTGCATGGACAACACCCAAGATTCATCTTCTATAGCTTCACTCACATTCTTAGGTTCTTCTTGAGATAAAAATGCAAAATGACTAACCATGTTCCTAAGAGAGGAGCGAGTGGCTACTCCACGTAATGGTTCACCTATTATTTGATATATGGGATGATTCTTTATGTATTTCCATTCTCTAGGTGATTCCTTAACCTCATTTGAAGTTTGATCAATTTCAATGGATGGTGGATGGTTCTTTAAGTTCATTTTTCTTTTTTTAATCATTCTCAATCGATAGTTCTTCTAGTTCCTTGTTTAATTCAATTTCATCTTCATCAGTTCTTTTGGAGAAGGGATTTGACTCATCGAACACTACATGAATAGATTCTATGACCGTCAATGTTCATTTGTTATACACTCTATAAGCTTTACTATCTAAAGCATACCTTAGGAAGATACCTTCATCTGATTGCACATCAAACTTTCCTAGATGCTCATTGTCTCTAAGCACAAAACACTTATAGCCAAAGACATGAAAATATGATATGTTTGGTCTATGGCCATTCCATAATTCGTAAGGAGTCTTATTGATGGTCTAATCAGAACTCTATTTAGCACATAGCAGGCGGTATTCACTGCCTCGGCCCAGAAATATTTAGGTAATTTATATTCGTTAAGTATAGTTCTGGCCATTTCTTGTATAGACCTATTCTTCCTTTCAACTACACCATTCTATTATGGTGTTCTAGGAGCTAAGAAATTATGGACAATTCTTAATGAATTACAATAGTCTTCCATGCCTTGATTTTTAAATTCTCTACCCCTATCACTTCGAATTTTAGTAATTGTGTATCCCTTTTCATTTTGGACTTTCTTGCATAGGTTTATAAACTTTTCACATGCTTCATCTTTGTGACCTAAGAATAGTACCCATGTGTATCTTGAAAAGTCATCAACTATGACAAAGCGTATGATTTTCCTCCAAAACTCTGAATTGGGTTTAGTCCAAATGAGTCTAAGTGTAGCATTTGGAGTGGCCTAGTAGTGGAGATCTCTTTATTCTTCTTAAATCTTGTTCTTGCTTGTTTTCCTAGTTGGCATGCATCACATATTTTATCTTTCACAAATTTAGTCTTAGGCAGTCCCTTAACTAATTCTTTCTTAACTAGTTTTGAGATTAAATCCATGTTTGCGTGTCTTAGTCTCCTATGCCAAATCCAACTTATTTCATTCATTGCAGATAAGCATGTCACACTCTGTGAAGTTAAGTTATCAAATCTTGTGGTATATACATTTTCATGACACTTAGTAATGAACAGTGTCTTATTATCAGTTTTGTGTTCAACTATGCACTTGTCATGTTGACTTATGCTCAATAAATTGTGCTTTAGACCTTCAACTAATAAAACATCATCAATAATGAATGAGGAATCATTATCGAATTTACCGACACCTATGATCCTTCCCTGAGCATTATTTCCAAAAGTAACTAACCCTTCATCTTTTAGTATGATAGATATGAATTTTGCTTTATCCCGGGTCATGTGGCGTGAGCATCTGCTATCCATATACCATTTGTCTTTTGAGGATGTTGATCTTAAGCAAATATGCAACACACGAATAAACAACTAGCTTTGGTACCCAGATTGTCTTGGCTCCAACAGGGTTAGGGCTGGATTGACCTCTGACCTTCCATACTTTCTTTATTTTTACATCTTTATTTTTGAAAGGACAGTCGAATTGTATGTGTTGCGGCGTCCTGGGAGCGCGTGTGCCCCGGGTGGCGAAATTAAAAATCAATTTTAATATTTTCATGGAAAAATCATGGAAAATGTCGGAGTCGCCACTAACCTTTAGTGCGGTTAGAACACATGATTACTACCCCGTTAGGGGTAGAATCGGTCTACATTACCAGAGTTGGGGTCGGGAGTTCGGTTACGCGAGGGGAAGGTACGAGCACCCCTTACGCGCCCGTTCTTACGAACGGTACCTAATTAATTTAAAATTATCCCTAAGTTAACCTAATAAGTCTTTAAATTACTCCTTTTTATGAATTTATAAATACATGTGAAAAATAAATAAATAAATAAAATAATAAATAAATGAAGATAATATATACATATATATTCCCTCAGAGCTTAGGGTACGTGATGCCCGAAGGCTCATACCCCCGCAATAAAATCATAGGGATAAAAAAAATTCAAAAATATTTAATAACGAAAATATAATAAAATAAAATAATAATAATCATTATCATAATGAACATAATAATAACAATAATAATAATAATAAATAACAATAGTAAAAATAATAATAAGGGTACTGATAATAATAATAATAATAATAATAATAATAATAATAATAATAATAATAATAATAGTAGTAATCCCATAATGGCAATAATAAATAATATTAATAGTAACAATACGTACATATTAACAATAAATACATATTCGTAATAATTTCACACATGATAATAATAATAATAATAATAATAATACACTATAAATAAAAGGTAATAATAATAACCTTCCTAATGGTACACACCCCTAATATCCTATAAATATCTTTACACCCATATGGAAATAATTAACAAAAGAAATAAACCAAATTTCAAATTAAAACATGGAAACCAATGCAAAAGTAAAGAAATAATGAAATTATGGAAACAAGGCATTGCTGAAAATAATATATACCAATACAATATGGTTGCCAAAATTAATACACAACCTTAATTATACAAATATTAAATATAAAGTGAGTACAATAATGACCAAAAACCCTAAGTACATAATTTATATGGAACCAATTTCAACCCTAAAAGTACACAAAGATACTAAGAAGTGATTAAAACCCTAATAAATATGAACATGACATAATCCAAACTCTAAAAAAAATACCTAAACCGTGATAATGTGAAATACTTAAAATCCTATTAAATATAAACGTTGAATAATCAAAACCCTAACGATACTACTACATGATAATGAGCCATAGTATATACAACACAAAATAATAAATCATAATATTACATAAATATGTACAATGACAAACCATAATAGATATGAATATGTATATATGATAATAAAACAATATGAAACAATGAGCCTTAATATTACATGATAATACAAAACAAATGTAATAATAAAAGCATATCATAAGAAAAATATATACATGCTGATAATACAATATTAGATAGTAAACCATAATACTACATATTCAAAAAAAAAGATGACAAGAAAATTCCAATATTGACACTTGAGACCCGATCAAACAAAAAGGAACCCTACAAAAACAAAATAAATCAATTAGTATTTATAATAAATATGACAAAAACCTAAACATGGATATTAAATACTAATATTACAACATTAAAATCCTACAATAATAATATTAATTATTATACATAACAAATACAATCAAAATTTAAACTTCCAATATTAAAACAAATTCCTACAATAAAATATTTACCACAATAATAATAAAACAATTAACCCTAAAAAAAAAATTTACCCATGAATATTAAATATTAAAATAAATATAAAAATCCTGTAGAATGAATGGTAATCATGTTATATATATAACAAAACCTAATCACACTTCCTGCATGTACAATGAGAATCCAGACATCAGAATAAATCAAAACAGAAAAATAAACCAAACATGAAAGAAAAAGAAAGAGAAAAAAAAAAAGAATAAAATAGGATAAACAAATTAAAAATAGAGGTGCACATGCGTGTGCGTTCTACTGTGTGTGCGTGTGTTTACCTACAGGAGGCTGCCGTGGGCGTACCGCAGAGGTGAGGGACGGAGATTGGGCTCGGAGAGCTGCTGGGGACTGAGAGACCGGGGCTAGTGTCGCTGGCGCTGTGACAATGAAATACAAGGGGCGATGGTGGCGATGGTTGATAGTGACAGTGATGGTGAATGGAATTTCTCCGGCGTTGCTGTTGTGTCCGTGGGAATGGAGGTTCTTTGCGGCTGTGAGGGGAGACTCACCGGTGAATGGTGAACGGGGAGTGAACCAGCGGCGGTGGGGGGTTCTAATATACTTGGTGGTCGTGGTCGTCTATTGTTGCTGCTCGGATAGCTGCTATGCACGGCTGTGGGGCTGCTGCAGGTGTAGACTGGAGGGTGGCTGGCTGTGACCTGCTGGTGTGGAGGAGGCCGAGAGGGGCAAGGGACTGTTGCTGGAGGCTGGGATGGATGGAGGCTATGGTTGTGAGATTGGATGAGAGGCTGTGCAGCCGCCCTCTGTGTGTGAGGCCGCTGCTGTTGCAGCAAGTGAGATACGTGAGGGAGAGATGAAGATGAGAGTTAGGTTTTTTTTTTTCTTTTTTTTTTTTGGCCGTCTGTCTGCGCTGCCGGTGTGTGCGCTCCCTCTCCCCGGCTCCGTTTCCTTTGTGCAGCGCCCTCTGTTATATATATAAAAAAAAAAATTTTGAAAACCTAAGAAACTTTCCTTTTTTGAATTTCTCTTCTTTTTTATTTTTTTATGCTTTTACTCTTATGGTAATAATGAAAAAGGAAATAATATTAATAATAAGTATCATAATAATATAAGTATCGATAAGATAATAATAATAATAATACTACTATATTAATATTAAATAATAATAAATAATTATGGTAAAAATAAAAATAAAGTATTATCAGTAAATTAATAAAAATAGAGTAATAATACAAAAAGTAATAATAATAATGATATATCAAAAACAACAAAATAAATGAAAAATAAAAATAAGTATAGTAAAGTAAAAATAAAATAAAGATAATAAAAGTACTAGTAATAAAAAATGAAAAATAATAATAATAATGATAATAAAAATATAAGTAAAGCACTAATAATATAGGAAAATAATATTAATAAAATAATAATAATAATAAGAGACCCCTTGTTCTGTTTGGCTAGGGCAAAAATAGGGTGTCTACAGTATGTAACCCAAATAGTATTTAAACCAAATAGTATATCTATAATGATTCTTAGTTGGAACATATGATTTTGATTCTTTTGTAAAATACCTCATGTAAAGATGTCTTTTCTTTATATTTTCCTTACCATTAAAATCGAGCCCTTCCTTTTCTAGGGAATTTCTTTGAGATCCTAGGAGCTTTTCAAAATTGTTTTGCCCTTCAATAAATTTACAAATAATTTCAGATTTGTCTTTCAAATCCTTTTCTAACTCCTCAATTTTCAAATCTTTATCTTTTTTGAAAGATGCATGGGATTCATTTTCGTGTTCAACTAGATTTGAAAGTTCTTTGACTTTGCTTCTCAACTCAGAAATTTTCTTTATTTTCTTCTCAAGCATTTTAATAGTGTATAGGTATTCTTGTTTCAGTTCATCATATGACATCATATAATTTTCATTTTCAGATTCACTAGAATAGTATGAAGATGATGAAAAAGATGATTGTACCTCAAGGTCATCATGTGCCATTAGACATAGATTAGAACCTCGTCGTCACTGGATTCAGATTCTGAATTGCTAGTGTTGTGTGTATCCCAGCCGACTTTCAACGACTTCTTCTTTTTCTTTGAAGATTTTACGAGCTTGGGGCACTCGGGCTTGATGTGTCTAACTTCTTGGCAGTTGTAGCATGTTGGTGGATCCTCCTTCTTTTTCTTCATGCTTTGCTCTCCTCTTTTTGATTTTGAGTTCCGGAATTTTTTGTTGAACTTTTTGTTCTTCTTCAAGAACTTCCCAAACTTCTTTGCTAGCAAGGCCATGTCATCATCCGTTTCAAAGTCGCTTCCTTCACTTGAATAGCTTGATGATGCCTTAAGTGTAGTGACCTTCTTAGCTTTACTCTGCTCATTTTTCCTCTCGTTTATTGCCAGCTCATAGGTGATGAGTGATCCAATGAGTTCGTCCACCGACATCTCCTTGAGATTTCTCCCTTCTGCTATTGCCATAGCTTTCGCTTCCCACGCTAGAGGTAATCCTTGAGTATTTTCCTGATCAACTCATAAGTAGGGTAAGTTTTTCCAAAAGCATTTAAAGAGTTAATGATGTGTGTGAATCTAGTGTACATGAATTGTATGGATTCATCAACCATCATTTTAAATACTTCATATTCACTAGTGAACATGTCTATCCTACTATCTTTGACTTCCTTAGTGCCTTCATATATAACTTCTAATTTTTCCCAAATTTCTTTAGCTGAGTTACATGTCATTACCCTATTAAATTCATTGACATCTAATGCACTAGAAAAGTAAGTTCATGGTAGTGGCATTGATTTGAACTGACCTCCAATCCTCTTCAGTATATTCATCTTCAGTTTTAGGTACATTAATCTTATCAATTACTTTCATGGTAATGTGATTTCCCTTAGTCACTATTTTTCATACCTTCCAATCTACGTTCAGTACATATATGCTCATCCTACATTTCCAATAGGTGTAATTTACACCATAGAAAATGGGTGGTCTAGTGGATGAGTGTCCCTCACTGAATGGAGTTACACAAATGTGTGTCATGTGATCGTTTTACAAATTAACTATCAAGTCTAAGTAAACCTACTCTGATACCAAATGTTGAATCAGGTGTAATCCCAAGAGGGGGGTAAATTGGGTATTTATAAATTCTTTGGCACTAATTTACCGCTTAAACCCTTCTTATATATTTACCAATAAATTCTTATTACTCAATTACTTTTGTGCAAGATTATCCAACCTACGCATGCAATATACACAATTTAAATGCAATGCTGAAAATAAATAGTAAAGGGAATAGAGAAGACAAACACAGTTTTATGAGGTTCAGCCGACTTGGCCTATGTCCTCGCCTTGAGCAACCACTCAAGGATTTACTAAAACCCTGCTCCTTAAAGTGGGACGGAGCTTCCCTTACAATCCACTGCTTACAAGAGGCACAGCTTCCTCCTACTCCGCTGCTTACAAGAGATACAACTCTCTCCTCACACATCGGTTCACACACCGAACCGTGTATACAATAGAATCTGAAAATTAACACTCAAAACAATGCTTCTAACAAAAGCTGGTGAGTATAATTCAAAATCCTAATATATTAACATATGATATAGCTTGATGCTCATGAATATATGAAAATGATACAATCGTTTTAATGTATGATATGCTTCAATACACAAATTCCTATTTAACCCCTATTTAACCAAAACTCCCAAGTAAAGGTATATTTAAAATGTTTTGGAGTAAACTGGGGTTCTTGATTCACTTTGCAAAAATGTACAAATATATTTGAAGTGAACTTGTTAACAAAAACTTTGTCTTGAATATTAAATCAATCAAAATCACCAAGTTTTATTTCAAGTATTCAATCACAAACTGAGTATATTATTTTTTAGAAAATATCCCTCAATTAAATGTATAGTTATAAGTACCAAGGATATTTAATCAAGCTTTAATATATCTAAAATATAAATCCTTTAGACAACACCCACTTGAATCAAAAAATCAATCAACCAAGTTAAATAAGTTTTCTCAAGTAATGATCTTTTCAAAACTCAATTTTTATACGAATATGCACACTCAAGATCAGAACTTTTCTAATGATAGTCAAGAGCACGTAATAAGTTGAGATGAGATGTTCTTAATAATAATAACTTGAAAGATCAAACCTTAATAATAGATTGAAGTACAGTTGAGTAAACAAGTTCCCTTTGAGAATCTGAGTTGATTTGCCCAAGCTTGAAGATTCGAGATTGAAGTGTAGGCAATCGTATAGCACTAGGAGCAGATTTTCAACGCTCTTTCAACAATGTGTGTTCTTCTCTTTCTTGTGTGTCTAACATGTGTTCTAGGGTTTAGATATTCAGAATATATAGTATATTACCCTTAGGATTGATCTCAGCCGTTGGATCAATAAAATAGCTCGCGAGTCCTTTTAATAAAAATATGATATTTAGACTTTCCCGCGACTTCAGGCAACCGAAGTGGGGTTCAGGCTCCTGAAGTGGCAACTTCAGGCGCCTGAGGTTCCAGGGTCAGGCAACCGAAGTACCTCTACCAGGTTCTATTTTCCCATTTAATTCTTCAGGCTACCGAACTTAATCTTCAAGCAACCGAAGAAATTCTTCAGGCGACTGAGGTTGAGTTCAGGCTACCGAAGTCCCCTTTTTCTCACTTATTCATTTCGAGTTTAAAATTCTGCTTTGCTTCTTTGCTTGGGTCTTTTATAAAACAAGTTTTCCATGATTTTAAAAAACCTTTCTAAACCCATGTAAGTTCCCTAATGATGTACATGAAATGCATGAATCCTAAAATCATTCCGAGTTATGTTGAACCTCAAATTAAATCATACGAAAATATAAGTACATGAGTTCTAAATACCCATTCCCAAGATATTCTTGAACTTTGCCGCTTGCATCTTGATTCTCATACTCTTTGAGTTCCATGGATCTTGCCAAGATTTGTTAGCTTTACTTTGTAACTTCCATGACTCGTTATCTTTCCGTGCATGTTTAATATGGTTCCTGTTCACGAACTCAATGCACAGATCAAATACCAAGTAATTTGTCATTATCAAAACAGGATTGGACTCGTAGAGTCAACACACAACATTCTTGAAGAGGAGTGACAGATACTAAATAAAAAAGGGCAAAAAAGTAAAGCACTCCTAACCACCAAAAGAAAAAATCCTAAACAAAATCAACGAGATTACCGAGGTTTGCCTTCATTCAACTATGTGAAGCAAAGTGTAACGCCCCGGACCCGCCACGTGGGGTCCAAAGTGTTAAGAGGCCAAACACGCGTCTCTGATACCATTCACGCAGTGAAAATAATTAAATAACCTCAAATATAATATACCAGAGTTCTATAATTACATAAGCAAACCATAAAATTCAATCCCATTTTTCATATTACAATATCAGTATGAAAATATATTAAACATAAAACTAAATACATAACCATTTTGATATCCACTCACAAAACTACCCCACCCTAGAGCTTTCTAAGCTCGATCACCTGGAAAACCTGAAAAGATTGATAATTCGACGGGGTGAGACACCTCTCAGTAAAGAAGAAATAATTTACAGCAGTGTGTGGCTGAAATGTTTAATATATAATTAAAAATATACATACAAACACATTCATAATCCAATAGCAACCAAGATAACGCATTCATAATCACACCATGGTCAACTTTTCTGTCACCTAATCACATGCCCACATATATGATTATTTTAACTGATAATTCCCGAGAATAGGGAAGTCTACTCGCCCATACAAGTAGATTCTCTCTGCTCTAGTGCTAACACCGAGGCACTCACCTTTCTTAGTAAGCCCTCGGGTTATGTATCCAAGTAAAGTCTTCGACAATAGGGAAGGTCACCCGCCCATACAAGTGGCTTCCCTCTACTTTGGTATCCACAAATAATTACCAGAGTACTCATCTTCCTCAGCAAGCCCTCGTGCGGAGTAATCTACTTTACCATAAATACTTAATTAGAGTTACACACACACACACACACACACACACACACACACACACACATATATATATACACATACCACAATCAATCCACACAGGATCATCCACATAGTCTTCAATCATACTCACATAGGGTCTATATCAACACGAAATGTAATTGTCCACACAGGACTATCAACCATACAACATACATGTCCACACAGGACTAATCAATCACACAACATACATGTCCACACAGGACTGGTCCACACAGAATGCAACACAAACCACCCTGTTCATGGTAAATAGGTAAACAAACTCCTAATATCATTGCCAATGTTTACCTCCCAATATAAACATCCATATAACGACCACCTCATACCACTGCCAACGTTATATGACAGTTATATCAGGTACGATATAACGACCTCCTCATACCACTGTCAACGCTATATTGCAATTTACATGAACTACAACACAAACCAATAGCAAAACCAATCACTCAACACATCCACACAAATACCACGGTATACACAATCATCCAGTAATTTTCAACCAAACAGAGTTCGCAACCCAACAATATTCGCAATCATAATGATTCATCATTCCACAGTACTCACAACCATTTAATTAGCAAAATGATTTCAAGCCACACGATTTTTCCCAATATAATATATAATTAAAAATAATATGTACAATACCTGCAAGGTTCAAAAAATTATACCTAAATATGTAGAATTTATACTCAAAATTAGCCGACTTAAAATTAATAAAAATGCTGTTATAAAATATTTTTCCTTACCTACTCCACGGGTTTCCTACTCAAAACCGAACAAAACGAGACCCTGTATTCCAAAAATTTCAACTTACTCAAATCTTAGAAAAATATCCATTTGATACTTCCTAAGTTCCAAATAACAATATTCGTTAAAAAAAACTCCAAAATAATTCACTTACCTTGATTTTGGGATGTTTCCCAAACCTCTCAAATCAACGATCAGCTCCCGCAGCTTTGTAGAGAACGATCCTACAAACCTCATGGTGGGTCCGGATCGTCAAATCGGGTCAAATCCAGCCCAAAATCGAAGAGAGAAGGCTAAGGATCCATTTTCTAGAGAGAGAAAGAGAGAATCCGAAAATTTTCTCGCTGAAAAATGAAAACAACTCTATTTATAAGCAGGACCTCGTCGACGAGACGCGTTGACTCGTCGATGATCCCATGAAGAACACTCATCGACAAGGCCATGAACACATCAATGAGTTTTAGAATATCTCAAACCCTCTCAGTTAATCCTTGTCGACGAGACATGCATACTCTACGACAAGGCTCAGAAAATTGCTCGTCGACGAGAAAAACAAGTTCGTCGACGAGCGCCTGCTTGTTATCCTTTTTAAATTTACTTTCTCTTTATTCTATTTCCCCTTTTTCCTTTTACTATCTTCCTTATTATTTTAAATAATTAAAATTTTCCGAATCGTTACACTAAGTATGATCATCTGACATTAAATTTGTACTAGGAAGATCTTATACTTATAAGGAACGTATGAGCTCCAACAATGTGAAGAGTTTTTTATAGAAAAATAATAATTGTAGGCCAAAACGGATAATATCTCACTAGATTAGATTGAAGTTATTATATTTGACATAGTCACCTAAAGATATTGTTATGTGGGTGGAACCTACACAGACATGTAAGTCATTATGACAAGGACGTCGTAGATTAGATGGGAGAGCAATCACAATTTAAATGTGAACTATAGAGATTAGGAGTTTACAATGATGGTTCATATCAATTACGTGGGATGATTTTTATAAGACAAAATTATGAGACTAATGGGTCAAAACAAATGATAACTTATCAAAACTACCGTTACACTAAGCTTTAACATGATCTTTCTATCAAAACTAAGAAAACCCAAAAAAGAAATCCTAATGCATACTAAGGAAACATATCTAGCAGGAATAAGAAAGAAATAATTGACAAGTATCTTGATTTTGCCGAAAAAATCCCTAATAAAAACCTTAAATAGCTTTGCTTCAAAATATAAAGCTTGAAAAGTAATTAAGATGCATACATATATATAAAATTAACAAATAAAGGTGAGATTTTCGCATTATTTAAGAACAAAAATAAAATTTTCATAATTAAAGAAGCACTTGAAGGGTAGGGGCACTTAAAATCTTCTTGGAAGGCCTTGAATTAAGCTAAAATAAATCAGAGAAACTCATAAAATAGCCACGTTAATGGGCAACAGACCATCAAATTAAGATCTATATTCAAATGGATGCCCAAAATCTCTCGAATTCCTATCGGCACAACACCTCATCCTCTCCTCCGTCCCCGTCTGAGTTTGATGAAGGTCAGGGGCTCTTCTGCTATGGCTGCTAAACCTGAAAATTTTTTTGAAGGGTGCCCGAAAAAATTATTTACTGACAAAATAATAGGCAGTAGAATTCATGTACTTTAATTTTTAGATCAAAATAAATAATTTTATGCTGCGTTTTCGTTTTTATGGTAAGGTTCTCATTGCACTAAAAAGATTTTGAAATAATTTATAAGAGCAGCGAGTGAATGAAATTTAATTTTTAAGATAAAAATATTTTTTAAAATTAATTTTTAAACTCTTAAATCCAGTTATTCTTAAAAGTTACTTCACACCCAAGTTAGGTTTGATACCGAAATTGTTTATTCTTCAAAATAAAATAGAATGAGCTCGCAATGTAATAAAAATTATATATATAAATATAAGAATTTAGAAACATTTTTCTTGTACAAATTTGTGTTATTTGATCTGAATTGAATTAGATATTTAAATAATTAATTTTTATCTTTTTTATATTATAAATTAATAAATATTTTTATTCTATCAATTGCAAATGTCGCACTATCAAAATTTCTTAGTATCAAAACTTTCTTTATAATTTATTTAATTTATTATATATGTGAAAGCATAAGTTATTTGGATTTAAGTAGATTTAAATGAATTTAATATAATTATATATTATAATTTATTTAAATTTAATGCAAATTTAAATGTAAGGTTCCTCCAAATATAGGATAAGAAAATTTTAATTGAGAATACCTTAAAATATTTAAAATAAAATAGATGGTAAAAAATTGTATAAAATAAAATAAAATAAAATAAATAATAAACGAATGGTGAAGTAAAATCGCTGACTTACGCCACGAATAATTTCAAAATATAAACATCGACGAGTTTACGTTCCGAACCTTACCTGGGAAACCCCTTTTGCTGTCCACTGTCACATCGCTAAATTGGTCCCGCCCGTCCGATTGATCTCCGATTTCTCCACGATCGTTGCGCGCCTTTGACTCCGCAGCGGCGAAAATCCACGTGGCGTTCATCTGTTTGTTAATCGTGAGCGTCGCGTAGTAGGGGATCCTGACACCCCTCGTCTGCTCCAGCCCCCTCATGCGGCCATTGACGAACATCAAACAGTCCATCAAGCTTTCCTTGGCCAACCCTTTCATGTCGTAAGCCTGCGATCTTCGCCAGAGGCTTTTGCCACGAGAGTTCACATTGGACAGGCACAGAGCTCGAGTGGCGTCGCTAATGGCGGATTCTGGGTCTCTGAGCAACAGATGGCACTGAGCTCTGTTGCTATGGAGAACTGCTCTCTCTCTCCTCACCTTCAATGGGCACAAGTTTAAAGCTTTGGAGTATTTCATCGCAGCTTCCTTAATATCCCCACGCCAAAACATTTCATTCCCTTCCTTTTTCATCACGCTCGCCATCTTCTTCCTCTCTGTTACTTCTTTCTCAGACATCATCTTCTCCCTCTTTCTTCTCTCCACCTTCAAATCCCACACCTCCTCCAATGTCTTTTCGGCTTTCTTGCTCTTCAAATTCAAGTTCCCGTACTTAATTTTGCAGTAATCCGATAACAATGTCTGTGTGATTGCTTCACCCACTTTGATTCTCGCTCTTCCCCTGCCAATGTTTCTGAGCTCAACCAAATCAGCGAGATAGAGGACGGCAAAATCCAACACTTTGTATCTCGTTTCTGGGTCTTTGAGAAGTAAAAGGAGAGAGTCAATGGCCATGTGCTGCCATTTATCCGAAGACCGGGAGACATTACCGAGCCTCCGCACAACTTCCCCTGAATCTGCTATGCTCTGTCTTCCCAATTTTGTGAAACAGAGGCTTCTGATGAGGCCAATTCCAGCGGGGGAAGTTCGATTCGTTAACCCACCCCACATTCCGCACAATTCCTTTAAAAATTCTCGCTTGCACATCAGATTCAGACACCTCTGTTTGCACGCAAAGCAGTTCAAGAGAAACAGAGACCAGCATTGGAGCTGGCTGGCCCATTCCTCTGCTTTTCTATTCTCCATCTCCAACCCGCCTACACCTCTGGTAAGCAACTCGCGATGGTACTTCAATCTCTTCTTTTCCGCCACCCCAACGAAGCTAAAATAAACCACATTGAGACAAGTGGAAGCTATCTCGATGGTTAACTTCACAATCTCTTCTTCGTGCTCTGAAATGGCTGCAAACGTTCTTTCGTGGCTGGCCAAATGGCCGAGGGCTCTAACGGCCACTCTCTGCTCGACCCAACTGATTTTGCCTCTGAGGAGGTCCATTAATGGCGGAATCACGCCGGATTCGACAGCTTTGTAGGCAAAATGGGGCATGTTCATGGAATAGGATCCAATAATGTGAGCGGCATGGTAAGGGACGAAGATGTTGTGGTGTGTGAGGAGCCAGGATGCGTCGGTGAGGGATCGGCGGATTAGATTGGCCATGCATTGGAAGACGCCGAGGGAGGGGAACTCGGGGTGATTGGGATGCGAGACGGCGAGGTGCCAAAGGCTGCTGAGGGCGAGGACTTGGTTGTGGCAACGGCGGTCGTCGGTGAAGAGCATCGCTCTGAAGCAACGGGCGATTGCGGCTCTTCGGAGAAATGAGTCGGTCTCGTTAATGGCGCAGAAGAAGCATGGGTTAGAGCAATATAATTTATGCTCTGCGTCGGCAGCGCCTGCAGCCGCCATCTTCTTCTTATGATTATTTGAGGTCTTCTTGTTGTTGGCTGAGTTAATGTGTTGGTGATGCCACTCCATGGCTGAGCTGAGAGAGAGAGAGAGAGAGAGGAGACGGTGACTGGGAAGAGGGAGGAGGGAGGAGGGAGGAGGGAGGAAGATTGGCAGCGAGCTAGGTGTAGTCACGCGGCAGGGAGAGAAAAGGACGTAGATTAAATAGTGGATTTCATTCCTAATTTCGTTTGGGTCAAGGGGTCTTAATTTTCATTATGCTCTATTTGGTAACTTAGAAATTGTGGTGAATCAGAGAAGTAAATGTTTTCTTTTGAATCAAGTTTGCCCTCATCAGTTTAGTTTAGGTCATCTAGGATCCCAAACTTCCATTATGATCACAAGAAAATTTCTCTAGTTCTCATATTTTTAGTCCTTTACTTCCTCATCTAAAAAATAAACTAAAATTCTTTAGTGAAATAGAAAGAAAAGGAAAAAAAAACAAAAAACAAACAAAACAAAAAAAACAAACCAACAACAACAACTCTATGGAGCTTAATATTCCATCTCTTGTTTCTCGATCCAAGCCAAAAAAAAAAAGGAAAGGAGAGAAAAGGGATTCGTATTAGGAGATGTGGCTCGTATGACTGTCGGCAACCGCACCACCTAGCCGAAATTGTTGAAGCTAGAGATGGACGGCCGCCAACAATTTGCCTACCATGTTGAAATGCAGTTGCCTTGTTTTACTTCCTCCCCCTCCCATATGTGTATATATATATGTGGTAAGTTGCAGCAGTTTAGTTGTGTTGTATTATGTGCAGCAGAGAGCTGTGTGTGTGTGTGCATGCAGAGAGTTGCAATGTGAGAGAGCTGAGAGCTGTATTGTGAGATTGCAGAGAGGTGTGGTGTGTTGCGTGTGAGGTAGAGCAAATCCTTGTAAAGAGAGTGAGAGAGGAATTGAGGGCAGTAGCCTCCTCCTTCTCCTTGTATAATTCTCCCAACGATTATAGTGGATTTTGTGCTCTCCCGTGGACGTAGGTCACAATGGACCGAACCACATAAATCTGGTCTCGTATTTTGTGTTGCGTAATTTTTTCTTGTGCGACTGTTGCTCGTGGTTAATTTCCCAACAAATGGTGTTAGAGCAAGGTTGGAGCAAAATTGTCGGATCGAAGCAAAATTCTCAGGTTTGAGCCTCTACCTAGTAGCTTGAAACTTGGTTTTGAGACCACCAAAACATTACTCTCATCAAGAAGAAGCTAACAGTGGTAACCGAAGCTCGAACGGAGCTCGGAAGAAGTCGCACGCGCCACTGACGAAAAGACCACATTGCCACGCGCCTTGACGCGCTCTCACGTGCTGGCAACTGATTGGGAAAGAGAACCACGCGTGCCCACAAGCCGGCGAAAGTCCGAGGCACGTCCAGAGGTTGAAGACGCTAACATCAGTGGCCACGTAAGCATTGAGTCAGCATCGTCAACAAGTATCAGGCCACATCAGCGCGCCACATTAGTTCTGAGTCAGCTGCAAAGCCAGCAGGGGACCAGCGACACGTCAATAGCCCGTACAGTGCCACGTCAGCATCCGGGACCCACAGCCACGCCAGTAGATGGGCTCAGTGCCATGTCAACAAGTGCCCATAGGAGGTGGGCCTCGGTGCCACGTCAGCAAGTGGGCCCCCAAGACACGTCAGCAGGTGGGGATCGCGGTGCCACGTCAGTAGACGACGTTAGTAGCCATTAATGTCATTAGGAATATTATGTTAAAGTTAACGAAGAGTTTACCTTTTTTGACCAATTTGACCAAAAGTTTGACCAGGCTTTTCGGAGCCATTTCGAGTCAGTTTTTCGAGCGGCTTGAACCATTTCTAAGGTTTTCGACCGTTCCAGAGCTATTGGCGGTGTCCATTTATTAAGATTCAGAGCAGAATGCCAGGATTGACACTTTAAATTTTGAGGTGGAGAATTTTGATGGGTGGAACGACTTTAGTCTATGGCAGAGCACGGTGAAGGATATTTTGGTTCATCAAGGCTTGATCAAGCCATTGATCAGGAAGAAGCCAGATGATTTCAAAATGATGATTGGACCAAATTGGAGACGAAGACAGTTAGCACAATTCGATTGTGTCTGGAAAATGAAGTTAAATATTCGGTGTTAGACGAAATCTCACCGATGGAGCTTTAGAAGAAACTGGAGCAAACGTATATGTCGAAGCCCCTTACCAATAAATTATTTCTGAAGAAGAAACTTTATCAACTTCGAATGAACGAGGAAAGCAGTCTTTTTGATCACAAAATGATTACAACAAGATTTTGACCCAGTTGTTGAGCCTCGGCGTAAAGATTGATGAAGAAGATAAGGCGTTCTACTATTGTCGTCTCTACCAACTTCATTTGATGGTCTGGTAACTGCATTGCTCATAGGGAAGGATACCTTGAAGTTGGATGATGTGATGGCATTACTTCAAGATTCTAAGATGTTAAGAAAGCCGATTGTGATGTCTCATGAGCAAGCTTTGGTAGCTAGCAGTGAGAGACAAGGAAGAAGTAAAGATCGAAAGCTCAGAGGTAAACAATGGCGTTCAAAATCAAAAGGACAAGATACGAGCCAGGTCGTATGTTACTGGTGTGATAAAAAGGGGCACTTCAAGAGGGACTGTGAAGATCGAAAAAGATACGAAGAATAAAAGAAGACACGAAATGGTGTCGATGTATCGGAGCATGCCATATGGCATGGTAATGACAAGGTCCTTGTAACGGTGAGTAGCTCACATCGACAAATTAGTCGAAGAAATGTGCAGTGTCAATACTGCAAGAAGCACAGCCATATGAAGAGAGAGTGCCGAAAATTGATGAGAAAGAACATGAATGCTCATGGCAGTCCAAACGATAATGGATGGGTTTTGGACTCTAGGAGTTCAATTCATGTCTGCTTTAAGAAAGAATTTTTTCATTCTTTCAA
The DNA here is from genome assembly GCF_029873635.1 of Malania oleifera. NCBI lineage: Eukaryota > Viridiplantae > Streptophyta > Magnoliopsida > Santalales > Ximeniaceae > Malania > Malania oleifera. The sequence goes on from NC_080417.1 coordinate 12,358,151, forward strand.
AAAAGTTTGCGGTACGATATCACTCAGTAATGAGTCTTCATGCGATGTCAGAGGGATTGGATCTGTGAAGCTGAAGATGCCTGTTGGAGCGGTATGCATTTTGGATGACGTTAACTTTGTTCCAAGGATGCGAAGAAATTTGATCTCCCTTAGTCGATTGGATTCTAAGGGTTGCCAAATCTCTATCGTAGGTGGAGCTATGGAGGTGACCCGCCGTGACTCAATAATATTTACTGGGAAGGAGTCTTGTGGACTGTATCAGTTGATGGGAACCACAGTGGTTGGTGGTTTGACCTTAAATGATGATAGCGGTACATCATCAGAAACAAATAGTTCGGTTTGCTGATGAAGAAGGCGGTACTCTTTGCATGGTTCAAACGTTTGAACCAAGTTATGAAGATTTGCCTTGATCGAGTTTGTATCAAGGTGGAGCTGTGGGCTTGGGAGTTGATACTCGCCAAGGTGGAGATTGTTAGGAGATGTGGCTCGAATGGGTGTCAGCAGCCGCACCACCCAGCCGAAATTTTTGAAGCTGGAGATGGACAGCCACCAACAATCTACCTACCATGTTGAAATGTAGCTGCCTTGTTTGACTTCCTCCCCCTCCCATATGTGTGTATATATATATGTGGTGAGTTGCAGCAGTTTAGTTGTGCTATATTGTGTGCAGTAGAGAGCTGTGTGTGTGTGTGTGCATGCAGAGAGTTGCATTGTGAGAGAGCTGAGAGCTGTATTGTGAGATTGCATAGAGGTGTGGTGTGTTGTGTGTAAGGCAGAGTGAATCCTTGTTGAGAGAGTGAGAGAGGAGTTGAGGGCAATAGCCTCCTCCTTCTGCTTGTATAATTCTCTCGGTAGTTATAGTAGATTTTGTACTCTCCCGTGGACATAGGTCACAGTGGACCAAACCACGTAAATCTGGTGTCGTATTTTGTGTTGCGTAATTTTTACTTGTGCAATTGTTGCTTGTGGATAATTTCCCAACAATTCGGATTTACATTTACAATGCAAATCAATATAATCTAGTAGTTAAAGAAAAGAAAATGAAACTTAGAGAAAAGATGACTAAAAGTTTATCTCATTTCATGTATCCTTAATGCTTTTTATGCATTATAAGCTCATAATCAAATTACCATACAAATTCATAAGTATGTGAGAAGATGAGTTAATAATCATGTCCTAGTGTCATGAGTCAAACTTGTTCAAAGTATTATGGTTGTCTGTAACCGTTTGCCTTGTATGTGTGGAATGAGCTATAATCATGTAAATATTAGTAAAGGTTTTATTTATTGAAGTTTGTTTATGTCTTAGTGTGAAAAGAGATTATGATTCCTCGATCAGTTTGATATTTCCTTGTGTCAAAGCTAAAATAGCATATAAAACTCTTAAGGAGAGGGTGAATATTCATCAATCATTGTAAAACTTACTAACATTTGTAAACATATTTAGCCTACCTGCTTCCCGCACTAAACACATGTTACCTACAAAGGTATTATTAATGAATTACGTTACTTTAATATTTACCGTGTTATTGTTATTTGCTTACATGAATTGGTTACTATTTTTGCTTATTTTGTTTTCAACTGCTATGAATATGCTCTTGTGATAAAAACACAATATATTTTGGCTAACTAGTTTGTGTATTTCAAAATCGAGATGATTGGATTCAAAAAGTTTGTTTTGAGGAAGTAATGAGACCCTCGTGGGATTAATTTCCACACATGGGCAGCACAAAAGCTTCCCTAAAAAAAGGCCGAACTCGTGGGATTAAAAATGGTGTCATTTTTCTTTAAAAAACTGTCTTTGAGGAAGTAATGGACCCCCGTGGCATTAATTTCCCCACATAGGCCCCACGAAAGCCTCCCTAAAGAAAAAAGGGGCTAAACTCGTTTTCTTAATTTTGAAACTAAAAAAAAATGGGTACAATTTTTTTTTTTTTAATTCGTTGAGGAAGTAATAGGACCCACCTGGGACTAGTTTCCCTATATGAGCCCCACAAAATCCTTTTTCAAAAAATCATTACCGATTTTGCCTCATTTGTGAAAATAAAACCCGATTCTTATTTCCCACACTTGGATTTTGTATCATAATTCTTTTTTAACCTTGGAAGTCTTTCGGATTCTCCAAAATTGAGTTTTCCTAAAAAAATTTTCAAAATAGGGTTATCTCTCTTTAAATTAAGCACTATTTCCCGATTTCCAAAAACTCTTTTCTAGGTTGGTCACCTCGACTCAAAAATCCTAAATTCCCTTCATTTTTCAAAAAAAAAAAAAAAAGTTGAATCTCTTGTTTTATTTTTTAAGGTAGTAAACCTTCTAGGGGGAATTCATTTAAAAAATACTCAAACCCAAATTTTTTTTCTAAACTACATTGACTTGATCCTGGGTCTCATTTATGTAGGTAGCTTACCCTGAAAGAGGTAGATCTAGCCCAAAACAAATTTTTTTTTTCTTCTAGTTGTATCTAAATGAATTTTCAACCAGTTTTCAAAAAGGACAAGTAATGGAGCCTCCATAGGGTTCAATCCCCCTTATAGACTTCATGAAATGTTATTCCTTTTAGACACACACACACACACATAAGTGTGATAACCATTCTTGAATGGGTGCCGATAGGAGTGCTGAAAGACTGATCATTAGTAAGATGGTTGGTCAATCACCTTCCCTATGCATAAATGTACTCCTAAACTCAAATTTTGATTTTGGCATACCTTTTTTAGGGTTTTTATTTATTTTTCCTAAGTTTGTTTTTTTTTTTAAAAAATAAGGTGATAACTTCATGTCATGTGATGCACTGTTTTGCACTTTTTCAAAAAATCCTCTCTTTTAAGGACTACTCTTTCCTTTTTGTCGACATCCCAGACGGAATCTGGTGTCGACAGCTTTGGCGACTCCATTGGAAACTTTTGAGAGTCGAGCCGCATATGTTCTTAGGTGTGTTTCCCTTGTTCTGTTCATATTATTTATGTTCTTATCTCTTTTTAATTTGTGTGTGTAGGGATGTTATTACATGTGTTGTTTACTTTTCAATACCCATTTTTTGATGTCATGCATAGGTAAAGTGCACGAGTCTTATACCCGAACTCCCACCTATTTAGGAATTAGGAGAGGAAAGAAGTAGTGGGGCCTTTGTGGGGCTTATTCCTATGTATAGGTCTCATAAAAATCCCCTCACTTGAGATATTTTCTTTGAATACACCTTGGGGACCTTTCAAACCATGAGCAAAGGCCTAAACCATGCACTAGCAAACCACGAGTCCCTCGCCCATGCCTTTGAACTGCACATAGCATTAGGACACTAGGAGCAATGTGGTAGGTTAAATTGTGTTATTAGTTTGTCACCGTATGTCTTTTTTTTACAAAGTCCATTAAATTTGGACACAACATGCCTAAGGAAAACCTTAAGATATATAAGAAGCCACCAAAATCCAAGAGGCGCAGGTCGTCAATTTGGATGCATTGTCAATGGGCTATCATAGCTCACTACCAAAAAAATGAAGTTGTGACAGAAGAAACAAGACGCCAATGGGATCTTCAGTTATTGGAATTGGCTTTCAAAATGGGATCAGCGAGACTTTTGGACCAAGTACAAATGTACCATCGATGTTTTGAAGGTGGACGTCGACTAGAGGGCTCTTGACACCTTGGTACAACACTAGGACCTGTCATACTAGTGCTTTACCTTTGAGCCCTAGGCTTCTTACTATTAGTAGAGGAATATGAAGAGTTGCTATAGGTTCCAAAACTAGTGCAGGATTGAGTGTATAGCTATGATCCAAAAGAGAACCCAAGCCAAGCACTAATTTGGGTCATAAGAGGCCAAACTAAGGAGATAATTGACAAGACCCACGAGAAAAGAGAGACAAAAGGATGACATTGGATCAATTTAGAGAAAATATTCAAGAATCATCGCTAATGCTAACTCTCATTTTCATTTTCAACTATTAGCTCTCACCATTTACAGCCTGATCCTCCTGCCCTTAGCACCGCAGCTGTATTTTTATGAAAAATGGAGCATATGGGAGAGGCACTCGTACTAGTTATCCTCGTTGAAAGATTCCTCTTTCTCAATTTTTATCAAGATAAGGGGAAAGGATCTATCTTATGTTGCATATAGTTACTATGTATGTGGCTCATTGGCTACATTGCTCTGAACCTTTTTCCAAAAGTGCCTTCATAGGGGAGAGGAACCAGATGATGGAGTGTGCTCAGAACTATCATCAAGTGAATGTGATAGAAGCCATCAATAGTATGAAACAACCAAATGTGGAATGGGTAGCCAAGTGGATGGCTCTTCTCGCCCAATGTTACTGATGTAGGACATTCTCTTGGGTCCCACTTTTTGGTGCCCAAAGCTACATCAGCTATGCACTAGCTCTCACACTCCAACAGATAGGACACCCCCAGTTCATCTCTCAGATAACCCACTTGGACGAGTTCCAATTCAAATATGAGGAAGTGTTAGCAAAAGAGAAGATCAAGGAGATGAAGGCAGCCTAGTGGAACCCTAAGATCTTGGAGAAAGGTGAGCACACCTCATATGTCACTATTAGTTACCCGACCTAGCAAGAAAGGCGAGGCAAATCTTATAAGGTCTCAAAAGAAATAAGACCATGCCTCGGCCCACAAATTTGAAGGATTATTACAAGGAATTATAAGCCTGCCAACATGAAAACTAAGGTGTAGTCCCAAGAGGGCGGGGGTGGATTGGGTTTATAAAAGTTTCTTTAAAACCTTTTTTTTAAATTCACAACCTTTTGTAAGTTTCTTAATCACACAAGAATGATTTGATTTTCAATTCTTAATTAAGCCAATCACAATCCACACTCAATCAATGAATTGATCAAATACAAACCAATGATTCTTAATGTGACACTTTCAACAATGTCAAACAATACCCAATTAACCAACCAATTTACATATCACAAATTACTTAACCAATATTTTTGCAACAACACTTTCAACGATTCAGTGTTTGAATAACTCAAGGTAGAGTTTGATAAAAGCCCTCTATTTATGAACTTTATGAACTTCCTTTTAACCAAGGTTTTCGCAAACGATTCATCAACGTACTTCCTTAAATTAAAAGTTTCTCAATCTCAACTTTCAACTTCCAGTGTATGTGGACAAATATTTATCATATCCTTGAACCTTTCCCAGGAAGCTAGAAAAGTCTCGTCACCCTTCTACATAAAATGAATGATCTGTTCCTACAAAAATTGAATTCTCTGTGAGGGACAAAACTTATGTAAAAATTCTCATTCCATATCAGCCCCAATTAGAGATAGAGTGAGGTCTCAAAGAATTAAACCACATCTTTGCTTTATCCTTCAAAGAGGAAGTAAATAAACGAAGTCTAGTAAATTCATCAGTTCTAGCTTTAGAAAAAAAAGTATTGCAAGTCAACTCAAACTCAGTCAAATGCTGATAAGGACACTCGGATTCCGTCCCGCAGAACTGAGGTATCAATGACGTCCTTCCACACTGAATCATGAAAATAAGTGCATTATTAGGTAAAACAGTTTAAGATGGTGCAGTGGTGCACGTAGGTTGTAAAAAATCCATAAGATTGTATGGTGCAGGTGCAGCCATATTTTCTTCAATAGTCATTTTTTTCTCTCTTTTTTTTTTTATGAGATGAATTAAAATAATGGGAAAAATACTAATTTGAAACTAAAACTAACATTCCCCGTTAATGGCGCCAAAAACTTGACTCACTCGAAAAATGAGCAACTTGAAAGCTATCCCAATTATAGGAGTTCAATCATGTAATAATTAGCCCAAGGGCCAAATCGCCTCCTCGAGGAATGCATTTAAATTCCAAACTTCATGTAAATCCCAAAGAAAATAAGAAAAAGAAGATTTTACTGAAAATAGTTCCGATTCGTAATTCTGGATTTTTGAGAGTTTGTGACTAAATTAAAATACCGCATAACATAAACTAAGAACCTAACACACATAAAATAAATGACAAGAAACAAGTAATGGTAAATAGATGATGGAAAAATCAACACAACTAATAGTTCTACTCAATGATCCGTCCACACAATAAAATAAACTATAACAAAATTAAATGAGTAAAACAATCCTACGTCTAAACATTTAGACAAAGTAATAAATCCAACGTTTGAAATTTCAGAAAAAATACCAAAGATGAAAACTTTATTACTCAAATTAAACATTCAACCATAAAATCCTCAATTAAACATTAACTCAAAAAAATAAACTTAACCAAATCAATAACTTAAACAAAAATAGTACTTAATCCGAAAATAGATTCAAACAAAAATAAATTAAACTTAAACTGCAACGATGGCTTAAACAAAAATTAAACTTGAACAAAAGCTTGAATAAAATAAACTTAAACAATGTATTTAAAGAACAATGAAGTAAAAAAACAAGGGGGAGAGAGAGATAGCCAAAAATTTGAGTGATGCCGAAAGTCCTCTGCTGTCTTGCACACTACCGCCTCACGCTGCTCTCTTCCCCCCATTAAACCCTCCTCCTCCATAAAATACCTTATCCCCCCTCTAATATTTTACCCTAGTCATGTCTCTTCTTGAGATAGGCGCATAGGCCTACTTTTTGGTGGCCCGATTTTGACCCCATAAACGTCCGAATTAGGAAAAGGCAAAATATGTCTAGGTTGTCTCCTAGTGAATTTCAGACTTGGATTGTAGCCCACTTTCCATTGCACGACATGGATTCATGTGCACGAAGCCCACATAGTCTTCTCACACACAAGCACACACGACTTCCAATTTGCATCAGCTCCACGTGAAGTGCATGACCTCTTCACAGGCTCAAGTTCACACATGCATGGCTCGGCTTCTCTCACGGATGACCCACACATATTTTAATTTCGGCTTTAATTTCCAAAAATTATACTGTAATAATAAAACACAAATGCCCTTAAATTTTCGACCAAAATAAGATAATTATCTAAAAATTATCAAATAAGCTCACTGATTAAAATGATGGACATAATCAGGCATTTAATTAAAATTATAATATTTAATGCATGAATTTAAATACCTAATTACGCAACTTTGACGTGTAATCACACCCCCCCCCCCACACAAAACTAGCGTTTTGCAAGTACCTAGCAAAGCAAAAACTAAGAAAACTACCAAATCAAATCTACCTCCTCTTTCGCAGGAAACACGGTTGCATTTACCAAATGCAACAAGGCTTTCAACCACTAAGTCAATCTTAGTGGACGAGTTGTAGTCTCGTGAGAGTTTCCAGGGCAACACCCACAAACACCAATTCTAATTAATTTTAAATGAATGCACATGCAACACAAATATACCATTTCACATACAAGAATATCACCAGATTACACACAAGCTCCATTCATACACAATTCACGCAACTCCGAAACAAGACACTCATGCAAGTTTCATCATTATATAGTCATTAGGAACAATATACTCACATAGATTCAACGAGCAGTACAATTCAGAGTTAATGTAACCGTATAAATTCAAGTATAAATAGGCAAAACTTTGAGGCATGTGTAATGTGTATGACTCGTTACACCTAGGATACCAATGGACACCTACAGAATGGTCGTTTTGACTCAGCCTAACTGGTATACCCTAAAAAACACTCAAAAGGATGAGTTCATTGGTCATATGTGAGAAGGAGTGTCATGATCAAACATCCCACATATTGTAAGGAACAAATGCTAAATGTATGGAATGGACTAGTTTAAAAAGGATCTAGCCTATTTGTGAGGTGTCTGGTCCTTCACCCTAACATCTTCTCACCTACTCACCATATCCAACCAATACCACCCTAGATCAACTTATTCAAAAACCAGGCATGAATATTTCAGAGACATTAAGCGGTTGAAGAGTCTTCATATGTGGAGAACATGTTCCGTGTCCTTGACTTTTTATTGTAGTTGTGTGGAGCAAGTATTAATCTTTCACCCCATTCTGGTGCATTTCTATTTCTTTTTTCTGCTCATTCTTTAATTTCTTTTTTTTTTTTTCACGGTCAATGGAGAAAATCATTACACTTCTTTTGTTGTCTTTCTACCACCCATATGAATTAAGCGCGAATAGTAGTCCATGAACTAAGTCTATTTATAGAGTTGGCTCAGCCTCCACATCTTGAGTAGGCTACAAGAACTAGGTTTCTATCTCCCCACTAGATGTCACCTCTAGGTTAGCAAGTCAAAACTGAGACTAGTGTACAAAGAGTATTTAAGAAAAAAAAAAGGAAAAGTTGAGTTTCATGAACTCTGAGTTGACGTCAAAAACTCACAAGAATGATAAATGACTCAACAGTACCTCACAAGGTGTCAAAGTTGCCACAAGAGCTTTCTCAGTGCTCACAAGGAACCCTAAGTGCTAAAAGTCACGTGGACGTGTATTTTCAGCCTCATAATATATCATGTAAATACAAGATTTTATATATCCAGATTAACATGAATGAACTACTAGTCAACTTATATAGAATTACAATTCCTAAATTAGACATATAAAGAGAAACTACACATAAATAACCCACTATACAGCTTAAGTGTGTAACTCCTATGTTATATGTAAGTATGTAAAGGGTATAAGTCAGTGTTAATCATGACCTAATCATCAATATTCAAATTTTTTTTTCAATGTATTTTCTCATCCCCACGCCCCCCCCCCCCCCAAACTAAAGTGGAACATTCTCCTCAATGTGAAAGCATAGGGGAAATAGAAAAGATGTGCACGAGGGAAGTAGAGCGTACTTGGGTGGAGGTGTAAAGGAAAAGAAAAACAGAAACTAAGGAAAAATGTACCTGAAAATTAACTAAAAATAAAATAAGGTAAAAAAAAAAAATGAAAAGAAAGGAAAGAAAAACATCACAGTCTGTCTAGTAGAGACTCTGGAGGAATTTCATTTGGTGGGTGCAAGTCTATGTATTTAAACCGGTAAGTCTCCAAATTTGAGTCGCCACAATGAATTAGTCTTGTTACCTGCACAAAAGTTAGCCTCAAATAAATCAATACGTTCTAAGGTACCAAAAAAAACATGTGCAGACTACCTTCCTTGTTTTAACAAGAAAGGATCTTTATTCTATATATTTTTCGGGAAATTCACTTCTTTAAGAACTGGTCTTTGAGGTAAAGTTATCAGAGCAGTTACCTTTGGTTCTTCAAAAGCATCAACATTAAAAATGTTACCTGGTTCCTTGAAATTTAAACTCTCACCATTCTACTCAACTTCTTTATCGGGTGTACCAATCACCTTACCACTACGGGGATTTGCTTCAGCATTGCACTCCTTGACATTTACTCCAGTAGGGAGTGACAGTTCCATGGTTGCCAATCTCTGAGGATAAGGTACCACTGGTTGGTACTCCTTGTTAGTCTCGACCTCCTAATTAACTGTCTTCTTCACTTCTAGGCTCACTTCCTATGATTTTTCTTTGACTTCATCTGTTTCGGTTGTAACTTCAAGTGTCGGGACAACTGTTTGTCTGTCGATGAGTGTCTCAGGTTAGGAAACTTCTTTTCCTCTTCTCGAAGTAATAACACTCTCCACTGTCTCAAAAGAAACATTATGTATTTTTTATTGTTGGTGCTGGTATTCTTGAGGACTAAGCTGAGGTTCTACCGAAAATTCCCTTTTTTCTAAGATATTCAACTGCGTGTCTATCTCATTAATGGTGTCCGGCAATTCATTCATGGTCTGAGCATTAATCTGCATAAATTGCTGAAGTGTATTAGCCATTTGTGCCATGCTATCCTCAAAAGACATTGTCGATGGAACAAGAGCTTCATTGGATTGAAATCCTAGAAGTGCGTAGCTCTGATAGATCTTTTGTGGCAAATACTAATGTGGAGGAGCATTTGGATAATATATTGGCTGCAAAGGTAGTGCATAAGACTGAGGAGGCTATTGAAATTATGAAGAGTATGGACCAAATTGATCATTCTCCCATGAAAAATTCAGGTAATTTCTCTATTCCTGATTATAGGTGTTTGAGAATAGCTGATTTGGAGCTTTGTTAACCCAATTTGTTGATTGTATTTGATCATAACTACTCTCCTTTTCTAATTCTTCCACCCTCTTTTTCAGTGCAACAACAAGAGCCTGGAGATTATTCTTTGACATCATATTTACCTCCATTACTGATTGTACTGAGAGGTTGTACTGCCATTGGTGCTTGATCATATAATGTATTCCATTGTTGGACACTTTCAGCTAAGTAATCAAAGAATGATAGTGCCTGATCCGGTTCCTTACTGAAGAGTTTTTCATTGCACATAGCCTAGACAAATTGTTAGCAATCAGGAGTAAAAGTTGTATAGAAATAATTGACTAACCTCCATGATTCAAACCCGTGATGTAAACAAATATTTATCATATCCTTGAACCTTTCCTAGCAAGCTTGAAAAGTCTCGTCACCTTTTTGCATAAACTGAATGATCTGTTCTCGCAAAAGTTGAATTCTCTGTGAGGGACAAAACTTATGCAGAAATTCACATTCCATATCAACCGAATTAGAGATAGAGTGAGATCTTAAAGAATTAAACCACATCTTTTCTTTATCCTTCAAAGAGGAAGTAAATAAACGAAGTATAGTAAATTCATCAGTTCTAACTCTAGAAAAATAAAAGTATTGCAAGTTAACTCAAACTCAATCAAATGCTGATAAGGACACTCGGATTCTGTCCCATAGAACTGAGGTATCAATGACGTCCTCCCATGCTAATTCATGAAATTAAGTGCGTCATTAGGTAAAACAGTGTAAGACGGTGCAATGGTGCATGTAGGCTATAAAAAATCCATGAGATTGTGTGGTGCAGGTGCAGCCATATTTTCTTCAATACTCAATTTTTTTTCCTTTTTTTTCATAAGATGAATTAAAATAATGGGAAAAACACTAGTTTGAAACTAAAACTGACATTCCCCAACAACGGCGTCAAAAACTTGACTCACTCAAAAAATAAGTAGCTCAAAAGCTATCCCAAGTATAGGAGTTCAGTCGTATAATAATTAGCCCAAGGGCCAGATCGTCTCCTCAGGGAATGCATTTTAATTCCAAACTTCGTATAAATCCTAAAGAAAATAAGAAAAAGAAGATTTTACTAAACATAGTTCTGATTCGTAATTCTGGATTTTTGAGAGTTTGTGACTAAATTAAAATACAGCATAACATAAATTTATGACTAAATTAAAATACCGCATAACATAAACTAAGAACCTAACATGCATAAAATAAATTACAAGAAACGAGTAACGGTAAATAGATGATGGAAAAATCAACACAACTAATATTTCTACTCAATGATCCATCCACACAATAAAATAAATGATAACAAAATTAAATGAGTAAAACAATCCTACGTTTAAACATTCAGACAAAGAAATAAATCCTACGTTTGAAATTTCGGACAAAAGACCAAAGATGAAAACTTTGTTACTCAAATTAAACATTCAACCATAAAATCCTCAATTAAACATTAACTCAAAAAAATAAACTTAACCCAATCAATAACTTAAACAAAAATAGTACTTAATCCGAAAATAGATTCAAACAAAAATAAATTAAACTTAAACTTCAACGATGTATTAAACAAAAATTAAACTTGAACAAAAGCTTGAATAAAAATAAACTTAAACAATGTATTTAAAGAACAATAAAGTAAAGAAAAAAAAAAACAAGAGAGAGAGAGAGAAAGATAGCCAAAAATCTGAGAGAGGTCGAGAGTCCTCTGCTATCCTGCGCACCTCCACCCCACGTTGCTCTCTTCCCCCCTCAATAAACCCTCCTCCTCAATAAAATACCCTATTCCCCTTCTAATATTTTCCCTAACCGTGTCTCCTCTTGAGATAGGTGCATGGGCTTATTTTTTTGTGGCCCAAGACTCCTTTTTTTCCTTAAGCACTACACACGGCCTAGTGTAGCAACTTCAAGCTCGATTTTGTCCCCGTAAACGTCCAGATTAACAAAAGGCAAAATACGTCCAGGCTATTTCCTAGAAAATTTTGAACTTGGATTGCGGCCCACTTTCCATTGCATGACACAAATTCATGTGCATGAAGCCCACATATTCTTCTCACACACAAGCACACATGGCTTCCAATTTGCATCAGCTCCATGAGAAGTGCATGGCCTCTTCACGGGCTCAAGCTCACACATGCATGGCTTGGTTTCGCTCACGCACGACCCACGCACATTTTAATTTCGGTTTTAATTTTCAAAAATTATCCTACAATAATAAAACACAAATGCCTTTAAATTCTTGACAAAAATAAGATAATTATCTAAAAATTATCAAATGAGCTCACTGATTAAAATAATGGACATAATCAGATATTTAATTAAAATTATAATCTTTAATGCATGAATTAAAATACCTAATTACGTAACTTTGACACGTAATCACACGCAATTTATGTATGCAGAAAAATTTAAAAGTAAAGAGTGAGATTGAGCTTTTACAATGTTCGGCTTATACAAGCCTACGTCCTTGCCTTAGGAAAGACCACCTAAGGATTCCACTATAACGCTTCTTTACGGGCGAAGCAAAACTATTACAATCCATCCTTCAATTAGGGTGGAGCCCCCTCTCCAATTGATACCCCATGTTTGGTACAACGATCCAATAACACTGAACCATCAAGAAAACAAAGAGACAATAAAGAATTCTTGTGTACAAAAAGTGCTTTCAAATAGAGCTGGTTAGTACAAGATTAAGCACAACTAATACTTCAAAGTAAATATCAAATAAGAATGAATTTGAAGCTCAAGAATGTCACCAGGAATGCGGTTTAATCTCAAATTTTGCGCAATTCCAATCAAAAAATGAGAAACAAAAAGGCACTCAACACAGTTTAGATTTGGGTTTTCTAGATTTTTGAGATTTCTTTTGATAAATTAAATGAACATGCAATTTAAATCCTAATTCCTAGCATGCACTGAATTAAATAACGAGAAACGGAAATCCTACGTTATCAACCCTACGTTAACTACCAAGCAAGAATTGAAACACACGTTTGAACGTCGGAATAGAAACTAAAGGCGATAACTTTCTTACGTAAATTAAAACACGCAATAATAAAAAAAAACTCAATCGAACACAAAAATAAATAAGCTTTAACACTATCAAGAACGAAAATTTAACTCCTTAAGAACTTAAGCAATAAACAAAAAAAAACCAAAATAAAAACTCAAACTTCAATTAAATTGAAATTAAAATAATTAGAACCTAACAAAATTAAATCCTAAAGACTTAACTTCTAACAATAAATAAGAAAAGAAAGTAAATAAATAAACTTTAGCAATAATAATCCAACAAGAACTTAAAAGTTAAAAACTTGAATAGAAAATTTACTGAAAATCAACAATAAACATTTAAATATTTAAGAGCAACAATAGAGAGAGAGAGAGAGAGAGAGAGAGAGAGAGAGAGAGAGAGAGAGAGAAGAACAAAGCAGCAGCTGCGGCACAGCGGAAGGGGAGCTGGGAACTCGGCTGGCCGTGGCTCGAGGTTCAGTAGCTGTGGTAGCAAGGCAGAAGGAGGCAGGAGGGCTCAGGGTGCTTCTTCTTCTGCAGATAGCAACAGTAACCAGCAGCAGCAATGAGGAAGTCAAGGAGAGCTTCGGGTCTTCTCTAGCAACAGCAGCAGCACCTGAAGTGTACGTGGTGCAGGTGCAACCATGACTTCCTCAAAGAATTGGTCAAATAGATTGCTCAAATCAATTTCAAAATCACTCGTAAAAGTAACAGAAGAACAGTCAGATTATGTGTTCTATGTCACTACTGGTACTGGGTGAAATTTTAGACAGTCTATGTGAATTATCTCGGACCTAGGGCATCAAACATCAATGTAAATGACAAAAATTCACCAACATAGCAGCAAACAAGCATGATCAATTTTTTTAAAAAGTTTTTCGATTTTTTATTTTTTTACTTTTTTCATTTTTTTATTTAATGAAAAAACAAAAATAATTGTAAAAACACAAATTTTGAAATTAAAACTGGTTCTCCCCGGCAACAGCATCAAAAACTTGATTCACTTGAAAATAAGAAACAAAAAGGCACTGAATACATTCAGATTCAGGTTTTCTGGATTTTTGAGATTTTTTTTGATAAATTAAACAAACATGCAATTTAAATCCTAATTCCTAACATGCACTGAATTAAATAACGAGAAACAGAAATCCTACGTTATTAACCCTACTTTAAATACCGAGCAAGAATTGAAACACGCATTTGAACGTCGGAATAGAAACTAAAGGCGATAACTTTCCTATGTAAATTAAAACAAGCAATAATAAAAAAAAAACTCAATCGAACACAAAAATAAATAAGCTTTAACACTATCAAGAACGAAAATTTAACTCCTTAAGAACTTAAGCAATAAACAAAAAAACCAAAATAAAAACTCAAACTTTAATTAAATTGAAATTAAAATAATTAGAACCCAACAAAATTAAATCCTAAAGAATTAACTTCTAACAATAAATAAGAAAAGAAAGTAAATAAATAAACTTTAGCAATAATAATCCAACAAAAAATTAAAAGTTCAAAAATTGAATAGAAAATTTACTGAAAATCAACAATAAACATTTAAATATTTAAGAGCAACAATAGAGAGAGAGAGAGAGAGAGAGAGAGAGAGAAGAACAAAGCAGCAGTTACGGCACAGTGGAAGGGGAGCTGGGAACTCAATTGGCCGTGGCTCAGGTTTAGTAGTTGTGGCAGCAAGGCAGAAGGAGGCAGGAGGGCTCAGGGTGCTTCTTCTTTTGCAGACAGCAACAGCAACTGACAGCAGCAATGAGGAAGTCAGGGAGAGCTTCAGATCTTCTCCAACAGCAGCAGCAACAACAGCACATGAAGTGTACGTGGTACAAGTGCAACCATGACTTCCTCAAAGAATTGGTCAAACAGATTGCTCAAATCAATTTCACAATCACTCGTAAAAGTTATAGAAGAACAGTCAGATTTTGTGCTCTATGTGTCACTACTGGTACTAGGTGAAATTTTAGACAGTCTATGCGAATTATCTCGGACCCAAGGCATCAAACATCAATGTAAACAACAAAAATTCACCAACATAGCAACAAAGAAGCAAGATAAGTTTTTTAAAAAAAAAAAAAAATTCAATTTTTTGTTTTTTTATTTTTATTTATTTTTTATTCAATGAAAAATAAAAAATAATTGTAAAAACACAAAATTTGAAATTAAAACTGGCATTTCTCGGCAACAGCGCCAAAAACTTGACTCACTCAAAAAAAAGAGCATCTCGAAAACTATCCCAAGTATAGGAGTTCTGTTGTAATATCAGCCCAAAGGTCAGATCTTCTCCTTAGAGAATACGATTTAATCTCAAATTTTGCGTAATTCCAATTAGAAAATAAGAAACAAAAAAGGCGCTGAACACAGTTCAGATTCAGGTTTTCTAGATTTTTGAGATTTATTTTGATAAATTAAACAAACATGCAATTTAAATCCTAATTCCTAACACGCACTTAATTAAATAACGAGAAATGGAAATCCTACGTTATCAACCCTATGTTAACTACCGAACAAGAATTGAAACACGCATTTGAACGTCGGAATAGAAACTAAAGACGGTAACTTTCCTACGTAAATTAAAACACGCAATAATTAAAAAAAAAACTCAATCGAACACAAAAATAAATAAGCTTTAACACTATCAAGAACAAAAATTTAACTCCTTAAGAACTTAAGCAATAAACAAAAAAACCAAAATAAAAACTCAAACTTTAATTAAATCGAAATTAAAATAATTAGAACCCAACAAAATTAAATCCTAAAGAATTAACTTCTAACAATAAATAAGAAAAGAAAGTAAATAAATAAACTTTAGCAATAACAATCCAACAAAAAATTAAAAGTTCAAAACTTAAATAGAAAATTTACTGAAAATCAACAATAAACATTTAAATATTTAAGAGCAACAATAGAGAGAGAGAGAGAGAGAGAGAGAGAGAGAGAGAGAGAGAGAGAGAAGGTCGTAGGGTGGTGGTCTGGAATAGAGCAGCAGCTGTGGCACAACAAAAGGGGAGCTGGGAACTCGGTTGGCCGTGGCTCAGGTCCAATAGCTATGGCAGCAAGGTAGCAAGAGGTAGAAGGGCTCGGGGTGCTTCTTCTTCTACAAACAGCAACAGCAACCAGCAGCAGCAATAAGGAAGTCAGGGAGAGCTTCTAATCTTCTCCAGCTGCAGCAGCAGCAACACCTGGTGTCGGTTGGGCATTCACAACACAGTAGCAGTAGCTGGCAGCAAGGGAACTGAGAGGGGAAGCCTTGGGAAGAAGGAGAAGGGGGAGGAAGCCTTACGCATGCATGGAGGATCCAAACTCGGCGGCATAGCCGGGTCACATCAGATTTTTTTTTCTTCTTTTTGCTTCCCTTTCTTATTTCCTTTTCATTTTATCCTTAATGAACGAGGATAATTTTTGTCATCTTAGAGCCTATTTCTCTTAAAACTCAAAACATGGAAGTTATAAATAATCTTCTCTTCTTTCTCTAGGATTTCAAATCGTCTCAATCAGAGCTCGAACAAGAAAATTACGAATAGATTACAAAGTAGCATCGGTTTTGGCTTCCAATAATCACCCTGCGATAAAAAATACCAAAAAATCATAAATTACTCAATGAAATCTAAAAATTATAAATATGACACCATGCTAAAATATTGAGAGTAATTAGGGGTTTAATTAAAAATATAAGCCTCAATGCATGAATTAAAGCACCTAATTACGCAGTTTAAGCGAGTAATAACCTCTCCAGAGGGAGCTACGCCTATGTGTGCCATTTAGATCTTTATATAGATTTGATATAATCTTGCTCTGATACCAATTGAAAACTAAGGTGTAGTCCCAAGAGGGGGGGTGAATTGGGTTTATGAATTTCTTTTAAATCTTTTTCTAAATTCACAACCTTTTGTAAGTTTCTTAATCAAACAAGAATTATTTGATTTTCAAGTATTAATTAAGCCAATCACAATCCACACTCAATCAATGAATTGATCAAATACAAACCAATGATTCTTAGTGTGATACTTTCAAAAATGTCAAACAATACCCAATCAACCAACCAATTTACCAATCACAAGTTACTTAACCAATATTTTTGCAACAACACTTTCAACGATTCAGCATATGAATAACTCAAGGTAGAGTTTGATAAAAGCTCTGTATTTATGAACTTTATGCACTTCCTTTTAACCAAGGTTTTCGCAAACAATTAATCAATGTACTTCCTTAAATAAAAAGTTTCTCAATCTAAACCTTCAACTTCCTGCACTTAGATACACAACCACACAATTTATATATGCAAAAAAATTAAAGAGTAAGGGTAGAGAGTGAGACCGAGCTTTGACAAGGTTCGGATTATACTAGCCTACATCCTCGCCTTAGGCAACACCACCTAAGAATTCCACTATAATGCTTCTTTACGGGCGAAGCAAACTGTTACAATCCCTCCTTCAATTAAGGTGGAGCCCCCTCTCCAAGCGAAATCCCACACTTGGTACAACGATCCAATAACCCTGAATCGTCAAGAAAACAAAGACACAAGAAAAAATTCTTGTGTACAAGAAGTGCTATTAGATAGAGCTGGTTAGTACAAGATTAAGCACAACTAATACTTCAAAGTAAATATCAAATAAGAATGAATTTGAAGCTCAAGAATGTCATCGGGTTTCTTGCTTTGATTTGAATCAAACTTAGAAGTTTTTGCTCTTAGATCAGTGATCAAAGACTCAGTATATATTTGAAAATTCTCAACAAGAATATATGTGCAAGAGAGCTTTGAGAGAGAGTGAGCAATATAGCTTAAAAACTGATTTTCAATTCTTGGTGTGTGATTTGATTTGAGAAACCATGCATTTATAGACTAAACAAGTGATAAATTCATGTTGCCCAAAAAACTTGGAGTATTGCCCAAGTTTTTATAAAGTTTGGGGCACAAGCAACTCAAATTTGAAATTTAAAAGTCATTTAAAAAACTAACCGTTTACGAGGGTCAATCGCCTGAAAAGATAAACATATTGTTTTTCATATTTGTTTTCAAAATCCTTAGCCATCTTGCTATGATACTTTTAAAGAGTATTTTCTGGGGTTTTCAAAGTAAGGTCTCTAAGTCCATATTAACCCCTAATGAGCTTCAAGCATTCCAAATGTTATTTAAAGTGAAGTACTTACATAAGACTTCCTAAAGACATTCAAAACTCTCTAAACTTTGAAGTCTTCATGTATATCATTGCTTTGAATCATCTTTTTCTTGAGCTTGTGTATTCTTTAAGCTTCATACGTTTTGACCATCTTGGACCTATTTGAGCTTTCATTTGATCACCCACCTTGTGAATGAAGTATAACTTTATGGTACTTTTGATCTTTGGACTTTCAATTCTTGCACCTTTTGAACTTGACATACTAGGTTTCCTGAAATATCATCACTTAAGCCATAACTTGTTAAATTATCCTTTATTTGTTATCACAAAAGATTCGAAAGCCATGTTAGGCCAACACAACACATTTACTATTAAGAATGGCAAAAGAAGGTCTAGAAGCTAAAAGGGCAGAAGAAGAGACTCGATGAAGAATTGTACAGAAATTTTCATGAAGAAGAAAAGCTAAGACTTAGGATTGACAAGTTGACTTGGGTAAACCATAATTTATGGCAGATATCGAGGGAGAAAAATTCAACCAAAGAAAAGGTTGCAGTCAGAGGCCGATCAAGTGACTATATAAAATCAAGCACTAAAAAGGCAAAGGATAGAGCTAGATAGCGATAGGATTCAGTGGGCTAAGAGAGCATTACAGGTAAAAGAGAAAATTGACTGGTTGATGGCAATGAACCAAGAGCTAGGAGCAAGGCTCAGAGAGGTTCAACTAAAAAATCTAAATCAATTACCAGACCTTAAGGCCTAGAAAGATTATGCAAATCAGCTAGAGGAGGTCATTAAGAAAAGGGAGGAATAGTGCGCAATCCTCAAAGCTACTAAGAGGTAGACTAAAGAAAAACTTTGCATCATCACTGGTGTATATTATGTTATGTGGGATAGGTTGATGGCCTTGAATCCCCTTCTTCAGTAGGCCAAAGCAAGCCACCATCCCAAGGATCAAGGAGACCCTAACCCAGATAGTGGCGACCAAGTCAACTTGAGCCTTCTCTATACTCTTCCCAGTATTGATTGTAATGATTTTTTTTCTAAAATTATGAATAAAAGTTCTCTTGTTTGCCTTCTTTGGGTAGTATAATTCTAAGGATGAACGTATGAAAACTAGATTTGTACGTTTTTGTGGTACGGATAATGCCCGTATGGGTTACAAAATCAAATGTCCCATAGCATGTCGTGTTCATGATGCAACAAACTCTTTTTGTTCATTTTATTATTTTAGTATTTTTTTTGTTAATTATTTTTCTAACTCTGTGTACACTAGAAATAAAACTTTCAAAATTTCACCCTAAAAGAGGCACCATCATGTTGCTCAAGACCCCATTATCACTCGAGCAAGATCTAGAAGCATAGATTGATCAACTAAAGTTAAGTCAGAGCGAGAATACGCTAATAGACAAAAGGATAGAGTCCTTAGAAAAGGTTGCAGTTGAGTTCGTAAAATTAATGAAAGGGAAACACCAATAATTGGCAAGGCTTAACCCCCTCAGGTTGCACCAATCCCTTCAAAGCCAACCTTTATAAATAGCACTGGACAAACCCTATCTATAGAGCAATCAAAGCCACAAGAAGAAGAAGAGCATTCTACCAATAACAAGGATAGGATGGCCTATATAAAGGAACAATTGAGTTCGATCCAAGGTTTACAAGATATAGGGGTAAGAGACTTTAATGATCTGTGTGTTGTTACTCGAAAAATTCAAAGTAACTGATTTTGACAAATACAATGGAATGAGGTGCCTAAAGATCCATCTCCATATGTATGCTAGGAAGATGGCACCTTATGCTAAAAACCATAAGCTTCTAATGCATATGTTCCATAAGAATCTCATAGGTCCATCATTGAAAGGGTATGTATCCTTAGACAAAAGCCAAGTCTAGAAATGAAGAGACCTTACCAATTTATTTCTGAAGTAATACCAGTTCAATGCAGATGTGGCGCTTAACCACACAATTTTGCAAAACAAGGAAAATAAGGATTTAGAGACCTTCAAGGAATACACAAAAAGGTAGAGGGAAACAGTTGCACAAGTAGACCCACCTTTGATAAGCATAGAATTTGTATCCACATTTTTTTAGACTTTAAAGGGGATATACTTTGATAGTTTGATCCCCCATAGTCTGTTTAGCTTTGCAACTATTGTGGCTATCAGGGAGAAAATCGAAAATGGATTGAAGACAGGAAAGATGGTGGACTACGCCTGACCTATTGAATAGAGCATAGGGAAGAAGACATCGTTTGTCAAAAAGGAGAAAAAGGAAGGAGACATTGGTATGGTGGCCCAAGGTAAAGCCCAAAATAAACCAACCTCAACCCAAATCATTTATACCTACACCACCCCACTTGCCCCTGTAACCAATCCCTAAGCAAATGCCACCCCCTCAACTGCTTTAAATTCCAACCAAGTCAATCCAAATTCCAAATCCCAAAGAGATACTTTACCAATTGTTTTGACTAAGCAATTTAAGCATCTCTACGCTCAAAGTAATATAGTACTTATCCCAATAAGGTCAAGCCAACAGATGAGGCGCCATAACCTAAATGTGACATATAAATTCTATATGATTCTTTTAGACATACCACAAAATATTTCCTGACCTTGAAGCATCGGGTCTAAAACTTGATTGATGTTGACATTTTAAAGTTCTAAGAAGTGCCCCACCCTAATATCAAAACTAACCCGGTACTAGATTATGGAACCCCACATGTGAATATGATTGTCCATCAATGCCCTTCCATTATTAGAACCATCCACCAATTAGCTTCCTTCATCCATGAATCCATCAACCAAACCCAACGAGTTGTTTAAACTCATGAATATGAATGTCATCAGCCCATCTCCACCACCAGTCATTATCACCTATAGCCCCACCAACAGTCCATCTCATTACCTCTTTAAAGAACAAGTCATTGATCCTCCAACTCCCTGTACCTTTCCCTTATTCAACCGATCAAGTCGTGCCTTAAAATTATGAAGTATAGGTCATTGATCCTAATGTGTTTGGGAATGCCGAAGTTAAGGGAATGACTCAGAGTGGAAGATGTTACACTCTGGAAGATTTGGAGAAGAGGAAGAAAGAAAAAGAGAAGGAAGGAGAAGAAGGAAAGGAAGATGATGAAAATAAGAAGAGAAAAGTTAATGATTAGGAGATCACCAAGTTTATTCAGTAGCCAAAGACCAGCGACATTGTGGATCAATTTAGTAATACCTTAGCCTACATCTTTATGCTTAGACTACTCATGGCCTTTTAAGGCCATCGAAACACTATGATAAGGGTACTAAACGAGGCCCATGTGCCCCAATATGTGCCATTGGAACAATTTGATCTCGTCAATTCAATAGAGGTTGTCAACAAAAAAGCATATATAGATGACGAGATCTGACTGCAAGGGCGAGGCCATATAAGTCCGCTGCAAATCTTAGTCAAGCATAGAAAGGTGCTTGTATCTTGAATCCTGTTGGATAATGGGTTTGCCCTTAATGTGTGCCCTTACACCACACTAATGAGATAGAGTGTAAACAAGTCATTGATGAGAAAAATTAGTCTCATGGTCAAGGCCTTTAATGGAACAACTAGAGAAATCACTGGAGAGATTGATCAAGATATTAAAATTGGGCCATGTACCTTTTCTATCATGTTTCAAGTCCTAGATATTATGTCTTCATTCAACATACTACTGGGGTGTCCATGGATCCACAAAATAAGGGTTGTACCATCCTCCTTGCATCAAAAGTTGAAATTTATATAAGGGAATCATTTGATAATAGTGAAAGAAGAAGAGAGTCATGGGGTATACAATTTAGAAATAGTGCCTCACATCGGGACCGATGATTAGAGAATCAAGGGTTCTTTTAACGCTTTTGAGATGGTGTTCCCCACCTACATCGGTGAATATTCTGAAACAAAACTAAGAGGTGGGCAAAGGACTTGGAAAACATCTACAAGGGATAACTAAGCCAGTGACATTGAAGAACCATAAAGATACTTTTGATTTGGGATTCCACCCAACAAAAAAGGATAGGGCCGATGTTATAGCCTTGCAAAAAGAAAAGAGGCTAGTGAATCTTGAGGGAAGATTTCCATATAAGCCTGGTCTAGTGTTTCTGCATATTCGCTACACTTTTTCAAGGACTTTTTGTATTGTTTGTCCCAGATTAAAAGTCATTCCAAAAGGAGATGCTAAGCTTGAGGGACTCCCAAACCTATTAGAGAGCCAATTATCAGTCAACGTGATCACACAAGAGCTGAACAATCCAAGTGCTGCTAAATTTTTGTTTTGTCCTCTAGATAATTGGACCGTCACTATTCTTCCAATGTATACATGATTTTCCAAATGCTTATTCTCCTGATGGTTTGACCTGTGGTCAAAGGGAGCCCCTCCCCCCCCCCCCCTCTTTTTTCTTTCTTTATTTCTTTTATTCTTTTTTAGTTTAAACAAGTGTATCCTTTTTTATTTTCAATGTATGTGTGTTTCTTACTCCATCTTTGTCTTTTAATTCATGATAAAATCACTCCTTTTATTTGTACCCATTGCCATTTTTCTGCAAAAAATTAAAAAAAAAAAATTAAATCATACCTAGAGGGCCTTTTGAATGATATTGATTGTAATGAGTGTGTCTCGCACAACCTCTAAGAGGGAATCAAAGAATCATAGATGTTAGGGGAAATCTTAAGGTTGTTAAATCAAGATAGCAAAGGAATTAAGTCGTATGCAAAAGCAGCAGAGACTATGAATTTGGTTATGGAAGAATCCCCCACGGAAGTTAAGATTGGGATATTGATAGACCCTCAAATAAGGAGCGAAATAATAAGCTTTTTGCATGAATTCAGAGATGTATTTTCGTGGTCATATCATGACATGTCAACCTTAGATACCAATATGGTTGTCCATCAAATCCTGGTGTGGCTTAGGGGTAAGCTAGTTTTATGCAGGTTTCCTAGAGATGTCACATTATCTGGAGTGGGTGGCAAACATTGTCCTAATCCCCAAAAAGGATGGTAGAGTTAGAATGTGTGCGGACTATAGAGATTTGAATAGGGCAAATCCTAAAGATGACTTTTCATTACCTCATATCGATATGCTTGTGAACAATACAACAAAACATAAGATGTTTTCGTTTATGGATGGGTTTTCAGGGTATAATCAAATTAAGACACATAATAAGATAAGGCAGAAACCACCTTCATAACTCAATAGGCCCTTTTTGTTATAAGGTCATTCGTTTTGGGTTGAAGAATGTTGGTGCCACTTATCAAAGGGCTATGATGACCCTTTTCCATGGCATGATGCACAAAAGGTAAAGTTATATGTGAATGATATGACTACAAAGTCCAACATGAAGAACATCCGAAAATACTTAGAAAGATATTCAAATGTTCCCCTAGTTTTGAAATTCAAAATGGGTACCTTTTTAAAAAAAAAAAAAATTTGTCTTTGAGGAAGTAATGGGACTTTGTGGGATTAATTTCTTTGCATAGGCCCCACGAAAGCCTCCTTAAAAAAAAGGAGTTGAACTCGTTCCCCCGGTTTTGAAATTAAAAATGGTGTCGTTTTTAAAAAAAAAAAATCCTTGATAAAGTAATAAGACCCTTGGGGGATTAATTTTCTTGCATGGGCCCCATGAAAGCCTTCCTTTAAAGGAGGGGTTGAACTCGTTCTCCTAGTTTCGAAATTAAAAAAATTGGTACCATTTAAAAAAAAAAATTATCCTAAGAAAGTAATGGGATCCCGTGGGATTAATTTCCTCGCATGGACCCCCACGAAATCCTTTTTCAAAAAATCATTGCCGATTTTGTCTCATTCATGAAAATAAAACCCGATTCTTATTTCCCAAGATTGGATTTCATCCCAAAATGTTTTTTTAACCTTGAAAGTCTTTTGGATTCTCCCAAATTGAGTTTTTTCGAATTATTTCTCAAAATGAGGCTATCTTTCTTTTTAAATTAGGCACTATTTCTCGATTTTCGAAGAGTTATTTTTAAGGTTGGCCACCCCGACTCAAAAAACTTGAATTTTCCTTATTTTTCAAAAAAAAAAAAACCCCCAAACCCTTTTTTTTTTTTGAACTATGTCGACTTGATCCCAAGGTCTCAGGTATGCAAACAACTTACTCCGAAAGTGGTAGGTCCAGCCGCCAAAACATTTTTTTTTTCTTCTTCTTATTTTTCCTAAACAAATTTTCAACTAGTTTTCAAAAAGGATGAGTAGTAAAGCCTCCATGGGATTTAGTGCCCCATATAGGTCTCACAAAATGTCGTTTTTTTTTTTGGGGAAACACATACACACAAGTGCGTAACCATTCCTTGAATTGGCACCTATAAGGGTTCTAAAAGGCTGATCATCACTGAGATGATTTACTAATCACATTTACTATGCACAAATGTAATTTGGAACTCAAAATCTATTTTTAGAAAAAAACATTTTAGGGTTTTTAAATTTTTTTATGTATTTTTTTTAAAAAAAATAAGGTGGCAACTGTGTGTCATGTGATTCACTATTTTGTCCTTTTTACAAAGCTCCTTTCATTTGAGGACCATTCTTCCCATTTCATCGCCATCCCAAATGGAACTTGGCGTTAATAATTTTCCTTTCCTTTTCTTTTCTCAAGTAAAATCCTTGATTCAAATAAACCCTTAATAATCTTTTGCACTCTTTTATTACTTCCCCCCCCCCCCCCCTAGAATGGAGGATCAAGAAAATAAAAAAAATTAAAATTAAACTAAATAGGATAAAAAGAGGAAAGAGAGCTCCTAAAATGTTATAAGGAAAAAAGCGATAAAGTTAGATAAATTTTCTTAATTCTCTTAATCAATAAAAACAATGCATAATTTTTTTTTCAAAATATTTTTTTTTTCACTAAACCTTACTACTGTAACATATGCTATGTGAAATTTTGTTATGAAATAAGATATAAAAAATTACAATAAAAGACACTTAATTCTCTTGAGATTTGTAAAAATATAAGAATCTCCCCTAAAATATTAAAATTTTCACAAACCTCACTAAAATTTCAAAATGTTCACAAGCCTTCCTTGAAATTTGTTAAAAAAATAAACAAATCTCCTCTTATATTTGGAAAAAGATAATTTTTTTTTTAGGGTTATAAGTGTCTCAAAAATCAAACGTGAAGGGAGACTTGTAAAATTTTTAAAATATCAGGGAACGTCTGTGAGATTTTTAGAACCTCAAAATAAATCCTTGTGGTGTTGTCAAACCATAAGAGAAGTCAATATCTTTTACCCAAAAACTTACTACAAAGTTCATTCAAGTTGTTCTATCTTCATAATCTACTTAAATATAGGAAGAAGATTTTTCAATTTTGACACAAAAAACATTGGGTAATGACAAAACTAATTTGTAATTCCTATAACAAATATATAAATTATTTTTTAACTTAATCATAACTAATTCATAACAATTGTAACGACCCGTAAATTTTTCACTACATAAATATACTCTGATACCATAACAAAAACTAGACTATAAACCAAACTGCTGAAGTATAATATACATAATCCCTAGATACAATACCAGAGTTCTAATATCACCATAAATACATACATATTCTCCCAAAGATCCATAATATATCCCAAGATACACAAAGCATAACCTTGTCTCACAAATACTTACCCTGAACTACAGTATCTATACCTCCTCTCTCTTGAAGCTGACTAAGCTCGGCTTCCTGGATTTCCTAAAATATTAAAGTTATTGGAGTGAGACACTTCTCAGTAAGATGGAATAAATTATTATTAGTATGTGGCAACATGAGTTTTAGTGTAGTACACATATCTATCAATTTATCAACTTTAACTGAGAAATCATGTAAATTTATACTCACACCAATATATTTATAAAATACATACTTTTCTCAAACCATGCTCTATCGTAATAAATTTCTCTGTGTACATAAATTATCATATAAATATATAGGTAAGAGAATTTCCCTGAATGGATAACCATATAACATCATGTAATAACCCCACATGATCGAGTCGTGTGGCCCGAAGGCAGGACTTAGCATTGGCTGGCCTACCAAGTTAGGTCAAACTATACGCCTCTGTAAGTACGATTGGCCTACCCAGCCTAGTCCGGACTGCCAGGGGGGTACTTTACACTCCTCTGAGCTCAATCAACTTTCCATTGACCAACACTCTTGCTATAGTGTGGTTGCACAAATATAACATAATAGCTACGGTACCGTGCTCTGTACATAATTGGTCCATCAGGGTTCTTATACCATATGGTACTATTTAGAACATAAACAATAACATGTTTTCATTTTCACATTTTTATATTGATCCAGTCATATTCATAATCCATACAAAACCTGTCATATTCATAATTATGAATAATACTATCGTATCATGATCTATATATATCTATCATATCATGATTCTGTATAAATCTATCATATCATGATACAAATCGGTCATATCATGATATGTATAAATATGTCGTATCATGATTTGTATAAATCTATCATATCATGAAACCGTATAAATCTGTCATATCATGAATTCTGTATAAATATATGCTATGTTATATATCTTCATAAAATATACTACCAAGTTTATTTATATTGTCATGCCCTGAACCCAGTAATGGGATCCAGGGGTGAAATAGTAACTTAACTTGTCCCTGTATCATAGAAAATCAATGATACATCATAATGAATGAGGGTCCGACCCCGTGGGGTTCCCAGGCACCCTATACACATTCACATACACAACAGATACGCAGCGGAAGAAAAGTCTTTCTATACATATTCTGTATCATACCAGAGTCTATACGAAAGAACTAGGATCTATAATACAATACAAACTCGTGTTTCCGCCAAAACCACAAAAGACAACCTAGTCTAATCCTAGTACTTACCCAAGTACCTTTCGCAGTACACCGATCTCTATGCTCCAACACCAAGACACTAATTCCGGTTACTCGAACGACCTATAAAATATGTACGTACAGCAGGGGTGAGACACCTCTCAGTAAGGAAGAATCAGGTTATATCGATGTGTGGCATATGAGTGTTATCATGACATACTAACATGCATAATTAAACAATCAAAACAGTTAAAATTAGTTAGAGTATTTTCACAAAACAAGCAATACAATCTGGTGTCGTCACACCCTTCGGCTCGAAGTTGAACTGTCTGGTGGTATCTCACACCCTTTGGTAAAACCCGACAATCTCGTGATATCTAACACCCTTTGGCAAACGCCGACAGTCTAGTGATATTTCACACCCTTCGGCAAACGTCGGTGCCCCCGATAACCTGACATAGCATCAGCCCACAGTGTTGAACCAGTGCAAATCTGGTGTTCGTACACCCTTCAGCAAAAATCGGCCGATCTAGTGGTATTGCGCACTTTTCAAAAAAAACCGAATTTCAAAACCTAGAACAATTCGGAACCCCGTTCCTACTTCACCAAAACACAACTCATGCATGCTTATATAACCAAACAATTCGACGCCCATTTGTTAATCTAAAATCATGATTTTCCAATCATATACATTTTAAATAATTCAAGGCACGACCATCCCTATAACACAATATATATGACAATATATTTACGACTTTCCAACAAAACCAAGGATGCAACCCAATACCCCCTTTTTCCCAAAACTGTAACATGAAAAACTCATAATTTTACCCATTAGATTTCCCCCAAATGAGTAACCAAAACGCACAAAAGACCGTGAACCACAGTTCTACCAAGTCTGATTTCAAAACTAACCGACATAAATAGAATCCCTTTACTTTTTCCCAAATGAAAAATCCTAAACTCTACAGTCCCTAAACAACGAACCAAGTTTCCAAAACTTACAAACCATAGTACAGAACATACTCACAATTCTATTCTCTACACAATTACCGAGACAGAATTAAAAATTGAGCCTTACCCCGATTTTGAACCAAAACCTGAAAACGTCCGAAATGAAAATCCAATCCATAAATCTTGTAGAGAATCCTTTCCTGATCCTCGTGGTAATGTTGGAAACGGATAAATCTTGTAGAGAAAGAGTGTTTTGAGTTCCTAGAGAGATAGAGAGAGAATTTGAGATTTCTTAACTGAGAAGTAATGAAAATGGATATTTATAGCCCTTTGATTCGGCCGCTCTCGTCCACGAGATGGCATCTTCGTCGACAAGACACTGAAGATAATTTTTCGACGAGAGGGTGAGCTCGTCGACGAGCCTGAGATTTCCAGATTCCTGAAACCTCTCGGCTTCTCCTCATCCATAAGCTCTTGTATTTCATCACCGAGCAACCTGAGGCCTTCGTCGACGAACTCTGGGTTCGTCGACGAAGCCTGCTCAATTACCATTTTACCTTTCTCTTTATTAAATTATTCCATATATCACGGTTCGAGTTCTTACAACCTACCCCCTTACAAAAATTTTGCCCTCGAAATTTGCAATCTCTCATTTACGAACTCATTCATACAATCAAACACAGACTCGACTCTAGAAAGAAAACCAGCAACCACTATAACGCAGCCCCGTCACAACATATACATACCCTCACTTATGGCAGAGGATACCGAGGTTACATACATAAACCATCTCAGGAGTTCACAATAACTAACACTCCCAACGACCAACCACTTATTCCAATACAACCAGGGTATTGCACACATACACAGAACAACAGTGGATACTTTCGGCATATCTCCGCTTCCAATTCCCAAGAAGCTTCCTCAACCTCATGATTCCGCCACAATACCTTCACTAACGGTATGTCCGTGGTACGTAGCTTCTGAACTTTACGATCCAGAATCTGAACAAGTACCTCCTCGTATGCTAGAGTATCTCCAATCTCCAAATCCTCGTAACTAATAACATGCGATGGATCCAACACGTACCTCCTCAACATGGATACGTGAAACACATCATGGATCCTCGAGAGTGTTGGCGGTAGTGTAATCCTGTAGGCTACCAGACCCACTCGCTTAAGAATCTCGAATGGTCTGATAAACCTCGAGCTCAGCTTGCCCTTCTTACTGAATCTCATCACCCTTTTCATCGGAGCAATCCTCAGAAATACCTTACCCCCCACTTCGAACTCTAACTCACGGCGGCGAACATCTGTATAACTCTTCTGCAGACTCTGAACCTATTTAATCCTATCCTGGATCAAACCCACCTTCTCAGATGACTGCTGCACAAATTCAGGTCCTAACACCCGACGTTCACCAACCTCATCCCAATACAGAGGAGATCGACACCTCCAACCATATAGAGTCTCGAACGGTGCCATCTCGATACTAGCATGGAAGCTGTTATTATAGGCAAACTCTATCAGTGGCATAAACTATATCTAGCTACCACCGAAGTCTAACACACAAGCCCGCAATATATCCTCCAAGATCTGTATTGTTCTCTCCGACTGTCCATCCGTCTAGGGGTGGAACACTGTATTGAAGGTAAGCTTCGTCCCCAGTACTTCCTGCAAGCTCGTACAGAATCAAGAAGTAAACCTCGGGTCTCGATCTGACATAATGGACACGGGTACCCCGTGCATTCTAACAATCTCATGCACGTATAATTCTACTAGCCTAGTCAAAGGATAGCTAACCTTCATTGGCAAAAAGTGAGCAGATTTTGTCAACCTGTCGACGATCACCCAGATAGCATTCTGCCCGTGAAGTGCTAGCGGCAATCCGGTCACAAAATCTATGGAAATATGCTCCCATTTCCACTCCGGAATAGCTAAGGGTTGTAACGGTCTTGCCGGCCTCTAATGTTCAGCTTTCATCTGCTAATACGTCATACACTGCTCCACAAACTGAGCAATCTACCTTTTCATACCACTCCACCAGAAGGTCTCGCG
Source organism: Malania oleifera (assembly GCF_029873635.1). NCBI lineage: Eukaryota > Viridiplantae > Streptophyta > Magnoliopsida > Santalales > Ximeniaceae > Malania > Malania oleifera. The sequence continues at coordinate 12,388,141 of NC_080417.1, forward strand.
CAAATCCCAATACATCTTCGTACTACCCCGATGTATCGTATACAAAGGAAGATGCACTTTCTCTAGAATATTCCTTCTAATCTCATCATCGTTCAGAACACACAACCTAGTTCCAAACCTCAACATGCCTCCCTTAGAGATGTTGAATTCCGTAGCCAACCCCTAATGTACCTTCCCCACAACCTCTACCAACTTCGCAACACTAGCCTGCACGACTTTAATACGCTAAAAAAAAGTCGGCTGGATCACCAAACTAGCAAGGAAGGCCGGATGATCACCAAGCACTAACTCTATACCCAAGCTCTCCAGATCTTGTCTGATGTGATGTTGAGCTACAACTGCAGATACAGCCGCATGTTCCAACTTCCAACTCAACGCATCGGCTACCACATTAGCTTTTCCTGGGTGATAACTGATGGTGCAATCTTAGTGTTTGATCAACTCAAGCCACTATTTCTACCTCATGTTCAACTCCTTCTACGTGAAAAAGTACCTAAGGCTTTTGTGATCAGTGAAAATCTCGCATTGCACACCATACAAGTAGTGTCGCCAAATATTCGATGCATATACAATAGCAGCTAACTCTAGATCATGCATAGGGTAATTCCTCTCATATTCCTTGAGTTTCTGAGAAGCATACTCTATTACCTTACCCTACTGCATAAACACACACCCCAAACTTTTCAAATACACATCGCTATAAATCACAAAACTGTCATCCCCACAAGGAATGGTCAACACTGAAGCAGTAACCAGCCGGTGTTTCAACTTCTGAAAGCATTGCTCGCAATCACTAGTCCACTCAAACTTCACCCCCCTCCTGGTTAATCGAGTCAAAGGCCCAGATAACTTAGAGAATCCCTCCACGAACTGACGATAATAACCCGCCAGTCTTAGAAAACTCTGAACCTCCTGTACACTCTTCGGCCTCACTCAGTTGACCATAGCTTCGATCTTACTAGGATCAACTGAGATACCATCCCTAGACACCACATGGCCTAAGAATGCAACCTGATTCAACTAGAATTCACACTTCTTCAGTTTAGCATACAGCTTCTTCTCTCGCAGAATCTGTAATACTAACCTCAGATGGTTTTTGTGCTCTTCCCAACTCCTCGAGTATACCATAATATCATCAATAAACACCACTACAAACTGGTCCAAATACTCATGGAAAACCCTGTTCATAAGATCCATGAACACTGCCGGAGCATTCGTCAAACCAAAAGGCATGACTAAGAACTCCTAGTGGCCATATCTGGTTTGGAAAGCAGCCTTCGCCACATCCTCAGATCTAACCCTCACCTGATGATACCCTGATCGTAGATCAATCTTTGAAAAGACCTACGTCCCCTGTAACTGGTCAAAAAGGTCATCAATACGAGGCAACGGGTAGCAATTCTTCATAGTCACCTTGTTAATCTCACGGTAATCAACGCACATACACATCGACCCATCCTTCTTCTTCACAAACAAAACTGGAACTCCCCAAGGAGAAACACTAGGTCGAATGAAGCCCCTATCCAGTAATTCCTGCAACTGCTCCTTCAACTCCTAAAGTTTTTCTGGAGCCATCTGGTACGGAGTTTTAGAGATCAATGTCTTGCCAAGCAGCAACTCTATCACGAACTCCACCTCAGGATCCAGAGGTAAACTGGGTAAATCTTCTGGAAACACATCTGGAAACTCGCTGACTACCCGAATATCCTTAAGTCTCAACTCATCCCGCGATGGTTCCCTCACACAAGCTAGGAACCCCTGACATCCATCTAAGAGTAACCTCCTCACCTGTAGTTCCGATAGAACCGATGGCGTTGAACGCACACACGATCCTACAAACTCGTACTCCTGCTCCCCAGGAGGTCTGAACACTACCACCTTCCTACGACAGTCGATCACAGCATAGCTTAAAAATAGCCAATCCATCCCCAATATGACATCAAACCCCGACATATAATAGACCACCAGATTCGCCAGTAGCAACTTCCTCTGAATTATACTGTGCAGTCTTCTAACATCTTCCTACAGAATGATACACTCCTAGATGGCGTCGCTACAGACAACTCTTCACTCATGACTTGGGTCTCCACCCGACACAGTTTCACAAAATTAATAGATATGAAGGAGTGGGTCGCACTTGAATCAAATAAAACCACAGCTCTATTTAAAAACAACAACATAGTACCTATCACCACATTCCCCGTCTGCTCAGCGTTCGCTGGAGTAAGCAAGTACACCCTTGCTGGAGCTGTGTTCACCTGATATATCCCCCGGGATACTTGATTACTTCCCTGATTCTGACTCGAAGAAGGCGTACCCCTCTTTGGCGCGTCACAATTCTGAGCCATGTGACCTAACTGGCTACAATTGTAGCAGTTGCCCCCAAACGGTTAGCATGCACTATTATGCCATTTTTTGCATCTAACACAACAATCACGCAACTGATCCACTTGAGAACCCTGACACTCGGTATTCTGGCAATAACCCAAGCCCCGGTTCCCCTTCTTCCATGATCCCTGACAAGATCCAAATTGAGAACCAAAAGGTACTAGCCTCTTCTTCGGCTCCTGATCCACCTCATCCTCTCGAATACCGATTTCGATCACAGTGGCCTTATCCACCAAAACCAAAAATTCACGGATCTGAAGCATACCCACTAATCTGCGATGTCTTTCCTCAAACCCTTCTCGAACCTCCGAGTCTTCTCATACTCGTTCAAGATTAAGCACGGCACAAAACGAGATAGCTCTATATACTGAGCAGCATACCCTTGCACCGTCATACTTCCCTGAGTCAAAGTAGAAAACTCATCCGCATTAGTGTCACGTGTGGAAGCCAAGAAGTATCTGTCAAAGAACACCTCCTTGAAACGGTTCTACATCATCTCCGCAGAACCAGCCCTCTGCTTCTCTAGTAGATTCACTGCAGTCCACCATCGCCCTACCTCCCCAGACAGCTGGAAAGTAGCATAAAGGACTCTCTACCTATCTGTGCAGTGTAGGACCTCTAAGATCCTCTCAGTCTTCTCCACCCAGTCCTTTACTATTATCGGATCATGTCCTTTTGAGAACGTCGGAGGATGCATACATGTGAACCTCTCAATGGTGCACCCCGCAGACATAGGAGAGCGTTCGCGTCTCCTGACACTCCGCACGATCTCCTACAGGACCAACTTCGTCAATCCTCGAGGCACAGAAGGAGACTCATCACTCGCTATCTCCTCGGAGCCACTCCCTAGGTTATTATCCTTGGGTTCCATTTTGAAAACTCAATAGGAATCTATTAATACTCCTACAACACATACAGTTAACATAATTATCTATCACTAATCACGTTAACTACCACCTGATAGGTCTAGGTTTGTCCTATCACACCCAACATAAAAATCATCAATGGTTTACCGTGATTTTACTGAAATCGTCATTCTAAGAAAAACACAAAACACTGCCGACGAGTCCCGGTTTAGCAATAAAACAACCCCCGACCTACTCTATCCATTTCCAACATCCTATACTTTGGTATGTACACATAGTTATGCCTAACAAAGTCCACAAGACCTAACAACCTGGTTAGCTCTAATACCAAGTTGTTACGCCCTGAACCCGATAATGGGACCCAAAGGTGAAATAGTAACCTAACTTGTCCTTATATCATACAAAATCAACGATACATCACAATGAATGAGGGTACAACCCCGTGGGGTTCCCAGGCACCCTATACACATTCACATTCACAACAGATACACAGCAGAAGAAAAGTCTTTCTATACATATTCTGTACCATACCAGAGTCTATATGAAAGAAGTAGGATCCATAATACAATACAAACCTGGGTGTTCGCCAAAACCACAAAAAACAACCCAATCCAATCCTAGTACTTACCCAAGTACCTCTCGCAGTACATCGACCACTACGCTCCCAACACCAGGATGCTAGTTCCGATTACTGGAAGGACCTGTAAAATATGTACGTACAGCAGGGGTGAGACACCTCTCAATAAGGAAGAATCAGGTTATATCGATGTGTGGCATATAAGTGTTATCATGACATACTAACATGCATAGTTAAACAGTTAAAACCAGTTCCAGTATTTTTCACAAAACAAAAAATACAATCTGGTGTCGTCACACCCTTCGGCTCGAAGCTGGACTATCTGGTGTATCTCACACCCTTCAGTAAAAATAGGCAATCTGATGATATCTCACACCCATCGAAAAACACCGGCAATCTAGTGATATTTCACATCCTTCAGCAAAAGCTGGTGCCCCCGTAAAGAGATCCTTCCGAGATGTAGCATAAATGGAGGCACCACTGTCAATCACCCAGCTAGTCTCATGATATGCAACGTTTATCATCTCATCATTATAAACAATGAGGAATTCTACAGGAGTGGTGGTGGCAACTCTATCATCACCATCTTTGTCATCTCCATTCTTTGTTCCCTTCCCTTTCTCATTCTTGTTTTCTTTCTTCAATTGCCTGCAATATATCTTGTCGTGTCCCTTTTTCCCACAATGATGACACTCAACATTTGCAAATTTGTTGGACTTGCTTCTGCTGTTATCTCTATTCTTTGGACCTCTGCTCTTACTTCTCCCCCTCTTTTCTGTAATCAAGATCTCTGACTGTGAAGAGGATCCCTGTGTTTTTCTTCTCATCTCTTCATTTAGCAAACAGCTCTTGGCCATATCCATTATGATTATACATTTTGGAGCGGAGTTAGACAATGAAGTTTTGAGTGTCTCCCACGAGTCCAGTAATGAACCAAGCAACCATAACCCTTGTATCTCATCATCAAACTTAATACCCATTCCACCCAACTGATTAATGATTCCTTAGAATGTATTCAGGTGATCAGATAAAGGAGTCTCGTCCTAGTACCTCAAAGTCATCATTTGTTTAATCAAAAACAACTTATTATTTCCAATCTTTTTAGCATGTAACTCTTCAAGCTTACTCCATAGAGAACGTGCATTTGTCTGTCTACTAATATGGTTCAAAACATTATCATCTACCCATTGCCTGATATACCCACACACCTGTCAATGTAACAAAGTTCATTCCACATTAGACTTTTTTTTTTGTTTTTCAGCACTAAACACCGGCAGGTAATAATCTTACACATAAAGAAGATCCTCCATTTTTCCTTTCCATATGTGTTAATTTGAACCATTGAGATTAATCATTCTACTAGTATTTGCTTCCATAATTCAAACTGTCAACCTGACTATCTGCCAACCAGGCTCTAATACCACTTTGTTGGGAGAGATATCAACAAACAACTACAACGGAATAATTATTCTCCTTATATGCAAGAAAATATAGTGTATCTCTACTTTTATATGTGCTGAAAATAATAAGAAAAATAATCAATCACACCAAGCCACAAGAATACAAGCAATTTTTACGTGAAAAACTTCCCCAGTGTGAGGAAGAAAAATCACGGGACCTAGTCCAGTTGAAACCTCCACTATCAATCAAATAATGGGTACACCAAGTCTTCTCTAATCTCAATTAGAGGTTACAAATATATCTTATCAAGATATCAACAATCTTGGCAAATACAAAGAGAATTGCAGAGAATATACCAAATTTGCGGTTACTGTTCACGGGCAAAAATCCCAACTCCTGAATTCCAAATCCAATCTCCACCGTTCAGAATTTAGTTCCTTGAGTCGTGAACCTCTCCTCCAAATATCAGTTGGATCGAACCACAGACGAAGCAGGATCGAAGTCTTGATGAAATCTGAACAGCATGAGAAAAATCACGTTTTTCTCTCTTTCTTTTGAGAAGTGACGGCTCCTCCCTTCTCCCCTCTCTATTTATAACTTCCTTTAGGTTTTCACACTAAAAGGGTTGGGTTTTGGGTTTTTAATAAAGGCCCTTGGGCTTTCCTCCACATGATAGGAAATAACCCAAAAAACTTTACCGAAACCTAAACCCTTTTTACTCTACTTAAATCCATTGCATTTGCAAATGGATTCAATTCAAAACTATGGGCGCACCCTCCCAAAATTACCTAGATGAGAATTTTAGTATTTAAAGCATTATTACAAAAGAGAAAAGACTCATAAAGGAAAGTCTCTCCACGTAAGATTTAAATATTCACCAATTGCAAGATGTCGTAAATCCGCACAAATGAGATCTATGGTTTCATGTGAGTCTTAATGATATGAGTCCCACATAATTCTAGTGGGTCCAAAGATTAATATAATATTTTAATAAGTGGTGGAATCCAAATACTATAAGGAGGAAGTGTTATTACATTTCTCATTAGAAGCTCTAGCTTGTCATATGCATGGGCCGTGAAATGAATAGCGACATTTAATCATAATTCAGTTAGAGCATATGTTAAGCATAATTTAATATTACAATAGCCTTTAAGAGATTTTCTTTAGTTTACATAGTGAGAGAGATAATTCAATTCATCTCATCCCATAACTCGATTCATCCTTTTCAATATTCAAAATGAAAATCTCAATCTTTAATCAGTAGAGACAACATGAGACACCAATAACTTTTGAAAGATGAATAACCCAAAATGAAAAGAGGATAAACCCTTCCGACACGAAGTACTTTTGTTTTATGAGGCTCGCCATTTTTCTGTTGACATAGTGTTTATATACAAATCCGAAGTTTTCTCCATACTCGAGCCATAAGAGGTTTCAAATTGTGTTTCCATACACGATACATCGTAAGGTAGAGTTTCTATAAAGTTAACTATCGTATCTCCAAAAATCATATATATAGAGCTGGAGTCGGGCGCATGACATTATAGAAGAGTCTGCAATATTAATACTCCCTCAGCTCTGCTGACCAGGACACAGTACTCCTTAACACCACATGGCATGCTTAATTGGTCACGTGGGGGCCAACCCTTGGTCTAAATAAAAGTTCAATGGACCACAAACCTCACTCACTCCTCCAGCCACACATAATTAACCCATTAAATTAACGAAGATGAAACAGTCAAAGTACAACCCCAGAAACCAAAAAAGAAAAACTTCAAAATAATAATATCTGTAAGAAAGGAGAATTGCATGCAGAGAGGAATATGCATGAGCCCAGTCATGATGCTTCCCATCTGGGTTCCCTTCAGTTCAGCTCCACACATTACGACTAGCTAGGCAGGTAGGAAGCTAGCTTTGGTCCCCAGCCTACAAGCCAATCAATGGCCTCCCATGCAGAACAAATCTCCTGCCATGCTCTTTGCTCACTATATAAAAATGGTCATCAGAAATTCAGAGGTCCCCTCGCCCTCACCAGTTGAACGCAATCCAGTTCTCAACTGCAAAGAAGCTAAAAAAGATATATTGGGAAATTAAAGAAGTCCCCGAACACAGAAGGAAGTACAAATGGGTTGGTCTCGAGAAAATGCGGCTACCCTGATGGAGTAAACAAATAACTTCATGAAAACTGAAAAGCATGTAACCATCATATCTGTATATATTTTACTTGTTCTGAGTATTAAAGCCAATGTGAGTTCTTTTGAATAGAATGATTATGATCAGTATCTATGGATGTTCAGTTCTAATTTAGACACCTGTCCAAGGCGAGACTGGAAATGAATGTGTTGGATTAGTTTTATAAGTTGTGGCTTGGGCGTGAACTCATGACATTGGTTTCTAGGCATGCACATGATCTTGGTTGATACACTGGGCAAATCTAGAGAGTGCACGGGACATTGATTGATGCCACAACAGAAAGACAAAGCTAGATAATTAAAAAAGAAAACCCACTAATACTAATCGCCATATCTTCTCATAATTTATTGCAACTATCTAAATGCATGTTTGGTGAGGCGAGAATTTGAATTTATATTGAAATTGGATATAAAATATAATATAAAATTGTATTAAAATTTCTCAAAATCTAAGATCCGAAATTCATGTTTTTCCTAACACAATGTTAGTTCATTTCTGGATCACAACCATTTTTTATGCGCATTAAGAAGCTTTAGACTGAGGGAAAGGCTGGTGCATATTGAATATGAACATAGCTTTGAAAGAACATATGCCATACTGGCAGGTTGCAGCACTTCTGCAGGTAGCTATGCCGGGAGCTGGGGGATTCTTTCCGTCAATGAAGCATTTTACTCCACCAAAAGGGTTAAGCCTACCCAAAAAAATAAAATGTGGAAGAGGATGCAAACTTACATCAATGCTAATGAAGCACTGCTATAGATCCATGACACATTTTGCAAAAAACTGTTACCACAGCTCAAATCTGTGACTTTCAAGTCACGGCGACAACTTTACCATTGCACAGATTCTTCTTCAAAATATATACAAATTAGTGAACAAAAATTTGATATCTCACTTCGTTAACATTTAATTTTTAGTTATATCAAAAATTATATTTTTTTAATAATATTTGATACAAAATAATTCAAAAAAATAATAAAAAATAAATTTCCTTCTTATTTCCTTTTCGTTTTTTAAACAAAATCTTTAATCCACAGATCCTTAAGTGGTATTTGAAAAAATGAATTTCGAATCTTGAATTTGGAATGGTGTGAATTTGAATAAAACTCCCTACAATTTTGTACTGCATTTTGTCTAAATCCAGATAAATTTAAATCCAATGCCTGAAATATAAGCTCCCAATATTCCTCAATGTGGACTCTCATTTCAATGATCATCTCATTTGGTCTTTAGCAGAAGATACCAAGTAACCACAAACATCATTAAGCAAAGAACCTAGTTCTTATCATACCAGAATTTCTTCACCTGCTCTTCTAACACAGTTCAAAAAGCAAAGAGCAAGATTCATTTGGAACATTTCAAAGGCGGAGTATCAACTAGTACTTTTCCTAGTGTCAGAACCATGTACAGAGAATACTCTCATAGAAACCATTTTGCTTGAGCTGGCCTACTGGAGAAAATGCGGAGTGATTAATCCAGCAATCTCAAGAAATCCAACACGATCTCTTCCTCCAAATATTTTCTTCAACTTCTCATCACAGACTATAATCTTTTTGTTTTCAGGATCCTAACAATTGAAATTGAGAATGAAATCCCTGTTAGTACCAAAACGTAATAAATGTGCACCACAGTACCATAGCTAAACTCTGATTTAAAAAAACTCATTAGGAAGTCCTAAGAGTGGAAAAAAGCAGGATCAACAAATTTTGTGGATACAAAAATAAATAAATAAAACACAACAACAACAAAACCAAGCAAAATATAAAAAGAAAAATGGCCGCAATAACAGCCAACCTCCAAACACTACTAGTCAAAAGTTTGGATTTTTGGCCCATAAGCATCACGGCCATCAATATAACCAAAAGAAATTGGAGACAAAGGGCTGAATTCAGTGTGCCTTAATGAGAACTAATTGATCCCCCAATCTCCACATCTGAATTCTATATCCTTTTCAACCACAAATAGCCTCTGCAATTTCATTGCGGCATGAACATGATCTTCACCATTTTTCCTCAGGATCTGATTAGGCTTCACCCCAATTGAATTACCTTTCTTGTTATATAGAGCTCCATCAAGTTGAATTAAAACTGCTATTTGCAACCTATTCCCTTCTCCAGTATGAACTTAATCCCCAACATTCAAACCTTTTGGACAAATCTGGTGTGATCCTTGCCCCACACTTCACTCACCTGATGTAAAACTCATGCAACTGCCATGTAAAAAAAGAAGGAATGATAACCATCTATAACTATTAATGCAAGCTGGGCTTTACCATTTGATTCTAAACTAGTTTGGAATCAGGTACTAAGCCACCACAATAGACCTCAATACTTTTAGGTTGAAAGTGACTTTTTCTTTAGTCCTAAAGTAGGACCTCATGAACTCTCAATCAGGAAAAATCTTGATGTCACAAGTCAAGCTTATTCAAGGCATTATACCTGCCTTTGACTGTTTGTTTGTCCTGTGCACATAGAATGGGCAGTGATCATCTTGGTGAAAACGGGGAGTATAACCCCTCAATCATATTGATGTTTCCTCGTGTTTGACTTAGAATAGCATAGAAAACTCTTTTGGAGAGAATGAGTGTTCATTAAACATTGTAAAACTCGCTGACTATTACAAATATTCTTAGCCTACTTGCCTATCCGTCACTAAATACACATTCTTAGGAGTGGTGTGATTAATGAATTGGTAGCTTTATAAGTTCCCCTTGACTCATGTTTATATTTGCATTTGCTTATTGCTTCCACTTACTTTGTATTCAATGGTTGTGAATTTGTTGTTATGGTGGGCTCGCAGTTTACTTTCAGTTGACTAGTTAAACTAGTGTGCTACAACTAGCCACACTCCCATTACAAGGCATAAAGCATTCAGCAACAGCTCATATCAGAGCTTGGTTAATTGCTTTGTGATTTCATTGTCGAATTGTGTGAAGCATTAGTGGGAGAATCAAGCCACTCTAACACCGAGAGAATTGATGTGCTAGAGGGATAGGCTGAGACTACTTACTATGTGGTCTTAGAGACAGCCCAACTTACAAGACATGTTGATTTATTGGATCCCAAAGACAGCAGCAAGGTTCTATTGAGGAAATATCAAGAGACTTTCGCAGTACAATAGAAGCGCTACAACACCAACTGGATGAGATAACTGCCAAGACGAACCTAATGGTTCAAGCTCTTCGGAACTCCAATTCAACAAGGGTAGAATATGGGAAAAAATGGGTGCAAAAACCTAGAGCATACAGTGGTGCTTGAGATGCTATGGAGTCGGATAACTTCTTATTTTACATGAAGCAATACTTTCATGCAGTTAGAACCAACTTGGAGGAAGCAAAAGTATGCATGACAACAATGTACTAGAGTGGGGAGTTAAGCTATGGTGATGTACCATGTACTATGTTATTCAAAAGTACGTAATTCATACTTGGGAAAACTTGAAGAAAGAGCTCAAGGTCCAATCCTTTCTTAAGGTTTGAAACCATAGGCAAGAGCTAATCTTCATTGACAAAGAATTCAAGACTTGCTTACACATGCTATTACAAAACGCAGATGCTTGACTGGCTACTCTGGAAAAAGGTACCCCACACCCACGGAGACATGATCGTGGGTGAAAGTAGCAATCTTTCAAGAAGGGCAAGCCAAAAAGTGGGGAAGCCAACTCCCAAGCATCAACTTCAAAAAGCTTCTTCATCTTGGGCTTTCAACACACTGATGGTAAGGGTTAGAAACCTACAAGCTTCTACTACAGAGAGGTCACAAGGACAAGATAAGGATCCCCGAGGATGGGTGCAATGTGATTACCCAATGCATTGGAGAGACAAACAAAAAAACCCAAAGTTGCCTAAGCTAAAGGGTTAACGCTTGTGAATGGGAACATCACTTGTGCTATAGTGGATATTGAGCTAATAAGTTTGTCTTGGGTGAAGCATAGAGACTCAACTTGAAGTTGGACAAAGACTCGGGACGCTTGAAAGCGATTAACTTAGTAGACTAACATACATAGAGAGTAGCCAAGCAAGTGACTAAATCTTGGCCAGTAGGCAGGACATGTGAATTTCACAGTTATTCTGATGGATGATTTCCAAGTGATACTTGGAATGGAATTCTTACAATGACCTGCAGTCCCAATGCCATTCACTGGTTCCCTTTGCCTAATCACCCTTGCATTGTGCATGTTGTAAAAAAAAGGAGACAATAAGAAGTTCCTATTTGCCATGCAACCCAAAAAGGGATTGAGAAGAGCAAAACCAACTTATCTTGCATCATAGGACAAGAGTTGATGTCTATTGCCATCCAAAATGTGTGGCAGAACAAAGTCGTGATGTCGAATAAGCAACCGCATAACTTGTATCTACAATGAAGTGTGGAGCATGTGACCAAGTTGTTACCAAAGGTGAAGCCTCCAACTAAAGGGACATCCTTCAAAGTTATTAGACAAGCACTTGATGATTTATTGGAAGCAAGTTATAAACATCCTTTCAAAGCATTGTTCGAAACATGATGGGAGCATGCGGATGTGTGCGCACTACTACACACTCAACAAAGTGACTCTGTCTATTATTGCCGATTTTTTTTATCAACTAAGTCATGTCAAGTACTTCACCAAACTTGACTAGCAGTTATGTAGTAACCCGGAAAAAAAAAATAATAATTAATTAATTAAACATTATTAAATTGAATTAATTAAATTAAGTAATATGATGGTTATATATATGCATAAATATATATAAGGTTAAGTGGTGTATATGATTTTATATATATATATATATATATATATATATAATATTAATATATATAATAGTTTAACATCAGGAGCTTCCTAATTGAAATTTGAAGGAGATTGAAATCTCCCTGGCCATATGGATTTCTCACTCTTTCCACGCCTTCCCTCTCTCTCATTTTCTCGGCGAATTCTCGACCGATTGGATAATAGAAAATACCCCTGGATTCCATTCTCCGCCACCGACATTTTAACCGGAGTGGATTTGTCGTAAGAATGTCGTAGGCACCACTCTTGGGATAAGGTAAACTCACTCTCTCTCTCTCTCTCTCTTCAATTTCTCCCCAATCTTTAGCCAAACTGACGATCAGAAACCACCACGATGATCAAGGAGCGTTTCTCTACAAATCTAGCGGAGTAAATTTTTGAGCTGGACTTTCCAAGCACCACTCCAAGGCTAGGATAAGATTTAGAGAATTAAGCAAATTTGATGTTTTTGAGAGTTTAATCATTTATTTGGAGTTTGTGGGTCTAGGAAATGTTAAAATAGTATTTTACTTGAGATTGAGTTGATTAAACTATAATTTATGAATTCAGAATTCGTGTGAGCACCACAGGCATAGTTTTGAGAACCCTGCAAGCGTAGCTTCAGGAAACCATGTAAGGGGAATAGATTAAGTCAGTTGTTTTGTAAATTCTACCGATTAAAATGAAAATTATGTGTATGTATATGATTATCATGCAAGTTTTGAAAGTCAATCGTTTAAACTGAGGGTTTTGAACCTAGGGTTGTGTTAATAGCTATTATTTTCGAAAATGAACCAATTGAAGTTAAGAAAAATGCTACAGGATTTAAGTAATGGATTCTCCAGATAATTTGACTGATTGAAATGATTGGTTTGAATTGTTTTACATTTTCTAAAAATTGGTCAAGGTGAGTAGGGTTAATTATCTCCGTTTTTCTTATTAACGCTTATTTTGAATATTAGATAAATTGTGGAGACAATTTAACCTATATTTTCAGTAAAGCAAATAATGAACATGGATTGACTTATTATTTCAATAGTTATATAAATATGTGTATTATTCAAATTGTGTGGCACGAGGAAAAATGAAAATACTATGTTAAGTTATGAAAGATGTATAATATGTTGAAATACTGAAATGCGTTGGGATTATATTGTATTTAGAATTGTTTAATCAGAGCAAAGTATTAATGTTAAATTGCAATGTATGGTTTGAGAACTCCGGTGGACCATAGTACGTATGGTACTATTGCGAGAGTTATGGAGAGCTTAGTGCAACCACACGTCTTAGAGAGAGTGTTGGTATTGAAAAGTCAATTGAGCTATGAAGGGTAGAGTTCCCCTTGGAATTTAGACTAGCATAGGAAAGCCAATTGGACCAGCAGACTGAAGAGTTGGGAATCGATTTAACTCTGGTGGGCCAACCAGGGTTAAGTCCAGCCTACGGGCCGCACAACCCATCATGGGGGGAAGCATGTCGGTTTTTATCCATCTGAGAGTGAGTTCTAAATTCATATTTGTAGATTTAATCAAGGTATAATAGAAAAATGTATGTGAATACAAAATATATAAAGACAGAAGATGTGAAATGTGATAACAGAGTATGTTATAGGGGAACAAAGCATGTGAAAACAGAGATTATGAAGAGTTGGGTTTCACAGAGAAAACAGCGTACAAGGTAAACTAACAAAGTATTAAATGTATTAAATATAGTAGTATTATATGTATTTAGGGTAAAGTAAACTCTCCACCCGAGGGCTTGCTGAGAAAGGCGAGTGCCCTGATAGGTATCAGTTGTAGCCATACCAGGTTTCATAACGTATTAAAGCAAAGGGGAGCTACATGTATGGGAATATAACCTCCCCTATCCTCAGGAACTTTGGCTTATAAATAATTGTTTGTGTGAGTGGGTATGGTCAAAGAATGGTTTTTATAACTGCGGTTAATTAATAACTGATGATATTTTGTATACACTAAACTCATGATAGCCACACACTGGCATTAATCTATTCCGTCTTACTGAGATGTGTCTCACCCGTTATACATTTCATCTTTTTTAGGACCTCCGCGTGATCGAGCTTAGAGAGCTCAGGACTGGGTTTGTGGGCATAGCATTTTTTGTGAGAGGGTATAGATCTTGGATGTATTTTTGGGTTTATGTTTTTAGTTTTCTGAAATGTATATATGAATACTGGATGTTGGGAAATTTTTGGGATGTTTATATAGAACTCTGGTATATTATTGAGGATGTTTATTTATTTTTCCGCTGTGTGATTGAGGTTATGGTATCAAACACAGATGATTGGAACACATCACACTCTGAGCCCCACTTGGCGGGTTCGGGGCATGACAAGGGATTTTATCAGATCACTATAACAGAAGGTGATGAGCTAAAGACTACTCACATGACGTAGCACTAGACTTATGAATTCTTTATGATGCCCTTCAGTTGATGCAACAAATTTCTACAAGCTAATGAATCAAGTGTTTCTTAATTACCCCACCAAGTTTGCCCTCGTATACCTTAATGACATTGTTGTCTATAGTTTCACTTTAGAGTAACATGGGCATCTACGGAAGGGGTTCAATAGGCTAAATATATGAAGAAAGATAAGTTTTTTTTCATTAGGATTAAATTTCTTTAGTCATGTGGCTGAACAATGTCATATCCGAATGGATATGTAGAAGGTGAGAATTATTCAAGATTGGAGGATTCCAACAACAGGCAAAGAGTGTGTTCCTTTCCTAGACTCACTAGTCACCAAAGAAGAATTAACTTGAGATCTAGATGTTCTTCAAAAAGTTCATGGAGATCTATCTCTCATATTTATCCCCCCTTCATTCCCCCTACTAAGTTTGATCTAGGTGAAGGTTTTCGCATTCATTTTCGGGAAGGCATCTATTTAGTAAGTGTTGCTTTGTCCACTTCTTTTCCTCATCTTTATCTCTTGACTTCAATGCGTAATGGTGCTATTACTTCTTTGTTTTTGTTGTTGTTGTTTTAGATGGTCTTGTGCCTTCCTGGGATTTTCACTTTCGCATATCTCTTAATGATAGGGAGACAAAGAGCTTTCTTATTTATTGCTGATGTTCAATATTTGTTCTTTCCTTTGGAAAGGATAGTCATTTTTTGTCCTTGGATTCTTCGAGGGTTTATTCTAGCAAATTTTTGCAAATTTTTTACTTGTTCTAATTTTCTTTTCATACTCCTTTTAAAAATAATAATAATAATAAGAACAAATAAAAAAAAAAAAAACAAACAAACAAAAAGAAAAACAAAAAAAAAACAAAAACAAAAAAACTAGAGAGCCAAAGTTCCCCAAAATTTAGGCTTTTAGTGGGTTGGTTATGCTTAATAGAGTCAACACTAATAACTTGTAGGAAACCTCTAAAGGCACTTTCTCCAAATATATGCATTTTTTGCTTTAATAGTTCAAAAGTAGCTTCTCATTTGTTCTTGCAATGATTTTTCTTGGGAAGTATGTAATAAGTTTTTTGCTTTTTTTGGAGAAAGTTGGATATGTCCAAATACCATGGAGAACTTATTGGCATGTTCATTTTTTGGTTTTGTTAGGAAAAAAGATTTTGTAGCATCATGGAGATGCACTTCTTTAGCAGTGTTGTGGGGCCTATAGTTGGAATATAAAAAACATATTTTTTGTGAGGGGAATCTAAATATCTTGTCGTTATGGGAAAAAAATTCATTAATTAGCTTTGTTACGATGCGTTTGTTTTGGGTGAGCTTCAAGATTGGATTTCTTTGTTGGTTTGATTGGTGCTTTTTCCTTTTTCTTCTCTACTTTTTTTTTCCTATTTTGATTAGAGAATGTTTTATTCTCCTTTTTGTACATTCTTGCTACTTTAATGAAGCCTTCTTCTATTACGATGAAAAAAAAAATTGCTATTATCACGAGTTCGTTTAGGGTACTCAAAGAGGACTGCCCTTAAAAGATTTGCTGGAAAAAGATCACGGGTGGAACTAAGGAACCTTTGACAACTTGACGCAAGATATGAATAGCCAAGTCCTTGGTGGAGATTGAAGCAGCAAACTATGCCCTTGGGGAGGTCTTGTTACAGGATAGGCATCCTATTGAATATGAGAGAGTAAAC
Organism: Malania oleifera; assembly: GCF_029873635.1. Lineage (NCBI taxonomy): Eukaryota > Viridiplantae > Streptophyta > Magnoliopsida > Santalales > Ximeniaceae > Malania > Malania oleifera. The sequence continues at coordinate 12,404,424 of NC_080417.1, forward strand.
CTAGTCAAGCTAAGCGGAATCATGTTAGCAGTGATCCATTGCCTACAAGTGACGTCATTACTTGCTTGGGTTTAAGTTCATGGAGAGGACAAATAACTATCGACCATTTCTTTACATAGCTTAAGTTATTCCCAAGCAAGACCTTTTGGCAAGAATTCTACTAGAGTTTGATTTCTCCTTTGAGCACAAGTTGGATGCAACGCACCAGCAAGTTTATAGCCTTACAACAATAATACACTTGATGGTAAGTAAGATTACCATGGAAGAGCGAGAGCACAGTAAGGAGAACCTTGTCAAGGATTTAGTTACCTAAAACCTCATAAAGTTGGTGGAGGGGCAAAATGCACGAGTTCTTGTCAAAAGATGGTTTACTATTGGCCAACTTTTTGTGCTCTAAGTTGGTTATCTAAGGAAGACACTGTAGTAGAAGTGTCATAACACCATGTAAGTAAATGGCACTAGACTTTGGTTTTGTTGAAGTAGAGGTACTATTGGCCACAAATGTGAGATAAGGTGCTTGAGTATACCCGAACCTGTTTCACTTACCAAGAAGACAAAGTCAAGTGAAAAAAGACGACAAGGCTATTGGAGCATCCTCAAGTACCAACAAGACTGTGGGTAAGGTTGTAAGGATCAAGTTCATTTTTTTTTTTTTTTGGGGGGGGGGGGGGGGGGGGGGGGGGGGGGGGGGAAATCAAATCGTGGATCGTAAGATTCTACCTACAATGCAAAATAAATTAAAATCTATGTATCTGGCATTTTATGAAAATTAATAAATTATCAATAAAATAATCCTAAAAACTTGGTAGTAAGTTTAAGAAATTAAAGTAAACTTCAGGACTGTAGCCAGCTTGCTAGCTACCTAATAGATTTTTCCTTCAACAATTTTGACCCTAAAAAAATCTAGATGGTTTGAACTGCAAGGTGCTCTTCAAACGGCAGACTATTGATAGCTTGTTTATTCAATAATTGTGATTAAACAGAAAAGAATAAAGAATAAAGAGAAAAAAGAAGAACAAATTGCTAATCTTAATTCAATGAATTGATGTAAACTTCTCAGTTGCTGGAAGACAACTTGAGATCTGCCTATCAAGAACTCTAAGCTCTCAATGAGCTTCAGATTTTGAAAGAAGAGAGCTTTCAAAAGATGCTCAGCTGCCAGATCGCACAAGTCTTGATCGTAGTATTTGTAGGATCGCACAATCCTGATCGGGATATTGATAACCATGACTGCAGGAGAGTACTTCTTACCAACCTGCCCAGCGTCAAGGACATGATTGTACAAATGTTTTTGAATATACTAACGCCAGAGTACATAAGAGACAGCACAATTGTTTTTCAAACATATTATTAAGTATTAGATTGTTCCCTAAGACATCATTAATGACCAAGACAAAATATTCACAGGAAAATTCTGAACAAAATCCTCGGTTTACATCTTGAAATCTCTTTGACCTACCAGTTGCGATGGACAAATGGAGAGACTCAATAAATTATTAGAGGAGTACTTGTGTCATTTCATCACTGCCAATAAGAAGAAGTGCAGCTACTCGACGTGGCTCGATTTTGTTTCAATGCCCTAAAGAGGCCAACAACTAACAAGTCTTTTTGAGCTTGTTACAAGCCAGCAAATGCTGTTACATCACACAATGGACAAGCTGCATACTTCTTCAATAAAGAATTAAGACAAACGTGGAGATTGCCCAAACTTATGTGCAGAATTCTTCACGGATGAAGTAGGCAAATCAAGGGCGACGATTGTTGCACTTCAATGTGGGTGACTTGGTGCTTGTAGACAAAGAGATCCTTGCAAACAAAGAGTTTACATCATCAAGGAGAAAACAATACAAGTGCTTAGTGAAGTAGAAAGGCCTTGGAGATGAGGAAATTGAATGACAGCGAAAGATATGGAACTGTTTTGTGAACAAAGCTGAAGGGTACTTGGCATTAAAGTCTTTAAAGATGTTGACTGCATAAGTAGGGAAGAATGTCACAAGCAAGCTTATTTATGGTATGATGCTTGCCTGTGACCATTTGCATTGTGCACATGGGATGAGTAACTCTCATGTTAGCATCAAAGTCTATGAAGATCCTGACTGCATAAATAGGGGAGCATGTCACAAGCCAAGCTTATACAGGGTATGATGCTTGCCTGTGACCGCCTGTGTTGTGCACATGGGATGAGTAATTATCAATTAAATACTAATGTAGATTTTGTTCTTTGAGTTGGATAATGCTTTAGTGAAAACAGGGAGTATCATTCCCTGATCATATTGATATTTACTTGTGCCACAACTACAATAGTGTACAAAGCTCTTTACGAGAGGGTGAGTGTTCATCAATTATTTTAAAACTCACTAGCTACTGTAAACATGTTAAGCCTACTTGCTTCCTTGTTAAGCACACATTACCCATGAAGGTCTGAGTAATGAAATGCATTGCTTTAAAAGTTTACTGCTCGACTCATGTTTACATTTACATGTGCTCATTGCTTCCACTTACTTTGTATTCAATGGTTGTAAATTTTTCTTGTGGTGAATTCCTGGTTGTAAGCTAGTGCACTACAACTTGTGCCGCACAGTTCTTCACAAGATGTGAATTGTGAAAGTGTTCAACCCGTGGCACTCGAGTTCACTCAGAATCAAAGGGCAAGCTTGAACTCAGATTAGTGAATTTACTCAATAAGTGGCACAAATCCAGCACAATAGTGACAAATCCTAGCTTACCTCTTCCGAGAACCACCTTTACCCTCTGCTGATAGTTTTCCCTAGCAATTTCTCTTTGTTTCTTACCTTCTGTTGCTGTACACTTCAGCACTTTGCACAAAGATGCCTGCTATCTTTCCTTACAACTTCCTTCCACAATTGATATCCTCGCGGTGGTATAGAACCATTGCCATTCACCTTATGAGAAGCTGCCCTGCCTCTTAACTTCCACCATCAATCTCTATCCATCACCACAGGAACCTCCTAGAATAAAATATAAAAAAAACTTTTTTGATTCCAACCCAAGCCAACCCTAATTCCAAAAATTTAACTTTCTCGACCAACCTAATCACAAGCCAATAATCGACCCTCCGAGATCTTATTTTGTGAAAGACTTACCCAACCAGTCAAACTGAGAACCATTTCGTTGTCCCGTAGTAACTCTAATTCAGTGATTGCATACCTTTACTAGAGCAAAAATGCAAAACTGCTCTTCCCCACTTCCTCCAATCATAAATAGAAATATGTCCCTTTGATTTGGACAATTCACCAGAGGCATCCTTATCAAATGCAATTGATAGCCTTGACAAGCAATATCGAGGTGGAAGAGAGAACTTCAAGAGGGGAGATAAGATAGAGACACAGCATATGCATTCTAGTCACCAGCATTAAATGAAGTACCAATCTCATGCAAGAATTCAAAGTACACAATTTTGGACCTAAATTTAGGTTCCAACATAGTAGAGCAAACTACACATGGCTAAATGCCTTAATCCTATGAATACGCTTGCCGAAAAAAGAGCCTCGGAATGTAGGGCTATAATGTTGAAGAAGAACACAATGGCATAGTTAACAACCTTGTGGTTGAGTATCCTATAGAATATAGGGATCTTCCCTTTTTTTTTTTTCAGCATCTCTGCTATTCTAGCTCCCATGAGCATTAAGGAAAAGACAAACTTGTAAAGGATCCAAGTTACAGACATGGGCTCAGCTTCAACAAATAGACCCAAATCTTTCATGGGGCATTCAGGTAAAACAACCCGAATTAATCACAAAATCGCATATAAGTGCAGCATTTGTGAATTAAGAGACATTACTTTTCTTTGCTCGGTGCCATTTATGTAAGCCCAAATCGTGCCACTAAAAATCGAACTTGGATTCAGCCCACTTGCTCAGCAGGTTAAGAAATCCATCGCCAACTCAACTATAAGGTTGAGTAAACCATTTGATTTTAGATAGGCCATTCTAGAGTAAATCCTACAGCATGCTAAAGTCAAACTCCAAAGATAGAAGTAACTACAATGGTGATACAGTAACACTAATGACCTATATTTTCATAGCAATGAGACAACACAGCCTATATACCAATCAATAATATAAAGGGAAAGAAAAATGAATTTTATATCTCAACATATATATACATGCATACATATATTCATTGTCAATGCATTAAGAATCTAAGATCAAGAATTCAAAAGCAATATCAACAAAAGAAAACAAACACATGCAAGACGAAGCTAAATGACCAATTTTATTATACAGGGAATATTACACAAATAGTCCCTAAATTATGTAGTCAATATCACTTTAGTCCTCATACGTCAATTTATCACACAATCAGTAACAAACTAAGATAATTGTTTCAATCTAGTCCCAATGAATCCAAAAAATTGGGCAACCTTGGCCAAGGTGAAAGCCTAATCAGCTCATAGGCAGAAGGGATACACACACACACACAGCAATTACAACATTACAACAAATCAGTAGCCCAAAACAGTATTAGTTCATAACATAACCACCAATAATGCCACAACTGTAGACTTTTATATGCAAAAAAAAAAAAAAAAGAGCAAAAAAGCATAAACTCCACAAACATTTGAAAATAACAAGACATTGTATCTAGAACTGATATGAAGTGATCCTAGCAACAAAAATCATAAAAACCCTGAAGTAGTGTTTGGGAGCATGGATTTCAAGACTTGGATTTGGATTTGTGTGGATTTGGAAGAAACTAAATACAAGTTTATACTATGATTCAAATCCACACAAATCCAAATCTAAGCCTCGAAATACATGCTCCCAAAAGCAAAGTAAAAACTTGCAAAACATTGTGGCCGAATACATACACCTTGTTGTGGATGGTAATGAGCATATCAGATTTTTTAAAATAGAAAAGCAATGATTAATTAAACCATGAAATTGAAGGAAATTTGGTAGTAAATCAATACTTACCTAAAAAATGCTAACACCCTAGCAAATCACAAGTTGGTACAAATTATTGAATAATTGGGTAAAATGGAAGACCCAAACTCAATGATAGGTCTCTCCCTCTATTAATAATATATATCAAGTACAATTGGAATGACCATAATACCCTTACTAAGTTACACTATTACAAACCAAACACAAACAATTAATACCACCCCCTCCCACCCCCCTCTCAAGCTAGAGCATATATATCATATGTGTTGGCCTAACAAGGCTTATGACTCTTATTTTGATGATAACAAATTAAGGGAATTTAATATGTTTTTAAAGTGGGGATGTTTCAGGAATCAAGTATTAGAAAGTTCAAGATCAAATAATCACAAGAGTACATTGTACACCTACAAACAAGTGATTCAAAGAAAGCTCATATCAAAGTTCGACAAAGCTTAGATCAAAGTTTGACAAATATTATGAATGCTCAAAGTTTGACAAATCTTATGAAAGCTCAAAGTTTGACAAATACTATGAAAGCTCAAAGAATGTTGAAGCTCAAGACATGATGAACTCCAAGCAAGGACATACATGAAGACTTCAATAATTGAATGTTTTAGAATCTTAAGGAAGTCTTATGTAAGTACTTCAATTTAAAGTTCAAAATGAATACATTGAAGCTCTTTAGGAATTATAAAGACCTAGAGACCTATTTTTAAGTCCTTGAAAAATGTTTTTCAAACTTATAAATTAAAAGGCCCAAAGAGCAAAAAGAGTTTTTAAAATAAAAGTCTTAAAAAAACAAGTTTTTCAAATGCTCAGGCGCCTGATCTAAAAGAGATAGGTGACTGACCTTTTTGTGTTTTTTAAGATTGGCAAACAGAAGGGTGTCATGCGCCTCAACTTAACTTGGGCGCCTGACCTTGACAACTGGGGCAGCTGACCTTGTTTTGCCAAGCGACTGCTGTACACTGACTTTTTAGATAAAATTGGATTTGAACAAGATAGGTGCCTGACCCTTTTGAGACAGGCGACTACCATTCGAAACTTTTTTAAAAGTTCAGTGCGGGAAAGTTTCTAAATTTGGTTTCTTGGGCTCCAAACTTCGTGCAAAATTGGGAAACACTCCAAGTAAACTTGGGGAACAAGGAATACACTTTTTAAACTCTATATATAGCCCCCAAGGCAAAGATTTTAAATCACCAAGAAATTATTCAGCAATAAAATACTCTCAAGTGCTCTCAATTCTCAAAGGCTATCATGCTCACATATTGCTGATATTCTCTACTGAGTTTTTGCTAAAATTCTCACACCAAAATTGAGCATAAATTCTAAATCTTTCAATCATAGAAAGATCATACTGGAGATAAGTTTACTTTGAGCTTCAATTTCATTGCATATCGATATTTACTTTCAAGTATACTCTATGCTTAAACTTGTACTAACTTGCTCTTTCTGAGAGTGCTTCTTGTACACAAGAATTCTTTCTTGTCTCTTGTTTTCTTAACGGCCCAGGGCTATTGGATCGTTGTAACCAAGCATGGGGTATTGCTTGGAGAGGGGGCTCTACCCTAAAGGAGGATTGTAATCAGTTTGTTCCGCCCGGAAAGGAACGAGTTAGTGGAATCCTTAGGTGGTCTTGCCTAAGGCGAGGACGTAAGCTGGGGATAAGCCGAACCTCGTAAAAAATCTCGGTCTCACTCTTCCTACCCTTTTCTATTTAAATTTCAGCATATATACAAATTGTGTTTCAAAGTGCAGAGTTGCTGAAAATTGAGATTGAGAAGACCTTTTAATCTAAGAAAGTACGTTGGTTAATATTTTGCGGAAACCTTTAAGGGAGTACATTGATTAACCGCTTGCAGAAATCTTGATTAAAAGAAGCGCTTAAAAAAAATATCATTCATACAGGGTTACAAGCTGAAATAAGAAAGAGCTGCAAGCTTTCACAAATTGATTAAGCATTGAATGATTGGTTGATTGTTTATTGATTGGTTTGTGTTTGGTATTTGGTTTGTGTCTGGTTTGTGGTTGATTTAAAAATTAAGTAATTCTTGTGTGTTTGCTTAAATATACAAAAAACTGAAAATTTGTAATAACACTTAAAAGAATATTAATAAACCCAATTCACACCCCCCCTCTTGGAATAACACATTGATTTTCAATTAGTATCAAAGCCTAATTATAGCAAATCCTAAATAGAAGCTATATAAAGGTCTAAATGGCACACCTAAGTGTTTCCCCTTTTGCTGAAGGCCAATCATCACCTAGACCGCCTATCTTTTTGTGATTTAAATTATATATTTTGGAAACAAAGAATGAGGATATATATTCAAACCATGGATTGGAAAGCATAGAAGGTTGTCACACATGGTAACTACATTCCTATTAAACTCGTAGATGGTAAAGAAGTCCCTAAAGAAGAAAGAGACTTGACCGACAATGATTATAAAATGATGCAAGTAAACTCTAGTGCCATGAATGCACTGTATTGTGCTTTAGACGTTAATGAATTTAATAGGGTCATGGCATGTAAGTCAACCAAAGAAATTGGGACGAGCTAGAAGTAACCTATGAAGGAACTATAAATGTTAGAGATAGTAGAATCAACATGCTCACAAGCGAGTATAAGGCTTTCAAGATGAACCCGGATGAAACCATCACCAGTATGTACACTAGGTTCACTCACATAATAAACTCTCTCAATGCCTTGGGGAAAAGTTATACAACATATGAAATGATTAGAAAAATCCTTAGAGGACTACCACCAATTTGGAAACCTAAGGCCACTACCATTACGAAAGGAAGAAATCTGAAAAACACCTCCCTAGATGAATTAATAGGTTCACTACTCACATATGAGATGACAATGAATGAAAGAAATTCAAAGAACAACAGTAAAAACAAGAAATCATAAGGCTAGTAAAGAAAGTTCTAGTGAAGAGGATGAAGACAATGAACTAGATGATGAAGAATTAGCCTTTATCACTAAAAGACTAGGAAAATTTTTCAAGAAGAATAGAAAATTTCCTAGGAAATTTAAAGGGTCTAAAACTAACAAAGAAGAAACAAACACAAAGCAAACTAAGAACGATCCACCGACATGTTATAATTGTAAGAAGGTTGGACACATTAAACCCGATTGTCCACAGCTGAAGAAGGACAAGAAAAAGAAAAAGAAGGCAATGAAAGCTACGTGGGACAACACAAGCTCAAACAAATCGGAGGATGACTCAAGTGAACAAGAAGTTGCCAACATGTGCTTTATGGCACACAATGCTAAGGTAAATTCTTATTATAGTTCATCGGAAGAATCTAGCGGAGAATCTAGTAATAATTCATGTGAAAAGCATGCCTTCTTACAAAGAAATCCAAGCTAAACTATTCAACTTACACAATAGGTTTATCAAGGTATCTAAGAGAAACATAGTCTTAAAAGAACAAAATGAAAATCTTAAAAATCAACTTGAAAGTTTTAAATCAGCTGAAAAAGAAAAAGATTCTCATATTGATGATCTAATAAAGAAAATTAACAATATGTCTCAAGAGTTAGTAAAACTACAAGTAAATGATGAAAGCAAGAAAGACCAAGAAATAAGTTAACTTAAAAACAAAATTGAAAATAAATATAAAATCATTTACAACTTTACTAAAGGGAAAAAGAATTGTGAAAAGATGGTTGGTCAACAAAGGATGATAAGTAATAAAGAAGGAATAGGCTACAATGGAATTGAAAACAAATAGAAGAAAAAATTATTTATGGGATATTTTGTAAAAGAAGCTAAATACTATGCAAGCACATCTTCTACAAATATACATGAAAACACTACTTACTACTTGTGTAGAAATAAGGAACACATAAAATTCAATTGTCCACTTAAAAAGAAATATGTCAAAATCAAGAATGAATGGAAAGTAAACACTAAAACTAGGAATGACTTAAAAAGAATTAAGAAGGTTTGGGTTCCAAAAGTAACACCATGAATCCTTCCTTATAGGTATGCTTTAGGACTACTCCATCAAAGGAAAAATGGTACTTAGACAGCGGGTATTCAAGGCATATGACGGGAGATAGAACAATGTTCACATCCCTAGTTCAAAAAGATGGAGGCTATGTGACCTTTGGTGACAACGCCAAAGGTAAAATCGTCAGAATAGGTAAAATTGGTAAAGAACCTTCACTTACTATTGATGATGTTTTACTAGTTCTAGTTGATGGATTAAAACATAATCTCTTAAGCATTAGTCAACTTAGTGACAAAAGTCATGACATAATCTTTAAGCAAGATAAGTGTATCAAAATCCTAGAAATCATGAAATTCTATTCACAACCTATAGAGTAAACAATGTATATTACATAAACCTTGAAAACTTAGTCTCTCAAGATGTAACATGTTTGGCTGCCATAAATGAAACTAGTAGGCTTTGGCATAGAAGGTTAGGACATGCAAGCATGGACCTATTATCAAACCTATCTAGAAAGAACTTAGTTAAAGGTTTACCAAATACAAAGTTCATAAAAGATAAAATTTGTGATGCTTGCCAACTTGGAAAACAAATAAAAACAAGTTTTAAAAAGAAGAAACACATATCCACCAGTAGACCCTTAGAGCTTATTCATTTAGATTTGTTTGGTCCTACTAGAACTCAAAGCATAGGAGGGAAACAATATGTCTTTATTATAGTTGATGACTATTCTAGGTTTACTTGGGTATTGTTTTTAGCCTCCAAGGATGAAGCTTGTAATATGTTGATAAATTTATGCAAGAAGCTTCAAAAATGAAAAAGGATATAATGTTTCAAACATAAGAAGTGATCAAGGTAGAGAATTCAACAACAAAGATGATGATAAATTTTGCAATGAACATGGAATTAATCATAATTTTTCAGCACCTAGAACTCCACAACGAAATGGAGTTGTTAAAAGAAAGAATAGAACACTTCAAGAAATGGCAAGAACAATGTTGAATGAACATAATCTACCAAAATACTTTTCGACTGAAGCTGTAAACATTGCATGCTATGTAATAAATAGAGTTTCTATAAGATCAAATTTGAATAAAACTCCCTATGAACTTTGGAAAGGAAGAAAGCCTTATATCTCTTATTTTCATGTTTTTGGATGTAAATGCTATGTATTAAAAGATAAAGATGACTTAGGCAAATTTGATGCAAAAGCTGATGAAGGGATATTCTTAGGATATTCATTAAAAAGCAAAACCTATAGAATATACAATAAAAGAACTCTTACAATCTTGGAATCAGTTCAAGTAACCTTTGATGAAGAGAGCCCATTCAATAAACCAATAAAAATTGAAGAAGTACAAGCTACTCAAAAACAAGAAGAGTTAGTAGAAGCAAAAGAAGAAGAAAATGAAGAAAAACCAAATGATGCTATTGAAAATTATGAACTACCAAAAGAATGGAAATATATAAGAAATCATCCAAAAGATCAGATAATAGGAGAACCATCAAGAGGAATAACTACAAGATCCTCTTTGAAAAATTTATGCAATCACTATGCTTTCTTATCTCAAGATGAACCAAAGAATGTAGAAGAAGCCTTAAGTGATGACTCATGGATAATTGCCATGCAAGACGAGTAAAATCAATTTGAAAGAAGCAAAATATGGAAATTAGTTCCCAAACCGGATAATCATTCAATTATAGGAACTAAATGGGTATTTAGAAACAAAAAGGATGAAAATGGAATTGTAGTTAGGAATAAACCTAGACTTGTAGTTAAAGGATATAACCAAGAAGAAGGAATAGACTATGATGAAACATTTGCTCCCGTAGCTAGAATGGAAGCAATTAGGATGCTCTTAGCTTATGCATCTCATAAGGAATTTAAATTTATCAAATGGATGTAAAGAGAGCATTTTTAAATGGTTATATTAATGAAGAAGTATATGTAGAACAACCACCGGGTTTTGAAGACATACAAAAACTTGAATATGTGTACAAACTAACTAAGGCCCTATATGGTTTGAAACAAGCCCCTAGGGCTTGGTATGAAAGATTTAGTGGGTTCCTACTGGATAAAGGTTTTTCTAGAGTTAAGGTTGATAGCACGTTGTTTATCAAATCTAAGAAAAATGATATGCTCATAATCCAAATCTATGTAGATGATATTATTTTTGGTGCAACGAATGATAATCTATGTAAAGAATTTACCAAATGTATGCAAGAGGAATTTGAAATGAGTATGATGGGAGAGTTAAACTACTTCCTAGGATTACAAATCAAACAGGTAAAAAATGAAACTTTTATAAGTTAATCCAAATACATAAAAGATATGCTTAAGAAATTCGATATGGAAAATAGTAAACTCATAGGTACTTCGATGAGTACTTCAATAAGCCTTGATAAAGATGAAAAAGGGAAACTGGTAGATATGAAATACTATAGAGGCATGACTGGAAGCTTGCTATACTTAACAGCTACCAGGCCAGATATAATGTTCAGTGTATGCATGTGTGCACGTTTCCAATCAGCACCTAAAGAATCACACCAAATAGCCGTTAAAAGAATCCTAAGGTACTTGATAGGAACAATTGATTTAGGACTTTGGTATCCTAAGAACACCGGATTCGAAATGATTAGCTATTCGGATGCCGATTATGCAGGATGTAAGATAGATAGAAAAAGCACAAGTGGGACTTGTCATTTTCTAGGACGATCTCTAGTGTCTTGGTTTTCTAAGAAACAAAACTCCGTAACCTTATCCACAGCTGAAACTGAGAATGTAGCAGCTAGGAGTTGTTGTGCACAAACCTTGTATATGAAACAACAATTCAAGGACTACAATTTAGAATATTCCACCATTCCAATTAAGTGTGATAACACCAGTGCTATAAATCTCCAAAAATCCAATATCTCATTCAAGAACAAAGCATATCAATCTTAGACATCATTTCTTGAGAGATCACGTACAAAAAGAGGATATAATTATTGAATTTGTGAATACAAATGATCAATTGGTGGACATCTTTACAAAACCACTTTCATAGGATCGGTTTATATTTATTAGACATGAGTTAGGATTACTACATACTAGAGAAGTAGCTTAAAGAAGAAAACAAAAAGCCTAAAGGACAGGCTACTGACCTTATGGAGGTCAGGCGCCTAACTAGCTTCTGCCTGATGAATTAAAGGTCATCAGGCGCCTGACTCCTCAAATGCCAGGCGCCTGACTCGCAGCGGTTCACCTACTTAAACACGAACGATCTTCATTTTTCATCTACTCAGCCGCCTGAATTTGTTCCATCTTCACTCCAAAACTTCTACCATCCTTTCTCCTCCCAAATCCCATCCATCTTCACTTCCCTTACACTACTCCAACAACCTCTCCTCATAAAATTCTAGGATTTTCATCACAGCACCATGCCACAAACAAAAACAACTGGGAATAAGGCTTCCTCCTCTTGACATGCTGATAATGATGAAGTAGAAAAGTGACTCACCACTCCTCAAGCCAAGTTATTGTATCGAACTCACATTCAATCCACAGATTCGATCTTTGGTAAAGTTCTTGACACAGCCTTTTTCGACTCTGATTTTCTTGAAATCCTACCATTGTTAAAGATATTGGTTGGGACAAATTCATCCAGTATCAAGCCACTGGATACTATCTGGACTTTATCAAAATTTTCTATGCTAATTTGGTGAAAAAGGATGTGAGTTTTTCAACCAATGTCATGGGGCATTCAATCCACCTCACTCCACTATTGTTAGGCAAGCTATTTCGTATAAAGCAAGGCGATTTTGAATGCAACCCAATTGAAAAACAGTGGATAATGGAATAAGGTTTTACTCCACAGGAGTTCTTGCCATTGATTATGGAGGAAGATCCCGTTTATTTTGGCAATCCCCCACTCTACAAGCAAGTGAACCTTCAAGCACTCATCCTGCACCAACTCATTACCTATAACATCCTACCAAGAGCAGGATCACATGACCACGTTTCATTCCTCGATTGTTTTGTCATGTGGTGCCTTCTCAAAGGGAAGAAGTTGGACTTGTCGAGCCTCATTATCAAATGGATGATTATGAAGGAAGAAGCTCCTCGTATCGTTCTTCCATACGATGGGATTCTATCTTTATTGTTTGCCCATTATCAAGCCATCACACCAACATCCAATTTTGTGAAAATGACTCATTATGACATATTCTCTGCCACAACCCTTAAGTTAATGGGATATAAGAAATACACTCAAGAGTAGTTTCACAGAGGCCGAAGGCAACCCCAACAAGCTCCTGAGCATCCTATACCTGCTTAGCCTTCCGAGCCTCGGTTTGCTCCACAGGACGAGGACACACCTTCTTGGTTCCTCCCTTTGTATAATCATTACACCATTTTCAGTCAAGCAATGCAATCTAGTCTTGCTTCTTTTCAGGAGAAGGTCACAGCTGTAGAGACTCATTGTTCCTCACTCAACCAGCGACTTGGTCGTATGGAGCAACATTTGGCTAGTTCCTCACGAGGCAAAGATCCTATGGACATCAGCTTTGCACCTCCTAGTGATGCTGCATCTGATGATGACTCTGAGGACATTGAAGATAATGATGATGCATCCAAGGACAAATCTGAAGAATCTGATGAAGCAAATGATGCTGATGTAGATGATGATGGCTGCAGCCACTTAATGATGATTGATTGATGTTGTTGATCTTAGTTGTTATTGTTATCTTAGAAGTCTTTCTGTATTGACGTTCAGTTTCTTACTTTTGCATTTTGGTTTATTTCTCCAGACTTTTGTTTACACTTGTATCAATCTGGATGAATATATCGATCTTCTTTTGTGTGTGCTACTTAGTGCCTACATTTGATTTTTTTTTCTTCTTTGATTTTTGATTGATGTCAAAAGGGGGAGAACAAGGTGACCAAAAGAAGACAAACGATATAAAAGATAAAAGACTAAAGATATAAAAGATAACATGCAAAATTGTTTGACTCAATTGAATGTTTGAATATATAATGAGCTAAATTGTTTGAACAAATCATGAGCTTAAGTTTTGTACTCATTTTTTACTAATACGTGGATCTTGAAAAATGAACTTACATAAAATCTGAATTTGAATACTGAAACTTTTCATGATTATTGTTATATGCGTGCTTATTGTAAGGGGGGGCTTTTTTAAGGTTCACTCCCTTTTGCTCCTTATTTGTCATCATCAAAAAGGGGAAGATTGTTGGCCTAACAAGGCTTACGACTCTTATTTTGATGATAAAAAATCAAGGGAATTTAATATGTTTTTAAAGTGGTGATGTTTCAAGAATCAAGTATTAGAAAGTTCAAGATCAAGTAATCACAAGAGTACATTGTACACCTACAAACAAGTGATTCAAAGAAAGCTCAGATCAAAGTTCGACAAAACTCATATCAAAGTTTGACAAATATTATGAAAGCTCAAAGTTTGACAAATACTATGAAAGCTCAAAGAATGTTGAGGCTCAGGACAAGATGAACTCCAAGCAAGGACATACATGAAGACTTCAATAATTGAACGTTTTAGTGTCTTAAGGAAATCTTATGCAAGTACTTCAATTTAAAGTTCAATATGAATGCATTGAAGCTCTTTAAAAATAATAAAGAGCTAGAGACCTATTTTTAAGACCTTGAAAAATGTTTTCAAAGTTATAAATTAAAAGGCCCAAAGAGCAAAAAAAGTTTTTGAAATAAAAGTCTTAAAAAAACAAGTTTTTCAAATGCTCAAGCGCCTGACCTAAAACAAATAGGCGACTGACCTTTTTGTGTTTTTTAAGATTGGCAAACAGAAGGGTGCCATGTGCCTCAACTTAACCTGGCAGGCGCCTAACCTTGACAACTGAGGCGACTGACCTTGTTTTACCAGGCGACAGATTGTACACTGACTTTTTAAATAAAATTGGATTTGAACAAGACAAGCGCTTGACCCTTTTAAGACAAGCGACTGCCATTCGAAACTTTTTAGAAGTTGTGTGGGTAAATTTCTAAATTTGGTTTCTTGGGCTCCAAACTTCGTGCAAAATTGGGAAACACTCCAAGTAAATTTGGGGAACAAGGAGTACACTTTTTAAACTCTATATATAGCCCCCAAGGCAAAGATTTTAAATCACCAAGAAATTATTCAGCAATAAAATACTCTCAAGTGCTCTCAATTCTCAAAGGCTATCATGCTCACATCTTGCTCACATCTTGTTGATATTCTCTACTGAGTTTTTGCTAAAATTCTCACACCGAAATTGAGCATAAATTCTAAATCTTTCAATCATAGAAAGATCATACTGGTGATAAGTTTACTTTGAGCTTCAATTTCATTGCATATTGATATTTACTTTCAAGTATAATTTGTGCTTAAACTTATACTAATATACTCTTTCTGAGAGTGCTTCTTGTACACAAGAATTCTTTCTTGTCTCTTGTTTTCTTAACCGTTCAGGGCTATTTGATCATTGTAACCAAGCGTGGGGAATTGCTTGGAGAGGGGGCTCTACCCTAAAGGAGGATTGTAATTGGTTTGTTCCACCCAGAAAGGAACAAGTTAGTGGAATCCTTAGGTGGTCTTGCCTAAGGCGAGGACATAGGCTAGGGATAAGTCGAACCTCATAAAAAATCTCGGTCTCACCCTCCCTACCCTTTTCTATTTAAATTTCAGCATATATACAAGTTGTGTTTCAATGTGCAGGGTTTCTGAAAATTGAGATTGAGAAGACCTTTTAATCTAAGAAAGTACATTGGTTAATATTTTGCAGAAACCTTTAAGGGAGTACGTTGATTAACTGCTTGTGGAAATCTTGATTAAAAGAAGCGCTTAAAAAAAAAATCATTCATATAGGGCTACAAGTTGAAATAAGAAAGAGCTGCAAGCTTTCACAAATTGATTAAGCATTGAATGATTGGTTGATTGTTTATTGGTTGGTTTGTGTTTGGTATTTGGTTTGTGTTTGGTTTGTGGTTGATTTAAAAATTAAGTAATTCTTGTGTGTTTGCTTACATATACAAAAAGCTGAAAATTTGTAATAACACTTAAAAAAATTTTTATAAAAACCCAATTCACCCTCCCCCCCCCCCCCTTCTTGGGATAACACCTTGACTTTCAATATGTTCGTAGCTTGTTATAAATGAATTTTACACGAGCACCCCCCAAGGCTTTAGTGAACAAATCAGCAAGCTAAAACTCGGACTTCACATGAGTGGTTGTAATGAGCTTCCATACTAGTTTCTCTTGAATAAAATGGCAATCAACTTCAATATGCTTTGTCCGCTCATGGAAGACAGGGTTGGAGTATGAATAGCAGTTCGATTATCACACATCAACTCCATAGGTTGAGAATGTGGAAAACCTAATTCTTTCAACATGTTCTTCAGCCAAACAAGTTCACATGTAGTATGCGTCATAGCCCTGTATCCTAACTCAGCACTCAACCTAGCCACCACAGTTTGTTTCTTACTATTCCAAGACAACAAATTACCACCGGACAAAGGTACAATACCCAGCTGTGGATCTTCAGTTGAAAGGCGACTCGGCCCAATCTGCATCTTTATATCCTTGAATATTAGTGTGATCCCGATCCTGATATAAAAGACCTCTCCTTGGTGCAACTTTTAGATACCTCAAAATGCAAATTACTGCATCCCAGTGACTTCTTCTCATGGAATCGAGAAACTGACTTACAACACTTGTTGCGAAGGATATATCTAGTCAGGTGACTGTGAGATAATTCAACTTTCCAACAAGTCTCCTATACTGACCTGGGTTAGGCAACAAATCACCCATATCTGGAACTAACTTACTATTACGATCCATGGGTGTATCAACAGGTTTGATAAAAAAGACCTCTCCCTAGTGCAACTTTTAGATACCTCAAAATGCAAATTACTGCATCCCAGTGACTTGTTCTCAAGGAATCGAGAAACTGACTTACAACACTTGTTGCGAAGGATATATCTAGTCAGGTGACTGTGAGATAATTCAACTTTCCAACAAGTCTCCTATACTGACCTGGGTTAGGCAACAAATCACCCATATCTGGAACTAACTTACTATTACGATCCATGGGTGTATCAACAGGTTTGGATCCCAATAGCCCCATCTCACCTAAAAGATCAAGAATATACTTTCTCTGTGACAATATAGTTCCTATATGAGACATCAATACTTCTATACCCAAGAAGTACTTCAATGGTCCCAAATCCTTGGTCTAAAACTTACTCTGTAGGAAAAGCTTTAGGTCTTGGATGCCTCAATCATCATCACCAGCGCTCACAATGTCATCCACATACACAATAAGCAAAATCCTGCTAGATTTCTACCGCATGATTTTGCTTATTGTGTATGACGACGAAAAACAAAGTGATCTACTGCACATTCATAAAGGCCAAACTCAAGTACTACAACACGAAAACGACCAAACCATGCCCTTAGAGATTGTTTTAATCCATAAAATGATTTCTTAAGTCGACATACTATGCCTGACTCCCCCTAAGCAACAAACCCAGGTGGTTGCTCCATACCTCCTCATGACGATCACCATGTAGGAAAGCATTCTTCACATGTAACTGATGTAGAGGCCAATGACAATTAGTGGCTAAAGAAATGAATAAACATACTGAGGCAAGTTTAGCGACCAGAGAGAATGTCTAAATAATCCAAACCATACACCTAAGTATATCCCTTAGCAACAAGGCGGGCCTTCAAATGAGCCACAGAACCATCAAGATTGACTTTCCCAGTGTACACCCAGCGACATCCAAACATAGACTTATCAGGAGGAAGAGGTACCAAATCCCAAGTATCATTATCATATAGTGCACGCATCTCTTCAACCATGTCCTCCACCCAAAATGGGATAGGATTTCAGAAATAGATTTTGGAAGAGCAAAGGAAAACAAAGTACTAACAAAACAATATAAAAGGGTGAGAAGAAATCATAACAAACAAAATTAGAGATCGGATGTTGGATACTCATATCAAATGTATCTTTTTGGGCTATTCCTATACTCAAATAGGATATCGATTTTATACTCCAACTTTACATCGATTTTTTGTCTCTGTTGATGTCACCTTCTTTGAGTCTACACCATACTACCCTAATTCCTTGAGTTCTGTTGACCTTAAAGATCTCTTCCTCTGCCTTGCCTTCCAAATCCAAACCTAGTATCTATGCCCAATCCTCCTACACCTTCATCTAGTTTGAGTCCTTCTCGTCGCAAGGCGACTCAAAGCAATAAAGTCCATAAGCCTCACATCCTGTGCCAATTGTCTTTCTCGTCTTCAGATCCTGAATAGCCACACAATCAAGAAAGAATGTGACAGAACAATTTAGTGACTTTGTAAGCTTACTAATAGGCATGAGATTGAAAGGAGATTTAGGAATGTATAAAGCATAAGAAAGAGAGATGGAAGGAGTAGGATTCACTGTTCCTATCCCCTTAATAGCAATAGTGGACCCATCAGCAAGGGTAACTTGAGGTAGATTTTTAGGATATTGGAGATCAGAAAAGAAGTTGGTTGCACCTGCTATATGGTTAGTGGCAGCAAAATCGATAACCTAAGGACTAGTAGAAAGGACACCATATGACATACAGACTATAGGATTACCTTTTTGGGCAAAACACGCAATGTGAGAAGATGCTTGTTGAGATGACTAATACTGTAGAAACCTTGAATATTCCTCCTCTGATATAGTCACAGTACACGGTTTACTCAAACAAGTGATTAACGAAGGAGCCATACTTTTAGGATTTGCAAACTCCATCCCAACATTCACAAACTCAGACCAATGACAATAAGATTAATTGTTTGAACAATAGGAGCAACCACGAACAAGGCAACCAACCATGAACAAGTCACAAATAAATAAGTACAAGACTGCCACAGCACCAAGAAACTCAAACACAGCCACAAGAAAGCAACTCACAGCACTGAAACAAATGGAGAAGTGAACCACTGAAACTACCATGGGGAATCACCAACTAACTTATATAACACTGCCATAGCCTCACAAAAAACAGCTTATGAGCACTGTCACTGCTCCAAGAAACTCACCAATAAATGTTACTAACACCAAACAACAACTGACGAATTACCACGAGTACATGGTTAAAGAAAGATTGGATCTTTGAGCAAAACACATGTCCGACAACTTGATATTTTCATATATGGAAGGAATTAGATCATTGAATCAAAAAACACAGCAAATCCCACTGTTTCAGACCCAATAAACTCAATAACCTTTGATAAACTGCTTCACAAAGCATCAAACAACCATTCTTTGGGTGCCATACTTGAGCAATTAAAACAGGTGAGATCTTTGGGCAAAAACCATCACGAAAAACTCCAAAAACATGTTAATAGAGAGATTGGGTCACTGCTGGATCATTTCAGGTCAAAATCCTGCCTGAAAGTAGCTCCACGCGCTAGCGTGTGGGGTTGGCCCTGGCAGCCTTCGTCCGACATGTGAAAGCGCATGGGACACTGCCTGGAGGTGGTATTTCAGTGGTGGGCAGATCGGCAGTGTATGTGGGTGACTATGGTGTTGGTTTTGACAAATCTAAAGTGGATTTGATGTTCTCAAACTGGCAGTGTCGCCCAAAAAATTCCAGCGACTTGTCTGACTTTCTGCCACTGCTGGCTGTTTTCTAGTATCACTGAAAAATCTTCTATGATGATAGACATGCAGCAGATTTTGGGTTTCAGGCTTCGGTTTAATGGTGGTGGTAACACTTAGGGTTTAGGTTTCGAAACTATGCTCTGATACCATGTTGAATAATTGGGTAAAATGGAAGACCTGAACTCTATGATAGGTCTCTCCCTCTATTTATAATATATATCAAGTACAATTGGAACGATTATAACACCCTTACTAACTTACACTTATTACAAACCAAACTCTTAACAATAAATATTAATGCTAAATGACTAAATAACCATTAACAAAAATGTTCAAAAATATGGTACATTTTCAGGTCAAAACACTAAATCATTAGATCAAAAGTTTTTATTCAATATTTTTTCACGTAAGATTTATTTAGTAGATAGAGTGAATAATTATTGCATTGTAATTTTATCGGTACTCGTTATTAAACTATTTCACAAAGAAAATCTCTTTTAGTTTAAGAACATCTCAACGACCTGTCCAAGAACCAAGTGCCATTACATATTTTCACCAATATATCTACAAATGTAGCCCCTAATGTTCCACATCTTAGAGCATGTGCTGTACCGTGATCTTGTTCCCTTAGTGGAATGTTTGACATTCCAGGGAACATTGAAAAACCAACCCATTTCAATTGAAGATGCAACACTAACCACTCATTTGGTGTCCAGCAGACCCCTGATGGAGGACCGCCCATCTTTCATGCCACCCATTCGCCACACATATATTAGGCATAGATTTAGGAAATTGTACTTGTAATAAGCTTTCCAAGGGATTTTGTAAGTTATTGTACAGTTATCGTTTGAATCAAAGCCTCCATCCCTCCCTCTCCCTCTCTTTCGCACACCCCACACACAATGTATTGGCCTATCAAGGCTTGATCTCGTTTTGATACTGACAAACCAAGGCATTTAATTCTGCTATCAAGTGTATTTACAGGTATTACTATATAAAAGCACAATAAAAGATGCATAATGGAAAGCCATGAAGAGTAAATGAAATATGGTTGTTGAAGAAAAGCTTGGATGAAGACCAAGCTTAAGGACATGAAGACATAAATAGTTTATCATGTGTATTGTAAAATAGGTTTCATGTAAGTACATCTCAATTGATTTTTGTTACGAAACTCTTAGGTGACTTAGTTGGACCTTAGGTATTTTTAAATATCTTGGAAAATATTTTTACAAGGTCAAAAGCTATTTCAAAAGGCTAAAATCATTTTTGGAATGAAAAACCCCAAAACAAGATTCTCCAAATCCCCTTCTTTTTTCTGCAGCCGTCTTGATGTGCAATTTTATCTATCTATATCTTATCATCTTCAAAAGTTTTCAACACGAAAGTTGTGGTAATTTTTCTTAGCTTTATGTTGATACCTAAATCGCCCTTTCTGGAGTTCTATAGCAAAAGTTATGCTCCAAATACTGAAGGGTATTCAAGAAAATCGTGGCTGAAATTTCCCACCAGTTTGGGCGACCGAACCTCAAGGTTCAGTCGACCGAATGGGTTCAGTTGACCGAACTTAGAGTTCAGTTAACCGAATGGCTACTACCAATTTGAAAATCCTGCTTTAATTGGTTCGGGTGACTAAACACATGGTTCAATCGACCGAAGCGCTGCGATAAGTTTCGCAAACGGCAGAAAATCACTTAGATTTCCAATTATTAAGTCATTAAAACACACACAACGGCTATAATTCAAAAAATGATATAAATTGCTAACCCTAAAAGTGTTTTAGACAAGAGAGTACACATATTATTGAATACCAAGTGTGATTTGCACCGTTCCTTTTGCTGAATAATTTTCTGAGTTTGTTCTTCAAGTTTATAACTTTTCAAAACCATAAAACCTAGCCTAATCTCTTCGATCTTCATAGCAATATCATTCTGAGAGTGCATTAGCTTTTAACTGTGTACAATCTACTCTATTCAGAGAGCTTTTTCTTGTACAACTCTGCTGTTACTTACTCTCGTAAACTGACGGTTCTGGTGTTGAATCGCTGAACAAGCGAAAAGGCGTTTTTTCTTAAGAGGTAACTCCACCTAAGTAAAGGAGAGAGGCGACTCTACCTAGTGAAGGAGTGGGGTACTCCGCCCAAGTAAAGGTGAGAGGAAACTCTACCTACGTAAAGGAGAGAGGGGACTCTGCCTATTGAAGGAGGATTTGTAAAAGGCATCTCGGCCTACTAAAAGAGAGAGGCTTCTCCGCCTATTGAAGGAGGGATACTAAAATCCTCATAACGAGTTGCTTGAGGCAAGGACATAGGCACGCCGCCAAACCTTGTAAAAAATCTGGTTTCACTCTTTTCCCTTATCTCTTTATATTTCTAAGCATATTTATTTTGAAATATATCTACTGTGACTGCTGTGAATATTTTACTATTATTGTGTTGATTGATCACATATTGGAATAATTCTATGTGAATATTGTTTGATAGCATATTGAATTTATAGCAACAACTCTTGTGTAGTTAAGAATATTTATATTGATATTGGGTTGTTGTAAATATTGTTAAAATTGAGTAGTTGATCACGTGTTGAAATCAGTGAATAAAATATTTCATAGTTAAAGATATCTACATTGATAGATTTAATTGCTGGTAATACTGTTGAAGTACTTGTGAAAATCATAATACTTAAAATTGATTAAACTTCCACGCATAAAATTTTAAATACCCAATTCACTCTCCCTCCCCCCCTCTTGGGATCACACCTCGACTTTCACAACAGTGACCTACAAGTGAGAAAATTCTAGAGTGTTCTCCTGCTTCTAGAAGTGAGAGAAAGCTCCGAGTCGAGATAAAATGGGCTTTTTTTCTTGAGATTTTTCAAAGAAAAATTGATAAAATGCAAGTGTTAGTGTATGAAACGAGCTCTAGGAGGAAAACCTCGAAGCCAACATTGGATTTAGACTTATCTACTGCTGTTTCATAAGGATTATAGGATTTAGGAGTTGAGGAATTGCATGAATATGCTGAGAACATGACAGCCATTGCACTTCGTGTTCAAAATCCTTGGTGAGGTAACCAATTTCTCCCATTTGTCTTGAGTCTTGACTAATGTGTGCATGATTAGGAAAAATAGTAATTTGGATTTCCAAGTTTCTTTTTACCACCTAAAAAAAAATCAGCCATTATCTTGTGAATTCCTCTAGTTCATTCATTTCTTGAATCCTTCTTCATACCCATACCTCCTTGTTCTCACTAAGGCTGCAAATGAACCCAGCCGCTCACAAGTGGCTCCAGAGCTCCGCTTTGTAAGAGCTCATTCAAACTTGTTCATTATATAAATGAGCTATTCCCCCAAGCCCAATTTTGGGGCTCGCTAGATAAACAAGCTGAATTTGAACATTAATGGGCTTAGCTCATGAGTAGCTCAATTGGGCTCATTTCATAGGCTTGCATTAGGCTTGTTTAGAGCCTCGTTTAATACGGTTGAATTAAGCTCGATAGACTATAGGGAGCTTAAAGGAAGGAGTTGCCTTATCGTAGGCTTGTTTAGCTCCAACTTCATAACTTGAATTTGGTGATAGGGCCAGTGCACAAGGCCAATAGACAAGATTAGTGAAGGAAAGGAAACCCTAAAGTAATACTAGCAAGAGCCCCTTTGCACCTTTGTCAAACAAAACTCGAAAGAGCATCATACTCTGATAGTGAGAGGGTCCAAAGAGTTAAACTGTTCATAATTCGGCACAATAAGGGCTCGCGAGCTCGTTCATTTATATAATAAAGAAGCTTGAACAAGCAAATTCAACCTTGGTTTGGGCTTGGCTTAAGCTTGGCCCAAATAGGAAGCAATGAGACAACAATTGAAAGAGAAGTACCTCCCTCCTTCATATAAGAACCAGTTGTTTAGTGACCTTTTGACCATCAACGGACCAATATTGCAGCAAGTTATATTGAGCGGTTCGAGGAGCTGATGCTTTGGAGTGGTATTGTAGAGATCACACATCACACTGTGCATAGGTTCATAAATGGTCTTAAAGAAGATATTAGGAGAGAGGATGAATTATTTTCACTTCAGTCTTTAAAGGCAGCTTATCAGAAAGCTCTTGCCATTGGAAAGTACCTCAAGATCTCTTCATCTCAAGTGAGTGAGTCTTGTCATTCCAAATCCTTTCGTCAATTTAGGTCTATCATCCTCAATTTACCCCTAAAGAGAGTTTTGTGAAGCAAATAGAGTCTCTCCGTGTTGTTCACTCTAGCAGGTCTAGAAGATTTAAAAACAGGATCAAACCGGCTGGTCCAACCCCATTGGGTAGGAACCAGTAAACTCACTAATCCATGTAAAGGGCTTAACCTAGAATTTTGGTGATCTAGGGCCAACCTTGTGTCCAAACATATAATAAATATACAATTATCAAATTTTAAAATCTTTTACCTTAAACTCTCATATGAAACTTGAAAATATTAAGAAAAGTAATGAAAAGCATCAAGGAATATGAAAGTAAAAAAGGAAACAAAATATGTAAAAATCAATTGACAAAATTTGTATTTTGCACATAATTGACATTTAATTTTTCTTAATTTTGAATCATAACAGAACAAATTTTTATTTTTAATTGTATTTAATAAAAAAAATAAAATATAATAGAAAATGAATTTTTCACTTATTTTCTTTTTATATTTATTTCTTTAAAAGAAATTCTCGACCCAAACGGAACGTAAATAAATTTTAACCAGATGAAACTCTATATTACAATTATTTAATATTTATAAATTAATCAATTTTTTTATTGTTTTAAATAAATTCAAAATATTAATCCATTCTCACTATTATTTAACATTTTTTTAACTTTCAAGATAACAAAAATTATCAACGTCAACATCAACTTTTTTTGTATGTAATAAATAGCTACAAACATATATACAAACATATATTCATATACATATATATTACCGGCCCGACTCGTAGAACTGACTAAGTGGTTTCACCAGCTTGGTCACCTATCCAGGTTTAAAACTATGGGTCTAGTATTCCTTAGAGTACCAGCTCATCTATGCATTGTCATTGTTGCCACTCTAAAGGTCACATTACTGCCCATTGTCCCCACCAACCTTAGCTTTAGAGCGTGAAACTGATGACCTACCTGATTGTGAAGATCAGGTTGTAGATGTCATTGAGTACTCCGAAGATGAAGGTTAGTTTGTTGATGATTTTGAGGAGGATAACCACCATTTTAGAGTGGTTAGGTGTGTTTTATCCACTACCACGGCTAGTGAGAAGTGGAAAGGAACCACTATTTTCCACACTTTCATTCGTTATGGAGATAGGACATGTAAGTTAGTTAATGATGGGGGTAGTAGCATGAATGAGATCTCCAAAGCTCCTCTAGGAAGATTGAACCTTAAGGGAGAGCCACACCCTCATTCTTTTAAGGTGAATTGGATAAACAACACAAATCTACCTATCTACTTGTTGCCAAGAGGTATCTTCAAACAAGAGACTATAAGGATATTGTGATGTACTCCGATGAATGTGGTCTATGCTATTGGGGTAACCAGGGTTATATGCTCATGATGCAACCAATCATGGTAGGAAAAAAACTTGTGCTTTTAGGCACAAAGATAAGAAGATCATTTTGACCCCTACCAAGCCCACTCCTAAGGATCCCAAGTTAACAAACATGATAGCCCTTCAAGTCTCAGTTCAAAGAAGCATTCACTTGCGAGATCATAGGGCCTTTGAGAGAGGGAAAGAGAGCTTAGAAAACAAGTGTATTTTAGCGATCAACACTTGAGAAGTTCCTTCTGAGGATCAAGAGTTTTCATGTGAGTATCCACCCAAGATAAGGAAGTTGTTAGATGAGTTCTCTCACTTCTCGGATGTTGTACCCACTACCCAGCGAGTTACCTATGAGTTGCCACCTATGCGAGACATTCAGCATGCCATAGATCTCATTCTAGATTCACAATTACCTAATTTGTCACATTATAGGATGAATTTAAAAGAGTGTGCTCAATTGAATAGGCAAGTAAGAGAACTCCTTGACAAGGTTGTTACCATAGCCTCAATCCTTGAGCACTGCCAACTCTTCTAACTCCAAAAAGGATGGGTCTTCTATTCTCCAACACATTTATCCCATGTAATAGGACTTCTAATGCATCTTATGCAGCTAAATTGTTCTAAAGAGGTCGTTAAATTACTAGGGACTTTAAAGAGTCAAGCCAAAAAGCTAAGTTCAAGATTGTTCAAACATCAAATAGAACATGGTTTATGAATCTTCTATGTCTTCATTGATTCATTTCTTTTCATAAATAGGGTTATATGCTATGGTTTATGGGGTAATGGGATATGCACACACTCACAAGCTCTACACTCGAGCTCGTCCTCTTAGTATTAGATAGAGATGGAATCGTGTTCACCCTCGTGAGACAATGGTCTCTGCATGGGCCCATAAAACATCCGGCTCAAATTGTATCCTTCCCAAACCTCCAAGGTTGGAGACTCTAGTAGCCTACTTATGGGCAACAATAGGAACAATAGAGAGACCTTTTATCCTGAAGATATAAAGTCAAACAACACAAAAAGACCCTAGGTCATCAACCTTAGGATAGAGCCACAGAAGCATTCTCATATAGATCGAGAAATCCTAGCATTGTCCATTGGTACTCCCTTTGACATATATTACATGTGTTTGTTAGGGTGCACTGCTGCAAGTTTTGCCAATGTGGTAAGGATCAAAGAAATAATTGAGTCAGGCATAAAAACTGGAAGGATTCAAGAGGAAGGAATGAGAAGGCCTAGAGATCAAAATAAAGAGGGTGCCAATCAAAAAGAAGAAGGATAGGAACCAAGAAGAGTATGAAGTAAAAGAAGTAGTATGTAATGTCTCTAGTTACCAGCCACTAGTGATGGTAAACCATTCTCATGGTACCACCCAAGCAAGGAAGTTGAAACAAAAACAACAAAATGACAAGAGCGAAAGGATGCAAATTCAACCTATATTCATAATATATGTAGATTTGCTCCCACAATTACTCAAGCATCATCTGGTTGTGCCCATCCCACTATCAAAGGTTCACGAGCCTTATTTAAAATAGCATGACCCCAATGTTTCTTGTGAATGTCGTTCAAGATGTCCAGGCCACATAATTGAGAATTGTCAAGCATTAAAATACAAATTCCAAACCTTGCGAGATGCAAAATGATCTATCTTGACAGCCAAGATGAGTCTACAAGCTAGTAGGTCAAAGAAGGTGCCATGGAAGCAGAGAAAAGAAGCTATGTGGTAAAGATTGGGATAGGTCTCAACTGTTGGAAGTCTTCAAAATTTTGTCAAGCATGGGCTGCCAACTTCTGTAGTGTTAGATATGGATATCAAATTTTCTAGATACTTTTGGAAGACACTTTGGAAAATGTGTGGAACTCACTTGATGTTTTCTTCTGCTTGCCACCCCCAAACCAATGGTCAAAATGAGGTTGAGAAACGTATTCTTGGTAACCTACTTAGGTGTGTTGTAGGAAAAAAACATGGCCAATTAGAACTTGGTGCCACCTACCATTGAGTTTGCTTACAATAATTATGTGAATAAGTCCATAGCTAAGAGTCCTTTTGAATGTGTATTCTATTACAAACCCTATGCACCCATTGAACTTGTTCCTTTGCCACTAGATGCCCATATTTTAGAGCCTATTGAGTTTTTTGTTCATCATATTCACAAGTTGCATGTTGGAGGTTAGGCAATAACTTGCCAAAAGTAATATTGATTACAAACTTATTGCAAATGTGCATTGTAAAGCTAGAAACTTTAATGTAGGCAATAGTGCCATGGTTCGCATTAGACCTGAACGCTACCCTAGAAATTCATTTATAAAGGTCCATGCCCATGCCATTGGCCCTTCTTCCATCTTAAGAAACTTGGACCTAATGCATAGTTTTACTTGATTTGCCTACTCATATGACCATTAGTCTAGTTTTTAATGTGGAGGATTTGACACCTTACAAAGGCACATTTGAGCCTTTTGCTTTGCCATCTAGTGCCCTCTATTTCTTAGCCACAAGATACAATTGAGTGTATTTCGGATGCTGAGTTCATGAGATATCCTCAAGGTTGTTAATCGATATTTGGTTCAATGGAGAGGTTGCCCCAAGTCAAATGCTACATGACTTACTAAGGATGTTGTTTGTGAGAGCTTTCCTAAGTTGTGAGAGTCATACATACAGTCACACTCTCCGAAGCAGAGTTCCTTTCAGCTCAGGGAGTATGATGGAGGACCACCCACATATATTAGGCTACCCATTCATCACACCTATTTTAGGCATAGTTTAGGAAATTGTGCTTGTGTTAGGCCTTCCTTTGTATTTTTTGATTGACTTTCCTTGGTATTGTGTAATTTCATGTTTTGTTGGGGGCTTTATGTATATATGAGTTAGTAGTAGTAGTGGGTATGAATGCTAGACCACAAGTTATTGTACAATTATCCTTTGAATAAGAACTCTCTCTCTCTTTCTCTCTCTCTCTTTGCTCTCTCTTTGGTTCCTTCTTCTTCCACCCCCATTCCTATTCTATTCTATTTTGCCCTTCTCTACTCTGTTCTCTCAGTTGGCTTCTAATTCTATTCTGAATTCTATTTTGTATTCTCTTTCTCCACCCCCCCCCCCTCTCTCTCTCTAGTTTCTTCTTCTTCCATCTCCATCCCTATTCTAGTCTGTTTTGCCCTTCTCTACTTTGTCCTCTTTCTCTGTTCTCTCAGTTGGCATCTAATTCTATTCCGAATTCTATTCTATATTCTACAATTCTACTTTTGTTTCTATCTCTCTATGCATCTATAATTCTCCTCCTCTCCTTTTTTCTCTTCTCTTCTTCTAATTCTCTCCCATAATTCTCTTAGTCTCCCTCTATTTCTGAATTTTTTGTTGCTTGTCCTACATCACCGACATAGAGCAAAATTGGGCCACAACTCTTTAAAAATGAAAATAAGTGTTTGGTAAGCTTAGGGGCTCCTCCTTCTGAAACACTACTTTACCCCAACTCTTAAATACAACAAACATGGAAGACCCACGATTTTTTTGTAAAACAAAGCAAATTGATGTAACATGATAGGAAGTGATTTTTTTTTTTTTTGGCTTTCTTTTCCCTGTAAGTGAATGTTGTTTGAAATAATAGTTAGTAGTGTTAAATGTGACTAAATGTGAAATGTGTATACATTTTAATTACTTACTTTGAAAATATTTTTTAAATATTTTTATTTTATCATTCACATATTTATTTGGCTACACTAAAGAAAATTTCTAGCAATTTGTTCCGACTTTTGTAGAATCCTAGCCTAAACTGCAAGCCCTAGCACATTTTTTTTTCAACCCATAATGCCTAATGCATTCCTACCCTCATATGCACTCATTTTACAGCAAAGGGCAGCCCCGTGCACAAAGCTCCCGCCTCTGCAGGGTCCGGGGAAGGATGGCAGAGGTGGTAAACTCAAGGCTTTCCTGGTTAAATAATCAGGGTTCGAGGCTTTCCACTTGAGATAATACCTTGGTATTTAAGTAAAAAAGGCTAGAGGGGGTGGGCTTCCGTAAATTAGTGGAGTGGGTATCATCGTTTTGATATATATATATATATTTAAACCCACTGCCGTAATGGACGACCCCTCCACGCCAAAGCATATCTCTGACTCTGAGTCACTAATGTGGCCCTCTATAATCAGTGGCTACGAATTCTACATGAAAGAACCGTTGCTCTTTTTAAGTCTTTAGGAAAACGCTCGCCCACACCGGGTTAACGAGCGGATGGTCGGCTTCTGCCACAGGCTAAATACTCAATTTCTCGCCAATTCGGATGCAATGTGACAAAATTGAAATAATTAACAAGAAACAGTAAAATGGCGAAATATTTCTCAAGCACAGAGGAGAGAGAGAGAGAGAGAGAGAGAGAAAGAGAGAGAGAGAGAGAGAGAGAGAGAGAGAAACCTGGAGATTGTGCTCCTTGATGTGCGCCCAAATAAGCTTGAGGGCTTGGGTGCGAGCGATTTCGGGGACGCCACACAGTTCTTGCAAAGCTGGGGAAATGCGCCTGGGCTTCATTATTCCCTTCACCCGTCCCTCCTTAGCTCCAACCGTCGCCGACCGCTTCGACTCAACCGCAAACGTCGCCACCCGAAGCACTCGAGTATTCCCCACAGTAAGAGGACTCGGCGATAGCAGAGACTTCCACACCGCCTTCTCCGGCGCCAGAACGTTCCAACTACAGCTGTATGACATCGCCATTTTTTACGCACTTCGGTTCCAGAGAGAAGAGGGCTACAAGAGGAGGAAGAAAAAGGAGAAGCAGAGGAAGAGACTATGAACTCTCGGCCATGGGCATCTCATCTGTGGATAAAATCCAGTTTTGGATATCATCTAAACGCGCGTTTCCTCACGTTTCATACTAGTGCAGTTATCGAGATTCAAAATGCGGGTCCCACTCTCACTGTTAAAACTTTGCCTTCCTGTCCGCTGGCCGCTGGAAACATTTTAGTGGGTCATATTTGAGGCCCAATGTAAATCGTTTTGGGCCGAGGGTGCCCATGGCCGATGGCTCGTTTCCAATATTGTAAAGTTATGGCCCATTAATTGCGGAACATTTTTTCAGTTTTTTAAAAAATTTATTAAAAATTTAAAAAAAAAATAAAACTATTTAGTCGTGAAATCATTTTTTATTTTATTATTATATTTTTAAATAATTAAAAAAAAATAGCAAAACACGCTTTTTTAAAAAATTTCTAAAAACATATATGAGAAAAAAAATTTAGTAAGTAATAAAAAAAATATTTTTAAATTTTTCTATATAACATGAGTTGACAAGGATGCTTCTTTACCATATCCATTTGTTCACCTGTATTTTTGGTACCACAGCAATCAAGACCGTTTAATTTGTTTGAAAGGGAAGGAGAGATAATATCTATCCCTAAACATTAATCTAAATTGCTCAATAAAAATTTTAGAAACTAGAAAATGAAGTGATATTTTTAAAATTATTTAAAAATTAAAAATAAAAAATGAAATGATTTTTCCACAAGTGAATAATGACAATTTTTTTTTTCATTTTTTTCTAAATGACAATTTATATTTCTACCATTTTTTTAAAAAAAATTATTGTTATTTTTAGTAATATATTTAAATCATATAGACAAGTTGTTCTCCAATAAGCAATTTACAATCACTTGTCGTTTGTATTCATATTTTTATAGTGACTTGGTGTTTCGATTCTTTTCAACTCTTTTTTTATCAATTGAAAAGCCTATATTGGGCTTAAACTATACAATGAGAGGTAGTCCATTTCTCTTGCTATAGTGCTTCCCACTCATCCTAAGATTCTGAACAAAGAAGTCTCAAACTTTGATCACTAGAATATCTACTAAGAGAAGCTTCTTAAAACTCTACAAAGGCAATATTAATTTACGAGTAAGATGCTAAATGTCATAGGGTCATGACGTCATGTGCCCGTAACATTCGGCGTTTTACTTAATTATAAGTAGAAATTATTGAGCTGATAAAATAAAATAATGTTACCTCAACTCCCTTATAATTATTGACTAATGAGAAGAGCGCGTGCTATGCAAGTGCCTAACTTAATTTAAATGAAAATTACAATAAAATAATAATTTGTATAAATAATATTTTTGTATAATATTGAGTTCTATCATATATATAACTCGTACATAATATTATGTTCTTTGCTCAATAGAAAATCATGGCGAGATTTAAATATAAATCTCATTGAAAGTTAATATTATTTATTTAGATAAATTTTTAATTAATATTAGATTGTATTTTAGATCATGGGTATTCATACATATAAGATGATGTGAAAATTTTGTTCGATTTGTTTTTATAATTGATTTGAAAATTTCAACTTGTCATGATTTTCCAATTGAAACATTCAAGCTACTATAAATTATAAATTAATTACTTTATAAAATAGTTTAAAGAACACCAAATTATATATAATCAATGGTAGGGAAAATAAAGTATATTTATTTAGTTATTTTTTTATTGAATCTTTATTAATTCTCTCATTTAAAGCCAATTCAATTAATGTTTCTAAATAAAAATTGTAAATTAAATTTAAGATTTTCTTTTTCACAAGATTGAACATATGCAAAGGACCTTAAATATATAACAACACCTTTCCAATGAATTTTATATTTTCTTTTAATAGTTCAAAAGTTTATATGTCGCCCCCATGGGCATGGCGTGGTGGAAAGACATCAGCAAGTATGAAGGAATATCGGAGGTTCAATTTCAGGTCAATATACTCACGGAACCAGCGGTACCTGTGGATGGTGAGAGTTTACTCTGTGAGCCAACAGAGACCGTGAATGGTGAAGTTCACTCTGTGAACCAACGGAGACCGTGGATGGTGAAGTTCACTCTATGAGCCAACGGGGACCGTGGATGGTGAGAGTTCTCTGTGAGCTAGCAGGGACCGTGGATGATAATGGAAATGTGTCCCGAGGGTCAGGTTGGCCGAACGTCCAACTGATGTACAGAAGTCGTGTCCACATTCCGGACTTTGGCCTGATCAGCGAGACCTAGGGGTAGAGGATGTTGATTCATAGGTTTGGTGCTGCACCCAGGGGGTCCGAAGGGCTCGTTGGTGACTGGAGTTCCTATGTAATAAAAAAAAAAGTTTATATGTCTATTTGTATAACTACATTATATTCGTACAATTATTTATACTTCAGATAATAGACTCTTTATTGAATATATAAATTTTTATTATACAAAAAAAATCAATTATAAGATTTAAACTTTTTCATATAATCTCAATCATCTAAGAAATATTTTTCTTACATAATTGGATTGTGTGCGTGTGTGTCTACAAAGATATAAAAAAAAAAGGATCACGTAATATTTTATTAGGGTAAAAAAAATTAATAATTAGAATTATTGTTGCATTTTTCAGTAATTTCTAATTATTATTGAGATTTACTATTGTTATTTTAATACATCAAACAAATATTAAATGTACAGTAATGTAGATGATCTAATTGAATAAATTTGAGAAGTTTCAATTAAATTAAAATAATATTTTTTCAGTTCAACATAATAATATTTTTAATTGTATTACACATATACTTATGTATATATAATTTTCACCTTAATGATTAAATTTAAAGTGTAAAGTTGAAAAGAAAGACTAAAAGATGAAGCAAAAATAAATGAAGAATAATGAAAGGAATATTTTTAACTTAATATTTTTTTTTTTTCAAATTTTTAGTATGAACACATATATAATTTGGTTGGCACAAACTATATATAGTTTTATGGTCATTGACAATAATTTGAGCTTGGTCACTCTTGGAAATAATTCATCTTTCATTTCATATACCTATCCACCTTATCTCATAAATTAATAAAAAAAAAATTATTCATAAGACCCTTTTAATTGTAACTAATTTATTATTATGAATAATTTTCACAACTTAAGAAGAAAAAAAAAAGAGATATTTACCCATTATAGATACGATGCGATGTGATTGATCCTTTGATTTCCATATTCAAAGTTATTATAAAAGGAATCAATTCAATACTACCAATATATATATTTTTTTTTTATGAAAACCAATTTTATTTTTTTATTATTTTTTATAGATAAAAGTGAATTTTCATAAACACAAATATTCAAATGGTCCTTCGAATCAACTAAACAACTTGGGTTTGGTTGAGTTGATCATGATTGGGGTACAAATTTTATGAGTTTGATTAAATTTTTATGTCCACTTGTTTAAATACATGATACACAATCACTCATATTCTCGATAACGAATTTTTATAACAAGTATCAATTTTAATAATCACACGAAAACCAATTATGTGATCTAAAAAATTATACATAATCTTAATCATTAAAGAAATAAATTATTTTTCATAAAAAAATTAACTAAAAAAAGTGTCATCTTCTAATTAATTTAGTCAATTGCCCAAAATACTCTTCAAGTGAACTATTTGCGCAACAAATAATAATAGAGTATAAAGATAACTAAGTTAAGAAATGAGAGTAGATATAAATTTTTTTTAAATACCCTTACATTTAAGTTTCTTCACCTTCAACTTATTAGTAATCTTCATGCTTTAAACAATCAAAAGTATAATTAATCAAAACATACATAAACTTCTAAATAAGACACTATCCCTCAAATAGGATTTCTTAAAACATTGAAACTTCCTTTATTTGTTAATAATTGTCATAAAATTACTTTGTTCATGTTATTTTTCATGTCTCTCCCTTTCCTTTCCACCACTACAACACTCATTTGTTACATAAATTCATAATGCAACACCATCCTTGCCACCAACCTTGCAAACACTTTTTGAGTCACTCTCTCCACATGCTCAAGTCCAAGCCTGATTTCCACATGATGATGTTCTAAGTTGTAATGGATTGGGTCATCAAATCCCAGCGACACCTTCTTCGTGTTGATCCTACTAAAAACTAATTTATCAAAATTCGCTTTGTTCAATTGCTTAAAACTCTTGACGTAATATTCACGCAGCAATGTAAGTAGCTACAAGGATAGGTTGAATGACATGGTATCTATTTTAGTGAGATACAGATCACTAGGGAGATATCGTTCAATACAAGGTTAATATTATTCAATAGGGAGATACAGATCCAATCGTATATTTTAGTGATCTTTTTTCTTTTTGCAAAAATATTTAGGGTCTATTTGGATCAAGAATTTTAGTTGGGAAATTGAAAGGAAAGGAAAATAAGAAGGAAATTCAACTTTCATTATATTTTCCCTTAATACCTATAAAGGAAATTGTGTTGTTTTACCGTCAACGGTTTCACCAAACTATTAACGGATTACTACAAACCGTCGACAATTTTAGCAAACTGCCGATGCTTCTGTCAATTGTTGAATTGTCGAGAACCTGTGCAACTAAAGATTTTTTTTATATCCAATAGTTCGCAATGACTTGGGATTCTTAAGTTGTATTACTTAAATATTTGTTTCTATATGATAGTCTAGGATATTTTGATTTGGTATTTAAATACTTTTGAATTTGTAACAACTATACTTTGTGCAATTTCTACATATAGGACATCTTCACATCAATGAAAGTGTTACAGTGTTCTGCATCTTCTATATGGTATCAGAGCTCCTTCTCTAACGGGCTTTTTTTTTTTTCCCTCATGGTCGTTTCTTCTAAGTCTGTTATTGTCAATACTTTCGAGCTTCCTGGCAGTGGCAACACTCCTCTTGTTGCCATCAATGTTGGCTTCCAACTTCCGCTGAAGCTAACTCCTTCCAACTTCCCTTCTTGACGCGCCTAACTAACATCATTGCTCATTGGCTATGACCTCCAAGGCTATCTTGACGACATCACTGTATGTCCGTCACCAACCCTTTCTACCAGCACCTCCTCTGTCGGTTCATCTTATACAGGTGTCTTCAATCCAATTTTTTGGTGTTGGCTTAAGCAAGATAAGTTGATCCTTCATGCCATCCTTCATTCTATCTAAACTGATAATGTCACTCATTTCTACTTCAACCACTCCTCATGATCTTTGGTCCAAGTTGCAACGATTATATACCAATCTTTCACGTACTCGTGTTATGCAACTTAAAGAAGAGTTGAATCACATTCAACAAGAGTCCCACTCGGTTTCAGAGTATCTATATGCCATCAAGGTTTTAGTTGATAAACTTTCTGTGACTGACTCTTTAGTCTCAGTGAATGATATTACTCTGTATGTCCTCAACGATCTTGGTCCTAAATTCCATGAGATTGCAGTGCTTATTCGGGCACGTGAGACTTCTCTTACGTTTAAGGAGCTTTATGACATGCTAGTTGGCCACAAAAGCTACTTGAGACGTGTTGACAATTCCAATTCCGCCCTGGTTGTCACTGCAAACACCACTCAGTGCCACACTACCAATTCCACATTCAACCACAACCAAAGTTCCAGCACTAGTTCCTATGGTCCGCATCGCCCCAACTCTGGTCACTATAATTGCAGAGAGCAGTCTGATAAGCCCCAGATTAGTTGTTAGCTATGTGACAAAGTGGGACACTCAGCCAAGTCTTGTCGCTCGGCTTCAAGAGTGAAGTCTATAAATTGTGCCGCTACCAACGAGTCCACCGACAAAAAATGACTTGTGGATTCTACTGCTTCTCACAATATCACCTTTGATCTTGCCAATCTCTCTGTTCACTTAGAGTATGATGGCACGGATGAGGTCGTCATTGGTGATGACTCAGGTACACGAGTCACACATGTTGACTCTATGACTCTTCCTTCTTCCTCGAAGCCTTTTACATTAAATAATACTCTCTGTGTTCCTAATATTCACAAGAACTTAATCTCCATTCATAATTTCACTCGTTCCAATAATGTCTATCTTGAGTTTCACCCATTTTATTTTCTTGTAAAGGATCAGAGCATGAGGGCGACTCTTCTTCACGGTAAATGTCAGGATGGTGTCTATCCAATGTCGATGGCTTCTTCCGCTACCAAATCTTCTATTTTAGCACTTGTTAGTGAATGAACAACATTTGACACTTGGCATAGACAACTTAGGCATCCGTTAAATAAAATTGTTGATTTTTTTATTCATACATTTTCCCTTCCAGTTGCAGGTTCTCTCGTCTCTTCATCATCTATTTGTAATGCTTGTCAATGCAATAAAATTCATTAATTACCTTCTTTTTTTCCCCACTTTTCTTGTTAGCACTCATCCTTTTGAATATATTTATACTGATGCTTGGGGGTCTACGACTTCCACTTCACTTAATGGGTTTCGGTTTTATGTCTTGTTTGTTGATCAATTTACCAAGTATTGTTAGTTGTTTCCTATTGGTTGAAAAAGTGATGTTTGCTCCATTTTTTGTCAATTAAAAGGCATACTTTAAAAATAATTTGGTTTTCAAATCAAACACTTGTACTTCGATAATGGCGGCGAATATCATGCTCTTCGTCACTTTCTCTCCTCTAATTCCAATAGTTGGCTGACCACCGCTCCTCATACACCTCAGCAAAATGGTATAAGTGAACATCGGCATCAGCACATTGTCAAAACTGACCTCACTCTATTGATTCAAGAAAGTCTTCCTCCATCGTACTAGTCTATGCATTTCAGGTAGCGATTTATTTGATAAATCACATGGCCGCTCCTATTTTTAAAAATAAAAGCCTATTCGAAGGTTTATTTGGCCATCTCCTTGATTACAAGAAGTTGCACATTTTTGGTTTGTCAATGTTACCCATGGCTCAAACCTTACACCACAGGTAAACTTCAACCAAAATCCAAGCATTGTCTCTTTCTCGGTTACTCGAGCTCCCAGAGTGCCTATAAGTGTATGGACCTTATTACATCTCTCATCTACGTGTCTAAGCACGTGGTCTTTGATGAGTGTGTTTTTCCCTTTTCTTCCTCTACCCATGTCACTGTGCCTTCTCTATCAGTCTCGGGTGCTAACACACAGGATCTTGCCATACTATTGGTGCCTTCCATTGACGGATACCCTCTTCTCCTACCATTGTGATGGAAAGCACTCTTGCAGCTCCTACTTCACCTTCCTGATCCTCATCATCCTCCCTTACACACTATTAGCCAGCGGTAATCCCTTCACCCACAACACTTGCCTCTTTGGCCAGGTCCACCCGTACTCATGCTATGACTACCCGGTCTATGAATAATATTTTTAGATCCAAACATCTTTACCTTGCATCGAAACACCCTTTTCCTCAACCTGTAAAGCCCACATGTGTGTCTCAGGCCTTGAAGGATCCCAAGTGGCGGCATGCTATGTTCGAAGAGTTCACTACTTTGGTTAAACATGGCACATGAGAGCTTGTTTCGCTGCACTCCATCATCAAACTCGTTGGCTGCAAATGGGTTTTACGTATCAAACAAAATCCTGATGGTAGTATTTCTCACTAAAAAGCACGATTGGTGGCCAAAGATTTTCATCAATGACCTAGTTTTTATTACAATGAGACGTTTAATACTGTTGTGAAGCTGGTGACCATTCGAGTGTCCTCTCCATTGCTGTCAGAAAAACTAGCCACTTCGCCCGCTGGATGTTAACAATGCATTTTTTGCTTGGCCAACTTTGGGAGGACGTATTCATGGTTCAACCTTTGGGTTTTGTTGATCCTAATCTGCATTCTCATGTTTGCAGGTTAAAGAGGTCTTTGTATGGCTTAAAACAAGCACCTCGTGCTTGGTATCAAGAGCTGGGTGCTTGTCTTCTTCAACTAGGTTTTCAAAAGTCTAAATTTGATTCTTCTTTGTTTGTCTACAATTGTGATGGTGTTACTCTCTATTTTCTGGTATATGTGGATGATCTCTTACTCATTGGAAGTAATTAAGCTGTTATCTTTAAGTTTGTTTAGCAGCTTGGTCATCAGTTTTCTTTGAAGGATTGATGGAGATCAACATGCCTTGATTGTTTCATTCGTTGATTTGGTGACACGTGAACAACCTACGGATGTCCACAATCATACAAATTATTTTTTAGGTACGCATAGAGTTATTTGATGACTACTTGAAGACTATCGATGCGTGAAGACCCCAGTCAATATATTGAAGCAAGTTCGAGTCCAAGATCCATGTGAGCTCCACACTGTTTTGAGCTTCCCTTTTGGCAAATGCCGAAGTCTCATATATAAGTTGTAAAAGTGCAAGACAACTAAGCGTGCATGTGTGTGCTTAGTAAGTTGTAGTGTTAGAATTAAGTGTAGTGTTTAATATTTTGTTTCCCCATATGTGTTTCCCATGCTTTGTTCTCCATGCCTGTGAGAGTTGATATTGAATATTGAGAAGAATTTCTTTGCTAAAGCTTGAAGTTTTGTCCAATCATTTTGATTGGGTAGTGTGAGACTACAATCGTTATCTCCGGAGATCAAGTGATGAGAGACCACCCTATTCAGCGCTAACACCATTCCCATCTATCCCTCAAATACACCCCACACGACCATCTATATACACACAATAGTTCCACTTTTATCTTAAGGGACTTGCGGAATAGTCCTAAGATTTGATTGTAGTGCATACGAATAAAAAAAAAAAAAAATCAGATCATGCAATCCCTAATTACGTGATTAGGATTATACCTGCGAGATCTGTCTAGTTTGATCCCAAATCTGCAAGTACGAAAACGAGCTCTTGAAGACGACTAGGAATCTTCTACTGTATTCCTTGAACACGCCTTGCTCCTGAGAAAGTGGGCTCCTAAGCGGCTACTAGGGTTTTCTTCTCTCAAGAAAACGTCTGCTTCTGTGAGAAATTTTTCGTCTCTCCTAGCTGTAGAATGGAACACATGTATATAGGCTACAGTAGGGACCTTTGGGTAAATATGACTAGGGCTTCCCACGTAATTAAGAATTCCTAATGCGACCCGAATTTATCCTTAATTACGTTAATTATAATTCATACCACTAAATAATTATAATTGCACTCCTTGTCATATTCAAAATTAAATTTCGAGCTCCTATTATTAAATGCTTATTTATCTTCCCATGTAAAAATTACAGATACCCATCTATTAAATTAAATTACTGATAATTTAATTAATTGACATATTAATTCCCTAAGACCTTCCACTTAACTTATTTGATGTGCCGGATTCAAAATCCACCTGCAGAGACACAATCAAAACTTAGAAGCTTCCTCAAGGGGGTATCATCAATCCCGATACTGGGACGTGGATTCCATTAATAATTAATGTTCATCACACACATAATGTCATCACCCAACTCACTGAGTATTTTGACCCATAAAGAATCTCACTCTTCTATGAATCAAAGTAATAAACACTGTATGCATGTGTCTAATAATCATATCAGGATTAAGAGCATAAGCACTCATAATAACCATGAGGTATTAATTGTTTTATATAGCCAGTACAAAAAAAATTACCCCAAGACGGTCTTGTTTAATACACACAAAGTGTACTAGCACAAGGAGTTGAAACAGTACCATTCCCAATAGTCAAAACAGACCTATTAAAACCTTGCGCTACAGTCCTACCAATGGTGTGTCCAATTTCATTTAATACTGTGAACAATAAACTTATATTCTATAAGAACTGATGATCTAATCTTTTGTGTATAAGTCGTACTCTATACATTAGATTATCTACTATATAGAATAAAAGACACACATGCATAATTAATAAATAATGTCAGGCAAATATTACTGTGACGCCTCGATTTTTGTACAAATTTTTTTTAAACAATAATAAATAAATACTCACTCACTCTCAATAACATTCATAAATTGGCCACGTCAACCACCATATTACCATTCATATGACCTGACACTCATTGGGTACTAGGTTAAAAATTATTTCATTATACAACCTAACAGCGGAAGACAGTATATACATATTAGTCAAAATACAATACCCAGAGTATCAATATACATCTATATGCATCACCATAACAGACTCAAAAACAACTCAACTCTAGGGGAATTACACCTCCCCTAGTCCAGAAACTCACCCTGTGTGTTAGGGTCCCAGCTCCCCATGGTCCCGGAGCTCTATCACCTGGCCTATCCCTATTCCCTCAAAAATTTAGATAATTAGGTGAGACACATCTCACTAAAAAGGAATAAACTATTTACAATGTGTGGTCATATAAGTTCAGTTATAACATGCTTTACTTTTTAAAACAACATTTCACCTGAGAAAATACACTGATAAATATATTCTCATAATCATATAGATATACAACACAAGCTTTTATAAGCTTTTAAATCATTTCTAAAAATCAATCATTCCAATACAGTTTTACTTGCGAAGTTCCTGAAAATATGAAAGATTACCCACCCATATAGGTATCTTCCCTCTACCCTAACACGTTATGTAGCCAGGTATGGGCACATCTGATACTTATCAGGGCACTCACCTTACTCAGTAAGCCCTTATGCGGAGAGTTTCACTTTGCCTCAATTATTTATTTTATAACACACACTCTTTCATTTCTCATAATCATTTCTCATTCTAATTCATTAAATATCTATGTATACATAAATTCACATTTATGTACTTTACATAATATAATAGATCACATAATTCCAATTCTCAACACATTCACGATTTTCATACTGAGCATACCTCCCCAACGGCATCAGTAGGAACTTTACAACATAATTTCCATACTAAACATACCTCCCCAATGGCATCAGTAGGAACTTCATACACACAATTTCCATACTGAGCATACCTCCCCAATGGCATTAGTAGGAACTTCATACACACAATCTCCATACTGAGCAAACCTACCCAACGACATCAGTAGGAAAGGAATACCTCCCACCTGCAATTATTGTGCGATATTGGCATATCATCAATCATATTTCAGTATATCTCAATTTAGTTCAATATAAATATTCTCATCATTTTCTGTGCACTTTCCATCATCTCATAAAAGTACATATCATATTTCATGTATTCTCACATTTCCCAAAATACTCATGTCAATAATTTGTACAATCTCATTTTTCATGCAAATAATTTCTACTCACGTATAAATATAACATTTCATTATTTTCCACTAGTCACATCAATTATTCTCGTTTCAATATTTTTTCAGAAAATACACATCGTTATATTTCACATTGCAAAACATCACAATTTAATATTACTCAAATGCCACACAATTTATCTAATATTTATATCATAATAACTTTTAGACAAAATATCATATGCTCATTTTCACATATTTATTCACACAGTAATTCTAAAAATACTGTTATAATTTATTCCCCTTACTTGACTTACTGAAAGTCTTGTTAACATCTAGATCCTACGCCCTTGGCGCTCGAAATTCAACTTTTGTAATTTACATTTTCCCCATATTAATTAACTTATTTTCCTAAAATAATACTCATCTAACCTTTCCTAAGCTCCATATACCCCAAATTAACATTTAAACTAACATTTAACACCCCCACTTAATTTCCTGAATTATGCCTGCGGGGCCCAAAATTACACCCGCGGTGCTCACCCGGACCCTAAATTTCAGAAATCCTACTTCAACCTCAGATGCTCAATATTTTAGTATTTTTAAATTAATACTAATTAATTAAAAGAAGGCCTTTTAATAACCCCTATATCCCAAATTTGGGGTTTTGCCCACGACGACCCCACGAGAAATCCGTCCCGCTAGACTTGTAGAAAATCATCCTTAGATTCTCGTGGTGGTGTCTGATCGTCAATCATGCTTATAATTTGCAAGAAATTGAGAAAAAAAATAGAATTTGGCTTACCCCAGGAGATAAGCCTACGCCGCTCCGGTAAAAATGACGGCAGCGGAGAATGGAGTCCAACGGTATCTTTCAATTTTCGATCTGGCGAGAATCAATCACGGAACTGAGGAGAGAGGTAGAGAGAACGAGCAGAGAGAGTGACTGTGCGTAGAGTAGCAAAGAAGAAGATAAGATGAAGATAAGAAGAAGAAGAAAGAAAAAAGGGGGGGGGGGTGTCTCTGGATATTGAGATGCTTCCTGAAGCTTAAGGCGTCTCT
Source organism: Malania oleifera (assembly GCF_029873635.1). NCBI lineage: Eukaryota > Viridiplantae > Streptophyta > Magnoliopsida > Santalales > Ximeniaceae > Malania > Malania oleifera. The sequence continues at coordinate 12,446,437 of NC_080417.1, forward strand.
GAATATTGAGATGCTTCCTGAAGCTTACTGAAGGTTAAGCTTCAGGCCTGAAGCTTTGATTGTTTTTTTTTTATATATATATACATACATATATATACTATAATATACATTAGATATATGTATATATACATATATCTAATGTATATTATAGTATTATTATTTAATTAATGATAATAATAATTTAATTAATAATTAATTAATTAATCAATTTTTTTATTATCTTATTATTATTATAATAATAATAATTATTATTATTATTAATATTATTATTATTATTATTATTTTCATTCCCAAGCATATCGTTTTCTGGGGTGTTACATTCTTCCCTCCTTATAAAAATTTCGTCCTCAAAATTTACTATTTGTTTGCTTCTCATCCTTAAAGAAAACACTTTCAATTTTATTAATTACTCTCACTTATAGCGGAAGAATACCATGGTTACAAAGAGGGTTTCAGGAGATTACAACTATTTAAAATTCTCCCAAAACCATTCACGCTCCAAAACTAGAAATTCTATCTATCCTACGTTACACTATACAAATAAAAATACACAGTCTTACTCCCTTTACTCTGACGGGCTCAACTCTAAATTTCACTGAATAAGTGTGGATATCCCTGGCGCATCTGATCCTTGAGTTCCCAGGAAGCCTCCTCAATGGCATGATTGCGTCACAAAACTTTTACCAATGGAATCTTCTTCGTGCGTGGCTCTTGTTCCTTCTAGTCAAGGATCCGCACTGGCACTTCCTCATAAGCTAAAGTGTCTCCCAACTCCAGTGCTTCATAGCTAATCACATGGGAGGGGTCTGGGACGTATTTCTTCAGCATAGAAATGTGGAATACATCATGGATCCTAGACAGGACCGGTGGTAACGCCAAACGATAGGCAATTGGACCCACTCTTTCAAAAATCTCAAATGGTCCAATATACCTAGGGCTCAACTAACCCTTCCTCCCAAACCTCATAACACCTTTGTCAGTGCCACCTTCAAGAACACGTGATCTCCTGTGTCAGACTCCAATTCTCACCGGCGAGTATCTGCATAACTCTTCTGCTAGGTCTACGCTGTTTTGATCCTGTCCCTCATGAGTCTGACTTTATCCTATGTCTGCTGTATCAGCTCTAGCCTTAATATCTATCTCTCCCCAATCTCATCCCTATACAACGGGGATCGGCACCTCCTACCATATAGCGCCTCATACGATGCCATCCCAATGTTGGCTTGGTAGCTGTTGTTATACACAAACTTGACCAGTGGTAAATACTGCATCCAACGACCTCCAAAGTCCAGCACACATGCTCGCAGCATATCCTCCAGAATTTGTATTGTCCTCTCTGTCTGCCCATTTGTCTAAGGATGGAAAGTTGTGCTAAACGACAATTGAGAACCCATGGCCCCTTGCAGACTCTTCCAAAAACGAGATGTGAACCATGGGTCTCTATCTGAAACTATGGACACTAGGACGCCATGGAGCCTAACTATCTCCTGGATATATAACTTAGCCAATCTGTTTATGGAGTAGCTAATTCTGATTGGCAAAAAGTGGGTAGTCTTCATCAGTCGATCCACCACTACCCAGATAGCATCATGTCCATGCAATGTCGGCGGCAATCCCGTTACGAAATCCGTCGATATATTCTCCCACTTCCACTCAGGAATCTGGAGTGGCTGCAATGATCTCGTCGGTCTCTAATGCTCGGCCTTCACTTGCTGGCATGTCAAGCACTGATCCACATACTGGGCTATCTCCCTCTTCATGTTGCTCCACCAGAAGGACTCTCGAAGATCCCTGTACATTTTAGTGCTACCTGGATGTATAGTATATAGAGATTGATGCACTTCCTCCAGAGTAACCTTCTTGATATCAGGGTTGGTAGGAACGCATAACCTAGTAAGGATCCTTAAGGCTCCATCATCTGAGATATTGAACTCTATTTCCTGACCATCCTGTACCTTCCCCATAAGCTCTACTAGTTTTGCATCATTTCTCTGGGTTGCTTTAATCCTCTCCTATAAAGTCGGCTGCAAAACCAAGTCAGTAATAAACGCCTGGTGATCATCCTCTACCAGCTCCACACAAAGCTTCTCTAGATCCATCTGGATCGGATGCCGAATCTCCATTGCAGAAATAGATGAATCCACTGATTTTCAGCTCAAGGTATCAGCAACCACATTAGCCTTTCCTAGGTGGTAGCTGATAGTGCAGTCATAATCCTTTATTAGCTCCAGTCATCTCCTCTGCCTCATATTTAATTCCTTCTGCGTGAAAAAATATTTCACGCTTTTATGGTCAATAAATATCTCACACCTACCCCCATATAGATAATGCCTTCAAATTTTTAGCGCGAAAACAACCACCGCTAATTCTAGATCATGGGTAGGGTAGTTCTTCTTATATTCTTGCAACTGTCGTAAGGCATAGGCTATCACCTCCCTCGCTGCATCAACACACACCTGAGCCCTTTATGGGACACATCACTGTAAATTACGAACCCCTCTTCTTTTGAAGGAATCGTCAACACAGGTGTAGTGATGAGTCGCAGTTTTAATTCTTGGAAGCTCTATTCACATTCATCAGACTACTCAAATTTCACTCCCTTCCTGGTCAATTTGGTAAGTGGGTCTGACAGTCTAGAGAAGCCCTCAACAAACCTGCGGTAGTACCCAGCCAATCCCAAGAAACTCCTAATCTCGTGCACATTCTCATCGACTCATCTTCCTTTTTCACGAAAAGCACTAGTGCTCCTTAAGGTGACGTGCTAAATCTTATGAATCCCTTGTTCGATAATTTCTACATCCACTCTTCCAACTCTCTCAACTCCTTTGAGTCATTCCGTGTGAAGCCTTAGAGACTAGTGCCATGTAACGACCTGACCCTTTATACGGACCCAGGTGTCACTCACTCATACAAAACACATGTACCCGTTCATGATACATAAACAACCCACCCTAACCAGGGACATAAGGGTATAAATTATACATAGTTTCGATGTAAATGTCGCGAAAAAACATAAACATCCATTGAGATTTCTATTAGTCTTATACCAGAGCTTACTAATACATCCACTTATATAAATCCAGACATATAATCAATCTTGTTATTACAACCCTCCAAGAAAAAAGAACTTCATCTAAGTTTAATACAGGATTCAAATGCTTACGTAAGCTACACCAAAATACAATCTCCTCAGTCCCCTTTAGCTATTAGGACCGACGTAATGATGGACCTGAAAACAAAGGTCGTATAATAGGGTAAGACACCTCTCTGTAAGGGAGAAAGTGTTGCAACAGTGTATAACTGCATATATGCACATTTTCATAGAAACTCATACGTTTGAAACATTTGTTTATAATACTGTAACATATAACATTTATTTGCACAGCAAGTATTTAAATCATGTATATGAATATTAGAACAACGACCAGATCGTCATAACATATTTTGCCTATTTACCCCGTGGCATAGGTTATGCATCGATATCTCCAACAATGCCCTATTCATGCAAGCATATGTCAAGTATCTATATATAGTCCGACTGCCCCCATCTGATTTAATATTTCACCAGCTATTTCATTACTCCTGCTAGCCGACTATCTATGTACCCACACTGATTTTAAACATGTGTGGTTGCACTGTACCCTTCCAGCTGAGGAATTCCCTGCCATTGGGAGTATCTTTCAACTCCATTAATGAAACTTTTTCAACTTCTTACATTGGAGTATCTTTCAAATCCTATTACTGGAGTATCTTTCAACTCCTTTAGTAGCGAGCTGTGGTTTCATTTATCATATATACAATTTATAGCAAAAATATAGTAACCTGTGCAATTCCAGTATTCTCACAAATTCAAATAATCACATCGGGTTTAACCGGCGCCTATCCACTCGGTTTTACCCCTTTTGTTTCACTAATAAAGCTCAGTGTATAACCGGCCTCTATTTTTCCACATTTTCAGTATAACAAATTGGAACTTCGTTCCCATAATCTATATCAATAGTATAGAACATCATACATCTCCATTTCAACATATATCACACGAGTTTAGACCAAAAATCCGCTAAATGATATAAATCCAGTAAACATCATTTAGAAGGAAAAGTAAAGGATTCAAGCATCTCCTATTACAATATAAATGCATATAAGTGATTTTTGTAAGATTTGGAGATCATACGCCGAAATCCTCATTTTTACCAAAAATCAAAAAATCGTAAAAACGACATTTCTACTTGGTAGAATTTAGCAAATAAGCAGTTAAATCATACATAATAACATAAACTAACTTTTTAGTAGTTTAGTTTTCCAAAAAATGCTGTTGTAATCAATTTTCCCTTACCTTAAACTTGAAACGAAATCACGTACAAAACTGATCCAAATTGACTACCCGGGATCCTGGAAACCTAAAACCATAGAATATAACCTTATTATAATTTTGACTACTATCCAAATATCCAATCACAATTGAGATCAGATCCCTACCTCGATTTTTGGGAAAACCCAAAAATCTTCGAAACGACGATCCAATTGGCTAAAATTGTAGAGTTTCCCCTTCTGATCCACGCAGTACCCTCCATTTTTAGAAACAGACGATGAACGGTGACGAATCTTAGAGAGAGAGAGAGAGAGAGAGAGAGAGAGAGAGAGAGAGAGAGAGAGAGCTTTTAAAAGAAATTTAGCCCTTAAGCAACTCAAAATGGATATTTATAGGGCCTTTGACCAAGTCCAACTCGTCGACGAGGCGGCGTCTTTGTCGACGAATCCACCACACAGCTCGTCGACGAGGTCATACCTTCGTCACCGAGCCCAGTCCGGATATTTTTACTGACCCGCTCGGTATTTCCTCGTCGACGAGGCTCTGAATTTCATCGACGAGGATCTGAAGGACTTCGTCGACGAACCCAACTTATATGGGTTTGGGTCTCTACATGCCATCCATATAAATAGATCAATATCAAATTTAACTTCATGGTCGGGAGATAACCCAACTAAGTACTTCGGAAAATACATTAGGGAAATCCCTTATTAATTGGATATCCCCGAGCTTTACTTCTCCCTCTAGTGTTTTTTTTTTTTAACAAGCTAGGTATCCCTGACAACTCTTCAGGCATAGTCTTTTGCCCGTCTAGCCAACAGTATTTGTGGCGAGGTGCACACACACAACCCAATATATCTGTATTTCTACTCCCCAGGTAGTTTAAACTTTACTTCCTTCTTATAATAGTCAATACTAGCATAATTAGAAGCTAACCAGTCCATCCTCAGAATTACCTCAAATCCATACATCCTAGACATCATCAAAATGGAGGGTAGTGTTCTTCCCTAAACATCCATTGGACAATCACTAAGTACTTTTCTACATATCACTACAGTTCCCATCGGTGCAACCATAAATAAACAACATTCTTTAATTAAGTTATTATCTCACATATTTAAATATGCTTCAGAAATATGAATGCATGAATTGTTCCATAATTAAACAAGTTTACTGCTTACTTCAAAAATATAAAATGTTACCTATCTCCAACATTCCCTGTCTCTCCCGGAGTACTGGAATAAACACATACCTGGCAGTATTTCCTCGGTATTGATTTAATGGGGGTGCATTGCTCGACGGCCTCCGACATTCTCGTGCGAAGTGGCCAGATCTACCGCATTGATAACAAGTCTTCGTTCCTCTCCGACATTCTCCCTCATGTCTCTTGTTACATGTAGGACAGATAGGGTATGATGGATTACCCCGAAATGTCCAATTTTTCATTTCTTGTACCTAACCCCTAATGTTACCATACCTCCTCCAAGGTCCCAGGCTAGACGCTACCTGAAAATCTGGAGGTGCTGGCCTTTTCCTCTAACTCTGTGCCGCTGTGTCTCTCTGTATGCTGCTCTCAATCACCGCAGCCCTATCGACTATCTCTGAGAAGGTCTGAACTCGGAAGCCTACCACCTGCTTATACAAGCTCTATCTTAGGCCCTCCTCAAACTTTCTCGCATTCCTCTCCTCATCTGGCACCATATATGGGGCGAATTGGGACAACTCAACGAATCTCGCTGTATACTACTGCACCATCATAAACCCCTGTGTCAGATACAAAAACTCTAATGCCTTTGCACTGCTGACCGTAGCGGTAAAGTACCACTCGAAGAAAATCTCCCTGAAGCAACTCCATGTCATCACTACAAGGTCAGGCCTCTACTTCTCAAGTAGCCTCACTGACCTCCACCAACGCTTTGCTTCCCCGACCAATTTAAATGTGGCAAATAACACCTTCTGCTCGTCTGTACATGAGAGGATTGCCAGTATGTCCTCTATGTCCTGAACCTAGTTCTCAGCTACGAGTGGGTCCGCTCCTCCAGCAAAAGACGGGGGTCGCATATGCATGAACTGCTCAATCGTGCAGCTCTGCTCCCCCGAGCTTCTAGCCATCTCAGCCATCACCTACTGAGTCACGCTACGCAATACGGCATCAGGATCTGCACCACCCATACTAGAAGGCCCTACTCCATCACCTTCCGCATTTGTGTTGCTACTACCAGGCTCCATCCTGAAAATAATACAAGACAGTCTTAAGACTCTATTACCATAACACCATCAATACATTCAACAACAGAATTTATAAAATACCCTTCTATAATCATTCATCTCTTCACTCTCAATCCCAATTTAAGATTCAATCCTACCACTCAGAAACAAGACCCAACGATAGTATCCATGGTTTTCCTGAAATCATCACCTAAGGAAAAACACAAAAACAACCCCGGTACTCCTCCCTCTAGGCCACAAGATAGAATCCTAAATTCTCACCTCATCCTCAAAAAACCACTAACTCACATTTCAATTTACCCATCTCCTATTTTCCTCAAAATCCACTCCTATACTCTAGCATTGTATTCCGCTGTCCACTAAAGTCTATAGAACCTAGTAACCTAGGCTTTGATACTAAATTGTGACGCCCCGATTTTTGTAAATTTTTTTTAAATAATAATAAATAAATACTCACTCGTCCTCAATAACATTCATAAATCGGCCACATCAACCACCATATTACCATTCATATGACCCGACCCGCATTGGGTACCGAGTTAAAAATTATTTCATTGTAAAACCTAACAACGGAAGACAATATATACATATCAGTCAGAATATAATACCTAGAGTATCAATATACATCTATATACATCACCATAACAGGCTAAAAAACAACTCAACTCTAGGGGAATTACACCTCCCCTAGTCTAAAAACTCACCCTGTGTGTCAGCGTCCCAGCTCCCTATGGTCCTGGAGTTCTATCACCTGGCCTATCCCTATTCCCTGAAAAATTTAGATAATTGGGTGAGACACATCTCAGTAAAAAGGAATAAATTATTTACAGTGTGTGGCCATATGAGTTCAGTTATAACATGCTTTACTTTTCAAAACAACATTTCATCTGAGAAAAAACACTGATAAATATATTCTCAAAATCATATAGATATACAACACAAGCTTTTATAAGCTTTAAAATCATTTCTAAAAATCAATCATTCCAACACATTTTTACCTGCGAAGTTCCTGAGAATAGGGAAGATTACCTGCCTATACAGGTATCTTTCCTCTGCCCTAACACGTTATGTAGTCAGATATGACCACATCTGATACTTATCAGGGCACTCACTTTACTCAGTAAGCCCTCAGGCGGAGAGTTTCACTTCGCCTCAATTATTTATTTATAACACACACTCTTTCATTTCTCATAATCATTTCCCATTCTAACTAATTACACATCTATGTATACATAAATTCATTCACATTTATGTACTTTACATAATACAATAGATCACATAATTCCAATTCTCAACACATTCACGATTTCCATATTGAGCATACCTCCCCAACGGCATCAGTAGGAACCTCACAACACAATTTCCATACTGAGCATACCTCTCCAACGACATCAGTAGGAACCTCACAACACAATTTCCATACTGAGCATACCTCCCCAATAGCATCAGTAGAAACCTTACAACACAATTTTCATACTGAGCATACCTCCCCAACGACATCAGTAGGAACTTTATACACATAATTTCCATACTGAGCATACCTCCCAATGACATCAGTAGGAACTTCATACACACAATCTCCATACTGAGCTTACCTCCCCAACGGCATCAGTAGGAAAGGAATACCACCCACCAGCAATTATGACGGTATTGACATATCATCAATCATATTTCAGTATATCTCAATTCAGTTCAATATAAATATTCTCATCATTTTCTGTGCACTTTCCATCATCTTATAATAGTACATATCATATTTCACGTATTCCTACATTTCCCAAAATACTCATATCAGTAATTTGTATAATCTCATTTTTCATGCAAATAATTTCTACTCACGTATAAATATCATATTTAATTATTTTTCACTAACCACATCAATCATTCTTGTTTCAATATTTTCTCAGAAAATACACATCGTTATATTTCACATTGCAAATTTAATATTACTCAAATGCCACACAATTTATCTAATATTTATATCATAATAACTTTCAGGAAAAATACGATATGTTCATTTTCACATATTCATTCACACAGTAATTCTAAAAATATTGTTATAATTTATTCCCCTTACCTGACTTACTAAGAGTCTCGTTAACACCCAGATCCTACGCCCTTGGCACTCGAAACTCAACTCCTGTAATTTACATTTTCCCCATATTAATTAACTTATTTTCCTAAAATAATACCCATCTAACCTTTCCTTGGATCCATATACCCCAAATTAACATTTAAACTAACATTTAAAACCCCCACTTAATTTCCTGAATTATGTCCGCTGGACCCAAAATTACACCCGCGGCGCTCACCCGGACCCTAAATTTCAAAAATCTTACTTCAACTCCAGATGCTCAATATTTTAGCATTTCTAAATTAATACTAATTAATTAAAAATAAGCCCCTTAATAACCCCCATATCCCAAATTTGGGGTTTTGCCCACGATGACCCCATGAGAAATCCATCACTAGACTTGTAGAGAATCATCAATAGATTCTCGTGGTGGTGTCCGATCGTCAATCGGGTTTATAATTTACAAGAAATTGAGAAAAAAATAGAATTTGGCTTACCCCAAGAGATATGTCTACGCCGCTCCTACCACCAATCCGCTCTGGTAAAAATGACGGCAGCGGGAAATGGAGTCCAGCGGTATCTTCCGATTTCTGATTGGGCGAGAATCCGTCACGAAACTGAGGATAGAGAGAGAGAGAGAGAGAGAATGAGGAGAGAGAGTGACTGTGCGTAAAGCAGTAAAGAAAAAGAAAAAAAGAAGAAGGAAAAAAAAAAAGGGGGGGGGGGGCGTCTCTGGATATTGAGATGCTAAGCTTCAGGAAGCTTTGATTATTTTGTTTTTTTTTCTTTTATATACATATATATATTATTATAACTTTTACATATATATATATATATATATACACACACACACACACATATATATCTATTGTATATTATAGTATTATTATTTAATTAATGATAATAATTATTTAATTAATTAATTAATTTTTTATTTTTATTTTATTATTTATTTTATTATTATTATTATTAGTATTATTATTATTATTATTATTATTATTATTTTCATTCCCAAGCCTATCATTTTCTGGGATGTTACAATTGTTCACAAAGATTCTCATTAAAATGGAATAATTGAAGTTATTAAGAAATACTAAAACCGATTACAAAAGCATGTCTTTCAGTATAAATCCCTAACACTATCATTATAATCAAAGCTTGTTCTAAGGATTTTTTGGCATGATCTATGGTAGATAATATCAAGTCATCTAACAATTTCCTTTGGTAAGATTGTTATTTTCGTATGCCCTTATGTGGTTGTGAACTCTTGCTTGAAGCCTAGCAATCTTTGTTTAAACGACCTTTGAATCCATGCATTTTATTAAAAACCTATAGGCGCTCAGATGACTGAAGTCGTTGGCTCAGTCGACTGAACTACTACTGCTAGTCAGCAATTCTACTTCTAAATTCTTTAGATGACTGAACCCTGAAGTTCAGGAGACTAAAGTCACCCTAAACATTTAAGCTTTCAATATTAATATCACTTGCTCATATCTATTGTGGGAATATTGTTGTGCTAGCATAGAATTTACATTCTTAAAATTTTGAAATAGCATATTTTCCACATATAACTTGATTCCTTTGTGAAGAAACAATTGGGATTTAATTTTTGGACAAGTCATACACTTTTTCAAAATCCTTGAAACATGTGAATCATAGCTTAGTTCATAATGTTTACATTTGGTTGATTACATTCTTAATTTAAAGTATGTGCTTACTTGAGGGTTATTAGTAGGACTAGGCCATCCATACCCATCATACACCAAGGATCTTGGTCCTTTACATTATTTTCTTGGTGTCGAGGTGATTTCAAGTACCTGTGTGCTATTCCTCTCCCAAAAAAAGTATGTTCGTGATCTTCTTTCTCACACCAAGACAGACGATGCTAAGGTAGTGATGACTCCACTTGCCACAAAGGATCTTCTTCAACTTCAATATGGCTATTCTCCTACTGATCCGACTGAGTACCGCCAAGTTATAGGAGCTCTCCAATATCTCTCTTTTACTCGGCCCGATATTGCCTTCCCGATCAATAAGTTGGCTCAGTCCATGCATAAACCATCTCAGCTTCATTGGACTGCTACCAAATGCGTTCTGCGATACTTGAAGGGCACTCTTTATCTTGACATCCTCCTTAAGCGCATTGGGAACCTCAATCTTCAAGGGTTCTCTGATGCATATTGGGCTGGTGATAGGGATACCAGATCCTCCACCTTTATTTATCTTATTTTTCTAGGTTATTGTCCCCTTTCCTAGAGCACGCACAAGTAGCGTGCTATGGCTCGTTCCTCCACTGAGACGGAATATCGAGTTTTTGCTTTAGCCACCTCTGAGCTTGTTTGGATTCGCTAATTGTTTCATGAATTCGGTATTCCGATTACTAAGCTCCCGCATTTATTTTGTGATAATATTGGTGCTACTTAGTTGAATCTTAATCCTGTTATGCATTCACAGATGAAGTATATCACTTTTGATTTTCATTTTGTTTGTGATTTGGTCACCAAAGGTATGCTGCAAGCATCTCATGTTAGCATCCACGATCAGCTTGCAGACCTCTTGACTAAGGCTCTATCACGTTAGAAATTTCACTCTCTATGCTCAAAGATCGGCTTAACTGATGTCACGCATATCTTGAGGAGGCACATAAAGGAAATTGTGTAGTTTTCAGCTAACTGTCAACGATTTCTATATACCCTTCGACGATTACTTCGATGGTTTTAGGTAGAAAGTTTTCTAGGAGAAAACCGTCAACAGTTTCACCAAACCGTTGACGGTTCTGTCATTTGCTGAATTGCCGATAACCAGTGCAGCTGAAGATTATTTGTTTGATATTCGATAGTTCGTGATGACCTGAGATTCTTCAATTGTATTACATGAATATTTATTTGTATCTTGTAGTTTAGGATCTTTTGATTTGGTATTTAAATATTTTTGAATTTGTAACAACTATACTTTGTACAAGTCCTATATATAGGACATTTTCACATCAATGAAAGTGTTCTAATGTTCTACATCTTCTATAATACCAAATACTAGTAAAAAAAAAAAAAAATACTTTAATTTGGTTAGAATTTAGGAAAAATCAAAAGTAAATAATGTGTAAAATAATATTTTTTTTTGACTAATTTGATATATTTTTTGTTTTCTTTCTTACTTTCTAATTATTTTTCTAAAGCAAGTAATTAAAATGCACATACATTCATATTTATCAATTTTAACAATTATTTGAATAGCATTCATATACCTAAAAAAAAAACTTCCTAACACGTCATTACATTTAATTTGCCCTTATTTTATTTGTTTTAATTAAAAATTAGGAGTCTTTCATATTTATTGTCTTTAAAAATAAGGTAAAAAATTATTTTTTTAACGGAGACAATCCTAAATTTGCTAAAATTTCTTTTTATTTTTTAAAATTTCAGTGAAACACCCTTCCTCGCTCAAATATATACGGATCTGCTAGAAGATCACCATATATAATTCTTTTTTGACTTTTTTATTTTTTTGGTGGGGGATGGAGGAGAGTGGGTGTAGTGCAATACTTTATTATTATTCCAACAACTTACAATAATAAATAGAATCTACTTAAACTATAAAAATTGATAAAAGTAAAAAGATAAGTATTTAACTGTTTATATAAAAATTTAATTCTTGAAGGAATAAATTTAGATTGAGTTTTTAATTATTCTTTAAAGACCATATCTCGTATATTATTTTTAAAAATGATTTTTAATTGAATACTTTTTGTGTTCATTTAATATCATTAATTAAATGTTTAGATGTATTCAAATTAATTTGCCTAATTTAATAATAATAATAATAAATAATCACATGTCTACAAGTAAAAATAGGAGAGATAAAAAGGTTTACAAATAAAATATGAAAATATTTAATTTTTAATTAAGATGAAAGAGATATTGCCTGTAATTGTGCCCTAATCAACACAAACACGTTAACCCACTTTAGGAAGAATTAATAATGATAAAAGGGGATGCAATTATTCTGCAATCATAAAAGGATTTTCCAACACAGAAAAGAAAAGAAAAGAAAGGGAAAAATTCCTCTTGAAGAGGCTTACAAGTTAAAAAGAAAAAGTGGAGAATGCACCGATTGAGCAGCAGAAAATTTTGCTCACGCGGCTGGAAAATTCATTGGTGTTTTTACAAGGCAAGCTACACTTTTGCTAGTGTTGTGTGGGTCCCACGCATGGAGGTGCGCTGAAATCCAGCCAAGCGCGGCCTTGATCATCGCTGTGCTGCCTCCACGGGGGAGGCCTTCATTGGTGAATTCCACAAAAGGGTCCACCTCCAAATGCCAGCTGGGAGCACATCGGCCCTGTGAATAAGACCAAACCACCAAACTAAGAGCCAGCGTGTAGAGAATAATGCGACGCGTAAAATTGCATTAATGCTATATTTACAGCATTTTTAGTGACGTGGCAATTCTAGGCTTTTCTTTCACATGCACCCGTGGGCCCCACTACAGACTGTTTTCAAGCGCCACACTTCTGTGTCTTGCTGGTGAGGTGGGCCCCGAACAGATGTCCAATTTTTTGCAATCTTTTCGAACACTGCGCGCCGATCTGACGCCTTGTTCTGCCACGTCAGTGATTGGCCCATCCCTACGAACGGCTCAGATGCCACGAGAACCCTAGCTTATGAACCATTCCCTTTTTATAAATCGGCATATATATATATATATATATATATATATATATTAATTTTAAAAAACTTCCATTTATATTTCTTATTTATAGGTTCTGCTGCTACGGATCTGCGCTACCTTAGACGCTCTTGCTTCTGTCGTGAAGAGATGGATCGCACGAGTGCCTTCGCCGTTGCATTCATCTGCATCATCGTGGCCGGTGTCGGAGGTCAGTCTCCGGCCGCCGCCCCTTCTAATACTCCGCCGACTGCGGCGGCTCCCGCTGCTGGCACGCCCGCTTCGTCGCCTCCTACTGGCGCCACCGCACCTTCGACGCCTAAATCGCCAGCTCCAGCCAATGCTCCCGCTTCACCCCCGCCCGAGGCTTCATCGCCACCTGCCAAAGCTCCGGCGGCATCGCCAAAAGCAGCGTCGCCTAAATCTTCTCCGCCGCCCGCCGCGACTCCGGCGAACTCGCCACCTGCCTCGACTCCGGCGAACTCGCCACCTGCCTCGACCCCGGCCAGCTCTCCCCCTGCTGAGACTCCGGCGAGCTCACCGCCTGCTCCGGTTCCCGTCAGCCCCCCTCCGTCGACTCCACCTAAGAAGTCTCCTGCCCCTAAGAAGTCTCCTCCCGCTCCGGAGCCTGTGACTCCTCCAGCCGCTTCTCCGCCGGCACCTGTGCCTGCACCGCCTGCTGATGTTCCGGCGCCGGCTCCCGCGAAGAAGAAGAAGAAGGGTAAGAAGAGTCATGCGCCTGCACCGGCACCGTCGAACAAGCTCCTGGGTCCGCCCGCACCGCCGTCAGAAGCGCCTGGACCGAGTCTGGATGCGTCCTCGCCTGGTCCTTCGGAAGCTGCAGATCAGGTACGTTTGCTTGATTCTTTTTCGTCCAGATCTGATCAAACTCTAGCATTTCTCTTGGTAAATAGATGATAGATCCATGCCTAAAGACACCTCGTACTGCATTTCAGTTTAATTTTAGACACATTACGCCTGCCTACTGCGTATGGTAGTGAACAGTGAACTCAACATAGAACAACAGTACTGTTAATGGGCACTGTGATTCTGTGAAGACGACCTTCTGGTCTTCTGCTTCACCATTACTAGTAAGCAGCAGCGTGTGCAGGAGTTACTGCTTTGTCAGTCGCCTTTTCGGGTGGTGTGATACACGCGCCACCACAAGTGTCGGTGTTTTTCCCCACGCGCTGAGCGAAGAGTGGGACCACATTGGGACACCACAGAAGTGCATTGGAGAGAAACCTGCACTGTAGAAAACCCTAGGCCGGCGGAAGCGCCGTAGGGGTATCACTTTGTCAAGAAGGCTATGCAGTGTGCACAGTGCACCGCATCGATGAATCATTATTCCTATTTAATTTTTTCAACTGCCAGTATTGCCTATTGAATGAGGCCTTTTAATTTTTCTCTCTGAAGATTGGTTATTATTATTTTTGTGAAACATTGAAAAGAAATTAAAGGCTGTATCGTCAAAATGTCTTAGATTGGTTTAGCAAAAGATTTGAGATGGAAGTAAGAGCATTTTAGTAGATTAGGATTAAGAGAAGAGTATTGCATTCAGTGTTTGTCTTTTTTAAATTACTATGTTTGGAAACATTTGGTCGAATATAAATAACGTTTGGTGTGAAAAAAATAAATGCAGAGCGGAGCAGAAAGCGTGATGGGGCTGAAGAAGGTGGTCGGAAGCTTCGTATTGGGATGGGCGGCGGCGGGATTGCTTTTGCAGTGAGGTGGCTGCCACCCATTTGTTTAATCTTTTGTTTTTTAACTATTCCCCATGCTGTCTGGTGAAGCACAGCTGTCGGTGCTTGTTTGGGGGAGGTTAATCTTATCATTGTTTATTGAACTATTTATCGGATTGGCTTTGTATTCTTTTGGGGGAGTCTGAGGTGGGGAAACTTTGTACTTTGTAGTTTTGTATTTGGTGACTTTCCTTCTCTTATGGGTCATTTGGGGGTACTCTTATTCTTTTACCCACTTAAAATATATTTCTCTTCGTCACTTTTATTTAAATCATCCTCCAATTCTTTTGGTTTTAATTAATTTGGAGTTTTAAGAATTGGGCCAAAAAAGAAAAGAAAAAAAAAAAAAACTGTTTTTGGAGGAAATATGATTAGACAATTACTTGTTTTATACGTCATTTCCATGCTTATTTACTTAAAACATAATATGAGGTGGAAATGTCAAATGCTTTTGAATTTTCAATGCTACTTTTTATAGTGTATTTTGTTTTTTGAAAGCAATGTCAAATGCTTCAAGTCATAAGGATTGGGCAAGAATATATATTACATCAAGCAATGGGTAGCATTTTTTTGTTTTAGCATATTATTGATTTTGAAGGTATATTAATATAGTATTTTATGATTGGTAATTAGTGAGCCCTTTGGAGTGAGTCATTTCAGTTAAGAAGACTTATATTTGAATCACGAGGGGGATGGATCACTTCCATCTTTGTTTCATGCGGATCTCCAATTTTAGTGGCTGATCAAGATACCTACATCAGTTGCTGCCTATTCACTTAGTCCAGAGGTCAAATACATGGAAGATATAATGTTAAAGGGCTTTAGTTTGAGTGGTTGAAGCATTTTTGGTATCATAAAATTTTAGACCGGTTGTCACTTAGAATTAGCATAAACTTCTCATAATCACTTCGTCAAGTTGGAGGCTAGGCTCGAGGACACTTTTTGTGGTGAGGTGGAGGATGTACTCTGAAATTTTCTACAAGGAAAATGAGCTCAAAATGCAATTGAAATATTAAGAAAGAATTTTAAATTATTAAATTTCATGTATGCATGACATATACCACTTTTTCATTTCTTTTTCTTTTTTTAAATTGTTGTACTACTTTACACATGATGAGACGGACAAAAACGATAAGTAGAAATGTGATAGAAAAAATCATCACTCTTCGAACTATTGATCCTAATATGATCCAAGATTTAGGTTATCCAAGTAGAAACTTATAATGATAAGAAATTGTTTCCAATTAGACTTTGTAGATATACTTGAAGTCAGGCAACAATAAATTTATAAGGTACTTCTAATAAATGATGGTTCATTATGAAGCTGGTTAGAGTTATCCATTGAGCTAATGCATTCTAATAAATGATGGTTCACTGTGAAGCTGGTTAGAGTTATCCATTGAGCTAATGCATTCCGTATCAACTATAGACGTTTTTCTAAGCTTGTACTTGGGCAAATGTTCTTGGGAGGAGGTTAAACTGTGGGGGAGCTCAAGAATGAGGTTAAGTATCACTACGATCTATATACATGTACGAACTATTTTTCTTAAAAAATAAGAGCATATGCATTTTGGAACAAGACTTTCATCTACTCTTGCAATGCGAATAACTACTCAACAATAGGAAGGACTTGGGTTGGGATTGGATTTAGACTATTTAGTAGAGGGTTGGGGGGCTCTTTTAAGCGAAAGAAGACCAAGCGACATCTGTCTTCTGTAGTTTAAAGAGCTAGTTTGGTGCGAGTTTTATAGTGCAAACGGGAGCAAGTGATGACTTTTCATCAACCCTTTTCTTAAACAATGTGAATTTGTTAATGTGGATTCTGATTTAGGCAGTGAGGCTAAGCCAATTTAGAACTAGTATCTATAAAACATAGCAAAAAGGGTTGTTAAATGCCAGACCTTGAAAGATCCTTTAATGCCTTACCTTTATTGCCATTTATAGAGCATCAATGGTCTCCTCATTAACTTGCTATTATGTATGCAAGTAAACATACATGTGCTTAATAGTCCATTTCTGTTGGTATACCTATGAATGTAATGTGAAACCCCTCTTAAAAAAAACTATATCTTACGTGTTCTCAATCTTATAATTGAGATCTTGGCATCTCACATGTTCAAATTATGTGAAAGATAATTTACTTTTCTCATTTGACCACATAGACTTCTATTAATCACTAGCCCAGACACAACACCCAACATCAACTATCATGATTTGTTTGTACATAAAAATGAAATGAAAATAACCTTTTTAATTTGACATATTCACTATCTAAACTTTTATTTCATTCCATCATACCAAATACTCAGATCATCATATCATTCTGCATTATTTCAGATTCATCAATTCATAAAACTAGATTTATGAGTATACAATAATATTGAATGACTCAAAAAATTATTTTTTTAAATAAATTAAAAGGATTGAAACAAAATTTATAAAATTTTAAAACTCATAACACCCTATTTGTGAGTGCACAAACCTGAGGTTCACGTGAGGAACACCAGGGAGTGTCTCCCTCGCCCATATTCAATTCCCAGCATAGCAATAATAATGCAGCCCATATTTTAAGATAAGGTTCTATTATATGATCCTAATAATTAATTTCAACTGTAGCACACCATTTTAAATTTCTTTTGCTAACGTTAGGTGCATACACAATCCGTACCAAATTTTAGGTAGAATCACGTGCTCCGCATTTTAAATTAAAAGCTAAAATCTTGTATTGAAGTTTCGTGAGTCTATAGTACACATTACACACCCCCAACATATATTAAAGTTTTTTTAAAACATTTTATAAATATTTTATAAGGGTCCGTTTGGATCAAGAAATTTACTTTAGGAAAGGAAAGAAAAAATAAGGTAGAAACTCATTTTTTTTTATATTTTTCTTCTCTATTAAATACTATCCAAAATAAAATTTTATTTTAATATGATTGAAAATTAAGAAAAACTAAATATTAATGCTGCGTAAAATCAAATTTTTGTCTATAAATTGTTTTTATTTTTATAAACATAAAAATGTGAAATGTTTAATATTTCCCTTTCCTTTTCTAAATATTTTTAAAATTCCAAACAAAGGCTAAATGATACTTTTACCGTTAATTTTGATTGTTTACTTTCTAAGTGAAAAGGTAAAAAATACAATGTTTAATTTGCCATTTGATTAGGAAACCCAAACGATAAAATTGTTATTTGATGCATGAAATAAAAATAGAATGAAATCATAAATTAACCTCTATACTATTAAGCAAAATCTATTCTAATCCTTATAATACTTTTAATTAGTATAATTAATGATTTTTACTTACTAATTTTATACAATTATTTTTGTCATCCTAACTAAATTTAAAAATAATAGTTATTCTTCCTTAAATATATAAAATACATGTTGAATTGATGCATGTTACACATTGTATCGCTATTACTTTACACAAAGTAAGCGACAAAATGAAATCTCATTAACTTTTATTTGTAATGAAGTAATTATGACTCAAGTGTTTAATTAGAATAAAGTAATTCAAAAATAATTTTTCTTTTTTCCGTAACTAGTAATATTTAGGCCCCCAAATAAGTCGACTAATGCAAAGCCGAAGGACCTTCCATTAGATTAGTTTAGATGACGACTTTAATTGAATAAAATAAGTAAGTACAGGTCCTTAGTTGTTCAAATTGAAAGTATAGGAACTAAAATAAATTGTAGGCGATAGTACAATGACTAATTATCATTTCATCATAGTACAATGACTAATTTATCATTTCATCCAACAAAATAAATTGAAACAATAGATTTTGTTAATTTATGTCATGATAACATAAAAATAAAAATGAAACAATTGATTTTGTTAATTTATACCAAGATAATATGATAATATGTTGAAAAATTCAAACTTTTTTTTTTTTGCTTTATTAAAAATTTATTGAGCTTGAGCCACATTTATTGGTTTTTCCCTTCAATTTTTATTCTTCTTTAGGTGTCATCTAAGGTCTTTACTTAATGTTTCTCTTATCTTTAATTCTCTCAAAATCACTGAGTGAAATTGAGCTTTCATTAATCGAGTGTTTTGTACAAAAAAAAAATTCACAGTTATTCACTTATGCGCGATACAAATACATTATTCTTAAAATAAAATAGGTCTTCAAGTCTTGGACTGCTCTGTTGAGGCTTTCTTTATCACTTGCCGCAAGAAAAGAGTTTTCAATGTTAGTTCACAATTAAGGCAGAGTGGACCCATTGGGCTAATTTTGTAATTAAAATTCAGCATAGGCCCATATTGGCATGTTTTTGAAAAGGCAAGCTTGGGGCTTGATTCTAGCAGATTTAAAAAGGTTAATTTTAGGCCCAATTTTTGAAGGTCAGCCCATTTTGGGGAAAATAACATTAAATTAAGCCTAATTTAAAGCCCACCCTCAATAGCCTCACACGGCTATTCCCGTGACAGACAAGGCATGCGTGCCTTCTCTCCTTTCCCACGAACCGGTTTTCAAGGTGGTTAGTTCCCATGGCCAACCACCTTCACTCTTTTCCCCATAAATTGATTTTAATACCAGCTTGCCTATAAAAGGGCAAGAGACTGAGAATGGAGAGAAGGAGAGAAGGAGAGGGGGGGGGGGGGAGATTTTGAAATTTAGAGGGGATTGAATGTCACGCCCAGAACCCGGAAATGGATCCTAGGTGTGAATATAGTAACCTAACCTGTCTCTATATGGGGGGGGGGGGAGATTTTGAAATTTAGAGGGGATTGAATGTCACGCCCAGAACCCGAAAATGGATCCTAGGTGTGAATATAGTAACCTAACCTGTCTCTATATCAATTAAAACATACATGATACAAATACCAAATGAGGGTCCGACCTCGTGGGGTGCACGGATGCCCTTAAAACATAAACATACACATCCATACTCATCAAATACACATCGGAATACGGTCTTTCTATACATGTACAATACCATACCAGAGTCTATACAAAGCTAGGATATACATTCCCATAATTACAAAACATACCCTGGGTGTCTACAAAAACCATCATGACAACCCAGTTACAAAAACTCATACCTAAACAGGCACTAAGAGCAGCTAACGACACCCCTGCTTCCAAATGCTAAGATGCTAATTACGGCTATCTGAAGGACCTGAAAACATTTTTACGTACATTCGGGGTGAGATACCTCTCAGTAAGGAAGAAAACAAGTTATATCAGTGTGTGACATACCGATGCTATTTTACGTAAAACATAACACCATACAATACGATACAGTTCGAAAACATTTCTATATAGTTATAGTATTTTCACAAATCCATTCTAGTACATACGATACCCAAACATACGGTCAGTGTCATCACACTAATATGCAACTACTCTATGAAACCCAAAACTTCACAGCAATTATGTTGCCAATACAAGCACCCAAAACCTTATGGAAACCGAAGCCCCACAGCGATAGCGTTGCCACTACGGTGTAGCGCACACCCATCGGTGACCAGTTGGAACACACAGGCGATATTTCATACCCTCAGATATAGAACTGGACACTCTCGCCCACGGTTTTGACACCGATATATGGCATAGCGTACGGTAATTAGCCGCCACATAACTGTTTTAGCGTACGATATATAGCCGCCACTAGCTGATTTCACAAAACCTGGAATCATTTTAGAGCTCACACTCCTATACATATTAGCGTATGGTAATTAGTCACCACTAGCTGTTTTACAAAATACTTGGAACAATTACATACAACCATACATTCCACACTTATTTGGTTTACGGCAAATCATATCGTTTTCCATTTCAAGCAAATAGTTTTATACAAATATGGATAACATTCATCTCAATAATATAGTTTAAACAAAACAAACAGTTTTTCAAACAAAGTAGAGATGATACCCGAAATCTTCAAATTTTCCTGAAAACTGTAACCCAAAAATCCCGTATTTTACCCAATAGATTTTTCTAAATAAGCAGTCAAAATATGCATATGATCGTAGCCTATAAACTTACCGATCCCGATTTTGAAAATAAACTGATATAAACAAAATCCCCTTACCTTAATTCGAAATCCAACTACGAACTCTACAATCCCCAAAACTACGAACCGAGACTCCAAAACCTATAAACCATAGTACAATACATGCTTACAACTCATACTACTACACATATTTCGAATCAGAAAAGAAAACCGAGCCTTACCTCGATTTTAGCCCAAAACCCGAAATTGCTCAAAATGAGATTCCGATCTGCTAAAAACGTAGAGAATCCTACCCTGATCTACGCAGTAATGTTGGATTTACAAATTAGGTGACTAATGGAGAAGAAACCTAGATAGAGAGAGAGTTCTTCAAGTTCTAGAGAGAGAGGGAGAGGATATTTTTAGATAGCTTAGTGATAAAGCAAAGGAAAGTGATATTTATAGCCCTTGACTCGGCCGCCCTCGTTGACGAAATGGCACCCTCGTTGACGAAACGGCGCCCTTGTCTATGAGCCACTGAAGATGCCTCATCGATGAGCCTAAGATTCTTAGTTTCCCAAAATCTCTCGACTTCTCCTCATCGACGAGCCACTTAATTTCGTCAACGAGAATAGTGATTACGAGTCAAAACTGCGTAATTGGGCATTTTAACCCGGGTTTTACGGTTTATATTTTTAATTAAATGTCCAAAATCCCATATTTTAATAAAATGCCAAAATCATCATTCTTACACTTTATTGCACTATTTATGAAGTTTTGGTAATTTTTTGTCGCAGGAAAATTCCCGGAAACCAAAATCGATACCTGTTCGTATTTCGTGCATAACTTTTCCGTCCGAACTCCGATCGAGACGATTCAAATTTTTGGAAAAAGAGGAAAGGATTATCTACAACTTTCATGTTTTGAGTTTTGTGAGATACGGACTCCAGAAGAGCATAATTTGCGACGAACAGAGAACAAATAAAATGAGAAAAAATATATATATGAATGGGTATTTGATGTGACTTGGCCATGCATGGCCGGGTCGGGTTGGGTAATCCGGGTCATAGGGCTTTTCCCCATCCCCTTTAAATCTTCTCTTCTTCCTTCTTCTTTTGGGGAAGGCAACCCGTGGGGGCTCTCTCACGCTCCTCTGTTCTTCTTCTTCCTCTTCATCTTCTTCATCTTCTTTTTCTCTTAGTTAGTTTTTTTTCTTGTCTTTCTTTCCCGCTGGCCTCTCTATCCTGCTCCTCTGTTCTTCCTCACACCAGCCCCTACACCAACTCCTACCCGCAACCCCTGCTTCCCGCTGCAACTCCTACCCAGTAGAGCCACGGCCAGCCTCCCTCCATCTTCACCCTGCTACAGCCCGCACAGCAGCAGCTCCTCTGCTGTCAGCTCCAAATTTTCACCCCTCCAGCAGCTCCTCTGTTACTACCACAGCACACAACTCATACGAACACAGCAGAGGCCAGCAGCAACTCAGCAGAAGACAGCAGCAACTCAGCAGACCAGCAGCTGCCCTCTCCAGCAGATCCTCACGGTTCTTCCACAGCAGCTGTGAACACACAGCTGCCCATCCTCTGTTTTCTCTATCTCTCTCTCCCTTTGCTTTTCTTTTATTTATTCTCTTATTATTAAGTTGGTTATGATTAATGTTTTTATTTATTGAAGTTAATTGGAAAAAAAAATTGATCTTGAATGATATTGTATTTCAATTATTTATTTGAATTCTCAAGTAATTTTAGTAGTGAATTTTTATTCATTTTAATTTAATTATTTTTATTCGTAATTTTTTGTTAAAGGTTCGATTTTTATTGTTTACGTATGTGTTTGATTGAGTTTTTATTGGTGCGTGTTTTAATTTCGTGTTCAAAGTTATTGTCTTTAGTTAGCGTGAGTTTTGATACTTGCTTGATTAGACGTAGGATTTCCATTTTTTTCTATTGCAAGCATGAGTAGCTAAGTTCGGTAACTCGGGGTGTGGGTTGATGTCGTTTGCGTTTCATGGTTTATTAGTTATCCTATGATATCATTGTTAAACTTTTATTTAGTTAAAACCGAAAATTGAAGGGATCGTTGATAAATTGCTAGCTCTTGCTTCTTGTTTTGTTGTTGACGTTAGGCACATCAAAACCTTGATTTAATCTAGGATTTTCATCAACTAATTTACACGACATTCGGTTGATGCGTAATAAGAGTTTTTTATTTTCTTCCGTTTGGATGTGGCCAATTTACTCGATCTTTAGTGAGAAAATTTCATCTTATTAATACCTTGATTGGGTTAACAAGAAGAGGAGTAAGGCCTAGGAAATTAGTAAACGGTGGAAGCAAGCAGACATTGACCCGTAACCCGAGTGTTTGGTAAAATTGTTTTAGTCAATCTGTTTAGTTTTGGTTGCGTTAGTAGGTTTGCATTTTTGGAAAATTGATAAAATTTCATTCTCATTTTGATAGTTTATTCAAGCATCTCCCACTTTGTTTACTGTTTTCTCAAAAGCATAAAAGACCCGACCAAAAATATTTTCAACCCATATTTTACAGCAACAGGATTTCACTAAACTTTCACAAATATTTTGATGCTCAGTGGTCCTTGTGGAATACGATCCTGGACTCATCCTTGATACAACTTGACACTTCTGCACTTGGAAGCATAACTCAGAACGAGTCAAATAGAAGGGATTTCGTTGACTAACCTTGACCTTGTTGACGAACTCTGCACAATTTACCAATTAACTCTACATATCAGCGTATGGTAATTAGTTACAACTCTGCACAAATCGAGCCTTACCTCGATTTTAGCTCGAAAACTGAAACTACTCGAAACGAGATTCCGATTTGCTAAAAACGTAGAGAATCCTCTCCTGATCTGCACAGTAACATCGGATTTACGAATCAGGCGACGAATGACGAAGAAACCTAGAGAGAGAGAGAGAGTTCTTCAAGTTCTAGAGAGAGATGGAGATGATATTTTTGAGATAACTTAGTTATTAAGTAAAGGAAAGTGATATTTATAGCCCTTGACTTGGCCACCTCGTTGATGAAATGGCACCCTCGTCGACGAGACGGTTACCTCGTCGACGAGCCTAAGATTCTCGGTTTCCCGAAATATCTCGGCTTCTCGTTTTTAACGAGCCATTGAAGTTCGTCAATGAGAATGGAAGGGATTTCTTCCACTAACCCTGGCCTTGTCGACGAACTCTGCACAATTGACCAATTTACCCTTCTTTTACATAATTAATCCATATATCACGGTTCGGGTTCTTACATTGAAGTAGAAATTAGAGAGACCAAAATTGAAGCTTAGAGGGGGCTGAAAAAATGGGAGAGAAACTGAAATCAGTATAGTGAAGAGGGCGGGAAATTCAAATTGCAAAGGCTAGAGAAAGAGAATATAAGGTTGGAAAATTTGCATTGAAAGGTTAGAAAATACCAAAAAGCAAAGGAATTGGAAAAGATTTTGGGAAAAATCTATGTAGTAACTTGAATCACGGAAATAAAGAAATAAATAAAATAAAATGGAAAGGGGAAGAAAATAGGGAAATTGGTTTGGCACAGGACCAAACCGTCGATGGTTTGAGGGAGTCTTAGAAAAACCGTCGATGGTTACGACTACAGAGAGCAATTTAAGTGTCAAACCATCGACAATTTCAGGGAGTCTCAGAAAAAATCGTCGACGGTGTCATGGAGTCTTAAAAAAACCGTCAACGGTTTTCCTGCAAGGGCAAACAACTAAGAGCATTACATGGGCAAAACAGGTTTG
The DNA here is from genome assembly GCF_029873635.1 of Malania oleifera. Lineage (NCBI taxonomy): Eukaryota > Viridiplantae > Streptophyta > Magnoliopsida > Santalales > Ximeniaceae > Malania > Malania oleifera. The sequence goes on from NC_080417.1 coordinate 12,471,169, forward strand.
ATAAGTGGCCAAACCGTTGACGGTTTTCCTACGAGTTGAGTTACTTAAGGGCTAAGTAATACATTTTCTTTCATAACTCTCACATATTCTCTCTCTCTCTCTCTCTCTCTCTCTCTCAAGCCTCCTGGATCACTCATGAGTGCTCCTCGATCCTCTCTCCCTCCTCCCGACATGTAGGTCGTTGATCCTCGACAGATTTGAAAGGTTAGGTTTCGTAATTTCGAAGGTTTTAGGTAGTTTTTCGGGAACAGGTAAGAGGATTAAATTATGTCAGTTATTTTTAAAATATAAACCGATTAAATTGCAGTATATGTTTACAGAAACGGTATATATGATTTTCTGAACAAATCAGGCATAGGAAAATGGTTGTTTTGACTTTTATACATTTTTAGGGAAAACTAAAGTGAATGGTTTGAACATCTCCTATTTTCAATAAAATATATAGTTTGAGTTAAATTAAACCTTGGAGATGCTCATACCCTTATTTTCAGTAACTTGTATGTTTTCGAGACAGTTTATTATATTTATGGCTTATTAGATAAAAATTGTGTGGCATTAGAATGATTTAAAATGGCATAAACAAACATAATGTTTATACAGTTATGATACAGTATGATACGACGACCATCGGCGGGGGGATGACACTAGACTGCAATATATGAATATTAGAATTAGACTTTTCTAGATGAGAAAGAGATTAACCTGTATTGTTTGGCAACTCCCTGAGTAGCGACGGCGTGCAGTTTCTGTGATCTGTCCTCAACTGCGAGGACTTGCAATTTTGTCACAAATTATTGTTCTATGCTACCCCTCATGCGTCTCCCCAGAAAAAATCCTTGAGTCTTGGAGTTCGCTCCGTAGGGAAGAAAAGCAACGATGGACGGAGGAGAGCTTCATTTTTTTATAACCTACTGATCGTAACCTATTGCAAAGAAGAGAGGATGTGATGCGGCGGTGGGGCAGGGCTACGGCAGAGACAACGGCTATAGAGCTGCGCCAAAGATGATGGAGACCGCGATGGCTACGATAGAGATGATGAAGGCTGCAACATCTATGGCAGAGATGATGAAGGCTTCGACTAGGTTCTTTCAAGAGAGATGCGAAGTAGCAAGTAGGTTGCCGGAGCTGGGTCGCTGGAGCTATGACGAAGAAGACAGAGACGAAGAGAGAGATGGGCACGATGGCAGCGAATGGTGGGGTGGCGACAGAGATGAGCAACGTGATGGTTATTGGGCGTCGAGCTGTCCGAGTGTGGCTCGTTGCTGGAGATGATGATGGTGGTGCCAGCGTTGGGGAAGGCGAGATAGAGAGTGGCTGAAGAATTGCCGGTGGCGAGATGGAAACGATGAGGTGCGTGAGCGACTGAGATAGTGCGATGGGTGAAGAGCGTTGCCGTGGAGAATGACGCTGGAGCTGGGTCGCCGGAGCTACTGTTGCAGGTGGGCGTGACCATTCTGCTATGCTGGTCTGCAAGAGAGACGAGTGGGGATGGAAAGAGGAGGGATTAGGGTTGGTGTTTTTGAGCATTGTTTCCTATTTACCATCAATTACGTAATTACGTAATTATGAAGATGAATTATTATTAACAAGAATGATTTATGATAAAGACATTACAGGGACATTATGATTACTTTCTATTATGGATTGTAGTTAAGTAATTGACTAATATTGTAGTACATGAAAGGAAAGATGTCACTTTAATAATATTTACCGACATGACTCGTGTTAGTGAGTTATTTAATTATGATATTATAGTAATCTCACTAAAAGCATGAATAAACTAATAATTATGTGCATATTATGGTTATCTTGTTAATCCAACTTAATGTCATTCATATGGGCCACATGAAGGATAACTGTACCATATGATAAGGGAAATGAAATAACTTATGATAGAGGTAATGAATTAAATGGATTAGTTTAATTAGTGTGAGATTATAATGACCGGAAGTTGAAGAGTTTCCTATGTATCTATATATATAGCTATTGTTATGGGAGTAGTGGAATGAATATATTATTTTATATGATAATAGAATAAAAGTAAGGCATATAGGAATTGTCCTCTCTTTGCCTTGACTCCCTGTTCATCAGTCATATTTCCATAAATTTGGTGAAGTACGAAAAGAGATCGGGATGAAGTGAGAGAAACAATTTCTACGGTTCATATGAGTGTTTTTCTCGATTAACATACACCATGAACGATTTTAGTATGTAAATTTATGATTTTCTTTACTTTCTGCATAAATATAACATATATGTGAAGTTCATGATAATATAAAGATCCTGTGTTTATAGCAGTGTTTATAGTAAATAACAACGATGGAGTAGTTGAATATTTAATATATATTTATTATCCCAATGCTTGTGCCGTCATTATAGGGTTATGCCACAAAGATAAGTAAGAGCATTTGAATTTTCTTACCCAATTTTCCCACTGCCTGCCACACATTCTTATGCAAACAATAATAAAAACGTATCCTTCCTAGCTATATTTTTTTAGAACTCTCCCTTATTATATATACATATATATTTTTAGCTCCAAAAAACATGTGAATGATTGAACTTAGGAAGTTTAATATGAAAAGTTTCAAGTCTTTAATTTTGGGAAAAAAAAAAAAGAAAATAAGATTGAGATTGAGAATACAATACACTCTTTCCATACTTGTCATCCAATGGACCTCCCAATTGATTGAAAAGAAAAAATATATATTTTTTCTTGTCATCCAATGGACCTCCCAATTGATTGAAAAGAAAAAATATTTTTTTTTTTCGAAAAAAAAATTGTATAGGCTATTGAACTATGCACGAGTAAATAAAATTGCTATATATTTATTGAACTTCATTTAATTTTTTATTTGAATTAAATTAAAAGGTTTGATATGTCGTACATGCAAATTTTGTTATTCGCATTGTAGGCTGACAGATAGACTTTCTTTACTTTTTACAAGTAATGATTTTAACATTTAGGGTTATTAAATTAAAAGGTTTGATATGTCGTAGACTTTCTTTACTTTTTACAAGTAATGATTTTTACATTTAGGGTTATTTATGATCATTCATTCAATATTTTTTTTTTCTAAAATTTTCATATAGGCATTTCCACAGATTAAAAGGGCATAATTTTCAATACAATATATATTGAAATTTTAACATATAAGCATGACTAGGTGATTTGATATTGTTGTGTTAATAACTTGATTGCTTATTTTAATTTATAGATTTTAATCAATTATAAATGAACCACAATAAGAATCTGATTTTATCTATCTACCAATCACAACTACACATAAACTGAAACCTGTTTATTTCAATGTGTGCGTGTGTGCCAAGCCTGATCAAGAAAAATATTTATTCACCAAACAACATTCAGCAAAGCCACAATAATTTCAGCAAAACATAAACATGCACATCACAAACCACAAGAATGCATTTATGTGGTTCGGCCCAAAAATTGGCCTGCATCCACGACAAGAACTCACCTTTGGAGATGCTTTATTAAAGATGGTGGAAATAAATACATGTACACAGATTTACCTTTCTTGGCTTACCGATCTCCTCTGAAAATCAGTTCAAGAAACGACCCAAGAAAACCCCTCTTCGCACCTGCGAAAAACCCTAGGCTTCTTTTTATCTTCCTCCCTGATTTCCCTGAAAGAAACCCTCCCAAAACCTAGATCTATGCTCCCTATTTTAGCTTACCCAAGCGTGAACCAGCGCTGGCCGCAAGGAACTCCACCTGTTGAAGAAACCCTCTCTCTCGCAGCTGCTGAAGAAACTCCTCTATCTCGCGGCTTCTGAAGGCTCCTCTCTCTCGCGGCTGCTGAAGGCTCTCGGGTTCTCCAAGCAAGAAGTCTCAGCTACGACTGAAATCTGTTTTGAAAATAGAGAAAATTAAACCCCCGCCCCTACTGTTTTCAATTTACAACTAAAGAAAGGAGCAAATTACATCAATGCCCCCACCAGATAGGAAAGATAAAAAACAGCAGCCATTGGATCTCTTTTCAAATGGACGGCCCAGATTCTTTCCTTCTTCAAGCTTGACACTCCAACAATTCTCCACCTTGGCAAGCTTGTAACTCTTGCACTTCCTTAGCATCTCCTATGGCGGTTCCTGCAAAACAAACACTAGCAACTTCCAAGGTTAACCAAGTTTGAACAATGTTCAAACTTGGATTTAGGTACTACTTTAGTCATCATATCAGAAGGATTATCCTCCGTTGGAATTTTCCTTACTTCTATTTTACCACTAGAAATAATATCCCTCACAAAATGCAACCTAACATCTATATGCTTGGACCTATCATGATAAACATGATTCCTAACCAAATGAATAGTGCTTTGATTGTTACAATAAATTATAACGGTTCCACTATACATTCTTAACTCTAGACACGGTCTTTTTATCCATATAGCCTCCTTAAAGGCTTCAGTCATGACAATATATTTAGCCTCCGTGGTAGACAAGGCTACCACCGACTGCATGTGTGATTTCCAACTAATAGCACTACCTAAAAAAGAAAAGACCATACCAGACAAAAACTTCCTGGTATCTAGATTTCCAACATAATCAGAATCTATATATCCTTTTAACCCTATTTCACATTGCATATCCCATTTTCCAAATATTAATCCTTATTGTTTTGTTCTAGGCAAATATTGAAAAATTTGTTTCAAAGCATGCTAATGTGGTTTTCCAGGTTTGCTTATAAATCTACGCACTTGACTTACAACATAAGATAGATCAGGTCTATAACATATCATAGCATACATTACACTACCAACCATATAGCATAAGGTATTCTATTCATAAATAGTAACTCATTTTCAGTTTTAGGACACTGTTTTCTAGACAATTTAACATGCTGTGTGTAAGGACCCGAACTCAAATGGGTTCCTACACATAAATTTTTCAGCGGATGCAAATAAACCTAAATCATTTTTATTACCAGAGCACTAATTAGCTTTATTAAAAATATATGTCTCAACTATTAAAATGCAAACTTCTAAAATTCTAAAGTACACAAATATATTCTAAATTATATTATATTAAATTTTTATTCTACTCTGCTCTTTCTATTCCCGCCCATGCACTTGTTACGTCAGATTTCTGGTACACTCCTCAAAATGATTTGAAATGTAAAATAATGATTGGGGTGAGACGATGCTCAGTAAGTAAATAAGATTATTATTAGTGTGTGGTCAAAATGAGTTTTCAAAATATTTTAATTTCGTAAATAATATTTAATACTATAGTTTTAAAAATGCTTTTAAAATAAATGTAAATTTAAAAATTTCTGCATAAAAACTTTTGCCATCAACTATAACAGTAAAATTTTATAATCATATACTATAACTGTTAAATTAAATTTTTGACTTTAAAAATTGAAATTATAATTTTTAATTATATATATATATATACACTTTTCCTTATACGTTTCCTTTAAATCATCATTTAGGCACAATAATTGCCATGTTCATATAAACTTATTGTCACACCCCAAACTTGAAAATGAGACCCGGGGGTGAAAATGTAACCTAACCTGTCCCTGTATCATACAAATCATCCACAGATATAGTACAAAGGATGAGGGTCCGATCCCGTGGGGTTTCCACGCACCCTAAACTAGGCCTGGCAAAACGGGTCATAACCCGTCGGGTCACCCGGACCTGTCCGTTTAAAACAGGTCCGGGTTTAAGAAAGTTAACCCATTTAATAATTAGGCGGGTTACAAATTAACCCGTTTATAAACGGGTTAAGTGGGTTTGGGCGGGTCACCCGCCGGGTGACCCGTTAATTTCAGTTCAGTGCTTCTCACACGCGCACGCCTCACCCTCACGGTTCACACTTCACAATCACACACACTTAAAAAAAATAAACCCTAAGGTAAAGTTCCCCTTCCCGACTCCCTAACCAGCGCCGCGCCTCTCCAGTCTCCACTTCAGTCTCCATTCTCCAGTCTCCTCTTCTGGCGCCTAGGTCGTTTCTCTGACCTCCCGTCCACGACATCTTCTCCATCCCCAGCAACTTCAACCCCACTCACAGCCACACCGGCAACATAGCCGAACCTCCCATACCATAATGCCCAGAGCAGCAATTGTGAACCGGCACACCCCCACGATCTCAACACCGGAGCACAGTTGCCATCGTCACCCTTCGTCTCCGACAAGGTCCTGGACGAAAATGTCATTGCCAGCCTCCAGTCTCCAGTCTCCTCGTCTGGCCAGCTCCACCTCCACAGACCACTTCTCCACACGCGTCAACCCCCCCCAGCTCCACACACCATTTCTTTTTATTTAGAAATTAATAAATAAAATGCAATTTTTTTTAAATGTCATTTTATATGAAATTTTAAAATAAAAAAATTATATATTTTTAAACGGGTGACCCGTTACCCGCCCGTTTATTAAATGGGCGGGTTAGGGTTGGCATGTGTGTGATCCGTTTAACATTGATCCGTTTATGACCCAACTCGTTTATGACCCGGCCCGTTAGTGACCCGCCCAAACCTGGCCCGCCCGCCTGTTTTGTCAGGCCTACCCTAAACACATCCAAACACAATCATATATGTAGCGGAAAAAGTCATTCTATATATACATATGCAGTACCATACCAGAGTCTATGCAAAAGCAAAGACATGCTCTATCATACAACGTACACTGGGTGCCCAACACATCCCAAAATGGCAACCCATCAAACACAGTCCTAGCACTTACCCAAGCGCTAACCGTAGTACACCGACCACTATGCTCCCTACATCAGGATGCCAGTTCCGATTACTCGAAGGACCTATAGAAATGTACGTACAGTAGGGGTGAGACACCTCTCAGTAAGAAAGAACACAGGTTATATTGGTGTGTGACATTTGAGTGTTATCATGACATACTAACATGCCTAGTTCAATAGTCAAAACAATCAAAACTAGTTCCAGTATTTTCACAAAACAAGCAATACAATTTGGTGTTGTCACACCCTTCGACTCGAAGCCGGATTGTCTAGTGGTATTGCGCACTCTGCGGCAAAAGCCAAATATTTTTAAGCCTGGAACAATTCGGAACTCCGTTCCTATTTCACCAAGACACAACATATGCATGCTCATATAACCAAACAAACCACACCCATTTGGTAATCTAAAATCATTGTTTTCTAAACACATATAGTTTAAACAAGTTAAGGCACGACCATCCCTATAACACAGTATATATCAACATATACGTTTGGTTTTCAACAAAACCAGGGATGCAACCCGTCGCCCCTTTTTTCCCAAAACTATAATCATGAAAAACTCATAGTTTTTTCCGTTAGATTCCCCCAAATGAGTAGCCAAAACACACGCAGGACTGTGAACCACAGTTCTGCCAAGTCTGATTTAAAAAATAACTGATATAAACACAATTCCCCTTGCTTTTTCCCCGAATAGCTAATCTCGAACTTTAAGGTCCCTAAACAGCGAATCGAGTTCCAAAACCTACAATCAACAGTACAAAATATACTCACAAGACTGTTCCCTACAAAACTACATGATTAGAATTGAAAACCGAGCCTTACCTCCATTTTTTGCCAAAATCCAAAAATCTTCGAAACAGAATTCTGACATGTAAAACTTGTAGAGAATCCTTCCACAACCCATGTGGTAACTTCATATTTACGATTCTCGCGAAGAACAACGAAGAAATCTAAAGAGATAGAGAGTAGGGAGAGTTCTAGAGAGAGAGAGAGAGAGATATTTGAGTTTTCTTAGTTGAGAAGTAAAGAGAATTTTATTTATAGCCCCTTTGACCGAGGAAAACTCGTCGATGAGATAGTGTACTCGTCAACGAGGCTCTATAGTCCTCTCGTCAATGAGATGGTGGATTCGTTGAAGAATCCTAACATCACTGGTTCCCGAAACTCCTCGGCTTCTCCTTGTCGACGAGCCTCTGAACTTCGTCGACGAGAGATGCATGGCCTTCATCGATGAACTTTGGCTTCGTCGATGAAGCCTATTCAAATACCAATTTTACCCCTCTTTTAATTATTTAAACCCACTTATCACAATTCAGGTTCTCACAATCTCCCCTCACAAAAATTTCGTCCTCGAAATTTGCCATCTCTCGTTCACAAACTCATACATGGAATACATATACAGGAAATACCAACAAGAAACTGGCGACTACTACAGTGCAACCCCATCATACACATACATATATACACCCTCACTAATGGTAGAGGAGTACTGTGGTTACATATACAACTATCTCAGGAGTTCGCAATACACACACTCCCGACGACTAACCACCTATCCCAACCCAAAGTAGGATCATGTACAAGTGCTCAAAACAACTATGGATACTTCCGACATATTTTTGTTTCCAGTTCCCAAGAAGCTTCCTTAACCTCGTGGTTCCGCCGCAATACCTTCACTAACGGTATCTCTTTGGTACGAAACTTCTGAACTTTATGGTCCAGAACCTGAACAGGTATCTCCTCATACGCTAAAGTATCCCTAATTTCCAACTCATCATAGCTAATAACATGTGATGGATCCAGCAGGTATCTTCTCAACATGGACACATGAAACATATCATGGACCCTCGAGAGTGCTGGAGGTAGTGCAACTCTGTAGGCTACCGGACCCACTCACTTGATAACCTCGAATGGTCCGATATACCTCGGGCTTAGCTTGCCCTTCCACTTAAATCTCATCACCCCTTTCATCGGAGCGATACGCAGAAATACCTTACCCCCCACCTCGAACTCTAAATTACGGCGGCGAACATTTGTGTAGTTCTTCTGCCAACTATAAGCTGTTTTAATCCTCTCCCGGATCAAACCCACATTCTCAGACGCCTGTTGCACAAGTTCAGGTCCTAACACCTGACGTTCACCAACCTCATCCCAACACAAAGGAGATCGACACCTCCGACCATACAAAGCCTTGAACGGTGTCATCCCGATACTAGACTGGAAGCTGTTATTATAAGCGAACTCTACAAGTGGCATAAACTGTATCCAACTACAACCGAAGTCTAACACATAAGCTCGTAACATATCTTCCAAAATCTGTATCGTCCTCTCCAACTGTCCATCAGTCTGGGGGTGGAACGCTGTACTGAAAGTAAGCTTCATCCCTAGTGCCTCCTGTAAACTCGTCCAGAATTGAGAAGTAAACATCGAGTCTTGATCTGACATAATGGACACCGGTACCCCATGCATTCTCACAATCTTATGTACATACAATTCCTCCAGCTTACTTAAAGGATAGCCAACTTTCATCGGTATGAAATGAGCAGATTTCATCAATCTATCCACGATCACCCAGATAGCATTCTGCACGTGAAGCGCTGGTGGCAAAGCGGTCACAAAATCCATGGAAATATGCTCCCATTACCACACCGGAATAGGCAAAGGCTGCAACAGCCCTGCCGGCCTCTATTGTTCAGCTTTCACCTGCTGACACGTCAGACATTGCTCCATGAACTGAGCAATCTGCCTCTTCATACCAGACCACCAGAAGGTCTCATGCAAGTCCCGATACATCTTTGTACTACTAGGATGTACCATAAACAAAGAACGATGCGCATCCTCCAGAATCGTTCTTCTGATCCCATCATCGTTTGGAACACATAGCCTAGTCCCAAACCTCAGCACACCTCCCTCAGAGATGTTAAACTCTATAGCCAGTCCTTGCTGTACCTTTTCAATAACCTCTGCCAACTCTGCATCACTAGCTTGCGCGGCTTTTATATGCTCAAACAAGGTTGGTTGGACCACCAAACCAGCAAGATAAGCCTGATGATCACCAACCACCAACTCTATATCCGAGCTCTCCAAATCCCATCTAATGTGATACTGAGTTACAACCGTAGATACAGCCGTAGGTCCTGACTTCCGACTCAACGTATTAGCTACCACATTAGCCTACCCCGGGTGATAACTGATCGTGCAATCGTAGTCCTTAATCAACTCAAGCCACTGTCTCTGCCTCATATTCAACTCCTTTTGCGTGAAGAAATACCTAAGGCTCTTATGATCAGTGAAGATCTCACACTACACACCATACAAATAGTGTCGCCAGATCTTCAGTGCATACACAACAGCAGCCAATTCCAAATCGTGCGTAGGGTAGTTCTTCTCATATTCCTTCAAGTGCCGAGAAGCATAAGCTACTACCTTACCCTGCTGCATAAGCACACATCCCAGGCCTTTCAGCGTCACTATAAATCACAAACCCACCATCTCCCGAAGGAATGGTCAACACTGGAGCAGTAACCAGCCGGTGCTTTAATTCCTAAAAACACTACTCGCAATCATCAATCCAGTCAAACTGTACTCTTTTCTTAGTCAATCGAGTCAGAGGCCTAGATAGTTTAGAGAACCACTCCGCGAACCGACGATAATAACCCGCTAGTCTTAGAAAACTTCGAACCTTCTGCACATTCTTCGGCCTCACCTAGTCAACCACAACTTCAATCTTGCTAAGATCAACTGATATACCATCCCTAGTAACCACATGGCCCAAGAATGCAATCTGACTTAACCAGAATTCACACTTCTTCAATTTAGCATACAACTTCTTCTCCCGCAGAATTTGTAACACTAACCTCAAATGTTCCACGTGCTCTTTCGTACTCCTTGAGTATACCAGAATGTCGTCAATGAATACCACTACGAATCGATCTAGGTACTCATGGAAAACCTTGTTCATCAAATCCATAAACACCGCCGAAGCATTCGTCAACCCAAATGGCATGACCAAGAACTCATAGTGGTCGTATTTGGTTCAGAAAGCTGTCTTCGCAACATCCTCCAATTTGACCCTCACCTGATGATATCCTGACTGCAAGTCGATCTTTAAAAAGACCCGCGTCCTCTGCAACTAGTCAAAGAGATCATCTATACGAGGTAAAGGACAGCGATTCTTCATAGTTACCTTGTTAATCTCACAGTAATCAATGCACATCCGCATCGACCCGTCCTTCTTCTTCACAAACAATATTGGAGCTCTCCAGGGCAAAACACTAGGTTGAATGAATCCCTTGTCCAGTAATTCCCGTAATTGATCCTTCAACTCTCGAAGTTCCGCTGGAGCCATTTGGTATAGAGCTTTAGAGATCGGTGCCTTACTAGGCAGCAACTTTATCACAAACTCCACCTCACGATCCGGAGGTAAACCGGGTAAATCATCTGAAAACACATCTGGGAACTCTATGACTACCTGAATATCCTCGAGCCTCAACTCATCCCGTGACGGTTCCTTCATACAAGCTAGGTACCCCTGACATCCGTCCAAAAGTAGTGTCCTCACCTACAATGCCGATAGAATCTGTGGCGTCGAACGCACACACGATCCCATGAATTTATATTCCTGCTCCCTAAGAGGTCTAAACACTACTACCTTCCTACGACGGTCGATCAAAGCATAACTGCAGAGCAACCAATCCATCCCCAGTATGACATTGAACCCTAACATGTCGTATACCATAAGATTTACTTGTAGCAGCTTTCCCTGAATTTCCACTGTGCAGTTTACCAACATCTTACTACAGAAAGATACACTCCCAGAAGGCATAGTAACAGATAACACCTTATTCATGTCTCGGGTTTCAGCCCCTTATCGTCCAACAAAACTCACAGATACAAAAGAATGGGTTGCACCCGAATCAAACAAAACAGAAGCTTTATTTGAAAGTAACAATAAAGTACCTGTCACCACGTTCCCTGCATGATCAACATCCGCTGGAGTAAGAGAGTATACTCTAGCCGGAGCTGTATTCTTCTGAACGGTTCTTCGAGGTATCTGATTGCTCTCTCGATTCACACTAGATGCAGGCATCTCTCACCTCGGTGGATAATAATCACGAAACATGTGACCTAATTGGCCACAGTTGTAGCAATTACCTTCAAACAACCGGCACTCGCCCTCATGCCATTTATGGTATCTGGCACAACGTCCACGAGTGTGGCTCATCTGAGAATCCTGGCGCTCGGTATTCTGACGGTAACCCAAGCCCTTGTTCCTCTTCTTCCACAATCCCTGACGAGATCCTATCTGAGAACCAGAAGGTAATGTCCTCTTCCTCGATTCCTGATCCACCTCGTCCTCTAGGATACCGGTCTCAATCACCGTGGCTTTATCCACCAACACTGAAAACTCGTGGATCTGAAGCATACCCACTAATCTGTGGATATCCTTGCTCAAACGCTTCTCGAACCTCCGAGTCTTCTCGTACTCGCTCGAGATCAAACACGATGCAAAGTAGGACAACTCTATGTACCGATCCGCATACCCCTGCACAGTCATATTCCCCTGAGTCAGAGCAGAAAACTCATCCACCTTCGCATCACGTACTGAAGTCGGGAAGTATCTATTGAAGAACACCTCCTTGAAACGATTCCACGTCATCTCCTCTGAATCGGCTCTCTACTTCTCCAATAGACTCACCGCTGTCCACCATCGACCCACCTCTCCAAATAGCTGGAAGGTAGCATAGAGAACTTGCTGCCTATCCGTGCAGTGCAGAACTTCTAGAATCCTCTCAGTCTTCTCTACCCAGTCCTCCACTATCGTTGGGTCAGGTCCTCCAGAGAACGTCGGAGGATGCATGCGTGTGAACCTATCAATGGTGCACCCCGCAGCAAGAGGAGAGCGCTCACGTCTCCTCACACTCCGCCCAATCTCCTGTAATACCTACCTCGTCAAACCTCGAGGCACAGAAGGAGACTCATCATTCACAGTCTCCTCGGAGCCACTCCCCAAGTCATTATCCTTGGGCTCCATTCTGCAGCACAATAGGAATCTATCAGTATCCCTACAACATATACAGTTAACACAATGATCTACACTAATTGTGTTAACTACTCCATGTCAGGTCCAGGTCTGTCCTATCACACCGACAGGAAAGCCACCAATGATCTGCCCTGCTTTTACTAGAATCGTCATCCCAGTAAAAACACAAAATACCATCGATAAATCCCGATCTAGCAACTGAACAACCCTTAAGCAACTCTACCCATATCCAACATCCTATACTCTAGTATGTACTCACAGCTAAGCCTAACCAAGTCTACAAGACCTAACAACCTAGTTAGCTTTGATACCAAGCTGTCACGCCCTGAACCCGAAAATGAGACCCAGGGGTGAAAATGTAACCTAAGCTGTCCCTGTATCATACAAATCATCCAAAGATACAGTACAAAGGATGAGGGTCCGACCCCGTGGGGTTTCCAGACACCCTAAACACATCCAAACACAATCATATATGCAGCGGAAAAGGTCATTCTATATATACATATGCAGTACCATACCAAAGTCTATACAAGAGCAAAGACAGACTTTATCATACAACGTACACTGGGTGCCCAACACATCCCAAAATGGCAACCCATCAAACACAGTCCTAGCATTTACCCAAGATCTAACTGCAGTACACCGGACACTACGCTCCTTACACCAGGATGCTAGTTACGATTACTCGAAGGACCTGTAAAAATGTACGTACAGTAGGGGTGAGACACCTCTCAGTAAAGAAGAACACAGGTTATATCGGTGTGTGGCATTTGAGTGTTATCATGACATACTAACATGCCTAGTTCAATAGTCAAAACAATCAAAACCAGTTCCAGTATTTTCATAAAACAAGCAATACAATCTAGTGTCGTCACACCCTTCGGCTTGAAGCCGGACTGTCTAGTGGTATTGCGCACTCTTCGGCAAAACCTAGATTTTTTTAAGCCTAGAACAATTCGGAACTCTGTTCCTATTTTACCAAGACACAACATATGCATGCTCATATAACCAAACAAACCACACCCATTTGGTAATCTAAAATCACTATTTTCTAAACACATACAGTTTAAACAAGTCAAGGCACGACCATCCCTATAACACAGTATAAATCAATATATACGTTTGGTTTTCAACAATACAAGGGATGCAGCCCGTCGCCCCCTTTTTCCCAAAATTGTAATCATGAAAAACCCTAGTTTTCCCTGTTAGATTCCCCCAAATGAGTAGCCAAACACACACAGGCCCGTGAACCACAGTTCTGCCAAGTCTGATTTAAAAAATAACCGATATAAACACAATTCCCCTTATCTTTTCCCCGAATAGCCAATCTCAAACTCTAAGGTCCCTAAACAGTGAATCGAGTTCCAAAACCTACAATCAACAGTACAAAATATACTCACAAGAATGTTCCATACAAAACTACAGAATCAGAATTGAAAACCGAGCCTTACCTCGATTTTCTGCCAAAACCCAAAATTTTTTGAAACGGAATTCCGATCCATAGAACTTGTAGAGAATCCTTCCATGATCCATGTGGTAACTTTAGATTTACGATTCTCGCGACGAACGGTGAAGAAATCTAGAGAGATAGAGAGTAGGGAGAGTTCCAGAGAGAGAGAGAGAGAGAGATATTTGAGTTTTCTTAGTTGAGAAGTAAAGAGAATTTTATTTATAACCCCTTTGACCCAAGCAAACTCGTCGACGAGATGGTGTACTCGTCGACAAGATGGTGGATTCGTCGATGAATCCTGATATCACCGGTTCTTGAAACTCCTCGGCTTCTCCTCATTGACGAGCCTCTGAACTTCGTTGATGAGAGATGCATGGCCTTCGTGGACGAACTGTGGCTTCGTCGATGAAGCCTGTTCAAATACCAATTTTACTCCTCTCTTAATTATTTAAACCCACTTATCACGATTCAGGTTCTTACACTTATACTTTACCTTCAAATCATCAATAACTCTGTACTCGTAATTAAATATGTATATACATATACTGTAAAATTCCCCTTAGGCCTGTTAATCGTAAGTCATGTTTACCTCCATGACTAGGTTGTGCGGTACGAAGACTGGACTTAACTGGCTAGACGGCCAAACTAAATCAACGTACATCATCATTAAGTGAGATTTTCGCTATTAAACTATGGTCCGACCCAGTTCTGTACTCTAGAGAAATCCACTACCATATAAAACCACTCTGTAAATAGTGTGGGTGCACTCTAATCTATTTAAACTTTAAACTACGATACCGAGCATCTGTAACTTTGAACTTTCTTTGCCATAAGGGGTTTTAAAAATATTTTTATTTTATAATTTGTGCAATTAAATTAATATAATGAAAATCTCATTTTTACTCATATTTTCGTAAAATACGCAACGTAAAAAAAATCAACTCATGTAATCTTTACTCATATTTTTGTGAAATATGCAATATATAAATAAACTTATGCCACACAATTTTCATGTTTAAAATATTTTCTTGAGTAGAAATTAATGATGTAAAATACCCGAGGGGTTTAGAACATTTCTGAACTAAAAATAAATGCAAGTATATTAAATATAAAACTAGTATAATTACATATGCGTAAAAATAAACTCAAAAGGATTTTATGAAACTAACTAACATAATCGAAATTTACTTACAAATAAATTCGGGTATGAATTTTAAATAAAAATACAACATAATCAAATTTATTTACATCTTCTTTTACCTTGTGCTACGAACACAATGAATATCTCTAAGAAACGATATCAGAAAGAGTGGGTGAGTGAGAATTTACTCAAAAATTCTCTCTCCACCACTAATTCTTTCACTCACTAATCCTTCTATTCCTTTGAAAATTTTTGTGAAAAATGAAGGCTGAGAGTTTCCTATTTATAGGAAAATTTTGGAGAAAAAATGGAATTTGTAAAAGTGTAGGGAGAGGGGTGAAATTATAATTTTTTTAAAATTAAAGAATGGGTAAGGGATGAGCTAGGTATTAAAGAATTAAATTCGAATTTCAAAAACTAATGTGGGACCCACCTGGTCTTGTGGGCCCTATACAACTTTGAGACCCAAGTGGGTCATACGTAACTTCAATAGTCCTCACACGGTTTTATGAGCCCTATATAGCTTCGGAACTCATATGGACCCCACATGACTTCGGGACTCATGTGGGCCCCACATAGTCTTGTTGGCCCCACATAGGATACCTATATTATTATTATTATTATTATTATTTTACCATGTATTCCTACAAATTATGTCTGTCAAAACACTATTTTATATATATGTATTTATTTACGTGTACAAACAATGTCTATCCTGTTTATCTTATGAAATTCCATTTTAATCAGGCCAACCTTCAGGGAGCGACTGAGCGGCAATGGTTTCTGAGTACTCTCTAAGAGAAGGTCTTTCTTAGGCATCAAACATGGAATCAATGATCCTACAAAAAATATTTCTGTATTGATATTAACTTAATGACCATTATTATTATTATTATTATTATTATTATTATTATTATGCTTTAAACGTATATATATTTTTGGGTCATCACATTCTCCTCTCCTTATAAAAATTTTGTTCTCGAAATTTGCTAATTTAAAATGAGTACTGTATAATTGGTTGCGTTATTTGAAAGAGTAAATTGATGAACGATTTGACTAAATCTTAGAATAGATCGAGGGTCAATTTGGAGAAACATTTTATTTTAGGAACTGAAGTATGAATCGTTGATCTAATAGGGATTGAAATGGAAAAGAAATTCAGAAGACGTGAAAAAGGATAATTATATATATATATATATAAAATATATATATAACGAAACAAAATGTGGCCTTTAGAGCCTTAGATCAACGTCAACATCTATCGAAGTGCTAGCGGTGTCACTGCTAACTGCTTGGGTTCTTTCTTGGCGGAGTTGACCTCTTGTAATGTTGCCGGCTTGGGTCTGAAAAAGAGAGAGAACGCCCATTTGTTCAGCAAGGGAGGAAGAGGTACCCTCTTCCCTTTGTGGCCTTTCGTGGGGATGATTATAACGAGTCATTGGTGGCCCGTACATGAGTCTCAACAAGTATT
Organism: Malania oleifera; assembly: GCF_029873635.1. Classification (NCBI taxonomy): domain Eukaryota; kingdom Viridiplantae; phylum Streptophyta; class Magnoliopsida; order Santalales; family Ximeniaceae; genus Malania; species Malania oleifera. The sequence goes on from NC_080417.1 coordinate 12,487,998, forward strand.
GGATCTCTTTGCAATGGTGGAGTAGGCCAGCATTATCCGAAATCTTTAGTATGGTGACTGCGATACTACCATTGTAAGGGGTATAGCTCATTGGTGTGATGTTAGTTGTGAGTTTCATAGACGGAATATTGAGGGTACAAGTGGTTGGAAAAATGGCAGGGGCACTGCTCGGGGCCGTAGTGGCAGAGGAGGTAAGATGGATAATTGGTGGGCCAGTAGTTGAGACAATGGCTTCTACAACTGATCCCTGCCTACTACTTCTACGGTTCTCAAACCAAAACCGTACATTTCTCGGCTCGATTGGACCATACCGTCGGAGTTGTGCTACAAACAAGATAGCCCGCTCCATAGAAGGGAGTTCCCCTTGACTGATGTGGAAGGCCTCCTCTAAAATCTCCAATTGTTCCTTACTAGGTTTCCATCTTTGGATTGACGATCTAGTGCTACTCTCAACAACTTGGGGAGTTGGGTGATTTGGTAACATTTTCGAGTAATGATACAACTAAGAGACAAGTTGGGAAGAGCTAATCTCTGCAAACTGAAATGTGGTTGTTCAAGATGGTAGGAAGCTGTGATGCTTAGAGTTCAAGGAGGCAAACTCTTTTTATAGGGGAATAGCTGCATGTTGTGGAAATCGAGAGAGAGCGACATGTGCTGCGAGAATCGAGAGAGAGCGACGCGTGTCACGGATATCGAGCAATGCGTTTTGAAAAAATTGAGGGAGAACGACGTGTGCCGCGAGAAACGAGAGAGGACGATGCGTGTCACGGATATCGAGTGACACGTTTTGCATAAATCGAGGGAGAATGATGTGTGTCGCAAAAATCAAAAGAAAGCGACATGTGCCTCAAGTGACACATTTTGCAAAAATTGAGGGAGAGCGATATGTGTCGTGAAAATCAAGAGAAAATGACGTGTGCCGCGAAAATCGAGCGAGCGACGTGTATTGCAAAATTTGCGGACTTAAGGTTCTATTCTTGTTTTTACATCTTTATTAATGATTTAACTATAATTAATTTCATACTCAAGTCACCATTTGGGTGGGTGGCCTAGTGGTAAGGAACTAGCCATGCATCCATGTGATTGTGGGTTCGAGTCCCTACTATGCCCAAGTGATCTCATGCTCTGGCCTTACTTCAGGGGTAAGTGAGTTATAGCCAATGATTTCCACCCATGAGACTTTTTTTTTTTTTTACTACTGCGAGAGTATCCTTTATATATATTCCAATATTATTATTATTATTATTATTATTATTATTATTATAGATCAAATATATGTTGGGTATGTTTGACCGATCGATGATTTGACATTAGTTAGTTATTTGAAGAAGACTAGTTAATTTTTATATTACTTTCATTAATGGAATTTTTTTTACTATATAAAGTGTTATATATATATATATATATATATATATAATATAGTAAAATTTAAGTTGTATTAACTTTTATAAATTTATACAAAATAAAAATTAAAGATTCTGTCAAAATTTGTACTCCTAAATCAAACTTGGATACTTGATGAAAATTAAATATGCAATGAAAAAAAATACATATTCATATTTAACTTGCACATGCTAAGAGATTTTTTTTTTTTGAATTTAAATATAATATAGTAATATTTAAATTATATTTAATTTCCTATAAACTAATACAAAATTTAAATTAAAGATTTTGTCAAAATATATATTCCTAAATTAAGTTTGAATGTTTTGATGAGAACTGAATATGTAATGTAAAAAAATAGATATTCATATCCAACTTGCATATGCAAAGGAATTTTGGGTAAATCCAGATTTCAAAATAAACCGTTTGTTCATATCTATTTGTATGTGTACTATCTCCAAACTCAGTAAGGTCTAATGTGTTACTTCCTATATTTTTAGTGAAAATAATAACAGCAAAAATAAATAAATATCGGATATTATTATATTATTATATTTATATATATATATGAAAATTTTAAATTATTAATGCATCTGATCTAACAATTAATTATGAGTCATCAATATGTGTACGTGTTTCTAATAATATATTTAAATTAATTAACATGTCTTCAATAATACTATCATTTTTCTTAGAAAATTTAGGATTGTTACCTGTCCTTAGGAGCTTTCACATTAATATCATTTCCTCCAATGCTACTATCTTTAGGATTTATTCTTAAACAATGATCAAAGGTTATTTTAAAATCATAAATCTATTATTAACGTTTAATAATATAACAATCTAAAAGAAATATTCTAAACTACCCAATCCTACCCAAATCATGTTTTATGCCTAAACTCTGGTAAAATATATATGCTAGAGTATGTAGAACTTATATCCTATTCTCTGATACCAATTGTAAGGACCCGAACTCGAATGGGTTCCTACACATTAATTTTTCAGCGGATGCAAATAATTCTAAATCATTTTGTTGAACCCATGGGTCACACCCAGTTTTGATAATAACAAATACTCAAGTATTTGATGGCTATCTAGTTTGTGTGCAGGATTATATTAGCAGATCAATTAACGACACATGAAGTAAAGCCTGAAGACCCAGAAGATTTGTCTTGTGTTGTAATTCATATTATGCTTATCATTGGGTCTGTAATAGTAATTAGGATATCGGTCTGTAATAATCTCTGCATGTCATGCATGTATGTAGGTTTGTAAGCTCATAAATGTCATAGATTGACTATAGAGATCGAATGAACGCTAGGTTTTTTGGCGTACTTGAAAAGACCAGCACATATGCACAAAATAAGTCCCCATATCACTTGCATAATTAGGAAAATCAATTGTTTTAAAAATGGACAAAATAGGCAAAATTTGTGAGAGGTCGGGCGACTGAACCCGTTGTGTTCAAAACTCCTCGGGCGCCTGAACTGTTGAGAAGTAAACAGTTTTGACCAGGCTTTGGGTGATCGAACCTAAAATGACCTTATCTTCCTAGGGCGACCGAACCCCTTAAAAGGAACTTTTCGCCAACACGGGCGACTGAACCTTTTAGTTCAAATCAGACCTTGAGCGATTGAACACAAGAGTTCGGGCTACCAAACCTAGGACCGGGCACCCAAAGTCACGAACAAATGTTTTTGACTTTAATTCGAGCTGCCGAAACAGGACACGGGCGACCAAACTCAATTGAATATATTTTTAAGTTGTGTCTATTCGGGCGACCGAACCTCGGCGGGTTAAAATTATTTAACTACGGTAAAACAAGATTAAGTTGGGTTAAGTGTGTTTAAATATTTTAAATCTTTTCTAATTATTCCCAACAAGTCCCCAACAGTTATAATTTTACCCCTGCCTATAAATATGGGTTCATTTGTCAAGATTAGGATGAGATTAGCCAAAATAATTAGCAAAAATCCTCTCTATCTCAAAATCCCATTTTGCCCAAAATACTCTCAAATATTTATTCCCTTGATACATTTTAGTATTGTGAGAGTATATTGATTGTGCTAGTATATATATTAGGTTGCTAATACTCCCAGTGTTCCTATTTGATTGATTTATTTATTTTTGGGGAGTTAGCAAGGTTTTCCCACAGATTTCATTCAATAAATCTTGTGTTGGGAAAAACCTAGTAGCTTAAGGATCTTTGCATTGTCATTGCAAAGATTCCTTTAGCTTGGATTTTTGTTGTGCAAATATTTTTAAACAGACAAACTGTTTTCAAACTAGTATTGTGCATATTTCATTGAAAAAAAATCTTTTTGAACTAGTTTGATTATTTGATTTGTATACTTGGAATATTGATATGCTATTGAAATGGTTTTGATTCCAAGATACTGCTTGTTGTCAACACTCTTGAGCATATTAGCGATCACATCCTGTTGAGTGTAGCTTGCACAAAAATACACATCACTGAGCTTACATTTCCTACATTATTGATGTGCATTTGAATGATTAAGTATACTGCGCATATCTGGGTACACATTTGCTTTACACGAAAGCACTATCACTGTACCATTTTAGTGTATTTCAAATACTGTTGTATTTCCAGGCACAGGCATGAAGAGGGAGACTAGCCATTTGAAATAGTCCCGAACTAGCTTAGACCCGGTTAGGAAAGTTAGGTGCGTCATCTTTTTAAGGCGTGTAAATTGAGGTCAGCCCCACTAATTGACTTGGTTAAGGTTGAGGTCAGCCCTGTGGTAATTGACCTGGTTGTATTAGGTGCCGCTCCGCCCGTTAAGTGAACCATTAGTGGAATCCTTGGGCTTGCGAGCTAGAGGCTGGGACGTAGGTACAGTTGGCCGAACCCCGATAACATATCGTGTGTCTATTTATATTTCCGCACTTTATATTTACCGCACGTGTATGTTATAGTGTGAATGATATGCATGATTTAAATTTCTGCATATTATCTGCACATTTGGAACTACCTAGGTTGTGAATGTACTGCTGTTGAACTAGCTAAACTTAGGATCAAATTTTAAATTCCAATTTACCCCCCTCTTGGGAATACACCAAAGCTAACAATTGGTATCAGTGCCTCGTGGCATTGGCTTAAACTTTTTTGCTAAAATATCGAGATGACTCAATTTGGTGTATCCTCATTCGGTGTGGGACGATCCCTTTTAGATCCTCCATTGTTTTATGGTGTAGATTTTATGGTATGGAAAATTAGAATTACTGTTTTTATAAAATCTCGGAGTTAGAGGACCTGGCAAGTGATCGATAAAGGAATTTGTATGCCAATAGAAAACAATATGAATTTGATGCATGCAAATTCATATGTCATGGAAATGTTATATCTTGCAATAGATTCTGATATTTTTGTTGAGTTTGTGGCATGTCGAACTGCAAAGGATATCTGGGATGAACTTGAAAGAAAATATGAAGAGTCCCAGGAGAATGAGACCACCACTCAAGGAGTGGTAAATGATAGGGAAATGACATTAACAAAAGAGGAGGTATATGATCCTAACTCAAACTCAATAGATGATTCTTATACTGAATGTTGTGTTGTGTCACGTGCTGAATCATTTGTTGATAATACTGTTAATGATATATGCGATGATTCTTATGAAAAGTATTGTAGCATATCATATAATGAATCATCTAATAATCTTTGTGATAGTCATGTTGAGCATGCATGCGATGATTCATATGAAAACTATTGCATTAATTCTCATGATAAATCATGTGCTGAATTGAATAATAAAAGCATGCTGTCATTTGAAAAACTAGAAAAGACTTTGTTAAAAATGAATAAATGTCTAGTTAAGATATCTAAGCAGAAATTGTTTTTGAAAATTGAAAATAACAGGATAGCTATACAAATAAAAGAATTATAAGATTATCATGCTCTCCTTGAGAAGAGAAAGATTAAGAAGATATTGAAAATTATCTGCTTAGAAAAGGAAATAGATGATTGTTCTATAGGTGCACTCAAAGATAAAAATGAGAAGAATAATCATAACAAACCCTTAGAATTAAGAAGAAATATTTATTTCAAAAAGGGTTTATTTCTCAAATCCCATAACCTTTTTCATGCCTCATTGAGCAAAAACAAAATATATAAGCATAATCATTCACATAAATACAAATCATGTTTATTTTGTAAAAGAAAAAGGCATATTCGATTTACTTGCTCATCCAGAAGTGCCCAAGGCCTAAACAAAGAAATGATATGGGTAATCATGAAAGCAAACCCTGTAGGGTCTCAGGAAGATCGGATTCCAATAGAAACTGTATAAATATTTTAATCTTCCCTTCGTTCCTAGGTTTAGGGATTGTGATGACTGTAGGTTAGGAAGTGGTCTGTGCTTAAAATGAAAATTCTTAGTATATGTATTCACTATACACTTTTTCCATACTAAGAAATTGAATAGAACCCACTTTCAAAATGGACAAAGCATTTTTGCTTGGTAAACAATTCAAAATGCTTAATTCATACTTAAATGTAAACATCTAAAGTTAAGCACACTCTGTCCATTGCACAAGTTTGAGTTCTAGGAAATAAATTCTTCCATTTAAGCATCTTGTCCTAAACTCATCTTGAAAGCCTTAAATGTCTAATAAAATGGTTAGTCATCATTCTAGGCTTAAAGCACTATTGACCATAAATGACCAACATATATTAAGTGCTTTTCACAAGACATCCTTGAAATCAAAATTAGAAGCATCCACTAGGGGATTGTTCCCTTTGAGTTCTAAATACAAATCCTCTGATTTTGGTTCTTCTCCTCCATAGGAAAAGCTTTACCATAACATGATCACATCTGGTAAAGATCCATTCTCCCATTGGTTCGTATCCTTGCCCCAAATATGTGATCATATATGAAGGATACTTTCCAATCACCTAAGAGCAGTGTTCAAAATTCAGATACTCCTAGTTGCTCTTTGTCTAAATGGTTTGGACATATTCACTATCATAAAACTATTTTAACAATGTCCTACCTCTCCTAAAACTTTACTGAACTAAATGATAATTTAATTGTTAAGAGTATTTACTCATTTTAGCACCATAAGCTCTCAAGTTAAAATCAAATCTATTAGAGCTTCATTTACTTAGAGATGAGTTGAATGGCTAAAGTGATTGCACTAGGTTTCAAATCTAGATGATGAAATAAAATTTGAAAAATACTTGTGCATATGAAGTTAAAATTCAACGCCATTCGATCTCGTGCCTCTCTCTCACGTATTAAAATATTATAAGAAAAGAGGCAGACATAGGCTTATCATATTTAAACGAACATACATTGTGACTTTTTGGTCAAATAAGCCTAAAGCATTCATGCCAAGATTAAATCATTGGAAATCTTATAACTCTTGGCTAAAGAAATTAGAAATTGAAAAAAGCATTGAATGAGTTAAGTGCATAACTCAGGGGGAGTTTTACCTTCATATCTATATAAATGAAATGCCCTCATATTCTTATATCATTTGTGTCTTTGTGCCTTAATGAATAACTGCACTGTACTAAACGCAAAACTATCCACTGTTGTTTACTGTTCATATTATATCTTGATGGATAGTGATTTGTGATTATCTAGTATTGTAAACTGTTATTGAATATATTGCTTGATAATACTGGATTGCATGAAACACCATTTGCAAGGCTGTTGCATAAATTTATTTACTTGCATGCTTGTATGGAATGCCAACTGCATAACTGATGCAGTATGTTGTGTATTGCATGTTGGTAGTAAATATAGGTTCTCGTGTGCCTTGAACTTAATTATGAATTGCTTATTTGAACCTATCAGGTACAGATTTTGTGGGAAAATGTCCGATTTATAGATGACATGCTGCTGAAATTTCGACAAGATTTTTCCCAAACCAAAACCTTGTATTAAAGATGATTATAATAAAATTAATGTTAAAACATTTTTGAAAGGATGAGTGAAACCAAATAGAAAAGTAAAATTCATCCTTGCATAATCATCGAATAATTAGGGGAGCCCAGCTCCATCCCTATAGAAAGAACTTAAAGAATCCATATGCATCACTTTTATCCACTAAAATATCGAGGCTCTTCTGAAATCCCTGAACATTATATCCTGCTCTTAAAGTTTTATGTTTTGATATGAAATGTTCTTGGGTCATGAACATTATTGCATGCCTTAATATATATATATATATTCTTTGATGCATCTATGGTCTATAGGGACAACTATACTGATAGGGGTAAATAGAGTTGATTAATATTCAGTATAGTTGATTTTTAAAGTGTCAAAATGAATGGCTTATACTACTGAGCAAAATGAAATTAATCTTTGGATAGTATAAGTAGTTAAATAATCTAAGCACATACTCAAATTGATAGGGGGAGCATCTAAACATAAATTCCTATTTTGTTTTGCTCACAAATGTTTTAGCTTAGATATGGTGTGAATCAAATGTGGCATGTGCTTGAACAAAATTGTTATATTGAAAATGTTTAAGTTGAGATGTGTAGCCATATGATCCTTGTTTTGAATTGCCTGATATCTCTAGGATATTTATGGTTGATTTTTCTGGTTATACTCTTGTATGTGCCTAATGATCATACCAGAAAATTTGTTGCTTGCTTGCATGATCTTTAAATTTGTTTTTGGCAAGCAACCCCCAGTACTTTAAGCAAACATCATAAGGTGATATACATTTATATATATATATATATATATATATATATATATATATTTAGTGTAATACTTTATGGCAAGAACCTATTTCAAAACTAAAACATTTTCTCTTGCCTCATTATTACTATATACATATATGTTTTTAAGTTACATAACTGGTTCAGTAATTAAACATGAAAATGCATGCGAACTAATTAGACTATTTTTATGTTCAAACCTTCTATTTGGTATCATATGCCATGTGCTTTTAACTCAAATCTTTCACGGGTCTTATGATATGATTTAAACTACTATGGTTTGTGGATAATTTTGGTCTAATTACGTTTGTTTTGTCATTTAAATCATTTAAATGACCAGTTATAGAGTTTGTGTGCTTAATTGCTAAACCTGTCAATACTTTATACTCCATGAATTCGTTTGTGCCATGAAATGCATGACTATCATATTTCTTGCATGTTGATAGTTATAGTTGTATTTTGAGAATACTAAACTATTTTGAGTTGATTATTGTGGATATATTGTAAATTTTAAAACTCCAAGTAGGTCATTTCTATACAGGTATTTTTGGGAAAATACTCTATTTTTAAACGGCATGCTGCCGAAATCTCTAAAATTTTTCCCAATCTTATTGTGCATTTAAATGATTCATACTCAAATGCCTTGCCTACATGCTTTATATTTATAGCCCTTTTTGTTGTTGCCAAAAGGGGGAGAAGAGGCAAAAATTGGGTTGAATTGAACTTAAATGAAAAATTATTTGCATTGAAATACATTATGCATATTGCCAGGGGGAGCCGCTCAAGGCTATACCCACTTTTTGCATAGTGTATTTGTCATCATAAAAAAAGGGAAGATTGTTGACCCTATGGGTCACACCTAGTTTTGATAATGACAAATACTCAAGTATTTGATGGCTATCTAGTTTGTGTGCAGGATTATATTAGCAGATCAATTAACGGCACATGAAGTAAAGCCTGAAGACCCAGAAGATTTGTCTTGTGTTGTAATTCATATTATGTTTATCATTGGGTCTGTAATAATAATCAGGATATCGGTCTGTAACAATCTTTGCATGTCATGCATGTAGGTTTGTAAGCTCATAAATGCCATAGATTGACCATAGAGATCAAACGAACGCTAGGATTTTTGGCGTATTTGAAAAGACCCTAGGTCCCAGCACATATGCACAAAATGAGTCCCCATATCACTTGCATTATTAGGGGAATCAATTGTTTTAAAAATGGACAAAATAGGCAAAATTTGTGAGAGGTTGGGCGACCAAACCCGTCGTGTTCAAAACTCCTCGGGCGCCCGAACTGTTGAGAAGTCAACAGTTTTGACCAGGCTTTGGGCGACCGAACCTAAAATGACCTTATCTTCCTAGGGCGACCGAACCCCTTAAAGGGAACTTTTCACCAACCCGGGCGACTGAACCTTTTAGTTCAAATCAGACCCTGGGCGACCGAACATAAGAGTTCGGGCTAGTGAACCCAGAACCGGGCACCCAAAGTCAAGAACAAATGTTCTCACTTTAATTCGGGCTGTCGAAACAAGACACGAGTGACCGAACTCAATTGAATATCTTTTTAAGCTGTGTCTGTTCGGGCGACCAAACCTTGGTTCAGCCACTCGAACCTCGGCGGGTTAAAAATTATTTAACCGTGGTAAAACAAGATTAAGTTGGTTTAAGTGTGTTTAAACATTTTAAATCTTTTCTCATTATTCCCAACAAGTCCCCAACGGTTATAATTTTACCCCTGCCTATAAATATGGGTTCATTTGTCAGGATTAGGATGAGATTAGCCAAAATAATTAGCAAAAATCCTCTCTATCTCAAAATCCCATTTTGCCCAAAATACTCTCAAATATTTATTCCTTTGATACATTTTAGTATTGTGAGAGTATATTGATTGTGCTAGTATATATATTAGGTTGCTAATACTCCCAGTGTTCTTGTTTGATTGATTGATTTATTTTTGGGGAGTTAGCAAGGTTTTCCCACAGATTTCATTCAATAAATCTCGTGTTGGGAAAAACCTAGTAGCTTAAGGATCTTTGCATTGTCATTGCAAAGATTCCTATAGCTTGGATTTTTGTTGTGCAAATATTTTTAAATAGACAAACTGTTTTCAAACTAGTATTGTGCATATTTCATTGAAAAAAATCTTTTTGAACTAGTTTGATTATTTGATTTGTATACTTGGAATATTGATGTGCTATTGAAATGGTTTTGATTCCAAGATACTGCTTGTTGTGAACACTCTTGAGCATATTAGCGATCACATTCTGTTGAGTGTAGCTTGCACGAAAATACACATCACTGAGCTTACATTTCCTACATTGTTGATGTGCATTTGAATGATTAACTATACTGCGCGTATCTGGGTACACATTTGCTTTATACGAAAGCACTATTACTGTACCATTTTAGTGTATTTCAAATACTGTTGTATTTTCAGGCATGCTTTGAAATAGTCTCGAACTGCCTTAGACCCGGTTAGGAAAACTAGGTGCGTCATCTTGTTAAAGCGTGTAGGTTGAGGTCAGCCCCGCTAATTGACCTGGTTAAGGTTGAGATTAGCCCTGTGGTAGTTGACCTGGTTGTATTAGGTGCCACTCCACCCATTAAGTGAGCCATTAGTGGAATCCTCAGGCTTGCGAGCTAGAGGCAGGGATGTAGGCACAGTTGGCCGAACCCCGATAACATATCGTGTGTCTATTTATATTTCTGCACTTTATATTTACCGCACGTGTATGTTATAGTGTGAATGATGTGCATGATTTAAATTTCTACATATTATCTACACATTTAGAATTGCATAGATAGACCCTAGGTTGTCAATGTACTATTGTTGAACTAGCTAAACCTAGGATTAAATTTTAAATTCCAATTTACCCCCCCCTCTTGGGAATACACCAAAGCTAACACATTTTTATTACGAGAGCATTGATTAGCTTTATTATAAATATATGTCTCAACTATTAAAATGCAAACTTCTAAAATTCTAAAGTACACAAATATATTCTAAATTATATTATATTAAATTTTTATTCTACTCTGCTCTTTCTATTCCTGCCCATGCACTTGTTACGTCAAATTTCTGGTACACTCTTCAAAATGATCTGAAATGTAAAATAATGATTGGGGTGAGACGACACTCAGTAAGTAAATAAGATTATTATTAGTGTGTGATCAAAATGAGCTTTCAAAATATTTTAATTTCGTAAAATAATATTTAATACTATAGTTTTAGAAATGCTTTTAAAATAAATGTAAATTTAAAAATTTTTGCATAAAAACTTTTGCCATCAACTACAACAATAAAATTTTATAATCATATACTATAACTGTTAAATTAAATTTTTGACTTTAAAAATTGAAATTATAATTTTTAATTATATATATATATATATATATATATATATATATATATATATACTTTTCCTTTAAATTGTCATTTAGACACAATAATTGTCATGTTCATATAAACTTATACTTTCCCTTCAAATCATCAATAACTCTGTAGTCATAATTAAATATATATATACTGTAAAATTCACCCTTAGGCCTGTTAATCGTAAGTCATGTTTATCCCCATGACGGGGTTGTGTGGTCCGAAGACTGGACCTAACTGGCTGGCCGGCCAAATTAAATTAATGTATATCATCATTAAGTGAGATTTTCCCTATTAAACCCTGATCCGACTCAGGTGTGCACTCAGGAGAAATTCACTACCATATAAAACCACTCTATAAATAGTATGGGTGCACTTTGATCTGTTTAAACTTTAAGCTGCGGTACCGAGCATCTGTAATTTTGAACTTTCTTTGCCATAAGGGGTTTTAAAAATATTTTTATTATATAATTTGTATAATTAAAATAATATCATGAAAATCTCATTTTTACTCATATTTTCGTAAAATACGCAACGTAAAAAAAATCAACTCGTGTAATCTTTACTCATATTTTCATGAAATATGCAATGTATAAATAAACTCATGCCACACAATTTTCGTGTTAAAAATATTTTATTGAGTAGAAATTAATGATGTAAAATACCCGAGGGGTTTAGAACATTTCTTAACTCAAAAATAAATGCAAGTATATTAAATATAAAACTAGTATAATAAAAAATGCGTAAAAATAAACTCAAAAGAATTTTATGAAACTAACTAGCATAATCGAAATTTACTTACAAATAAATTCGGGTATGAATTTTAAATAAAAATATAACATAATCAAATTTACTTACCTCTTCTTTTACCTTATACTACGAACATAATGAATATTTCTAAGAAATGTGATTGGAAAGAGTGGGTGAGTGAGAACTTACTTAAAAATTCTTTCTCCACCACTAATTCTTTTACTCACTAATTCTTCTCTTCCTTCGAAAATTTTTGTGAAAAATGAAGGTTGAGAGCTTTCTATTTATAGGAAAATTTTGGAGAAGAAATGAAACTTGTAAAAGAATGGGGAGAGTGCTTATAATTTTTTTAAAATTAAAGAATGGGCAAGGGATGGGTTAGGTATGAGTTGAGTATGAGATAGGGATGGAGGCCATGTGGGATTGCTTGCCACCACTTCCCTTTAATTAATTTTTAATTAATTACTAATTAATTAATTATTTTATTTTATTTTTTAAATCATTATTATTATTATTATTATTATTATTATTATTATTGCTATTATTTTTTAGCCATGTTTTAATATTATATATATATATTTTAAAGAATTAAATTTGAATTTTGAAAACTAATGTGAGCCCCACCTGGTCTTGTGGGTCCCACACAACTTTGAGACCCAAGTGGGTTATACGTAACTCCAATAGTTATGAGCCCTATATAGCTTCGAAACTCATGTGGACTCCACATGACTTCGGGACTCATGTAGGCCCCACACAGTCTTGTGGGTCCGACATAGGATACCTATATTATTATTATTATTATTATTATTATTATTATTATTATTATTTACCATGTATTCTTACAAATTATGTCTGTCAAAACACTATTTTATGTATATGTACTTATTTACGTGTACAAACAGTGTTTATTCTGTTTAACCTATGAAATTTCATTTTGACCAAGCCGACCTCTAAGAAGCGATTAAGCGGCAATGGTCTCTGAGTACTCGCTAAGACAAGGTCTTTCTTAGGCATCAAATATGGAACCAATGATCCTACAGAAAACACTTCTGTATTGATATTAACTTAATGACCATTTTTATTATTATTATTATTATTATTATTATTATTATTATTATTATATTTTAATCGTATATATATTTTTGGATCATCACACTGTGCAACAGGAACAGAAGTAGATTTAACATGACACATTCCAAATCTTTTCAACATCTTTGAAATATAAGACTTTCGAGACAAGTAGAGAAGCTTTTAATTCCTTTCTCTAGTTATTTCCATACTAAGTATTCTTTTAACAAGTCCTAAGTCTTTCATTTCAAATTTAGATTTAAGCATGCACTTAACTTGATTTAACATATCCAAGTCTCCACAAGCAACCAACATGTCATCAACATATAACAGCAAATATATATAACATTTATCACATGATTTATAATAAACACAACCATCATAATTGCTTCTACAAAAATCATTTTGAATCATGTAAGAATCAAATTGTTTATACCATTGTCTAGGTGATTATTTCAGCCCATATAAAGATTTCTTTAATAAACATACATGATTTTTATTCATTTCTGTATCAAAACCCTCAGGAGGTTGCATATAAGCTATTTCTTCTAAAGTACCATGTAAGAAAGCAGTTTTAACATCAAGTTGTTCCAAATATAAGTCATGTATAACAACAAAAGATAATAGAATTATAATTGAACTATGCCTCACAACAGGGAAAAATATTTTATTATAATCTATCCCTTCCCTTTATGTAAATCCCTTAGCCACTAACCTAACTTTATACCTAGATGGTTCAACTCTAGGGATTCCCCCTTTCCTCTTAAAGATTCACTTGGATCCTATGAGTTTCTATTTTTCTTGTCTAGGTACCGTCACCCATGTCTTATTCTTGTTTAAAGACTCCATTTATTCTTACATTGTAAGAATCCATTTTTCAGTCTCTTTACTATCCATGACCTCTCTAAAAGTCCTAGGCTCCACCTCAATTTCCGTTTTAGCAACAGAAAGAGCAAAAGTTGTCATATCAGCTTCCCTATACCTTTGAGGAGGTCTTATGACCCTCCTCTCCCTATCCCCGTGCTAGAAGGTAGGTTTTACTTAATTCAGAAGGTTTTATTTCTGAGTTTTACTCCTCAAAATCTACAACATCTATTTCTAAATGGTTATGAGAAGTGGAGGGTTGCTCCACCTCAAGCTGCATGTCACTAGTATTAGTGTGCCTAACACTTTCATATGAATTTTCTAGTTTCCCCCCATTTTAGTTTCGTTAAAAACTACATCCTTGCTAATAATAAATTTTTATTTTTTAGGTTCTGTAACCCAGAGCTTATAGCCTTTAACCCCCTTTAGGTATCCCACAAAAATGCATTTTATAGCCCTAGGTTCTAGTTTATCAGTTCTAATGTGGGCATAGGCTACGCACCCAAAAACTTTTAAACCCTAATAATTAGCAGGTTTACCTGACTAGATTTTTTGAGAGGTTTTAAAGTTTAGATGCAACGACCCGAAAAATAATGATTTTTAAATATTAAAGAGGGAGAAAAATGGAAACAGAAACAGAAGGAGGCAGTAGGAAGCGTTCATCAACGACATCGCACTTTGGAGATAAAAATAATTTCAAGAAATTTCCAGGCCTCATCGACGAATACAGGGGTTTTGTCGACGAGGGTTCTTCAAGACCTCGTTAACGAGGTCCCGTCTCATCGACGAGAAAATACCGAGAGAAGAATCTGGGCTACTCTGAATTTCATCGACAAAGGGTAAGGTTTGTGGACGAAATTACTTAAGGACTCGTCGACGAGATGACGTGGCTCGTCGATGAATCCCGCAATATAAATAGCCCCAAATTGATTTTTAATCGCAGAAATTTGTCGTAAACCCTCTCTCTCTCTACCCCTACGACTCCTACCTCTTCTCTTTTCGATTTCGGCCACGTCTATCATCGGATCGACGATTTGAGGTCACCACGACATTCCTGGCAGAGTTCTCTTCAAATTTGCCAGAGCAGATTGTTGGTGGAATAAAGTTGGAATTCATCCCAAATCCAGGGTAAGGTCTTTTATTCAGATTTTGAGTTTCCAGCAGTTGTAAGAAATGTAATAGATGTAGAAATAGTAATGTTTTGTTCTAAGGGAATTGATTTTCAGGGTGTTGAGTGGAGAACTCTGCGGGTATAGGGCCAGACTTTAGTGGGGGCTTTTCAGAGTTAAGGTAAGGGAAATATGCTATACTAGAAAATTTACTTACGTTATCAAAAATTTTATATATGTATGCATGTATACAAGATATTATACAGGATACGAATTTTTAAAGCATGTGTGGCCAGAGTATATGATATTAATATGGAGTTTTATGTAGTTTTTCAGTATTTCAAGTTATACAAATATAGTTAGATAATTACAGATTTTATACAAACATAATTTGCATACATATACGGTTTATTTCAGATGATTATATAGACAGTTATATATATATATATATATATATATATATATATATATATATATATATCAGTATATAGATATTTATTCAGAACAGTATATACTGTGTATATAGAAAGTTATGTTTTCCTAAATGCCATAACACTTAGATTATACAGAAAGAAAGTAAAGACATATTACACAATCAAGATGCTACAGATATTACAGTATTTACAGTACAATAATATAGTGTTATGGTTATTTTGGAAATATATTGAAAACAGTATAAAGAGTATAATATGTATATATATATATATATATATATATATATATATATATATATATATATATAGTATCAGATCCTTGTGAAAAGAAAGTACATACAAATACAGTACATATATAGAATACAGAGCATGGTACCGTTGCTAGATATAGATAAAGTGCAACCACATATCTTAGATAGTATGTGGGTACCGTCAGCCATGCTCGGAGGGTATGCAGCTCCCCAGTTCGCTGGGTGAGGGGGCCGGTTTGACGAGGTAGTAGCCAATCTCGCGCTTAGGAGAGTATGCAGTTTGGCTGAGCTGAGGTAGTGTAAAGTATAATGACTTACCTGGAGGGCTGACGAGGTTAAGTCCTGCCTACGGGCCGCACGACCCTGTCGTGAGGGGTCAAATCATGACATATAGAGTCCCAAGGAAAGAACACAATTACGTATATGTATACAACTTTATAGATTTTATTGTATATAGTATGATGTAACACTATGAATGATAGAAAGTTCAGATGATACAAATGTTTTAAGTTATTATATATGTGTTGTACAGAATTGCCAGATTATATAGTTTGTAAATTCTATTATTATAATTTTATGACTCGGTTGCCACACACTAGTAATATCATATTTCCACTTACTGAGCGTCGACTCAGCCCATGACTTCAACATTTTTCAGGTGAGCCAGTTGGGCGAGCAGATCAGCCCACGGGTAGAGAATATTTTGAGTACCCTGGTTATAAGGTGAGTTTTTGACGAAGCTTTGTATTTTTTAGGTAGTTGATGCTGGAGGGGGTTTATTTTGTATGGTTATGGCTTGTATATACTGGGTTCTGGTATTGTATGATATATATATAAATGGTTATATGATTTGTGTTTCCGCTGCTTAGGTATGGTTGTAGATATAAATATAAAAAAAAATGGTAAGAATTTTGATGATGTTACATTAGAGTTAAGGAAGGAATCCTATTAATAAGGTGTAATGACTCGAATTTAAATTGGAAATTTGAGTAATAAAGAGAGAAGGAAAATAGAGAAAAAAATAGAAGGAGGCCGTAGACTTCGTCGACGAATGCTCCGCATTCTTTGACGACATTGCATTTAGGGAATAAAATAATTTTTAAGAGATTGCTTGAGTTCGTTGACGAACACAGGGTTTCGTCGACGAAGCCTTTAGGAATTTCGTTGACGAACACAGGGCTTTGCTGACGAGAAAATGCCAAGAGGGGTTCGGAGGCAACCTGAATTTCGTCGACGAATAAAGGGTCTCGTTGACGAAATTTATGAAGAACTCGTCGATGAAGATCAGGCTTGTCGACGAATTCCGCTGTCTATATATATGGAAAATCCGATTGTTTATTCATTTTTCACACTCCTCTCTCTCCTCTTCGGCCCTCTTACTCTCTCTCTTCGATTTTGGGTTGGTTTTACACCGGATCGAAGATTTGAGGCTACCACGATGCTCTTGGCGAAGTTCCCTACAAGTTTGCCGGAGCGGATCGTTGGGGAAACGAAGTTGGAAATCATCCCAGAATTGAGGTAAGGCTTTTTAAGCCAAATTAGACTTCATGGTAGTTATAGAACTTGACGTATGCATGAAAATACTAATGTTTAATACTGGGAGTTTTGAGTTTCAGGGTGTTGATCAGGAAGTCATACGGGGGTTAGCCTAGGATATTTTGGGGGCTTTCTCAGTAGCCAGGTAAGGGAGTAAACTAAAGCAGTTCTTTTCCATGCAAACTATTATTGATTATGAGTAGATTTATTTTCAGAAAAACATATGATATATTAGTTTATTATGAATGAAATGTACGATTGGGAAAAAACTGCTATGATGCTTTAAAAGTATATGTATGTATGAGATGTCAGAAAATCATGATTTTAAAATATGAAGTATGACTTTTAATAGAGCATGTGTGGCATGAATATTATTTTACGTAAAATGAAATATGATATGAATGCTTTTACGAGTAGAATACAATTTCAGGTATTTTGTAAAGATGGGTTATGTTATATTGAGTTGACGAATATTTGATAAATGAGTTATTTTCAAATGTAAATACCTGAAATGTATTTGGCGCGAGGCCATATTTATGTTATCGGCATGAGGCCGTATTTATATGATTTTGGCACGAGACCATGTATTTATGCTATTGGCACGAGGCTGTATTGATATTATTGGCGCGAGGCCATATTTACTATGATTTTGGCACGAGACCATAAGTATGATTTCGGCGCGAGGCCGTATCTATGTTTTCGGCATGAGGCCGTAATGAAGTTATGTATGATCATGTATTATATGTTATTACAACCAGAATGTTAGTTTAGTTCAGACCAGGAGCTCGGTACCGTAGCTATGGGTAGATCAGATTTGGCATGAGGCCGTATTAGTGCTAACCGTCCCACGAGGGGATGGGAGATGGATAGTTGATGTGGCTTTCAGTAGAGTGTGGACGTCCACCTGGCAATTCGGACCAGGGTGTGGTGGGCCTATCGTACTTATAGACATATTTGATTCGGCAGTGGTCGGCCAGCCATTGTCGGGTCTCACCTTCGGGCTGCACAACCCGTCATGGGGGGTAATACATGACATTAGCTAGCTATTCATCCTGGGTTTGTTTTCAGTATTATGAGTTATAACAGATATTTATGTATGTTATGATTTATTAACGAATATGAAAATACATGATTATCCAGCATGATATTATGATTATTTTCAGAGTTATGAAATGTACTGTATATGTATAAGCACTTTAAATATTCATGTTGCCACACAACTGTATTTAGTTTATTTTCCCTTACTGAGAAGTGTCTCACCCCCAACATTAATATATTTTTTAGGAAACCCAGAGAGACCGGTGGGTCAGGGCCACCGTTGAGTGATTAGTGCTTCCTTACTAGAAGGG
The DNA here is from genome assembly GCF_029873635.1 of Malania oleifera. Taxonomy (NCBI): domain Eukaryota; kingdom Viridiplantae; phylum Streptophyta; class Magnoliopsida; order Santalales; family Ximeniaceae; genus Malania; species Malania oleifera. Next base: position 12,506,817 of record NC_080417.1, read on the forward strand.
TAAACCCTGAGCTAGGACTAGGAGATTTTTGTTGCATAGTCCTAGTGTTATTTTGACTTTTTGGAGATTGTACATATGAACAGTATATTGATGTTAATAGAAAGCTCTGGTATTATGTTTTCTGGATGAATGTATGGATTTTTATGTTTACTGCTGCTAGGTTTTCCGCTGTGTATGACAGGTGTCCCCGTTACCCACAGGTTCGGGTCGACCATTTGATGTATTTTTTTATATTTTAATGAGGGACGTTACATAAGGTATACAAAAGTGGTCACAACCTCTACCCGAAAGGTCTTAGGCAGACCTATAGTGGCTAACAGGCATCTTACCCTTTTCAGAATAGTCCTATTCATCCTTTCAGCTAATCCATTCTGTTAGGGAGTATTCTTAACAGTCCTATGTCTAACAATGCCCTCAACTTTACAAAATTCAGAAAATTCATTTGACAAATATTCTAATCCATTGTCTGTTCTTAGTTTTTTAAATTTTCTGCCAACTTGAGTTTTACTAAGGTTTTCCATTCTTTAAACTTTTCAAAAGTATCACTTTTATGTTTTATAATTTAAACCAATACTTTCTTAGAAAAGTCATCTATAATTGACAGAAAATACCTAGAACCACCAAGAAAACTAACCGTAGCAGGCCCCCACAAGTCTGAATGTATGTAATCAAGAGTCTGTTTTGTGGTGTGAGTGAACTTCTTAAAGCTAAACCTAGTAGACTTACCCAAGACACACTCCTCACAGAATGATAATTCCTCAAGTTTCCCATCCCCAAGCAGCCCCAGTTTCTCTAGCTCCTTTAGGTCCTGTTGGCTAACATGTCCTAGCCTCTTATGCCATAAGGAAACCTGATTTTCTACCCTGTGATTGATAAGTGAAGCCTCACCAATCACTTTCTTTCCTACCAAGGTGTACAACTCATTCTTTAGCACCCCTTTCATCACTATTAGTGAACCTCTACATACTCTCAGGCTACCTCCTTCAGACTTAAACGTATACCCTGTCTTATCTAAGCTACTAAGAGAAATCAAGTTTTTCTTCAGCTCAGGTATGTACCTCACATATCTTAGCACTCTTTCAATCCCATTATGCATTAGAAGCTTCACTGTCCCAATACCTTGTATTTTACATGACTTATTGTTTCCTAGGACAACATGACCTCCTTCTAAGCATGTAAATGACTCAAACCAATTTTTCAATGGACACATGTGGAAGGAACATCCTGAATCTAATATCCATTCTTTTCCCGAATCTTTCTCAGAGATGTTCAACACTTTTGCATTATCATACTCATCTAAAACTATAGCTGCCTTACCCTTTGATTCATAGGTAGTGGCATTAGCAACCTTTTTTCCTTTCAGGGCAGTCCCTCTTAAAATGCCCTTCCTTGTGATAGGCAAAACACTTTAGTGCTTTGATTTTAGATTTTGATCTAGACCTCTTGCCTTTTCCTTTCTTGTTCCTCTTTTCAGATCTACCTCTCACATTTAACCCTTCCCCTAACCCTAATTTAGACTCAAGCTTAGTGTGCAATTCCCTAGAGTGCAAAACTGCTTGCACATCTTCTAAAGTCAACCTCTTTCTCCTATACATCATAGTTTCTTTAAAGATTTCCATATGTGGAATCAAGAGAACTCAATAAAAGAATTTTTTGGTCTTCTTTATCTATACTAATATCAATATTAGAAAAGATCCAAAAGAATTTTATTAAATTCATCTAAATGTTCGCCAATAGGTGTTCCAGGGGTCATTCTAAAGGTATAGAGTCTAGTATTCTTATAGAGTCTATTTGTCAGGGATTTTGTCATGTACAAACTTTCTATTTTTGACCAAACTCTAGCTGCCGTATCCTCATTGGCAACTTCCCTGAGCACTTTGTCTCCTAGAGACAAGATAATGGCACTATGTGCCTTTTGGAGGATTTCAAGCTTCACTTTGTCGGTCGAGGGTAAACTTGGTTTCCCCTTTTGTGAAGTGGAAGCGCCCTTCTTTTCTCCAAGAAGTGCCTCCTCAAGACTCTATTGTGCCAAGATGGCACGCATCTTAATCCTCCATAAACTAAAGTCATTTTTTCAGGTGAATTTTTCTATTTCAAACTTAGCGGTCCCCATTGCATAGCCAAGCTCTGATACCACTTGTTGTGTTAATAACCTGATTGCTTATTCTAATTTACAGATTTTAATTAATTATAAATGAACACAATAAGAATATGATTTTATCTATCCAGAAATCACAACCACACATAAACTAAAACTTGTTTATTTCAATGTGTGCGTGTGTGCCAAACCTTATCAAGAAAAATATTTATTCACCAAACAATATTCAGCAAAGCCACAATAATTTCAGCAAAACATAAACATGCATATCACAAACCACAATAACCCATTTATGTGGTTCGGCCCAAAAATTGGCCTACATCCATGGCTGGAACTCACCTTCAGAGATGCTTTATTAAAGACGGTGGAAATAAATACATGTACACAAATTTACCTCTCTTGGCTTACCAATCTCCTCTGAAAATCAGCTCAGGAAATGACCCAAGAAAAACCCTCTTCGCACCTGCAAAAAACCCTATGCTTCTTCCTATCTTCCTCCCTGATTTCCCTGAAAGAAACCCTCCCAAAACCTAGATCTGTGCTCCCTATTTTAGCTTACCCAGGCGCGAACTAGCGCTGGCCGCAAGGAACTCCACCTACTGAAGAAACCCTCTCTCTCGCGGTTGCTGAAGGCTCTTGGGTTCTCCAAGCAAGAAGTCTCGGCTGTGGCTAAAATCTGTTATGAAAACAGAGAAAATTAAACCCCCACCCCTACTGTTTTCAATTTACAACTAAAGAAAGGAGCAAATTACATCAATGCCCCCCTAGATAGGCAAGAAAAAAAAACAGCCGTTGGATCTTTTTTCAAATGGACGACCTAGATTCTTTCGTTCTTCAAGCTTGACACTCCAACAGATACGAATTTGGTATCGACACAAAGGTTAATAATGGGAGAATCAAAAAATGATGCACGAAATCAACTAATCTCCAAGAATCATCATAAGTGTGCAATGACATATTTTTCACAAAGTATTACCTTAACGCTTCTTATTGGATATTTACTGTTATCTTCTGATTTTGTGGTATTCTACTTCTAGATCATTATATCCTAAAGTATCTCCATCTTATTTTGTAACCTTTATTATCGTGAAAAATATAATTTTTTCTATGTTATATCTCTATTTATATAGCTATATATACATGCATAATAGAGTCCAACAAACATTAATCACAAATAAATAAGAACAAGAAAGTTTGGTATTAACAATAATAAACTTTATTTTTTTGAAAAAAAAAAAAAGTATAATCAAACATTGCACGTGTTTGGATTAAACAAACATAAATAACATTAAATAAATACACAAACGTCTAAGGTGTTGCACATGTTTGAATTACTATAACTTTAATCAAATATATAAGAAATAGTAGAAATCATGTTTGGATTAGACATTAATTAAGAAATTAAAGTTGCATAGACATCCACTTTGGGACTTCATCAATCATTCAGTATAGGAAACACCAAGCACAAGAAAAAGTAAAGTAATTAAACAATTTTTTTTTTAAATGTGACCAAACAAGTAATTATGCGTGAAATTAATACTACTTTACTATTTTTCTTTTAAAAAAAAAAATACAATTCTACAAACAATAAACTTCATTTGTAAAAAAATAAAAAATCTTCTTTTAGACACAATATGTCAATTCAAAATTTTAAAAGTATGCAATTAATTTTTAGGATTTGCAGGTTTGGATTTAAAATTTTATTGGATGATATATAAAATTGTATTAAAATTTGTCCAAATTTATTCAAATCCAAATTCAAAATTCTAAATGCATACTCTCAAACACTACCTATTATGTCACAACTAAACCTTCAATTGTGAGTAATAAGTTCATGTATTACATACTATCATTCGAGCCAAGTTGGCTGTAGTGGGAAGGACAATTTGTAACTTTAGTGACTCCAAAGTCACGACTTCGATTCCCTATTGAGGAGTGCATTAATGGGCAGATAGTTTTCATCCCCCGGATTTGGTGCCGCATTATAGTATCCAAAGTGGCGCGATGGTGGCTGGAGTTTCGGATTATAAAAAAAATAAAAATTTAAGGAATAGTCATATTCACTAAATTGATATATATATATATATATTTGTCATATTAACATAACATAAATTAATAATTTACATGTAGAAAAAGAATTTGTTGTCTTTTAGAATATAAATTGATTTAAAATAAAGAGTGCATCATTTACTTTTAAGAGAATAATCTGATTTATAATTATATTTATATTTGTTCAACTAATAATTTAAAATTGATATATTTTTTAAATTAATGCACGTTAACTTTGAAACTTCCTTCAACTTTCACTATTTTTTTTTTCTCAAAAAACAATGAGGTACAGGAAGACGCAGACATGTGGTCTGAGGTATGAATGATAATTGGTGCGAAACATGAAATAATTTAGAATCATCCATTGAAGGTTTTATGATTTTGTAAATGTCGTTTTGGGACATGGTCCATCTGTGAGAGAGAGAGAGAGAGAGAGAGAAGACTTAAGAGATAAGTTGGGAGGTCTCTTTCCATGGTTTGGTGATTGGTCCTTCCCACTACAATGGCAATATTCAATTAATGTGGGATTATTATAATCATGTTTACTAATTGATAAGACATTAAGTGCTTATCCGCTGCAGTCTGCTCCGCTCCTCAGAGAAGCAACCTCGCTTATACTTTTCTCTTCCGTTGAATTTTTTACTGAATCGCCATTTCTGCAAGCTCCGCTGTTCCACATCTACGCTGTTGCGAATGCGAATGCTGAGTTGATGAGCCATGTCTCTCGATATCTCCACCCTTGAAGCTAGGTCTCTCCCTCTCTCTCTCTCTCTCTCTCTCTCTCTCTCTCTCTCTCTCTTCGTTTAGCTCTGGTGAATTTGGTTTACAGAATGGTTGGGCACACGGGCTGTGATTGATCTCCGGGAAAATTATGAGAGGGAAAGGGAATGGAAATGGAAATTTTGTAATGCCTTCGTTGTTTGTTTACTTCCGAAGTAGAGGGAAAGTCAACTTAACGGTCGAATTTTTCTTTCTTTTTTTTGGCGGACTAATTGGGTGATTTTTACCATTTTATTTTCGTGTAGTTTTTTCTCAAACCAATTAGAGCAACAACAAATTTTCGCTTCTTCTTCCCCCCTCTTAAGCTTCTTTTTCATTCTAAGCTGCAAATTCATAAAAATCCGTGGCAGAAACACACGAGGGTTGCTATTTGCCAGTAATCATTGTTTTTTTCTCTCTGGGTGAGCTGCTATAATCACGAGAATCATGGGTAAAGCAACTTGATTGCTAAGATTGGAAGTTTATTTCGATTAATTACTTAGAAAAGTTAGGAAAAAGGGGGTTCGGCAGTTGTTGGCGGATCGAAATTCAGCTAAGGAATTGAATGGTTACGAAAATGATTTGATAGCTTTAACGTGGTTCTTTGTTTATGACTTGCTATATTTGTATTCTCCACGAAAAGGAAAATCAAAACTGGGTATTTGTAGTGTTACGTCTTTGATTGAAGTATTGAACAGAATGGCCTGTTGCAGGACAAACTACCATATATGCATATACCCCCCTTTCCTATTCCATCTTTCCCTCTTCCTTTATTCCCATATATGCAGATTTCCTTTAGCGTGTGAAATTATGGTGTTGATTGTTTCAAATGTTTATGTATGTTGCCTGATAGTTCACTAAGTTGAGTAGACATTGGTTACTTTATAGGGAAGGGCATTCAATATTTGAGTGGGTAGTATTATTTCATCGTCTGTAGGATTTTAGAAGTTTGAAGTTTCCATATATATATATATATATATATATATATATATATATATATTGAATTATAAAAAAGTTTATTTTTGCATAGGAGAGGTATACAAGAACTAACAAGTACAAAAACACCACTTACTCTGCCACTTAGAAGATAGTCGTGCTTGTTTCTAGGATTGTTTCCAGCACAAAATACCAAAAAAAAATCTTCGGGGGATAAAACTACAGAAACATTTCATAAAGAGTAGATAGTAATAGTATGAAGAGTTTTGGTGACCATATTTCTTTCTTCAATTTGTCTGTGCAGTTCTTGAATGCATATTGTTATTGCCATGCTCATTATTCTCTTTGATGCTTCATTATTCTTTTTAATGTTTTTTGAGTTAATAGTGTGCTTTGATTTTGATGGTAGGTACCTTGAATCTTGCGAGAGGAATGAGGTGGCACCTAATGTGGCTGTGTTATCATGGTTTAATAAGGTCAGTCTTAATTTGACTTGCTTGAAACTACCATTAATCATAAAGAAAAAGTATTTGAAAAGTAGTTGGTTTCTTTTTTAGAATTTTTTCCACCATGATCAATACAAGTGAGATTGTCATTTTTAAATGAAATATGGTTTTGGATAGATATGTTGCAAATGAAGGCTAGGAGAAGCTCCAAGCAGAGGAATTGTTTTAGTTAGGTGTTTGAAAGACGATAAAAGGCACATTCTTTACAGGTTTATGATCCACAAGAACATTGTCTAGTAGATGGGGAACATGCACTATAGTACCATGAGTTGTGTGGTTGAGGGTAGGTAGTGGTGGTGATGTGGGACTTTTAGAGGTAGTTCTGGTGACAATGTAATAAATGATAATTATGGTAGTGCAGTTAGTGGGTAGGGATTTCTATTGGTGGTGGTGAACTATTGACTATGTCCTGCTAAAGTTCCATTATGCAAACAATTGTGGTAATTGAGAACTGAAGTACACCATTTGCTGCTGTGATATTTTTGGGAATACAGGGTTTAGTAAACTTCTATTACAGTATCTTCAATATATTGTAGATAAAATACTTGACAAGTTACTTGCATTAAAGGATGATATAGCCCCGGAATGAATTAATGACAGTGAAATGGCATGTTCAACATAAATTTGGTGGAGCTTCCTTTATAAAATGATAAATGGGGGTAGATGGTACATCTTGACAAATGTGTATTTTCCTATGTCCCATAAGCTTTCTGGTGACAGTTTTACTGTCCAATATTAAAAGATCATATGTGATATTCTTCTATTGTATCAAGTGGTTAACCAGTCTTTTCATGTTCTTTTTTTTTTTGGTAAAAAATGGTTAAAGAGGTTTTGATGCTATGCATCTTTTATTCTAGTTTCTATACCTTTCTTTTTGTTTTTTTGACTTCAAGTGTTTGAAATAAGGTTGGTTGTTTATGAACCACAAAAAGAGATGACGCTATTGTTAGAACAAGTGAGTTTCGAAAAGAATGTGGTTACTTAAATTTTAATTGGAAAATTAATGGAAAATAGGGGCATTCTTTGTTAGGATCGGAGGAGCCCATGGTTGGGCTTGATATACATGGGTAAATACCAACTTGACCCAAAAGTTTAAGTCTATTGGGTCTTGGGCCCAATAATGTATATAAGCACCTATCATCCACTCAAATTTTTCAATGTAGGACAAACTCACAAGTGGAATTCTCAACAATCTCCCCCTCACTTGTGAGTTCCAACTGTTCTCCCTTGAACGGAAACCGTCTCCCTTCTGAGAGGAAGCCCAATTCTCTAATAGCTGCTCAAGTGGGCCTTACCACTAGCATCTTACGTGTGTCGGATTGCATTCCACGTGCCTCCGAACCAATCCTACCTCTCATGTCTTGACTCTATTCGGATCCATCCCCAACCTAGATGATCCTTATTGGTCTCGGTCACACACTTGGTCCTCCAACTGTTAGCACGTCAGGAGAATTAGTTTCACGTCTCAACTTTTTATGATGTTGCTTACCCAGAGTTACGAACCATCGGTTCTGATACCACTTGTTAGGACCGGAAGAGCCCATGGGTGGGCTTGATACACATGGGTGAACACTAACTTGACCCAAAAGCATCCACTCAAATTTTCCAATGTGAGACAAACTCACAAGTGGAATTCTTAACATTTTAAGGTGCAATGTTAAATGTTTTGGCCTGTCAATGCAAGTGTGTAGATTCGAGATCTGATGTTGGACAGTTCATTCAAAAATTCTGTAGGCTGAAGTTTAGGACTCCCCACCTCACCCATACTCCCAAAAGAAAAAGAAAAAATAAAAGAGAGCGAGCGAAAAGTTTAGGAAACTGTCTAAGCCTCTTTCCCAAGATCTCATTTAGTGGGACCAACTTTGAGGAATGGGATTTTAGATGACTTGATGACAACTCTTTGTAATCTCATTTGGGCTTCGAAGATCTTCTGCAAACATGTGAAGAGATATTAGTCCATGTAGTCCTTATCTCTTACTAAGATTGGTGATCAGTGAGCCAGTCATGTGAAGTGTTCTGTCTGTTGTAGTTGGACTATCAGAAGATGCAAATAATTGAAAGGCCTTCCTACTCTTTCCCTGCAGTGTTTTTCTTGTATCCGCAAGCATCTTTTCATGCCCAGCGGAGTCATTTTGGTTAGTTTAAAATGTTTAATGCCATGAACAAAGGGATTCTGGTTAAAATATGTATTCTTAATGTGGACATGAGTTCTAATAAAAATATGGCATGCAAAACTTAGTATTCTCCCTACTCATATTTTGCTGCATGTTACCGGTATTTCATTTGGGTATAAAACTTATTTTCGGTGAATCATGGATAAGAAACTTGAACATAAAATTGACTTTTTAAAGCCTGCATCATTTTTCTGTTTATTGTGCTAAGTTTTTGCCTTATTATCCAGGCTAAAATTCAGAAATCCCATCACAAGAAATGTTGCATAGTGGTTTTATTGGACCATCTAAAGGATGCTGATTTTTCTCCTCTTATTGATGTATTCACGGCAATTGACTCCTCCAATACTGATGCTGTTGACATACTTAACGAATCACCCTGCATCTTGAATGAAGAATACGTAATGTCTTTGATGCGCACAATAAACTTGAAGCTCCGAGTTGTTGATCTCCAGGATATGTCATTTGGAAAGGACTTTTTTCAGTATGTATTGGTGTTTTTCTGTGTTTCATATTTTGATATTATCTAGTGATAACTTTTTATGAGCATTAATTATGAATATCATTTGTCTCCTCTCTCTCTCAAACCAAAACAATCGGGGCAAGGAACTCTTGCCTTTGAAACAATGTAAGACAAACCAAATTTCTCCACGGAGTAGTCAAGAATTTAAGGTTTTGTTTAGCTGTGGAAAATAGTTTTTGGTTTCCATTTTCAATTTTCAAATAGTTATAAAAATGACATGGTTGAGGTCTTGTTTTCCATTTTCCAACATTTATATGGAGAACTTGTAAATTAAAAAGAAAAAGTTCTTTAAGTTTCTCATAAAAATGTTAGAAAAATTTAAAACAATGTGACATTTTTTGTAATTGTCTACAAAATTGGAAATGAAAAATGAAAAATGTTTTTTGCAAGTAAACAGGTCCTAAGTAATCATGGAAAGATAATGTCTTCTACCATAGTTAAGCCGTTATTTTTCTGCTGTCAAAATTCAATTTTTGAGGGCTTATTCTTGGTGGATATTTTATTAAGCTCATCCTTGTGAGTGATGATTTAATGACATGTTTGCCCCTGGGGTAATCTTCTTTGTCCTCATCTAGTTGATATTTTTTTTTTGGTATTCATGCTTATTGGGTCTCCATTCTAGACATACATGCCACATACATACACACTTGCATGCATCAATAAAAATTGGCCTTTCTACTAAGAGAATGCCGTTCCTAGAAATCAACTCATATTACAACATTCATTTCACATAAACATGTATTACAATTTTCTGGGCAAATCTAACTTGAGATTCACACAATAAAAAATGATTAAGCCTCTACTAAAAAGGCACAAAAGTCGTAGCTTTTTCCTTTTGTACAAATATGTAAGCTCCCCTGTCTAATGTGTTGGCCTTCTTGGGATTTGGTATTTTAAACTGAGCCTTAAGGCATCTTGGTGTGCCTTGTCTCGAGGTGAGCCTTTTAAGACATTGGTTAAAAGTGTTATTTTTTGAAATGTTAAATTTATGCTTATTTTCCAGGGATCTCTCTTGGGGTGGCTTGGCTTGCCGAGTTTTAAACTTGACATCATCGCACATACAGAAGCTCAACATGGTGGGCAGGTTTATGCAGTTACACACCCTTAATCTGGATTTTTGTACTTCGCTAACTAGTTTGCAGAAGGATTGTTTTGCTTGCATGCCAAATCTGATGTGTCTCTCTATGTGTGAGACACGAGTTGCTAATCTATGGACGACTAGTGCTGCGCTGTCAAAGCTCCCTTCTTTGGTGGAACTCCGCTTCCAGAATTGTTTGTGCTGCAGTGACACTGGGCCATGTCCTAAGTTATCCAGTGAGAAAACTGACATTCTTTTGCATGAGCGAACTGGTTTGGGTCAGTTGAAAAAAAAATTCTACTCTGATACTCCACCTGTTGATAGTAGGAAAGTTAGAGTCCAAGATTTTGGCACAGATGAGGCAGTCAGGAGCTTTGTATCTAATGATGATTCACTTATGGTTCATGATGTCCAAACTGCAGCTTGTAATATATCAGAAAATTGTGAAGCTAGATTGTCAAGTCACCTGCAAAGAATAAGCTTGTTAGAACTTTCATCTGGTGCCCTTTCTGCCTTTGATGGACATTCTCCTCTCCAAAATGAGGTAATAAGGAAGTTACACTTGTGAACTTTGCTATGAGATTATATGATTGGAATGCTTTTATTTGGTGTTTGATTGTTGATGAATGATTCTCTAGTTTCTCTAACAGGTTTCTTTTGACAAATTGCATGTTCGTGATGAAGATGAGTCTATTGTGAGTGCTCTTAACTTAGGCACAGAAAATACCCCTACTGCTTTGAAGAAGTATATTTCGCACCATCCTTCACCCATATGCTTTGAGAAGCATTATAGAGAGTATATGGTCGCTTCGTTGCCTCGTTTGGAAGTTCTAGATAATTTACCAATAAGAAAGACTGACAGAGAGATGGCCAAGGTTATCTTCTCCAAATATTTTGAGTACTTACCATATAAACATCAGCACAAGGAGAGTGTTGTCAGTGCTTTGTTGAAACGTGAAATGGGGACAGCTAGTATTCATTGGAAAAAATCATCCACGGAAAAGTGTCCATCTTTTCATAGAAAGGGTCAACATTATTTCTCCCGGTCTCTTTGTGCTGCCAAAGTTGGGTCTTCTGCATGGCCGCTCATGTGTCCAGTGTCTAACATTTGCCAATTTTCCAAAGAAGAAAGTAAGATAATTCGTCCAAGGCAGTTTGAATATCATCCATCAAACTCCAGTCTTATGGCTTTTGGAACTTTGGATGGTGAAGTAGTTGTTTTGAACCATGAGAATGGTAACCTTGTTGGTTATGTCCCATCCACAGGAGTAACGAACAGTGTTTTGGGGCTCTGTTGGCTGCGGAAGTACCCATCCAAGGTATGCAATAACTGTATGTTGTTGCTGTCTATATAAAATTACATTTGTTTTGAGTCATCATCTCTTGCAAGAGTACCCTTAATTTGTTCTATTGGCAATAGTGGAACACATTTTTTTATAAGAGCTACTACTTCGGCTATTCACATCTTCTAGTAAGATCATCAAATATTCCCCAAGGATGGCCACGGCTCCATCCATGCTTGTGCATGCACATAGTGCAATGTGACACTTTGGGGGCACATTTTGCAATTGGTGCAAGGCACCATTGATGCACAATTATTGATGCAGATGGATCATAAGGAGGACTAGCATTTGGCTCACAAATTTCAGGCAGGACCCCCACCAAATAAATTTGCAGGCCAAGCCAGGACCCGAATTTCAAAATCAACATTTGACAAGCTTATTTTAAGCCATGTTCATTTAAGCTTACTTTAAGCCATGTTCATGTTTCTCTTGCTGCTAACTAAATCTAAATAATGAGGTTTCCATAACCTCACAAGCGCACCCAAGGGAAGTGAATTTGGATGAAAATATTAAGAGAGTATGATTTTAGCTCTCCAATGGCTAAGTTTTGAAGCTGCATTTATTACAGATTTGTAACAATTCATGAATTCTAACCAGCCTGCATCCCATGCAGATGCATAGAAGGTTATAAAATGGTACTGATCTGATGGTAATACATGGCCATTTCTTTGCCTCAATAGTTTGTTTTTGGATATTTATGACAATTGCAACACCAGTGCGTATATTGTGTTTGTTAATGTTATAGACAATTACTTTCATACAGCATGTTTTGGTCCTTGCTCCTGTGGTGATTGTTGATTTCTTTGGTGTTGAATAACCAGCTACTTGCAGGTTCTGATAATGGTTCCTTGAAATTGTATGACATTAATGGCATGCTGCGAAAAGTTGCAGATGTCTATTGCAGTTCCAGCACAGCTACATTTGATGATTTTGAGCAGCTGACTTCTGTTCACGTCAATTCAATGGATGATCAATTTCTTGCAAGTGGGTACTCAAAACATGTTGCTCTTTATGACATTGGTACTGGGCGACGCCTACAATTGTTTACTGATTTGCATCGAGAACCCATTAATGTTGCTAAATTTGCACACCATTCCCCCTCCATATTTGCCACTTCATCATTCGACCATGATGTCAAGATGTGGGACTTGAGACAGAAACCAGTAAGGCCTTGCTATACGGCTTCAAGCTCAAGAGGAAATGTGATGGTTTGCTTTTCACCTGACGACCTCTATCTGCTTGTGTCAGCAGTTGACAATGAGGTACCCATATTTAAGAATTGATATTCAATATTTTCTATACTGTAGATCATAATTTAATGCTTACATAAGTCTTGATTTCTCGGTGTAAGGGTGCCAACTGAAAAATCTGGCCAAAAAGTTTTAATTATTAGTCCAAATAGGTCAATGGTTGACCAGAAGACCTTAGATATGAGGATTTTCTGTTCTCTTGAAAGCTGTAGTATCTCTGCTTTGCAACCTCTGGTTTGCCATCTATATGTAGCAATAATGAACTGTGGTGCTTCTTTGATGGGTACAAGATTGAGCCTAACTCTTTAAGAGTTGTCAGGTTAAGCAACTTTTGGCAGTAGATGGGAGGCTTCATATGAATTTTGAGATCACATCTACAGGAAGTGCTCATAATTATACACGTTCTTATTACATAAATGGAAGGGACTATGTCATTAGTGGGAGTTCTGAGGAGCATGTAGTTCACATTTGCTGTGCTCAAACTGGAAGGCGGCTTAGGGATGTTGATTTGGAGGTATGTGCAATGACATATGCCAATATCTCTTAAGAAAGCACCTATGGGATATTCATTCTGCTTTTGTTCGACTCTTTTATGACTGAAAGCATTAAAGACGTTAGATGCATCTTGTTCCTTACAGGATAGGGGCTCAGGAAGTTCTATGTTTGTGCAGTCCTTGAGGGGTGATCCTTTTAGGGTGAGTTCTTGCTGCGGATACAATTGCACAATTAGATTTGCTTTATAATTTTGAAGTTCTCTTCAAAGATCTATCATAATACCCCAAGACTTTCCTAATTAAATACTATACATATTTTCTATGTCATGAAATTTGTGCCTTTAATATCTTCTTAAGTTTCCTGCTCTTCTTGAAAATTTAAGCTAGTTTGGCTCATGTCACCAAGCACATGAAAAAAACTAGATGACAGATGAACAGTTTCCCCAGAATCCCCATTTCTTTCTTGGTTTTTTCTTAGACCCCATTTGGAACTCAGAAAATATTAGGGAAAGGAAAAGAAAATATGAAGCAATCCATATTTTCATATTTGGTTATTAAGGAAAGTGAGAAAGAAAATAAAATTATACCAATTTTATGAACAAAAATTTGATTTTACACATCATTGATATTTAATTAAGAAAAATTAAATGTGAGTGATGTATAAAACCAAATTTATGTTCGTTGATTTGACATTATTTATTTATTTTTTAATTTTCTTGATAATTAAACATAAGAAATTGGATTCCTTTATGTTTTCTTTTCTTTTTCCTCAATAGTTTTCAAATTTCAAGCAGGGCCTTGGTAAACATACCTACTGTTTAGAAATATTATTTTCTGTCCATGTGGGGAAAATGTAATGGCATATTTACAAATGTACTTTGAAACCAGGACTTTCACATGAGTGTCTTAGCAGCTTATAGGCGCCCTGGCTCGAAGTGGGAGATCATCAAGGTAACTTTCGTGCAGATGCTTTCTTCATATTGATGATTGTATGGAAGTTCACTTGGGATAGCTAAATGAAGTTCTTGTGCAGGTCAATTTGCTTGAATCCAACCACAATGCTAAAGAGAATTTTTGTAGCAATCAATTTTGCCCATCCTATGGGCTCGGAGGTTGACAAATGTACATATCTATATGAATGCATGCACGCGTATGTCTATATCTATGTATTTCCTTAATCTGTAATAATGCCATCTTGTGTAGTCTGCACTCTGTACTTGTCTTTGGATTCTCCCATTGACATCTCGAGTTTCTTGTCTCGTTGGTTGGGTTCTTGAGTTGCAAGCTGCCCGGTGGACGTTGGTGTTCTTGATGCCATGCTCCTTTTGAGTTATGGTTGTTATGCTGGCAGCTTGAGTTCCTGGAGGTAAACTTGTGAAAATTTGGGCAAGAGTTGGTTAAATGGTTTGGTCCTCTGTGGCTCGTGCAATTTTTTTTGGTCAATCGGAAATCCATATTGAGTTTGGGTCATACAACGGGAAGGAACTCATCTCTTATTTTGGGTCTTCTCTTGCCTTTCTCATTAAGAAATAGAGGGAGCACTATAAACAAAAATTAGCTTCCATTTGGTATTATCTAACTAATAAGTACTTGTGTTATTTACCATTAATAGAAGTACATAAAAGTACTTAAGCTTAAATTTTAATAGTAAAAATACTTAAAATCTAAAGTAAATATAAAAGTATCTTCAAAAGTATCTTTGATATGGTAATGGTCACTCATAACAAGTTATATATATGTAATATTATATTAGTATATTTTATGGCAATACCCAATGCCAGAGGCTCCCGTGCCATTGGGAAATTTGGGAGACCATAATGGATGCTAGGAATGGCTAAAGCATAGTTCAGTTAAGCAAAACATGGTTCCTGAATTGTTAATCGAAACAAAGTTTCAATTCATTAGAAAATGTAAATTCAAATTGAGCTACTTAAAACAGTTAATTGAAATTTGATTAATCAATTTCTAGGTTAATATCTAATGGTTAATCGAATTGAATAGTTAAATCAATTTAAAATTTAGAAAAGTCACTATTAATAATATTTTTTCTTTCTTTCATTCTAGTCAATATGTAATTTAAAATACTCATCATTAAAATTTAAGTATCAATATTAGGGCAATACAACTATTTCAATTTAAATTCTTAAAATGTCATATAATATGCATTTTTTTTATATATTTATAATGTATCGGTTTGATTTGAATGAGCTGGACCAAAATCGAACTAATAACCAAAAAAAATTACAATTTCCAAACCATTCAAACAGGAATAAAATTTACGTTTGAAAATTCGGATAAAAGCCTAAAGATGAAAACTTTATTACCTAACTTGAGCACGCAATTCTAAAAACCTCAATAAAACACCAATAAAAAAAAAACTAAACTTTAACACAATCAATAACTTAAGTGACGACCAACAAAAGAAACAAACTTGACTCTTTAACAACTTGAACAATAAACTAAAATACAATAAAAACTCAGGCTTTAAATAAATTGAACTTAAGATAAATAGAATCCAACAAGATTTAAATCTTAAAGAAGATTTTTTAAGAGATCAACAGGAACTTTAACAACAAAAAATAGCCCAACCGAAGTTAACTCTAATAATGATATTAAATAAGAAGAGAAAAAAGATAAATTGACTTTAATAATAATAACCCAATAGAAATTTAAAAGTTCAAGACTTTAATTAAAATTCAACTAAAAATTAACAATAATTAACCAAGTATTTAAATGTAAGAAAAAAAAAAAAAAACTAGAGAACAAGAGAAGAAGGAGAGAGAGAGAGAGATGCTCAGGTTTAGGTAGCAAAGCTGCTGTTGCAGTAGTTGCTCGGGTTCCCCTTGTGCATCCCCTACTGCTTCCTCCCAAAAGCCAAAAGAAACTCGATTTTTTTCCCGATTTATTTATTTTTAAATATATATTAAATAATACCCTATTAGGAAGTATTTCTCAGAATGACTTTGATGTAGTCTCGCTGTTTGGTCCAGCGAGATTTAAACAAATCTTGTTGGACCAAACAGCGAGATTTGGTTGGGAAAGTTGGACGCATGACAAATCTCCCTGGATCATCTAGCGAGATTTGTTTCGGAATACTAATGAACTCATTCACCCGCCGTTAGACGCCTGACAAATCTCGCTAGTTCATCCAGCGAGATTTGCTTTGAAATACTAATGGACTCATCTACCCACCGTTGGATGCATGGCAAATCTCGTTACTTGGCACAAGGAGATTTGCTTGATCTCTAAAACTACCATTTCTCCTTCACTTTTGTGCGCGAACAGAATAGAGAGCACAAATCCTACATGCAGACGTTGCAGAGAGAAGGAGAGGCTTGTATGTGACCGTTGCAGGTGACCGTTGCTCATTAAACAGGAGGCTGCTAACTCTAGGAGTACCTATATAAACAAAGGAGATGGGGTAAGTGGATTTCCACCATTTGCTCTTGATAAAATTGAAATTTATATTTTTTATTGAAGAGTTTGTTGGTTGGATTGATACAAGTTTTAGTGTGAAGGTTTCGTTTGGAAACCCCCAAATTTAAGTTTAGGGTTTTTTTTTTTTTCATTTAATTTGTTATACGTTATATGAAATCTACATTTTAGTATGCTTGTATGTATGATGTATGTATGTTGTATTGATGCCAAGATTTGTATGTGAATGTGTAAATTTGTTTCAATTTTCATGATCATATTCTATTTTATATTAGGGTTTTTATTTACTTTCATGATTATTTGAGTATTTAATCAATTAATATGTAAATTTTTGAGATTATAATTTTTATTTCATCTCATGTTTATTTGAATATATAAATCATGAATGTGTAAATTTATTTCAATTTTCATGATCATTGAATTTAGTTTTAATTTTGAAGTCATATGCATGGAATTATAAATTTTTTATGTTAGAATTTTTATGTAATTTCATGATTATTTAAATGTGTAATAACTCAATATATTGATTTTTTGATCCAATAAATAATCATCTATCTATTAACTAAGTTAATAGACTACACTCATATATTTATGCCAACTAACATAAGCCTAAACTGGATCAAAAGTCAATGAAGAGTAAGTTCTAATATAGTCATGTTAGTGGGAGATACTCTACTTTTCCCTAGAGAGAAGCGCATGACCGTGGAGGGACACTCGTCCATGGCTGAACCTCTCTTGATTTCTGGATTCCGATTGGCCATGAGGAGATTTTCTGCCCGCAAGGCCATAAAGAGTGCCACACAGAAATTTCGATTGAAGAAGGAAATTGAACCTGCCCATGATTTCGTGTCTTTTTGGGTCAAGAATCATTGTAAACTGGGTGGAGCTGTCCGAGTTTGAAATTTCTATACCAGTGGGAAATTGATCCCTGATGGTGTGAAGGAAGGCCATCAAGGTAACGATGATGATTTCCCTACTACGAAGGTTCTTCTTCGAATCAACGTGGGAGCCAACCACAAGACTAGAATTGATTCCCATGTGTCAAAGGTTCTGATGGCTACGACTTACTGTAGCATGTGCAGATCTTTTCGAACTATGGAGTTGGAAGTCTGGTGGGTTGTCCGGTTTTGAAAGTTTAACATCAGTTTTACGATTTAGATTTGCAGAAGCGAAGTAGCTCGTGCTTCTTCCGACACACTTTTTCTTATTGGAGGTTACTTTGTTTCTTTTAATTTCATTCTTTTTATTGTGTTCACTTTTAGAGTTTGCTTTGTTCTTACAGTTCAGTGTTTCTGTTCTTGGTTTATTCTTTCCTCAGTTCATGAGTTGTCACCTTTCCAGTTCATTCTGTTGGTTATGTTGTCTTCATGATCGGTTTCATTCATTTTGTTGTGTTCGGTTTCAGTTGTTGGCTTCGTTCTTGCGGTTCAATGTTCCAGTTTGTGGTTTGTTCTTTCCTCAGTTCATGAGTTGTCACCTTCCTCAGTTCATTCTCGTGTTTGTTCTCCAGTTACTGTTCTTCACTCACAGTTCCCGATTGGAGTTAGTTCATGCAGGTTGTGGTCCACGTGTCTCTTCTTTCGGTGATCCGTGTGATTTTTTAATTTCAAATTCCTTCTCTACTCATCAATTCCAATTTGGCGCTTATTTGATCGCCTGTGCACTGTTGCTGTGCTTTCGGCTGTCAGGTGCTTCAGTCTGTCATTGGGGTTGGTGATTGTCTGTGGCCCGCATGAGTTGGTGTTGTTTTCAAATGTTTGTCTCTGTTGAGATGTGTTTCTTTGTTTCAAAAGCTTCCTCCAATCAATTTGATTTTTGAATTTTGAAGTGCCTATGTGTCGCACTGTAGGAGGGGTGAATTGCCTATGTGTCACATAGTAGGAGTGTGATTGAAGTAAGGTGGATAAATAGTTTTCAGCTGTCTCCATGACCGTTTGGCGAGTTGATACTGCATCAAATACAGTGTCATTTTCCTGGGCAATGTTTTGGAGCGTTGGTCAACTGTTTTTCCAATCTGTTGTTGGACATAGGGATGCAAATTTTTGAGATGTTTTCATCATCGTTTGACGATTGGCACGGTTCAGATCCACATGCTTTTGGTGACAATTTCAAAAGCTGGTATGATGCCCTCAAGGGTATGGCACAGTGGATAGGGGTTCGTTTCCCGGTCAATGCTAGGGGTTCGTTTCCTGGTCAATGCTTCCAATCCTAGGTGAAGTGTCCTAGGTTACGTGTTTTGATGAATGCAGATGGGGGCACTACAGTGTTGATTTTAGCCTGTTTACAATGGTCTTCAGCCGAAGATGCTTTGGTTATTTCCGTTGTTCTGATTGTGATCTAAATGGATATGTTTAGAATTTTGACAATAGGCCGCTTATGGATTGTGTCCTTTTCTGGGTGAAGGGTCCTGGTTCGGTTCTTGGTTGATGCTCCTAGTTGTATCCTCCTAGTCTCTGGGTGAAGGTTCCTGGGTGAAGGGTCCTGCGTTTGGCTCCTGGTTGATACTCCCAGTGGTATCCTCCTTGTCTCTAGGTGAAGGGTTATGGGTGAAGGGTCCTGGGTTTGGTTCTTGGTTGATGCTCCTAGTTGTATCCTCATAGTCTCTAGGTGAAGAGACCTGGGTTCGGTTCCTAGTTGATGCTCCCAATTGTATCCTCCTAGTATCTGGGTGAAGGGTCCTGAGTGAAGGGTCTTGGGTTCGGTTCCTGGTTGATGCTCCTAGTTGTATCCTCCTAGTTGTTCTACTTGTACTCCTACTGCTCAAGTGAGTGTGGTTGTGCATGTGTTGATGCTATGATTATAATGATGCTTCGTTTATCTTTGAATTGATATGGCTTTGAGATCCTAGGTATGCCCAGGTTTTTGTGTAACTTTTGTTACTTGTGTTGTTTCGAATTGGAGCTTGGGTCTCCTTTGTTTCTGATGTAGGTGGCCATTTTGGCTGGCCTTTTGATTGCATTGCTTTGCAATTGTGATGGGAACTTGGTTCCCCCCTTTCCTGGGCATGCCCAGTGTATACTGTCACGCCCCGAACCTAGAAATGGGACCCAAGAGTAAAAATGTTATCTAACCTATCCCTGTATCCGATAAAACATCCAAAGATATAATACAATGGATGAGGGTCCGACCCTGTGGGGTTCCCACGCACTCTAAACATATCCAAACACAATCATATACGTAGCGAAAAAAAAGTCATTCTATATATACATATGCAGTACCATACCAGAGTCTATAGAAGAGTAGAAACATGCTCTATCAAAACGTACAAATGGGTGCCCAAATACATCTCAAAATGGCAACCCACCAAAAATACAGTCCTAGCACTTACCTAAGCGCTAATTGCAGTGCACCGGCTACTGCGCTCGCCACACCAGGACGCTAGTTCCAGTTACTTGAAGGACCTATAAAAATGTACGTACAGCAGGGTTAAGACACCTCTTAATAAGGAAGAACACAGGTTATATCGGTATGTGGCATTTGAGTGTTATCATGAGATACTAACATGCATAATTCAATAATCAAAACCAGTTCTAGTATTTTCACAAAACAAGCAATACAATCTGGTGTCGTCACACCCTTCGGCTTGAAGCCGGACTGTTTGGTGGTATTTCACACCCTTCGGTAAAAACCGGTGATCTGGTGATATTTCACACCCTTCGCCCAACGCCGGCAGTCTTGTGATATTTCACATCCTTTGGCAAAACGCCGATGCCCCCGGTAACCTGGCATAGCATCAGCGTTGAATCGGTGCAGATCTGGTGTTCGTACACCCTTCGGCTCAAAAGCTGGCCAATCTAGTGGTATTGCGCACTATTCAGAAAAAGCCAGATTTTCAAACCTGTAACAATTTGGAACCCCGTTCCTATTTCACCAAGATACAATGTATGCATACTCATATAACCAAACAAACCACACCCATTTGGTAATCGGAATTATGGTTTTCTAAACAAATACAAGTTAAACAAGTCAAGGCACAACCATCTCAATATCACAATATAAATCAACATATACCCGTGGTTTTCAATAAAACCAAGAATGCAGCCCGTCGCCCCATTTTTTTCAAAAGTGTAATAATGAAAAACCCATAGTTTTCCCTGTTAGATCCCCCTAAATGAGTAGCCAAAACATACAGAGGACCATGAACCTCAGTTCCACCTAGTCTGATTTAAAAAATAACCAATATAAACATAGTTCCCTTTACATTTTCCTCGAATACCAAATCCCGAACTCTAAGGCCCCTAAACAGCGAACCGAGTTCTAAAACCTACAAATCACAGTACAGAATATACTTAGAAGACTGCTACCTACAAAACTATCAGATCAGAATTGAAAATCGAGCCTTACCTCTATTTTACGCCGAAACCCGAAAATCTCCGAAGCGAGATTTCAATCCATAGAACTTGTAGAGAATCCTTCCACGATCCTCGTGATAACTTCAGATTCCCAATTCCAGCAACGATCGGCGAAGAAATCTATAGAGAGAGAGAGAGTAGGGAGAGTTCTAGAGAGAGAGATATTTGAGTTTCTTAATGAAGAACTAATGAAAATTTCTTTTTATAGCGCTTTGACCCGGGCCAACTTGTCAACAAAATGGTGTTCTTGTCGACAAATCTTCTACTGCCTTCGTCGGAGACTCCTCGGCTTCTCCTCGTTGACGAGTCTCTGAATTTCGTCGACGAGAAAAGCAAAGACTTCGTCGAAAAAATCTGGTTTCGTCGACGAAACCTGTTCAAATACCAATTTTACCCCTCTCTTATTTATTTAAACCTAATTTTCACGGTTCGGGTTCTTACATATACTGTACATATCCATTTTAATCAATACAATTTACTTTTACTGATAAAAAAAAAACATAAGCCTAAAGTGTTTGGTACACAAAAATTTAACATTTCAATCAAGTTTTAAATTATGATAGAACAATCAACATCTTTGGTTTAGTTTATTTTGAATGTGTTCATAGAATTACTTTTCCAATAATATTATACCTGAAAAATAAAATTACTATCTCATGAAAATATTTTTTTTGTTTGGCATAATTCTCAACATTGATGGAAATAAAAATTCATCATAACACTTGATAATAATCAAAATAATAATATAAATCAAACTTAATTAGGGTTAGGGTTAGGGTTAGGGTTGCCCGTACCCAATTCAACAATATATTACATCTAAATATATATACACAACGTGGCTAATAGTAAAGGAGATTAATGTTGAATAAGGTCATGTATAGTTAATTGGTTTTTTTATGGGGCATGATTAACATGAAAAATTATTTTAATAATATTATTTTAATATAAATTAAAATAATGGATCCAAAGGATATGGATACTTGATGTTATCAAGTATAAAAAGCCATATTTTAGTTTCCATTTAGGTGAATGATTCAAGCAACAAAAGGAATTTTTTTGGGGGGTTTGAACATGCTAGTAAGGCCAAAAGATTATCTCATACACACATGGTGTACAAATTTAGAAGACCACATCAAATGAGAGATGTCGTTTCAAGACTTCAAGAGTGTATAGTCTGAAGGTATGTTGGAGAGCTTTCAACTTTTATAAACAATTATGAGAAGAGAAGCATATATATAAATGCTAAAAACGACAAATAAAATATGATCAAAGCTGAATGTAATTACTTGAACAAGACGGATCAAGCACCCAAAAAATGCTCTGATCGAAGCCACTGTTGATGATATCCACTAGTACACTTTAGCTATTATTTAATTATATCTTTCGAAGAAAGAAGAAGAAGAAGAAGTATAAGGGAAACAATAGTTAGGAAAGAAGACTCTCCATCTTCTGTTGGGTTGAAAAATGCGGTTTCCTTGGCTTCTTCCTCCGGCCGTTTGTCCTATGCATGCATTTATTTAGCTATGTTGTATATTTAGTATGTGTATTAAATGAAATCATTTTAGGGCCCCAGACACAAGTCTTTATATATAAAGCTATGTTGTATATTTAGTATGTGTATTAAATGAAATCATTTTAGGGCCCCAGACACAAGTCTTTATATATATATATATATATATATATATATATATATATATATATATAAACTCTGCCCATTACTGTGAATTAACAGCAGTATTGAATAGTCATTAAAGTCCTTCACCTACCCTGACCCATTTCTACAGAAACTGAAAAAGTAAATGCAATGTTGAGCAACATTATGGAACCAACCTGTGCTAAACATGATCTTGATCAACTTGTCTCGCAAGAAACCCTATTGGTGGAATTTAAAAAAGTGTCAGAAAGTGTTGCTCAATTTTTCAAGGAACAACCTTGATTGTTGCACATAGGGAAAATACCTTTGATGGAAGTGGCATTAAGAGACTATTATCCAACAAGTTTGAACAGGACAAGGTCAGTAATCTATTTTTGGCTGATGTTGATAAAAAGAGGCTTTTTTTTTTTTACTTCAAGCTTTTGGGTACTTTGGTGTGATCTTACAACAATAAACCCTCAAATTATGTATGCTACTTAGTTAGCACATAGAGACACCGACAAGGTTAGCACCAAATTGCTCATTGTCATACAAATTTTATCCTTTCAAAATATCTTATATCTAAACTTTCTTTGTTTTACTTTTGTATTAACATACAAGCCTTAGGTTGTCTTGTAGGCAACCAAAGTGAGATTTTATGCTATCTTAAATACTGAATTGATAAGAATAGATATAGTAATAACAAAAAAAACCCATAAGCGCATTGTTAGGCATGATAACACCAAAATGTGCTGAGCCTTTCAGTTCTATGTTTGAGCTTGTTCCCAGCAAGATTTGCCTATGTTTATCTTGGGCTTGACACATGGAAAATCTTGGTACTTGGTTCAACGAGATTTGTTTAAATCTCGCAGGACTAAGTAGCGAGATTCCATTAGAGTCATTCCGGGAATTATTTTTTCAAAAAAGTTATTATTTAATATATTAAAAAAAAAAAGATAAACCGGGAAAAAACTCAAAGAAACTCTACCAAAAGCCTTAAAAAACTCTTCCAAAAACCTACTGCCCTTCCTTTTTAAAAGCTGCTCTAGCCCTTTTTATTCACTAAAATGCCCCCAGACTCCCCTAGGCTAGCGCATGCCTTCTCAAATTGAAGACCTTGTGCCTCAATGCATGGATGGGTCAAACCAAGTCATTTTTTTGTTTTTTTTTGTTTTCGTTTTCTTGTTTTTTTTTTTGTTTCCTAGTGCACAACCCCGATTTTGACCTAGTAAACGTCCGGATTAGTAAAAGGCTATTTCAAAATGAATTGTAGATATCTTAATAATATTTCCAATGCCACTTGAATCACACTAATCTGATATTATATGAGAGATTTATGATTAAAATACCAAAATACGTTCAGGCTGTCTCCTAACGAATTTCGGACTTGGATTGCTGCCCACTTTTCATCACATGACACAGATTCATATGCATGAAGTCCACATAGTCTTCTCACACACAAGCACACTACTTCCAATTTGTATAAGCTCCATGATAAGTGCATGGCCTCTTCACGGGCTCAAACTCACACATGCATGGCTCGGTTTCTCTCACACACGACCCATGCACATTTTAATTTCGGCTTTAATTTTCAAAAATTATCCTACAATAATAAAGCACAAATGCTTGTAAATTTTTGACAAAAATAAAATAATTATCTAAATATTATCAAATGAGCTCACTGATTAAAATATGGGACATAATTAAGTATTTAATTAAAATAGTGATATTTAATTAATGCATTTAAATACTTAATTACGCAACTTTGACGCGTAATCAAGGTTCCCCCAAAGAATATGCATAAAATAAATTTACGATGTAAATCAAGCATATGTGGGGAAGGAAGACTTTAAATAATCAATCAATCAATCATGTTTGCAAGTTGTGGCAGTATAGCTCAAGAACTATAGCTTCCTGGTTTTGCGAAATTATATTTCTCCCCCTTTGGCATCAATAGAAAGAGCTAAGGTAAAGAGGATAAGCATTTAAGAACAACCTTAGTGAAGAGAAAAATTCCATTTTTGATAAGTACATAATTGTTTGGAAAATATTTTGTCATTAGTGGCACTAAATATAGTGTAATTGGCCAAGTGGGATAAATACTACAACATGATTAGTACAACTGGCCAAATGGTACAACATAAGACTTGAGATAAATTTGGGATTTTAAGGACAATTTTTATTAAATCAAAGCCATAAATAACTAGATTGTAGGCAGATAAAGAAAATTATGTAAATGCAATCATGAAAAATACAATAATGTTCATAGCAATCATCATAGAAAAATAGTTTTGCATAAAAACCCTAATACTGCATGTCATGAATGGTTAAGCAAGAGACAAGATGAGTGAAAAAGAAATTTCTTGCTATAGAACAATTAGTTTTCAAGAAGTTTCCCCCTTTGATATTTTCAATAAGGACTGGGGATGATGCTTGCTGAAAAAGAAACTTTAATATATAGCTCAAACAAGCATAATTTTTTTGGTTAAACGTCACAGAATACCATAAAGATCAACCACTTGGTTCCTGAATAATAAATAATTCAATTGCATGATCATATGGTATGAAAGCGAAAATATCTGCGACAAACCACGATATTTCATTTACTACTTATGCTACAATACAACTCAGTACACATCTAATGCTTAAGAGAGAGTGAGCAAAGTAAGACAGTAATTTAAATGCAAGAACTCCCCTTGTGCATTCGAGTATGAGCTTAGATGCTAAGAAATATAAATTTTCTGTGGGTAGAAGAAAGTTCATTACTTTAAACATGCGGACCACAGTAAACTATAGGTCTAAGCTAGCATTTTAAATAAGATTTTATAAAATCTCCCCCTATTGATTTGAAGTTTACTCATCCTTTCAAAAATAATTTTAATATTCAGCTCAGTATGATTCCCTTAGCATATGGTGTGTGAGTTTGTGTATGGGATTTCTAAAAAAAAATTCGGCAATGTGCTGTTTGTAAATTGGATATTTCCCATACCCGCAAAACACACAACGTCAAGCAATTCACAATATATCTGCATCTCAGATGCCAATTTCTAGTATTTCATATCACTGCATTAGTCATGCACATGGCTTTCCAGATGTAATGACATAAGTAAAATATGCAGTGATGGTCAAATTCAGATCATCCCACATGTATTGTCGATCCAAATGATCCGAACACAGAACAAGATAGTAAGAGAAGTACAACAATCAAGTAAAAAGTAGTAGTCAAACAAAATATAGGCAAAGGAATTACCTAACCATCACAAATATGCAAAAATGGATAGTGGGTGCACGTGTCGTGTAGTGATGCAGAAAGATATACGATGTATATAGATGCAGACCCAAAGAAAATGTATAGGAGCAAGGAGAAAGTAAGTCTGCTTCTTTTGAGAAGCACCCTCTAAGTCTCTCCATCTGCTCCACCAACAGAATTTTCCTCTCCTTCAATGAACTCCATCTCATCCTCATCATCCTCGTTCAGCTGCATGAGGCGATCACCAAGCACATGAAAGTTTGCCTTTATGATGGATTCAAGCTTGGAATATTTATTACACACGTAAGTATGCCTCTCTGCTTCCAAAACATGATAATCTCTGAACTCCGTCTGAATACTCGTGTACCTGGAATCAGATGAGGTAGTCAACTTCCCCAATTCTCTTAACATTGACTCGGTGGATTGAATCTGAGTTTCCTTGAATCTAGTGAAGGAGGCTGCAAGACCAGCGATGGCTGTCATGATTTCTGAATTAGTGGGCTGAGGAGGTTGCTCCAACTCTCTGTAACGCCCCGGATAATTTTTTAACTACTTAGAAAGATAATAAAAGGAAAAGGGGAAATAGAAGAAAGGGAAAAAAAATTTTAAAAGGGTAATAAGTAGGTGCTCGTTGATGAGTAGGATTTTCTCATCAACGAGAGATCTTGTGAGCCTTGTCGCCGAGTATGCTTATCTCATCGACGAGGATTAACTGAGCGGTTTTGAGATGTTCTGAAACTCATTGACGAGCTCACGACCTTTTCGACGAGTGTTCTTCAGTGGTTCGTCGACGAGTCCATGTGACAAAGTCGAGTATAAGAAGGTTTGGGGAAGCTTCCACACCAAGGAAACTTATTTTCCTTCATTTCTTTCTCTCTCTAAAAGTTCCTTTGCCTTTTCTCTAGCTTTTTGGCCTGGATTCAGCCTGAATTGATGATCGGAGGTCACTATGGTGTTCTAGGGAAGATTCTTTACACATTTAGCGGATCAGTTTTCTAAATTGGACTTTTTAGGAAACGCTCCTAAGTTGAGGTAAAAATTAAGATTTGTATTTCTGAGTTTTTATAAGTTTATTTAACGTTTATAAGTTGAGAAAAAGTTAGAAATAGTAGTTTATTTGGGGTTTATTTAATTAAACTAGGGTTTTTGAACTAGGGTCCGGGTGAGCGTCACATGCGTCTTTTGGGGATTCCTGTTAACGTAGTTCAAGGAGTTAGGTAAGGGAAAATTTATGTATTAAATCAGGTTTTATGAATTAAATGAAAATGGACTATGTTATATATATGTATATGTGGGTATAAAACGTTAACCATGTAAATTATGTTTTCTAAGTTTAGGACTGTTTATTTAGCTATGTATATGTGAAAATGAACTCATAAAAGTGAATAATATTTTTAAGATAATTATGTAAGAAATGAAAGTATATTTTCAATATATAAATGTTAAATGTTGGTTGGCTTATTTTACAGGCAATGTATGAATTTTACTAGAAAATTGTGTGACATGAGTAGATGGTAATGCAATGTAAACATATGTTATATGTATGAGATGCAGGCTATGTAAGAAATGCATTGATAATGAAATGTTATAAGGATTATGTTGCTTGTGTTTGGTAATGCAACCATGTATACAATGACAGTTAAAAGGAGCTGTAGACTAATTGATGACAGTTAAAAGGAGCTGTGTTAGTAGACTAGCGCTGTAACGACCCGAAGAATAATGATATTTAAATAATAAAAGAAAGGAAAATGGAAACCGGAAACAGAAGGATGCAGTCGACGATGTTGCATTTTGGAAAGGATAAATCTCAAGAATCTTTCAGCTCCTCGTCGACGAGGGTATAACAGGAGCTCGTTGATGAGGATAGGATTCGTCGACGAAAACATAATTGGGCTCGTCGATGAGGAAATACCGAGGGGATGATTTTGGGGTTTCTGAATTTCGTCGACGAAGGGGAGAGATCATTGATGGATTTTGTATTAACCTTGTCGATGAGGTGACGTGACTCGTCGACGAAGGCCACAGTTTAAATAGGCTTAAAGTTAATTTTTGGCCGAAAAATCCTGCGCAGAAGTTTTCTCTCTCTTACCCTTCTGTTTCTCCTCCTTATTTCTTCGATTTCGGGCTGGATATCCACCGGTTTGACGATATGAAGCCACCACGATGCTTCTGGGAAAGTTCTCTGCAAGTCTACCGGAGCGGATCATTGGTGGGGTTAAAGTGGAAACTATCCCAAATCCAAGGTAAGACTTTCTACTCAATATTTGGATTTTTGGCAGTTGTAAAAAGTGTTATATGTTTAGAAATACTGAACTTTAGTTATGAAAAATGTTGTTTCCAGGGTGTTGAGTTAGGAACCCTGCGGGTGCGGGACAGATTTTCTTAGAGGTTTTTCAGGAATCAGGTAATGGGATAAACTAAGCTAGTATTTTATGAAAACTATGTATATTGTTATATTATTTGATTTCAGGAAAACAAATATATTTATATATATGATTTGTATTTGGGAAAATACTGTTGAAAATGATGGTATGTTGAATATGTGAAAAACTTGTTAGTGTGACATGAGTATAAATTGATATGAAATACTATTTTTTGGGAATGTGTTAATGATACGAATTTGTATAATGAAAAATCGGCGTATGGGCCGAGATTTTGATATATTTGCTGGCGTACGGGTCGAGTTATGTGTATGATTTGCCGACGTACGAGCCGAGCTATGTGTATGATATGCCAGTATACGGGCTGAGCTATGGATATGTTTGTCGGTGTACGAGCCGAGCTATGGATGTGATTTGCCAGCGTATGAGTTGTGCTATGATTTGCCGGATAAAATGTGTAATACTGGCATATGAGTCGATGATTTTTCATGATATATGTAAATATGCAAAATGATATGATTGATATAATAATTAATGATATAAGATATCCATGTATCACAATTTCAGTATATGTTATATGATATCAGAACCTGGTTGGCTTGGTCTAGGCTAGCACTTGTACGGTACCGTTGCTATGTGTCCAAGGTCATCATAATCATGATATTTGTGCTAACACCGCTGTGCGGAGTGGTGTGAGATTTGATGGTTGATGTGGTTTATAAGAAGAATGTGAGCGCCCCTATTGTACGGACTAGGTTTGGAAGACCCATCAGACTTACAGACTATACTTTTGACTTGGCAGTGGTTGGCTACCATTGTCAGGTCCCGCCTTCTGGCCACACAACTCAGACATATGGGGGTAATACATGACAACAGCCAGCTAACCTACTAGGAATTTTTTTGTATTATTATGATATAAGATGAAATATGTTTATGAAAATATAGTATGTTCTGCCATGTTTTGATGATATATATGTTCTCTCAGATTTGATATAACAGTTACTGATTATGTTCTATATGGTATATATATAACATGGAATACTCATGTTACCACACACTGGTATTAGTTTATTTCCCTTACCGAGAGGTGTCTCACCCCAAAATTTTACAAACTTTTCAGAAACCCCAAATAGGAGAGCTGGAAAAGCCCGCTGATCTAGTATGGTAGATTTGCCATTCTAGAAGGATAAGTATTTTGATAGGGTCGGATGCATTTTGTGGAAATGGCCCTAAGACATCTTTTTGGGTTGAGTGTTGTATATATATATGCAGTGATTGTAGTAACTCTGGTATTGTGATGTATGGTATAATGAGATGTATATGATTGTATGCTTCCTACTACTTAGGCTTTTGCTATATGTTCTGCTATATCCTTGGTACCCACGGGTCCAGGTGGATTATGATCTGCTGAGATTTATGCTGTTGATTTTATTATAAAAAAATTATGAAAGTTAAGCAGGTCGTCACAAGCGCATATCTATGTGGACTAACTGATGTACAACTAAAAGGAACTGTAGTACGAATGAGTGAAATGAATTGGAAATGGATATGAAATGTGAAATGTGAACGATGTAAAATGTGAAAGGCTACGTAAAGTGAAATGTTATGAAATGCTAAAGTTATGAACATAAATAGATATGGATGGTTGAATAATGACAAACAAAATAATGTACTATGATATTATCGGTATTTATACTAGTAGAACATGTTATGTTTGGGCAGGGCAAACTCTTCGCTTGAGGGCTTGTTGAGAAAGGCGAGTGCACTAGTAGTATCAGATGTAGTAATAGGCTGCATAACGTACTAAGGTAGAAGGAAACTATTTGTATGGGCGGGTAGATTTCCCTATTCTTGGGTTCCTTCTCTGGTAAACTTTTGTATGAACTGTGTGAGTATGAGATTAATCTATCACTTGAGGGCTCACTAAGTAAGGTGAGTGCTCATGTATGCTTCAGTTGTGACCTTTAGGTTGCCTAACGTATCATAACAGAGGGGTGCTACTTGTATGGGTGGGTAATCACCCCTATCCTTTTGTAGTCTCGTGGGTAAATACTTTATATGTGTATGATCAGGTTCAGAAAATGATTTCAGAATTATGTTAATGGTTTGCAAATGATATTAATATGTTCTTTATAAATCTCATGTTGGCCACATGCTATTTTAATATATTGTTTCTTCCTTTACCGAGATGTGTCTCACTTGAATACAAATTCATCTTTTTTAGGACCTCCTCGGGATCGAGCTTATAGAGCTCGAGTTGGAAATAACATTTTTGGTTTATAGCAAGAGAAAATGGTATAAACATTTTGATGATATTTGGTATGTATATAAGTTATGTTTTATGTTTTATGTTTTAAGTCTTTTGGAAAATGAATGGTTGTGAATATTGGAAGTGTAGGTTATCTTTTGGAGATATGTATATATGTGGATGCCGATGGATGCATGGTTTTAAATGGAATGTAGATAGATATAGAAAACTCTGGTATTTATTTTTATGATTGATGATCATAGTTATGTTTTTCGTTACGTATATATTTATTTATTTATGAAATATCAGGAAATAACGCACCGAACCAAGGATTAAGGGTTCGGGGCATTACATTTTGGCATCAAGGCAATAGATTTTGGGTTCTACAAACTTAGGAATGATTTATACTAGAGTATAGGAATCAATTAGGATGAGGATACTAGATAGATAGGTTAGATGTTGGAAAGTATAGGATTTTGTTTTGTAGTTTGGTGGCGGAAATACGTCAACGATTTCCAGTGATTTTTCTTAAGCAGTTGATGGCCTCAGAAAAGCCATGGTAAATCTTAGATGATTTTGTTTCTGAATTATGAGACTAGTCCTTATATGGAGAACTTGGATGTATATTGGATTTAAATTGAGTAATTATGTTGTTAGGGTTATGATATGAAATTATTATCTCTTTTCTGTCCTATTTTCATGATGGACCCTAAAGATGAGAATATAGAGGCTGAAAGAAGGGAAGGTTCAGATACTTCCAGTGAAGAGGACATTGATACCTCTAAGATGATGTGAGGTATAGCCCGCCAGGTTAGGGCAAAGATGAAGAAGGATCCTAGAGAACAGAACTGTCCACTTGTAGGTCAGAGCTGTAACATTAAGGAGTTTATGAATATAAACCCTCCAGCCTTTGTTGGAGGACCTGATCCTGTGGTTGCAGAGAGTTGGGTACAGGAAATAGAGGAGATCATGGATGTAATCAACTGCATGGACGATCAGAAGGTTTGTTATGCCGTATTCAAGATGACTGGAGAGGCGAAACACTGGTGGCTTTCTGCAAAGCTGCTAGAGGACGAAAGGTTGGAAAAGATAGCTCTTACCTGGGAGAGATTCAAGGAGTTGTTTTTTGATAGGTATTTCCCTTCATCTGTCAGAGAGGAAAAGATTGATGAGTTCACTAATCTAACTTAGGGGGAGATGACCGTTGTGGAATATGCAGCAAAATTTGTGGAGCTTTCTCGCTTCGCACCATTTCTAATCATGAATGAGGCAAGGAAGGTTAGGAAATTTGAAAAAGGCTTGAGACGCAGAACATACGAGCTGGTGGTGGGGTTTTAGGTTCAGACTTTCTTAGAATTAGTTGATAAGGCTTCAGTGCTGGAGGAGAGTATCCAGAGCAGCATAAAGCCTTCAGAGCAGAAGAAGAGACCTGCACCATCTAGTTTTCATTTTGAGGTCGGTCAGGGATTAGGGAAGAAAGGAAAGGATGCAGTGGACTCTGTATGCCAGAAATGTAATAAAAGGCATAGGGGCAAATGCTGATTTGGAACTCCTAATTGTTTTAGGTGCGGTAAGCTGGAGCATATCAAGAAAAATTGTCGGGAATCATTGCCTATGGTATCTGTTCAGAACCAAGATCGAGTAAAACAACAGGCATAACTTGGAAGAGGTGCTCCAGCACGAGTCTACTCATTGATCCAAGCTAAAGCTGATGTCATTAGGGATGCATGTATGAGATTATATTTAAGATAATGAAAATTCTATTTAATTATTGATGACGTAAAATTTTATATGGTGATATATACATTGAACTATATGAGTTAATGAATTCTAATGATGTGAAAGGATGATTTGTAGGTAAAATTTTGAGGACAAAATTTCTTAAGGAGGGGAGAATGTAACGACCTAGAGAATTTTTAACTACTTAAAAAAAATAAGAAAGATAATAAAAGGAAAAAGGGAAATAGAAGAAAGGGGAAAAATTTTTAAAAGGGTAACAAGCAGGTGCTCGTCGACGAGCATGATTTTCTCATGAACAAGTAGGATTTTCTCATAAACGAGCAAGATTTTATCTTTGACGAGAGATCTTGTGAGCCTCGTTGCCGAGTATGCATGTCTCATCGACGAGAATTAACCGAGTAGGTTTGAGATGTTCTAAAACTCGTCGACGAGCTCACAACCTTGTTGACGAGTGTTCTTTAGTGGTTCGTCGACGAGTCCTATCTTCTCGTCAACGAGTCCACATGGCAAAGTCGAGTATAAGAAGGTTTGGGGAAGCTTCCACGTGAAGGAAACTTATTTTCCTTTGTTTCTTTCTCTCTCTAAAAGTTCCTCTACCTTCTCTTTAGCTTTTCGACCCGGATTCAGCCTGAATCGATGATTGGAGGTCGCTACGGTGTTCTAGGAAAGATTCTCTACACATCTAGCGGATCAATTTTCTAAACTGGACTTTTCAGAAAACACTCTTAAGTTGAGGTAAAGATTAAGATTTGTATTTTTAGGTTTTTATAAGTTTATTTAAGGTTTTTAAGTTGAGAAAATGCATAAATAGTAGTTTAGTTGAGGTTTATTTAATTAAACTAGGGTTTTTGAACTAGGGTCCGGGTGAGCATCACATGCATCGTTTGGGGATTCCTGTTGACGTAATTCAAGAAATCAGGTAAGGGGAAATTTATGTATTAAATCAGGTTTCATGAATTAAATGAAAATGGACTATGTTATATATATGTATATGTGTTTTCACGTGGGTATAAAATGCCAACCATGTAAATTATGTTTTCTGAGCTTAGGACTGTTTATTTAGCTATGTATATGTGAAATGAACTGATGAAAGTGAATAATATTTTTAGGATAATTATGTAAGAAATGAAGCTATATTTTCAGTATATAAACGTTAAATGTTGGTTGGCTTATTTTACAGGTAATGTATGAATTTTACTGCAAAATTGTGTGGCATGAGTAGATGGTAATGCAGTGTAAACCTATGTTATACGTATGAGATGCAGACTATGTAAGAAATGCATTGATAATGAAATGTTATAAGGATTATGTTGCTTGTGTTTGGTAATGCAACCATGTATACAATGATAGCTAAAAGGAGCTGTAGACTAATTGATGACAGTTAAAAAAAGCTGTATTAGCAGGTTAGCGCATATCTATGTAGAGTAAGTGATGTACAGCTAAAAGGAGTTGTAGTACGAATGAATGAAATGAAATGGAAATGTAAATGAAATTGATATGAAATGTGAAATGTGAACGATGTAAAATGTGAAAGGTTACGTAAAGTGAAATACTATGAAATGTTAAAGTTATGAACATGAACAAAATATGGATGGTTGAATAATGACAGAAAAAATAATGTACTATGATATTATTGGTATTTATACTAGTAGAACATGTTACGTTTGGGCAAGGCAAACTCTTTGCCTAAGGGCTTACTGAGAAAGGCGAGTGCACTAGTAGTATCAAATGTAGTAGTAGGTTGCATAACGTACTAGGGCAGAGGGAAACTATTTGTGTGAGCGGGTAGATTTCCCTACTCTTTGAGGCCTTCACTGGCAAACTTTTGTATGAACTGTGTGAGTACGAGATTAGTCTATCACTTGAGGGCTCACTAAGTAAGGTGAGTGCTCATGTATGCTTTAGTTGTGACCTTTGGGTTGCCTAACATATCATAACAGAGGGGTGCTACTTGTATGGGCGGGTAATCACCCCTATCCTTGGGTAGTCTCATGGGTAAATACTTTGCATGTGTATGATCAGGTTCAGAAAATGATTTCAGAATTATGTTAATGGTTTGCAAATGATATTAATATGTTCTTTATAAATCTCATGTTGGTCACACGTCGTTTTAATATATTGTTTCTTCTCTTACTAAGATGTGTCTCACCCGAATACAAATTCGTCTTTTTCACGACCTCCTCGGGATCGAGCTTAGAGAGCTCGAGTTGGAAATAACATTTTTGGTTTATAGAAAGAGAAAAGGGTATAAACATTTTGATGATATCTGGGATGTATAGAAGTTATGTTTTATATTTTATGTTTTAAGTCTTCTTGAAAATGGATGGTTGTGAATACTGCAAGTGTAGGTTATCTTTTGGAGATATGTATATATGTGGATGCCAATGGATGAATGGTTTTAAATGGAATGTAGATAGATACAGAAAGCTCTGGTATTTATTTTTATGATTGAGAATCATAGTTATGCTTTCCACTGCGTATGTATTTATTTATTTATTTATGAAATATCAGGAAATAACGCATCGGACTGTGGTTTAAGGGTCTGGGTTGTTACACTCTCCCTGGGATAGTCAGCATCCATATATTTCCTGCTAGCTCATAACCCATTAGCTTCAGGGTGGTGGACGAGAATAAGTCAAGGTTCTTCTTATTATTTAGCGGTGAATAGTGTGATCTGGTAACTCCCATTCTCAAGAAGACCTTATTTAGAATGCCTTCGTAAGGCAGGATTATCCTCCTTCCAAAAGTCTTCACAAGCATCCACTTAATGATCAAAGTGGATAGATCTAGCTTCTTTCTTGTAAACAAGCACCACATGATAAAACAGTCAAGAAAGGATACATGGTCCCTGGAGCCAGCCTTTGGTAGAATATTATATGAAATGAGATGATGGAAAACTTTGGCCTCATGATTAAAAGATCGATAGTCTGGGGTATGACTTTATTAATAGGACCTATCATCACAAGGGTTGCAAAACGCTATACTAAAAGTTCCTGCTCATTAATCCATGTGGATCCTAGGTCCGGACATATCACATCACTGCACTGGACCTTAAAAGTCTTCGCCAAATAATTAGCATCAAACCTAATGTCTGTGTCAAGGACCTTATAATAGTACCCTTGATCATCTTTGTCATGCCCCGAACCCACAAGTGGGTCCCAAATGTGAATCTAGTAACCTAACCTGTCTTTATATCAATTAAAACATACATGATACGATCCAATAAAAGGGTCCAACCCCGTGGGGTACACAGATGCGCTATACACATACACATACAAATCCATACTCATCATATACGCAACAGAATATGGTCGTTTTATACATATACAGTATCATACCAGAGTCTACACAAGCTAGGATATACATTCCCATAATACCAAACATACCCCAAGTGTCTACAAAACCATCCCGACAACTTGGATACCAAAAACTCGTACTTAACAAGTACTAGTAGTAGCTAATGACACCCTCGCTTCCAGATGCTAGGATACTAATTACGGCTACTTGAAGGACCTGAAAAACATTGTATGCATATTCGATGTGAGACACCTCTCAGTAAGGAAGAAAGCAAGTTATATCAGTGTGTGGCATACCAGTGTTATTTTACATACTTCATAACACTATAAAATACAATACAGTTCGAAACATTTCCATACAATTTCATACAGTCACATACAGTTCCAGTATTTTCACAAACCATTCCAATACATACAATACCCAAAACATACGGTCAGTGTTGTCACACTAGTATGCAACTACACAAGGTCACCTAAGTCTCACAGCGATTACATTGCTACATACGCAACTACACTACGACGACCGAGGTCCAATAGTGATTACAGTGCTCCATACACAACTACACAAGGTCACCTAAGTCTCACAGCGATTACATTGCTACATACGCAACTACGCTACAACGACCGAGGCCCAATAGTGATTACATTGCTCCATACGGTGTAGAAAACACCCTTTGGTGATCAACCGGAACATACTGGTGATATTTCACACCCCGGATATAGAGTCGGCCACTCTTGCCCACGGTAGTTAACCGGAACATGGTGCAGCGTACGGTAATTAGTCGTCACATAGCTATTTCGACGTACGGTAATTAGCCGCCCCTAGTCGATTTTACAAAACCTGGAATCATTTTGGAGCTCATACTCCTATACATATCAGCGTATGGTAATAAGCCGTCACATAGCTGTTTTACATCATACCTGGAACAATTACATACAACTATACATACAACACTTATCCCAATTTTTCCTGAAAACTGTAACCCAAAAATCCCACATTTTTACCCAATAGATTTCCCCAAATAAGTAGCCAAAACATACATACGATCGTAGCTTACAAGCTTACCGATCCCGATTTCGAAAATAAACTGATATAAATATAATCCCCTTACCTTAACTCGAATTCCAACTACGAACTCTACGGTCCCCAAAACTACGAATCGAAACTCCAAAACCTACAAACCACAGTACAGTAAATGCTTACAATTCGTACTACTACACATATACTAAATCAGAAACGAAAACTGAACCTTACCTCGATTTTAGCATGAAACCCGAAATCGCTCAAAATGAGATTCCGATCTGCTAGAAACGTAGAAATTCCTTCCCTGATCCTTGCAGTAACATTGGATTTACGAATCAGGTGACAAACAACGAAGAAATCGAGGAGAGAGAGAAAGAGAAAGAGCCTCGAGTTCTAGAGAGAAAGAGAGTTTTTTAGGGAAACTTAGTCCCAAAGCAACCAAAAATATCATTTATAGAACCTTTGACCCGAGTGGAGTTGATGAATTGGCATCCTCGTCGACGAATCCGCCACTAGCTTCATCGACGAGTCGATGACCTTGTCGACGAGCCAGCTATTTCAATTCCTCTGAACCTCTCGACATTCCCTTGTCGACGAGCCTCTGAATTTTGTCGACGAGGAGCCTTCAACCTTCATTGACGAATGATGGCCTCGTCGATGAAATCTGTACAATTACCTTTTTACCCTTCTTTTACATAATAACTCCATATATCACGGTTCGGGTTCTTACATGCCTCAGGTTGGCATAGAACAATTTAACGAGAATGGGGTATATTCCTTTGGGCTGGTCACAGATGAAAGGGTACCACCCTTGATATTTAAACATTTCCAGTATATTATTGAAATGACGTTGCATGAATGGTATATCAAGAATCTTACCCAAAATAGAGTCTCTTGGTCTGAAGTTTCTTTGATATCGAATCTTCTTTTCCCGAGAAATGAACCATTCATCAAGAGCATCACCAGATTTTATGCGTCTTTCGACTCTTGACAAGTTGAATTATGGATTGGAATAGGCAAATGTTAAGGGAAAGTGAAAGAGCACAGAGAGGGAGGAATCCTCAAGTTGCTCTCAAAACTGATTTAAAAATGAAGTTGTCTGCGCCTAAAATCTATATATAGATTGTAGGTTCGATCACCCGTGGAAGCCTTCTGTTGACTGAACCACATTAATTATGGCACGGTTTGTGTCTACTCGATTGATTGAATCAAGGTGTCGGTCGGCCGAACACAACAGACGTTTCATATTCCCAAGGTCAGTCGCTCGAAGAGTATAGGTCATTACGAGGTCAGCCGAACGTACAAATGTGACGTTACATGTACCATACTTCGGTCGATTGCTGCTCAGGTTCGGCATACCAAACCATAATGTCAGTTGGCCGAGCCTCTTTTTAACTAGAATGGTTGGGGGCCCGAGGTGGTCAAAACAGGTCAACAAATGAGGTCGAACGACTAAGGCTTTTAGGTCAAAAGAGGGATGGTCGACCGAGACCAGTCAACTTTTAAATTTTAGTACTATTTTGACCTTAACTTAAAAACAATTAGCCAAGGTGATTTAAGTACTTGACTATTAATCTTTGAGCACACCTATTTGATATTGTATTCTTCTAAGGCTTGATGTATTTGATAAAATAGATGAAGGATTCAATTAGGTCAAGGAAGAGAAGATGGGATATGCTGTGGCACCTATTTCTTAGAGTAAATGTGAGATGAATCTTGGTGTTTCTTTGACTCTCTAGGCTTGTCTTAGTTTCACACCTTTTCTTTTGAACGGGCAATCAAACTTTATGTGCCTCTTCTCTTTACATGAGACGTAGTTGGTGTGAGCATATGGACCGGAGGAGGCACTAGCATAATGTTTAGTTTCTCTTACAAAGTACCCCATGTATAGGTTCTTTCTTCTTTTGTTCCTAATCCCATTATATCCTATACCTTCCTTGTATAAAGTTATCTTTTGAGAGCCCAGTAATTTTTCAAAGTTTTCTTGGCCCCTAGTGAACTTATGAATGACCTTAGCTTGATCCTCTAGTTTTCTTTCAAGGCTGAGAACTTTCAAATTTTTTAATCCTTTGCAAACATCTTGTAATTTTATGAATTCCATGGTCATGGTGTTTGCTTTACACTCAAGTTCAGAGATGATAAGATCCTTTGTATTATTATTATTATTATTAGAGAATTTGGATTTTAAGACTTTCAGTTCTTTCTCCAACATTTCATTCATGTTTTCTAATCTCGTGATTTTCAAGTCCTTTTTCTTATCAATAAGAATTTTTGATTCAAATTCTTTCAATGACTCGTCATTCTTGTTTTTCAAAGTAGTATAATGTTTAAGCATTATAACAAGAGACTTATGAGTTTTAGATTCACTACAAGAAGTATCACATGAAATATTGCATGAATCATTTAAGAAGTGGAAGGAGAGAAAATTACCTCCTGGTTGGTTAAAGCTATAAAGCATTGATTTTTTCTTTCATAATCTTTTGAGCATGAATTCTTTGGAGTGATGACCTCTTCTTCTTTCTCGGTCTCTCCATACCTTTTCTCAAGTTCTTCCCATATAGCCTTAGCTTTTTGACATGCTATAATTTCTTCAAGCACATTGTTATTTAAAGCACAATAAATCATATTCATGACACTGAAATTTGTTTGCAATAAATTTAAGTCATGCTCATTCATTTCATATAAGCTCTTAGGAATCTCTACATTTTGACCAGTTTTCATTGGAATATAGTTTCCTTGCTCGTTCACTTTCCAAGCCTCCAAATCAATAGATTTTATAAAAAATGCTTATTCTTAATTTCCAAATAGTAAAATATTCACCACAAAACAATGGGGGCTTGGGACAGGATCGACCCTCACTAAACATGGGTACACCAACCTGAGCCATCGTCATCTTTTTACGAAAACAGTTAAGTCAAATGTAACGAGGTTCTGATACTAATTGTTGGAATTGGTGTAATCCCAAGAGTGGGGGTGAATTGGATATTTAAAAATTTTAGGTCAATTAAACTAGCAGCAATATATCACAACCCAAAGTCTTTACTACACAGTTCTAAATCAACCAATTTAAGAATGTTTAGATATGCGGAGTAGATGAAATGGTTCCAGTATATCTTAAGTGGTCACATAAGATGTATAAATAAGAGTGCGAAAAATTACAGAAAATAAACATAAGCAAGTAAATACTGGAAAGTAAATTGAGCAAGGTAAGAGTGACACGAGATATGTTATTGAGGTTCGACAACCGTGCCTACGTCCTCGCCTCAAGCTCACAAACAAGAGGATTCCACTATCTTTTCTTACTTACCAAGTGGAGCGTCACCGTTTACAACACCCTCTACTTACTAGGCGAGGGAAACCCCAGCTCACATTCATAGGGTTGAGCCCAACCTATGCTATTGATCCTTACAGGCTAGATCACCACCTCTTCAGGCCATGCCTTTAATACAATCAATCAAAATAAATTTTGTGTACAATAATTGTTGATTAAGGTGTAATCCCATGGCTCGAAGATGTTTCAGATGCTTCTTCAAATTTCATGAATTGTCCCACCTGAGTGGCTGCCAAATGAGCATAGCATATCATGAGTTGACAAAAACAGACGTTTTTACAGGAGCTGAGTTCAAACATGTCACATTTTCAGACATACCCATTAACCCACAAGTCCAATTCCACTTCATTCTCTCCTTCGCCATTGATTACACTGCCTTATCTTCTCCTCGTCCAACAAATGGAAACTTAAGTAACTTCTCTGCTATTTATATTCTAAATTTAAGATATGGTTACATGTATTACTATTGTGAATATGCTACATGATTGCATACTAGTCTAGAATGCCTCTTGTATAGCGGATGCAATTGATGTGTATTGCATGCTGGTAGTGGATATAGGTTCTCGTGTGCCTTCAACTTCATATAAATGCTCTATTTGAACCAATTAGGTGTAGGTTTTATGGGAAAA
Source organism: Malania oleifera (assembly GCF_029873635.1). NCBI lineage: Eukaryota > Viridiplantae > Streptophyta > Magnoliopsida > Santalales > Ximeniaceae > Malania > Malania oleifera. Next base: position 12,547,343 of record NC_080417.1, read on the forward strand.
TGTCTAATTTACAGACGACATGCTGCCAAAATTGCGTTAAAATTTTTCCAAACAAAAAGAAAAGATAGGCGTAGTTTAATGTTAAAATATTTTTAAAAGGATGAGTGAAACTTAGGAATTATAATAAATGAGGCAATGCAGACTTAGTTCATTTACAATGGACATTCATTTATATATTTTTGGTTCGGTAAGCTTAAAGCATTCATTGTCGTGCTGAAATCATAGAAAATATTATATACACTTGGTTGAGGATTTGAAAATTTGAAAAAGGCATACGTTGAATATATACATAACTCACAAGGAGCATTAGTTTTATAATTATTTAAATTAAATTCTGTCATCATCTCATACCGTTCATGTTCAAATGCCTGGATGAATAACAATACTACACTGGACCCAATACTATCCACTGTTCTCTACTATTTATATTCTGAATTTAAGATATGGTTACATGTATTACTGTCGTGAATATGCTACATGATTGCATGTTAGTCTAGAATGCCTCCTGCATGGCAGATGCAGTTGATGTGTATTGCATGCTGGTAGTGGATATAGGTTCTCGTGTGCCTTCAACTTCTTATAAATGCTCTATTTAAACCTATCAGGTGCAGGTTTTATAGGAAAATGTCCAATTTACAGACGACATATTACTGAAATTGAGTTAAAATTTTTCCAAACAAAAAGAAAAGATAGGCTTAGTTTAATGTTAAATATTTTTGAAAGGATGAGTGAAATTTAGGAATCATAATAAATGAGGCAATGTAAACTTAGTTCATTTAGAACGGACATTCATTTATATGTTTTTAGTTCGGTAAGTTTAAAGCATTCATTGCCGTGCTGAAATCATTGAAAATATTATATAAACTTGGGTGAGGATTTGAAAATTTGAAAAAGGCATACGTTGAATATATACATAACTCACAGGGAGCATCGGTTTCATAATTATATAAATTAAATGTTCTCATCATCTCATAACATTTATGTCAAAATGCTTGGATGAATAACAATACTACACTGAATCCAATACTATCCACTGTTTTCTACTATTTATATTCTGAATTTAAGATATGATTACATGTATTACTGTCGTGAATATGCTACATGATTGCATGCTAGTCTAGAATGCCTCCTACATGGCGGATACAGTTGATGTGTATTGCATGCTGATAGTGGATATAGGTTCTCGTGTGCCTTCAACTTCTTATAAATGCTCTATTTGAACCTATCAGGTGCAGGTTTTATGGGAAAATGTCTAATTTACAGACGGCATGCTGCCGAAATTGCGTTAAAATTTTTCCAAACAAAAAAAAAAGAAGATAGGCTTAGTTTAATGTTAAAATATTTTTGAAAGGATGAGTAAAAACATTTGCCATGTCCGAGCAAAAAAAAAAAAATTGTCATGATCTAGTGGCTTTTAGTTGTTGAGTGAATACTACAAATCCCTTGGACTATCTTTAGTTTGTAGAATGCTTATTCCTAGGAATAGAGATAGTTGTAATAGAAGAAATTGATAATTTGTATTAAAAATGTATTATAATGCACAAGTGAAAATTTATAATTTCTTATCAATCATAGTAAAGAGTAGACAAGGAATGACTATAATTTCATCATAGATATACCTTGTATATTCTATGTTGAGTGGAAGAATGATGAATAAATATGAAATTACTATTATCTCTATTCTTAGATATCTTCTTGTATTCCGTTCTATTCGTAGCAATAGCTATTCAGTGAACTAACAAAACCTCAATGTATCTGGTAAACTTTTATGAGGCACCCTACTCATCATCTGATGTCAATTGTTCTTATGTGCTGAGGTGCCCTATTTTTGTTAGTTGTTTGTGGTTAGCTTGTGAAAGTAGCTTGGGCTTGTTTCGTTGTCAAAAACAAATTTTCATTTTTCATTTATAGATTTAAAATGACCAAAATATAACCTTGTTTTGAATTAATATAGATGTCTTCAAAACAGGGAAATGTGTTGACATTTTTTATTTCATTATATTTTGAAAATAGAAAACAAAAATTATTTTTCAATACTAAACTAGTTGTTACATTTTTTGATACTCAACGATAAAGGGGGTATCTTTTACATGAAAAATTGTCAAACATCAATTTATACTATTGAATATTGCTGTATTTGTTTTGATTTTTCTTTTATGTTGGGCATCTCGGCTAAATGCATTGGTTAAATAGTTTTGCAGATATATTTTGGAGGGGAAAGAGCTAGAATTCTACATGAAGAAGATCCAGAGTAAGAAGGAAAAGAAGGGAAAGGGAGCAGGTGCTGCCTAAAGTTTTGTTGCCTAGAGATTGTTTTCATTTTTCTCAATCTCATATCTCATTTCATGCATTGGACTCTCAAAAGATTTCTAGATGAATTTGTTTGTTTATCTGAACTTTGTTTCTTGTGTTACTGTTCAATGCCTCATTATAATATATTACACAACATTGTCTCTTACAGTTTTAATTGTTATTTGAACAAATGAAGTTTTTGTATTTTAATTTGAATTTGTATTAGTATTTGTATTTGAATTTTGAATATTTTTAAATAATTTTTGTTATCTGAACATATGTTATTTCTTCATTTTAGTTGAATTTGTATGAAATTTTGAATGCTTCTAGTTTATGTATTTAAGAATGTAATTATAGATTTTTATATAAGAATTCATAATTAAAAAAAATTAGTATTAAAAGGATTTTTTTATTTTTCTAATTATTAGTAAGGGATTCAAATTCGTCACTAATACCGTTTCTATTAGTGACGAATATTTAATTCGGCACTAATACCATTCTAGTAGAGACGAATCTCTAAGTCGTCACTAATACTCAACTAGTAGTGATGAATTTTTAATTCGTCACTAATACTCTTCTATTAGTGATGAATTTTTAATTCGGCACTAATACCATACTAGTAGTGACGAATTTTTAAGTCGTCACTAATACTCAACCAGTAGTGACGAATTTTTAATTCGTCACTAATACTCTTCTAGTAGTGACGAATTTCTTTTTCGTCACTAATACCCCTACTATTAGTGACGAATTTGAGTTGAGCCGTATAGTGACGGTGTTAGAGTTTTAGTGACGAATATAATCTGTTACTAATATTCCATTATTAGTTACGAAAGTTATATTCGTCACTAAAAGTTAGTAGTAACGGCACATATAGCAACTATTTGATCCGTCACTAATACCTTAATTTTTTGTAGTGCACGCTATCTCAGTTTTAGTTAATCATTAGTATATTATTCATGTAAACTCAAATGTCACACACTGGTAATATCATCTTTCTTCTTACTAAGAGTTGCCTCATCCTAGTAATTCAATATTTTTCAGGTACACTAGCTAGACGAGCGGATCAGACTCGAAGATTATGAAAACTTCCATAGCAAATTTAAATTGATTAATTAATAAATTAATGATGTAGGAAATGGCGCTAGAAATAGCGGGATCTCAGCTGTTTAAACAGTGGTCCAACCTCCCAACTACCCAACCCGAAAATATTATAAATAACTAAATAAACAAATCCAAGGAAGGTAAACTTTTTTAATAAAAGTAATCTCAGATGCGCATATCATGATTCATGTAAATCTTCACAAAAAAAAAAAAAAAGGTGAGTATGTAAATCACATATACACAAATTTCTCTTAATAAATCCTTCCTTTTTCCTTCTGTATGTGTGCATAAAATTAGCCCCCTTATGATATTTATAGACAACGTAAAATGAATGGAAAATTTGAAATTCAAAATTCAACTACCAACCAGTAAATGACGGTTGCCAATGTCTTTATCGTTATAGGACACGTCAACAGTTAGAACAGGTGGTTCAATCACATATACATAACTGGCGCACCCCAGGGCGACACATTGGGTCTGATAAAACCATTTTCCAGTAATTCCTATAGCTAATCTTTTAATTCTTTCAACTTGACTGGAGCCATACGGTACAGTACTTTAGATACTGGTACAGATCCCGGCAACAAGTCTATAGTGAACTCAATCTCATAATCAGGTGGCAAATCAAGTAATTTTTCTGGAACAACATCCGGGAATTCCCTCACTACTAGTATGTCAGCTTATCCCAATTCTTCTTTTGACAATTCTTTTATGTATATTACATACCCCTGACAACCACCCTATAACAATCTCCTTACCTGAATAGCCGACACTAGCTGTGGTGAGGCACGTACACGTGAACCCGCGAATTTGTATTCTTGCTCGCCCGGAGGTCTGAAAATAACTTTTTTTTTATGACAATTTATACTAGAATGATGAGTAGTTAGCCAGTCCATATCCAATATTACATCAAACCCCTACAAATCTAGAACCATTAGATCAGTTGATAATATCCTATCCTGAATACTTACTAGAAAATTTCAAAGTATTCTTCTGCATTTCACCACAGGCCACATCGGCGTACTCACAAACAGTTCTATATCTAATGACTGTGTCTCTATTCCAACTATTTTCACATATCCCGCTGATATAAAGGAACCCTAACCACAATTTTGGTGCATAAAAATAAATTAAATTAGATAAGTTGGAATCAATTTTAAAATTTATTTTTATTTTTATTTTATTATATTATCAATGATTTTACTTTGAAAATCACATGTGACAACTAAAACAGAAAAAAAAAAAAAAAAAAAAAAAGCACATCATATCAAATAAGTTGTGAGGAGTAGAAAGTCCAATGAAACCAAACAATCAAATAGTCCAACGGACCACTGCACTCATTATTTGACTGACCAAGGAATTGAAATTTTATTTCCTATACCATATGGTTGCCAGTGCTGATGAGAAGGCACAGGCAATTTGGGAGCAACACGACAACACCCGCAGGGACAGATCCTGCAGTGCTATCTCTCTCTCTCTCTCTCTCTCTCTCTCTCTCTCATGAATTACTTCAAGGGGCGCGGATTAGTAACGTGGACTCTGAATTTATCCCCTTTTTGAAACTGTGAGATCAACTTCAAGGGGCACGAGATTAGTCATGTGAACTGTAAAATAGACATATGGATATCCGGTAGAAATGAGGATGTCATCTCACTCCTGACCTTTAATTTGCTTTAGTATTACTAATATATTTTAATTAATTTTTATTAGTTTTATATTATTTTTCTCTTACTTTTTTCTTAGGTTTATTAGATAATTATGAAGATTAGATAGTAAAATAAATATCTTGAATTCTTTTTTTATATAAAAATACAAAAAAAATTTAAAGATTTTTTCTTCATTTTTGGTTATTTTATTTTATTCATTTTTTATTCAAGTCAAAATAACTTAAATATTTTTTTCCTTGATTTTGAACTATTTTTTCTAACTTTTTCTAAATTTTCTTATTTTTTCCATTTTTTTAAAATTGAAAATGAATTTAAAATTGATTTTTTTAAGATTAAACTAAACCGATGGTTCAAAAACTTATAATTGGGTGACATCAGCATAAAATACCAAGCTCCTGTTACAATTCGAACCCTTCAATCTTCAATCTTAACCACGAAATCTTTCAGCAATTTACTCTTATTTTTTCAATAATAAATAATTTCTTTTTGGATCTCTCAAACTCTCAGTTTTCTATCTCACACTCTCAATTGTCCGTGTGTCCTTCTCACCCTCAGAATGCCTCTTATTTATAAGTCTAAGGAAAGTAATTGAATTAAATTTGATTGATCAATCAAACTTAAAACCAATTAGTTAATTAAATTGATTAACTAAATTAAATTGTTCAATTATATTTAAAACACCAATTGACTTTTACTTTTAATTTTTCTAACTGACAATCTTTTGTATGTGTTTGCATGTGCAAGCATGAAAACTTAGAGAATCCGACTTTTTTTTTTTTCAATATTTTTTCCTTTTTCTGCTTTTTTTTTATTTTCAATGTAAAATCTTTAAAAAAAATTGTATTTTTATTTTCTTGTATTTTTCATAAAATAAAAATAAAATTTATTCAATTTTTATTATATAAAGCCCGGATAAAATAAAGTATCTACATGAGGTTAATTTTTTAAAATTTTAAAATTTAAAGAGATTTTTTTGCCCTTTTTACAAAGCTTAATGGAGGCCATTTATGCTGTCATTTTCTTTGCTATAAATTAATTAAATAAATTATTTATTTATCACAAAATTCGTGACCCATCCAATTATTAAATAAGTGTATTCTTTATATTTGAATCCATTTTAAACGGATGAATCTGGATGACCCAACAGTTTGCGGCCTTGGCATGCATTGATTTGAGGCCTCAATCTGGTACCATGCATTGATTTGATTTCTGTGAGCGTCAAGTGCGATATGATAAGATAATATTCATTCTTGCTAAATAAAATATTCATTAAAAAGCGATGTTTATGGAGTTTTTTCATAATTTATCCTTTTTAAAATATATATATATATATATATATATTAAATAATATCTTTCTCAGAAAAATAATTTTCGAAATAACCTTGACGTAATCTCGTTACTTGGAGTAGCTTCAAATAACAAGATTTGTCACGTGCCATTTCGAAAATTATTTTTTCAAAAAAATATTATTTAATATATATATTTTTAAAAAATAATAAATAAGGAAATACATTTTTCTGCTTAATAAATAGGAAACTAAATTCTTTTAATATATTTAAAAAAATGATAAATCGGGAAATAAATCTTCTGCGTAATTAATTTTTCTGGGTAATAAATCGGGAAATAAAACAAAATTTAATTCTTTCTCTTATTACTTTTGGAAAATAATTTTTTGAATTTTGAAAATTCGTATTTAATTATATCTATTTTTTTTATTTAATATATTTAATATTTTTTTTTTTTACTTCAAAAGTATTGTTTTGTTCACTAGATTTGAAGATTCCTTTTTAATCAATCTTATATCAATATAGAAAATGTATAGACGATACTCATTTCTTTATTTAGTTCATAATAAAAATAAAATTTCTACATAAAATTCTCATGGGTTGCATGAAATTAAAATTTTCATATTTTGTAAACATTGTCATATATGAACATAAAGATAAGAGTGTCGCATTTTTTCAAATTTTATATTCCTCAAAATATAAAAATTGCCATCATATATGGCTTTCTAGTCACGAGTTAAATGTAAAAATAAATATCATGAAGAGTTTAAAAAAAATTAAGGGTCTATTTAATTATGGAAAATATTTTTAATTTTTATTTTTAGTTTAAAAAAATATTTTAAAAATAACTAATTTTTCATTTTTAGAAATTTTTTCTAAAATAAATTAACAGTATAAAAATTTTGACACTATTTTCTTGTAGAAATAGTTCTATTTTTATTTTTTTATTTTTAAATAATTAAAAATGATGTTCTTTTATTTTTTAAAATTCATATAGAAAATGTAACAAATGCTTTTTACTATTTTTTAGATTTCTAACTCTTATTTTGTTAATTAAGACCTGAGAGCATATACTCATATATTAGATTTTGATTTGTGAATTCAAATCCAAAACTAGTGATAAAAAATATTAACTTATATAATTTAATTTTTTTTTAAAAATTACTTTAATAATTATTTAAAAATCTATAAATTACAAATAAAAAATTATTTTAACTTTTTAAACAAAATATTTATATTCTAACTATTTAATATGAATCTTAAAATTAGAAAATCAATTAAAATTTTTATAATTTTTTTAAAATAAAAAATAAAAATATTTTCCACAACCAAACTAGGCTGGTGCTTGATAATTGGGACTATAAGAATTGAAATTAAAATAATTAATTCTCGTTCCCAATGTTTGTTTATTGAAAATCTCATTCCAATTTCGCATGCAAAATGAGATTTCCCCTTGTGTTTATATTTTGATTCCTACCTCTTACTCTATAATCAAATTCTGATTCTTGAAAACACAATATTTATTATAATATGACAATTTATATATAATAAATATTACATAAATTTTAAAAAAAATATTAATATTATGGTATCATTATTAATATTTTTATTATATATAATAATATTATAGCATATAAAATTTTATAGAAAGAATTTATTTCCCGATTTATCATTTTTAAAAAAAATAAATTAAAAGAATTTATTTTTCTATTTATTACGTAGAAGAATTTATTTCTTAATTTATCATTTTTTTAAATATATATATTAAATAATATATTTTTTTTAGAAATAATTTTTAAAATGACACGTGACAAATCTCGTTAGAAATTATTTTCCTGAAAATGGTATTGTTTGATATATATTTTAAAAGGATAAATTAGGAAAAAGGATAGGTGCGGCGAAATGCGGCGTGCTGCGGCATGCGGACATATAAGACCAGGTGGGATCACCATCTTTGTGAACAGAACTTACATACATCCTAAATTTGCTAAAAAAATCTTACTTCCTAAATTTCAATGAAGCATCTGTCATCAGTGACCTCAATCCTAACATAAAAATACAAATAAAAACTGGAGTTTTTTCCCATTTTATTATAAAAAGTAAATAAAATATTAAATAATATTCTGAATGGAAAAATTTTTTCCAAACTAATGCTTACGTAATCTTACAACTTAATGCTGCAAGATTTAAATTGATAAGCCGCTAGGAAATTGACGGGTGGCATGAAGGGGAGCAAATCTCGCAGCTTGGAACTGCAAGATTTAAAAAGAACAGCCAACGAAAAAAAGACACGTGACAGGGGCGGGAGCGAATCTCACAGCTCCAAGTTGCGAGATTTAAAGGCAGCGGTAGCGGGGCTCTGGAGGCAGAAACAAGGGACACCCATTATTATAATAATAGAAAGGAAGTTGAAGTAGAATAAAAATAATGAGAATTTGTGTGTGTTCATTGTATAACAGCAACTAATAAATAAGAGTGACCGAGTCTAGCAACACAGCAAATAAGACAACTCGCCTTACTGTAAGATCCCATTGAATTGAATTTATTTACCAGAAAAGAGAAAACTCAACTTTGTTTATCTCTCCCTAGGTCTGACGAATCGTTTTAGAGATTTTTTATTGACACTCTTGCAGGCTAATAAATAGATTACGGTTCATGGCACAAGGGCCTTTTACCAATTTATTCTACTAAATGCTCTTCTTGCATATAAAGGCCAAAGATTATTGGATTGGACTCTGTACTTACATTATATTTTAGACAATTAATTAAAATTTAAAATTATAAATCATCATAATTTTACAAAGAGTGACTTTGCATTATCCTAACTTTCCCAGAAAATAAAAATGTTAATTCATGAAAAAAAATATCAAATTAGATTTAATAATTTATTAAAAAATCTCAAAATAATAATAATAATAATAATTTACTCATATAAAAGTGTGTTATTCCATCAAATTATATGGGATAAAATAAAAATAAATGTTCTCGCAATGATTTATGACAAGCTCAATTAATAGTGGGTGTGAAGTGACTGATGGGCCACAGAGTAAGGCATTTATCAGCCGTCATTAATATTAGAAGTGAGATTTTTTTAACTTCATGAGAATTTATGATAAATAGGTTATGAGGTTATGTTTTTATGCCAAAAAAAGTAAAAAACTGCTTCTTAGTTCTCTTGGTCCAATTACAGATTCCATGCTTCATATGTCAATTCAATGGGATCTTACAGCAAGGTTTAGGCTTCGGTGCGTCTCTTAGCAAGTCGTCTAATTTGCTGCGCTGCTAGATTCGGTCACTCTTATTTATTAGTTGTTGTTGTACAATGAACACACACAGGGTGGTGACACGTGACAGTGAGTAAATCTCGCAGGTTAGTCCTGCAAGATTTGCAACTATAATTACTCTTTTTTTTTACAAATTTAAATTTCTTTTTAATAAATTTAATCATAACTTTCCCTTATTAATATAATTTAAAATTAAATTTACTTTTTTACAAATTTTAAATATATAATTTTTAAAAAGAGATTTACATAAAAGAAATTATTGATTATAAATAAGTACTTTGACATAAAAATTTGGATAAAATAAAAAAAAAATTTCAAAATATGATTCTAACCCCTGAAATTACAAAAAAATACTAAAAAATTTCTTATAATTTAATTTTATTGACGAAATAAATAATTTGTGTAGTAACCGGGAAAAATAAAATTTAAAAAATAATAATAATAAAATAAAATTAATTAATTAAATTAACAAGTAAAATGAATAGTATGATAAAGATAATATATATATATATATATATATATATATATATATATATATATATATATAATACCACAAGCTTCTTCAAGAAGCTTTGAAAAGTCAAATAAAATTCAAACAACAAGCTTCTTCAAGATGCTTTGAAAAGTTAAAAAAAAAAAAAAAAATCCAATTTGAATTGGATTCTTTTTGGTGTTGCGGTCAATGCACACACACACACACACACACACTCTCTCTCTCTCTCTCTCTCTCTCTCTCTCTCTCTCTCCTACGACTCTCTCTTTCTTCGATTTCTGGCTAATTTTACGCCGGATCGACAAACCGAAGCCACCACGACGCTCCTGGCGAAGTCCTCTACAAGTCTGCCGGAGCGGATTGTCAGGGAAATGAAATTAGATTTCATCCCAAATTCAAGGTAAGACTTTATATTCAATATTTGGATTTTTGACAGTTGAAGAAAGTGATATACGCGTAAAAATACTGAACTTTAATACTGAAAATTTTCAGTTCCAGGGTATTGATTGGGAACGTTGGAAATCATCCTTAAGTTGAGGTAAGACTTTTTAAGTCGAATTTGACTTAATGGTAGTTATAGAAAATGTTGTATGTATGAAAATACTAAACTTTAATTCTCCGAGTTTTCATTTTTAGGGTGTTGAGTTGAGAACCTTGTAGGTACGGGGAAGATTTTCTTAGGGGCTTTTCAAAAATCAGGTAAGAGGATAAACTAAGTTAGTTTTGTTTTAAGAAAATGCATGTATATATATGTAGCATCTGGTTTCAAGAAAAAAATAAATATATTTATATATATGATTTATATTTAGAAAATACTGTTTAAATGATGATATGTTAAATACGTAGAAAATTTGTGTTAGTGTGGCATAAGTATAAAAATGTTGTGAAATACTGTTTTCTGGGAATGGGGACGATATGGATTTCTATGATGGAAAATCGGCGTACGGGCCGAGATATATATATATATATATATGATTTACCGGCGTACGGGCCGTGCTATGTGGATATGTTTGCCGGTATACGGGCCGTGCTATGTGGATGAGATTTGCCAGCGTACGGGTTGTGCTACGTGATTTGCCGGCATATGGGCTGAGCTATGTGATTTGCCAGCGTACGGGCTGTGCTATGTGATTTGCCGGTGTACGGGTCGAGCTATGATAAAATGTATAATTCCGGAGTATGGGCCGATGATTTTCATGAAATATGTATATGTAAAATATGATATGATTGATTTGATAATTATTGATATGAGATATCCATGTATCACGATTTTAGTATATGTATATGCTATCAGAACCTAGTTGGCTTGGTCTAAACTAGCACTTGCACAGTACCGTTGCTATGTGTCCATGGTCTTCGTGATCATGATATTTGTGTTAACGCCGCTATACGGAGTGGTGTAAGATTGGATGGTCAATGTGGTTATTTTCAAGAAGTGTGCTGTTATCGCCCCTGGTGTACGGACTAATCTGGGTAGATCCATCGGACCTACAGACTACTGTTTGACTTGGCAGTGGTCAGCCAACCATTGTCAGGTCCCGCCTTCAGGCCACACAACCCAGTCATGTGAGGGTAATACATGACAATAGCCAGCTAACCTACCAGAGTTGTTTTATGTTATTATTAGTGTATGAGATGAGATATATTTATGAAAATGCAGTATATTCTGTTATGTGTTAATATATATGTATGTTTTCCCAGATTTGATAAACAGTATTGAATATGTTATGTATGGTATATGTAGAACACATAATACTCATGTTGCCACACACTGGTATTAGTTTATTTCCCTTACTAAGAGGTGTCTCACCCCTAAATCTTATTAACTTTTCAGGAGCCTCAGATAGAAGAGCGGGAAAAGCCCCACTGATATAGTACGGTCTATCTGCCCTTTTTAAAGGGTAAGTTTTGTAGGGACAGTTAGATTTTGTGGGAAATGACCCTAAGTTTTATTTTTGGGATGTATATATGAAAATACGGTGATTGTAGTAACTCTAGTATATTGTGGTATATGGTATTGAGATGTACATGTTTGTATATTTTCTATTGTTAGGGCTTCTGCTTTATGTTTTGATATATTCCTGGTGCCCACGGGCTCAGGTGGATTGTGACCTGCTGAACTGGAATGTATGATGTGATGATAATTTATTTATTAAAATATATATATATATATATATATATATGTGAAAAAGGAGCAGGTCGTTACAATTTGTTAGTTAACTATTAAATGCATGTGGAATAACAAAATTTAACCTTAATAAAATGATATTTTAAAATGACATTAATTTAGTAAATAAAAAAATATATATGATTAATATAATAATTAAAGTCAAATAAGTGGATTAGAGACCGAAAAAAATTTCGAATTGACTGCTTTAATACTTTGGGCCAACTAATTATATTAGTATGACAAAATAATTTGTATTATTTCAAAATTTTATAAAAATATAATTGGAAAAAATAAATTTCTCAATAAGTTATAAAAATGCCTAGTAATTATAATGTTACAAAATGTTTATTGGATGTAATATTTAAAATTAACAATTAAACATTTTGCAAGACAAATTTAAATTAATTATTTAAATTTAAATTTGTAATAAGGGAAAGTTATAATTAAATTTAAATTATAACTTAAAAAAAATTAAATTTAATTAAATTTTAAATTTATAAGGGAAAGTTATATTTTAACAATTAAACGATTGTTATATTTTAAATTTAAGTTTTATAAAATTTATAAACTTAAATTTTATATTTTAAATTATAATTAAATTTAATTATAATTAAATTTAAATAAAACACATTGTTAATTTTAACTAAGAAATGATTAAAATTATACGAAAATTATCTAGGATACTATCATATGGGTAGGTAGATTATTCTTATTTAATTTATTATTTTGAGATAAGGTATAAAATTGTTTTATTAAAAAGTTATTTATTAAAACTCGATTATAGTTAAATACAATAAATAGTCTTAAACACCTATGACACTAGTTTCCACGCACACTTAAATGTCTAATTTGTTTTCATAGTCTTGGAAAATTATACAAAAATTATCTTACAAAAAATGCAAGCTATTTTTTTTTTAATACACAAGTAATCTTACTTTGACTGCCCACGACACTAAATACACCATGAAAAATAAAATTCATTAACCAAATACCATACAAATTTTAGCGATACGAATTTTGCAGTAAAAGACAATTCAATTTAAGGAATTAACTTTACTAGACATGCAAATTTTAGCGATACGAATTATGTGTCATTTTTTATATTTGGCAGTATTGAATTCTTTAGAGATACGAATTATTAAATGATATATGCAAAAGAATAAAAAAAATAATCAATTATATACAAATGAAATCAAAACAATCATTGATATACATACAAATAAAATGCAATTAAAATAATGCTAAACTACTCCGTGCCGCAACGACGTTGTCTCCGGGGTCATGGTGGCCGCCGTCTGTGTCTACCCTCTCCCTGCTGGTCAGCATCATCAAGTAACCTGTCCCGTTGTGCTGGATGTGGATCCTCTCCCCCAAGAGGTGCTGCATAATCATCATCAGCCATGCGGAACGCACGCGGTGAGAAATGATACGATGTCTCGGGATGAGAACGAGGCGGCATAGGGGGTGCATCGACCTCCACCCCATCGAAAAGATCGTCCAATAAAAATGACATCGATGGGGTAGCAGCAGAGTCAGATGGGGCATCAGTTGGTCTGCTTGACGGTCCGACAATATCAGCTGTAGTGGAAGGTGCATAAGGCGCTGACGGGCCGAACAAGTACTCGGCCTGTACGACTGGTGGGGAAGACATGGGAGTCGTTGGACGACTAGAGGAGGCATGTCATCCTCCTCGTACTGGAGCTGGTCGACCTCCTCGTGCTGGTACATCAGGTTGACCTCCTCGTTCTGGGATCCGTCGACCGTCCTCGTGGACGAGGTCCAGTGCAGCACTCATCAATCGGTGGATCGCAGGATCCGGTGAGATCTGGTCTGCCTCAATGACTATGTTAGCCTGCAGGATAAGAACATATATTATTAACGCATTCAAATCGGAACGTATATATATATCATAAAATGAGTTGTGGCATTAGTCTTCTTACGAAGCTCAAATATACAGCTGCGGTCCTGTAGACGAAGCGGCATGTGATAGACCTATATCAAGTGAAGTATGGGTCATCTAGATGCATCGGTCCGTGCTCTGCCACTCCTCATACGATGTAGTCTCGTCGATGCTCCCACGCAGTGACGAATATCGCATGCGTACTCGACCAGTCTGTAACCCCTCGACCGCGCCCATCCATGCCGTGGAGATCGTCCCCAACAATATCTACCCCCGAAGTCATAAATGGGGCGGGAATAACTTGTCGAAACCCGAACTATTTCATGACTCAATCAAGGAGATACCACTCAATAATATGAAAGCATATGAGTGGCACTCGAGCTACCCACAGCTCCCTCCTGTCTGCATAGGCAGGTGGTATGTCAGCTAAAATCTCTTCCGTGTAGGGCATCCATAAAAACTGCAGTTAGACAAAACAAAAAGATAAGCGGACTATACACAATTGAAAGAAAGAAAGAAAGAATATCATGTGCTATACTTTAACTGATTTATACCTCATGCTCCCGGTGCATGTCCAACTCGAACCTGTACCAGGGCAATGTGTGAAGCACAACCATCGATGCCCTCAAGTCGTCCCTCCATCTATATAAGATGAAACGTAAGTTCCCAAATGCAAGACTACTACGTATTATGAATTAGTATTCGTAATAGTTATTGAGTGAATGAGAAGGGATAGATAAAATTTGTACTAACTGGTATGCGAGTGGGAGAGGATCAACCGAACGACCGTCCTAACCCCTCTTAATCTGCAGGAAACCTCGCCGCGTAGGCGCGACTGAAGGAAATCTCTCCCAAGCCCAAACTTGGAGTAAGCAAAGGGGGCCCGCAATATGTGTCTTCGAGTGGTGCGCGGTGCGACACATTTCCCTGTACAACCACGCCAAAGTGGCAGACCCCCAACTGTACGAGTGACACGCTCTGAAGTCCTCAAGGAGTGGAAGGAACATTAGATGCGCATAACTGCTAGAAACATCAGAGAAGATCACCCCACAAATCAAACGCAACAAGTGGGCTTGTGCGAAGCATGCTATCGTCTGAAAATCTGCATGTGCTGGGAGCTCACAAAACGCATCCCCCTCGAAGAACCGCATACGGATGCGTGCACCAACCAACTCGCTGTCAGGCGGAACGACGCCTAACAAACACTCGCACATAGTACGCAGGGCGAGTCGACCCTGACGGCCTGTAGGTCCCTCCACTGGTCTGGCAGTGCGACCAGTGACAGCTCGCCCATCAATCGGCAACCCGAACAAAACAACTACGTCCTGTAACGTGACGGTGGCCTCGCCATGAGGTAGGTGGAACGTGTGCGTCTCGGGTCTCCATCGCTCCACCAATGCTGTGACAAGATGCCAATCAAGCTAGATATGAGCAATCCGATAAATGCCATAAAACCCCGCATCGCGTATCAACTGGACAATGCGGGGGTCTGCCTCTAACCAACGCTCCGCAAACTGCGTGCCCCCTCGGCAGAACAGGGTCTCCGCATGGGCCCTGTGATGATCGCCCATCGTCAAGACGCTCGGATCGGACGGCCCTGGATCAATCCTGGAAAATGCATTGTTGCATCAGAATAGGTATATACAAAAAAAAAAAAGGGTGTAAAAGAGTCTCAAACTGCATACGACATCAATGCGACGGTCCAGCTGCATCGGCCGAGTGGGTCCTTCTCGGACACCTTGTGCGATTATGTCCATCTTGATGACATATACTGCACGTGCTCCTCTTCCTACCTTCCCTAGCATCCATCTCATTGTGTATACGGGAGCTCCTTGGACGACCTTTATGTCAAGCATACGCTGGATTTGCCTGTATAGTTGGCAACGACGATGCTGGCCAGTACGCCTCATGCATAATCGGCTAAAAATCCGCCGCATATGTCGCATAATGTTTGACGGTGTTCCAACAAGGCTCAACGTACTGCATGGCGTTCAGTCGTGTCTCCGCACATATAGTGAGAAGGTGGGAGCATGGAAAGTGCAAGGCTTGCCACTTCCCACACGAGCAGACGTGCAAATCCTGAATGCGCAGGGTTTGCACGTTGTTTCCTTTATGAGGTCCCAACTGCGCAGTTGTGATGCTAAAAGTACCTCTAGACCGGTTGAACGTCGTCATGCGATGTCCGGTCGCCTTCAACTTCCTTCTTTCCATCGCAAGCATTATATGAGGAGTTAATACATTTCCTCCTGATATTGCATTACGAGTAGCCTCCTGTTGGCTGTTGAAATAATGTGCAACGCGATAAAATGTCAGTTGCACAAGGGCAGTGATTGGGAGGCTACGAGCGCCCTAAAGGACGGCGTTGAAACATTCGACGAGGTTTGTTGTCATGTTCTCATACCTTCTACCACCGTCGTGGCACTGAGTCCACATATGAGGAGCGATTTGATCAAAGCATGTCTTCGCGGGTTCCCCACCCTCATCGAAGATCTTCTCCATCCACATGTTAAACTTTCTGACCTGAAGCTCCCTTCCCGCTCGCTCAGCCATTCGCTTCAGATTGACACTGTGCACTTTCGTGCTAAAGTTGCTTACAACGTGTCGAACGCAGAATTGGTGGTGCGCACGCGGTGGCTGCCAATCGGGATTGTGAGACACTACAGCGATGATCCCTGGATGCCTATCTGATATAAGGCAAATGTCGTCCCTATCGATAATGGAACGAAGACAACACAGAAACCAATTCCATGTGTCCAAACTTTCCTCTCGCACAATAGCGAATGCAAGGGGAAATATTTGCCTATTTGCATTCGGGCACGTCGCAATAAGGAGTTTTCCCTTATACTTACCGTCATAGGAGGACAGTGGGGAAAACCCTGAATAGATGCTGCGAATGCCCAAAAGACTGATACAAATGTTACGGTCTGATCGCTACCTAGTATAGGGTTCCACCTCCACTTGACGACAGTACCAGGATTATAAGTGCACATTGCTTCCATCCACCTAGGCAAAGTCTGATAAGACTTCTCTCAATCGCCGAATACTTGGGCAATTGCCTTCTGTTTTCCTAACCTAATCTTCTTATATGAGATGGAATAGCCGAAACGACGATCTATGAATTCTTTCAATGTAGCTATTGAGGTCGACGCATCACCCCTTATCATATTCACAATCTCCCTAGCAATAAGGGACGACGTGATTTGGCTATAGTCTTGCGAGAGGAGTTCATTCAAGCATGTGTGCGGACCACCATATTGAGTGATTTCGAAGAATCGATGTTTCTGACGATACATCGTACGCAGTCTCCAACTGCATTCAGAGTTCTTACACCTAACAACCCATAATAGTGGGGTCGACTGCAGGACGTGGAAGTCATGGTGCGTTCGAGCATGGTATATTCGCACAGCAGCTATTAATTGATCTTTCGACTTGAATAGCATCCCTTTACTCAGTTCTGATGATTCATCCCAACGAGTTACCTGTATAGGAAGCTCGTCACCATGGGACAAATCTGCAGCATCTACATCAATTACACCATACATAAGATTTGCTGTATACGTCGCATCGTTCGATTGAGGGGGGGGGTGGGTCGACATCATCGGGGAACTCGTTCGTCCCTTCACCAATTTCCTCCTCGTACGTGTCATCTTTTAAATAAACATCATTCGTGATGTTCATCCCCACGTCTAGCGCGTTGCTCGCTATTGCGAACAACGATCCTGGTTGTTCTGTTGAAACGTCTTCGCAAACACCATGATAATTCGTATGAATAGTAGTTCTTCGTACGTCTGCGGCTCGAATGACGATCGTGGACATTCGTTCATATCCACAACAGGCATCCCACCAACATCTATATCTTCTTCCTCCGCTTCAACCACGTGCTTAATAGACGTTCTCGGCTGCCCATCTGCGGTGACACCCATTTGAGGAATGTTTTCGACATATAGTTGCACAGTCAAATATGTCGTCCCTACGCAGTGTGCATCCAACACCATGCGCAAACCGTAATCACTAGTTACGGGAACAACCTCATAGAAGATTGTATCATGATGCCCCTTAATCGGGTATCTTGCGGTTACCCGCGATGCATATTGATTTGGATCAATATGCAAGTACTTGTATATCTTCGTATGCAATTTAGTTAATTTACACCTATGACCAATTCTAATAGGTTGAACTGGCGGAATACTATAACTAACACTGGTTTGTCCGGTTATAATGTTACCCCCCATGTACAACAATACCGGAACCGAAATACTGCTTGAACTTCCTGCCATCTAGATTGACGCTCGGGAAATATAAAAGACCTACACAAAACAATAATTTTATGTAAAAGTGATATGCTAATAGTAAACAAAAATTATTTTTACTACGTTCATGTGCATGTAATATTCTCTAAATGTTTCACTTGTCATTTTGAAAATATTCTTGCATGCAATTCTGACTTTTCTACGAAAAGTTGTATCGAAATTTTGGCAGCATGCTGAGTGTAATTTGAATATTTACCCATTTTTATAATGAACCTTAAACGTTTGCAGACAATATAATAATATAGTTTAAGCATGCGAGAACCTATGATATCTACCAGCATGCAATTCACATCACTGCATCAGCCATGCAGGAGTCATTTTAATTCGCTCTTAGAAAAAAAAAGACTTTTAGATATAACATATAATATCTTTGAAACTTTTTTGTAAGCAAGCCTTCAATTAATGCGTGTGTCACAAATATTTATTTAATATTTCATAAAAATTAATTCACATTTTATATTTATATTATATAATAAAATTAATTATATATATATATATATATATGTATGTATATACATATCTCAAATATAGATTGCAAAGCTCCAAAACATCATGTGCCATTGAGTGTATACTAAATAATTAACTTATAATTCCTTCAACTTATATGCATGCCACTATCATATTCACATTGCTACCAAACATTAATAAAAAATTGTTTTTAATATATCATTTATCTCCAATGAACTCATCTTGTCACTAATTTAGAAAGTTATTTTTTATACATAAGAAAGAAAATGAGATTCATTTTTCTATTTTTTTTTAAACAAAATTTGGGAGGAGTGAGAATCCACACATCAGTTATGATTCAAGTTTAGGTTATCTTGAATTTTATCTAAATTTTAACAAATTTATATATAAAGTTTCAAATTTGTGTCATCAAATACAATATAATTTAAAAATTTTAATAAGTCAATATAGAGAAGTGATGTGAAAAGCTTGATGAAGATGACACTACAATGATAGATCTAAATAATTATCTCACAAAGGGAACTAGTTAACCACATACCTTTTGTCATTTATATAGTTTGTATTATCAAATTCCTCCTATCTTATTACTCACAATCTCTCTCTACTTTATTTTATTTTGTTTAGCTTCCTTCATAAATTCGATTGTTTCAAATATATATTTGTATTTATCATGTTTATTTACTTACTAGCTAATTAAGATATTAAGGACAAACATTTTAAAAGTAGTTAATTACTCGAGATAAATAAGGGATGTTATGTACACATCCTGTGTTTTCATTGATCAGTTTGGTGAAATATTTTTTTGTGTATGTAATTTTTAGTGTTTGATATTATGAGCTCATGGTGCTGTATTGATATTTAAAATTTAAGTAACTTCATTTAAGCGAATTGTCTTATTTAATGTAACCAATCCTTTTATATTTCAACATAATGTATGATAATCTTGAAATATATAGCCCTTTTATTTGCATATATGCATGTCAAAAGAATAAATTTCTTTTTCGATTTGAAAAATTTTGATCTCCTTGAAAATAAAAAGTAGTATCTACAAATGTTGGGCATAGTTTGGTTAACTGAACAATGTCCTCAAACCGTTAACCGAACCAATATTTCGATTCTCTACAAAATGCGAATTGAAATCAGTTCGCTTAAAATGGTAATTGAAATTCAGTTGATAGATTTTAAAATTATTTTCCATGGTTAATTGAACCGAACTATTAAGTATAATTTGAAAATTTAAAGACACTACAAACAGTATTTTTTCTTTGATATTAATGAATATGTAAATTTAAAATATTCAAGATAAAATTTGAAGCATAAATATTAGATCACTATACTTTTTTTAATTAAAAATATTCAAGATTAAATTATTAAAAATTTACATGATATTATACATAATATGCATTATATATATATATATATATATATATATTTATAGTATATCGGTTTGGTTTGGTTAATTGTGATTATTGAATGGGCCAAATAAAAACCAAACTGATAAATGAAAAAAATTAAAATTTTGTGACCAAAATTGAACCAAAGAAATGGTTAACCAATTTTTCGATTTGGTTTGGTTTGATGTTGCGGTTCGATTTTTTATTATGAAACATAGAATCTTAAGTAATATCAATTAAGCAAATAATAAATAAAATTTTTAAACTGAAATATTCAAAACTACTCAAGTGACACAATTGAAATTAAACATTCAATTTCTAAAGATAGTAATAATAAATCTGGAAATGAAAAAAAAAATTATTTTCAAGAACTAAACAGGCCCTAAGTGTACAACAATACCAAGTTCTACAAATCATTATGCACACGGAGTATATACACATACTAATAGAGACACAAACGTTAATGAAATTATTAATTAAAAAAACTAACCTTCTTCTAGATGCAGCAACGAACCCAAATAGTCGGAACGCAAATATGATACGAAACCAACTCAAAACATAAAATAAATCTCAGTAAGTTAAATAATATATTCACGTTTTTTTCTAAATAAAAAATAACATACCCCATCTTCGGCCCTTAAATAGCCTCGCCTCGCCTTCGTCCGAACGGTCACCTGCCACCTCGAACGGTAACCTGCCAACGGTCCTCTACAAGCTCAACTCGAACGGTCTGCCACCTTTTCTCCTCTGCGATATTGTCTTCTGAGAGAGATCGGGAAGGATTGGAGTAGACGAAGCAAATCTTGCAGGACTATCCTGCGAGATTTACCACGTGTCACCACGTGAATGGATTTCAGGCGCAAATCTCGCAGCTTAGTCCTGCGATATTTCTGCCATGCGTCACGTTCCAGTTTGAAGCCTCATTAAATCTTGCAGCCACGCGTCACGTTCCAGTTCGATGCCTAATTAAATATCGTAGTTTGGATTTGCGAGATTTCCTCAAGCTTCGCCACGCGTCACTTGCCCGCTCTTTCTCTCCTTGCCACGCGTCGAAGGCAGAGCGGCCATCAGTTTAAATCTCGCAATATGAAACTGTAAGATTACGTGAACACTATTTTGGGAAAACTTTTTCCAATCAGAGTGTTATTTTATATTTTATTTTATTTTTTATAATAAAACGGGAAAAAACTCTAAAATCTGTATCAAATGTTGCAGAAGCATGCATGGGGTGGTGAAAGATTCTAGAAGTGTAGGCTTGGTAGGTTGAGGTTGGAAGGCAGTGACCTGGCCAACAGATGAGGAGTGCCTATCTGCAATTGGCATTGAGATAATTTAAAATAATTTTGCTTTTGCTTTTGTGCATGTGGACGTCAATGTGGATGAAATACACTATACTACACACAAATCTCACCACCATTAAACCTTAGGCATTTTGACTGTAATATTATAATATGCTGAGGGGGGAACCCCTCCCCTCGACTATAAATATTGAGTCGGCTAGACCTAGACCACCAATCTGCTCATCTCTGCACTACTTAGATGCTCTTGCTTCTGTCGTGAAGAGATGGATCGCACAAAAGCCTTCGCCGTTGCATTCATCTGCATCATCGTGATCGGTGTCGGTGGTCGCTCTCCCGCTCCCCCTCCCCCTAAGAATCCTTATCCCGCTAAGCATCTTTATCACCATGGAAAGCATGTGACTCGTTCCGTCGCTTCTCCGCCGCAACCTGTGCCTGCATTGCCTGCTGGTGTTCCTGCGCCGGTCCTTTGGAAGCAGCCGATCATGTGCGTTTTATTTATTTTTTATTTTTTTATTTTTAAAAATATAATATCATAATGCAAGGAGAAAACACTTTTTGGGGTTTTTGGGGTTCACATTTCAATTCTCGCTCTCCTCCTCGCAGGCTAGGGTATCGTACAGCTGAAGGAATGGGTCATTTGAACGTCTGGAACTCGCATCCAAAGAACTGCAGCCCTGGGTCTCGTGCCTGCCGAGTTTGTGGAAACCCACATGGGTTGATCAAGAAGTACGGGCTTATGTCTTGCAGGCAGCGCTTCCATAGCAATGCCAAGGGAATTTACTTCATCAAGTATCGTCAAGGGAGCATTTTTGGGAGGGATGCGTTGGTCGGCCGATCCTGGAGATTAAATGAGTTGAGACTCTAATTAAGTTGTTATTTTCTTTGAGCGTGGATTCTGAGTAAGTTGCCATTTCATTTTGGTATGATATGATGCAATTTAATGGAATTATAATTTTTGATTGATTTGTGTAAGATTTTATCCCTATCGACATGATCCAATTTTAATTATTGGGATTAGAAAAACAGTTGTAATTCTAAACAATTATGGTAAGTTATTGTTTTAATTAATTAGAGAAGTTATTTTTCTATTTGGATGGAAAGAAATTCATTATGAAATAAGGAAAATGGGTCCTCTCTCTACTCTATAAAAGCACAAAAAACCTATCATTATTTGTGTAATCACCCCGACCTCGCTGGAGCCGACCAGATTCTAGCCATCGCCGAAGTGCTCACCGCGGCAAGCAATACGAAGAAAATAATGGGGAAAGGAGTTAAGAAACACGAAACCGGAAGATTGAATTTGAATGCAGGCGCAGAGACGGAGTCAGAGACAGAGGATGGAGAGCCTGGTGCCGATGGTTGATTTGATGGTTTCAGTAACATACCCACCTTGCTCCAAAGAGTGCGAGGTTGGAGTGATTGGTATGTAAAAAAAAAAAAAATTTACATACCCACCTTGCTCCAAAGAGTGCGAGGAGGAGGACTTTTGTGCTTGTCATGGCCAAGCAGGAAGGGAAAAAGAAAGGGCCCATGAAAAATTAGAATTTATTTACATTTCCATTTCCATTGGGATCTATTTTTTTTTAGGCCAAATCGCCTATGCAGATTGGTTATGTCTAGGTTCGCCCGTGTCCTACCTTCCAACTCCTAAATTTTGGTTGGTTCCAAATTTAGAAACACAAATTGATTATAGGTTCTATCGTAGAGGATGCAAACAAATTGAGCTCATCTGAGATGCAGTATGCTTGAGATCGATTTATTTACGTATGTATATCAAACTCAAGTTAATAAAGTTTAGATGAGCAGCTCACTCAAACTTACACTTGAATCAATTAAAACTTATTTTTAATTAATATATGAATCAATTTATTAAGCTAATTAAATTTATTGATAGTTAATAAATATAATTTAAGAAAAATATATTTAAAAGTAAAAAATTTTAAAATCAAATATTTAATGAGATGAATACCAAATTTGTTCTCGAGCCTAATATGAAGTTAGTTCACGAGTTGCTAATGAATTTGTAAACTAGTTAGTGAACGAGCTGATGAATAAACAACTCTTTTTTCTTTTTCTTTTTTGGAAAAAGAGGGCGGCACCTCATATCTTTATTTGAACACGAACATGCTCTAATATTTTAGGGATCACACGAGCAATCGATCTTCAAACTCTAGTTCCTTTATTTGGCTTTATTTCTCTCAAGTGGTGTCTATTATTCAAATACTTGGCTTTAAAGAATTGAGTTCATAGATTATCCATAGTTAACAATTTCCACACAATCTTCATATACAATGATTTTTTTACTTCCCCAAAATCCCTAATACCTAAACCACCCTCACAAACAGGTTTAGATATATTAGGCCAGGAACACCATTTCCTTTTTCTTTTATCATTTACTCCACTCCAAAAAATATTTGATAACATAGAATTTAACTTTGTGAAGACTATATTAGGAATGTCACTTATCGCCAATTGATGAACCGCCATTGATGATAATACATGCTTAATTAAAACTAAACGGTCCCCTTGAGATAAACACTTAAATTTCCAACCTGCTATCTTTTTCCTCAATTTAGCAACTAGAGGCTCTAAACTACGGGTTGTAAAACGACCCGATACCAAAGGAACACCCAAGTATGTAGTAAAGAACCCTCCTTCCACAAAGTCAGTCATCCTTAACAAGAATCGCTTCCGAGCATAAGCAATTCTCTTTGACAAAAAAATACTTGACTTGTCTTTATTTATCATTTGGCCAGACCAATCCTCATATTTCTTAAAAGTCTTGATAAACATTCGAATGGAACTTATCTTACCATTCTCAAAAATAAGAATGTCATCCGCATAAAGTAGGTGAGATACCAAAGGTGCCCCACAAGGATGATAGCAAGCCCCTATCTTATTCTCCACAAAATTTTCTTTAGAAATCAAGAAAGAACTTCCTGTAAAATAATAAACAGATAAGGAGATAGAGGGTCTCCGTGACGAAGCCCTCTAGAAGGTTTAAAGAACCTTTATAAGTGTCATTCATCATAATGGAGAACCAAGGAGAGGAAATACATTCCACCACTAAACCACAGAATCTCTAGGAGAATTCAAAGCTTTTCAGAACCAAGTTTAAAAAATCCCAATCGACCCTATCATAACCCTTACCCATATCAACTTTGATCATTACATTTCCACCATTAGACTTCTTATGTAGAGAATGAACCATTTCTTGTGCCAATGTAATATTTTCAAATATACTTCTACCGGGAATGAAAGCTCCCTGCTCCAGAGAAATCAATGCAGACAATAAACCTGTCATCCTTGTGACAATAATTTTGAAAAATTTTTGTAGATAACACTACAAAGACTAATAGGCCTGAACTTGTAAAAACTCTGGGGATTCTGAACTTTTGGGATTATAACAATATAAGATGCAGAATAAAATCTAGGAAGAGAAGACCTAGCGAAAAAATCTCTAACTGCATCGATCACCTCTTCTTTTACAATATCCTAATAGTCATGAAAGAAAGCCAAACCAAAACCATCCGAACCTGGGCTACTATTTCTCAGGATAGAAAGAATAGCATCCCTTACCTCCACCTCGGATGGAGCACGACAAGGAGCAATATTCTCCTTTTCAGAAACCATAGGAGATATAATATCATCAAGGTAAGCTGTTCAACTAGGTCCTACACCTGTTAAGAAAATTTGAAAATACCTTACTGCACCCTCATGAACAACCTCCATAGAATCCAACACTTCTCCATTTGGAAGCTTCAATGAATGAATCATAACCTTCTTCCTCTTTTGGTTCACAAATGCATGAAAGAACTTTGTATTATTATCCCCCGCCTCCAACCACTTATTTTTGGTTAGCTGAAAAATACGAATCTCCTCCCTCTTTTTCCAAGCTTCCAACTCGAGTTTAGAAAGGAAGAAATTTTTCTCAATTTCTGGCAAATACCCTTCCTGAAGCTGAGCCTCTAGAACCTCCATACTTTCCTCTAATTTTTTAAGGTTATGATGTACATGTCCAAATACCCACTTGTTCCAGTTTCGGATTGCAACTTTCGTATGCTTCAATTTAGCAGCAAATCTAACTAAACATAAGTCATGGGATTCCTCCCTCCAGGCTTCTTCCACGCAAGACTTAAAAGGCTGATAAGTGTTCCACATATTCTGATACCTGAAAGGAGAAGGACCATACCAATGCAAATTTCTATAAAACCGAATAATCAATGGGTTATGATATGAAGTCCTCCTATTTTCATACTCAAAATAAATATTTGGAAAAAATTGAAGAAGAGTCGAGTTATAGAGGACCCTATCCAGTTTTGCCCAACTCCGAGAATTTCCACTGTGACCATTACACCAAGACATGTTGTTGGTAGTAACAACCAAATCCATAAGATCACAGTTGTCCAAGCAAGTATTAAATTCCTCCATAGCCGATAACGGCCTCGTATGACCACCAATACGTTACGAATCTGAACGGATGATATTAAAATTTCCCGCCACTAACCAAGGAAAATCATCACTCTTTACAAACTCCAAATCATTCCAAAGTTCTCGATGATTTGTTTGATGATATTTAGCATAAACAAATGAAACCAAGAAATTCTAGTCCACAGAACTAAAAATACCCGAAATAACTTGATCAGACATAGGTTGTAACTCAAATAAATATTTAATAATTTTGAATTAATATTTATTTATATAAATATCTTTCAACAAATGTTTTTTTTTTAAATAAAAGTGCAATATCTCTATGACCTTACAGATAGAATTTCTCAACATTATTTTAACAAACACTAATACCAACACGAGATACATATACTGAGAAAAGCAGACCCATGAAGCCTATGCTCTTTCCATGGAAGCCCATGAAGCCAAAATTTTGAAAACTCCTATGATTGGAAACCCTAATGTATATTGTCAATTTTTGAAATTAATAATGATTGATTAAGATTTGTTTAAAGCTTTAAAAAATTATGAAAAAGAAAGAAAAAAATATGGAGAAAAATAGGTTTATTTTTTTTTCCCTCATGAAATTATTATTTAGAAAAGAAAGAAAAAATTAAAAATATTTTTATTTTACCTCTTATTAATATTAAGTTTTCAAATTTGTAATCATGTTTAAATAAATTTATATTTTTAATTGAATAAAAATATAAAATAATTTTTTATCTTTCCCCCTCTCTTATACAATTCTTTTTTCCTAAAAGGGGATTCGGTTTGCGCACACCATATAAGAAAAAGGGAACCAAACCAAGGATAATTTTTAATTTTGCACACACCCAGATAAGTAGAAGGCGAAGGTACAGGGAGGCTCGGGGTGGCCATCACATGCATGCGTAGCATAGCCTAATTTATTATTATTATTATTATTATTATTATTATTTAAATTTACTTTTTAGGTCTTTGGATTGGACCAGAGGGTTCTCCATTTTCTAGGTTTAACGATCTCAATGACGTCGTCTTATCTATCTTTAGAAAAGGCTGCTTGAAATTTCGATTTTGGGACAAAACTGAGTTACCGACATTGTCATTCCACGCATCAAGACATATTAGCTTGCTCATGGAATGCAAAGCAAAAAATAAATAAAGTAGAGATACTATAATAGTTTTTGAAAAGTATTCCCCCAAAAATGGACTACTATAAGAATAAATATTAATCTATTTCATGACAATATATTTTCTTTTGTGTATAAATTTCTTTTACTATGTACTGCGAAGAACGGACATTTTACAAATCAAACATACTTTAAAATAGTCGTGTAAGATTCCCGAGCTTTAATTCTAGTCACCTAATATTAATTCCTAAAATGAATCGATGTGAGTATCAGAAATTCATAATTCACCTATCCTCTATTATTGCATTCTTTTTTTTTTTTTTTCTAAATTCAAAATTATAAGGGGTCTTGTGTCAAACTCTTTGTAGTTTTACAATTGACCATCTCACAAATGGCTTTAAGATTCTCTTGCGCTGTGTGCTCAATGCGGGCGGCGCAAGGCATAACATATATCACATCAAAAGTTGCACAAAAATATAAATTGGAAGGTAAAATTTGTTGGAGTGTGGGTGTTTCAGAGGGGGGCAACTATATAAAAATTTATTTATTTTATAATAAAATAAAATCAATGACAAGTTAAGAAAAAGCTAAAGAAAATTACTCTTATCCTACATTTAAAAGCATGGATTTTGAAAATTGAATACAACATAATACAAAATTTTATTGAATTTGATCCAAATCCAAACCCTAAAATTGTTACTCCCAAACACTACTTCAATTCTTAACATTCCGCAATTACTATTACATAAAAGTCGATTTGGCAAATCTTGGGGGCTACCCCCCACCTCCGCTAGTCCCCTTAATTTATGCCCGCGCGCGCGCGCGCGCGCACACACACACACACACACACATATATATATATATATATATATATATATATTCTTGTGACACATATTTATCATGAACAAATTATAAAAAAACTAATTTGGATATAATCGTTATCCCTATTGACCATGATTGCATGCAAAAGATGATTGATCCTTCCTCACAAACTCTGCCTAAAAGAGTGATTGATCCTCACATTCAAACTCTGCCTGAAAGAGAATTTTTGTCCAATATTACACTCATTACCTAAAGTTTTGGGACCCATTCCAAATCTCTAACCACTCCAAATCACCCATTTTGGAGTCATTTAGTGCATCATGAGGTCGATCTGCCGAACCTAGTTAAAGTATGAATTTTGATTCCCCCTATTTGCTTATAGCTTATTGAAAAATCCATGTAAATGTTTAAAAATTTTGGTAAAGGATTTTCGTGAAAGCGTGTGTTTCCTAAGATCAATCTAGGGTCTCTGTTTGAGTTGTCATTCACATCATATATAAGTGCATTATTACAGACCCGACAAATAGATGCAATTTACAAATGATAGTGAATTGTCTTCATGCTTTGCTTCTCATGATGCCATGCCATAATCTTGGTGATGTAATCTTTGGGCTTCTTATGACATTGATAGTAGCACGCCTTTTTGTGCTGTCTAAAAGAGATATCTGTTTAAGCACAATATACACAAGTGAGATATCTTGGATTTGTCATCATCAAAATGGAATATGAACCATAAGGTGAACACTTTATATGTCCCTTTTTTCGTACACAAGAAGCAAGTAGTGTGTTTATAAGCATTTGTGGAAGATGTGCTAGCATAATGATTTTATTCTTTTGCAAAGTATCCTATATAGAGATTCATTTCCTTCTTGTTATCAACTCCATTGTATCAAATTCCTTCTTAATCTAATGACATTCTTTGTGTTCCAATCAACTTTTCAAACTTTTATTTTTCTTTTGTGAAATTGTAGATGATTTTGTCTTTATCCTCAATTTTACTTTTAAGGTTACTTATTTTTGAATTCTTTTTACTATAACCATTTACTTGCGGCTTTATTAAGTTGGTTCTTGAGTATTTCATTTTTGTTCTTTCAAAACTAAATTTATTTTGGTTACTTTTATGAACCTTTTATGCAAAGTAAATAGTTCAACTTGAATTTCTCTATACGAAGGCATGCTTTCACACAAGTCACTACATGATTCATCACTAGATTTTTCAGATGAGCTAGTGTTGGAATTTACCTCAGCATCTTTAGCCATGAAACGGAGATTTTCCACACCTTAATCACTTGATTCATTTTTTGATTCGCTTGAGCTTGTTTCATCCCATGTAGTAGCTTTCATCGCTTTATTTATTTTTTTTTCTTGGCATCTTTCTTAAGTTGTGGACAATCAGGTCTTATATGCCCAACCTTTTTGCAATTATAACATGTTGGAGGTTCATTCTTGGTTTTCTTTTTGCTTGTTTCTCCTTTATCATATTTTGAGCCTCTGAATTTTCTAGTGAATTTCTTATTTTTCTTGAAGAATTTTCCAAGTTTCCTAGTAATTAAGGCTATATCATTATCGTCTAATTCATTATCTTCTTCTTCTTCTTCTTCACTAGAACTTTCTTTAGCAGCTTTAAGGACTATTGATTTCTTGTCTTTGTTACTTTCAGAATTTCTTTCATTTATGACCATCAAATATATGAGACGTGATCCAATTAGTTCATCAAGGCGAGTGCTTTTCAAGTTTCTTCCTTCCGTAATTGTTGTGGCCTTAGGTTCCCATATTGCTGGAAGTCCTCTAAGTATTTTCTGGATCATTTCATATGTGGAGTAATTTTTCCCTAAGATATTTAGGGATTTTATTATGCGGGTGAACTTTGTGTACATACTAGTGATGGCCTCATCAAGGTTCATCCTAAAAGCTTTATACTCACTAGTGAGCATATTAATTCTGCTATCTTTTACATCAACCGTTCCTTCATAAGTTACTTCAAGTTTATTCCAACTTTCTTTAGATGATTTGCATCCCATAATCCTATTGAACTCATTCACATCTAGAGCACAATATAGGACATTCATTGCACTAGGGTTTATTTGCAGCATCTTTAAGTCATTATCTCTTATCTCTTTTTCTTCTTTTCGTATTTCTTTATTGTCTACGGTTTTGGTAGGGATGAGGTCACCATGAGTTCCATGGTTTGCAAAATATATATTACTGATTTTGAAGGATACTCCAAAGAACTGCAGCCCAGGGTCTCATGCCTGCCGAGTTTGTGGAAACTGTTAGGACCCTGTGAGCATCCAAAAAAAAGTGGCACCAAGAATTTTACGTGGTTCGGTCAATAACGACCTACATCCACGGAGCACACACCAAAATTCACTAACTCGCCGAAAAATATTACAATTCTCTCTCTCTCTCTCTCTCTCTCTCTCTGTAGTAACCGGGAAAAATAAAATTTTAAATAATAATAATAATAATAATAATAAAATAATAAAATAAAATTAATTAATTAAATTAACAAGTAAAATGAATAGTATGATAAGGACAAAAAAAAAAATCTATATATATATATATATATATATATATATATAAGTAAGTAACTATGATATTATATATATATATAATACCACAAGTTTCTTAAACAAGTTTTGAAAAGTCAAAAAAAAATTCAAACCACAAGCTTCTTCAAGAAGCTTTGAAAAATAAAAAAAAATTCAAACCACAAGCTTCTTCAAGAAGCTTTGAAAAGTAAAAAAAAATCCAATTTGAATTGGATTCTTTTTGGTGTTGCGGTCAGTGCACTCACACACACACACACACACACTCTTTCTCTCTCTCTCTCTCTCTCTCTCTCTCTCTCTCTCTCTCTCTCCTACGACTCTCTCTCTCTTCGATTCCGGGCTAGTTTTACGTCGGATCGACAAACTGAAGCTACCACGACGCTCCTGGCGAAGTTCTCTACAAGTCTGCCGGAGCGGATCGTCAGGGAAACGAAGTTGGATTTCATCTCAAATCCAAGGTAAGACTTTATATTCAATATTTGGATTTTTGACAGTTGAAGAAAGTGATATACGCGTAAAAATACTAAACTTTAATATTAGAAATTTTCAGTTCCAGGAGTGTTGATTGGGAACGTTGGGAATCATCCCTAAGTTGAGGTAAGACTTTTTAAGTCGAATTTGACTTAGTGGTAGTTATAGAAAATATTGTACGTACGAAAATACTGAACTTTAATTTTGCGAGTTTTTATTTTCAGGGTGTTAAGTTAAGAACCTTGTGGGTACGGGGAAGATTTTCTTAGGGGCTTTTCAGGAATCAGGTAAGGGGATAAACTAAGCTAGTTTTGTTTTGAGAAAATGCATGTATATATATGTAGCATCTGATTTCAGGAAAAATAAATATATTTATATATATGATTTATATTTGGAAAATACTGTTTAAATGATGATATGTTGAATACGTAGAAAATTTGTTTAGTGTGGCATGAGTATAAAAATGTTGTGAAATACTGTTTTTTTTTGGAATGGGGATGATATGGATTTCTATGATGGAAAACCGGCGTATGGGCCGAGATATTTTTATATGTATATGTGATTTGCCGGCGTATGGGCTGTGCTATGTAGATGAGATTTTCCGGCGTATGGGCCGTGCTATGTGATTTGCCAGCGTACGGGCTGTGCAATGTGATTTGCCGGCGTACGGGCCGTGCTATGTGGTTTGCCAGCGTACGGGCTGTGCTATGTGATTTGTCGGCGTACGGGCCGTGCTATGTTAAAATGTGTAATTCCGGTGTACAGGCCGATGATTTTCATAAAATATGTATATGTGAAAAATGATATGATTGATTTGATAATTATTGATATGAGATATCCATGTATCACGATTTTAGTATATGTATATGATATCAGAACTTGGTTGGCTTGGTCTAGGCTAGCACTTGCACGGTATCGTTGCTATGTGTCCATGGTCCTCGCAATCATGATATTTGTGTTAATGCCGCTGTACAGAGTGGTGTGAGATTGGATGGTCGATGTGGTTATTTTCAAGAAGTGTGCTGTTATCGCCCCTGGTGTACGGACCAGTCTGGGTAGACCCATCAGACCTACAGACTACTGTTTGACTTGGCAGTGGTCGGCCAACCATTGTCAGGTCCCACCTTCGGGCCACACAACCCAGTCATGGGGGGGTAATACATGACAACAGCCAGCTAACCTACCAGGATTGTTTTTATTTTATAATTATTATGATATGAGATGAGAAATGTTTATGAAAATGCAGTATGTTCTACCATGTTTTGATATGCATATGTTTTCCCAGATTTGATAAACAGTATTGAATATGTTATGTATGGTATATGTAGAACACATAATACTCATGTTGCCACACACTGGTATTAGTTTATTTCCCTTACTGAGAGGTGTCTCACCCCTAAATCTTATGCATTTTTCAGGAACCCCTGATAGGAGAGCGGGAAAAGCCCCGCTGATCTAGATCAGTTGTTTGCCCTCTTTGGAAGAGTAAGTTTTTGGTAGGGACAGTTAGGTTTTGTGGGGATTGTCCCTAGATTTCATTTTTGAGATGTATATACTGTGAGATAGTAATTGTAACGACTCTGGTATGTGTTATGCACATTATGATGAGATGTATATGATTTTATACTTTCTGCTGCGTAGGCTTCTGCTGTATGTTTTGTTATATCCCTGGTGCCACGGGCCCAGGTGGATTGTGACCTGCTGAGCTAGAATGCATGATGTGATGACAATTTATTTCTTTAAAAAAAATATAAATGTAAAAAAGGAGCAGGTCGTTACACACTCTCTCTCTCTCTCTTCCTCCCTTCTTCCTCTCTCTGAGCTTCTCTGCTCTCTCTGCACTCTTTCTGTGCTGTTCTGCACTACTGTGCTATATAAAACATCTTCCACAGCCCTCTTTTTATAGGCTTGGAAGTTTAAATGATAATCAATACAAATCAATACAAATTGGAAGTTTAAAACTAAGAGATTAATGGAGAATAGAAGCACGTGTTTTCTAACTCAGCCCAACGCGTCTCCAGCTGTGTTTCTGGCTCCATCTCTAAGAAACTCCCACTTGGAGACAGAAACACCTCCTCAACCAGAATATCATGAATAAATGATGTGCTCATAATATGTATCTTCAGGCATGAAGACCAACTGAAATTGAACACAACTTCAGCCCCTCTGTAGTCGCCATCTTCCTATCTGCTCGATTCCTGCGGACTAATCTGATGGGTGTCATCTTCATAACTAGTGTAAAAATGTCAGTGTAGTCAATCCCTTTCTTCTGCTCGAAGTCTTTGACTACCAACTGAAGCTTGTACCTTCTGGAGCCGTCATGCTCCTCTTCAATTCTGTACACCCACTTGTTGTGAAGGCCTTTGGGCAACTTCCACGTTCTGTTGGAGGTGAGGAATTCCATCTCATCCTTCATCGCAAGCTCCCACTTGCTCGTATATGCCACTTGACATGCTTTATCATTGCATTCGGGCACTCCTCCATCTGTAGGAAGTAAGTAATCAATATACCTTCTGTCTAGTATATGCGACTGAGTAGATCTCCTAAGCTCCGGAGCTGGAGTAGGAGATGGTGGTGCGATGATCTGCTCCACTGGTTCCTCCACCTGAGGATTCTCGGTATTCTGCTGATGTGTCCCATCACATTCATGGGTGTTTATCTGGAAACTAACCCTCTTCTATTTCCTGACTATACAATCCTCACACATGTCAACCTGCACTGACTGTAGACCGCTCAAATTTTCTTTTGAGTGCATCTCCCTGAGTCCCTTCTTGCTCAGTGACCAAGTTATTGGCACCAGATGTTGTTGTTGTCAATTCCTATAGCAACTGAAATAGACATGGAGGCATTGGAGGTTAGAAAAAGTGTTCATTTTTTCTTACCTCGCGCAATCGTTAGTACACCCTTTGAAACTTTCCATTCATTGCCAATGAATTTTGTCGTGTATCCCTCATCTGCCAGCTGACCAACTGAGATCAAATTCTTTCTCAGGTCTGGAATATACCTGACATCCTTCAGTTTCCATACTGACCCGTTTATATTGATCTTCACAACTCCCTTGCCGATTACGTCGCAAGGTTGATCGTTGCCAAGGTACACCTTACCAAAATTACCTAGTGTGTACTCCTCTAGGAAATCTCTGCAGCATGTGGCATGAAATGAGGCTCCGGAGTCTATGACCCAAGACTCCTGCTTGCTCTCCAATGAGCGGATCAACATCTCATCATTCTCAGAAGCAATATTTGCTTCTGTCTTTGCCCTCATCTCAAATTCTTTCTTCTGACTCTTGCACTGGTTCCTGTAATGACCAGTCTTTCCACAGTTCTAGCATTCAATAACTTTAGTGCTCTTGGAACCTGTATCCTAAGTACCTCTGGGATTTTTGGATTGAGACCGCCAAGGCCTAGATCTGCCATGGTTGTTTTATCGTCCATGCCTGTTTCCTCTGCCTCGACTCTCCATGTTCAAGGTTGAACTCAAATTGGAGCTATGGTTCGGCTGCATTCTTATTTCCTCCGTCAACATCATGCTGACGACCTCATCGTATACAAGCTTCAATTTTCCTGCGGAGCTACTGATGGCAGTGAAGACACCATTCCAATTTTCAGGCAACTGATTGAGAATCAGTAGAACCCGAATCTCATTATCAAACATTATCCCAACTGAGGCGAGTTGATTAGACAACTCATTGAAGTTATCCAGATGCCTGCTGAAACTCTCACCTGCAGACATGTTCATCGTAAATAGTCTTTTCATGAGATGTACCTTGTTTACGACTGAAGGCTGCTTGTACCTATTAGAGAGCGCATCCATCAGAGACTTGGTAGATGTTATATACTTGATATTGAATGCTACAGATTTCGACAATGTCATTCTGATGGCTCTGAGGACTTTTCGATCAAGCAACTCCCACTCGTCCTCGTTCATGGATGCTGGCTTACCCTTCAACGGTAAGTGCAATTCCTTTCTAAACAAATAATCCTCTATCTGCATCTTCCAAAAACCAAAATTGTTTCCACTGAACATTTCAATTTTTGAGCTCTTTTCATTCAACATCTTGATTCACTAATCTAGAGATGGAATTAGCTCAAATGGATAGCTCAGTTAGATCTGGAACAATCGAAAACCTTAGAAATGGTTCAAGTCGCTCGAAAAACGGACCCAAAACGACCTCGAAAAACTCAGTTAAAGTTTCAGTCAAACCTGGTCAAACTTGCTGACGTGGCAACTGCTGACGTGGCACTGCCATGTTCACCTGCTAACGTGGCAGCTTACGTGTCACCTGCTGACGTGGCAAGGTGGCCCCCTGATGCTTGGCGGGGTGGGGCCCACTGATGACTGGTCCGCTGACATGGCAAACTACTGACGTGGCGCCTCTGCCGAGGTGGTAGTCTCCTGCTGGCGCGTGACATAGTGTGCGCGCTTATGTGGCGCTGATATGGAGGTCAAACCCGAGTCATGAACCGGATATCGGGTTACCCCAGTCTGATTGTCTTGTTGGTTCGGGTCGGGTAAAGGATCGGATCGGGTCGAGGCGGATCGGGCGAAGAAGATGCGTGTGGCGCGTTGCCGGCGTGTGGAGATACGTCTTTCTCTAGCAAAGCGCGTGACGGCGCGTGTGGAGTTATTTGAACTCCGTTCGAACTCTGACGGACACGCTTCTCTTCGTCTCGATAAGCTAAATGCGATGGTGGCCTCAAAACACAGTTTCGATTTACTGGA
Organism: Malania oleifera; assembly: GCF_029873635.1. Classification (NCBI taxonomy): domain Eukaryota; kingdom Viridiplantae; phylum Streptophyta; class Magnoliopsida; order Santalales; family Ximeniaceae; genus Malania; species Malania oleifera. Next base: position 12,583,134 of record NC_080417.1, read on the forward strand.
TAGAACTCTGAATTTTAGAATCACTTTCAATCTGGCTTTTCTGCTCCAACCGGGCTCTAATACCACTTGTTAGGACCCTGTGAGCATCTAGAAAAAAGTGACACTAAGAATTTTATGTGGTTCGGTCAATAACGACCTACGTCCACGGGGCACACACCAAAATTCACTAACTCGCCTGAAAATATTACAATTCTCTCTCTCTCTCTCTCTCTCTCTCTCTCTCTCTCTCTCTCTCTTCCTCCCTTCTTCCTCTCTCCGAGCTTCTTTGCACTCTCTCTGTGCTGTTTTGCACTACTATGCTATTTAAAACATCTTCCACAGCCCTCTTTTTATAGGCTTGGAAGTTTAAATGATAATCAATACAAATCAATACAAATTGGAAGTTTAAAACTAAGAGATTAATGGAGAATAAAAGCACACGTTTTGTGACTCAACTCAACGCGTCTCCAGCTGTGTTTCTGGCTCCATCTCTAACAGAAACCCACATAGGTTAATCAAGAAGTACGAGCTTACGTCTTGCAGGCAGCGCTTCCGTAGCAATGCCAAGGAAATTGACTTCATCAAGTATCGTCAAGGGAGCATATTTGGGAGGGATGCGTTGGTCAGCTGATCCTGGAGCTTAAATGAGTTGAGACTCTAATTAAGTTGTTATTTCCTTTCAGCGTAGATTCTGACTAAGTTGTCATTTCATTTTGGTGTGCTATGATGCAATTTAATGGAATTATAATTTTTGAATGATTTGTGTAAGATTTTGTCCCAAACGACACGATCCAATTTTAATTATTGGGATTAGTAAAATAGTTGCAATTCTAAACAATTATGGTAAATTATTCTAACTATTTCTTATTCGAGTCAAAATAACTTAAATATTTTTTTCCCTGATTTTAAACTATTTTTTCTAACTTTTTCTGATTTTTCTTTTTTTTTTTTCCATTTTTTTAAAAATTGAAAATAAATTGAAAATTGATTTTTTTTTTTAAGATTAAACTAAACCAATGGTTCAAAAATTTATAATCGGGTGACATTAGCATGTAGTACCAAGCTCCTGCTACAATTCGAACCCTTCAATCTTCAATCTTAGCTACGTAATCTTTCAACAATTCACTCTTATTTTTTCAATAAAAAACAATTTCTTTCTGTCTCTCTCAAACTCTCAGTTTTCTATCTCACACTCTCAATTGTGTGTGTGTCCTTCTCACCCTTAGAATGCCTTTTATTTATAAGTCTAAGGAAAATAATTGAATTAAATTTGATTGATCAATCAATTTTAAATTTATCAATCAAACTTAAAACCAATTAGTTAATCAAATTGATTAACTAATTTAAATTGTTCAATCATATTTAAAATATCAATTAACTTTTACTTTTAATTTTCTTAACTGACACTCTTTTGTATGCGTTTGCTTGTGCAAGCATGGAAACTTTGGCTGACTTTTCATGCTGATGAACTGTGGCTCTGTAGAAAATACAGAGAAGAAAAAGTAGCTGATATACTCAGCTTGTGCATGTGCATGTGAATGTGAATGTGCTGATTTTCTATTGCACGAACCTCTCACACACAAATATCATGTCTATCTCACCATCATTCAACTCTAGGCATTTTGAGTGTAATATTATAATATGCTGAGGGGGGAACTAGCTATATACCCGGTTTCACGGTGCGGAAATAGAAAATGAAAGCAATTTTTCAAATTAGCGAGACACCGGAGGTCAGAGATGGTGTGCGCTACTTGAAAACATGATTTTATTTGTCTTTTCGGTTTAGTTGGCATCTGCCTTTGATTGTACAGCAAAGCAAAGCAAAGCACTGTGTTAGGGTGTGACAATGTAATGGGGAAAAGGGGGAGTGAGATACTGCTATAATTGTATTCTTTAGGGATTTAGAATGAATATATGAATATCTGTGTTATCGCTTGTATGATGATTCTTTTGTAGATGAATAATACAAGTAGTTCTTTTCATTGTGGTGTTCTGTTGCGTTGGATTATGATGTCTCTGATTGTTATAGTCTTATTCGGTGTATTAGAATATATTGCTCATGTGAAATCCTATTGTTCCTTGTTTTCCTTGAGTATTGAGACTCACCTGGTGCTCGTGCTTGCAGGCTTGAACGTGTGAGAGTTGGCTGACTTGTCGAGGGAGAGCTCTCAACTAGTGCCACACGGCCCTTACTTGAGTCCTATTTTGGGGGTCCGTGACAGTTGGTATCAGAGCATAGTGTATGCGAGCACCATGCATGGGATTATGAGAAAAAAATCCGGAAGAGTGAAGCGCATTGAGGCGCTTGAGACAAAACTTGCAACCCTAGAGACAATGTGCGGTGACCTCCAAGGGTTGGTGGCAACATTGATAAAAGAGAAAGGGGTGTCAACAGAGCTTGAGGTCGCCGAAGAAAACCCTAGAGAAAATCTCTATGGGGTATCAAAAGTCGTAGAGAGACTTGAGGAACTTAAAAAATTCATTCCAAGTGTGAAATCCCTGGAGAAACGGCTAAGAGAGCTTGAGGCCTTCCAGAAGAGTATCGAGCAGTTGGAAGCCTTTCAGAGCGGGCTACAACATATTGAGGGCATATTGCCATCTCTTTCGTCCCAATGGGGAGAGCCAATAGAGCTTGAGGCCTCCTTATGGGAGCTAACGGATAATCTTGATTTCCTTACAGAAGATGTTAAAGTGTCCATTATTACTTTGAAGGAAGATTTGAAGGAGATGGGCAATGTCCAAAGTGCGGTGGTCCAAGTCCAGAGGGAGTTACAAGAGATCACTGCGAAAGTGAATGCAGTGGCACAGTTAGCCCGATGGCCAGTTGCACATCCAAATGAGAGTTCTCGATGGAAGGTACCGGAACCTAAAAGTTTTGGGGGTACACGAGATGCAAAGGAGCTAGACAATTTCTTTTTTGATATGGAACACTACTTCACGTGCTCCCGAGTGGATTTAGAAGTGGATCGAGTCAATATGGCAACGGTATACCTGGTTGGGGATGCAAAATTGTGGTGGAGAACTAAATGGAATGATATTCAGCACAATAGATGTGTCATTAACACATGGGAGGGGTTGAAACAGGCATTGAAGGCCCAATTCTATCCAGAAAATGTGGAGTATATAGCAAAGTGCAAAGTAATGGAATTGCAACAGACGGGCTCATTAAGGAGTTATGTAAGGAAATACCAAGCCTTGATGTTGGACATTGTAGACATTACTGAATTGGATAAACTGATTTATTTTCTTCGGGGTTTGAAGACATGGCCAAGAAATGAAATACGTCGGCAAGGTGCTGGTGATCTCTCTTCTGCCCTCGCTCCTGCTGAACGGTTGGATGATTTTTTAGATAATTTTGGGAAGCGAAATTTCCCTACATCCGCCAATAATGATTCCCGTCCCAACAAAGTGTATAAGCCCACAAATGGGGGAAGGGATAGGGAGACAAATAGTTCTTGGAAAGATAAAAGAGCGCTCATGAATAGGGAGTGGAGGGGCGGACGAACGGGGGGTGGAGAGCGTCGACCGATCTCTTGTTTTCTTTGCATGGGACCACATCGAGTGGCGGAGTGCCCCGATCGTAAGGCTTTGAATGCTATAAAGGCCCTTCGAGGGGAAACCGAAACCCCGATAGCAATTCCAGAAGAACAACCGAATATGGTGGGAGCCTTGAGATTTTTGGGGGCATTAGAGCGTCAAGTAATTAACAACAAGTCTCAGGAGAAGGGACTAATGTATGTGGATCTACTTTTGAATGGAAAGAAAATCAGGGCCATGATTGATACAGGGGCCACCCATAATTTCATTGCTGATTTTGAAGCTCAACGGTTAGAATTGCAAGTAGATAAAGATGTGGGCAAGATAAAAGCAATGAATTCTCCAGCATTAACCACGGTGGGGGTGGTACCTAAAGTGGCATGCCAAATGGGATCATGGTCTGGAACAGTTGATTTCACTGTGGCACCCCTTGACGACTTTGATGTGGTATTGGGGATGGATTTTCTTAAAGTGACACGCTCAATGCCGATCCCAGCTGCGAATTATTTTGTGATAATGGGAAGTGCACCTTGTGCGGTCCCCGCAGCCTACAACAATTTCGATGAGAGAAAGTTGCTTTCAGCCCTCCAATTCAAAAAGGGAGTAAAAAGGGGAGAATCTTCTTTCGTGGTTCTACCAATAGTCTCAGAAGTTGCAGAAGTAGGGAAATATCCACTTGAGATTAAGGAAGTTTTAGAAGAGTTCAAGGAGGTGATCCTGGAACAGCTACCGAGGGTTTTACCACCTCGACGACAGATTGACCACCAAATTGAACTTTTGCTAGGAGTAAAGCCGCCAGCACGTGCCCCTTATCGAATGGCGCCGCCTGAGTTAGCTGAACTTAGAAGGCAACTGAATGATCTTATTGCGGCAGGGTTCATCCGGCCTTCAAAAGCACCTTTTGGGGCCCCAGTGTTATTTCAGAAGAAACAAGATGGTAGTTTGCGCTTGTGTATAGATTATCGGGTTCTTAATAAGGTGACCGTGCGCAACAAGTATCCCATTCCACTGATTGCTAATATTTTTGACTAGTTAAGTACAGTTAGATATTTCACGAAACTAGACTTGAGGTCGGGATATCATCAAGTGCGCATTGTTGAGGGAGATGAACTGAAGACCACTTGTGTCACACGGTATTTAACATTTGAATTCCTTGTCATGCCTTTTGGGCTAACAAATGCACCCGCTACCTTTTGTTCTCTAATGAATCAGGTTTTTCGGGACTACCTTGATCAGTTTGTTTTTGTTTACCTTGATGACATACTGGTTTTCAGCGCATCCTTAGAAGAACATAAAGATCATCTTCGAAAGGTTTTTCAAAAACTCAAAGAAAATCAGTTATATGTAAAAGGAGAGAAGTTTGCTTTCGCTCAAAAGCGTATTAAATTCTTGGGGCATATCTTTGAGGAGGGCCAGATTCGGATGGATTCAGTTAAAGTAAAAACTATCAAGGAGTGGCGAGCACCTACATCCGTTAGAGAATTGCGATCTTTCTTGGGTCTAGCCAACTACTACCGAAAGTTTATAGAGGGGTACTCTAGAAGAGTTGTATTGTTAACGAATTTACTGAGGAAGGGGGTACCATGGGGGTGGTCAGAAGAGTGTCAATCAGCATTTTTTGAATTAAAGGAAAAGATTTTAGGAGATCCTGTGCTAATCTTTCCTGATGTGACAAAACCGTTTGAAGTGCAAGTAGATGCCTCAGACTTTGCATTAGGGGGAGTTTTCTTGCAAGAAGGGCATCCAGTTGCTTTTGAAAGTAGAAAATTGTCGAGTGCCGAATGGAACTATACAGCACAAGAAAAGGAGCTTCTCGTAGTGGTACACTGTCTTCGGGTGTGGAGGCACTATCTCTTGGGGTCCAAATTTGTGGTAAAAACTGATAATGTAGTAGTTACTCATTTTTTGTCACAACCTGGACTAACGTCAAAACAAGCCCGTTGGCAGGAGAAGCTAGCTGAATTTGATTTTGCATTTAAATATAAAGTGGGGAAGACGAATGAAGTGGCCAACGCTTTAAGTAGAAAAACTGAATTGGCAGCATTGAAAATCATCAGTCATCTATCAACTAGTAGGGTGGCGCTACCTTTGAAGAATCTTATCAAGGAACATTTAAGTACAGACCAGCAGGCGCAGTCACTAAGCAAACTAATAGACGAAGGGAAGACACGACAATTCTGGGTAGAAGATGGACTGATAATGACTAAAGGCAGGAGAGTCTATGTGCCTAAAGCTGGAAACTTGAGGAAAACCTTACTGAAAGAGTGTCATGATACGTTGTGGGCTGGTCATCCGGGATGGCGAAGAACTCATGCTTTGATTACACAGGGGTACTATTGGCCGAATATGCAAGATGATGTGATGAGTTATACTAAAACGTGCTTGATCTGTCAACAAGACAAGGTAGAAAGAAAGAAAGAAGACCTCAGGTTTATTGGAGCCATTGCTAGTTTCTGCTAGGCCATAGGAGAGTGTCTCTTTGGATTTCATTTCCTCGTTGCCAAAAGTAGAGGAGTTTGACACAATTTTGGTGGTGATTGACCGGTTCTCAAAGTATGCAACTTTCGTACCAGTCTCGAAGCCGTGTTCAGCAGAGAAGACAGCTCAATTATTCTTCAAGCATGTGGTGAAATATTGGGGTGTTCCAAAAAGCTTAATTAGTGATAGGGATGTTAGATTCACGGGGGGATTTTGGGGTAAACTCTTTCGCTTGATGGGTTCAAACCTTAATCTTTCCACGAGCTATCACCCACAGACAAATGGTCAAACTGAACGTTTTAATGGGATGCTGGAAGAATACTTGCGACATTTTGTTCACTCCAATCAGAAGAATTGGGTTACTTTACTGGACACGGCACAATTCTGTTTTAACTCTATGAAATCTTCTGCAACTAATAAAAGCCCTTTTGAGATTGTGACAGGTCAACAATCGACTCTCCCACACACTCTGGATGGTCCATACAAAGGAAATTGCCCAAAAGCCTACCAATTCACGAAAAATTGGTTGCAAAACATCGAAGTCACCCGAGCTCAGATAGAAAAAGCATCAAAGTGCATGAAGAAATGGGCTGACAAAGGGAGACGACCAATTTGAAGCTGGAGATCTGGTTCTTGTAAAAGTGCCGCCGGAGAAATTTCGCTTTCTTTGTGGCAAGGATAAAAGGCGGTTACGTCGTTACGAAGGTCCAATAAGAGTAATCGAAAAGATGGGACATGCATCTTATCGGCTTGAGCAACCTAAGTGGATGAAAAGCCACAGACGTCCAGTCCATCCCGTGTTTCATGTAAGCAATTTAAAGTCATTCCACACAGATGAAGCAGATCTGCACCGACAAAAATTAAGGAGATCAATAATTTCCAGAAGGCATCCTGTCACCAAAGAAGTCCAGGAGATCATTGCAGATAGAGTCGTCAATCTAGAAGGTCGTCAACAACAATAATTTCTAGTTTAGTGGTTAGGACTGGGGGAAGAAGAGAATAGTTGGGAAACAGCAGACAACCTTCAGCATGCCATACAGAAGATTGAAGATTTCAGAAATTCGTAGTCAACGACATCAGAAGAGTGAGAAGGCCGTCTACAACACATCGACGAGGACGTCGATAAATTGAGTGGGGGAGGATGTTAGGGTCTGACAATGTAATGGGGAAAAGGGGGAGTGAGATACTGCTATAATTGTATTCTTCAGGGATTTAGAATGAATATATGAATATCTGTGTTATCGCTTGTATGGTGATTCTCTTGTAGATGAATAATACAAGTAGTTCTTTTCATTGTGGTGTTCTGTTGCCTTGGATTATGATGTCTCTGATTGTTATAGTCTTATTCGGTGTATTAGAATATATTGCTCATGTGAAATCCTATTGTTCCTTGTTTTCCTTGAGTATTGAGACTCACCTGGTGCTCGTGCTTGCAGGCTTGAACGTGTGAGAGTTGGCTGACTTGTCGAGGGAGAGCTCTCAACTAGTGCCACACGACCCTTACTTGAGTCCCATTTTGGGGGTTCGTGACACACTGCATACCGATGGTTCAAATTTTGTACATACGGTCCAAACTACCAGCTATATACCCGGTTTCACGGTGCGGAAATAGAAAACAAAAGCAATTTTGTTTTCGGGAAATATTTTCCTAAAAAAAATATTATTTAATATATATATATTTTAAAGATGATAAATCAGGAAATAAATTTTTCTGCGTAAGAAATAGGAGAAATAAATTCTTTTAATATGTATTTAAAAAAAAATAATAAATCAAGAAATAAATCTTCTGCATAATTAATTTTTCTACGTAATAAATCGGGAAGTAAAAAAAAATTTAATTCTTTCTCTTATTACTTTTGGAAAATAAATTTTTGAATTTTAAAAATTCCTATTTAATTATATCTATTTTTTTCTATTTAATATATTTTTGAAATTTTTTTTTACTTAAAAGTATTGTTTTGTTCACTAGATTTAAAGATTCTTTATTTAGTCAATCTTATATCAATATAGAAAATGTATAGGCGATACTCATTTATCTATTTGGTTCATAACAAAAATAAAATTTTTACATAAGATTCTCATGCGTTGCATGAAATTAAAATTTTCATATTTTGTAAGCATTGTCATATATGAGCATAAAGATAAGAGTGTCACATTTTTTCAAATTTTATATTCCTCAAAATATAAAAATTGTCATCATATATGGCTTTCTAGTCACCAATTAAATGTAAAAATAAATATCACGAAGACTTTAAAAAAAATTAAGGGTCTATTTAGTTATGAAAAATATTTTTATTTTTTATTTTTTGTTTAAAAAAATATTTTAAAAATAGCTAAATTTTCATTTTTAGAAATTTTTTCTAAAATAAATTAATAGTATAAAAATTTTGACACTATTTTCTTGCAGAAATAGTTCTATTTTTTTTTATTTTTTTTATTTTTAAATAATTAAAAATGACGTTCTTTATTTTTTAAAATTCATATAGAAAATGTAACAAATATTTTTTACTACTTTTTATATTTCTAACTCTTGTTTTGTTAATTAAAACTTGAGACCATGTACTCATATATTAAATTTTGATTTGTGAATTCAAATCCAAAATTAGTGATAAAAGATGTTAACTATATAATTTAATTTTTTTAAAAAAATTACTTTAATAATTATTTAAAAATCTATAAATTACAAATGAAAAGTTATTTTGACTTTTTAAACAAAATATTTATTTTCTATTGATTTAATATGAATCTTAAAAACTAGAAAATCAATTATAATTTTTTAAAATAAAAAATAAAAATATTTTCCACAACTAAACAAGGGTGGTGCTTGATAATTGGGACTATAGGAATTGAAATTTAAATAATTGATTCTCGTTTCCAATGTTTGTTTATTAAAAATCTCATTCCAATTCCACATGTAAAATGAGATTTCCCTTTTGTTTATATTTTGATTCCTACCTCTTACTCTGTAATCTTGATTCTTGAAAAACACAATATTTATTATAATATGACAATTTATATATAATACATATTACATAAATTTTAAAAATAATATTAATATTATGGTATCATTATTAATATTTTTTATTATATATAATAATATTATAGCATATAAAAATTTATAGAAAGAATTTATTTCCCAATTTATCATTTTTTTTAAAAATAAATTAAAAGAATTTATTTTCCTATTTAGCAGAAGAATTTATTTCTTAATTTATCATTTTTTAAAAAATATAAATATTAAATAATATATTTTTTAGGAAAATAATTCCAAAATCACACGTGACAAATCTCGTTAGAAATTATTTTCCCAAAAAATGTATTATTTGATATATATATATATATATATATATATATATATATTAAAAGGATAAATTAGGAAAAAGGATAGGCGCGGCCAAATGCAGCGAGCTGCGGCATGCGGACGTGTCCCCATGTGGGATATACATCACCATCTTTGTTCTTTGTGAACAGAACTCATGTGGGATATACATCACCATCTTTGTGAACAGAACTTACAAACATCCTAAATTTGCTAAAAAATCTTACTTTCTAAATTTCAATGAAACATCTGTCATCATTGACCTCGCTCCTCAACTATAAATGAGAACGCCACCAATCCGCTCTTCTCGACTTAGATCCTCTTGCTTCTGTCGTGAAGAGATGGATCGCACAAAAGCCTTCGCCGTTGCATTCATCTGCTTCGTCGTGATCGGTGTCGGAGGTCGCTCTCCCCCTCCCCCTCGCCCTCCCCCTTCCCCTCCCCCTAAGAATCCTTATCCCGCTAAGCATCATTATCACCATGGAAAGCATGTGACTCGTTCCGTCGCTTCTCCGCCGCAACCTGTGCCTGCTTTGCCTGCTGGTGTTCCTGCGCCGGTCCTTTGGAAGCAGCCGATCATGTGCGTTTTATTTATTATTTATTTTTTTTATTTTTAAAAATATAATATCATAATGCAAGGAGAAAACACTTTTTGGGGTTCACATTTCAATTCTCGCTCTCCACCTCGCAGGCTAGGGTTTTGTACAGCTGAAGGAATGGGTCATTTGAATGTCTGGAACTCGCATCCAAAGAACTGCAGCCCTGGGTCTCGTGCCTGCCGAGTTTGTGGAAACCCACATGGGTTGATCAAGAAGTACGGGCTTATGTCTTGCAGGCAGCGCTTCCATAGCAATGCCAAGGAAATTTACTTCATCAAGTATCGTCAAGGGAGCATTTTTGGGAGGGATGCGTTGGTCCGCCCATCCTGGAGATTAAATGAGTTGAGACTCTAATTAAGTTGTTATTTTCTTCGAGCGTTGATTCTGAGTAAGTTGTCATTTCATTTTGGTATGCTATGATGCAATTTAATGGAATTATAATTTTTGAATGATTTGTGTAAGATTTTGTCCCAAACGACACGATCCAATTTTAATTATTGGGATTAGTAAAACAATTGCAATTCTAAATAAGTATGGTAAATTATTGTTTTAATTAATTAGAAAAGTTATTTTTTTATTTGGATGGAAAGAAAGTCATTATGAAGTAAGGAAAATCGGTCCTCTCTCTACTCTATAAAAGCACAAAATAACCATCATTATTTGTGTAATCAACGTAATATTTTTGAGGTCAAGGGAGAGAAAATGCTTTTCTTCCGCCCGTCATTCTCCAAAGGGTTTGTCTACTTGAGATACACTATTTTTTTTTTTTTGCATAATTTTAAAAGAGAATCATGATTATGCAATATCTTAGGAATCAGTAGATTTAGATTTATAATTTATATGTGTTATTAGAGTCTAAGTTTGAATTATCGTGATTTCCTATTTTATAATTTGTGTCATTTGCCATCCGACTTATGCAATATTAGGCATTTTGACTGTAATATTATAATATGCTGAGGGGGGAACCCCCATGTCTATCTCGCTTTATGGTCCCCAAACTACCAGCTATATAGTTTGGGAAATAGAAAACAAAAGCAATTTTTCAAATTTAGCGGGACACCGGAGGTCGGAGGTGGTGTGCGCGACTTGAAGACATTATTTTATTTGTCTTTTCGGTTTAGTCGGCATCTGGCTCTGATTGTACAGCAAAGCAAAGCAAAGCACTGCATACCGATGGTTCGAATTTTGTAGATATGGTTCAAACTACCAGCTATATACCCGGTGTCGCGGTGTGCGGAAATAGAAAACAAAAGCAATTTTTTAAATTAGCGGGACACCGGAGGTCGGAGGTGGTGTGCGCTACCAGCTGCACACCCTCCTTGCTCCAAAGGGTGCGAGGATGAGGACTTTTGTGCTCGTCATTCTCAACTGTAGGAAGGGAAAAAGAAAGGGCCCATGATTATAGGTTATGTCTAGGTTCGCCCGTGTCCTACCCCCTTCCAACTCGTAAATTTTGGTTGGTTTCAAATTTAGAAACACAAATTGATTATAGGTTCTATCGTAGAGGATGCAAACAAATTGAGCTGTTCTGAGATGCAGTTTGCTTGAGATCGATTTATTTACGTATGTGTATATCAAACTCAAGTTAATAAAGTTTAGATGAGCAGCTCACTCAAACTTAAACTTGAATCAATTAAAACTTATTTTTAATTAATATATGAATCAATTTATTAAGCTAATTAAATTTATTGATAGTTAATAAATATAATTTAAGAATAATATATTTAAAAGTAAAAAATTTTAACATCAAATATTTAATGAGATGAATACCGAATTTGTTCTCGAGCCTAATATAAAGTTAGTTCACGAGTTACTAATTGATGGATCCATACCCAGTCAAAACAGACGGCTGCTGCTCCTCCAACATCTACGGCGCCGGCTGCTTCTCCGTCAACCTTTGCTGCTCAACCTACTCTGCCGGACATGTTGACATTTGCCACCGCCCGTTGAAGTTTTTTTTCTCCCGCTTATGTGTGTGTGTGTATATATATATATGTGTGTGTGTGTGTGTGTGTGTGTGGAGTTGTATATGTGATATAAGAAATAAGAAATAAGAGAGCTGTGAGTGTGGTGCAGCGTGCATGAGAGAGTTGAGTAGTTGAGTGATTGTATCCTCCTCCTCCTCTCTATTTTTCCGAGTAAATAGTAACCTCTCGCTCCCATGGACGTAGGCCGGAATTTGGCCGAACCACGTAACTCCGGTGTCAATATTGGTATGTGTTTGTTTATTTATTTTATCTATCAAATTTACTTGATCTGTAAAACCCCAACAAAGTGGTATCAGAGAATTGTTGTTGGAGTTGAATTCCAGATCGGAGAAAATTCCCAGATTTTGAGCCTCTGTCCAGTAGCTCAAAATTTAATTTTGAGGCTACCACCGAACTCCTCTCATTAAGAAGAAGCCAACTGTGTCAACCGGAGCTCCAAAGAGCATCAGAGTAGGCCACACGCGCCTACACGTGCCTCCAACGTCCAGGGGACGTTTCCACACTCCCACACGCGCCTCCACGCGCCGGCTGAAGCTCGGGAGGTAGTCTCACGCGCCTCCACGCGCCGGCGACGCCTCGGCAGAACAATCCATGTGCCTCCACGCGCCGGTGAGAGCACGGCCGGACGGCGGAAGGTTGCAGACGACGCCACGTCAGCGGCCACGTCAGCAGGGACCCGCGCCACGTCAGCGTCCATTCAGCCTGACGCGTCAGCAGGGACCCGCGCCGCGTCAGCGTCCAGTCAGCCTGACACGTCAGCGGCCACGTCAGCAGGGACCCGCGCGGTCAGTGACACGTGGCGCCCAGTCAGCAACCCGGTCAACGCCACGTCAGCACAAGTTGACCGAAAGTTGACCAACTTTGACCGAAGTTTGACCAAGCCTTTCAAGGCCATCTCAGGTCCGTTTTTTGAACAACTTAAGCCATTTCCAGGGTTTTTGACCGTTCCGGACGCAATTATATATTCGGTTTCTTGAGATTCTGCCTCAATTTTTCTGTACAACAAGTTAGTGCTTAAAAATCAATGGAGGAATCAGACTCGGGTACTATGATCAAGCTCACAGCCTCCGATTACACTCTGTGGAGGTCTCGGATGGAGGATCTCCTTAATTGTAAGGATCTGGCAGATCCTTTGGATTATAAAGGTATGAAACCAGATTCCATCAAAGATGACGATTGGAGAAGAATGAATAGGAAGACCATTGGTCAAATCAGACAATGGATTGACCACAAGGTATATCATCACGTCGCACAAGAGACTGATGCTTATAGTCTTTGGGAGAAGCTGGAAAACATGTACCAGGCCAAGACTGCTCGCAACAAAGCCATGTTAATGAGACGGCTTGTTAATCTGAAGTTAAAAAGCGGGACCTCTATAGCTGAAAATACTAGTGAGTTCCAAAATCTAGTAAATCAGCTTTCATCAGTAAAGATGGATCTTGGCGATGAAGCAGAAGCATTGTTGCTTCTTAGCTCCTTACCAGATAGCTGGGAGACATTGGTCATCACTCTCAGCAATTCAGCTCCTGACGGCAAACTTACCATGGCGATGGTAAAAATGCTTTATTCAACGAAGAAGTCAGGAGAAAAGAAACAGGTGCAGATCAGTCACAGGCCTTTGTTACTGAAACCAGAGGCCGACCTCAAGAAAGTACCAGTACCAGAAGTCGAGGTAGAGGCAGAGGTAGAAGCAAATCTAGAGGAAGATCCCAGGATCGCGGCAGATTCAATGATGGTAAAAATTGGCAAAGAGGGAAAATCTCTTGCTACTATTGTGGCATTGAAGGCCATATGAAGAAAGATTGTCGAAAATTTCGATGGGATCATGGTCAAAGCCACCAACAACAAAAGAAGGAGGAAGGTGAGAACTCGGTCACCTTAACTCAAGATATATCAGTTTTCTCAATTGATGAAGATGCATGCTGTCATATTGGGAACCACGACACTGAATGGGTGGTAGACACAGCAGCCTCCTACCATGCCACTCCCCACAAAGAATTCTTCACGATGTATAAATCTGGAGATTTTGGTACAGTAAAGATGGGGAACACTAGTTCTTCTTAGATCGTGGGAATCGGAGATGTGCAGATTGTGACTAATATTGGTTGCACCATAACACTAAAGGATGTACGACATGTACCAGACCTTCGGCTAAACCTTATTTCTGGGGCAGCCCTTGATAAACAGGGCTACGAAAGCTACTTTGGGAAAGGTGCTTGGAAATTATCAAAAGGTAATTTGACAATAGCACGAGGACGCATTTGCTGCACATTGTACAAAACGCAGGTGAAGATTTGTACTGATGCCATCAATGCAGTGGAAGATGAAGCATCACCAAACCTATGGCACAAGAGACTCGGACACGTGGGAGAAAAAGGACTCCTTACACTGGCGAAGAAGACATTTATAAAAATCACAAAAGGTATTGCCTTAAACCCATGTGATCACTGCTTATTTGGGAAACAGCATAGAGTTTCATTTAGTTCCTCTATGAAGAGAAGGTCAAAGCCATTGAGTTTGGTACATTCTGATGTATGCGGACCCATTGAAGTAGAATCAATCGACGGCAATAGGTATTTTGTTACCTTTATTGATGACGCTTCAAGGAAGGTGTGGGTATATTTTCTGAAAACAAAGGACCAGGTTTTTAAATATTTCAAGGAATTTCATGCTATGGTGGAAAGGCAAACAGGGAAGAAATTGAAGTGCCTCCGGACAGACAATGGAGGCGAATATACTTCTAACGAGTTCAGAGCATACTGTACTGAACGTGGTATTAGGCATGAAAAGACGGTCCCACGTACCCCACAACATAATGGTGTAGCTGAGAGAATGAATCGAACCATTATGGAGAGAGTTAGAAGCATGCTTAGTATGGCTAAATTACCTAAGCCATTCTGGGGGAAAGCTATTCGTGCCGCATGTTACCTTATTAACAGATCACCGTCAGCACCACTTAACTTTGGAATTCCAGAGAAAGAATGGACCAGAAGAAAAGTTTCTTACACTCATCTAAGAGTGTTTGGGTGCAAAGCTTTTGCATATATATCTAATGAGCAGAGGCAAAAGCTCGACGTGAAGTCCATTCCATGTATCTTTATTGGCTATGGAGATGATGAATTCGGCTACAGATTATGGGATCCAGAGAGGAAGCAGGTCATTAGATCGAGAGATGTGGTTTTCCATGAAAACTAGGTGTTTGAGGACTTTGAACCACAAACAAAGTCTAACCAGCCTAGTTCCGGTGCTCCTGTCATTGTAACAGATCCTACACCATCATATTCTCCCACAAACCATGGAGAATTGCAGGATGATCCTTTGGAAACAGATGTAGAAGGTGTTGAGCAGGGGGAGCAACAACCCCCTTCACCAGAAATTGCAGAATCATCACATCAGTCAGATGATGAGGTATATCCTCCTCCAGAAGAAGCTGAGCCCAGAAGATCTGAAAGAGGTCGTATTCTGATTCCGTCGAGAAGATATCCAGAATCAGAATATCTTTTACTCACTGATGAGGGGGAGCCAGAAAGTTTCCAAGAGGTCCAGTCTCATACCGACAAAGCCAAATGGATAGAAGCTATGAAAGCAGAGGTAAATTCTTTACATAAGAATCAAACGTATAAGCTGGTAAAACTTCCCAAAGGGAAGAGAGCACTAAGGAACAAATGGGTGTTCAAGCTTAAGAAAGATGGCAGTGGAAAAATTGTGACGCATAAAGCCAGATTGGTCGTCAAAGGTTTCGAACAGAAGAAAGGTGTTGACTTTGACGAGATATTTTCGCCAGTAGTGAAAATGACAACAATTCGAGTCATACTCAGATTAGTAGCCAAGATGAATCTAGAGCTTGAACAAATGGATGTGAAGACAGCCTTCTTACATGGAAACTTGGAAGAAGACATCTACATGGAGCAACCAGAAGGATTTGAAGTTCCAGGGAAAGAACATCTAGTCTGCAGGTTGAAGAAAAGTCTCTACGGTCTTAAGCAAGCACCGAGACAGTGGTATAGAAAATTTGACTCTTTCATGGTGAGTCACGGATACAAGAGGACTGCAGCAGATCAGTGTGCATATGTTCAGATATTTCCTGATGGTAAACTTGTCATCCTATTACTCTATGTTGATGACATGTTGATCATTGGTCAGGATACAAGCAAGATCAACAAGCTAAAGATGGAGTTGTCTAAGTCTTTTGAAATGAAGGACTTAGGCCCAGCTCAGCAGATCCTAGGCATCAGGATCAGTCGCGACAGGAAAGCCAGAAAGTTATGGTTATCACAGGAGAAGTATATTGAACGGGTAATCAAAAAGTTCAACATGGAAAGTGCCAAGCCAGTAAGTACTCCACTGGCTAATCATTTCAAGCTAAGCAAGAAGTTGTCTCACTCATCAAGGGAAGAAATGTTAATAGTCCCATACTCATCAGCAGTTGGAAGCTTGATGTACGCAATGGTATGTACGAGACCAGACATTGCCCACGCTGTAGGTGTTGTGAGTAGGTTTCTTCAAATCCAGGGAAAGACCATTGGGAAGCTGTGAAATGGATTCTCAAGTACTTGAAAGGTACATCGGGATTGTGCTTATGTTTCGGGGAAGCTGAACCAATCTTGGAGGGTTACACTGATGCAGACATGGCTGGTGATCTTGATGGAAGAAAGTCCACATCAGGTTTTTTGTTCACCTTTGCAGGGGGAGCTGTATCATGGCAGTCAAAATTGTAAAAGTGTGTTGCCCTATCCACAACAGAAGCAGAATATATTGCCGCAGCGGAAGCTGGGAAGGAGATGTTGTGGTTAAAACGGTTTCTTCAAGAGTTAGGAGTCAAACAGGAAGAATACAAGGTACATTGTGATAGTCAGAGTGCACTGGACTTGAGCAAGAATTCAATGTACCATTCCCGAACAAAACATATTGACATTCGCTATCATTGGATACGCGAAGTGATGGAACAACAACTATTGAAGTTAGTCAAAATTCATACTAAAGAAAATCTGGCAGACATGTTAACAAAGGGAGTAACCTATGAGAAGCTCCAGCTATGTAGGGATATAGCTGGGATGGATGTCAATTGAAGATTAACATATTATTCTCCTCCTATGGGTATGGAGGGGGAGAATTGATGGATCCATACCCAGTCAAAACAGACGGCTGCTGCTCCTCTAACATCTACGGCGCCGGCTGCTTCTCTGTCAACCTTTGCTGCTCCACCTACTCTGCCAGACATGTTGACATTTGCCACCGCCCGTTGAAGTTTTTTTCTCCTGCTTATGTGTGTATATATATATATGTGTGTGTGGAGTTGTATATGTGATATAAGAAATAAGAAATAAGAGAGCTGTGAGTGTGGTGCAGCGTGCATGAGAGAGTTGAGTGAGAGTTGAGTGATTGTATCCTCCTCCTCCTCTCTATTTTTCCGAGTAAATAGTAACCTCTCGCTCCCGTGGACGTAGGCCGGAATTTGGCCGAACCACGTAACTCCGGTGTCAATATTGGTATGTGTTTGTTTATTTATTTTATCTATCAAATTTACTTGATCCGTAAAACCCCAACGCTAATGAATTTGTAAACTAGTTAGTGAACGAGTTGATGAATGAACCAACTTTTTTTTTTTTTTTTCTAAAAAAGAGGGCGGCACCTCCTATCTTTATTAGAAAACCTCTCACTTATAGCGGGGGAATACCTGGTTCCAACCTTGAGACTTGAGAAAAACAAAATCAAACCCCAAGAATCTAAAATTGACTTAACCAACTAATTCAAAACCAATGATGTAACGATCCGAATTTTTAAATGAAATTTAAATAATAAAGAGAGAGGGAAATAGATTTTTAAATAGAATTTTTAAATGAAATTTAAATATTGTAACGACCCGAATTTTTAAATGAAATTTAACTAATTCTTATTTTTCTTATTTTTCCATTTTTTTAAAAAAATTGAAAATAAATTGAAAAATGATTTTTTTTAAGACTAAACTAAATCGACGGTTCAAAAATTTATAATCGGGTGACATTAGCATGAAGTACCAAGCTCTTGCTACAATTTGAACCCTTCAATCTTCGATCTTAGCCACGAAATCTTTCAACGATTCACACTTATTTTTTCAATAAAAAACAATTTCTTTTTAGCTCTCTCAAACTCTCAGTTTTTTATCTCACACTCTCAATTGTCTGTGTCTTTCTCACCCTCAGAATGCCTCTTATTTATAAGTTTAAGGAAAGTAATTGAATTAAATTTGATTGATAAATTAATTTTAAATTGATCAATCAAACTTAAAACCATTTAGTTAATCAAATTGATTAACTAATTTAAATTGTTCAATCATATTGAAAATACCAATTAACTTTTATTTTTAATTTTCCTAACTGGCACTCTTTTGTATGTGTTTGCATGTGCAAGCATGAAAACTTAAAGAATTCGACTTTTTTTTCTTTTTATTTCAATATTTTTTTTTCCTTTTTCTGCTTTTTTTTTTATTTTTAATGTAAAATCTTTAAAAAAAATTATACTTTTATTTTCTTGTATTTTTCATAAAATAAAAATAAAATTTATTCAATTTTTATTATATAAAACCCGGATAAAATAAAGTATCTACATGAGGTTAATTTTTTAAAATTTTAAAATTTAAAGAGATGTTTTTTGCCCTTTTTACAAAGCTTAATGGAGGCCATTTATGCTGTCATTTGCTTTGCTATAAATTAAATAAATTATTGAAATGCATACGCTACCATGCAGGCATGCATTGATTTGATTTCTGTGGGCGCCAAGTGCGATATGACGGAGTTTTTTTCCCCATTTGTCTCTTTTTAGAAAAAATATATTCAACAATATCTTTCTCCGAAAAATAATTTTCGGAATAATCATGATGTAATCTCACTACTTGGAGTAGCGAGATTTAAGTCACGTGTTATTTCGAGAATTATTTTTTCAAAAAAATATTATTTAATAAATCATAAAATAAATAAATCATAAAATAAAATTTTTTTGCTTAATAAATAAGAAAATAAATTCTTTTAATATATTTTTTTAAAAAATAATAAATCAGAAAATAAATTATTTCTATAAATTTTTATATGCTATAATATTATTATATATAATAAAAATATTAATAATGATATCATAATATTAATATTATTTTTAAAATTTATGTAATATATATTATATATAAATTGTCATATTAACATATTTGATCACTAATTTTGGATTTGAACTCATAAATCAAAATTTAATATATGAGTGCATGTTCTCAAGTTTTAAAAAATAAACAACGCCATTTTTAATTATTTAAAAAATAAAAAAATAAAACTATAACTATTTTTGTAAGAAAATAGTGTCAAATTTTTTATACTATTAATTTATTTTAGAAAAAATTTCTAAAAAATGAAAAATTAGCTATTTTTAAATATTTTTTTAAACTAAAAATAAATATTAAAAATATTTTTCATAACTAAATAGACCATTAATTTTTTTTAAAGTCTTCATGATATTAATTTTTACATTTAACTGGTGATTAGAAAGTCATATGTGATGATAATTTTTATATTTTGAGGAATATAAAATTTTATAAAATATGACACTCTTATCTTTATGCTCACATGTGATAAAATAGAAAAATATATTAAATAGAAAAAATAGTTATAATTAAATAAAAATTTTCTTTCTTTAAAAAATTATTTTTCTAAAAGTAATAAGAGAAATAATTAAATTTTATTTTATTTCTTGATTTATTACGTAGGAGATTTATTTCTCGATTTATTATTTTTTTAAAAAAATATATTAAAAAAATTTATTTCCGAAGGAGAATTTATTTCCTTCATCTTCTTTTTCCTCTTTTTTTTTATTTTTTATTTTTTGAAAAATAATTTACTTGGGCATTTCCAGACTTTGCAAAGCGGCAGGTTTGGGACAGAGCGCAAAGCAGCAGGTTTGGTTAGAAAGAAAAAAAAAAAACATGAAAGTAGAGAGAGAGAGAGAGAGAGAGAGAGGATGAAGAAGAAAATGCCATGTTCAAATTGACTGCAAGGAAAGGCTGCTGACAGCTGGAGCTAAACGATCACAGGAACCTTAAATGATTTGAATAGGCATTAGGGTTTAAACGTGTCAAAGTGGAGAACTTTTTTTCGTTTTAATTTTTTTTAAAAAATATATATTAAATAATACCTCATTCTGGGAAGTATTTCCTAAAATGACTCTGACGTAATCTCGCTACTCCAAATAGCGATATTTAACCAAATCTCGCTACTTGAAGTAGCTAGATTTACTTTTGCATATCTTGCTCGTGGTAATGCGTGGCAAATCTCGCTACTTCAAGTAGCGAGATTTAATTAGGAGAATTAATGCTCTATCAGCCGCCTTTCGACGCGTGGTAAATCTTTGCCAATCACAATTTGATGCGTGGTAAATCTCGCTACTTGAAGTAGCGAGATTTTGTTGGGATAATTAATGCTCTGCCAACCGCCTTTTGAATTACCTCCACCCGGCTTTCGATGTGTGGCAAATCTCGCTACTCCAAGTAGCGAGATTTGTTTCAGAATAACCTCGTCCGTTCTTCCTCCTTTCTTGCGCGAACAGAGTACCTATTGCAGAGCCGAACAGGTGATCGTTGAAGGAAGACTCCGGAGCAGGTGACCGTTGCAGGCTTCATCAAATCGAAAGTTACATAAGGAGATGGGGTAAGCTATGTTTTCCATGTTCAGTGCTTAGATTTTTACATTATTTTTATTTCATCGAAAGCTTTGATAATCCGAGAGAGAGTTTGTGATTTGTGTTAAAAGATTCGTAGACAAACATTACTCTTAAGGTTTGTATTTCATTGTTTTGGTATTTAAATTTAATTTTTTGCTGATAATATTTTATTTGTATTTCATTGTTTGGGTATTTGAATTTAATTTTTTGCTGATAATATTTTATTTTTTCCATTCAAACTGTTGTTCAATATTTATTTATTTTTTTTGGATTGTTGTTTCATTCTAAAATGCATTATCTTTCCTGCCCTAAAAATTGTTGAAGTTTCCTCCACTCACTAAATTTGTTGACTTTCCTTCTACTCTTTTGAATATAATTGTGCAATTATAATTAGATCATATGGTTTACTTTCAAAATGAGAAATTTTGTTATTCAATTCTTAATTTTTCTTGTACAGTTTTTAATATAATTGGGCACATTCACTAAAGTTGTGAACATAACATATAAATTGTATGGTTTTAATTGATGCTTTGAGTTAATGTGAGTGCACATTGTAATTATAAATTGTATTGTCATATGTACAAGATCTTAGGATCTTATACCTTATTTTCCGGGTTATTAATAATTATGTTGAAAATTTTAAAATAAAAAATTCTGACTCTTATATTAATGCTAAAGAACTAAAAAAAAAAAGTGATAATCTACAAAAGAAGAATCTGAAAATTGAGAATTATTTTCTAAACATTGAACACATGCTTAGGCTTTTCTCTTCCCTTTATTCTTTTCTTTTCTCCAGTTAATTTAGGGCTATTTGAAAAATTAAAATTTGACAATATGTTTGGTTAATATTTATGAAAATTAATATAACTTAAATTTTTTAATTAAAAAATATTTATGTATTATTTTTAAATCAATTGATATTTTAAATATATAATTAAAAAATAAAATTACAAATAATATATAATAAAAATATTACGAAAATAAAAATACAATTTGTTATAATTATTTTAATTAATTGTTGTACTATCGAAATTTATTTTATAATAAAATCTTTTTTTTACATGACAATTGAAAAATTGTGAAAAATATTATATTATTGCTTTTATAATTATATATATATATATATATATATATATATATATATCTTAATTTGAATTCTATTTCAATTTTTTTTCATAAACAGTAAAAAATTGAAAATAAAAACTGAAAAATGACCACATAAAGAAACATATTTATATAATATGTTTTCTTTTTCACTTTTCTAATCTTTAACTAAATAGTTTTATTTTATTTTTAGATTTATGAATTGGTTCTTGAAGAAACTAATAAAAAAAAAAAAATTAGGGCCAGCACAGCACAATGATTCATATATATATATATATATATATATATATATATATATATTGTTGGATGCTACGCCTTCTCAATTTCAAAAGCTAACTCATAGGATAAATCTTTCCAAATACTTAATAAATGATTATTAGTACCTTTCACAATAATTCCAATAATCTCTCTCTCATACATGAGACTCCAATTTTAACCCATCTCGAGAAGAATGTTAAAACATGTTTTTGACACTAGTATTTGGGGTGGGATTTTTTCCATACTTATATATATATATGTATGTATGTGTGTGTGTAGGCTATGAAAAAAATGTTGCTTTGGGAATGTGTGTGTGTAGGCTATGAAAATAAAATAAAATTTATTACCTCTTTGTCTGCCTACTCAAGAATCCAGCTATAATGTGACTTGCTGTCTGGACATCAATGAGTTCTCCCTCTCCTAGACTCAGATGATCATGTGGGCAAGGTTTGACAAGTTCTCTTTGAGTGAAGAGTTTTCTTAGTTCTCCAAGCTCATAGCCTAAATTTCTTTTGTATTTTGTTCACCAATACTCACAAGGCTACTACTTGGTTTCCAACAATCTACTCAATTCTAACACACCCAAAATCACATACACAGAGGCAATGTTCACAGAATCACAGCTCTAGCTATGAAAGGTTATCTCACCCATCCTCTGTCATTAGTCCATCCTATGTAATAGAACAATGACTTTAACCAATATATAAATAGAGGCAACTGCTACACTACACAGAAACTGCCAAAAAAGAAAGGTGCTTGAACAGCTGACCATCATTAGAATCCTAAAGTAGCAGAAGACAATTAGTTGGATTACCTGAGTTATTTGGTAGGTGCAGCAGTTCTAAAAAATGCGGTTCCTTAGGGATCAAATTAAAATAAAAAATTCCATGAAAAAAGCCCCATATGTATAAGATCCTAGGGTGGGGGGGGGGTGCCTGAGGAGGCCACAGTCGACAGAGCACCATTAAAGATCCAACAGTACGAGGGCGAAGCCGGCCTCGATTAGTCACCGTCGATGACGCTGACTGGGAACACTGTAGAGATGATAGCTAAAAGGTCACATTATTAGAGGAGAGTAGTAATGAGTTTTTTCCTCCCCGAATTTATGTATTTTTCACTAATATATCGATATAAATGTAGTGTTCACATTTTAAAGCACTTGCCATAAGACAATCCCATTCCCATTTCATGAATCGGGATGTTATGCGTCCTGAGTAACATTTTTCCAAAAGATCCCTTCAACTCCTTTGAGTATGGCTGTTTGGATTAGCAATGAATCCTCAAAAGACTACTTAACAAAATTGAACTTCAAATTAAGTGGCAACCCAACCCATAATGAGGCAGAGTACGAAGTACCATTTTGGAAAAATTACTCTTAAGAGTATCATTTCATAGTTCTTTGGATTCTAAGTTGAATTACAATTTTGGGAAAATCCGAAGTATATGTCATATAGGGAAAATCAATACATATTCATGTTGTTTATTCATAGACGCTGAATTCATCTATTTATTTTCTTGGTGGGAAAGTTAGGTCCAAACTCTAAGTTCATTCATTCATTAGAATTTGTATACATCTATTTGGTTTATAGTTATTAGTTATTTCGTCTCATTTACACATCACTTATACATACAATTTTGTCTTGCGTAGGTTTGTTTTATTTCCCGATCGCCGATCTAAATGGCAGGAAGCTCAAGTAGTGATCCAGTCACAGTATTTTTATATATAGGGGGGAACATTATAACCGCATTAGATAGTGTTAGGTATAGTAGTCGGCCAGTTCGACTTATTCGAATTGGCCGTAGGTGTAAATTAAGTAAATTATATACGAAGATATATAAATATTTGCATATTGATCCAGATCAATATGCATTGCGAGTAACCGCAAGATACCCTGCGCGAGAGTTAAATAATACAACGTTCTACGAGGCTGTTCCGATATCAGATGATTATGGGTTGCGCATTGTATTGGACGCACACTGTGTCGATGAGACATATTTAACGATGCAATTGTATGTTGAGACTATTCTTCAAGTGGGTGTAATTGCAGTTAGGCAACCAGATGAGGCCGCGGAGCAATTGGGTGAAGTCGGTGAAGACACCAAACAAACACATCAGGTCGATGTTGGTGAGGAGGTTCGTGCTATGTCCACGGTCGATTTTAATGAATATCCGGGATCGTCATTCCAGCCATCGGAGTATGAAGCACCTATTCCTCACACGTTTCTGCAGGGAGGTTGCGAAGATGTCCCGAGTGCGGTACCAGCATCGTTGTTTGCCATTGCGAACGACGCATTGGACGAGGGCATGAACATTACGAATGATGTTCATATTGAAGACGAACACATGCACGAGCAGGAAATGGGTGAAGGGTTAAATGATGTCCCCGATGATGTGAACTTACCTCACCATGACACGGACGACGCAACGTTTGACGCACAATTCATCGGCGAGCTTCCGATGTACGGTCATATTGACCTAGTTGCTGCAGATTTAACTACGATCGATGAGCTTCCCATATGCGTCACTCGTTGGGAAGAATCCTTTGAGTTGAGTAAGGGGATGCTCTTCGGTTCGAAGGATCAGCTGATCACCGCAGTGCGAATATATCACGCTCGCACCCACCATGACTTCCATGTGGTGCGATCTACTCCTGAGTTGTGGGTTGCTAGGTGTAAGGACCACGATTGCGCTTGGAGATTGCGTGCCATGTATCGGATGATACACCATTTTTTCGAAATCACCCAATATAGTGGTCCGCATACGTGTCTGAATGAACTTATATCGTAAGACCATAACCAAATCACGTCGTCCCTCATTGCTGGGGAGATAGTGAATATGATCAGGGGAGATGCGTCGACGTCGATCGCTACATTGAAGGAGTTCATTGATCGTCGATTCGGGTATTCAATATCTTATAAGAAGGTTTGGTTGGGCAAACAGAAGGCAATCCCAAGTCTTTGGTGATTGGGAGAAATCGTATGAAATGTTACCGAAGTGGATGGAAGCGATGCGCGCGTACAATCTTGGGACTACAGTCAGGTGGAGGTCAACTCCGGTTTCAGGTAGCACTAATAGCGCAACCTTCGTATCTGTATTTTGGTCATTTGCAGCATCTATTCAGGGTTTTCGTCACTGCCCTCCCGTTATATGTGTGGATGGGACACACTTGTACGGTAAGTACAAGGGCAAACTTCTTATTGCGACGTGCCCCGATGCAAATAGGCAAATATTTCCCCTTGCATTCGCTATTGTGCAAGAGGAAAGCCTCCACACATGGAATTGGTTTCTGTGTTCTCTGCGTTTGATTACCGGTAGGGACGACATTTGCCTTATATCAGATTGACATCCAAGGATTATCGCTGCGGTGCAGCACAATCCTGATTGGCAACTACCACGTGCGCACCACCGATTTTGCCTTCGACATGTCGTCAGCAACTTTAATACGAAAGTGCGGAGTGTCAATATGAAGCGAATGGCTGAGCGAGCCGGAAGGAAGCATCAAGTGAGAAAATTTGACACCTGGATGGAGAGGATATTCGACGAGGGTGGAGAGCCAGCCAAGTTGTTCTTCGATCAGATCCCTCCTCATATGTGGACTCAGTGCCACGACGGTGGAAAGAGGTATGGAAACATGACCACCAACCTGGTCGAATGTTTCAACGCCGTCCTAAAAGGAGCACGTAGCCTTCCCATAACGGCTCTCGTGCAACTAACAACATTTTATCGCGTTGCACATTACTTTAATAGCCGACGGGAGTCTGCTCGTAACGCAATAACTGGAGGAAATACGTTAACTCCGCATATATTGCTAGCAATGGAAAGAAGGAAGTTGAAGGCGACCGGACAACGAGTCACGACGTTCAACCGGTCTAGGGGTACTTTTAGTATCACGACCGCGTAGCGGGGACCCCATAAAGGAAACAATGTCTAAACTTTGAGCATCCAAAGGCGCGAATGCTCCTGCGGGAAGTGGCAATCTTTACACTATCCCTGCTCGCACCTTCTTGCAGCCTGTGCCGAGACACGGCTAAATGCGAGCCAGTTTGTTGAGCCATATTGGAGCACTGCTGAGCATTATGCAACATATGCTGCAGAATTTTATCCAATCATGCATGAGGCATATTGGCCAACTTGCTCATTGCCAAACTTGCAGGCAAATCCTGCATACTCTAGACATAAAGGTCGTCCTAGGAGCTCACGTATATATAACGAGATGGATGCTCGGGAAGGTCGGAAACATATCACGTGTAGCATATGCCGTCAAGAAGGACATAACCGTACAAGATGTCCGAGAAGGACCCAACCTGGGGATGCAGCTGGACCTTCGCACTGACCTATAACTTATAGGTTATCCGGGATTTGTGTGCTTTTACTCCTTGCGTCACGACAAGTTTTCAACTGCCATTCTACTCATTCCTTCTGAAAAATTTGTTTCCAAATGTTAAATCCTCATACCGCTTTCATTTTTCGGTGAACACGCGAATGCTCCATGCTCAATTTGTCTCTGAGCAATTGAGTCACTGTGTCCATCAATCGAGAATAGTGTATGTTCAGATGAAAACTTGGTGAGACATTTTCATTTGTACACATATAGGATAAACCTTGAGATTTTTGTTCGATTCCACCATACAAAGCACCGGGGACAGATACTCAATTCTTATGATTTCTATGTTAATGCTTTCAATATTTGGCTTGTTTGCAGGATCGATCCAGGGCCGTCTGATACTACTGTACTGTGTATGGGCGATCGGCACCTGTCCAGTCGGGCGTGGATCAATTCGCATGCTGACATGTTATATTGCCGAGGGGGCAGTCAGAGCGTACAAGATAGGATAGGCTCAAACCCTCGCATTATTGATTGGATACGTGACGCGGGTTTTTATGGGATATATTAGATTGGCCATATCTAGTTGGATTGGCATCTTGTGACCGCGTTAGTCGAGCGATGGAGGCCTGAGACACACACTTTCCATTTGCCGCATAGGGAGGCGACTATCACATTACAAGATGTCGCGGTGTTGTTCGGGCTATCGATTGATAGGTTGCCCGTCACTGGTCGTACAACTGGACCAGAACAGGATGGAGGCGTCGGTCAGGGGGGAGGACTTCACCGCATGTACGAGAGATTGTTAGGAGTGGTGCCCCCAGATGGTGAGCTTGTTGGTGCCCGCATTCGTATGCAGTTTCTAGAGGGGGAGATGTTTCGCCAGCTTCCAGCTGATGCTAATGATCAGACTATAGCGTGTCCCGCACATGCCCACATGCTGCGATTGATATGTGGGACGCTGTTCTGCGACCTATCGGGGAGTTACACACACTTGATGTTCCTTCCACTGCTCGCGGAGAGATACGCTATTATAGTTGGGGTGCTGCGACGTTAGCCTGGCTGTACTGGGAGATGTGCCACGCCGCTGACGTGTCGCACTCACAGATCGGAGGAGCACTCCGCTTGTTGCAAGTTTGGGCATGGGAGAGATTCACATCATTAGCTCCTACACGTCGCGGTGTCCGACATTTTATTCAGAGGGATGAGGACGGACGATCGATTGACCCAGCTCCACTCGCGTGGAGGTTAGTAACTCAACTGAAAATCATTTGCTTCAGTTGTAGTACGTAGTAGTGGTTACACCTTGCTAACTTACGTTTTATTGTGTACAGGTGGAGGGATCAGTTGTTGGCGCCTAATGTTGCGCAACACATGCTACCCTGGTACAGATTCGAGCTGGACATGCACCAGGAGCACGAGGTAATAGATTCCTTTGCATGGAGCATTAATCTTTTGTTCATAATAAGATTGATATGGAAAGGAGGGTATGTCTTCTTATTTTACATATAAAGTAAGATTTTTTGTCAATTAATACCAAGTTGCGAATTTAGATATGAATGAACAGCTTCGATGAAATGGAATTCGAACTAAACGAGGGAAAACATTGGAATACTTTGGAATCATTGAATGCACAAACCAAATGCTAAGAAAAGGCACAATAGAACTAATCATTAAATCAGAAATGTAATGACAATCCAAAATGTAGAAAGTTAAACATAAGCCAGACGAAAATAATAACCTATGATCTGTAAAGGAGGAAGTTCTATTAACTCCTATCGATAATGGATACATATATGATGAAGAAGTAAAAGTTAAAAAACATTAAATGTAGGACAGTGTTGTCCCAACTTTATATGCTAGAACATGTTAAAAACATAGAAGAAGGAAATAATTTACAAATTTTAGCTCATTTTGTATGATTCTTGAAGGGTGAAACCGTTTAACATTCGGAAATGTGAAGACAATTCGAAGGGGGATTGTCGTCTGAAGGAGAAGCAGAATCAGAATTCACCTTCTCTCAGCTCCTCGCTGCCTTCTCTTCATTACCACCTACCCTGCAGGACACTGAATTGCTCTTCTTCTCTGGTGAAATACATGGATTCTCTGCAGGTATCAAAATGTCCGTCAGCAGCTTCTAGCCTACTAGCTGAGGCTGTTGCTTATTATCTTGTCCTCTTTTTTTTCATGCAGCTGTTGTTGTCGATTTAGCATTTGTTGCTACTTGTTTTCATCTACCCCTATTCTTTCCATATTCTGGGTGACCAGCTACCACATCCACCTTAAAATATTTATCGCTGAAATCATCGTTTTCATCTTCCCCATTAGATATCTCTGTAACAGTTAACGATTTTTCTGTGCTGCAGCCTTTGATACTTTCTTCCTCACAGACACTTGGGGAATTTCATGTTAATTCCCAACATAAAGAACAATAAGTTTTGAAATGAGCAAAAGACTCCATAAGTATAATTGTAGTAGTCATTGGAGGAGTAATGACTAGTCTATCTGATCTGAGATCATTAGGGTGTTTCCTTAGTTGGACAAATGGTACGGTTTGGAGCAAATTGGCCAGGGTGATTGCTAATCAGAGATGGATTCTAGGGGATCTGAGGGCCTAAAAAAACCTGTCAAGGCTCTTAATGCATCCCACTTCTCCCAACAAAAACTGCACCACATTCCATCGGATGGTGACCTGCAACTACTACTGAATGAAAGGAGAGGGACTGTGAAATTATAGATGGGAAAGGAGAGGGAATGTGAAATGATAGGTGGTCTGGGTGTGCTGGATGTGAAAGCCTGGCATCTTTCCTTGCTCACAAAAACACTCTGCAATATCCAGTCTAAAAAGGCTTTGTCTGGTTTAAATGCGTCAATCAAATCTACCTGAAAGGTTCAAGTCTGTGGGAGGCCAGGATATCAAATGATGAATTCTCACTATACAAAAAGCTCAATAGAATTAAGAATCAGATTATGTGAAGATGTGCGAACCACCTAGATCCATTGTTTCAGCTTTTTGAGGAACGGGACCTCGATCATTCTAGCTCTTTCATTTGCTATAACTTCTGGATAAGTAAAGGAACTACGGGACCAGCTCCTTGGTCCATGGTGGTTTGGAAGAGTGGAAGTACCCCTATACATGCTTTCACTCTTTCGCTGGGAATTATAAATAAATTACCTACTTGTGATAGGCGTATTGGGTTTGAAGGAAACCTGTATTGTTCCTTTTGGTTGGTAAGAGACTTGGTTTGGCCTATACTGTTTATCTCATATGGAATGCCAGAAATAGGAAAAGGTTTGAAGGAAAATTCATATCTCCAATGGAGTTGATTGTGACCATTTAGAAACATATATACACAGTACTAGGCCAAAAGGTCCCTACATTTGGTCAGGCTCTCTTAAGATCCTGAGTGTTAACTTTATTGCTTGTAATTTTGATGGAGTTCATTTCCCCCCTCCCCCTATATCTTCCCAGTGTTACATGTAAATACTCATTTTGATCAATATATTTACTTTTCAATCAAAAAAACAATATGATAAATTGATGGATCATCGACTCTCTTTGTGCTATAGATAACGGTAATAAATGGAACATAACATTTAAATATATATTTGTTTAAATTTCTTCTCAAGCTCTTGTTGGTTTCTACATCCAAATGGTGCTTGATTTGTTTGCCTCTGTTAATGTTTGATATGCATTGTTGGCCCACAACCTAGCAGTTTAAGCATTTAGGTAAAGTGGTATTCTAACTTGGTACTGGAGCTGGGTACCAAAAGGTCCTGGGTTCTAGTCTTAATGTCTGCCGTGATGGTGTTTAAAAAATTATTGTATTCCCTGTAATGAGGGTTATTTATCAAGTGTCCATCTCTTCACGTGCTATTGGGCTGCATGTGCGGGGCAGTGCTAAAGCTTGCAATACATTGTTAGCCCACAACCTAACAGCTTAACTTTTAGGTAAAGTGGTATTTTTACAACCAATATGGAATGTCTAGTTTGCAATTTCAATTTGTGATATTGTGCATTTTTTTTTTTTCTGGAAATCAACTCAATATGGTCCTTGATCTTCAGATATTTGCATCTGATAGCTTTCTTGATTTGACGGAGTATACGCGCGAAGAAATTTTGGGGAAGAACTGTCGGTAAGATATATTATATTTTACATTTTTTTTTTCTGAAATATTGTTTATATTATTAAGCTAGAGTGCCTTGACCCAAGTTGCTGGTTGGAGAACACAATCGCATTCTATCTTAAACCGAGTAAGAGCCAAGTTCTTGTAAAATACATGGTGCCTTAGAGACATCATTTTCCCCACTCACCTCTTGCTTTTAGATCATTCATGTTTTATTTTACAACTTCTCTTCGTTTTTTCATCTCATTGTATTTTTAAGCCTCTCAATTAGTCATTCACAAATATTTACAGGCATACAACCATAAGCTACATATGGAATGTTATATTCATTTATGTCTCCTTTATATTGAGGGATATGGATGTTAAAGCTTGATATACATTGTTGTCCCAAAACATAATAGCTTAAACTTTTAGGTAAAGTGATAATGTAACATGGTATTGGAGCTGGTTACCAGGAGGTCTTGGGGTCTAGTCTTGTTGCTTGCGTTTATTGTGTGGTTTTTAAAACTATTGTATTTCCTATAAGTGGTAATCTAACAATGGATATATTATCTTTTCACTAGGGGTTTGGGGAGCTTCTTGCTTCTCATTTGTTGGGGAAATTTCCTCCATTCTGAAATTATAATTGAAGTTTAGTACATTTGTTGGTAAATTTAAATGTGGAAGGTAAGAGCAGATCAATCTCAATAATTTAGCGCCATTAATCATCATGCATGGGACTGGTGCTTAGAAGCTGGAAGTCTTGGGGATTATAGGTTGCAGGCTTATTCTTGATTTTATCATGATATGTGATGGGGCTATCTCTGAAAGGCATGCATGCAAGACTTCATGCCATTTATCCTTTTCAT
Organism: Malania oleifera; assembly: GCF_029873635.1. Classification (NCBI taxonomy): domain Eukaryota; kingdom Viridiplantae; phylum Streptophyta; class Magnoliopsida; order Santalales; family Ximeniaceae; genus Malania; species Malania oleifera. The sequence goes on from NC_080417.1 coordinate 12,614,373, forward strand.
AATGTCATTGGTCTAGTCTAAAGTCTGAACTCTTCAAGATTTCAGGTTGACACTGAATGGTCTTGAATTCAACATTCTATATAGTTTAATATGTCCATGAACTCAAGTCTAACTTCATGCTTGTAAAGTAAAAGATAACTTCATGCTTGTACTATGGGGGGGATATCATACAAATTTGATATGAAAAATATTAAATTTGAAATTTTGAATAGTATATGAAACAATTTTGAAATGAGGATACACTTCTTAATTTTGTTGTCTTGCCTGATCTTAATAAACATTTAAATGGATCTAAAAACATAAGGGGGCAGCAATACAATATTAATGAATTTTTTGTAAAATTATAATTGCATTATTATTATTATTATTATTATTATTATTATTATTATTATTATTATTATTATTATTATTATTATCCCCAAGATCCAGCACTATCTATGATAAGTATTTTTGTCATTTGACTTAATAAACGAAACTGTCGGATCCTTCTAATTTAAATATTAATATGAGTAAAGATATTTTTAAAAAATAGGCTAAAATCAACAAAATTAGATTTAATTTTTTTATTTTTATTTTTAAAAGTAACTAAGACTTAAAATTGGGACTAAGGAATTGTGTTACAGATGACCTCCTCTTCCTCTTTCTTAATTATTCTCAAGCGATAACCACCCTTAGGCCTCCCTATTAAAGAAACTTTTTTTTTTTAAGAAATGAATTACTACAAAGGTGAATTACATTTTTATTGTGCATGTCAGTATAATGGATGTGATCTGCAGGTCAGAATTCTGAACAGTTGCTGCAGAGCATGCACAGTAGCCTGCATATAGCCATTATTTCCTACCATCCTATTTTTGCTAGCATCCATCAACTACGAATACTAATAAGCAATAAAAATAATATAATGTATATAAACATATTTAGTAATTATTTCTATAAAAAATTTTAAATCCCATCTTGGGATTTGCTGCCGTCCAAAGAGACTAAGCTCTCTGTCAACCATTTGATATTGTCCAATCAAATACTGACAAATCTGGGTTGACGTGGGCCATCCAACTCTGCACATTTTGGGGCTCTCCACCCGAGACGGTCCATCTAACGAACTAAAAAACACCACAGCACAAGGAACCAAGTTTTTTCCTTATTTATCATTTTTTAAAATATAGATATTAAATAATATTTTTTTACAAAATTAATTCTTAAATTGACACGTGGAAAATCTCGCTACCCCAAGTAGCGAGATTTGGTAAAAAATCGCTACTCTAAGTAGCGAGATTTGTTTTTAGAAAAATCTCCACTGTTGACACGTGCTAAATCTCGCTACTCCAAGTAGTAAGATTTGGTTAAATATCGCTACTTGGAGTAGCGAGATTACGTTAGGGTCATTCTGAGAAATATTTCCCAGAATGAGGTATTATTTAATATATTCTTTTAAAAAAAAGTTAAAACAGGAAAAAACTCTCAAAACCATGCCCAGTTCTTTTTAGAGTTTTTTCTCCTTTTATTTTTTTATAAAAAAAATATATTAAAAAAATAATTTTCAAAATGAGACGTGGCAAATGCGGAAAAAACTCCGATCCGATGAGATTAGCTCGTGAAATGCGGACGTCACTCTCCCCCCTCCTCAACTATAAATATGGAGTGTCTGCTCATCTCTGCACTACTCTTTCTTCTGTCGTGTGAAGAGATGAATCGCACAAAAGCCTTCGCCGCTGCATTCATCTGCATCATCGTGATCGGTGTCGGAGGTCGCTCTCCCCCTCCCCCTCCCCCTAAGAATCCTTATCCCGCTAAGCATCATTATCACCATGGAAAGCATGTGACTTGTTTCGTCGCTTCTCCGCCGCAACCTGTGCCTGCATTGCCTGCTGGTGTTCCTGCGCCGGTCCTTTGGAAGCAGCCGATCATGTGCGTTTTATTTATTTTTTATTTTTTTATTTTTAAAAATATAATATCATAATGCAAGGAGAAAACACTTTTTGAGGTTCACATTTCAATTCTCGCTCTCCACCTCGCAGGCTAGGGTTTTATACAGCGGAAGGAATGGGTCATTGGAATGTCTGGAACTCGCATCCAAAGAACTGCAGCCCTGGGTATCGTGCCTGCCGAGTTTGTGGAAACCCACATGGGTTGATCAAGAAGTACGGGCTTATGTCTTGCAGGCAGCGCTTCCGTAGCAATGCCAAGGAAATTGTCTTCATCAAGTATCGTCAAGGGAGCATTTTTGGGAGGGATGCGTTGGTCCGCCGATCCTGAGATTAAATGAGTTGAGACTCTAATGAAGTTGTTATTTCCTTTCAGCCCAGATTCTGACTAAGTTGTCATTTCTAACTAAATTGTCATTTTATTTTGATGTGCTATGATGCAATTTAATGGAATTATAATTTTTGATTGATTTGTGTAAGATTTTGTCCCAAACGACATGATCCAATTTTAATTATTGGGATTAGAAAAACAGTTGTAATTCTAAACAATTATGGTAAGTTATTGTTTTAATTAATTAGAGAAGTTATTTTTCTATTTGGATGGAAAGAAATTCATTATGAAATAAGGAAAATCGGTCCTCTCTCTACTCTATAAAAGCACAAAAAACCTATCATTATTTGTGTAATCACCCCGACCTCGCTGGAGCCGACCAGATTCTAGCCATCGCCGAAGTGCTCACCGCTTCCGCCAGCGATCACCCCGACTTTGTACGCGGTACTGGAAGTGGAGCCTCCCTGCGACGACACTCGTGTGCTACGAAGCCACTTCAAGAGGCTCGCTCTCCTCTTGAACCCCGCCGAGAACAAGTTCGCCTTCGCCCAGGAAGCCTTCGATCGCGTCACCTATGCGTGGTCCGTCTTGTCCTATCCCGCCAAGAAGGCTCAATACGATGCCGAGGCGGAACAGAAACAGACGCCTGACCCAGAATCTCCTCAGCGAAGCTCCGGCAAAGAGGAAACCGAGCTCTCTGATGGCGGTTTGGGTGGCGGAACGTTCTGGACGGTGTGTCCCTACTGTTACTATGTGTATGAGTACGATCGGTTTTATGAAGGGTGTTGCTTGAAGTGTCAAGCTTGTATGAGGGCATTTCATGGGGTTGCTATAGCAGCACCGCCGCCGACGATTCCTGGGAAGGATGAGTACTGCTGCTGTTCCGCATATTTCCCGATGGGGTTCATTACGCCGGAAGGCAGTGGCGGAGGGATGGGGATTCAGGCTGGTTGGCCTTTCTCGCCGATGTTTTCAAGTCGTCAAGCGGAGGAGAAGGAGAAGGATTCTCTAAATGTTAATTCTGAGAACGTAGAAACCGGGGAAGGGAAGAAGTGGACTGAGAACATGGGAATGCATGAGCATGAAAGAAGGGGTGAAAGGGGAAAAATGCCCTATTTTGCGAGGCCTTCTGCGCGGAACAACCAAACCGCGGCAAGCAATACGAAGAAAATAATGGGGAAAGGAGTTAAGAAACACGAAACCGGAAGATTGAATTTGAATGCAGGCGTAGAGACGGAGTCAGAGACAGAGGATGGAGAGCCTGGTATTGTACAGCAAAGCACTGCCTGCGCCTGCCGATGGTTGATTTGATGGTTTCAGTAACATACCCACCTTGCTCCAAAGAGTGCGAGGATGAGGACTTTTGTGCTTGTCATGGTCAAGCAGGAAGGGAAAAAGAAAGGGCCCATGAAAAATTAGAATTTATTTACATTTCCATTTCCATGGGGATCTTTTTTTTTTTTTTAGGGCAAATCGCCTATGCAGATTGGTTATGTCTAGGTTCGCCCGTGTCCTACCCTTCCAACTCGTAAATTTTGGTTGGTTTCAAATTTAGAAACACAAATTGATTATAGGTTCTATCGTAGAGGATGCAAACAAATTGAGCTGATCTGAGATGCAGTTTGCTTGAGATCGATTTATTTACGTATGTATATCAAACTCAAGTTAATAAAGTTTAGATGAGCAGCTCACTCAAACTTACACTTGAATCAATTAAAACTTATTTTTAATTAATATATGAATCAATTTATTAAGCTAACTAAATTTATTGATAGTTAATAAATATAATTTAAGAAAAATATATATTTTAAAGTAAAAAATTTTAACATCAAATATTTAATGAGATGAATACCGAATTTGTTCTCGAGCCTAATATAAAGTTAGTTTACGAGTTGCTAATCAATTTGTAAACTAATTAGTGAACGAGTTGATGAATGAACCAACTCTTTTTTTTTTTTCGGAAAAAGAGGGTGGCACCTCCTATCTTTATTAGAAAACCTCTCACTTATAGCAGGGGAATACCTGGTTCCAACCTTGAGACTTCGGGAAAACAAAATCAAACCCCAAGAATCTAAAATTGACTTAACCAACTAATTCAAAACCAATAATGTAACGACCTAGCCCCCAGGGCTGAGCTCAGTTGGCAAGGGCGGACTCCGGGATTTCCTTTCACGAGGTGAGCCTAATCCTGGCATCCCGGGTTCGATTCCTGCAGCGGGCGCCTGAATTACTTCTCTGTGGTGGGTGGGGCTCCTGCTACAGGGCGTGGGATTAGTCACATGCCGGTGCGTGCGGACCGTAAAATGGACGCGCGTTGACGGCTGTGGATACCCGGCGTTACCCAAAAAAAAAAAAAATGTAACGACCTCAATTTTTAAATGAAATTTAAATAATAAAGAGAGAGAGAAATAGAAACAAAAATAGAAGGAGGCCGTAGACTTCGTCGACAACATTACATTTTGGAAGGAAAAGAAAAGGAAATGGAAACAAAATAAAATAAAGAAGGATGCTGCCAAACTTCGTCGACGAACACAGGGCTTCGTCAACGAGAAAATGCCGAGAGGGATTCTGAGGCAGCCTGAATTTTGTCGACGAATACAGGGTCTCGTCGACGAAATTTGTGAAGGACTCATCAACGAAAGTCGGGCTCGTCGACGAAATCCTTTGTTTTATGAGTATGAAAAATCCAGGGAAAATATCATTTTTAAGAAGCCTCTCTCTCTCTCTCTCTCTCTCTCTCTCTCTCTCTCTCTCTACGACTCTCTCTCCATTCTCTCTTCGTTTCTGGTCCCACCAGTCGTCGGATCGACGATCCGAAGCTATCACGACGATTCTGGAGGAGTTCTCCACAAGTCTGTCGGGGCGGATCGTCAGGAAAACGAAGTTGGAAATCATCCCAAAGTTGTGGTAAGGTTTTTTAAACCAAATTAGACTTTATGGTAGTTATAGAAATTGATGTAAGCATGAAAATATTGATGTTTAGTACTGGGGATTTTGAGTTTCAGGGTGTTGATCAGGAAGTCATACAGGGGTTAGGCTAGGATATTTTAGGGGCTTTCTCAGTAGTCAGGTAAGGAAATAAACAAAAACAGTAATTTTCCATACAAATTATTATTGATTATGAATAAATTTATTTTCAGAAAAAGCATATGTTATATTGTGTATTATGAAGGAAATGTACGATTGGGAAAATACTGTTATGATGATTAAAATATATATGTATGTATGAGATGATAGGAAAGCATGATTCTAGAATATGAAGTATGATTTTTTTTTAACAGCACATGTATGGCATGAACATTATTTTTATGTGAAGCGAATCATGATACGAATGATTTTACGAGCAAAATATATTTTCAGGTATTTTGAAAAGACGAATTATGCTATACTGAGTTTGATGAATATATGATAAATGAGTTATTTTCAAAATATAAACACCTGAAACGATTTTGGAGTGAGGCCACATGTATGTTATCGGCACGAGGCCGTATTTACGTTTTGGCACGAGGCCACATGTACGTTATCGGCACGAGGCCGTATTTACATTTTGGCGTGAGGCCACATGTATGTTATCGGCACGAGGCCGTATTCATGTTTTGGCGCGAGGCCATACTTATATTATCGGCGCGAGGCCGTATTTACTTTGTTATCGGCGCAAGGCTGTATTTACTATGATTTTGGCATGAGACCATATGTATGATTTCGGCACGAGGCCGTATCTATGTTTTCGGCACAAGGCCGTGATGATATTATGTATGTTCATGTATTATATGTTATTACATCCAGGATGTTAGTTTAGTTCAGTTCAGGGCTCGGTACCGTACATACATATGTAGATCAAATATCTACGTCAGATTAGTGCTAACCATCCCACGAGGAGTCGATGTGACTTTCAGTAGAGTGTGGACGTCCACCTGATAGTCCGGACCAGGGTGTGGCGGGCCCATCGTACTTACAAACATATTTGATTCGGCAGTGGTCGGCCAGCCATTGTCGGGTCCCGCCTTCGGGCTGCACAACCCGTCATAGGGGGTAATACATGACATTGCTAACTATTTATCCTAGGTAGATTTTCAGTATTACAGTTATAACAGATGTTTATGTATGTTATGATTTATTAACAAATATGAAAGTACAGGATTATCCAGTATGATATTATGATTATTTCCAGAGTTATGAAATGTACTGTATATGTATAAGCACTTTAAATGTTCATGTTGCCACACAGATGTATTTAGTTTATTTTCCCTTATTGAGAAGTGTCTCACCCCCAACATTGACACTTTTTTCAGGAAACCCAGAGAAACCGGTGGGTCAAGGCTGCCGTTGAGTGAGTGGAGGTTCCCTACTAGAAGGGTAAGCGTTGAGCTAGGACTAGGAGATTTTGTTGCATAGTCCTAGAGTTATTTTGACTTTTGGAGATTGTACATATAAATAGTATATTGATGTTAATAGAAAACTCTGGTATTATGTCTTATGATTGGATGTTTGAGATTTTATTTTACTGCTACTTAGATTTTCCGTTATGTTTGTCAGATATCCCCGCTACCCACAGGTTGGGGTTGATCATTTTATCCATTATATTACATTATATGTTAAGAAATTTAGGGTCGCTACAAATAAACCAATGACTAACAACCAAACAAATAAATAGAACTAAACAACTATAAGTGGGAAAAAAAAAAAAAAAAAAACTCCAAAAGATCTCGAGGAATAAGCCAACCACCAACCACTCCAACCTTCACAAACACCAGCACAAAACATCACGAGAGCAAGGAATGAAATCCCAACAAATCCAATCGAATCATTCCCCTGATTTGATGTCGAAGCTCATCCTGACAACTATATGATTGAGATATACTAGGTTCACCCTACATGGCAAAGAAATCCGCACTTTGATTTGCCTCCTTGTAAACATGTTCTACTTTATAATGTATGTTTTTTAATGCTAACACAAGCTCTTCCCACAATTCCATAAGTTCCAAACCGAACACTTCTTAAAATTAATCCATTGAACCAACAAAGCAGAGTCATGGGCAATCTCTACTTGACCAAATTCTAGATATTTGCACAGATTAATCCCTATAATAATTGCTTTTAATTCAGCCATATTATTGGTTCCATAACCCAGTAATGAGAAAAAAGTTGGTTTAAATAATCTTCTTTCATCTCCTATCACACCTCCACCACCACAATTACCTCGGTTACCTCTACAGCTTCCATCCACATTCAGTTTAACCCAACCCGTCTTAGGTTTACACCATCTGACTACACAAGGAAGACGAACCCTCACATTTTTTACTTGAATATCCAAAGCATGAAGGATTGCAAAATCCGTGCAAGAAGCAGGTGCACATTTAGTTAACTTGTTCGAAATGGATTTCAGCCAATATTTGATATCAAGTCATACAGTTCTCACTAAATCATGAATTGATTCCATCCTAACTCTACATCGACAAGTCCAAAGTCTCCAAATGATGAGACTACGTATGAGACCTACCAAAATTCCTAACTGAGAAGCTGGTCTTGCACAACTAAACCAGAAATTAACTCTGACTTTCCATGTATTCGTTGCCATACAACTAACACCCAATGCCACTGCTGCTTATTTCCATACCTCCTGAGCAAAAGATCTTGAACAAAACACATGGTCTAGAGATTCAATCTTGGAATTTGAACAACAATCATACTGAGAGGCCATTTGAATACCTACTTCTTGAATACAAGTATCAACCGGAAGACAAGCAAACCAAGACTTCCACATATAAATTGACACCCATTTTGGCAACATAGGATGCCAGATCCATTTTGAAACTAAGAATTCCTCTTTACGCTCCCTTATAATTTTCAAAGCACTTGTCGTGAAAAATTTTCCATCTGTTGAAGGTTCCCAAATTACTATATCTGGACCCTCCTAGCAAGAAATAGCAGAGTTCATTACTTCCTCAGTTTGTTTTTCACTCAACAAAGCCACTAATAAATCAACATTCCACCCATCTCTATCCCAACAATCTCGTGTTCATAGCTTATGGTTTCTAATTTCTTGAACCTTAGCACAAAGGGGACCGGGGGCTAACCATTGATGAAGCCAGAAAGAGGCCAACCCTTCATTAATTTGAACGCGAACATGCTCTAATACTTTAGGTATCACACGAGCAATCGATCTTCAAACTCTGGTTCCTTTATTTGGCTTTATTTCCCTCAAGTGGTGTCTATTATTCAAATACTTGACTTTAAAGAATTGAGTCCACAGATTATCCATAGTTAACAATCTCCACACAAACTTCATATGCAATGATTTTTTAACTTCCCCAAAATCCCTAATACCCAAACCACCCTCACAAACAGGTTTAGATATATTATGCCAAGAACACCATTTCCTTTTTTCTTTTATCATTTACTCCACTCCAAAAAATATTCGATAACATAGAATTTAACTTTGTGAAGACAATATTAGTAATGTCAATTATCGCCAATTGATGAACCGCCATTGATGATAATACATGCTTAATTAAAACTAAATGGCCCCCCTTGAGATAAAAGCTTAAATTTCCAACCCGCTATCTTTTTCCTCAATTTAGCAACTAAAGGCTCTAGACTACGGGTTGTAAAACGACCCAATACCAAAGGAACACCCAAGTATGCAGTAAAGAACCCTCCTTCCGAAAAGTCAGTCATCCTTAACAAGAATCGCTTCTGAGCACTTTGACAAAAAAATACTTGACTTGTCTTTATTTATCATTTGGCCAGACCAATCCTCATATTTTTTAAAAGTCTTGATAAGCATTCGAATGGAACTTCTCTTACCATTGGAAAAAATAAGAATGTCATCCGTACAAAGTAGGTGAGATACCAAAGGTGCCCCACAAGGATGATAGCAAGCCCCTATCTTATTCTCCATAAAATTTTCTTTAGAAACCGAGAAAGAACTTCCTGTAAAATAATAAACAGATAAGAAGATAGAGGGTCTTCATGACAAAGTCCTCTAGAAGGTTTAAAGAAACCTTTATAAATGACATTCATCACAATGGAGAACCAAGAAGAGGAAATACATTTCGCCACTAAACCATAGAATCTCTGGGAGAATCCAAAACTTTTCAGAACCAAGTTTGAAAAATCTCAATCGACCCTATCATAACCCTTACCCATATCAACTTTGATTATTACATTTCCACCATTAGACTTCTTATGTAGAGAATGAACCATTTATTGTGCCAATGTAATATTTTCAAATATACTTATACCGGGAATGAAAGCTCCCTGCTCCAGAGAAATCAATGCAGATAATAAACCTGTCATCCTTGTGACAATAATTTTAAAATTTTTTTGTAGATAACACTACAAAGACTAATAGGCCTGAACTTGTCAAAACTCGGGAGATTCTAAACTTTTGGAATTAGAACAATGTAAGATGCAGAATAAAATCTAGGAAGAGAAGACCGAGCGAAAAAATCTCTAGCTGCATCAATCACCTCTTCTTTTACAATATCCCAATAATCATGGAAGAAAGCAGAAAAAAAATCATCCGAACCTGGGCTACTATTTCTTGGGATAGAAAGAATAGCATCCCTTACCTCCACCTCGGATGGAGCACGACAAGGAGCAATATTCTCCTCTTCAGAAACCATAGGAGATATAATATCATCAAGGTAAGCTGTTCAACTAGGTCCTACACCTATTGAGAAAGTTTGAAAATACCTTACTACAGCCTCTTGAACAAAAGGAAATACGTTTCGAATCTGAACGGATGATATTAAAATCTCCCGCCACTAACCAAGGAAAATCATCCCTCTTTGCAAACTCCAAATCATTCCAAAGTTCTCGGCGATCTATTTGATGACATTTAGCATAAACAAATGAAGCAAAGAAATTCTAGTCCACAGAACTAAAAATACCTGAAATAACTTGATCAGACATAGGTTGTAACTCAAAGTGCACTTCCTCTTTCCAAAACATCCAAAGTTTACCCCCCCCCCCCCCCAAATCGATGCATTCACACAAAAATTCAGAAAATTTAGAAAGCCAACCCATTGCGACATCAAACTTTCATCAGAAAATGGCTCTGAAAGAACCAAAATAGAAGGTGAAAATTTCCTCATTAACTTTTATTAATAGCTTTTAGATGTGCCTAAACCCCACACATTCCACACTAGAATTTCATTAATCATAAATCAAGTTTCTTTGGATGGGTAATAACCCATTGAGACTTCTTCTTGCTTTGCCCATTAATGTCCTTAAACTTAACAAGCGGAACATGTAAATCATCATCCGAACAATAGCCTTTTTCTAATGGGAGTTTCTCCAAAGTATTTGTCTCCACCTCCCTATCCCATTCACAATTATCTATGACATACCTGGGCATGATTGTACACTCTTGTTCCAAGATTTTTGAAACCATGTTACAAGATCTCATCAACTGATCAGGCACTACTATAACATCTTCCACTATCAACATATCAGCGTCGGAAATACCCAGGACTGGTTCAGCAATCTCCTCCCTCTACTCAATCTCATATTGTTTTGTGTTCATCTGCAAAATCTCCACTTTTGGCCTCGGTTCTTCAGGAACAAACTCCCTTTCTTCCATCTCGTTTTGCATAACTATCTCAACCATTGGCAAAATTTGTGATGTCATTGCACCCTCTTGAATATGATCCACCTCTGAAGGTTCTTCAACAATGCATGGATCTATCAATTCTCTTTGAACTTCTTTCCCTTTATCCAAATGCTTCACATGCAAAACTTCTTGTCGATTTTCTTGTCTAGCATTTTTCGTATCCTTATGTCTATCCCCAATTTTCTATTTCCTTTCACCCACTCAGCATACCACCTTTGAATGCCCTTGTCTATGCCATTTCTAATAATAAAATCCTTATTTTTCTTACCTCACTTCCTACCAAATTTTCTGATTTTCCAAAATAACAATAGGGAAATCATCCACCTGATCTGCTAATATATCCACCTCCATGCACATTCTCGCACTCGTAGCCCTAGTTTGGTTAAGCATAGCATTGTTAGTTCCTAGATATCGACCAAACCTCGTGGCTAGAATCTGTAAACAATTAGGCTTGTACGTGTACATCAGAAGACCAGGGAGAAATAACCATTGAGGGGCCAGTTCCTGCATCATATTGAAATCCTTTGTCCATCGAAAAAGACGAAACAGAAACCCAGCCAAAATCCTTCCTTCACGAGAACATCCATGAAGAAAATATCGTTCATTATTCATCTGAACTAGTACATGAAAATCATCCATAAAACTAATAAAAGGGATCTCCGAAAGGCCCCAAGACTTTATGATATTCAAACGGATAACGTCAATGGATGGCCTAGAGCGCAAAGATTTCAAAACTAACGCAAACCAGAAATTTTCTACCACTTTGTTCATCTCAGCCTCAGAGAAAATGAATCCAATATCTCCATCTACATCAATAGGATATCTCATGGCTAGTTTGAAAGAGGAAGACAATGGCTTAACAGCATGAGAACGTGATACTACATGGGTATACGAAAAAAGTCCTGAACCACCTTTCAAAAGAGGCCACACAGGTGGAGGATCCACCAAAGGGCTGGTGGGCGCCGCCATCGTAGGCGCCTAACTTCAATGAAATCCTAGATCGTGTGATGATTGAAGAGAGACATACCTGACTAAGGAATTCAATGTCTCAGAGATCTGGTAGGAGGCGAGATGGGCAAATCAAAAGGATAGTAGAAGTTCGAGATGCGTCCATTGACCTGCGAGAGTGTAGCAGCACGAACAGCTTAGCACTAGCAGCGAGGGGGAGGGGAGAGTGCACGGTGGTGACGGCAGGGTAGCAAGAGTGCAGAAGCGGTGGTGGATACTGGAGAGGGGAGAACGTAATGGTAGTGTTGGGGGAGGAGAGATGCACGGTAGTGATGGTCGGGTAGGAAGATTGTAGAAGCTATGGCGGACGGCGGAGAAGGGAGAACGCAATGACGGCGCTGGGGAGGAGAGAATGCGATGACATGATGAGGGTAGGAAGAGTGCAAAAGCGGCGGTGGCGAGATGGACGAATCGAAAGGGACAGAGAATGGGCTGCTTCAACAGAAGAGAAGAGGCTTCGAACCCAGACAAAATCATCATCGTGCGAGCTTGAGACGACCAGCAAATAGGGCGAAGAAGAAGGCTAGGAGACAAGTTCAACGGGGGTGGGTTGGAAGTCCACTAGGGCTCAAACGAAGCCTCTCAAATTCGCTCTTTTGAACTAGTTCATGAGCTGATAAATGAGCTAGCTCACGAGCCTAGCAATCCTAGCATGAACCAGCTTGAGCTCGACTCATTTAGTTGATGAGTTCGAAATTTGAGCTTGACTTTGGCTCGTTTAACTTAATAAACAAGTTCAAGCAAGTCATTATCAAGTTGAGCACTAAGTAGCTCACGAGTGGCTCAACTCATTTGCAGCCCTAGAACTTGCTAATACCAATTGGTTCTAGGTTTGGCCTTGTATAAGAACCTATGAAGAACCTATATTAAAACCCATTGTGGGTCAGATACAAGGACAATTCTTGGTGGGTCGAACCCCATAACAAAGAAATGAACCTGTGATGAAGACCAGTTCTCAAAAATTGGAACAAGAACCTGCCTGCAAAGGCTAGTTTCAAACAGTTCTTATTTCTACCCGGATCCAATGCCAACCTCTATTTCTGCAATGGCTTTCTTCCAAGCAAATTTGTAGGTGGTTAGAAGTGAATTGTTGGAACCATTAAGCAGATCTAAATGAAACAAAAAAATTATTTTGTGCAACTTGGAGACTGTAGGTACACCATTTTTACCCGGACCCAATATAACAAAAATACGAATATTGTTATTACTTTAGTATTATTATTATTACTATTATTACTATTATTATTATTATCATCATTTTTTTTATCATTATTATTACCCTATTTTACTATTATGATTATTACTTTATTATTATTATCTTTTATTATTATTATTATTATTATTATTATTATTATTATTTTTAAACATTATTATTACTTTATTATTATTATTATTATTATCATTATTATTATTATTATTATTATTATCATCATCATTTTTACTATTATTACTATTATTATTATTAATATTATTATTTTTAAATACTATTGTTATTATTATTATTATTATTATTATTATTATTATTATTATTATTATTATTATTATTATTTTGGCCTAGGGTTTTGGCTTCCCACAGCCAAAGAGGGGGCGCGCGGGCAGAACCACAGAAGATAAAAAAAAAAACCTAACCTTCAAGCTTCTGGATCCTCTCCACGCAGCTCTCCCATTCACTCACTCACCATCTGCTGCTCTCCCCCATCACCCTCACTGTCTCTCTCCCTCTCTCCGGCAAGCCTCTCTGCAACTCCCGCACCACACATACTCCCTTCTGCAGCAGCCCCGACCTCACAGCACCAGGCTCCGCCCCACGGCGAAGTCACAACAGCAGTTCACGGCCGGAGCAAGCAAAAATACAAAAAAAGAAAGGCCTATTCTTTTCTCACAGGGAAACCCCCCCGCGCACCCCCTCTGCTCTGCCTCGCCCAGCTCTTCTTCAATCTCTGTTTCCGCCCTCAGTCTCCCATCTCCCTTAACTTCCCTCTGCCCGGCCGCTGCAACACCAGACAGCGGCCACGACCTCCTCTGCTGTTCAAGGCAGCCCCGAGCATGGCACCAGCTTCTCTCTGCACCCCGTGAAGCAACCTCCGGTTCCAGCCTCAAGCAGCAGCACTGCCCACAACTCCAGCGGCATCCCGTGAAGGCCAGCAGCAACCTGAGCCACCACTCCGGCCACCAACCCCTGCTCTATCTCCAACTTCAGCAACTTCACTCCAGCGGCAGAGCAGCACCCCGACCACCATCCTCTGCTCCAGCCAGCAGCACAGAGCCTCCATCCCAGCAGCAGTTCTCCACAGCAATCCCTCCGCCGACATCTGCTTCCCGCACGGTGAGTCTCCTTCACTCTCACATGCACACACATACCTTATATTTTAAAGTTTAAACTTTTGTTCGTTTTATCCTTGTTATATACATTAGAATTGTTATTGAAGGGTTTTTATATTAATATTCATATGGTCGTATATCTAATCTTGTCATTATAGGAATTAATATTGAGAAGTAATGTTGTGATAAGTTTATTTTTTTGGTGTTCTTTATGAATATTTGTTGCTGATTTTAAGCAATTTATATTTCTTTTAGTTGTACGTATTTTATGATTTAATATTGTTATTACGGGTTTCACGTGGTGATGTTTGTTAGATTTTTCGTGGCATTTATCGTAAATACTAATTGGTTTATTTTTGTTTTTGTAGGATTCCTTTTTGTTTGATTGGGGTTCATTTCAAGTTCTAAATTTTGAATTTTCTTGTCATCATTTTTTAAATAACTAATATTATGGTTATTGTATATTATTGTTAAAGTTCTTTTTTTTTCTTTTTTCCCTATTGTCATGTATTTATTGTTATTATAATACTTTGATTACATATTCAGTTTTTTCTTTCACCATGTTTGTTATTCACATAGCGTTTAGGGTTTTTGATTATCATTATTTATGATTGTAATTATGTTATGTTATTATTTAAGCATGTTTAAGATTTTTATTAGTTTCCATGTTTAGGGCTTAATTGTTTCCATATAACTTGTGTATTAATTTTAGGATAGATGTTTCCATATTACTATCACATGTTTCCATATTAATTGCACATTGATTTATTTTAGGCTTTGAATTACTTTCATATCATTGTATTTTATTCCTTTTTAGGTTGGATTGACATTGTATATTTAGGGTATGTCTTGTTTCACTTCCATGATTATGACTTATTTATTTCCGTGTTTGACCATATTACACTTAACTTTTAGAGTTTGATTCGTGACCATGTTTTTGGAAGTTTCCTCTATTGTTAATATTAGGATTTTACTTTTGAAGGTTTGATTATTTGTTTTAGAAATATATGTATATATTATATATTTATTATTATTCTAGCGTTATTATTATTAGTACGTACGTGTTATATATGATATGTATATTATTATTATTATTATTATTATTATTATTAGCCATTTGAAATTTTAGGAAAACTACAAAAAAATCATAAAAAGAGAAAAATAAAAAAAATCAAGAAAAATATTTTGAGACTTGTAAATCATTTTTTGACACCCTTCGAGTTCCAAAAATCTCCCAACTAGTATTTTAATACTTAGAAAAACCCTAAAAGATTTCCAAAATTTGGGAGTATATTTTGTAAATTATTTTCGATTTTATCACTACGATTTTAATGCTAGGGTATTAGCTTTCGGATTTCACGTACCTTTAGTTCTGAGGGAATATATATAGTACATATATTTTTGTATCATTTATTTATTTAGTTATTTAGTTATTTATTTATACTGCATGTATATTGGTAAATCCACTAATAGAGGGGTAATTTGAAAGACTTATTAAATTAACTTAGGGATAATTCCGAATTAATTAGGTACTGTTCGTAAGAACAGACGCGTAGGGGGTGCTCATACCTTCCCCTCGCGTAACCGAACTCCCAACCCCAACTCTATTAACATAGACTCATTCTACCCCTAACGGGAGTAATCATGTGTTCTAACCACACTAAAAGGTTAGTGACGACTCCGACAATTCCTTGTTTTTTCCTGAAAATCTAAATCACATTTTTTTTTTTTTGGCCACCCTGGGGCACATGCGCTTCTGGGACGTTGCGACAGAGATAATGAGACAAAGCCCTTGAAAGGATGAACTTCTCAAAGTCTACCCCAAAATGTTCCATATAGCAACAGAAATAACAAGAAAATAATAAAGCAATTAATGTCGGCAAATAAAGAAAATAAGATCAATAAAAAATAATAAAAAATAAAAAATCAAGAAGAAACAATCCAAACTCTTCCCATGATGGTTTCCATAATTTGGACTTGCAAGACTCACCAACAGGAATACTCTTTTATTTAGTACTTCACCAGCAAAGACAATAAGGACACCAAATCATTGTTTAGGAACATAGCAAGTCAAGGTTCTATCAAAATTAGAAAAAAGTGTTAGTACTAGTGCAGCCCATGGGTGGACTTGATACACATAGGTGAACACCAACTTGACTCAAAAGGCAAAGCCTATTGGGCCTTGGGTCCAACCATATATATAAGCACTCATCATTCATTCAAATTTTTCGATGTGGGACAAACTCACAAGTGGAATTCTCAGCCATCTTCCCCTCACTTGTAAGTTCCAATTGCTCCTCATTGAACAGAAACCATCTTCCTTATGGGAGTAAAGCCCAATTTCCTAACAGTTGCTCAAATGGGTCTTACCACTGACAAGCTCACAAGTAGAATTCTCAACAAAAGGATTGTTGCAAACTATTTATATGAAATTATTGTTGACATATACCTCTTCTTTTTTGCGGCATAAAATTTTGACCAATCATAAAAATTTTATTCATATTATGATTAAACTTTTATCAAAAAAAAAAAAAAACCCGAACCCATAATGTAAGGAATCCTAAGTTCTATCAATGTTATTAAAAAGAACCGAATGAATTGTTCATTTGAAATCAATTTTGTCTTATATCACATTGTTTCTTTCACAATACAATTTTGCAACTCATCATGGATTTTTATGCATATTTGGATTCTAATTTTTTTCTGTATTTAAATTTAAAAACAGTTTTTTTTTTTTTCCAATGCCATTTGGATTCATCTGGAAGCTATTATAATTTATAAATTTTTAACAAGAACCAAAATTGAAATGCTGATATAGTTGTAGTATACTCTACAAGCTTTTCAAATAAAGTTTAGAAGTCATTCTAGTCATCTCAGTTTGTTTCTAAAGAACTCTACCAAACCTTTTTAAGCTTTTGGAAATCTGATAACTAATTTGGAGAAGTGACATCAAAACTTCAACCATGTTTCTTCCTTGTTGGTCAAATGTAAGTACTTATGTTAAATTTGGAGAATGACATTTTTATATATTATTATTCAACATTACAAGGGTGTATATATATATATATACATGAGTCAAGAAACAAGATCCTAAATTACTCCTAAATATCTGCTCTATAATAATTATACATTAATTGAAAAATGAAAAGTGTCGATATTTCTCTAATACTCCCCCTCAATTTGGAGCATGGAGATCCGTAATGCCCAACTTGTGTGATAATTCTTGGAAATGTTCACGACTCAAAACTTTGGTAAAGATATCGGCAAGCTGACTGTGGGTAGGAATATGCTTAGTAAAGAAGAGCCAGTAACTTTTCACGAACAATATGACAATCGATTTTTATATGTTTTGTACATTCGTGAAAAACAAGGTTCTAGGCAATGTGAAAAGCCACTTGGTTATCACAATATAAGAGCATAGGCTGAGAATGTGATACACCAAGATCATTTAAAATAGTTTTGAGCCTTGTAAGTTCACAGGTAATAGAAGCAAGTCCCCGGTACTCAGCTTTAGCGGAGGAGCGAGAGACTGTAGTTCATTTTTTACTGCGCTAGGAAATTGGACTAGTGCCCCGTTGAATGAAAAAACCAATGGTGGAGTGGCGAGTGAGGGGACAACTAGCCCAATCCAAATCAGAATAGGCTAATGCTTGAAGAGTGTTGGCAGTAGGAAAAAATAAATTTTGGCCTGCCTTAATGTATCGAAAAACACATACAACAGCATCATAATGTGGTTGTCTAGGCTGATGCATAAATTGACTGAGAATGTTGACTGGAAATATAATGTTAGGACTGTAAACATCCTATTTTTGCCCTAACTAGATAGAACAAGGGGTCTTTTAGTATTTTCATTATCATTATTATTATCTTATTGTTATTATTATTATTTTATTATCATTATTATTATCAGTATTGATACTTTATTATTATTATTATTATTATTATTATTATTATTATTATTATTATTATTATTTTCCTGTATTATTAGTACCTTACTATTATTTTTCTATTATCATTATTATCGTTATTATTCTTTTTATTACTTTTATTATTATTATTATTATTATTTTTTCTATCATTATTATTTATTATTATTATTATTATTATTATTTTAGTATTATTATTAGTATTATTAATGCTATTGTTATTACTATTATTACTATTATTATTCTCATTATTATTATTATTATTATTATTATTATTTGGGGAATTAGGATTAGGGTTTAGTTTTGCCTTTAAAAAGGCATGCTTGCATATCTTCCTAGTCTCTGTTAGCAGCGAGCCTACTATCGGGGTCAGGCTATAGTCAAGACGCTACACCCCTCGTAAGGTATTTCTATCACTCGTTACACTGAATCAATCAACAAGCAACCAACATTCTCTATCTTCAACGCTTCAGGCAGGTGGCCTAGCTAACACAGCAAGGACTTACACCATATACTCAGTGCCCCTAAGAGATGTGGAATCAGACTTTCTCTCTTCCATTTATGACTGCATTAGTGAAGAAAGTATGGCATCAAGGCACTTCCGAGTTAATCCTTTAGCTGTCCAGGCAGTCCTATCAGTGCAGTACTTGTCCTAGGAGTGCTTCCTCCCGAGCCAGTAGGCCGATTGGTGCATAGAAAAGAACCTTCCCAGCCAGACAAGGAGCCAGAGCCACCGAGCCGGGGCGCTGCACACAACCAATACGGGGGCGCACAGCCAAAGAAAAAAAAAAATAAAAAGCGTCTGCTGCTTCTTCTTCTTGGTCTTCTTCTTCTTCCCTCGTCAACAGCCGTTGCGACCCTCTCTCATCTCCATCCCTCCACACAGCTCCGGCGTCACCCACAGCCCCAGGACCTCCGACCACCACAGCAACACTCCACCCGCAGCACCCCTGAAATGCCTGCTCCCCCCCCCCCCCACGGCCACAGTCACCTGCAGCTGCCATCACTCTCCATCTCCGGCCAAGAGTAGCAGCACCAGTCCCAGCACCAATCACCCGGCCTCCCCTCTTCAAGCCGCCAGCAGCAGCGGCCATCAGCAACAGCTCCAACCGAGGCTTTCTCCACAGCAACCGAGAATCGTCTCCACACCAGAATCACACCCTCAGACCGCCCAACCCCGCCTCCAGCCACCGCAAGCACCAGCATCGGCCACCAACACCAGCAGCCACCAGATAGAAGCCCCTCCTGCCACCATCCTTGCTCCGGCAAGCCTCCCCACCGCGAGCCAACCTCCGTGAAGCTTGCTCAGACCAGAACACCAAGCAGAGGCTCCACACCGTACTCTTCAACCACCATCCTCGGCTCCCGCCACAGTTTCCGGCAACCCTGCGCTGACCATCAACTCTGGCCACCTGCTTCCTCTCTGTCAGCCCACTGTAAGTCTCTAGTAAGCCCCTCTGCTGTATATACACACTGACTTTCATTTATTTAAGTTTTTTTATTATTTATTTATTTTATTTTACTTCTTATTACTATACTTGTTAGATAATCAATATAGTAATATTATCTTTATGTTTAATATCCGTTTTTAAATTTTTGCAATGGTGTAAATAATAATTGATTTATTCTTCTTGGGTACAGGATTTTTGTTCATATTTAATTTTTTATTATTTTTGTTTATGCATATTAAATACTAATTGATTTATTCTTCTTGGGTGCAAGATTTTTGTTCATATTTAAATTTTTATTGTTTTTGTTTATAATTAATTTATTCTTCTTGGGTGCAGGATTTTTGTTCATATTTAAATTTTTATTGTTTTTGTTTATGTATATTAAATAATAAAGATTTTTTTATGATATTTGTTGTAATTAATATTCATGTTCATCCTCTTTATTATTATTTTAGAATTTTTATTGTAGGAATTTGTTTTAATGTTTAAAGTTCAAATCTTGATATCTAATATTGTTGTAGGATTCTTGTATATATATAGTGGATATTCATGTTTGAAGGATCATTATTATTACTTTGGAGTTTTTTTTAATGGCTAGAAGTTATCTTAACATTTAAGTAAAGTTGTCTTGATATTTAAGTGTAAGTTTTTGTTGCCTTATTTGTATTGTGCTAGGGTTTTCATCATTAATGTATGTCTATTTTTAATTGCGTAGCGTTTTCTTCATTATTATGGTTATATTTAATGTATGTCTACTCGTATTAGTATTTTAACATACTTAGTATCAGTATTCTAGTACTTTGTCATATTTATATATAAGGGTATCTACTATTAAGTTAAGTCTAACATTCTGGTTCACATTAGGTAAGTTGCTGTTATATTTAGTATGATAATATATAGAATATTATGGAATTACTATTATGCTTATATTAGGTATTATCTATTAAGATATATTTTTTTTATTTCTAATATATATGGTATTACCTTTTATAGTGTCTTTAGTATCTTGATACATATATTGTATTATGATAATTTGTTACTTATTATCCTATTATTATATATTAAAACCTCCCATACTAGTATTTACCTATAAAAAATTTAACACAATTTCAAAATTTGGGAATGTATTTTCTTAAGTATTTTCTTAATTTTTGTCCCTACGATTTTAATGTTAGGGTATGAGTTTTCGGGCTTCACGTACCTTTAGTTCTGAGGAAATATATATAGTACATATATTTTTGTATGATTTATTTATTTATTTATTTATTTATATTGCACGTATATTTGTAAATCTACTAATAGAGGAGTAATGTGAAAGACTTTTTAAATTAACTTAGAGACAATTCTAACTTAGTAAGGTATTGTTCATAAGAACAGGCGCCTAGGGGGTGCTCATACCTTCCCCTCGCGTAACCAAACTCTCGACCCCAACTCTGGTAACGTAGATCCACTCTACCCTTAATGGGTAATAATCATGTGTTCTAACCACACTAAAAGATTAGTGGCGACTCCAACATTCCTTGTTTTTCCCCGAATAATTAAAACACATTTTTTTATTTCGCCACCCTGGGGCACCCGCGCGCCAGGGACGTTGTGACAAGGACGAGTGATGGTGAGATATATCAAGCGTTCAACGAGTCGCCAAAATGAGCTTAGATCGGAGAGAAGATCACCATCAGTATTATTGAGTTTGAGATTTTATTCCATGGGAAAAATGGCATGACGGGCACCAAGATGACCACTATCAGTGAGGATGTCAAAATCATATTTTCGTTGATTAAGAAATATGCCAGTGGGAGAGCGAGCAACTTTGAGGCCAAGGAAATATTTCAGTTTTCTAAGATCCTTAAGTTTGAATTTTTGAGGAAGCACGACTTTGAAAGTGCTAATATCGGAGAGATCATTGTCTACCATGAGAATGTCATCAATATAAACAAGAATGAGAGTAAAATACTGACCCCGAGAGTGGATGAGGAGAGAGTGATCGGCCTAAGATTGAGTGAAACCCTCAGCAAGTAAAACAGAAGATAATTTAGAAAACTAATTGCGAGAGGCTTGCTTAAAGCCATAAAGTGACTTCTAAAGACGACAAACACGAGTCTCCCCCTGTTTGCAATAACCCGGTGGAGGGGTCATATAAACCTCCTCATCGAGGTCACAATGGATAAAAGCGTTGTTGACGTCCAATTGAAGAAGATGCAAATTCTGAGCTACAACCACTGCAAGGACACACCTAACAGTAACTAGTTTAGCAATAGGAGCAAAAGTGTCATGATAATCCAAACTTTCTACCCGAGTATAGCCCTTGGCCACCAAGTGAGCTTTGTGTCTCTCTATGGATCCATTGGCCTGAATTTTTGTTTTGAACACCCATTTACAACCAATTGGGTTTTTTTCAGGTGGAAGGTGTTAAAGAACCCTTGTATGATT
Organism: Malania oleifera; assembly: GCF_029873635.1. Lineage (NCBI taxonomy): Eukaryota > Viridiplantae > Streptophyta > Magnoliopsida > Santalales > Ximeniaceae > Malania > Malania oleifera. The sequence continues at coordinate 12,636,380 of NC_080417.1, forward strand.
GGCTTCTAAGGCTTGGATTTTAGAAGCCAGGACATCACGCCAATGTGGGTGTAGCACAGTTTGAGAATATAAGGTGGATTCGAGATGTTGGGACATAACAAAAAGAAAAGCCAAATGTTGATTTGAAAAAAATGATAAGATAAAAAAGAGGATAGACAATGAACCGTACCTGAGGAAGATCTTGAAACTTGTGAAGCCAAGGAGGACTTTGATAAAAGAGGGCAGATATAATCATCCAAGTAAGACGGATGTGTGACAACGTGTTTGGGCCGTGAAGAGATGGGTGGAGGGGGTGGTGGGGAAGGGGGTGAGGGTGAGGGTGTCAATGAGGATACAAGGGGATAATAAGGGAGAGATGATGGGCTAGGGTTAGGTGCGGTTGGTTGGGTAGGTAAAGTGTAGGAAGGGTGTATATCAGAAATAGGAAGGGGAAGAACTAGAGAAGATGTAGGAGTTGGAGGTATGAGATGATAGGGAAAAACATTTTCTTCAAAAGCGACATCACAGAAGATGAGATTTTTTTTTTCAAGTTCGTATACATGATAAGCCTTATGATGAGCAGGATAACCTAAGAAAAGACATCGAAGAGCATGAGGAGAGAATTTATCATGATGTTGGCAAGCAGTTTGGGCATAGCACAAGCACCCAAAATGTTGCAAGTGTGTATATGATGGTGGTTATGAAAAAGAAGTTCATAAGGGGACTTATGATTAAGGCTGGGTGAAGGAGTGTAGTTAATTAAATAAGTGGTTGTGAGAATGCATTCCCCCAAAAAGAGATGGATAGATTAGTTTGAAAACGTAAACAACGAGCCACATTAAGAAGATGGTGATGTTTACGCTCGACAATACCATTCTGTTAAGGTGTATCCACACATGTGCGCTCATGAAAAATGTCTTAATTATGGGAAAAAGTTTGAAGCGGAGTGGATAGAAACTCTATACCATTATCAGTGCGCACGTGCTTAATAGTGCAATTGAATTGGTTTTTAATCATGGCGCAAAAAATTTTAACGCAAATAAAAGTATCATATTTCATGTGCATAAAATAGACCCATGTAGAATGCAAGTAGTCATCCATGATTGTTAAAAAATAATGTGCATCAGAAAGTAAAGCTGTAGGATAACCACCCCATACATCACAATAAATACGATTAAAAAAAATGTGCTCTTATTTGTATTCAAAGAAAAAGGTAAATGAGTGTGCTTTGCTTTAGAACAAACATCACAAGGCAAATGAGAACAAGAAATATTTAAAGTTTTTAGACTACATGAAATAGAAGGGTGACCAAGACATTGATGTCAAAGAGTATGTCAGAAACACGTTAAGAGTGGAAAAATGAGGCGAAGGGAGGTTTATAGTGGTAAAGTCCATCTCGTACTTCACCCGTTCCAATCAGCCTCTTCGTTGATAGGTCCTGAAAAACACAAAAGGTAGAAAAAAATATATAGCAACACAATTGAGATCAGTGGTAAGTTTTCTGATGGACAATAAATTAAATTTTAATGAAGGCATATAAAGAACATTAGAAAGAGAGAAATTAAGAGAAAAATGCATAGTGCCGATATGAGTTATAGGAACAAGGACACCATTTGGAAGCTTAATGGGGCATGGCTGATTAAGAAGTTGAATATTATCAAGAGAAGACAAATTGGAAGTCATATGATTGAAGGCACCTGAATCAACAATCCATTCAGTATTAGCCAAGGAAGCAGAATGGCAAGAAGTAAGGTTACAAGCAAAATTGGCAGAGTTGGTGTTCGAGGGCGATAAAAGATCCAAGATTTGACGGTATTGTTCGCTAGTGAGACTAGGGACAGTAATCTCAGAAGAAGTTGAAGAACCTGTGACAATATTTGCAGCCATTGAAGAACCAAATGTGATGTTGGACATAATGTCAGATCAGTTCAAATGAATCAAACCACCGAATAGGGTCAAATCTGATCTTTGTGATGGCCAAAAAAAATATAAACCTTTGATTTGATAATCTCGCCGTAAAATCTGAAAGGAAAATTTAGCAATTGCTTAATCTGAGAATGTCGGAGAACATATACGACACCGAAGAATGAAGACCATTGAGATCCGAGGTTCGAGGCTTGCCGAAGAAGACAGAGACAACGAACATTGCAAAGATGACAATCAGAAAGAGAGAGAGAGAGAGAGAGAGAGAGAGAGAGAGAGAGAGAGAGAGAGAGAGAGAGAGAGAGAGAGAGAGAGAGAGATGATGCTAGAAAAATGCCGCCAAATATCAAGAACCTACTGAGATGATGCTAGAGATTGAACGGTGCACTAAGATGAGGTCGGAGAAGGCAGGTCTCGCCGGAGACTACCCAGAAGTCACTAGAGAGATAGAGAGAATGCCAAAGAGGATAATAGAGCTCCGGAGAAACTGCTGCAAACACCAACGATACTGGAGAAAACTAGCCGAGGGAGACGAACACTAGAGAAGATGAAGCTGGGACGATAGGAGAGACCTACAACCCAAGACGACGGAAGATACCAGCCAAGACGATGAGAAAAACTGAGAACCGCATAAGCAATGATTCCAAAAAGGAGAGAGATCACGGGAGAAAGCCAGAGACGAATTGCAAAGAAGCAGTATTCATAAAAGCATGATGACGACGTTGGTGCAGGGAGGAACGACCATGACAACAACTTCAGTGCAGGGAGTAGGAGTTCCAACTGAATAATGGTGATAAGGTTCGAATGTCAAACGATGTCTACAGGGAACGACGACATCTACGGAGGAGGAAGAACACCGAACGAAGACTGAATGCTGAATTGAGAAGAGATCACAGGAGCAGACAATCAGAACTGAGAATAGATGAGAGAGAGATGATGACGGACAACACAAATGATGACTGCCGATGCTGAATGATGAACGACCTAGCAGCGAATAGCCACAACGAAGATTGGCGGCTTTAATACCATGTTAAATTTGGAGAAAGACATTTTTATATATATTCAACATTACAAGAGTGTATATATATACATGAGTCAAGGAACAAGATCCTGAATTACTCCTAAATATTTGCTATATCATAATTATACAATAATTGAAAAATGGAAAGTGTAGATATTTCTCTAATAACTTATTATTCTACGTTCCAAGACTACCATACTGTATGAGCAATATGATGTTCCCTCTTCTTCTTCTTTTTCGTTTCTAATAAGTAAATAATAATAGGTTGAACCAAAAAATTGTTTGAACAATTTTAATGCCAACATGTCAGAGGAGAAGATTGTGAGCAGTTTGTGTTCATTAAACATCACAGAAGATTAGCCTTCTGCTAAGAATTAAATGAAACAAAGAGTAATGTGGTCAAAAACCAAAAGCACGTCCTTATTTAGAAGCTCAAGGAATTTCAAACTTATATATATAAATAATCACATGTTTGATGTATCCCTTGATACATCCAAATATTGTTTTTCTTTCATCTTTCACAGTGAAATGCTACCCATTTGCAATAAACAATCAAACCACAAGCAACAAAAATTAAAAAAAAAAAAAAAAAAAAAAACACCAAAAAACAAAAACATCTCTTAGAGAAAGAGGCAGATCAACTAGTCACTGACTCACCTCAATATAAGCTTGTCCCAATTCTGGAATTCTGTTTTCATCAAGTTCTCGATAGTTTCCTCCCCTTTCTATTCATGGTGCCCAGTTAACAAGAAAACTGTAAACACCAAAATTGAAACCTCTTTATAAAGTCTTAAGCTTGCCTGTATTGTGGGAGCCATGGCCTTATCCACCCATTTATCAAACTCCACCCTATCAAAAACCTCCAAACGGAAAAATGCCAACTAAAAACCCATATCAGAAATCCATCTCTAAGAATCAAAAACAAACTTCCCCAAAACTGATTGTGTTGACTCTATGAGTCTGATCCCGTTTTGATTATGACAAAACTAATGTTTCTCATCTGTGCGCTAAGCTTCTTGAACAGGTTTATCCTTGCATGCACTGATGATAGGAACTCAAGCAAGTCATATGGACTATGAAGATCTAGCTTCATTTATGGCATTTGAAGAATCGAAAGAGTGGAGACCTGTTTGCTATTGTACTTGCATTCAATTTTAATTGGTCTATAATAATTTATATGGTATGTAATAATGCATCTGGATGCATGATAGGATTATATGCTCAAGACTGTAAAATGACCTTAGGGCATCCTTCGATCAACCAAAACCGACACCAGATTTTTAGGTTATATGCTCAAAGGCCTTAGGTTGACCATAAAACTCACAATGTTGCATGAAAAAGTCCTCCATAATCTTAGATTTAATTATCATGTGAATAGGTACAATTTTATAAGAAGAATAGGACCGAAATGCACAAGTTGGCATGTTTAGTCGACCGAACCCAACACACAGAAACCCTTCAATCGACCAAACCTCTCCGGGGTCAAAATGCTGACCACTCAATTGACCGTCCTAAAATGTATACCAACGCCCTGGTCGGCCGAATGGACACGTAGTCCCAACGCCCTAATCGACCGAACCTCTATGTTCATTATGACTTGGTCGACCGAAGTTTCTAAAGCTCGATCAACCAAACTTAATCTGGTCAGCCGAACCTCGAAGCTCAAGAATCGCCTCATGTCTGGTCGACCATCCTCTCAATTCAAATTCATAATGTACAAGTTGTCATGTTTGGTCGACCGAACCCAACACACAAAAACCCTTCGGTTAAACGAACATCTCCGGGGTCAAAATGTTAAGCACTCGGTTGACCATCCTAAAATGTATACCAACGCCCTAGTTGACCGAATGGACACGTAGGAAGTCCCAACGCCCTGGTCAACTGAACCTCTATGTTCAATATGACTTAGTCGACTAAAGTTTCTGAAGCTCGATCAACCGAACTCAATCTGGTCGACCGAACCTCAAAGCTCAAGAATCGCCTCATGTCTGGTCAACCATCTTCTTAATTCAAATTCATCTCGGTCGACCGAACTAAGCACCCTTAGTAGACCGAACCTCTCAGGTTGCTCAAATTTTACCGAGGTTATACTGGGTTATTTTTAATTAAACTCAATTAATCTTTTTCCAAAATACCCAGCGTGTCCCCAACGACTATAATTTTGGTCAAGTATATATAGGGCTTCATTTGCAAAGATTAAATGAGATTAGAAAATTCAAGTAGTCAAAAATCCTCTCAAATCTCAAGTGCTCATTTATTCTATACTAAGCCCACTCTCTATTTTGCTATTCCCTTGATAGATCAAGTCTTTAAGAGTGTTCTTGAGTGATTTTAGTAGCTAAGACTCTCCACACTCTATATTGATTGATTATTTTTTTTTTAGAACTCTTGCTAAGGTTTTTCCCCCGATTTAAATAATAAATCTTTGAGTGGCAATACCCTTGTAGTTAGTAAGTCTTTGCATCTTGATTGCAATACTCATCAAACTTGTGGATTTTGATTTGCAAAATATTTTTTACACAAGCTTACACATTTTCAAATATCTCTTGGGCTATTTCCTTTTAAAATCTTATATGAGATATTTTGAATATCATTGTTGAAACACTTTGAAACTTGTGGTTATTGATTTACATTGATTATTTGTTTCCAAGTTTGCTTGGAAATACACTCTAGATCTTAACTATAGATTTACATTAGATTGAGTGTTTAGCACAATATTAAGCACTAAGCATATTTGCTATCATCTATGCTTGCATTATTATCTGGACTGTATTGTTGTACATATCTGCTTGTTTAGAAGCACATTTCTGTGTATACAAAAATTATATTGTTTGTTGTATTCCAAGAATGGGCCTAAAGAGGGAGACTAGCCCTGTTGAATAGTCCCAGATTGACTTAGACCCGGTTACAAAATCTAGGTACACCATCCTGGTAAGGTGCGTTTGTAGGTTGAGGTCAGTCCCGTTAATTTACCTAGTTGTAACTGGTGCCACTCCACCCATGAATTGAGTCTTATAGTAGAATCCTTGTGCTGGTGAGCCAAGACGGGGATGTAGACACTTTGGCTGAACCTCGATAACATATTGTGTGTGCAATTTACATTTTCGTAATTTATTTACCGCACGTGTATGTTTTATTGTGAATGATTTGATTTATAATTGCATAGACAGAACCTAGGTTGCGTAATACTATTGTTAGACTGATTGACCTAGGAAATAATTTTTAAATATCCAATACCTCCCTCCTCCCTCTTGGAATTGCACCAAAGCTAACAGATTGCTTCAGTCGAATCAAACTCTCGAACAAAGGTTGATATGACCTGACAACAATAATAGTGTAATCATGCGTCGCATAATGTCCCTTCTTTTAATATTCCCACTTGATGTAATTCTTTAAAAACCTTATCCAACAAGGTTTAGACTTGCCCTATCCTTTCTCTCCTATCTTTATTTTTTTTCCCTTTTCTATGGCATTTACTGCTACCTCGTAGATTGGGCTCTTTTCCATCATCAAAAGCTAACCACCCTACATTGATCCCTCAAGGCTTGTACTTTGTATTTAAATGATCAACACTTTTCAATAGAATGGTCTAATGCCTCATCATTCTATTCACATTAAGCAATAGGGTCATACCATTTTGGGTAAGGAGGTTGCAATAGTGTTTTTGGTATCAGGGTAACTGACTTTTTATTTACTGCAGGAACAATTTTGTTTCTAAATTTCTTTTCTCCTTAACTCCTTTGGAGATCTTCTTTTTAAAGGCTTGAGCATTCTACTACTTGGAAGTTGACGGCGAGCCCAAAGCAATCATCTATGGTCACATAGTCTAATAGACTACACTAGTTACTTTGGGGTTGAACACTGTGCTATCGCATTAGTCCATCTGACATTATTTTTTCTATAGGGGCGACCTTGTATGGTATACTTCCTCGTCCTTCTTCATGACCCCCTACTCAATACCAGAGTTGCCCATTTGTCCCATCTTGAATGATCCTTTGATTCTTTCCCCAATAGTTACCAAGTTTGCAAAAATTTAGGGAGTGCTTCCAATGAGATGATTGAAGTATGGATCTTTGAGGGTGTTAACAAATAAAAAGATCGCCTCTTTATCCTCAACCGGAGGATGCACTTTTGTTGTTGTTTCCCTTCATCGATAAACAAACTCCTTGAATGAATCATTTGTCTTCTTCTCCATGTTTTGTAGGGTCAGCCTATTACGAGCCCTTTTGATCGCATGTCTAGACTGAGTAATAAAGGCATGAGCCAAATCCTTCTAAATGTGAATTTTTGTACAATCTAGCTAGATGTACCATTTCATGGTTTCTTTGATCAAGTTATCTTGGAAGAAATTTATCATTATTTAAATAAGAACCCATTCTTTGACAATAAATCTTCATATGGGTAACTAGAAACCTAGACCCATTAAACTTTTCAAAATCTAGGACTTTAGAATTTAGTGGTAGAACCACATTAGGCACCAGGAACAAGTCACACACATCTACTGATCCAAATACGTTTGTGCCTTCTATAGCTTGCAAACATTTTTCTAAATATTTATGATTCACCTCAAAGTTATGGGCTCGTTCTCTAGAAATTTCTCCATCTAGCTTTCTTGCTTTAGTGTCGAGAATTATAATTGATGGTGATTGTGTATTTTCATTCCTAGCTTCCTGAATCTTGAAGCTGAATACACCCTTAATGTTGCTGGTATGGATAGGTGTGAACTCGGGCCCTAACCCATTGTCACATTCATTGGCTACGAGAAAGGGTGTCTTTTGACTAGTGGGAACTCTTATGGGAATAAAGAATCATCTTCAGATGCTCGTTTTGGTTGTTGTATGACCTTCCGTTTATTCATAGCAGCGAGCATTTCCATTAACTTGTTCATATGATCTTTAATTTCCTGGACATCTTGTGTAGTGATCCTAAATATATATATATATATATAATTAATTAATATAATATATTAATATAATATAATGTAATATAATAATATTATAATATTATATATGTGATAACCTGCTTAATTTTCACCTTTTTTTTTTTTTTTTTTGCAACCCAATAAAAACCCAGTAGATTATAATCCACCTAGACCCGTGGGTACTAGGGATACATCAGAACACATAACGGAAGCCTAAGCAACAGGAAACATATAATCACAATATCACAAATACGAAAACAGTCATCACAATATCATAAATACCAGAGTCACTATATCCATTGTATTTCAGTATACACATCCCAAAAACAACATCTAGGGACATTTCCCACAAAATCCAACTGTCCCTACTAAAACTTACCCTTCACAAAGGGCAGATCAACAACACTAGATCAGCGGAGCTTTTCCCGCTCTCCTATTAGAGGGTCTTGAAAAGTTTAAAAAATTTGGGATGAGACACCTCTCAGTAAAGGAAATAAACTAATACTAGTGTGTGGCAACATGAGTATTCCATGTTAAACATATACCATACAAAACATATTTAGTAAACCGTTACGTCAAATCTGGGAAAACATATATATCATCAAAACATGGCAGAACATACTACATTTTCATAAACAGATATCATCTCATATAACAATAATACAAAAACAATCCTAATAGGTTAGCTGGCTGTTGTCATGCATTACCCCCACATAACTGGGTTGTGTGGCCCGAAGGTGGGACCTGACAATAGTTGGCCGACCACTGCCAAGTCAAAAGTATAGTTTATAAGTCTGATGGGTCTGCCAGACCTGGTCCGTACACCAGGGGCGCTCACACACTTCTTAAAAATCACATTGACCATCCAATCTCACACCACTCCGTACAACGGCATTAACACAAATATCATGATCATGATGACGATGGGCACATAGCAACGGTACCGTGCAAGTGCTAGCCTAAACCAAGCCAACCAGGTTCTGATATCATATAACGCATACTGAAACTGTGATACATGGATATTTCATATCATTAATTATCAAATCAATTATATCATTTTGCATATATATGTATATCATGAAAATCATCGGCCCGTACGCCAGTATTTCATATTTTACCATAGCTCGGCCCGTATGCCAGTAAATCATATCCATAGCACAGCCCGTACGCTGTCAAATCATTTCCATAGCTCGGCCCATACGCCAACAAATCATACACATAGCACAGCTCGTACGCTGGCAAAATCATTTCCATAGCTCGGCCCGTACGCCGGCAAATCATACACATAGCTCGGCTCGTACGCCGGCAAACATATGTAAAAATCTCTGCCCATACGCTGGTTTTCCCTTATAAAAATCCGTTTCATAATCACATTCCCAGAAAACGGTTATTCGTAACAATTTCTACTCATGCCACACTAAACAGGTTTTTCATATATTTAACATAGCATCATTTTCAGCAGTATTTCCCAACATAATACATATATAAATATATTTATTTTTCTAAAGTCAAATGCTGTAATCATATACATATTTTTCATAAAATACTAGTTTAGTTTATCCTCTTACCTGATTCCAGAAAAGCTCCTAAGAAAATATGTCCCACACCCGCAGGATTCCCTACTCAACACCTTGGAAACAACATTCCCCATAACTAAAGTTCAGTATTTCTACACGTACAACACTTTTTACAACTGTCAAATAGGCAAATACTGAATAGAAAGTCTTACCCTGGATTTGGGATGGTTTCCAACTTAGCCCCACCGACGATCCACTCCGGCAAACTTACAAAGAACTTTCCTAGAAGCATCGTGGTGGATTCAGATCGTCGAACTGGTAGAAAATTGGCCCAAGATCTTAGAGAGAAGAGTAGGAAACCGAATGAGGAGAGAGAGAGAGAAGTTTTGCGCAGGAAAATGACTAAAAAATCATGTTTAATCTTATTTATACTGCAAGATTCGTCGACGTGCCACGTCACCTCGTCGACGAGTCCTGTAGGAAGTTCATCGACGAACTTCAACCCTTGTCGATGAATTTTAGGTTTCCACAAATCCTCTCTCGGCATCTTCTCATCGACGAATCCTATCCTCGTCGACGAGCCCCTCTTATACCCTCGTTAACGAGTCTCCTGTGTTCGTCGACGAGGAGTTGACAAATTTCTTAGGATTATCCCATCCAAAATGCAACGTCGTCAACGAACACGAAGCGTTCATCGATGAAGTCAACTGCCTTTCTTTTATTATTTAAACACCATTATTCTTCGGGTCCTCACATTCTCCCCTCCTTATAAAATTTAGTCCTCAAAATTTACTATTCACATAACTCGTTATCCCTTAACAAGAGAAGGGTCTACTTATTTTATTACTTACCCTCACTTATGGCGAAGGAATACCGTGGTTACATTCCGAGTCCTGGGAAATTACATATACAAAAGAAAAATTCTCTCAAAACTAAAATGTTACACTAATTAAACCATTACATGTACCTGCAAAAGAAATACTACTTAACTACTTAAGTTTCTTGAAATAATTGTGGGTACTTCTACTTCATCTACTCCTCGGACTCCAAAGAAACCTCTTCAACTGTATGATTCCTTCACAAAACTTTTACCTAAGGAATCTCCTTGTTACGTAACTCCTGTACTTTCCTATCCAGAATCTACACTGGTACCTCCTTATACACCAGTGAATCACTGAGCTCTAATTTACCATAACTGATGATATGAGAAGGATCTGAGATGTATCTCCTCAACATAGCAGCATGGAATACGTCGTGGATCCTGGACAACACAGGTGGCAAAGCTAGCCTGTAGGCTACCGGTCCCACTTTATATAGAATATCAAATGGACCGATAAACCTAAGACTAAGTTTACCTTTTTTCCCAAATCACATAACCCCTTTCAACGGAGCTATCTTCAAAAACACACGATTACCCACATCAAAATCCAGATTCTTGAGGTGATTATCAGCATAACTTTTCTGTCGGCTCTGAGTTGCACTGATTCTGTCTCTGATAAGTTGAACCTTATCACACGCTTGCTGTACAAGCTCTGGCCCCACTACTCGCCGCTCACCCACTTCATCCTAAAATAAAGGAGAACGACATATCCTACCATATAGAGCCTCAAATGGTGTCATGCCAATGCTAGTTTGATAACTGTTATTATACGCAAATTCTACCAATGGAATGAACTGAGTCCAACTACCCCAAAAATCTAATACACATGCTCGAAGCATAACTTCTAATATTTTTATCGTCCTCTCAGTCTGCCCATCTGATTGAGGATGGAATGTTGTACTAAAAGACAACTGAGACCCTAGTGCTTCCTGCGGACTCTTCCAAAAATGTGACGTAAAACGTGGGTCTCGATCTGACACAATCGATACTGGAACTCCATGAGAATGAACTATCTTCTGAATGTAGATCTCCGCTAAAAATTTAAGGGAGTAGCTAATCTTGATAGGTAAAAAGTGGGCGGTCTTAGTCAAACGATCAACAATCACTCAGATGGCATTCTAGCCATGTAACGCCGTCGGCGGTCCTGACACGAAGTCCATGGATATATGATCTCACTTCCACTTTAGGATAAATAACGGTTGCAACTGCCCCGTCGACCTCTTGTGCTCAGCCTTTACCTTCTAGCATGTCAGACACTGCGCTACATACTCAGCAATCTCCCTCTTCATACCACTCCACTAGTACGATTCTCGCAGATTCTTATACATCTTCATATTGCCGGAATGAACTGTATACAAAGATCTATGAGCCTCCTTCAAAATGGTCCTCCTGATATCCACATCGACAGGAACACATAATCTGGTACGGAACCGTAAAGCTCCATCATCTGTAATACTGAATTCCTCCCCCTGACCACTCTGTACTCTGTCTATCACCTCTGTTAATTCTGGCTTCTGAGCGGCTTTAATTCTTTCCTATATATTAGGATGCACCACTAAGCTGGCAACACACATTGGAGGATCACTCTCTACCAACTCTATGTTGAGTCTCTCCAGATCCATCATGATCGGATACTAGATCTCCATAGTTGCCAATACTGATTCCCTAGACTTCCTGCTCAACGCATCAGCTACCACGTTTGCTTTCCCTAGGTGATAACTAATGGTAAAATTAAAATCCTTAATTAGCTCCAACCACCTTCTCTGCCTCATATTTAGTTCCTTTTGAGTGAAAAAGTACTTCAAACTTTTATGGTCAGAGAATATCTCACACCGCTCGCCGTACATGTAATGCCACCAAATCTTCAAGGCGTGTACTGCAACAGCCAATTCAAGATCATATGTAGGGTAGTTCTTTTCATATTCTTTCAACTATCTGGAAGCATATGCCACTACCCTGTCATGTTGTATCAATACACAGCCAAGTCCCTTCAAGGACGCATCACTGTAAATGACATACCTCTCACCCCCTGACGGAATGACCAATACTAGTGCTGTGACTAGCCTCTGCTTCAATTCTTGAAAACTTTGCTCACAGCTGTTGTCCCATTCAAATCTAGCATTCTTCCTAGTCAGTCGTTTCAGAGGCCCTGATAAAGCTGAGAATCCCTCAACAAAATGACGGTAATATCCAGCTAACCCCAAGAAACTCTTGACCTCTTGGACATTTCTCAGTCTAGCCCAATTCACTACGACCTCAACCTTATTAGGATCCATTGAAATATCGTCTCCAGATACAACATGCCTTAAGAACACGACCTTCTCACGCCAGAATTCACATTTACTGAACTCGGCGTACAACTTCTTTTCCTGAAATGTCTGTAGAACTTGCCTCAAGTGCATTTCATGCTCCTCATAGCTCCTCGAATAGACCAATACATCATCAATAAAAACAACAACAAATTGGCCTAGATATAAATGAAAAATCCTATTCATCAAATCCATAAATATAGTAGGAGCATTTGTCAAACCAAATGGCATAACAAGAAACTCGTAATGCCCGTACCTAGTCCTAAAGGTCGTCTTTGAGACCTCTTCTGCTTTCACTTTCACTTCATAATAGCCAGATCTGAGGTCAATCTTCGAATACACCCGTGTACCCTAGAGCTAGTCAAACAAATCGTCGATACGGGGTAGAGGATACTTGTTCTTGATTGACACTTTATTTATCTCCCTATAGTCTATACTCATCCTCATAGTCCTGTCTTTCTTCTTCACAATTAGAACTAGAGCTCCCCACGGAGATACACTGGGTCGTATGAAGCCCTTATTAGGAAGATCTTGCAACTGATCCTTCAATTCTTCCAACTCCGCTGGCGCCATCCGGTAAGGTACTTTAAAATTCAGTGCTGTACTGGGAAGTAGATCAATAGGGAGATCTACCTCACGATCGGGTGGCAAGCCTAGTAACTCATCTGGAAAAATATCTGTAAATTCCTTTACTACATTCATGCTAGCAAGTTTCAATTCATTCTTTGTCATCTCCTTCACAACTGTCACAAACTCCTGACAACCACTCAGCAGTAGTCTCTTGGCCTGCATAGCTGAAACTAGCTAAGACAGGGATTGCACCTGCGATCCTACAAACCTAAATTCTGCTTTCCCCGGAGGTCTGAATATTACTTCCCGTGCTCAGCAATCTATGCTGGCAAAATTAGCTGCTAGCCAATCCATGCCAAATATAATATCAAACTCGTGCATGTCCGGTACTTTCAAATCAGCAGACAAAGTCTTCCCTTGGATAACAACTGGACAACCCCGGAGTATTTTACTACATCTTACTACAGATCCAGTCGGTGTAGACACTAACAGTTCGGTATTCAACAACTGTGTTTCTGCCCCACACATCCCGAAGACACGAATGAGTGCGTAGCTCCTGAATCAAACAATTCAATAACTTTAAAAGAAAGCATAATAACCATACCTATCACCATGTCACCTGCCATCTCAGCCTCACCCGGCGTCAAAGTAAACACCCTGATTGGAGCCGTATTCCACTGCTAGCCCCTACGTGGTGCCTAATAACCTCCCCGATATGGTCTGAGAGCTGGAACTACATCTAGTGGGGTAGGAAATTTTCACACCATTGGCCCCGATCTACCACAGCAATAGCACACCACCCCTCTTGCTCGACACTCTCCCTAGTGTTTCCTACCACAAGTATGACATACTAGAGGACCCTGCCCTGCTTGCACCTCGCGTCCTCCTGTCTCTTGCCTCCGCCCTCTACCATGATGTCCTCTCCTCCACTGATTGTGTTTAAGACCCTGCTGGTAGCTCATAGATGCAAATTTCTTCCTCTCTCCCTGCTCCTATGCATTGAGACGCTCACCAATCTCTGCCAAGGCTACCTTGTCGACTAACTCAGCAAAGTCCTGGATCCACAACACCACCACCTGCTTGAATATACTCCACTCCAAGCCTCTCTCAAACTGCCTCGCCTTCTTCACTTCATCAGGAACAATATATGGGGCAAAACGAGAGAGCTTGATGAAACACGCCACATACTATTGGACGGATAGCTGTCCCTGCTTCAGACTTAGGAATTCTTCTACTTTAGCCTCCCTAACGGTAGCTAGAAAATATCTACCGTTGAACAACTCCTTAAACTAATCCCATGTCATGGCTATCGGAGTCACCCTTTACTGCTCCAATAGTCTCACCGCAGTCCACCACCTCTCGGCCTCTCCTGTCAGTCTATATGTAGTGAAGAGAACCTTATGTTCCTCCGTACACTGCAACAGAGCCAAAACTTTCTCGGTCTCCTACATCCAGTTCTTAGCGGCTGCAGGATCAACTCCACTTGAGAACGCGGGAGGATTCATCTTCGTAAACTTCTCGATAGTGAACCCATGGCCAACTAACGGACCACTCTGCTCCTTCGAGCTCCTAGCAATCTCAGCCATAACCTGCTGAGCCACCCTACGTAATACCGCGTCAGAGTCGGTCCTAGCTGCACTTGATGGCCCTGCTCCATCACTATCACACGCATGGGCACTACTTCCTCCTAGATCCATCCTGAAAACAACAAACGCAACTTAGAAATTCTATCCTTATAACTTACCCACCTAACCTCACCACATATCTTAACATTCTCAACTTAGTCCTAATCCCCAGTTTTACCTTCTAGGAACACAACCCAACAATAGCTTACTATGGTTTTCCTGAAATTGTCACCTCAGGAAAAACACAGATATTACGACGGAAGTCCTACCTCTAAACTGTAGAACAAAACTTCAAATCATGTCCTATGCTCTGGTATTGTTTTCGCTACATTCTAAAGTCTACAGAACCTAGCAACCTAGGCTCTAATACCAAACTGTGATGACCTGCTTAATTTTCACATTTCTTTTTTTTTTTTTTTTTCCAACACAATAAAACCCAGCAGATCATAATCCACCAAGACTCGTGGGTACCAGGGATACATCAAAACACATAATGGAAGCCTAAGTAGCAGGAAACATACAATCACAATATCATAAATACGAAAACATCCATCACAATACCATAAATACCAGAGTCACTATATCCACTATATTTTAGTATACACATCCCAAAAACAAGATCTAGGGACATTTCCCACAAAATCCAACTGTCCCTACTAAAACTTACCCTTTAAAGAGGCCATATCAACAGCACTAGATCAGCAAGGCTTTTCCCGCTCTCCTATCAGGGGCTCTTGAAAAGTTTATAAAATTTGGGGTGAAACACCTCTCAATAAGGGAAATAAACTAATACTAGTGTGTGGCAACATGAGTATTCCGTGTTATACATATACCATACAAAACATATTTAGTAAACTGTTATATCAATTCTGGGAAAACATATATATCATCAAAGCATGACAGAACATACTACATTTTCATAAACAGATATCATCTCATATAATAATTATACGAAAACAATCTTAGTAGGTTAGCTGGCTATTGTCATGTATTACCCCCACATGACTGGGTTGTGTGGCCCAAAGGTGGGACCTGACAATGGTTGGCTGACCACTGCCAAGTCAAAAGTATAGTCTGTAAGTTTGATGGGTCTGCCAGACCTAGTCCGTACATCAGGGGTGCTCACACACTTCTTAAAAACCACATCGGTCATCCAATCTCACAACACTCCGTACAGCGGCGTTAACACAAATATCATGATCATGATGACCATGGACACACAACAACACTACCGTGTAAGTGCTAGCCTAAATCAAGCCAACTAGGTTCTGATATCATATAACATATACTGAAATTTTGATACTTGGATATTTCATATCATTAATTATCAAATCAAATATATCATTTTGCATATATACGTATATCATGAAAATCATCGGCCCGTACGCTGGTATTTCATATTTTACCATAGCTCAACCCGTACTCCGGCAAATCATATCCATAGCACAGCCCATACGCTGGCAAATCATTTCCATAGCTCGGCCCATATTTCGGCAAATCATACACATAGCACAGCCCGTACGCTCGCAAAATCATTTCCCTCGGCCCGTACGCTGGCAAATCATACACATAGCTTGGCCCGTACATCGGCAAACATATGTAAAAATCTCGACCCGTACACCGATTTATCATTATAAAAATCTGTATCATAATCACATTCCTAGAAAACAGTATTTCATAACAATTTCTACTCATGCCACACTAAACAGGTTTTTCATATATTTAACATACCCTCATTTTTAGTAGTATTTCCCAACATAATACATATATAAATATATTTATTTTGCTAAAGTCAAATGTTGTAATCATATACATATTTTTCATAAAATACTAGCTTAGTTTATCCCCTTACCTGATTCCTGAAAAGCCCCTAAGAAAATCTATCTCGCATCCGCAGGGTTCCCCACTGAACACCTTAGAAACAACATTCCCCAGAACTAAAGTTCAGTATTTCTACGCGTACAACGCTTTCTACAACTGTCAAGTAGGCAAATACTGTGTAGAAAGTCTTACCCTAGATTTGGGATTGTTTCCAACTCAGCCCCACCGACGATCCGCTCCAGCAGACTTGCAGAGAACTTTCCTAAGAGCATCGTGGTGACTTCAAATCATCGAACTGGCAGAAAATTGGGCTGAGATCTTAGAGAAAAGGGTAGGGAACCCCATGAAGAGAGAGAGAGAGAGAGAGAGAGAGAGAGAGAGAGAGAAAGAGAAGTTCTGCACAGAAAAATGACTGAAAAATCACGTTTAACCCTATTTATACTGCGGGATTCGTCAACGAGTCACGTCACCTCGTCAATGATTCCTGTAGGAAGTTCCTCGACAAACTTCAACTCTCGTCGACGAATTTCAGGTTTCCACAAATCCTCTCTCGGTATTTTCCCGTCGACGAATCCTGTCCTCGTCGGCGAATCATGTCCTCATCAACAAGGAGCTAAAAAATTCCTCGGGATTATCCCATCCAAAATGCAACATCGTCGATGAATGCTTTGTCGACTGCCTCCTTATGTTCCTGTTTCCATTTCCCTTTTCTTTTATTATTTGAACACCATTATTCTTTGGGTCGTTACAATATACATACATACATACATACATACATACATACATACATACATACATACATATATCTACATACATACATACATATATCTATATATATATATATATATATATATGTATGTATGTATGTATGTATGTATGTATATAATATTATAATATTATTATATTACATTATATTATATTAATTAATTAATTATATATATATAATGTAATATAATAATATTATAGTATTATATACATACATACATACATACATACATACATACATACATACATACATACATATATATATATATATATATGTTGGCCTTACAAGGCTTAATATCCTATTTTGATGGTAACAAACAAGTAAAACTTAACATATTTGGTTAAGTGTTGTTATTTTCAGGACTAAATGAAGAATGCAAGGTTAAAGAGTTCATGAGAGCTTGTACCTCAGATAAGGATGATTATATCATGTTTGAAGCATGGATTTAAAGATAAAGCCTGGAGATCCTGAAGATCATGAGAGTATGAGGATTAAAGAGAAGTTGAATAAAGCTCAAAGTTCAATGAAGCTCAAAAGTATGAAAAAGTTCAATGAAACTCGAAGTTTGAAAGATCAGAGATTAGCGTAGAAGACAAAGAGAACTCAAAAGCAACAAAAAGTCAAATGAGTCTTTAGGACAAGTCTTTGTAAATACTTCAAGAATGGTTCAAATATGTTTTTCATTTTGAAGCTCATTAGGCAAAGACACTTAGAAATTAGAAGTTTTAAAATCTTGGAACATGGTTTTCAAAAGTTAAAACAAGTTAATACTCCAAGAATAACTAAGCAAAAATGAGAGAGATAAAAATTCTTTTAAAAGAAGATAAGTCTGCTGACAGATGATTGTCTGTCACAAGATAGACGAGTGGCATATTTTTTGTAAGATTTAAACACAAGTCAGAAGCCTGACAGATGACTGTCAAGCAATTGACAAACGATTGCCAGTGACCAATGAGTCATCTGTGTGTGTTCTGACGGCCGACTACCAACCTTCTGTGTGTGTTGAAAAATAAATTTGTTAAGTGACAGACGGCTGCCACCAAGAGAATTGCCGACTGCCACTATGAGAATAGTCGACTGCCACCTTTCTGTTTGCGAAAATATGTATGATATACATGGACAGACGACTGCCAGTGACTTCACAGTCGTCTGGCTCGCGGCATATTTTAAAATTTCCAACAGGCATATTTTTGAAATTTAAATTATTTGAAGCTCAAATTAATTTACAACTTGGACCCTACTCCAAGTAAACTTGGGGAACAAGCTAAATCACTTTCTACATCTATAAATACCCTCAAGTTCCATTGAATAAAGTACCAACACCAAGAGAGATTAAGAAATCAATTCAACACTCATATTTCTCTCAAGCATTCTGAAATTCTGAAAGTACTCTATTGCTCACATCTTGCACAAAGTTGCTAAAAGTCTTGCTGATTCTCACTGAGATTGTGCTTCAATTACTACTTCTTTCATCTATTGAAAGAATCATACGGTGATACAACTCTAGAGCTTCAATCTGAATTCCATATTATAAATTTTATTGAAGTATATTATTGTGTTGTAACTATTGTACTAATCAGCTCTTTGTGAAAGCATATTCTTTGTACACATAATTTGTTTATGTTTCACGTAGATTGATGATTCCAAGGGTTGTTTGGATCATTGGCTAAGCAAGGGAATATTGCTTAGAGAGGTAGGCTCTAGGATAAGTAAGGAGTGACCGAACGAGGGGACATCGTTTGGAGAAGGTGGGCTCTAGCCTTAACCAAGGAGTGTTGTAAAGGTTTGTTCCGCTCGTTAAAGGAATAGTTTTAGTGAAATATTTGGTGGTTTTCCAAAGGCAAGGACGTAGGTTGGGTATAAGCCGAACCTCGTAAAAATCCTTATGTCACTCTCTCTTTCCCTTACTCTTTATTTTCAGTATATTTAAAATGCGTTGATGGTTTAATTGATAATCATATATACTACGTAATATAGAAATCAAGTAAACTTGAAGTCTAATTTTGATTTGGGTTGCGGAAACCGAAAGGAAGCACGTTGGTTATACCATATCTTGCAGAAATCATATGGGAGTACGTTACTTGGTTAACAGTCCAAGGATAAATTAATTGAGAGTTTAGTTGAGTTTTGAATATTGAGAAGAGTGTAGATATTGTGTTGATTGGGTGTTATATTGCACATCATAGTGAAGAAGCAAAACCATCAATACAGGGTTTTATATCAACAAGTACAAATTTCATATATACAGAGCTTATATAAACAAACAAACTATTCTAAGTGCTTACATTGCCAAAGTGGTGTATGTGTCAATTTTGGTTTGGTTGTTTACTTTCAATTTGTGATTGATTGGATTGGATGATTACTTACTTGAATGTTTTGAATGATTGTGTTGTTGTGGATTGAATTGAGAAATAAGCTTTTGCTGAAAGTCTGAAAAATCAACAAGTTAAGAATTGGTTAAAAAGAAGTGTAAGGATTCTTAAAAGGAATTAAAAGAAATTTTTAAAATCCAATTCACCCCCCCCCCCTCTTGGGACTACACCTTGCTTTTCAATATATGTATAAGTAAGGAAGTCTCATGAACATTCAGGAGACCAAAACAATTTGTCAATCCCCACCCCCCCCCCCCCCCCGCTCTATGGATGTGAAGCACTCTCTCTTTCTCTCCTTCTCTCTCTAGCTTTCTCCTCCATCTCTCCGCCAAATTGAAAAACAAACACCATTTTCAGGTCCCAGTTCTGCTCCTAAACGTTTTAACTAGAGTGATTTCATCATTTGGACATCGTAGGCACCACTCCAAGGTTAAGGTAAGGGGAATAAATTATGTCAGGTTTTTGTTTTAAAAATTTAACCAATTAAATTTGAGTATATGATTTAGGGAATATTTTTTTTTGAATTAAATTAAAACTGCAGGGATTTGATGAGATCGGGTTTTTTGGAATATTTTTGGGATTAAATTAAACTACCAGGATTTGATCAGTTGGGTTTTGGGGAATATTTTTGGGATTAAATTAAACTTCAAGGATTTGATTATATTAGATTTTTGGGAATATTTTGGAATTAATTCAAACTGCAGGGATTTGATTATGTCGGCCTTTTGGGCTTTAATGGAATTAAATTAAATAGGTGAAATTGATCATACCCGTATTTTTATTTAAATTTACTGAATATATGTTTGTGAAAATTTGTTAGGTACTTTATGAAATTATAATTATTATATAAATTATGTGGCATGAGAATGATTTATTTGTTTTTATTGTATAATTAAACCAGTTGAAATTTTTATGGTATTATATGGCAAGAGTGGTGGTATTATACCGATTTCTAGAATTTTTGGGAATCATGCGGATATTCTAGATATGACGGTTTTATACGGATTTATGAATATGATAGGTTTTATACTGATTTGTGAATATGACAATTTTATACTAAATTATGAAAATGAGATCATGTTATTATTTTTATTATATAAATTGTATTATATGGTATAAGAAACCTGATGGACCAAATATGTAAAGGAAGTTCGGTACCATAGTTAGTAAGATATATCAGTGAAACCACACTATTCGAAGAGTGTTGGTAATTGGATAGTCGATTTGGCCAGAGAAGAGTAGTGTACCCTCTCGGTATACGGGCCAGCATGGGGTTGTACCCTCCTGGTATACGGGTCAGCATGAGGTTGTACCCTCCCAGTATGTGGGCTAGCATGGGGTTGTACCCTCCTGATATATGAGCCAGCATGGGGTAGGCAAATCGTACTTACAAATATATTATGTTGACTTAGCCTGGTGGTAGGCCAACCAAGGCTAAATCCAATCTTCAGACTGCACAATCCGATCATGTGGGGTTAATACATGATGTTATATGATTGTCCATTCAAGGAGGTTCTTTTATGCATATATGTAACTTAATGTAAATAGAAAAATTTATTGAACCAAAGCATGTTTTGAAAAGAGAACATGTGTTTTCAAATATATTTATATATATAGGTGTGAGTACAGTTTTACTTGATTTCTCAGTCAAGGTTAATTAAGTAATGGATGTTTTCTTGCTACACTAAAACACAAGCTGTTATACATTGATAATAATCTACTCCGTCTTTCTGAGAAGTGTCTCACTCCAATAATTCTAACATTTCAAGGAATACAAGGAACCAAGCCTAGAGAGCTCCGGACAGGACTAGTTAGTGTTGGTTTAAAGTAAGGACATGTGAGACACTGGCATGTATATATACGTTTTGTTATTTGGGGTGTAATATGAACGCTTGGGGATACATGTGTAATTATGGTGGTATTAGAACTCTGGTATAGTATTTAAGGTATAGTATATAAATATTTTCCACTGCCTTGATTTTAAATTGAGTTATGGACAAGTGTACCCGATACCCCACTTCGGGTTCGGGTCATTATAATTATAGTATCAGAGATATATGTATGGAGAATAGCACCCTGGGCCCCACCGGGTTCGAGGCGTTACATCTTGACTGACTTCTTCATGGCTCTGCTTAAGTCCTAACATTCAACTTTTCAGATGTTCTTCCATAATTCTGAGTCCTCGCCAAGTATTATAAGGATTCAAGGAAACTACTTTGTTTTGCTTAATCTTGTAATCCTAGGATTGTAACTGAACTCAATTGTCTTCCTAGTAGTGTAACCTTGACCAACCTCTTCAGTAGGAAATTGGATAATGTAAGCAAGGTCCCCATTGAAAATACTTATAATGGAAATGTACGTACGGTGGTGCATAAAATTCATGAATTCTTATGAATACAATGCAACCTAAAACCATCACTTTGCCAAATTTCTTTAAAGAAACCCAAACACACGGCATATTTTCATTACACCAGATTTGATAAAAAAAAATACCTAAGGATTATTCTTGCTTCTTTCTGTTGGGGATGTGGCACATATTTAGAGTGGATCACATGCACCGAAGAAAGCTATGTGAAGCGAGGGTCCAAGAGACAGAAGCAAAGTGCAGCCATGGAGGGCAAACCATCAACAGTTTAAGGCCTAACCATTAAGGGTTTCTGGAAGTAGCCGCAAAGTTTTTTCCTTTTGCTCCAAACCGTCAACGATTTTCGTCAGCGCAGATCACGTAAATTCAAATTGGGGGCTTGTAAATTGAGCTTGTCAAAGGGATTTCCTCCGAGGATTGCTACGGAAGTGTTTTAGATAAACTATAGGTCTTTCGTAGGCATTATATTTTTATATAAACATCATTATGTAACCCTATTGGAAGGTGAGACAGTGATCATAGTGAAAACCAAAGTACTGCTCCTGTGGACATAGGCAATTGTCGAACCACGTAAATCTTGTGCGTTCTAGTTGTGTTTTTTATTCTTCTTATTATTGTTTGCTTTCTTCTTGAGTATATTTCATCATCGAGCGATTGTATCGGTGGTTATTGATTGATTCATGTGTGATTGTGTGCTTCCACTGCACGTATCCGGTAAACGAACAACAACAAGTGGTTTTAGAGCTATTTATTCAACAATAGCTAGTGTCTCTTCAATTAAGTTCGATGTAAACAAGTTCAATGGAACTGGTAATTTTGAGCTTTGGCAATGAAAGGGTGAAAGATTTACTAGTGTGGCAAGGGATGGTAAAGGCTTTGTACAGAAAGAAGCCAGACGACATGAACAATGCAAGTTAGAAGGATCTTGAAGCAAAGGCGATTTCCAAGATCAGGTTATGTCTTGCTGATGATGTGATGTATCACGTCATGGATAAGGACTCACTGATTGTGGTTTGGCTGAAACTAGAGCGCTGATACATATCCAAGTCAATTTCGAACAAGATGTATCTTAAGCAAAAGCTTTATTGTGTTAAGATGGCGGAAGGTTCAGACTTGACTCAACATATCAACACATTTAATCATATCAGTAGTGATCTGGGGCGAGTTGATGTGAAGTTTGAGGAGGAGGAAAAAACGGTGATGTTGCTGACTTCCCTACCTACATCATGAGTGCATTGCTGGGGTTCCATCAAAGGAAGTAGGCCAACAATGAGGGTTCACTTGGTGAAGGGCTCGTGGAAAAGGGTAATCAGGATCCTGGAAGAAGCAAGTCCTGGAGTGGATCGAGTGGCAACAAAACTCAGTCTAGGAGGAAAAAGGATGTTCTCTATTTTAAGTGTGGGAAACTAGGACATATAAAACCGAAATGTCCAAAGTGGGAGAAGGGAAAGGCAAAAACTCAAGCGGGTTCGTTAAGATCTATGAATGTAGTTGAAAAATGGGACTTAAGGAGCAATGATGGTGAGATGCTTACTGCTTCATCAATTTCAAAACACCTCACGGGTTCTTGGATCCTAGACTCGAGATGTTCTTTTCACATGACGCCCAATAAAGTCTGGTTCACCACTTACAGATTGGTTAGTCCTAATTCAATTATGATGGAAAACGGTGCAATTTGCAAAGTTATCAGAATGGGGGATATCAAGATCAATATGTATGATGGTGTGGTAAGGACGTTGTCCAGGGTAATACATGTACCCGATCTACGAAAGAACGTGATATCATTGGGTGCTTTGGATTGTGACGGGTATAATTACAACTATAAAGGTGGAATGATGATGGTGTGTGATGGTGCATTGATGGTGATGAAGGTACAGAGGATAGTAGGGAATCTCTATGCAGTACTACAGGCTAAAATAGTTGTAGGTGGAGCTACAGTTGAGAGTTCTGAGTCAGGAAATACTAGTTTATGTAATGTAACCACACACAAAACGGCTGGTATTCTTAACTACATTGGTGTAGATGTTTGGGGACCAGTGAAGGCAGCATCATGGGTTGGACATGGGTATTTCATGAGGTTATCATGAAAGGTCTGGGGATATCTCATATGGCACAAGTTGGAGTTGTTTGCCGGGTGTAACTTGTGGCTGAGGTGGAGTACCAAACCAAGAAAGAGTTCCTCAAGTCAGATATTGGTGCTAAGTATGCTGGTGTTCAAGGAGTTTTGTGAGCAGGATATGGTGTATGCAAGGCTTTCAAGGGACTTCTTGGTGAAGTCGGTGAGTATGACATGTTTCTCGGTTAATTTATCGCCAAAGGAATCACTAGATGGAAGAGTTACAAGAAAGGCTTGGACTGGTTATGCAATAGACTTTGGAGGTCCAACTATGCACTTTTCTAGTGAGGTGGGATCCAAGGTTAGTGTTATGTTTGGATAGTGCATATTTCTGGTATATAATAAATATAGGTTCAAGTTGGGTAATACAATGGCAAACAAGGTGGCGATTGGTGCAGACATGGCTTTGGGTGTTAAAGCCATGGGACAGCGTTCTCAGGTAGATGATGAGAAACGAGTGCCAAAAAGCTGCAGTAGCAACAAAGAGCATGTTATGCAGGTGAAGTTGGAGACTCAGGGTAGGAGTGCAAGGAGTTCTAACTTAGGAGACTTGTAGTATCATAGGATAAACTGGAGCAGAAAGGAGATTGTGATGTAGGTGGAGTATCAGACTCATGGCAGAAATGCAAAGAGTTTAAACTTGGGAGACCAACAGGATCACAATGGGCTCAGAGGCATTATTAGATCACCGCCTAGGTGTGATTTGATGTCTTATGCAACCATTACTACCAGGGAGGATCCTACTACCTTACAAAAGGTAGTGCACGGCCAGTAGATGGTGGATAGGTGTCATGGTGGAGGAGGTGAAGTCATTGTATAAAAATTAGACGTGGGGGTTGGTGGAGCTCCCAAGTAGGAGAGGGAGATAGAATGCAAGTGGGCAATTATTCTGTTGTTTTATGTGAGTGACATATCAATTTTTGGGAAGGTTCTGACTGAAGTAAATCAATTAGGGACTCAGTTGAGAAGGGAATTTGACATGGAGGCTTTGGATGTGGCCAAGAGGATTCTTGGGTTAAAGATTCGCAAGTATAAAGTTACGGGGAGATTGGGATTATCTCAGGGTGGCTTTGTGGTTATAGCCACAAGGAAATGGTGGTAATCTCAGGGTGTTACGCTGGTGGCTAATCAAAGTGAACAGTTTACCACTCAGTACTCAAGGATGGACGGTGATGTTAGGGATATGTCAAAGGTTTCCTACACCAGTGCAGTGGGGTACTTCAGCGGGCAACAGAGTGATCTGTCAGTTGTGAGGTTCGTGGATGCATACCACACAGGGTACTTGGATGATAGAAAACCTACAATGGGGTTTATTATGGGAAGACCTAATTATTGTAAGTTCAGGGTAAAGTCTCAGGTTGCACTAGTTACAACT
Organism: Malania oleifera; assembly: GCF_029873635.1. Classification (NCBI taxonomy): domain Eukaryota; kingdom Viridiplantae; phylum Streptophyta; class Magnoliopsida; order Santalales; family Ximeniaceae; genus Malania; species Malania oleifera. The sequence goes on from NC_080417.1 coordinate 12,661,940, forward strand.
AGATCGGAGTACTTGGCAATGGCTGAAGCTACCAAGGCAAGGAGCTGGGTGTTTTGTTAGGTGGAGTTCCTATTACCACGGACAAGTTCAAGCGTTGCTTGGACTTAGTTTACGTCTCTAAGTGTTAGACAAAAGGCAGTCCCAATCTACTAGTCTAGGTAGAGCAGCGGTGTTATGCTTTCATATTTTTCCTTAGTGGTGCATATTCGCCAAGGTGGAGATTTTTGCGAATGTGGCTCATAGTTTGAGTGGAACGCATGCACCGAAAAAAAGCATGATGAAGTGAGGAACAAAAGGATAAGGATGTAGGAGGTAAACCATTGACGGTTTCATGCAGTGCTACAGGGAATTCTTCTTGGCCTCAAACCATGGATGGTTGCTCTAAACCGTCGACAGTTATGCTCATGAAAGTCACGGATTTTTGAATTGGAGATCAGTAGATTGGGATTTTTTGGAGGATTTTCCTATGTGGGATTGCTATAGAAGTGTTTTAGATATAGTAGAAGTCTTTTGTATGCATAAGATTAGTATTTAATCATATTATGTAACCCTAATTTGATAACCTTGGTGTAAGCTTCATTGTGATAGTAAAAAACAATCGCTGCTCTCGTGGACGTAGGCAAGTTTCCAAACCACGTAAATTCTTGTGTCTTTGATTGTTGCTTTTGTTTATTCTCATTGTTAAGGGATTACTTGTTTAGTATGGTTCATCATTGAGTGCTTGTCTTGCTTGTTCCATTAATTGTTTAGTGAGTTTGTGTGAGGTATTCTGCTGCACACACTCGGCACTAACAATTGGTGTCAAAGCGCTGATTATTTTCATCCAAGAATCGGTATGAGAGCAACCAACATACTCCAAGGAATTATTTGGATGCTTAAGTTAGGAAATTGGAAAGACTTGGAGGTTGCAACCGTACGAAAGTTGATTAAAGTGAGATGACTTACATATTCTTGGAATGATCCTTTCATAGCCATATGAGTTCTTTCTCATTTATGTCTCATTAATGTGAAATCAATGAGATACGGTGAGTTACTATTACCCTGTGGTGTTTTTATTAGGGGAAATTGAATGTGAGATTATTTTCCTATATCACATTAATTGGTGTTATTAATAGCCTTTAAGTCTTGATATCGGTCATTCTCTTTTCAATCCCTTGTAAGTCAATGCTAGTATGTTATGCAGAGACCCGAAAAATAATAACAATTAAATAATAGAGAGAAAGGAAAATTCACAAGGGACAAAGCAGGGTTGATCGACGAACTCCCTTATATGGTTCGTGGATGAATCCCAGTGTTTCATTGATAAAGAGATACCGATGGGGGGGGAATTCAGACCCTTTGGTTCGTCAACGAGCTCATCACCTTCATCGATGAATTCCCTTCTTCAGTTCATCGACTAGTCCACGTGTCTCGTCGATGAAGCCACGTGGCAGTAGTCTATATATATATATATATATATATATGCAAAATTAGATTTTCAGTGAGATTTCTTCTTCTCTCTCTTTCTCTCTCTACCTACAGTCTCTCGACCTTCTCTCTAAGATCCCGACCCCTTTTTTCCTCAAATCAATTATTAGAAGCTACCATGATGATCCTAGGGAGATTCTTCACAACTTAGTCGGAGCAGAATTTTGTTTTGAGAAGTTTATGCATCATCCCAAAATCAAGGTAAGTAGGTTATTTTAGGGTTTATATAGTTAGTAGGGTTTTCTGAACCAAGATTTTGTGTTAGATGGAAATATACTGGAATCTGAGTTGATTAAATTAAGGTGTTTTGATTTTAGGGTTTGGGTTTTCGAGCACCACAGGCATAGGTTGAGGAGCCCAGTAGGTGTTTACTCACGAACTCAGGTAATGTTGACAAATAATTAGTAGTTTAGAATTTTATGGATAAATAAATACGTGAGCCTGGGGAAGGTTAGTATAGTTATCATTCTGGGTTGTGTTGATTGATTTGGGAAAAATATAATTTTAGGGATTTGAGCTTCAAACGCTGCAGGGGTGTAGATTTAGAGCTTAGTCGGCTTCATAGGAATCAGGTAAGGGAAATATGTTATACTAGTAATTTTATGAATTTTTACCAGTAAAATATATGTATTTTGGGATATGAATTCTAGATGTTTAAAGGTATGAAATTATATGTTTTCAAGATAATTCCTTAGATCATAAATTTTCTTTATTATCAGGAAAATATGGGTTTCGGTATATGGGTTTTATTCATTTAATTATGTGGCATAAGTAAATATCAGTTCAATACAGAATTTGCACAACTTTCATAGTATCATGATTTTCAATATATATGTAAAAAAATATGTTTTACAAAATTTACAGAATCATGATTTATAGTATACCCACAGAAAGATAATTTACAACATTTTCAGAATACCATGATATTCAAATTACAAAACCATAATGTTCAGATATTACAGTTTATTCAGATCAGATATTACAATTTATTCAGATCGGCTTTTACAGTGTTATGGTTATTACAGTTGAAACAAAATCATGGTAAAACAGTAAGATATATTTATATATTAATATTCTACAGTTTCAAACTCTAATGGATCAGATCAGATTTCGGAGCACGATACCATAGCTATTTCAGTTCAGAGTGCAACCACATATCTCAGATAATGTGTGGATTTTATAAGTAGTCGACCATGACTTGGGAGAGATTGCAGGCTCCCTAGTAGTCTAAGTTGAGGCGGCCAATCTAACGACAAAGGTTTCAGTTGACTTATCCTAGTAGACCAACCAATGTTAGGTCCTGCCTATGAGTTGCACAACCATGTCATGAGGGGTTAAATCATGACATGCAGCCATCCAGGGAAGTTTTCCCAGTTATGTATATATATATAAAAATTTACAAAAAACAGCATATATATTTATAGTTACTAAAAGTACGATTAAATAGAAAGTACAGAAACAGTTAAGTTTAAAGCCACATAGGTGTGTGTTATATTGTACTTTATCTTACGTGTTAGTTCAGATTCAGTTGATTAAAATATATTGTTTATGTTAACTCAGTTGACACACACTGGTAATAGCATATTTCGCCTTACTGAGAATTGTCTCAACCCAATAATTTAAATATTTCAGGTGATTTAGTTAGACGAGCAGATCAGGCTCGGAGATAGAGGGAACATTTGTATTGCCTTGTCTGCAGGGTAAGTGTTTCAGGGAGATGTATTTTTAAGTAGATTCTAGGAGGTCTGGGGGATGTTTCTAGAGTGATATGTATATATATTTTGGGAATTATAGTATTATAATTATGGTTTATGTTTTCCGTTGCATATGTATATTATAGTAGTTTTTATCAGGGGTAACAGAGTAATATAATTTCATGGTAAAAAAAAAAAAAAAAGAAATGGCAAGAATTTTTGGGTCGTTACAATTTGGTATCAGAGCCTAGGTTTCTAGGTTCTATAGACTCTAGTGTACAGCGAAAAACAATACCAAAATATAGGAATAGAATTTTGAGAAGGATAGAAATTGGGATAGAACAGAATTTCAGTGAGTTAATATTGGGAAATTAAGATGAGAATTAAGGGTTCTGTTCTGCAATTTGGAAGTAGGAATTTTGGGGTGGATTTTGTGGTATTCCTGGGGTGACGATTTTAGGAAAACCATAATAAATTATCGTCGATTCTATTTCCATATGGTAGGACTAGACCTTAAATTAGTAATAGATGGTGTGGGGATATCTTAGTTAGATTAATGTAAGAATAACATTATGAGGTGCGGATTCTCATAATAATTTTGGTATTATTGCAGGATGCACCCTGTAGGTAGTAGTGCTCACGCTAGTGGAGATGATGGTGTAGGGCCTTCTAGCATAGGTAGCGGGGATTCAGATGCTGTTTTGCACAGTTTAGTTCAATAGGTTATGGATGAGATTGCATGGAGCTCCACGGAGTAGGGAGGCCTGCCTGCAGCCCAGGGGTGTACAATAGAAAAGTTTACCAAGATGAACCCTCCAGCATTTTTAGGAGGAGCAGATCTTACAGTTGCTGAGAACTGGATGCAGAAGATCGAGAAAGTACTAACGGTGCTCCACCGCACCGATGAGTAGAGGGTCCTCTATACCACGTACAAGTTGACAGGTGATACCAAGAGATGGTGGACGGCTATGAAATTATTGGAGGAGCAGAGACTCATACCAGTGGCTATGACCTGGAGCTGGTTCAAGGAGGTATTTTTCGACAAGTATTTTCCTGCTACTATTAAAGAGGCTAAGGTAGTAGAATTTCTAAATTTGACACAGGGAAATCTCACGGTTTAGCAATAAGCGGCGAAATTCATTGAGCTAACATACTTTGTCCCCTATGTTGTCACGATGAGGTTAAAAATGCAAGGATGTTTGAGTGGGGCTTGATATGGGAAATCTATAAACAAATAGCAATTTTGAAAATGCAAGACTTCTCTAAACTAGTTGACAGGGCCACGGTAGCAAAGGAGAGCAAACATAAAAATGTGGGAGCACCGATCCATAGAAAGAGGCCCACACCTTCAGGTTTTCAAGCGGGTTCCAACCGGGGCTCAGGGAGAGGAGATTAGTACAATGGAAGCCAAAGGTAGATGATAGGATACCGTGGCTTTTAGGGTGACTAGACTTATCCCATCTGTCCTAGATATGGTCGGATGCATATAGGTGAGTATAGGATGGGAAAGAACGTCTGCTATTGGTGTGGGAGACCTGGTCATATGGCACGATCATTTTAGGGACTGCCGACCCACACACCAGTTCACAAACCTTTCCAATCAGGTTACCAGGAGCCCCGTGGAGGCCAACAGAGGAACACAACTTTGGCGAGGGTTCATGCCTTGATGTCGGGAGACGCTGAGGCTGTCACAGATGTTGTTACAGGTATTCTTATTGCTTTACCTAAAGCTATTGTTTTATTTGATTTAGGTGCCACCCATTATGTTAAATTATCTAGGGTTGAGGCACAGCTATTAGATGTTGAATTGTCAGTAGCCACACCGACTGGATCAGTAGTGAGGTGTAGGAGGGTACTTAAAAGTTATCTAGTGGGCATTCAGGAGAAAGTATTACTAGCCGATCTCGTGGTGTTAGACATACAGGAGTTCGATGTGATTTGGGAATGGACTGGCTAGTAGCTATTTACGCCAACATTGATTACCATAAAAAAGAAGTGATCTTCAAACCCCCAGGTGAGCAAAATTTCATATTTGTGGGATCACATGTACGCGTCTCACCACTGTTAGTGCCGACCATTCAGGCAAGGAGGCTACTTCAGGGTGGTTGCCAAGGGTATGTTGCTTATATAAAGGAGATGCCAAAGGAAGAATTGAAACAAGTTGATATTCTAGTAGTCAAAGAATATCTAGATGTTTTTCTAGAGGAATTACCTGGTTTACCACCAAATCGAGAGATTGAATTTGTTATGGATTTATTACAAGGGTCAGCACCAATATCTAAATCACCCTACAGGATAACTCCAGCTGAATTGAATGAATTGAAAGACTAGTTGCAAAAGTTGTTGGATAAAGGATTCATCAGGCCTAGTGTGTTGCCTTGGGGAGCACCAGTCTTGTTCGTGAAAAAGAAAAATGGGACTATGAGGATTTGCAATGATTATAAAGAGATAAATAAAGTGACAGTCAAAAATACATATCCTCTTCCCATAATTGATGATTTATTTTATCAACTCTAGGGGACCCAGGTCTACTCCAAGATTGACCTTTAATCAGGATATCACTAAGTGAAAGTTAAAGCAGAGGACATTTCAAAGACAGCTTTTTGAACCAGGTATGGGCACTACGAGTTCTTGGTAATGTCGTTTGGTCTAACTAATGCACCAGTATTTAGACCAATTTTTTGTAATATTTATTAATGATATACTAGTCTACTCAAAGAGTTTTAAGGAGCACAAGGATCATCAAAGGCTGGTATTGCAGGTATTAAGGGAAAAGAAGTTATACGCTAAATTCAAAAAACGTGAATTTTAGCTGAGGTGGGTCACTTTTCTTGGGCATGTGATCTCCGAGGATGGCATTTTAGTAGATCTGAGCAAGATAGAAGCAGTGGTGAATTCGATGAGACCAAGGAACGTACAGGAGATCAGAAGTTTCCTAGGTTTGGCAGGGTACTACAAGCATTTTGTGGATGGCTTTTCTAGATTATTGGGCCCACTAACACGACTTACGAGAAAAAAAGATTTGAATAAACTAATGAGTGTGAGTAGAGCTTCCAAGAGTTTAAGCAACAGTTGGTCACTGCATCGGTATTATCTATTCCATCATAAGAGGATGGATTTGTTATATACAGTGACGGGTCCCAGAAGGGACATGGGTGTGTGTTGATGCAGCAAAGGGGGGTTATTGCTTACTCTTCTCAACAACTTAAGGAGTATGAAAAGAATTACCCAGTGCATGACTTAGAGCTGGCTACAGTGGTGTATGCTCTAAAGATCTAGAGGCATTATCTTAATTGTAGGAGATGTGAGATCTTCACTGACCATAAAAGTTTGAAATATTTCTTCACCCAAAAAGAATTGAATATGAGGCAAAGAAGGTGGTTAGAGCTCATTAAAGATTACGATTGTACTATCAGCTACCACCTAGGGAAAGCAAACATGGTGGCTGATGCTCTGAGTCAGAAATCAATGGGAGCAGCATTGTTAGCCATGGAGATTCAGCATCTGATTTAGATGGATTTGGAGAGACTCGGTGTGGAGCTAGTAAAGGATGATCATCAAGCATTTATTGTCAGTCTACCTTGCAGGAGAGGATTAAAGCTACTCAGAGGGATGACGTAGCATTGGTAGAGCTGATAGATAAAGTGCAGGACGATCAAAGAGAGGAGTTCAGTATTTCAGATTATGGAGCTCTGAGGTTTCGTACTAAGATACGTGTACTTGCGGATGCTGAGATTAGGAGGGCTATCCTAGAGGAGGCACAGAGACCCTTTTGCACAGTGCATCCTAGAGGCACTAAAATGTATCGGGACCTTCGGGAATCTTTTGCGGTGAAGTGGCATGAAGAGGGAAATAGCTGAGTTCGTGGAGCAATATTTGACGTGCCAACATGTAAAGGCTGAGCACTAAAGACCAGCGGGATAGTTGCTGTCACTCCACATCCCTGAGTGGAAGCCGGATCATATATCTATGAATTTTATTACAGGGTTACTGTCGGCGATGCATGGACAGAATGCGATTTGGGTGGTCGTTGATTGATTGACGAAGACTGCTCATTTTCTTCCTATTAATGTTAACTATTCTATGAACAAACTGGCATAATTATACATTCAGGAGATAGTTCGACCATGGTGTGCCAGTATCCATAGTTTTAGACCGAAACTCATGATTTACATCACGATTTTGGAAGAGCTTGCGGGAAGCTTTAGGGTCTCAGTTAGAATTCAGCACGGCATTTCATCCTTAGACTGATGGGCAGATAGAGAGGACGATCCAGATACTTGAGGATATGCCATAAGTATACGTGCTGGATTTCGGGGGTAGTTAGACCCAGTATATGTCGCGACCTGCTCATTTTTTCACTTTTTTTTTTTTATAATGATAATATCAATAGCACATTTCCCATATTCCAGTTCAGCAAGTCACAATCCACCTGGACCCGTGGGTACCAGGGATATATCAGAACATACAGCAGAAGCCCTAATAGTAGAAAACATACAATAATGTACATCTCAATACCATATATTACAATATACCAGAGTTGCTATAGTCCACAGTATTTCCATATATACATCCCAAAATAAATCTAGGGACATTTCCCACAAAATCTAACTATCCCTACAAAAAGAAACTTACCCTTCAAAAAGGGCAGATATCCAACACTAGGTCAGCATGGCTTTTCCTGCTCTTCTATTAGGGGCTCCTGAAAAGTTTATAAGATTAAAGGGTAAGACACCTCTCAGTATAGGAAATAAACTAATGCTAGTGTATGGCAACATGAGTATTCTGTGTTGTACATATCCCATACATAACATATTCAACACTGTTTTGTCCAAATCTGGGAAAACATGTATATGTCAAATCATGACAGAACATATTGCATTTTCATAAACATATCTCATCTCATATAGTAATAATAACATAAAAACCATCCTAGTAGGTTAGCTGGCTATTGTCATGTATTACCCCCACATAACTGGGTTGTGTGGCCCAAAGGCGGGACCAGGCAATGGTTGGCCGACCACTGTCAAGTCAAACAGTAGTCTGTACGTCCGATGGGTTTGCTAGACCTGGTTCGTACACCAGGGGCGATCACAGTACACTTCTTTAATAACCATATCGACCATCCAATCTCACACCACTCCGTACAGCGTCGTTAACACAAATATCATGATCACGAAGACCATGGACACATAGCAACAGTACCGTGCAAGTACTACCCTAGACCAAGCCAACCAGGTTCTGATATCATATAACATATTCTAAAACGGTGATACATGGATATCTCATATCATTAATTTTCACATCAATCATATCATTTTTCATATATACGTGTACCATGAAAATCATCGGCCCGTACGCCGGTATTACACATTTTATCATAGCTCGGCCAGTGCGCCAGCAAATCACATCATAGCACGGCCCGAAACATATCATAGCACAGCCCGTACGCTGGCAAATCAATCATAGCACAGCCCGTACACCAGCAAAAATATCATAGCACAGCCCGTACGCTAGCAAATCACATGATAGCACGGCCCGTACGCCGGCAAACATATCATAAAAATCTCGGCCCATACGCCGGTTTTTTCGTCATAAAATCTATATCATAATCACATTTCCAAAAACAATATTTCATAACATTTTATACTCATGCCACACTAACATATTTTCATATATTCAACATACGATCATTTTCATAGTATTTTCCGAATATAAATCATATATATATGTGTGTGTATATATATATATATATATATATATATATATATATATATATATACATCTGGATTCAGGAAAAATGAATATATATATATATATATTCATTTTTCCTGAATCCAGATGCTATATATATAAATACATGCATTTTCTCGAAACAAAACTAGCTTTATCCCCTTACCTGCTTCCTAAAAAGCCCCTAAGAAAATTCTACCCCACACCCGTAGGGTTCCCAACTCGACACCCTGAAAATGCAAACCCCCAGTATCAAACTTCAATATTTCTACATGTATAATACTTCTTATAACTACCATTAAGTCAAATTCGGCTTTAAAGCCTTACCTCAACTTAGGGATGATTTCCAACGTTCCCAATTCAACACCCCTGGAAATGAAAACTCCCAGTATTAAAGTTCAATATTTCTAAGTGTATAACACTTTTCTCAATTGTCACAAATTCAAATATTGAGTAAAAAGTCTTACCCTGGATTTGGAATGATTTCCACCTAACTTTCACCAACGATCCGCTCTAGCAGATTTGGAGAAAATTTCCCCAGGAGTGTCGTGGTGACTTCGGATTGTCAATTCGGCGAAGATCTAGCATGAAATCGACGAAAGAAAGAGGGAAAACCGAAGGGGAGAAAGAGAGAAAAGAGGTGGCTTCCTTTGTAAGTTAAAAATCTGGATTTCTTGTATTTATAGAACAAGATTCGTAGACGAGCCACGTCCTTCGTTGACAAATTCTCATTAATTTTGTCGACAAAATCCAGTCTTCGTCGACGAAATTCAATCGGCTCAAAAACCCCTCTCGGTATTTCTTCGTCGATGAATCCCCTGTGTTCATCGATGAATCTTCTTAAGCCTTTGATTCGTGACGAAGCCCTGATGATCCCCTTTTCCGTTATTCCTTCCAAAATGCAATGTCGTCAACAAACGCTCGACTGCCTACTTCTGCTTCCGGTTCCCTTTCCCTTTACTTTTATTATTTAAATATCATTTTAAATTCGAGTTGTTACATTCTCCCCTCCTTATAAAATTTCGTCCTCGAAATTTACTGTTCACTAAGCTCATCGTCCCTTAACAAAAAAACGGGTCTACTTATTTTATTGCCTACCCTCACTTATGGCGGAGGAATACCGTGGTTACATTCCGAGTCCTACGAGATTGCATATACAAAAGAAAAATTTCTCCCAAAACTAAAATGCTACACTAATTTAACCATTACATGTACCTGCAAAAAGAAAACTACTTAACCACTTACATTTTATCCACTCAGACCTCTTGAAATAAATGCGGATACCTCTGCTTCATCTACTTCTCGGACTCCCAAGAAGCCTCTTCTATTGCATGATTCCTCCACAAAACCTTTACCTAAGGAATCTTCTTGTTACATAGCTCCTGTACGTTCCTATCCAGAATCTGTACTGGTATCTCCTCATACCCCAGTGCATCACTAAGCTCCAACTCATCATAACTGATGATATGAGAAGGATCTGGGACATATTTCCTCAACATAGCCACATGGAATACGTCGTTGATCCTGGACAACACCGGAGGTAAAGCTAGCCTATAAGCTACTAGTCCCACTTTATCTAGAATTTCAAATGGACCAATAAACCTATGACTAAGTTTACCCTTCTTCCCAAATCGCATAACCCCTTTCATCAAAGCTATCTTCAAAAATATGTGATCACCCACGTCAAACTCTAAATTCCTGCCGCGATGGTCAGCATAACTCTTCTGTCGGCTCTGAGCTACACTGATCCTGTCTTTGATAAGCTGAACCTTATCACATGCTTGCTGCACAAGTTCTGGCCCCACTGGTCACCGCTTTCCTACTTCATCCCAAAACAAAGGAGAATGACATCTCCTACCGTATAGAGCCTCAAATGGTGTCATGTCAATGCTAAACTGATAACTGTTATTATACGCAAACTCTACCAGTGGCATGAACTGAGTCCAGCTACCCCAAAAATCTAATACACATGCACATAGCATATCCTCTAATGTTTGTATCGTCCTCTTAGTCTTCCCGTCTGACTGAGGATGGAATGTCGTACTAAATAATAACTGAGACCCCAGAGCCTCCTGCAAGCTCCTCCAAAATCGTGATGTGAATCGTGGGTCTCGATCTAACACAATAGATACAGGCACCCCATGAGAACGAACTATCTCCTGAATGTAAATCTCTGCTAAATGGCTGAGGGAGTAGCTGATCTTGATAGGAATAAAGTGGGCGGTCTTCGTTAAACGGTCAACAATCACCCAGATGGCATTCTGACCATGTAATGCCATTGACAGTCCTAACATGAAGTCCATCGATATATGATCCCACTTCCACTTTGGGATAAACAACGGCTGCAACTGCCCTACTGGCCTCTGGTGCTCAGCCTTTACCTACTGGCACGTCAAATACTGGGCTACATACTGAGCGATCTCTCTCTTCATACCACTCCACCAGTACGACTCTCGCAGATCTCTGTACATCTTCTACTACCGAGATGAACCGTATACAAATATCTATGGGCCTCCTCTAGAATGGTCTTCCTGATCTCAGTATCACAGAAATGCATAATCTGGAATGGAACCGCAAAGCTCTGTCATCTGCAATACTAAACTCCTCCCCCTGACCACTTTGTACTCTATTTATCACCTTTACTAATTCTAGGTCTTCCTTTTGGGCGGCTTTAATTCTTTCGTGCAGAGTAGGCTGTACTACTAAGCTGGAAATACACACTGGAAGATCACTTTCCACCAACTCTATGCCGAGTCTCTCCAGATCCATCATGATCGAATGCTGGATCTCCATAGCTGCCAACACTGGTTCCCTGGATTTCCTGCTCAACGCATCGACTACCACGTTTGCTTTCCCTGGGTGATAACTCATGGTACAATCAAAATCCTTAATCAGCTCCAACCACCTTCTCTGCCTTATATTCAGTTCCTTCTGCGAGAAGAAATACTTTAAACTCTTGTGGTCAGAGAAAATCTCACACTACTCGCCATATAGGTAATGCCTCCAAATTTTTAGTGCACGTACCACTACAGCCAATTCATGATCATGTGTAGGGTAGTTCTTCTCATATTCTTTCAACTGCCTGGACGCATATACCACTATCCTGCCATGTTGGATCAATACACAACCAAGTCCTTTCAAGGATGCATCACTGTAGATAATATAACCTTCACCCCCAGATGGGATGATCAATACAGGCGCTGTGACTAATCTCTGCTTCAGCTCCTGAAAATTCTGCTCACAACTGTCGTCCCACTCAAATCTGGCATTCTTCTTCGTCAATCGTGTCACAGGTCCGGACAAAGCTGAGAATCCCTCAACGAAATGACGGTAATATCCAACTAGCCCCAAGAAACTCCTGATCTCCTGGACATTTCTTAGTCTAGCCCAATTCACTACTACCTCAATCTTGCTAGGATCCACAGAAATACCGTCTCCAGATATAACATGCCCCAAGAACACAACATTCTTAAGCCAAAATTCACATTTATTGAACTTGGCGTACAACTTCTTTTCACGAAGTGTCTACAACACTTGCCTCAAGTGCGTCTCATGCTCCTCATAACTTCTCGAATAGACCAGTACATCATCAATAAACACAACAACAAACTGGTCTAAATATTGGTGGAAGACTCTGTTCATCAAGTCCATAAATACCGTAGGAGCATTCTTCAAACCAAATGCCATAACAAGAAACTCGTAATGCCCGTACCTGGTCCTGAAGGCCGTCTTCGAGACATCTTTTGCTCTCACTTTCACCTGATTGTATATGGATCTGCGGTCAATCTTCGAATACACCCATGTACCCTGAAGCTAGTCAAACAAATCGTCAATATGGGGTAGAGGATACTTGTTCTTGATTGTCACTTTATTAATCTCTTTGTAGTCTATACACATCCTCATCGTCCCGTCTTTCTTCTTCACAAATAAAACTGAAGCTCCCCACGGAGATACACTGGGTCATATGAAGCCCTTATCAAGCAGATCTTGCAACTGATTCTTCAATTCATTCTACCAATTCTACTGGCGCCATCCGATAAGGTTTTTTAGAAATCAGCATCGTACCAAAAGGTAGATCAATAGAGAAATCTACCTCACGTCAGGTGGCAAGCCTGGTAACGCATCTGGGAAAACATATATAAACTCCTTTACTACAGGCGTGCTAGCAAGTTTCAATTCACCCTCTGACATCTCCTTTACAACCGCCACAAATCCCTGACAACCACTCAACAATAATCTTCTGGCCTGAAAAGCTGAAACTAGCTAAGGCGGGGATTGCACTAGCGACCCTACGAATTTGAATTCTGCTTCCCCTGGAAATCTAAATATCACTTCTCGTGCTTGACAATCGATGCTGGCAAAATTAGCTGCTAGCCAATCCATGCCAAATATAACATCAAACACGTGCATGTCTAGCACTATTAGATTAGCAGATAAAATCTTTTCTTGAATATCAACTAAACAATCCCGGAGCACCCTACTACATCTCACTACCGGCCCAGTCAGTGCAGATACCAACAATTCAACATCTAGTGACTGTGTTTCAACCCCACATAATTTAACACACCCCGAGGATACAAACGAGTGTGTAGCTCCTGAATCAAATAATGCAATAACTTTAAAAGAAAGCATAATAACCATACCTGTCACCACGTTACCTGACACCTCAGCCTCACCCAGCGTCAGAGTAAACACCCTGGCTGGTGTCGTATTCCTCTGCTGGCCCCCATGTGACGCCTAATAACCTCCGCGGTATGGTCTGGGAGCTGGAACTACATATGGTGGGGTGGGACAGTCTCGCACCATGTGCCCCAATCTACCGCAGTGATAGCACACCGAAACTGCATCTGGTGGGGTAGGACAATCTCGCACAATATGCCCCGATCTACCACAGCGATAGCACACCATACCACCAATTCGACACTCCCCCCAGTGCCTCCTACCACAAGTCTGACAGACTAGAGGACCCTGCCCTGTCTGCACCTCGCGTTCTCCCGTTTCCTGTCTCCATCCTCTACCATGATTACCTCTCCTCCACTACCCCAGTCTATGACCCTGCTGGTAGTTGGAAGATGCAAATCTCTTCCTCTGTCCCTGCTCCTCTACATCAAGATGCTCACCAATCTCTGCCAAGGCTGCTCTCTTGACTAACTCAGCAAAGTCCTAAATCCGCAACACCACCACTTGCTTGAATATACTTCGTCTCAAACCTCTCTCAAACTGCCTCGCCTTCTTTACTTCCTCAGGAACAATATACGGGGCGAAACGAGAGAGCTCGATAAAATGTGTTGTATACTACTGGATGGATAGTTGTCCCTGCTTTAGACTCAGAAAATCTTCTACTTTAGCCTCTCTGACAATAGCTGGAAAATACCTATCAAAGAAAAAATCTTTAAACTGATCCCATGTCATGGTTATCGGAGTCACCCTCTGCTGCTCCAACAGTCTCACTGCAGTCCACCACCTCTCAGCCTCTCATGTCAGTCTATAGGTGGCAAAGAGGACTCTCTATGCCTCAGTACACTATAGTACAACCAAGATCTTCTCAATCTCCTGCATCCTGTTCTCAGCGGCTACAGGATCAACTCCGCCTGAGAACACTGGAAGATTCATCTTTGTGAACTTCTCTATGGTGCACCCATGGCCTGCAGATGGACCACTCTGCTCCCTCGAACTCCTAGTGATCTCAACCATAACCTTCTGAGCCACGCTACGTAATACCACATCAGAGTCGGTCCCAGCTGCACCTAATGGTCCTACTCCATCACTACCACTGGCATGGGCACTATTTCCTTTCGGATCCATCCTGAAAACAATAGATGCAACTCAGAAATCCTATCCTTATATTTTACCCACCTATCCTCACCACTTATCTCAACATTTCTAACTCATTTCTAATCCCCAGTCCTACATTCTAGGAACACAACCCGACAATAGCTTACTATGGTTTTCCTAAAATCGTCACCACAGGAAAAACACATAAACTACCACGAAAGTCCTGCTTCCAGACTGTCGAACAAAACCTCAAATCATTTCCTAAATTCTGGTTTTCTTTCCGCTGCATTCTAAAGTCTACAGAACCTATCAACCTAGGCTCTAATACCAAACTGTCGCGACCTGCTCATTTTTATACTTTTTTTTTTTTATAATGATAATATCAATAGCACATTTCCCATATTCCAGTCCAGCAAGTCACAATCCACCTGGACCTGTGGGTACTAGGGATATATCAGAACATACAGCAGAAGCCCTAGCAGCAAAAAACATACAATAATGTACATCTCAATACCATATATTACAATATACCAGAGTTGCTATAGTCCACAGTATTTTCATATATACATCCCAAAACAAATCTAGGAACATTTCTCACAAAATCTAACTATCCCTACAAAAAGAAACTTACCCTTCAAAAAGGACAGATATCCAACACTAGGTCAGCGGGGCTTTTCCCACTCTTCTATCAGGTGCTCCTAAAAAGTTTATAATTTTAAGGGGTGAGACACCTCTCAGTAAGGGAAATAAACTAATACTAATCTCATATAGTAATAATAACATAAAAACCATCCTGGTAGGTTAGTTGGTTGTTGTTATGTATTACCCCCACATGACTGGGTTGTGTGGCCCAAAGGCGGGACCAGACAATGGTTGGCCAACTACTGTCAAGTCAAACAGTAGTCTGTAGGTCCGATGGGTTTTCCAGACTTGGTTCGTACACCAGGGGCGATCACAGCACACTTCTTTAATAACCACATCGACCATCCAATCTCACACCATTTCGTACAGCGGCGTTAACACAAATATCATGATCACGAAGACCATGGACACATAGCAACGATACCGTGCAAGTGTTAGCCTAGACCAAGCCAACCAGGTTCTGATATCATATAACATATTCTAAAACAGTGATACATGGATATCTCATATCATTAATTTTCACATCAATCATATCATTTTTCATATATACGTGTATCATGAAAATCATTGGCCCATACGCCGGTATTACATATTTTATCATAGCTCGGCTAGTACGCCATCAAATCACATCATAGCACGGCCCGTACGCCGACAAACATATCATAGTACAGCCCGTATGCTAGCAAATCACATCATAGCATGGCCCGTACGCCGGCAAACATATCATAAAACTCTCGGCCCGTACACTGATTTTTCCTTCATAAAATCTATATTATAATCACATTTCCGAAAACAATATTTCATAACATTTTATACTCATGCCACACTAACAGATTTTCATATATTCAACATACGATCATTTTCACAGTATTTTCCGAATATAAATCATATGTATATGTATATATATTCATTTTTCCTGAATCCAGATGCTATATATATAAATACATGCATTTTCTCAAAACAAAATTAGCTTAGTTTATTCCCTTACCTGCTTCCTGAAAAGCCCCTAAGAAAATTCTACCCCGCACCCGCAGGGTTCCCAACTCGACACCCTGAAAATGCAAACCCCCAGTATTAAACTTCAATATTTCTACGTGCATAACACTTCTTATAACTACCATTAAGTCAAATTCGGCTTAAAAGTCTGACCTCAACTTAGGGATGATTTCCAACGTTCCCAATTCAACACCCCTGGAAATGAAAACTCCTAGTATTTCTAAGCGTATAACACTTTTTTCAACTGTCACAAATCCAAATATTGAGTAAAAAGTCTTACCCTGGATTTGGAATGGTTTCCACCTAACTTTCACCAACAATCTGCTCCAGCAGATTTGGAGAGAATTTTCCCAGGAGCGTCGTGGTGACTTCGGATTGTCGATCCGGCGAAGATCTGGCCCGAAATCGACGAAAGAAAGAAGGAAAATCAAAGGGGAGAAAGAGAGAAAAGAGGTAGCTTCCTCTGTAAGTTAAAAATCCAGATCTCTTGTATTTATAGAACAAGATTCGTCGACGAGCCACGTCCTTTGTCGACAAATTCTCATTAATTTCGTTGACGAAATCCATTCTTTGTCGATAAAATTCAGTCGGCTCAAAAACCCCTCTCGGTATTTCCTCGTCGACGAATCCCCTGTGTTCGTCGATGAATCTTCTTAAGCCTTCGTCAACGAATGCCTTGTGTTCTTCGACGAAGCCCTGATGATCCCCTTTTCCATTATTCCTTCCAATATGCAATGTCGTCGACGAACACTCGACTGCCTCCTTCTACTTCCAGTTCCCATTCCCTTTTCTTTTATTATTTAAATATCATTTTAAATTTGGGTCGTTATAGTATATGTCATTGGTTGAATTTGCATACAATAATAGCTACTAGACCAACATCGGGGGTGGCACCATACGAGGCATTATATGGTAGAAGGTGTCGTTCTCCACTATACTGGGATAAAATTGGTGAGAGGTGAGTTTTGGGACCAGAGTTGGTGCAGCAGAAGTATTGTAAGAACCCAAACCATGATATATGGATTTATTATACAAAAGAAGGGTAATATGGTAATTTGGGCAAGCTTCATCGACGAAGCAAGGGTTCGTCGATGAAGTCCCTTTTGTTCTCGGCGACGAAATTCAATGTCTCGTCGACGAGGAGATCCCAAAGGATTTTGGGAAATTCGGAATCTCAGGCTCATCGACGAGGCCACCGTCTCATAGATGAAGGTAATGGCGGACTCGTCGACGAAGGTAATGGCGAACTCATCAATGAGGACGCCAATTCGTTGATGAATTCACCCGAGTTAAAGGGCTATAAATATCCAAATGGGTTGCTTCCAAGCTAAGTTAGCTTAATATCTTCGCTCTCTCTCTCTCTCTCTAGAACTCGAAGAGCTCTCTCTCTCTCTCTCTCTATTGATTTCTTCGTCATTCGTTGCCGGATTCATAAATTTGACGTTACTGCAAGGATCAGGGAAGGATTCTCTATGTTTCTAGCGGATCAGAATCTCATTTCGGGCAGTTTCGGGTTTCAGGACAAAATTGAGGTAAGGCTCGATTTTTCTTTCTGATTCGAAATATGTGTAGTAGTATGAGTTGTAAGTATGTATTGTACTGTGGTTTGTAGGTTTTGGAGTCCCGGTTCGTAGTTTTGGGGACCGTAGAGTTCATAGTTGGAATTGGGGTTAAAGTAAGGGAATTCAGTTTACATCAATTATTTTTGAAATCGAGATTGGTAAGCTTGTAGGCTACGATCGTATGTATGTTTTGGTAACTTATTTGGGGAAATCTATCGAATAAAATACGGGATTTTCGGGTTACAGTTTTTGGTAAAATTTAGGGATTTCGAGTATCATCTCTATTTTGTTTAGAAAAAATCATTTGTTTTGTTTAAACTGTATTATTGAGATGATTATTATCCAGGTTTGTATAAAATTGTATACTTGAATTGGAAAATGATATGATTTATCGTAAACCAAATAAGTGTGGAATGTATGGTTGTATGTGATTGTTCCAAGTATTTTGTAAAACAGCTATGTGGCGGCTAATTACCGTACGTTGATGAGTATAGGAACGAGAGTTCCAAAATGATTCCAGGTTTTGTGAAATCAGCTAGGAGCGTCTAATTACTGTACGCCAATACAGCTATGTGGCAGCTAATTACTGTACGATGTGCCATGTATCGATGTCAAAACCATGGGCGAGAGTATCCAACTCTATATCCGAGGGTGTGAAATATCACTTGTATCCCGGCTGGTCACCAAAGGATGTAAGCTATACTATAATGGCAATGTAATCGCTGTGAAGCTTCGGGTTTCATGGAGCAGTTGCGTATTAGTGTGAGCTACATCGTATTGGCAATGTAATCACTGTGAAGCTTCGGGTTTCATAGCGTAGTTGCGTATTACTGTGACGACACTGACAGTATGTTTGGGTATCATATGTACTGGAATGGATTTGTGAAAATACTGGAACTGTATGGAAATGTTTTTGAACTGTATCGTATTATATGGTGTTATGTTTTACGTAAAATAACACTAGTATGCCACACACTGATATAACCTGCTTTCTTCCTTATTGAGAAGTGTCTCACCCCGAATGTAAATACAAATGTTTTTTTCAGGTCCTTCAGGTAGCCGTAATTAGCATCCTAGCAGTTGGAAGCGAGGGCATCGTTAGATGTTGTTAGTGCCTATTTAGGTTCGAGTTTTGTAATTGGGTTGTCATGATGGTTTTTGTAGATAGCCGGAGTATGTATTGTAAGTATGGGTTTTTATATCCTAGTGTTTTATAGACTCTGGTATGGTATGTTTTATGGATAGATGAAACATGTTCCACTGTATATTTGATGAGTATGGACGTGTATGTTATGATTGTAAAGGGCATATGTGTACCCTACGGGGTCGGACCCTTATTTGGTATTGTATCATGTATGTTTTAACTAATACAGAGACAGGTTAGGTTACTATATTCACACCTGGGACCCATCTGCGGGTTCGGGGCGTGACAAGTATGATAAAGTCCAACTTATTAAAGACAGAATCAGTGTAGCTCAGAGTCGGTAGAAAATCTACGTAGATACTCGCCGCCGGAAGTTGGAATTTGATGTGAGAAATTAGGTATTTTTTAGAGTAGCACCACTGAGAGGAACTAGAAGGTTTGGGAAGAAGGGTAAACTGAGCCCTAGGTTTATTGGCCCATTCGAGATACTTGAGAGAATGGGTTCAATTGCCTATAGGCTAGCTTTACCACCAGCTCTATCCATGATTCATGATGTAATTCATGTTTCCATGCTGAGGAAATACGTCCCAAATCCCTCCCACGTGATCAACTACGAGGAGATAGAGCTTAGAGTTACTTTAGAATACGAGGAAACACCAGTGCAAATTCTAGATAGAAAAGAACAAAAGTTGAACACCAAGAAAATTCTACTAGTACACGTACTATGGAGGAATCATGCAGTAGAGGAGATGTCATGAGATCTTGAGGAGGAAATACAACAGAGGTACCCACATCTCTTCAATGGGGATTAGTGTTAATCAAGATAAGGAAACTAATAGTTTAGATAAAATCAGTATTGTTGATACAATGTAAGGTAATCAATGTATAAGTTGTATTTTAAATTATAGGATAGGTAGTGTTTTTGGTTTTGGGAGAATTTTTTTTTATATGTATACTTGTAATCTCCCAGAATCATAATTGTAACCACGGTATTCCTCCGTCATAAGTGAGGGTAATTAATAAAATAAGTAGCAAATTGTCCTCAAAGGATGGTGTATAGCATAGATAGCAAATTTCGCGGATGAAATTTTATAATGAGGGAAGAATGTAGAGACTCGGAAAATAATAACGATTAAATAATAGAGAGAAAGGAAAATTCAAAAGGGACAAAGTAGGGTTCATTGACGAATGCCCTGATTTCATCGACGAACTCCCTAGCTCATACCTACGTTGCTTAACATAAACTGTTAGTCTGAATTTTCTATTCATAATACTTCTAATATTCATAGGTATGTCTACAGTTTCTGTAAATTTGGATATATATATATATATATATATATATATATATATATATATATAATAACTGAGAAAATTCCCTAGATTGATAACTGAAAGTCATGATTTAACCCCTCATGATAGGGTTGTGCGGCCTGCAGGTAGGACCTATCACTGGCTGGTCGACCAGGATAAGTCAACTGAACTCCGAAAGTCAGATCGGCCTCCTCAACCCTAACTGACGAGGAGCCTGTCTACAACATAAGCATGATCGACTGCTGAATATCCACATACTATCTAAGTTATGTGGTTGCACTCTGAACTAAAAATAACTACGGTATCGTGCTCTGCTGACTGAATCTAGTCCATCAGGGTCTAATACTATATAAGTAACTGATATTTCTATATTACTATTTTATCATGATTTTGAAATAGTCATAACACTGTAAAACTAATCTAAAAATCTGAATAACTGACTGAATATTTAATATCTGTATATTTGAATATATGACTGATTATCTGAGTATTTGGGTGTCATGGTTCTGAAATCATGGTATTCTAAATATTTTGTAAAATTTTTATCTGTATGTATACTAAAAATTTATCATTCTATAGAACATATATATTCCATGATATTTTCTATCTAGTATACTGTAAAACATGGTATTTGTAAACTGTATAAATAATGTACTACTCTATTACTAGCTCATGCCACACAATTAAATAATTAGATTTGCATACTCTGAAATCTGTAATTTCCGTTATACTAATATTTTATGATCTGAATAATAATCTGGTAAAACATATAACTTATATTGATAACCATACTAAAATTTCCTAGCATAGCATATTTCCCTTACCTAACTATCTAAGCACTAACTGCTTATTACAATCTCACGCATGCAGCATTTATAATTTCAACATCATGAGATAATACACATATAATTTTCCAATCAAACAACTGAATTTACCTAAATAATCATCACATACATATTTTCCCAAATCCAAATGCACAATTTCTAGACTATAAACCATGTTATCATTTTACTTGGGTTCCTAAAATACCTCCCACTAAGGTCCTCAACCCATGACTACCGGGTCCCAAACACCCTATTCCCGAGAATATAATACCCTGATTTTACTTGGCAAAACTCCTATATATTCTCATATAATCTAGGCTCAAATGAACTTGGTAATACTGGAAATACTCAAATAATCCACTTACCCTGGTTTTGGAATAAACTTCTCAAATCAACATTTCGCTCTGACTATGTTGTAGAGAATCTCCCCAGGATCACCGTGGTAGCTTCTGATCATCGAACTGGAGAGAGACGAAGTCAGATTTGTAAAGAGAAGTCAAAGGATGCATTTTCTAGAGAGAGAAAGTAAAGTGAAATCTGAAATTCCCGCAGAAAAATAATTTTCAACCTTATATAAAAAGCTGGTTCACGTGGCCTCATCGACGAGACACATCACCTCGTCGATGAGTCCAAGAGGAGTTTCTTCAACGAACCCTTACTCCTTGTCAATGAAATTTAGGTCCTGAAAACCGTCCTCGCGATAACTTTTTATCGACGATACATGCATCCACGTCGACAATCCCAATAAGCATGTTCGTCGACGAGACCCTACTGACCTTCTTAAAATTTTCATTTTCTTCCTCCTTTCTTTTATTATTTATTTACCATAATTCTACGGGTCTCTACAGAAATATGCTGGAATCTAAGTTGATTAAATTAGGGTATTGTTATTTTAGGGTTTGGGTTTCCGAACATAGCATGCATGGGTTGATTGATTTTGGGAAAAATATAATATCAGGGATTTGAGCTTCGAATGCCACAAGGGTGTAGATTTAGAACTTAGCGGGCTTCACAGGAATCAAGTAAGGGAAATATACTATACTAGTAATTTTAGAAATTTTTACCAGTAAAATATATGTATTTTGGGATATTAATTCTAGATGTTTAAAGGTATGAAATTATGTGTTTTCATGATAATTCCTCAAATCATAAATTATCTTTATTATCAAGAAAATACGGGTTTAAGTATATGGGTTTTATTCATTTAATTGTGTGGCATGAGTAAATATCAATTCAGTACAAAATTTGCACAGCTTTCATGGTATCATGATTTTCAGTATATATGTACAGAAATATGTTTTACAGAATTTATAGAATCATGATTTGCAGTATACCCACATAAAGATATTTTACAGCATTTTCAGAATACCATGATGTTCAGATTACAGAACCATAACGTTTAGATATTACAGTTTATTCAGATCAGATATTACAGTTTATTCATATCAGCTTTTATGGTGTTATGGTTATTATAGTTGAAACAGAATCATGGTAAAATAGTAAGATGTATATATTTAAATTAATATTATACAATATCAGACCCTGATGGATCATATCAAATTTCAAAGCACGATACCGTAACTATTTCAGTTTAGAGTGCAACCACATATCTCAGATAGTGTGTGAATTTTATGAGTAGTCGATCGTGCCTTGGGAGAGATTGCAGGCTCCCCAGTAGTCTAGGTTGAGGCGGGCGATCTGACAACAAAGGTTTTAGTTGACTTATCCTAATAAGCCAACCAGTGTTAAGTCTCACCTACGAACTGCACAACCCTATCATAAGGGGTTAAATCATGACATACAGTCATTTAAGGAAGTTTTCACAGTTATGTATATATATATATATATAAATTTACAGAAAACAGCGGATATATTTACAGTTACTAAAAGTATGATTAAATAGAAAGTACAGAAACAGTTGAGTTTTAAGCCACATAAGTGTGTGTTATATTGTACTTTATCTTACCTGTTAGTTCAGATTCAGTTGATTAAAATATATTATTTATGTAAACTCAATTGCCACACACTGGTAATTACATATTTCATCTTACTGAGAGTTGTTTCATCCCAGTAATTTAAATATTTCAAGTAATCCAACTAAACGAGCAGATCAAGCTCGGAGATAGAGGGAACATTTGCACTGCCTTGTCTGCAAGGTAAGTTTTTCAAGGAGATGTATTTTTTGAGTAGATTCTAGGAGGTCTGAGGGATGTTTCTGGAGTGATGTGTATGTATATTTTCGAAATTTTGGTATTATAATTATGGTTTATGTTTTCCGCTGAATAGATATGTTATAATAATTTTTATTAGGGGTAAAAGAGTAATATAATTTCACAGTAAAAAAAAAAATGGTAGGAATTTTTGGGTCGTTACATGTTCTGCTATATCATTTCTATTGCGACAATATCTAATGCCTAAATTTGAGGCGCTCTAATATTAAAGTTTAAGACTTTTATTTCTGAGATCTCAATTAAAATCTGTAAAAGGACAAAAAAAAAAAAAAAGATATAGGGGAGGAAATGAGAAACAGCCCAAATGGCTAATGCCGCAGCTAGCTCTCACCAGGACCAAGGGAAGATACATATAGATCTGCAAAATGACCCCCCATATTGCTTTGAAAGCTGGACTCAAACCTTAGTGTAAATCTCTTAATCAGCAGCCACGATGATATTAATCTACCCGCTGGTTAGCACTTTACAAAGCTTTAAAGAGACAAAAACGGCACAACCCCCCCCCCCCCCCCCCCCCCTGCCCTTCGTTTAACCTGATCTGATGCATATGCATCATATATACTTAAGTCCATGACACCGAAATGAATTTCCACCCTCTCCTAATTTCATCTTGACAGAAGGATTTCCACTCTCTCTCCATTTTCGCTCTAAGCCAGTCTATCTGCTTATACGTGTGTGACGTCATTAATCCTACGCACACATGCAGAGCACTTATATATGTGTGTGTCTATATATAGAGAGTGTAAAGCAATCATCTTCAAAGATATATACATATCGGAAATCCATTGATCTAGTTCCCTCCCTCCCTTCCTCCCTCGGGCGGGCAGGCAGGCAGGCAGGCAACATTCATTCATTCTACTAATATAATATCCATATGGCTCTCCCTCAAGAGATGAAGAAGCTTTTCTTCGCAATTTTCACGCTTTTCTCCCTGCTCCTCACCCCCTCTCTTCAGCCAACCCTCTCTCTCTCTCTCGATTTTTAATTTCTATATATTTGGTATACAAGAATAAAATAAAATAAAATCATGTTGAATATATTACTTATCCCATGTTTAAGATTAGATTTGGATTCACATGAAAATAAAATACAATGCAAATTGCAATGAATCTTGCCTAAATTCTCATAAATCTAAAATTCAATATCTCCAATCCATGCTAGCTCTAAACACATTTTTTTTCTTTTACATATTTTTATTTTATTTTAATTTCATTCTCGTCCAATTTCATTAGTGTTTTTTCGTTCTAATAATAAGCTACTCCAGGTGAATGCGATGCCGAGAGTGGGGTGAGGTGCGGCAATGCAGGAGTGGAGTGAAGGACCGGTGCCTCAACTACCGGTGGCCTCTGCTGCATTCAGTGCAGCTGCGTTCCCTCCGGCATTCCCAAATTCGGAATGCCCTTTGCTACCGCGACAAGCTCGATCCAAGGGCAAATCCAAGTGTCCTTAGATCCATCTGCCCTATCTTATTTTAGGCCCTCATCATATGCTATTGGGAAGTACTTTTCTTGCTTTTAAAAGAACAAATAAATTTGCTAGTTCATTTTTTATGTTCTAGAAATGTAACCAGGGCACGCCGAGCAATCGGCCATTACAGGGGTAGCGTGGGAGGTTTGGATATGGGAAGGGGAAAATACCTATGAAATGGTCACTGTCCTGTTTCGTTTGTGTTCAATTTTTCTTTTGCATCCAATTTCTGTCTGTATCTGGCAAAGATCCTAATTTTGGAAAAGCTGTCTGTGCTCCATTTTTTTCACAAAAAAAAAAAAAAAAAAAAAAAAGGAAAAGAAAAAATGAAGTGCAGCCCTAAAAATGGATACTTCCATTGTCATAACAAATAACTTGCCCAGGCTCATATCACACAAGCTTCAAAAAGATTATATGCACCAATAAATTATATTCCGAGTTTACATACAGCAACCAATCCAAGAGGACTCGATAAGCAACTCCACAAATCATTTTTTTCTTTTGGGAAAAAAAAAAAAAGGAAAGAAGCAAAACAAACAGATGAACTGACACCCCAAGCAGCATTACATTTGCATGCATTATTATTGGCTACACAAATTTACACACTGCAAATAAGAAACTTTTATGACTCAAAAAACAAATAATAACATCAAAGGATGTGATCCCAAAATCAGCCCCTCCTGGCATTCCCATGCCGTTGGTTTCTAAAATAGTTGAGAAGCGACTGTGCCTGCATCCAACCAAATGACAACCAATTAAATTATTTTATAATATAGAACAATGTGTGTGATTATAACTGGCGTACCTTTTCTCGTGCCCTTGGGGTTCCTGACTGTGACAATGCCACTAAAGGTGGCACAGCACCTTCCTGAAGCACAGTGGTACAGAATCTACCATTGTGCATGCAAAGCTGGAGAAGAGCAGCAGCTGCATTCTCTTTACCTCTGGCAGAACCCAACTCAACCACCTCAACTAGAACAGGTATACCTCTTTCTTGAGCAATTGCAATTTTTCCATCAGGAATAGTAGCGAGATTTGCCAGAACAGCAACTGCTTTGTCAACCATACCAGCCGCTGGGTCCATCAATTCCACAAGGTGCTTCACTGCTCCTGCCTGTACAATCAGGCTCTTGTTATCATGGAATATTGATAAATTGAACAATGCTGTGGCTGCATCTTTCTTTCCCCTGGGAGTCCCATTTCCCAGTAAGTCAACCAAAGGTTCAATTGCCCCAGACCTCCCAATCATAATCTTGTTATCCTCAACCACTGAGAGGCTAAAGAGAGTGGCAGCAGAGTTCTCCTTGGCCTCAGGACTCCCCGTCTTAAGGACATGAATCAGAGGCTTAATTGCCTCAGCATTTGCAATTGCCGTTTTGTTGTTATCATTGATTGATAAGTTGAGAAGAGCTGTGACAGCATTTTCTTGAGTCTTTGTGTCTGTTGAATATAATAGATTAACCAAAGCATTTATGGCCCCACAGTTTGCAATCACAATCCGGTTATCCATGTTGTGTTTTGCAAGTAGCCGGAGTTCTGTTGTTGCTTCCCTTTGAGTATCAATGGAAGTGCTTTTCAAGTCCTCAACCAGCTTCCGAACTTGGGTTTCAATGCCTGAAAAATAAGCTCGATTTTCTATAGCAGGAGATGAAACTATCCTTGGTACGAATCTCTCGGATGGCCGAAGCCAGAGTGGTTGGCTCCGAGATCTTGTCTCCAAGCGGGGTGGCAACTCAGGTTCTCTCTGCTGTGTGGTCAAGGTACCAGGAGCAGCTGCCCGTGGCTCGGACGTTACCTCCCCCAATGCATCACTAGTGTAAGCTGTTGCATGCGTGGACATTGGTGAAACCACACTGAGATCTCCCAGTGTTCTTGGCGGAACACTCACATTAGAAAGTGTGCTCGAAGCTGATGAAGCTCGTTTATGGTTCTGAAAACAGTCAGCATCGAACCCATTAGGGGAAAATTCTCTTCTCAATGGTGATGGAGAGGACTGCCTGCTTGAATCCATACTTGTTTCTGCCAAAATAGCCACCTTGTTTCCAGAACTTGCCAGTACTCTCCCACTATCTACTCCATGCCCATTTCCCATCACACCTGACAAGGAACCCTCTGATGAAGAGCGTGGGTGTGACGGAGACACTCTCTCTCGGTGGATCCCACTAGATGAGATTAAGTTATTTCCAGGCAAACCTACAGACTGAGTGGACTCAGGTGACAGTGGTTGGTTGCCCCTGGGAAGGATGTGTGAATCCCTAGGTGCACCAGATTCTTCAGGGGCTACAAGGGGTGAGGATTGGTTCATGCTCATAGCCTTCACGGGTTCAGGCAGCTTCACATTGTTAGAGTCACACCAGCTTGCAATCAGAGCCTTCACGGTGTAATTAGGTATTAGAGTTGTGTGAGATAGAGTCTGCCGTGTCTTGGGGCAAACAGTGAGACCAAGATCAATCCATTTCTTGATGAATGCCCGCTCATATGTTTGTCCTGATGCCACAATTACTGGGTCTGTCATCAACTCTAGGGAAATAGGACAGCAGAAATCAGGAGGTATTGGAACAGGGCTACGGCTCTGGGACTGTTTGATCATAATGAGAGAGAGCATGTGGGTAACAATAGCAATCATTTTATCAAAATACTCAGCTTCCACATTGTTTTCAGCTTGTTCAGCATTCTCCTTCAGCTTTTCAAGGGCCACAGCCTCAATAAGAAGCTCCTGATTTGACACTAAATTCAGAGAATCTGCTATTTCAACCACACTCTCTGGGCTGGGTCTCGCACCCTCTTCTTGATCCCTTATAGCTTCTCTCACGATAGTTGATGTTTGTTCATATCCCATATGCTTAATTTTTTGTAAGCATGGCTGCAATACCAAATATTAGACATCAGACAATGGAGTTATTGTCATGCACAATTCCATCCTAAATTCACCAGAAAAGGCATCGGTTTGATTATCTAACCATCTGCATGATGCATTTTCATTCAACTACTAAAACTTGAGTGATGAAGCCGAGAAGCTGCAAGCTACTCTATCTATAACACTACAGAAGGTAGAAACTCAAACAACTTAAACCTTTGTTTGGTACCTCAAGGGATGAAGGACTCAATTCATCAGGGAGGCGATGATTGTATGATTTCAGCAGCTGAAAAATTTCCAACCCACTAGCCCGACTCTTTGTCATCAATGAGTCTACTTGTAGAACCTGAATAAGAAAAAGAGAAGATGTTAGAAAGAACTGGTGCTTTGAATACAAAATAAATAAAAGGCCCTACACCTAAAACATTCAATCAAGCAGCAAGGCAACTCAAAAATGGTACATGCATCTCAAACATAATATTATAAAATAAAAAAAAAGTACTTGTGAAAAAAAAAAGAAGATGTTTGAAAGAACTGGTGATTTGAATACAAAATAAATAAATAAAAGGCCCTACACCTAAAACATTCAAGCAGGAAGGCAACTCAAAATGGTACATACATGTCAAACATAATATTATAAAAAAGAAAAAAGTAGAAGAGAAATGTGAACTATGCAATGAGTAGCTCCTTGAGCACTTATCAAGTTTGGACTACAAGCCTAAAAATTTCTGCCAGGTTAGGAAACACCTGTTTCAGAACATTGAAAAACCTAAGTTCATAAATTATCCATGGAGGTTGGTAGTCCTATTCAGAAGCAAAACAAATGACTAGGTAAGATAATTCTCTCATCTCAAGCAGGCAAACTTGTTCCAAAGATCTAAAGAGCATGGTTTGCCTAAATTATTGGAATTTGGATTAAGAAAAATCATGCTAACAATTTTCAAACTAAGATATCTTGACCTAAATTTTTTGTAAAGCTGATAATAGAAAACATAATTCGCCATTCACTCTTAAAGAGGAGGTTCTGATAAAAAAGATAGCTAATTATTATTTTTTTTTTCAGGATGCACAAGATAGCCAACAAGAACAAAGACATTAGTCCATCTCAAAAATAAACTAAATTAAATTAAAGGCATCCCCAAGTCACAAGACTTACCGCTTTTCGAGGGTAGGGAGACGGTCGTCAGTGTATGCAGCCTTACCTCTGCTTTTATGCAGAGGGGCTGTTTCCTTAGGATCGAACTTGTAACCAACCGGTCACAAAGGAGGGTCACAAAGGCTATTTGAGATGTTAGTCCATCTCAAACATCTAACTTAAACAATAAAAATTAGAACAGCAGGAGTGATAAATTATATCATAGTTAAGTATAAATGAGTCTGTCATATGTCAATTTCAACTTCTGTAGAAAAGGTACTTGAAAGGTTCTCATCATACTGATGTAGAAGCTTAACAAAGTTCCACTCTGAGGTCGCCCCAGGGGAGAGTATATCTGTAAAATAAATTCCGAAGTTACCTACCGCACTTCCAGCTATTATGTGAACCCATTTGGGCTTTTTTGCTATTTCCAGGTATATATTTCAATCTGAGCACTCCATGGGCTATGGTTTTTTCAAAGTATTTGCTTCAACTTTAAACAATTAAAATCATCAACATAGAAATCCTTGTATAAAGTACATGTAAAGCTGACAAAAGACGTATTTAAAAAAAAAAAATACAAATCTTATGTACCTGGTACATCAGTTGAACAATCTTTTTGTTCTGGTTTACAATATTGGCCAAAAAAGTTTTACACATTGGCCAAGACAAGCTAAAAATCCCTCGAGAACATTGTTCACATAATTTGAGGATTTGAGATCAAAACTGTGTCAATTCATAAGAACAGGATGTTCTTGGAATGTGCCATTTCATAAGAATGGGATGTTCTCAGAATTTTAAATAAACTATGGAGACTATGTTCGTAATTAGCTTCAAGGGCTTTGGAAGAGTGGAGGAAAGATTCTTTGGAAATGAGCTTTGGTGGAATATTTGGATGGAAAGAGACGCTAAAACATCTGAAAATAATTGTTAGCATGTGCGCTTAATTTGGGGTAGGGTGGTTCTCTCAGCTTCTTTTCGTCCTTGGATTTTGGAGTTTTCGGGGGAATATCATTGGCTGATATTCTGAGGAACTAGAAAACTTGAGTATCTTCAGTTTATTTTCTCTCTTTTTCCATTTGGTTTTGCTTTATTTTCTTTAAGATGATGCCCTGTTCTTATGTACTTGAATATCTTTCTCTTCATACATTTGTCTTCTTCTTATATATATCATTACTAGTTTACTACCACCAATCCCTTTGCAACCTATCAATACCTCCATGGCACCTTTTTACTCCATTTAACTCAATTCTGCAAACATTGCCTTCATATCACCATCAAATTGGCATCTGGAATCCTTTTTTTCCCCATGAGAGGAAAAGGGCCTTTGTAAGAGACAGCAAGGAACAAAAATTCCTAAGGAGGACAAGGAATCCTCACCCATAAGGAGCAGAAGGGAGGAGGAGAAAAAAAACGCAATCGGCTCAATAATGCCACCCAATCACAGTTAGCATCCTAAAAACAACAGCCCTCAGAAACAATCTGGACAACAAGACCAAAAAGAAGAGATGCCAAATACTGCACCCTGTCCCAAAGTAAATCCAAAGACAATCTCTATGCAGAATATCTAGCATTCTCTTCCAACCAAATTCCTCCATAAAACAGCACAGAGAGCACACAGCTTCAAAACCTTCCAACATCCTCACCCTTTCTAGAACCAACAAAGAAATACTAAAGCTCCCCCACTGACTTCGGACACACCCATGCTTCACCAAGAGCTCCAAATAATCTTTTCAACAAACCCCAAGCAAATGAGCAGAACAGAAACAAATGGGGAACATTCTCCAAGCTACTCCCACACAAGAAACATACTGCTAGAGAAAAAGCCTCAGAAGGCTTCCTACTCTGCGGCAGATTGCACGAGTATGCTCTATTAAGGACCACCAGCCAAAAAAAAAATACCTTTATCTTAGAAGGGAGTTTAACATCTGCATGCACCAATAGGAAAAAACACGCCAGCATTAACCAGATGGGGAAAAAAGGACTTACACAAATACTCCCCCAAAGAATCCAAATGCCACTTCCGACCATCATTCCTACTAGAGATATTCGATGACTACCCTCTAGCACAATAAGCAAAGAAGATCTGTTCTTATCATTCAAATCCCTTCTAAAATGAAAATCTCGAGAAAGAGTCACCATAATTAATAAAGGAACAAGATAATGCAGAACCTGAAACCCAAACAACCACGAAAAATGTACAATTACCTCTTCCCAGTTAAACTTTGTTAAAGGAACAAAGAGACGATAAAGAACCTCCAAGGACACAGATGAGCATCGAAGAATCAAATTAGCACCCAGCCACCCACCCATTCTCCTGAAAGTCAAACTTATTTTATTTTATATTTTCAATCGAAAAAAGAAAGGATTATATTAAAGAGAACAAGTGCGAAAAAGGAGCACGAGAAATCCTCCTTAGAAGATAAACATACAAAAGGCAAAAGATATCAATACAGCTCTGCCCGCCAATCACAATATAAATTTGAAAAAGAAACTTTTTGAAACAGCCTGTTGCAAAAGCCCACAACGAGGCCAAATACTGAATCCAATCTCAAAGCACAGACAAAGGCATCCTCTTTCCCATGAAAATACGAGCATTTCTCTCCATCAATAAACTCCACAAAATAATAAAAACACATCTCCACAGAATTTATTCATCTTTACCCCTTCCAAAACCAGAAAATGAGATGGCCAAAAAATCCTCCAACTCTGATCAAACCCAACTCTCTTCAAATAATCCAAAAATATTATTCCACACCCTCCATGAAAAGGCACAATGGAGAAACAGGTGAGACAGATTCTGAAAACTATCAAGATGCCAAACATACTTTTATCAGACTTTGCAATAAGGAATTTGCCTCATAAGGGAGACTGCCACAAATATTTATCCAAAAGAGCAGAATTTTAAGACACCAATTAATCAATACCCGACCCGACCCTCATTCCTCAGATCTACTACACATCACCCACCCATTTGGCCAAATGATCTCTCTTCCCCCCAACACGGCTACACCTAACAAAAGAAACTCTCATATAATCCTCTCCAGCTTTTGAAATACCCCTCTTGGAATGCTAAATAAAGATAAAAAAAATGCCAAGGTACGGTGAATGAGCAGCATATATGAGGGTAATACTGCCCCCTAAAGAAAATAAAGCACCTTTCCACCCATACAACCTATTCACTACCTTAGTAACCACAGCCCTCAAGCTCTTGAATGCTAAATAAATCGAAGGACATTCTAAAGAAACCATACCCAGCTCAGGACGTCAGCTCCAAAACTTTATTGGAACTAAGATTAACAGCCTCAACTCCATGCTTAACCTAAATTCATTCTAAGACTAGAGACCCTATCAAAAATCTCCAAGACAGTGAGAAGACAACAAAATACTAAACACGGTCATCTCAAAATATAATGGCGTCATCAGCAAACTGCAGTTGAGAAACAACCAGCTCCCCGCAATCTGCAGCCCTATTAACGCATCCCCACCAGGACAAACAAAAACGGGTATAAAAGGATCCTCTTGCCTTAACCAACCTTTAGAAGACCTAAACCGCTCGTTTGGTTGTCCATTAACAAATCACTGAAAAATAAGTGTTAGAGTAAAACCCCCTCATCCAATTCCTCCACATATCTCCAAAGCCTTTCCTCCCATCCTCCACACATTGTCCAAAAACTCCCATGTAACTTTATAGTATGCCTTCTTAAAGTCCAACTTTAACAGAATGCTCTTCTCTTCCCGTGGCGAACATCCTGCACCTCATTAGCAACTAACATAGCTCCACAATTTGCCATCGAGAAATAGTGTGACTAACTACGAAACTCAACCTTTTAGCAAGAACCTTAGCAATGATCTCATGCAAACTAGATACCCTGAAAATTTGACCTCAATCCGCCAACCCTTTTCAGCACTAAGGTGATAAATGTAGAATTAACTCTTCCGCAACTTTCCATTTCCAATGAAACTCAAGAATGATCCTCATTAAATCCTCGCTCACCACATCCCAATACTTGGAAAAAAAAAAAGCAAGTTAAAACCATCTGTCTCGGGAGCATTGACCATTTCCAAACTAAACACCACTGCCCTGACCTCCTCCACCTCGACAAGCCTCCAACCAAACATATGTGACCCAAAAAGAGAAATCCAATCTAAACCCTCAATCAACTGATCTAAGTCTTCCTCATTATACAAATTTTTAAGAAGTTGATAACCTCTTCCGCTATCACCCGAACATCAGTCACTACCTCCCCATTTCTCCACTCCATTTGTCTAATATAATTACATTTCATTTGCCCATTAGCCTCCCTATGGAAAAAAAAAAATTTGAATTACAATCCCCCTATACCACTTACACTTTGTTTCTTCCTCCAATTCCTAACCTCCTCCAAATTGAATTCCACTTCTTTAACACCTCTTTTACCCCTTTAAGCTTCTTCATAAACCCACAAACGTCCCAAGATACAACAGAACATCCACTCCAAGGGTCATTAACTAAAGAGCGAAATCATGATGACCCATCACAAGTTCTCAAACCAAGAAGGAATACGCCCAATTTAACCTTTCTTAACTCCAAAAATGATCAGAAATAGATCTAGCTAGAACTTCATGAGTGAGATAAGGAAACTAGTCATCCCACTCATTAAATAAAAATATATCTACCATTCTACCTAGCCATTCCCCCCACCACCACCCAAAAAAAAAAAAACTCGCACCTAGGATAACACAACCGATACACAGCGACCAACTCCTCTCAAAATTAAGACCAAAATGTAGGCCTAGAAGGACCACATCATCAAAACCTTCAGACTCCCAACCCTGAATACCCCTGTGAAGAGAGAGATCACATGTCCTTCCCTCTACCCAGAGAAATATCCCCTGCAATTTTGCCATCTGTACATCCTTAAATTATCTCCATAAGCAGCCCCTTTGTCAAATCGCCCACTTTGGCATTCCAGCATGGAGTTTCAGATTTTCTAGGTTCACGTCCTGTATCATCTTCAGATCTCAATGTCAAGCTTCTCACTTCCCTCCAATGACTTGGCCACTTCAGACTTGGCCTAAATCCAAAAATATTTCAATGCATATAAATTTCCTCAATTTATTTACCAAAATTTGCACAAGAATGAAACCATTTGGAAATCTAAACTTCTGTGCCCATGAATACTCCAATTTTTCTAACCAGAACTACAGGAATTGATCATGAACCCAATTAAATTCATTTATCACCAGTAACAGAAGGGAAAATCGTCTTCCAGTTCTCACCATACTTCACAGCCACTCAAGACACCATTGATCTAAAATTGAAATGTTTTCCTGTCTGCTTTAATCAGTCATGGGAAGACCATGATAGTGGCTTGACAAGGCTGTTAACTTTTCACAATCCAATTACATGTCTATGAGCATTCCACAGATGATGTTCCGAGTCAAATATTATGGTTAGTAAAGGCTCAGAATCAGTTATTACATTTGGGATGGATGAATGATGATTGGGAATGTTCAGCAATGGAGGGATTAACAGAAATGAGGTTACAGGTCAAAAGGGTTCACAGTATCTTAAGATTCATGATACAATTCTAGGACAGATAAAGGTATGATTCTGAGTAAGGTCAACAGAGTTCATTGTATGTCAGAAGAAGAAACAAGGATGACAGGGTATTTTCATGCGCATGGAGATTGACGATGGAATCCAGCAAAGAATTGATCAGTGAAATTTGATGTGGATTTTCTCTGTGGAGTTCATTGGAGATGCAAGATGACTATAAGACCAGCTATAATGTTAGGCAAACTAAGAAACATAGTCAAAAAGTAGAAGTTTCCAAATGCTAAGGCGGATAAGTGGGATAACTCTAAAAAGTCACAGTAAGTTAAGCATAGGACCTGTTAAAAAAAGATAAGGGAGGGCCAGTTAAGATGATTTAGCACCTAGAACATGGCCAGATAACACACTATAAGGAGTGAACTAGTAAACAGTAATGGCTGTAGCCTGGAAGAGAAAGGGTAGACCTAGAATAACTTGGTAGGATTTGATAGCCCTCAACTTGTCAAAGAATATTGCCCTAGATTGTGCCAAATGGCAGAAAAGGATTTATGTAGCCAACCCCGCCTCATGAGACTTAAGGCTTGGTTGTTGTTGTTGCTGCTGTGTGTGCTGTTGTTGCAGCTTTAAAAAAAAAATTCCATCAAGGCCATGATGTCCATCCATTTTTAAAAAAATATAATGATGGATTAAGAAATGATTGCATTGGGGAGGTTGGGGGTAGCAAACTAGAACTAAATGAAGTTTAGATGATAGAAAATATCTTAGGATGATTTCATCTTTGCACCTAAAAACAACATATGCACCTGCAATGAGGAGTGGCTGAGTACAGGTCTGTCAACAGGTCAGAATATGACCTGGATCTGACCTGAATTGACCCAATTCAAATCTAATTATAATCCAGATTTAGATATGTTAATTTTAAATAGAATTCAATTTATAAAATCTGATTAGTATTGGACCAAACTCAAACTTCCCTAGGTTAAACCCAATTAGGATTTGAATCTAATTAAACTTAATATACATCATTTTAACTAACATATATATATATATATATATTACCAAGACAAATTCTCCACAGCTTTGTATATATTAGAATTAAATATTCACATATTTATATTATTTATAATACGATAATATCGATTTTCTGGATTCAAATCAAATTTGTCTATTCAAACATATAATTGAATTCAAACTCAAATATAATATTTTAGTATCCATCTTCTAAGGAGGATTTACTATGCTCCTTCTTGTACTTCTTGTTCTCCTTGATAAAATCTCTTCTTCTTTGATTATAAAAAATATTTTAGCATCCATTGTATCTGGATTACCCAAATTAGAGTACATTTAATTAGAATCGAACTCAAATCATACAAAATTCATACTAACCCGGGTAGCAAATTTAGGACTTGGTGAGGGTGCTATTTTATTTAGGGGTTTTGTGTATGTGTTTCTAGATATGAAATTTTATTTATCTATAGTTTTAAATCAAACGACGTGAAGAAAAATTAACTAATGTAGGCAATCAAAAATGATTGTAACTAGTTCTCGCCCTCTTTCCTTTGTTCTTTTCACTGATCATGATAGAATAAGGAACCAAAGGAAACCCATCCCCCCTACATCCTAGCAACAACCCCCCCCCCCCCCCCCCCAAAAACACACCAACGCATGCAATAAAAGTGCAAGGAAATAATCCAATTTATGCTAATCTACACACTCACTAGCTAGCCAACAACCTCAATCTAGAGAAACTACAAGGTTCATTGCATAATTCACAAGATATAATTGCTTATGCAAGGGGAAACTTACAAAATAAACTTACAATTGCATACACAAGGGGAAACTTACAAAATAAAGTTTACTCATCAAAGGATGCCAACTTTCAAAGAGCTCCCTCAATTCATCAACCAGTTGTCCCAATTCTTCAAATTCCTTATTAAGCAATTCATCTGAAGCTACTTCCGCATCTACAATGGCATCGAGTATAGGCTTCAATAACTTCAATATCTCTTCTATCCTTTGGTAATACTTCCGAACTGGCTCAGAATCGATGTTTTTGCAAGATGATAAATGGAAAAACAAAGATATGTTATTGAGAAGTTCTTTTAATAATGATATCTCCATTTGACCTGCATAAAGGGGAAAAATGGTCCCTCAATAAAGAAGCATGAATTAAAAATACATTGTAGAAAGAAAATCCAAATGCTAAACATGAAATCAAACCAAAACATCCAATCTGACTCATTCACGATATTTTACATAGAAAAAAATTTCCTAAAAAATAAAAGGTTATAAGTCAGATACGAACTTCATAAAATAAAAACCCTATTGTAGGTTTTCATAAGAGAAACAACCAATACAAATTGTGATTCACAATTGAATTCATTAATGAGTACTTATATTGAGTTGCCAAGGCTTTAAACTTAATCTTACAAATAAAAATTCTGGGATTATATCATCAGACGACACCTCCGTAACAGTTAAAATTTTAACCAACAACACAATTGTTTTAAGGTATAGCTGACTTTTAGAATTAGCTGCAAATTAATGTCTGTGTTGTGATTAACAAATCGTTAAAATCTTAAAAAGTGACCCATAAGGAAAACTGTGAAGCATGAATATACATATGTGTGTGCCTAAGCACACATGCATGCATGTGTTTGTGTGCAACATTAAGGTTGTACCAACATTTTTTTTATAGCAACAGAAGATGAATCCATTAAAAATAGAACGAATATACAACGACGAGGATAAAAAATCCTCCTAAACAAAAAAAAAGAAAAATATAAAAGACAATAAGATAAGAAGCAGCAGTCAGACTAATAAAGCTAGCCAACCCCAACAAACATCAGAAAGCCTCACTCCTTTAAAACAACCATCAGCAACACACCAAGCGAGGCTAAGTAATGAATCTTTTCCAATAACGTAGAGGAATTAATCTTTTTTCCCATAAGTTTACGAGCATTTCACTCCAGGCATAAACCCCACAAATCAGCAAAAATAGCGCAACTCCACAAAGCATCTGCTTCCTTCCTTCTACCAAAACAAGAAAAAGAGATGACCAACAGGTTCTCCACCAACACCAGACAAACCCAACTTTCTCCCAAGAGACCAAAAAGCTTATTCCAAATGCTCCAAAAAAAAGTTCAATGCAAAAACAGGTGAAAAGCTGTTTCTGAATTATCAAGACATGAAGAACACACACCCGGCGAAAGTGCCTTTAAAGGTCTCCTACTCTGCAAAATTGTTGGTGTAATGACCAACCAAATAAAAGCATTGATAGAATCAAAAGACCAAGAATGACAATCTCTCCTAAATGAAGGATGACAATTTTCCAACAAAAGTAAGAAAAAAAATAAAGCTCCTCCACCTTCCTATCATTCAGAGCTCTACAAAAGTGTAAATCTTAGGAAGACAAATCTCCGTTAGAGTTCAAAAAAGCACAAATAGCATCGTTAAGCCCAAAAAACAAGAGATGCAAGGAAAGAAAGCAATATTGCCCACCTAGATATCTTCCAACACAAATACAAGAACCATTATGCAAAACAAAATTAGCAAAGAATGAAGAGGGGCTAAATCAAAGAAATCCACGACATGCTTTCAGAAGAACATCTAGTTCCCAAATTAGCATCCCACCCATGCACATGCAAGCCAAATTTATTTTTGATAGGCCAAAGAGAGTTCTCTAAGGAAATCGTGATAACCATTCAGCCAAGAGAACAATGTTTTTAGACACCAACTTACCAAGACCCAAACCCTCATCCAACTTAGACCTACACACAATCTTCCAACTAACTAAATGGTCCCTCTTTTCCCCAAACCCAAACCAAAGGAAATCTTTCATAATCTTCTCGAGCTTACTAGCTATCCCCATTAGAATCCTAAAAATAGACAAATAATAAAAAGGTATACCAGCAAGACAAGCTTAAACACGAATAATGTGATCCTTTAAGGAAATAAGGCATCTTTCCCCCCATCCAAACGCTTAGACAACCTCTACACCCCCAGATCCCAAAAATCCACCTACCTAGGTTACCATCCAATGGCACTCCTAAATAAGACAAAGGCCAAACCCAATAACACCAACCTAGGATTACTGCCCTCTCAACCATTATACTCAAAACATCAAACCACTAATACAAACAATAAAGGAGATAACAGATCCCCATGTATAACACCCCTCCCCAAGGGCAAGTCCCTCAAATCACAATTCCTAATGAACTGGTCAAAATTCTGCATACTTGAAGTAACGCTCCCTCTTCCCCTTTCTCTTCCCAAGGAAATCTAACAACAGTGAAATCACCACCAACCATCCATCTAGGAGGACAAAAAACAAAATCAGCATGTAACTCATCCGAGGAAGAAGACCGAAACGTGGATCTAGAAGGATCAAAAACAAAAGCAAACCACCATTATCCCCTCCCTTTTACAGCTACCAAGACCAAAAAAGAGGGGGGGGGGGGGGAGAAGAAACAAGTCTATCACTTCTAGAAATGGACCAAGATTTCCAATCAATAAGAATGCCCCCACTATCCCTTGAGAAGAGATAAATAAACACCCACACCTTATATCTACTCTTTCAAAAACTCCTTACTACCCCCCACCCTTCAATTTTCTCTCCAAATCTAGTTTTCTAAAGTAACACTATTAGGAGAATGTCTAACCAACACTTCCCAAATGAAACCCCTCTTCCTAACATTACAAAAACCCCTAATGTTCCAACTAATGAGCTTCATAATTTTACTTACTCCCCTCATTACCTTCTCCTCTAACACCCCCCCCCCCCCCCCCTCCCCCAGGAATCCCCTAAGGTTTGGCAAAAAGACAAAGACCTCCCCTGAGGTTTCAAAAATACCACATACTTCCCCTGAGATTTCAAAAATACCATAGACCTCCTTGAAATTTGCCAAAAAGACATAGACCTCCCCTAATAGAACTTGTCTTTTTGCAAAATACAAAGGGAGGTTTGTGTCTTTTGGATAAACCTCAGGGGAGGTACTTGGGATTTTTAAAACCTCAAGGAAGGTCATTGTCTTTTTGCCAAACTTCAAAGGACGTTGGTGTCTTTTGCCCTAATAATAATTTATAAAAGCTAACTTATTAAATTCTTGTTGAACCTTATTTTTCTTTTTTTGCGTCCCCTATGTTCTAGGACTAACCCCCACAAGAACTTGACGCTCTAAGGGGCTCACTAGCTTTGACCCCGACTCTTCCAAGAGTTTCTGCAGGCCTCTTTTAACACCCCCCCCCCCCCCCCCAACGTTTAATAGCAATGGCATCTCCCCCACTGAAATTTTAGAATGATAAGGAATGAGAAGAAAACCTTTTTGAGCATAAGAAGTTCTCTTATCCTCCAACATAGACCCTTTCATATCATCCCCCACCCCTTCAATGGGAATGGAATCACCTAGGAAGTCAATGGGATTATGCTCAAGAACATGAATGGTGGCCAAAGATCCCTTCTCAGTCAAGTCTCTAACCTGGCTGTCAATGTTCCTCGAGAAATTTATTCCATTTAGCAAATCAATGTAAAATGTTGCAGTAAGCAATCTAACATTAAGAAAATTGTGGTTTTCCTAATTAAATGTTTCTTTAAAAATTAGACGATCAGTTAAAGAATCGCCTGCTTACATATTGCTGCTTCTCCCATCTTTCTGTTGAAGATTATTATAGAAGCACATCGTATAAAAAGACATGTTCAGCAATGTAAAATCATGTACCATATCAAGCATTGTTATCTTTATCTTGGAATGAGGCAGTGAGGAAGGATTTAATAACCCTTAATCTAATAGAGGAAAATGCTCTAGATCGGGTGAATTGGCGGAAAAGGATTCATGTAGTTGACTCCACCTAGTGGAACTTAAGGCTTGTTGTTGTTGTTGTTGTTGTATGTACAAAATATCACAATGTCTTAAATATATGTATGTGTATGAATATATGGATGAATAAAT
This sequence comes from Malania oleifera, assembly GCF_029873635.1. Lineage (NCBI taxonomy): Eukaryota > Viridiplantae > Streptophyta > Magnoliopsida > Santalales > Ximeniaceae > Malania > Malania oleifera. Next base: position 12,702,265 of record NC_080417.1, read on the forward strand.
AATACAATATGAAAAAAAATTACATACATGGAAATATATTCATTTACTTGACAAATTAAGTGTCATGTGAAATGTAATCAAAGCGATCAAGTAGTAAGGCAAGATCCAACTGCTTGGAGCCTGGCAATCTTGCAGCCAATGACCATTTCATGAGGCCTCCCTAGGCAAGAGCCTGACCACATATGAGTTGCTCAAGACTTTGCCATATGTGAGAAAAAGCCTTTATGACCATTTGTTTAATCAACCAATAAGAACTGACTAAAATGGAGTTTAAAGGAACTGCACTTCATTAAATAGACATTCCAAAATACTATTAAAACCCCACAGGAAACTCAAGGGTTGGAACACAATTCTGTACAATAGCAACCCACGAGCCAGGGTGCATGTGGTGGGTGCAAACCGTGTAATACAAAACTGTACAGCAACAGAACACGAAAACCTCACACTTTAATACCCAAATTAAGAAATAGCTTAAGCTACATTTGATAAAATTAAGTACTAGGTACAGAATATGGAAGAAGGTTCTAAATTTTGTGAACCAATTTAGAACCAGTTTGAACAGCTGAAGAACACTTTAAAGTCATTATGGTAATTGAATTGTCACAACATTTAAGTACGCATATTTATACCATGTTAACTTTTTAAATATTGTAAACTCGATTTCTTATCTGAGAACATAAAAAAGATTTTTTTTTTTTTTTTTTTAAATTACAAAAAAAAAAAAATGACACCTAAAAAAAATTATAACAAAAATTTAAGAATCAACGCAGAAATATTCACTGATAGAGATCATAAAAGAAATAATAGATCTCACAAATAATTCAAAAAATAAATAAGGGATGAGGATTAATTTAACTTTACAAATCACCAAAAATAAAAAGGCAAAGGAGGATCGAGGATCGAGGATCAATGACAGCTGGTTCCTGAGGAATCACTGGGGCTGGAAAGCAGTAGCTGGTTCCATACTGAGTCACCATGGGCACTTCAGTCAAAGAAGAGGAGGTTTGTCCAGAGAACACTCAGATCCATATATACAAGGCCATCGATGTGAGAACAAGAGGAACAATCGCAGAATTCCAGATCTTGTTGCTGGTGATCTTGTTGCAGAACCCCAAATCACAGAATAACTACAAATTGCAGAACTCCATATCCCTTGAGCGTCAGAGATGGAGGTCGTCACTGGTCTGGCCACACCTGATCTGGAATCATGGTCACTGCTAATCTGGTGGAAATGGGGGTTGTTGAGGGAGAGAGGAAGGAAGAGATGGAGGTCGTCGCTGGTCTTGCTGCATCTGATCTGGGCCCATCATCACAGCTAATGCAGTGGAGATGATAATCTTTGACGGTGGGCAGAAGGAAGATAGGCAGAAGACAAACTAGGAGGAGACGAGAGGGGATGGTGGATGCATCAATCAAGTTGCTGAAGGTCATTAAGCAATGGAATGGATGCTGATCAAGTGAGAGGGAATTAGAGGACACTCAGGAGTGCAGACCAGTCTAAATTTAAAGCCCATTAAGTGAATCGGTCCCATTAAGATCCTATTCAGTGCAAACAAACGCCCTTTAATGTGGATATCATTTCTTTTCTATTCTTATCCTTTGTAGGTTAAGTGAATGAATCTGATGGCCTCAATGAGATGTGAGAATTGGTTTTTAATTTTAAACATTGATTACTTTAAACATTTGGAGGTTACTCTAGCCCTTAAATGAACTATGGGATTGAAGGAAAATGACAATATTGACAAATTGAAGAAAATGATGACCATATATATACATATATTTATATAATTATATATATATAGATATATATACGCACATATTTCTGTACACGATCATTATATATTACTCATATGTTTTTATATTATAAGAAGAATAGTATTCAAGAGAGAAAGAAACACAAAGAGCAATATATATATATATATATGTATGTGTCAGTACACAATCATTATATATTACATGTATGTTTTTATATTATAGGAAGAATAGTATTCAAGAGAGAAAGAAACACAAAAAACAGATGACAAGAAATCCACCAAAAGAAAAGAACAGGCAAAAAGAATTAAATTAGAAGACAATAGAAATTAGTAATCAAGCTCTCCAGTCACGATACTCCGACAAGTGACGACCATTATCATTTTCAAACACCATCCGAGACATACTAAATTTAAATGCTTGGGATGCAAATCGTCTGTTACAATCTTTCCATTTCTGCAATATATTGCCACTTATGATAATAAAAACTTAAAATAAAAATGAATGAGGATGCAATAGCATCTAGGTAAGTAAAATAATGGCTTTTAAAATGTTCTTCTAGAGCAGTGTGTAGGAGCCAAACATGAAACATCAAACCTCGTCACTCTCCTCATTTTCTGCTTGTTGAATTTAAATTCTGCTTGTTGGAAGATCTAGGGCCTAATAAAATAACATTTTTTTTGGTATATCTAATACATCTATGCTTTTTTGTTCTTTTTTTCTTTTTAGGAGGATTTCTCACTCTCCAATTTAGTAGTTCCTTTCCATATTAATACATTCTTCTTTTTTTGATAATAATAATAATAATAATAATAATAATAATAATAATAAAAATAAAAGGAAATCTATGCTGTTAATGAAAAGTATTGCTATTCCTCTTCCCCTCCACCCTCTCTTCCTCTTTTCAACACCCTCACCCCAAAAAAAATGAAAAGGAAAAAAAAAAAAAAAAAGAGAATAACATAAAAGAAAACACCCCATAGCTCCTGCTGGTCTTCAAAAACCCAAGACACTTAAAAAATCTCAGAGACCATCAACTATTGCCCAATCATCATGGAAAATAACTCATATGAAGCACAAAGAGATAGCAACATATATTGTAAAAAAATAAAATAAATATGTTTGGAAGAAACCATTAAATGATTAAAATTTAAAACAATCATATGAAACACGTTGTACTAAGCCCGCCCAGGAATTGAAACAGAAAAATACATGAACAAGAAGTCTTATTACAGCTCTAACATATCAAATAATAATAATAATAGAATGGGATCTCAATAAATACAGAAAAATATAAATCAAAACACAAATTTATCCACCAAGTTTCCAAAAATTAAAAACTAATAAATGTCTAATAAGTACAGAACATACCTTTTTCAACATAAACCTCTATTTCAAACACCAAAATATCTTTCTGACATTGCTGGTTCTCAAGAATGAGAGCACAAAAAAGAAGCAAACACCTTTAGTGAGCCCTATAAAATACTGTCAATATCCATGCACCCAAAATATCAATAGATGGTCTTCATATAGAGATTCTTGGGAATTTAAATTCTCTGATTGGCTATAACCTGCAACCAAACAGAAAGTGTTTGAATCTTGCAGGTGATTAAATCTCAAAGTTGATGATAGATATTTTCAAATGATGTTAATTCTTCACCAAAGCAGAAATATTTTCATTTGCTTCCCACAAAATGGATTTTTACAATATTCACTGTCCTCTAAGTCAAACCATTCCACATCAGTGGAAGTATGCAAAAAGTGTGACGAGAAAAGGGGACCTTTTTCTTCGAGAAATTTGATCACACTAAAGAATACAGATCAAATCAGAATGCTTATAAATGATCATAGTGTACAATATTGCTGGCAAAAATGATCTAACATGAAAATCTAATTTTCATAGTACAAACACTTGAACCCAAATACAGAGTTGAATAAGTAATCAACATTAGGATAAGGTATCTAACATCATCAGCTCAGCTTCAAAGCCGATCTCAAATGCTAATGATCAGAGCTTTAGATCTTCATGAGAAAGCTAGTACGATTGTGTTGCATGACACTGCATGCACAAGCATGTGCATGAGAGAAACAGGAAGGGAGGGAAAACAGAGGAGAGCCCAATTTTGTATTTTAACTAAAAGATTTGGGTTGATTGATTTGATTGTGTGTACAAATTATTGTTATTTAGAATCAGAGATCAGAATTTTGCTGCAAGGAATGGGATTAACTCAGTGATGAGCACCTCAGCAAAGTCTTTGTATTACCCAAAGCCTTTTGTTTGACCCGTGACTCATCCCGTCCCCATGGGTTTGCTCTCCCTTTCAACCAGAGACGGAGAGATTAATGTTTCGCGACATTATCATGAAAAATGCTGCTTGTACAGGTGTATCTCAACATCTGACTGAAAACATAGCACATAAATGGCAAAAGGTGTTGGATATGCATATCAACGCATTTTATTTATTATCGAGATCAAACTGATGTGAAAATTGTTATGCATTACATGAATGCATGGAAAGGGTATCATGGGCATGTGCATGCTTGTCCACAGTCATCAACATTGCCAAATACAAACCAGTTAGTTCTACGTAGGCCAGAGTTTCTCACAGATAGCAATACATCATCTCATTAAGGGTGAAGGTATGCACTATTTGATTTTTTAACAAAACAAAAATACTGGTTTGATACATGAAAAATAAATTTTACATATTATGTATACATATGTTTGAGAAAGGGAGCTTAGTCGCAACGGTAAGGTTGTCATCGTGTGACCTAGAAATCATGGGTTCGAGGCGTGGAAACAGCATCTTGCAAAAATGCAAGGTAAGGCTGCGTACTATAGACCCATTGTGGTCCGCCCCTTCCCAGGACCCTGCATATGCGAGAGCTTTGTGCACTGGTCTGCCCTTATATATGTTTGACTAAATGGAAAAACAACAGAACCAAAACATAACATTCATGTTTGGTTCAATTAGATTCCATATAAATTTATTTTTGCTCAATAAATATGCAAAAAGGAAGATTGACCTGGACCATGCAAGCTGCACTCCAAAATCATAGCCCATTCAAACCAAAGCTTGATCGCTATTTAGGCCCACAATAATTTCCTTCCTTGGTATCTTTTCTGCTACACTCTTTTGGGACACCATGGTAATTTCATAACATCTAAATTGCTTAGAAAGTTGTGCCTACAAGGATTGTCTCATCTACAAGTCAATTGCCCAATTCTATAATATTTTATAGCTAAATTCTCTCAGCCCAAAGCTGTCACCTACCTCTTCCAAATACAACATAATAAAATTAGCATTCTTCAAATACTTAATTTGATTTTTTTTTTTTTTTTTCAATCTTTAACCTCAGCCTTTCACCCCCAAACATCACCCTAAATTTGCCTATGGCAACAAAGAAAGCAAGCTTAATTTATTATTGAGCCAAAATTAAGAGATCCACAATAATTTCAGGCTAAGCTTAAGCAACTTGTAAAGCTCAAGCAGAGGTTAAATTGTCACTAAGCTTTAACCAATTCCTTTGTTGAGAATTTCACCTTCCCTCCTTAAACATGTCAAGTTGATTCATTTGATTTTTATTTCAATCTTTAATCCCAGCCTGTCAGCCCCAAACATCACCTAAAATTTATCTATGGCACCAAAGAAAGCAAGCTTAATTGATTATTGAGCAAAAATTAAGAGGCTCACAGTAATTTTAGGCTAAAGTTGAGCAACTTGTAACCTCAAGCAAAGGTTAAATGTCACTAAGCTTCAACCAATTTCTTTACCGAGAATTTCACCTTCCCTACTTCACATGCAAGTTGATTCGAGACATAATTTCTTAAAAGAAGAAAGGATGAAGTGTACAAAGCAACCAAAATCACAATTTATGACTATATATAAAAATATGAATGCGCTAAGGGGGGTAAAGAATCGTGTTCAACAAGAATATGAGCACATACATCTCTTTAGGGAATTTAGCATGCCATCCAAAGATATGCTAATATAAAGAAATTAGTATTGTTCTTGAAGTTCATTTAATCCACAACCAACAAAAAATAATAATTTTTTATAATAAATAATTTAATCATGAACAAACTCTTATTATCCTGTACCAAATCTTTTGTTTTCTTCTTTTTGGGCTTTGGTATTTTACCTACACAAGACATGCACTCAAACTCAACTCATGTACTATTTAATTTTGGAATGTATCAAAAATTTCACATACAAATATGCAACCTATTAAATTAAATAATTAGAAAAAATATTTAGAAAGTACAACTCTGCCAATCTTTTCATAATTATGTTACACAATAATATCCTTAACATTTACAAATACTATAATTGCACATCAGTCAATAATAATCCACTGTATCAGTGTATCTATGCATGTACATCTGTTTGCAAGGACGGTCTCATATGATTTCTTGCTACTCTCAATATTTTAATTTAAATTTCTTTTCAAGAAAAATAGGATTTATTTGAATGACATTCTATATATGTCAAAAGTAGAATGTAAAAAGTGAGAGTTAGTGTCTTTGAGTTTGTCCTACATGGAGAGTTTTCAAAGCTTTAAAGAGGTTTATAAAGCAACATTCACACCACAAGTTAAATTTGAAGTGGAGGAGAAGTGGGAAGAGAAATGAGTATAAGTATATATGTGTGTGTGTGTGTGTGTGCGCGCGCGTGCGTGTGTGTGTTATATCTATCTATCTATCTACCTATCTATATATCTATCCATTTACATAATACATTATAATCACTTACCACATGGACATATGGCAGAGGCACATGTAAAATTAAGAACCAATAGTCCAAAATTTAATTTTCATTTTTTTAGGGGTGCAAAAAAAATCAAATAATGTGATTGTTTGGGCATAATTTTAGAAAATAAATGTCAATGTAAATTTAAATCAAACAATCGAGCTGATTTGAAAGGTATGATAAATAACTCTTCAAATTCTATAATAAAGGATGTTAATGACAGGTTTAAATAATTAATTCACCCTCTCGATCAAATACACTGTTTCAAGAGGAGAAATGTTGAAGTTTGCTGCCTTGTGCTGTGAAATTTATGGTTATATCATTGTATCTTAAAGGTGATTTGCAATACACCTGTTAAAAAAACTCAATTGAGCTCCTTAAAGATAGTGCATGGTCTATTTATGATGCCTTAAAGCCAGTGTCTACAGACAATATATATCAAAACCAAATGAATCCAATTACAACAAAGCATTACCAATATTTTAGAAAAACATAGACTACATTAGGTCATTATATATGGCATGTTCAAAATAAAAATAAAATTATAATTAAATATATGATGAAATTTAAAACTTTCTTTCTAGTATTAGGTACACGTGTTGGGGTAGATTTTAATTTAATTTTTTTAACAAAAAAAGTGAATCAAAATCGGTAAGTATATGCTAGAAATAACATATTTTAGTTGTCGCAAAGAAAATATACTATGTAAACCATATAACATTCCATAGATAACTTCTAATATGGGTACTTCTATTGTAAATTGTTTTATCAATTTGTTTGAAAAAAATTATAAAATGCATTAAAAATTATCTAAATATACCTCACAGGGTTTCAGCTAAAGGGGAGCTTAAGCGCAACGGTAAGGTTGTCGCTGTGTGACCCGGAGGTCACAGGTTCAAGGTGTGGAAATAACCTCTTGCAAAAATGCAAGGCTGCGTACTGTAGACCCATTGTGGTCTGCCCCTTCCCCAGACCCCACATATGCGGGAGCTTTGTGCACCAGGCTGCCTATTTTTTTTTTAACTCACAGGGTTTCAGCTATCGATAAATATATAGATTTATAAAATTGAGTAAGATCTTAAAATTAAAATTTTAAATACATGATTCTATTTTAAATACATGATTCTCAATTTTATTCACTAGAAAATTGCAATCATGTGAAAAGTGTACCAAAAGCCCTCATCATTGTAGTGAATTGTGCTTTCCAAGGCTGCCACAACCAAAAGGCTATGGAAACCTCTTCAACAAACGAAAGGAGGTAATGAAATGGGGGGATTTTTCAGATAATGAAAGTGATGGTCTTAGTGAGTTTGATTGTGGCGGGGGATTACTATTGGATGAAATTAGGGAACAATGTGGATATGTTTATGATTCAAGTGACGTTTTAGGTGACTTATCATATGTACATATTATCCCTTTCAGAAGGATTGAAGGGGGTCTCTATATTTGAAAATGATTATTTAATTAATGAGATGCAGCGCAAGGACGGTATTTGACCAACATCAATGGAGGAGACTTCAAGGAAGGATTTAGAAGTTCAAGATCTCATGGATAAATTGAATTTAAAGTTTTGTGGTCCTAGGGAAAATGTTGATGGGTGTAAAAAAAAAAAAATAGAGCAAAAAAGGTCAATGGGAGTTAGCTCACTTGAAGTGTTCGGTGAATTATGAAGGATAAGGATTGAAGAGGGGGTTCCTTGTTTGATTATTAATTTTTTATTTTTATTATTTGTCATTTTTTTCATTTCATTTTATTTTTATGGGGTGGACTTCTTGATCTCTTTCGTTGTAATTTCTCTCTCTATCTAAAATACCTTTTTTATTATCAATATTATATGGATACACACACACACACACACACATATATATATATCCTTCAACAATGTCAAAAAGGACTACAGGTGATAATGGATGGTGGGCATGGGAGAATCTTACTTCAAGTCCAGCAACTGAAATGATAGTCCTTTTTTGGTATATATTATGTGTACATATATGTGTTTGGCAAATAATTAAATTTTCAGCCACTCAAATTGTCATGTGAATCAAATTTAAATATTTGAAAGTTTCATATTTTTCTATATTTTTAGCAAACAAAGTTCATTTATTTTATAAAGTTTTACGTATTTAAATTGTGTCAATCTCATAGCTAATTTACAATGTTAAAATACGTACTAGCAGTAAATTTTAAACTTAAGAGAAATTGAGGTGTGAAATTATCATTGATCTGGCACTACACCAACCATTAAAATGGCATTTTTTACAATAACTGTAAAAAAAAATAATAATAATAATAATAACAAGGAATTGAGAGGAAGATGACAGGAATTGAGAGGAAGATGACTAAGTGAAAAATTGCTTGGTCATCTATATATTGAGAGAAGAATTTTGAGAAATAATTAATAATTTTAAATTTTTTTCCGTAAAATATTTGAGATGTGACTTTATTTTTGGAATGATTTCAGTAAAAATATTTTTATTTTTAGGTCTAATTAATATTACAGATAAATTGATATTATGATAGTATATAGACATAATGAATGCTTTCAAAATTACAAATTTTAAGATATGAATTGTTGCCCTGCACATTCGATGTCATGGATCCGCCAACAGTGTGGGTCGGTTTCCTCATGAAACCAAAACCTCATCTTCCACTTGGAGAAATTACAAAACTTAACCAACCCATAAACAGACCAAACTATGAACGTTCAAGCCATTCAAATGTTAAAGTCATGAACTCCAAAAATAAATAAATAATAATTGTCCATACATATGAAGAATCTAGAGTAAAAAGGTACACGTGAATTTCATGTTTGTTGTATATTAGCTAATAAATTACAGCATGTAGATATACTATAAATAAAATACTTACATACTGATTTGGCAGTTTGGATCAAATTTTCACATGTGCCAAACTGTAATTCCAAAAAAAAAAAAACCACTGGCTTGGTAGAATTTTCAGACCTTATCTAAACTGCCAACTTTTGATGTTGAACCCAACGAACTCAAAGTGCTCAATTCGTTTGGTTTGACGATTTGAACAAACAAATGCTCACCCCAAGAAAAGACCAACAATAATGCCTCCATAACATCAATCAAAAGCATGCACTTTCTTATTCCCAACACTTTCCATTCATTTCGAGATAGGTATCCACCAATAGCTTGGTAAAAATAAAATGGAATCTTGTATACATTCTGACTCAGTTAAACATAAAAAGAGTAATAGGCTAAACACACTGGTTTTACCACCTAAAAATAGTACAGTCCCACATTAATCATTTTTTATAGCCATGTCCCCACTTCAATCTTACCCATTTCTTTAAAATTTCAATATTATCGACACAAACGACAAAACTTACTGAGCCAAACTTATTAAAATTTACCATGTACTGCAATCACAGCAATTATTGGTTTTTAAATTCAATAAGCATCATATATAAATTAAGAGGCCGTTTGATCTCATTGCCAAAAAAAATTATGGAAACAAGAACCACAAACAAAAACTAAAACCTAGAAACATAAACTAAAAACTCAGAACAAACAGTCTGTTTGGCTAGTATTTCCAAAACAGAAACAAATTAAAAAGCTAATTGCACTAGTATCCACTTTTCTCCTCGAGTCAAATAGCAATTGAAAATGTGATTGAATAATGAAAATGCAAATGAATACAACTTAGAAAATATTATAAACATAGAAATTGATTGTAATTAACTCCGCCTGTGATGCACTTAATGTCCTAATTTTTTCACACATAGCCAGTCCCAAGCCCGAGTAAAGGAGGAGAGTTGCGTTAGGTAGCTAACAGCTAGCGTAAAATTTGTCAGATCACTATGATATGAATCCTTACGAATATTTGTTGAGGCGTCCCCTACGAGCGACACATTGCACTTGTACCACCTGGGTGTAGTGAAAAGTGGGCTAAGGTGGGCCAGGTCGTCGCCCCAAAGCGACATGCTGTATCGACACCCAGGTAAGGTGTCAAATATGCGAGGGTTCCTGCATCATTCTGGACGTGAGCAAGTAAAGATGTTAGTTCAGGAAACTAGGATTAGATTAGCAACTTGGAATATAAGGACATTTAAAGGTAAAAGCATGGAAATTGTGGATACAATGATCAGAAGAAGAATTGAAATAATTTGCCTTCAAGAAACTAAGTGGGTGGGAGAGAAAGTTAGAAAATTTAATAAATCAGGATTTAAACTTTGGTACACTAGAAAAGAAAAGCATAAGAACGGAGTAGGAATTGTTATAGACAAAAACTTAAAAGATAGTGTTGTTGATGTAAATAGAGTAGGGGATAGAATTATAAAAATCAAAATAGTATTAGAACAAGAGATAATAAATATCATTAGTGCTTATGCTCCTCAAGTCGACTCAGCAGAAAATCTTAAAAGACAATTTTGGGAAGATATGGATAGTATTATACAAGGCATACCAGGGACTGAGAAAATATTTATAGAAGGAAATCTGAATGAACACGTTGGAAGGGATAATAAAAATAATGAGAGGATACATAGAGGATTAAAGGTAAAATGATCAAAGATGGGGATTGGATTATAGAGGATGGAATAGATACAAATACTCTTTGGAGTAGATCAGCTAACTCTATTAAAAAGATAGCAAAACAGATTTTAGGTGAATCAAGGGGAAGATTCTCAAATAGCAAAGAAAATTGGTGGTGGGATAAAAAAGTACAAAAAGTCATAAAGACAAAAATAATCTGGTATAAATGTGGCAAAAATGTAGAAATAAGGATAACTTTGAAAAGTATAAGGAAACAAGAAAAGATGCAAAAAAGACCATTAGTGAAGCTAAATACAGATCATTTAATAGTTTGTATCATAAATTAGATGCAAAAGAAGGGGAAAGAGATATATTTAAAGTTGCTAAAGCTAGAGAAAGGAAGACTAAGGACTTAGAAAATGTAAAATGTATAAAAAGAGAGGATGATATTGTCTTGGCTAAGGACAAAGACATTAAAGAAAGATAGCGAAGTTACTTTAGTAAGTTGTTTAATAAAAACTAAATAGAAGGCTTAAACTTAGAATTGTCAAATGAGGAAAAGACTAAAAATATGAGATTTATTCGCAAAATTAGAGTTAATGAAGTTAAGTTTGCACCAAAAAAATTGAAAAATGGGAAAGCTATGGGACCAGATAGCATCCCAATTGAAGTTTGGAAATGCTTAGGTGATAACGGAATTATATGGTTAACTAATTTATTTAATAAAATTATAAAAACTAAGAAAATGTCAGATGAATGGAGGAAAAGCACTTTAATATCTATATACAAAAGTAAAGGAGATATTCAAAATTGTAATAACTATCATGGAATTAAACTTATAAGTCATACGATGAAACTATGGGAAAGGGTAGCTGAACAAAGATTAAGGTTAGAAACGAAGGTCTCAGAAAATCAATTTGGTTTTATGCCTAGGAGATCTACCACAAAAGTTATATATCTTTTAAGAAGATTAATGGAAAAGTTTAGGAAAAAGAAGAGGGACTTGCAAATGATATTTATTGACCTTGAGAAAGCATATGATAGGATACTTAGGGGAGTTCTATGGCGGGTTTTAGATAAAAAAAATGTGTATGTAGTAGGTTACTGATATCATTAAGGATATGTACGATGGAGTAATGACTAGTGTAAGGACTATAGATGCAGAAACTAGAGAATTTTCCATCACCATAGGTGTACATCAAGGATCTGCTTTGAGTCCTTATCTTTTTGCTTTAGTGATGGAGCAATTGACTAAGAGTATTCAAAAGGAGGTTCCATGGTGTATGTTATTTGCATATGATATTGTATTAATTGATGAAACTAGGGACGAAGTAGAGGCTAAGTTAGAATTATGGAGAGAAGCTTTGGAATCTAGAGGCTTTAGGATAATTGAAAATAAGACAGAATATATGAAATGTAATTTTAGTAATAATGAGACGAATATTGCAGAAAAAGTTAAACTTGATGATGAGGAAATAAATAGCACTTGTAGATTTCAATACCTTGGATCTATTATGCAAGCTGAAGGAGAAATTGAAGATGATGTAATGCATAGAGTTAAAGCAGGTTGGGTAAAATGGAGAAGTACTTTAAATGTGCTTTGTGATCGTAGAATACCCTTAAAATTGAAAGGGATGTTTTATAGGACAACTATAAGACCAACTATGGTATATGGATCAGAATGTTGGGTGACAAAGAAACTTAATATCCAAAAAGTAAAAGTTGTCGAGATGAGAATGCTTGGATGGATGAGTGGTATAACATTGAAAGATAAATTAAGGAATGAACATATTCGTGGTAAGTTAGGTGTAGCTCCTCTAGAAGATAAGATAAGGGAGGGACGACTCAGATAATATAGACACTTGCAATGTAGGCCGCATAGTACACTAGTGAGGAAGAGTGAGTTAATTATTGTTGGGGACAGCAGAAGGGGTAGAGGTAGACCTAAAATAACTTGAGAGAAAATGATGAGTAAGGATTTAATATCCCTGAATCTATCAAAAGAAATGGTAATGATCACATAAATTGGCGAAAAAGGATTCATATAACCGACCCCACCTAGTGGGACTTAAGGCTTGGTTTTGTTATTATTGTTATAGAAATTGATTGTAATTATTTTACTTAATCTTTTTAAACTCACGTTTTAGAGCTCCAAAAACAAGCCACACATGACAATTGAAAAGTGATAAATAATTTTTTAAATGACTTACTTATTAAAAAACTCCATAAATTTAAGGAAATTTTTATTTTACTTATATTTTGAATCACATGGTCATTTTACTTTAATGTTAATCAAAAATTGCATATAGAATGAATGATTTAATCAATACAAGTAAATTCTGGATATTAAACTACTCTGGCAGCACCAATTAAGAACGATGAAATCCATCAAGGGAATATCTCAACTACTTCTCATTACTGCAAAAGCCAACACCCTCTAACATGAAACCAAGAATGCAAAAAATCAATAAAAGAAATAATTAATACCAGGATATATTATGAATCACCATCATCTAGCATAATGCATGATTTATATACGATGTTCAAATTTTTATTGAACAACAAAACTCAAGGCTCTAAGTATTTCTGTCAAAAATCATAATTTTTTTCTGAAAATAGCAATAAATAGATGAAGAAAATTTTCGTTCATTTTGAATCCCTATTGCATATCTTGCCATCACATGAACAATAAGTTTCAAGACAAGGGAGAGAAAATGTAAAGAAGAAAAGAAACCAGCACAGATCAATCCCAAAGAAGAATAAACTCAGCTAGGTGTATAGACAATAATTCATACAGTTGTGAGCAAGAGAGAAGTGGTTTTGGCCTCTCTTTGACACGCCACCCTGATTGCTTCTCTTACTCTTTGATTTGCCCCTTTAGTTGATTTCATTTGATTTATTTTACATCATACAAGAACCGAAGAAGCACCAGGGTGGGGGTGGGGGCGCGGGTGCGGGTGGGGGGAGAGAGATTCATCTCATATATTTATCTATTCAGGTAGGTCTGTTTCTAAAACTTTCTATGGGAGGTATTTCATTATTCTTCTTAATTGAAACTGTATAACCATTGCAGGGTTTGGTGATGGGTAAATTTAGATTTCAGAATATATAAAAACAGTTGCGTTTCTAACTGTTCTAAACCAAAGGTCCAATAACAATACCATCATAATTGCACCCAACACCTATTTTGTATTTTTTTAAAAAATAAAAAAGACAAACAAAAAGACAGGAAAAAAAAATTGGTCTTCTTTAAAATTTTTATAGCAAGCCCCATTTGGTCTATGCAACACAATAGTAATTAAAAAATAAAATATAAAAAAATATACACTTCATTCTTAATTAATGTCTATGCAAGTACTTAAAGGGAATTAACAGTATCATAGGGAATATGGACTTTAGGCCTCAAATTTAAATTTCTATAGATATGGACAAAACTCAATATGAGTTTGTGTTTCATTTTGTACAAATCCACACAAATCCAAGCTAGAAGTTCAAAATCTAAGCTCTTGAACACAGAATAAGATATTGAGGGTGACTCTAATTTGGTGGCAGATCATCTAGACTGTCTTGAAAGTTATGGATAATTATAGCAAAGATTGAAAGAAGTCAATATTGGGTATGCGATATATCTATCTCTATCAACAAAGCAATTGGTGATTACATTCAAAGATTAAATAGTAAGCGAGAGCTGACTTTGAATAAACGTCTAGTGTAGGAAAATGCCAAAGCCCAAAAATTTACATAAGATTTGGTACAAGTTAATAGGACCATAAGAGTTTGTTGATGATTAAATTATTAATTGTTACACATTATTTTAGTTTGACACAATTTGGTTTTATGAAGATATTCTTTCTAGTTTCTAGTAATTTACTATGAGTGATGGAAATATATGACTCTAGTAATAGCATTGTTACCTAAACTAGGCTATAAAAGAGTATTTTGGTATTAAATATTTTAATTTAAAAAAAAATGTATTATGCTTCTGATCTCTACTTTGTTATAATTTTTTCTACTTTGTAATATAGCATTGGAAGGTTTCAATCTATTAATTATTAAAAGAAAATAATGGAACCTAAAAGGGATAATATCTAGATACATCTACCACGCAGTTATTAAAGCTTATATATGTGTGCATGGATTAGCTTAACTAAGACTTTGCATCCATTTAAAGAAGAAGTATTGACAGTCTTCATTGAATATTCAATCATATAACATGGATAAGTTTAGCAATTTTTCTGTCTAGGCAACCAATTTATCTCTCTATCTTCAATGCAAATAACATGTCCCTTTGACTGAAAGTTAAAGCATTAATGAAGTGCTAAAAACTACACATACTATGCTATAGGGATCAGAATGTTAGGCAATTAAGAAACAACATATCTAAAAAGTAAAAGTTACCGAAATGAGAATGCTAAGGCAAATAAGTGGTATAACGTTAAAAGATAAATTGAGTAATGAATATATTTGCAATAAAGTTAGCATAGCACCTATAGAAGATAAGATAAGGGAGGGTGTCTTAGATGATTTAGCCATCAGCAAACAGGTCAAATAGTGCACCGATAAGGAGTGAACTAGTTAGTATTAGTGGCAATAGAACTCATAATTCATTAGATACTTTTTATGAATGTCAACTACGTATCATAAGTAAATTGCTAAAAGGATAGGAATAAAGGTGAGAGTAGACCTAAAATAACATAAAATGAGATAGAAAGTAATGTCAAGCAAAATTCCCACGATCAAGTAAATTGGAAAAAAAAGGATTCATGTAACTAATTTTACCAAGTGCAACTTAAGGCTTGGTTTATTGTTACTATTGTTGTTGTTGGAAACTTCACATAGCCTTTCAGAAAAGTCAAATATATATTAATCAAAAATGATATACTAAATAAATCCATATCTGGAATCTTTTGAAAGGAATATAAGATGCATAATTTGGGGAAGAATACGATACTAAAAAGATCCAACTTTTTCCAATACCAAAAAAAGATTCACTAATAATATTCCCTAAAAAATCATATGGTGGTAAGCCGGTAGTGTCACATTTCAAAAAATTCTCATAGAACATGGGAATCTCATTCACATGCTAGCAGCATTTTTATCTAACAATGTTCAGGCACACAAAAGGAGGCTTGCATTTGGAGAAGTTCATGTTTACCGTCTATGCAAGCATAATTTAAGATATTTGGATTTAATTATGTAATTTTCAGAATTTAGATATTTGCCATTATATTTCATAGTTAGGGATTTTCTATTATTTCCCAAATTATTTTTCCTTGTTCAGGGATATGCTATTATTTCATAGAGATTTTTCCTTATTTAGCATTAGGAGAAATCCTATATAAAGGCTTGATGTGTAACCGTGAGAAACAGATCCAAATATTGAGAAGTAAGCCCTACGCTGAGTCTCGCTTATTTGCCCTTTATCTTTTTCTAATTTACTTTATGTTATCTTTATTTGGTTTTCTCTTAATTTTCTACCGTCTTCTTGCTGATTCTCTGCCACCAATCAGTCCTTTATCACAGAAACAACCAGGACCAATCCATATGATAGGCGGCTGTGATCGCTCATAGACCCCCTTCCAGCACCTAACAGTATGAATGTATGCACAGAAACTAAGCATTGTGTTTGTGTGCTAGATCTTAAAGCCCATAAAACATAGTTATGCTCTAGCACCAACAATTCACAGAACGTCCAAGAGTATGAGACCATGACTATGGGTGCTTAAAATATGCGTCACAGCATATAACATCGTTACTTACCAGATTGGTTTTGGTTTTGGGGTTTTGATTTCAGTCAATAATGGAATGGCCCATCAAATTAATACAAAAACCCACCAAATAAAAATGGAATGAGCAAAACAAAAAACAAATACGTCTTTGCTATCCTAAATGGAAAAATCCCATCGACGCCCCACACCCCCCCAAAAAAAAAAAAAGAAAAAAAAAATGCAAAAACAACTGGCAAACAAATTTGCAAAAAAAAACACCCGAATTGAAAAACAGAAACAAGAAATTATCAAATCAAAAAAAACAATGTGGAAATAGATCACGGCTGCTATGAAGTGCAAAGGAAATATATCCAAATAAAGAGTATTCAAATCAAGGTTGAAAATTTTACACAAAACCAAGAAAACACTCACGGCGTCGGAACACTGCTGCGGCAGATATGGAGCAGCGCCGGCGACGCAACTACCCTTTCGGAACAGCGCCGGCGATGCAGCTTCGCCGTCGGAGCCGCGTCTTATCAGAGCGTCGGCCGGAGCAGCGTTTACGCGTGGGTGCCCCCGCGAAGCAAATGAGGAGTGACAACTTGGGAACGAGGGCTTGCGAATTGATTTGTGATTTGTGATTTGTGATTTGTTATTTGTTATTTGTTATTTGTTATTGATGAAGGGGGACCAAGCTGGCGGAAACGGTACCGCGCATAACCAAACGACGTCGTTTCTTTCGTTCAAAATGACGTCTTCCCTCTTTTCCCTTCAGGTGGTGTATATTTTAGCGAAAATACCGTGTACCCGCCGTCAGCTACACGTAAGCCAAAAGCACTGCTGAAAATAATATTCGCTTATAAACTAATTAACAGCTCATAAAAGTTAAATACGTATTACAACAAGAAAAATCCATATTTTTTATTATTTTCTCATCTCAACCCCTGTAATCATTAGGAATAAATTTTAGATATATTGCGTTCAAGTTCCTAAATTTTAGATAAATTGCGTTCAAGTCAAAAAAAAAACTATCTTTAAAGAAAGATAAAGGTAATTTTATTATCATGTAAGTACAAGTTAAAAATGGAGTAACATTCAATAGGAGAGAAGTTGAAGTTTATAATAATGTGTGGGACACCATTTGTAAACTTCATAACTCATTTAGTCCTATTAAATAGTTTTTATTTTAATTTTAAATATTTTAAATAATTATAAAATACCAGCATACTTTTAGTTTTCCAACATTTATATTAAAAATGTATAAAATTAAATATTTGTTTAGCTGCGAAAACTAGTTTCTATTTTTCATTTATAGATTTTCAAATAATTACAAAATTGCACTTTGTTTTTTAATTCTATTATAATATAAGAAAAATAAAATTTTAATAAAAAACATTTTTGCAAATTTCATATGCAAATTTGAACATTTTAAAATAAGGTGGCATTTTTGTAATTCTTTGAAAAATAGAAATGAAAATAATTTTTTTTATAAATGAATATTTACAAAAAAAAAATTATTGTTTTCTAATTTTTATACAAATGCCCAAAATTAAGAACAAACTAATTTTTTTTGTAATTATCCGAAAAATCAAAAATTAAAAAAAATTATTTTTCACAACTAGACAAGCCCTTAACTTCTAAGATAATACGTGAATGTATTTGTACCGACTATAGCGTGAATTAAGTTGAATTAATGGCACAAAAAATTTTCATTGGTTGGACAATGAGAGACAAGATAGCTGCAAAAAGAGCAACTTTTCATTCATTGGAGATACATATTGAGCTTATATTATACTATACAATGAGAGATAATCTATCTAACATCCTATAATACCTATCCCTCTAAGATTAAACACATACGACACCTAATATAGAAATTTGAAAGCTTAACTAAATACCCCTTAAGAGATTATTAATGAATGCGTAACAAACACAACTCATATACCAAAAGGTATTGGGACTAATGGGTTTTCTTCTTCTTAATATGACATTTCTATATTTGAACACTATAGTAGATCAAATTGTATGGCTTCAATTTCATCGTCACCCTTTTTTACCTACATATTCTATTTATTTTTCTTCCAAATCTAATTCAGTGTTTTTCTCTTTTAAAATATAAGCATTGATTGGCATGGACGGAGATGATAGGAGCATTTTGCACAAGATAAGCACAAGATTAATGTGATTTGACTTATAGTCTACACCCACGAAGATGGTAGGAGAATTTCGCTTTTGTGAAGAGGCAAAATACAAGGGCATTTTGGGAAAGCAAATTAACCCCCCTTGAAGTTAACATCCTTTTGATGTTTTTTGTCTTCCCTCTACTTAAATGGCTCTCTAACTAATTTTTTCTTTAAAAAAAAAATCCTCAAGAGAATAAACTCTCAATTTGCTACTAATAACTTCTTTCTTAAAGGAAAGATTTATTGTGAAACATGAATGCTTTGACCAATGTATGAGAAGACAAATAACTCCTCTTTTGAATAAGAGATTTAAAACATTCAAATGGGGCGGACCCATTATAATATATACATTGTCCAAATATGTTAACATCTCAAAAATCTCTAAGATTCAAATCATATGCCCAAAAAAAATCCTTTCAAGGGCATAGTAACATAGTAACATCCTTGAGCGACAAAAAAGTCGCTATAAGTGTAATTAAGGAATAAAGATTGTAGTGTTATTATTATTAACCATTTTAAGCCCAAAGAGATGAAATACAAGCCATATATGTTGTTAGTCTAGATGTAATCCCAAGAGTGGGGTGAATTGGTATTTAAAAAATTCATTCCTAAGTCAATCAGTCTAACAGCAGTATTACACAACCTAGGAGCAGTCTAAGTATATATGAAATTGTAGATATGAAATATACCAATATTTAAAACATACAACGCAATTTCAATATTTCTCAACTCAATGCAATTCTGTGTCTATTAGATACGCAGTATATTCAGTAAGGAAATTAATCAAGGACACCGCAGAATATAATATAGGAAATGTAATAGTGACACCGAATATGATATCGGGGTTCGACCAATCCTATCTATGTCTCCACCTTGGCACACTCGCACAAGGATTACACTAAGGCTCACTTAACGGGTGGAGCGGCACCTAAACAACCAAGTTAATTAGCACAGGGCTAACCTCAACCTTTACAAACAATCCTTACCGGGTTGGATTACCGCCCCCTCAGGCTACGCCTGGAATACAATAGTATTTTCACAATGTAACTAATACAGTAATTATGCTTTCATGTAAAGCAGATATATACCAAAATACAGCACAAACAAATATGCACTTACATATGATATGGATTTAATGTTCAGGTGAGATCCAATATGTAAACTCTCTAAGATGTGTGAGTGTATGTATATGTAAGAGTTCAACCTTTAATTTAAGATAAGATATTCAACACACAAATGATCAAAGGAAATTTAACACAATCCAAATCAAATATCTTAAGAATATTCTAAATGTAAAGCACAATAGATATTTTGGATTGAAACTAGCAAAAACAATATCAAATATAATATGCACGCTTGTGTAAAATAATATTTTTGCAAATCAAAATCCACAAGCTTGATGAATATTGCAATCAAGATGCAAAGACTCACTAACTATAAGGGTATTCCCACTCAAGGATTTATTGTTTAAATCGGGGGAAAAACCTTAGTTAAGAACTCTCAATGAAAATAATCAATCAACAAGCAATGAGAATTTAGGAAATGTAAAACACTCAATAACACTCTTGGGAACTTGATCTATCAAGGGAATAGCAAAATAGATCATGTATGGAAGTAGTATAGGTTAAATGGGATTTGAAAATTTGAGAGAGTTTTTCCTTAATGATCTTTACTAATCACCTCTTAATTTTGCAAATGAGAAGATATATATAGGCAAGGGCAAATTTATGACCGTTGGGCACATGTAGGGTATTCTTAAAATTGTTTTAAAATGGTTTAGGAAAATTAACCTTGTTTAATTAAATTTAACCCCAATAAAAGT
Organism: Malania oleifera; assembly: GCF_029873635.1. Lineage (NCBI taxonomy): Eukaryota > Viridiplantae > Streptophyta > Magnoliopsida > Santalales > Ximeniaceae > Malania > Malania oleifera. Next base: position 12,722,980 of record NC_080417.1, read on the forward strand.
AATTTGACTCGCGAGATTCGGGTGCCCGGTTTAAGGTTTCCATGCCTGAATAGACTCAGCCAAAAATTCAATTTTTAAAGGTTCAAGTGCCCAAATTGAGGACCGATTGACTGAACCAAAGTTAGTAGCCAAATGTCTAAGATTCGGCTGCCCGAGAGTACATTCTGTTAACCAAACAAAGCAATTCGGTCGTTCAAGCCCTTTTTGAACGTGACTGTTCAGGCGCCCAGGTAGTTGAAAAGGAACTTAACACAGGTTCGGGTGCTCAAGGGAGATACGCTCGAAAGTGGTTTGGGTGCCCGAACACAAAGTCAACATGTTGACTTGTTCGGTTGCCCGAGCCGTTTTACAAGGCGACCAAACCCTCTCAAGATTTTCAAATTAAGTCCATTTTTGCTTGAGTTGATTCTCTTGATATAATAAGTGATGTTGATGACTTATTAGTGCATATGTGTTGGGACTTAAGGTCTTTTCAAGTACGCTCAAAAACCTGGTGTCAGTCGATCGGGTGCCCTAAGGTCATTCGATCCCTATGGTCTTGTTGAGCATTAAATCCTATCATGCATGCCGATGCATTATTACAGACCATATAAATTATTACAAACCAATTAAAAAGGAATGCAAATACAATAGAGAATAGGTCTTCATTCTTTTGATTCTTCAGACGCCATAAATGAAACTTGATCTTCATAGTTCGTATGGTTTGCTTAAGTTCCTACCAACAGTGCATGCTAAGAATAGACCTGTTCAAAAGGTTCAGTGCACAAGTGAGAAACATTGGTTTTGTCATAATCATAACGAGATCAGACTCATAGAGTCAACATTCTCCCCTTTTTTATGATGACAAAAACAATTTGCAAAAGTAGGCAAAGCGAACATGCTCCCCCTAAGTATATGCATAAAATTTAAATTTGAAGTACGGGTATATGACAAATGAAGACCAACTAACACAAATTTTGCATTCAATTTTAATTGTCAATAAAGCTCAATTCTGATATGTATTAAGATATATTTAGCTTTAGATGTATTTAGTTTTCCCAATTTTCCATTAGACATTTCTCCCCCTTTTTGACATCAGTAAGAAAGGGCTAAGGTGAGAAAGTAAACACAAGACATTCAGATATAAGATTCAATTTTGGGAAAATTTTTAAAAATTTTGGTAGCATGCCATTTGAAAATAGGGCAATTCCCAAAAATAAATCAAAGACCTGAATGATTACAAAAATAGCTCATTATCAATGCATGCAAGATATTCAGTATAAACCAAAACAATGCATGCCATGATTCAAATACACCCAACATTCATGATTAGTATGATGCACATAACTCAATATATTTATTAAGAACATGAATCTAAGTGTTAGAATTGTTAAGGAATTTCAGAGCCGGAGAATTTTAAATTAAGTTGCTCCCCCTAACAATTTGAAGATATGACTTAATTGAAACGAGTTGTTTACATAAATCAAGATTCATTTCATTTTGCCTACAGTATAAGTCATTCATTTTAAATCTTTTAACCCAACCATACTAATGATTTATCAACTATATTATGATTAGTATGGTCATCCCTATAGGCCACAGATGCATCTTAAAAAATATATTAAGGCATGAACTAATACTCATAACCTAGAACAATCCATATTTATTCATAGACCTTTAAGTATTGGATATGATGTTCAAGGTTTTTCTAAAAGACCTCAATATTTCAATAAATGACAGTGATGCATATAAGATCTTTAAGCTCTTTCTCTAGGGATGGAGTTTAGCTCCTCTAACAACCTAATGATTATGCAAGGATGAAATTTAATTTTCAATTAGTTTTCACACATCCTTTCAAAAATATTTTAACATTAATTTTATCATAATCATCTTTAACATGAGGTTTTATATGAGAAAATCCTAGCGAAATTTTAGCAGCATGTCGTTTGTATATAGGACATTTTTCCCATAAAACTTGTACCTAATAGTAGGTTGTTTTCAATAGATAAATTATATAAAGCAAGCAACAACCTAATATCCACAACTAGCATGCAAATGATATCACTGCATCCGCTATGCAGTAGGCTTTCAACACAAGCATGCTTTCCAGTAGTTCATTCAACAACTCATAAAAGAAATGAACTATCCAATAGATGATATGATCAATAACTAACAATGGATAGTTATGAGATTAGTGTGGAGTTGTTCTCACAGGAGCATATAGACATATAAGCATAGATAAAAATTTAGAGCATTTTAATGAATATAGATATGAAAGATGAATGCTCCCCCTCAATTATGCACTTGATTCATTTGATGTCTTTTTCTTATTTTTCAAATCATTTAGCCAAGAGATCTGGATTTTTAATGATATATGCTTGACTTTGAGTTCTTAGGCTTAACGGACCAAAAGTCACAATGAGTATTTCTTTGAGAGTTCTAAGCCTATATTTGTCTCTTTTCTCATGATTTACAATACGTGAGAGACCCCAAGTTGGAATGACTTTTGATTTAAACTGCATGTGCATAGGTCTACTTGAATTTTGATACATTCATCTAGATTGAGACCTAGGCAACCAATTTAGCCATTCAACTTAATTCATGAGGATGAAGCTCTAATGAATTTTATTTAATGTTTGAGAATTAAAATAAATACTCTTAAAGTTTTAATATCTATTATGTTCGGAAGAGTATTTTGGTGGTAGTAGGACGTTGTACAAGATAAACATACTAAAGAATATGTCCTAACTTATTCTGGCAAAGAGCATTGTGGAGAATATGAATAACTAGTAACTGGCACTCTTTGGTGGTTGAAATGTATCCTTTAAATATGATCAAAAATTTGGAGTAAGGATACAAACCAATGAGAGGATGGATCTTTACTTGATGTGATCGTGGTAAGGTAAAGATTTCCTGTGGAGGAGATGAACTAAAATTAGAGGATTTTTACATTTGACGTTCAAAGAAGATGTCTTGATTAGTCAATAAAACTTGAATTCTTTAGTGAATGCCTCTAATTTTGATTTCAAGAGGAGTGTTTATTAATAAGTACCAAATAAATAAGGAGTTATGATCAAAAGTACTTAAGCCTAGAGTGATGACAAAAAAAATTTATTAGGTATTTTAGGCTTTCAATATGAGTTTAGGATAAGATGTTAAACTGGAAAAATTCATTTCCTACAATGCAAAACTTGTGCAATGAACAGAGTATTCTTAACATAAGATTTGTACATTCAAGCACGGATTAAGCATTAATAATTTTATACCCAGCAAGGATGCTTTTGTCCATTTGGAAGCGGATTTTAATTAAGCTATAGCCAATGATTTCATATTTTAACCAATGAATATATGCATTAAGTTCAGATTGGTTATATACTTGGATTTGCAGATTGACTTGATTTTTTTTTTTCAAAATACTTAGTATGTAAAATTTTAAATAGTGCCACTATTTAAAATTTTACATTTTCAGCCCGAACCACTTCCTAAGCCTTTAGTCAACACTACCCCCTATGGCTAATCCTAAATACTAAGGAAGAATTATGTAATTATGTAATTCTTGTTTGAGTAAATTCTTCCTTGAATTTCAAGGGGTTTGTTTTCTTAACAACCTATACCATTTTTCTATCTTTTATTCTTGATGGGTTAGGAGTCAGTGTTTCCTTGACTTTCCATACTCGTTTGGGTTTCACACCTTTTCTTTTAAACATGCAATCAAATTTTACGTGCCCCTTCTTTTTGCATAAGATGCATGTGGTGTGAGTGTATGGACTGGAGGAAGTACTAGCATAATGTTTAGATTCTCTAACAAAGTACCCCATGTATAGGTCCTTCCTTTTCTTATTTTCAATTCCATTAAAGCATATACCTTCTTTATCTAAGGTCATTTTTTTGAACCTAAAAGTTTGTCAAAATTTTCTTTACCTCTAGTGAATGTATGGATGATCTTAGACTGACTTTCTTTTCTAGATCTTGCATTTTTAATCTTTCAAGTGTTTCCAAACACTTTGTAAATTAATAATCTCTTTAGTCATGTTATTTGCTTTGCATTCGAGTTCTGCAATAAGAAGATCTTTATTATTATCATTTGAAGTTTAAGATCTTACTACTTAGAATTCTTTTTCTAATTTTTCATTCTTGTTTACTAACTCTTTGATTTTAAAATCATTTTCCCTTTCAACAAAAACTTTTGATTCATATTCTTTCTCACATGCCTCATACTTGCTCTTCAAAGCAGTATATCTTTTGTTAGCTTTAACAAGTGACTTATGAATTCTAATATATTCAATTTGCAGTTCTTCATAAGTAGACATGCTCTCACTATCACCACTATCACATGAATCAGAATCAGATGTATCATTCAAATCATCACATGAATCATTGCCAGGACTATCTAATAACATAGAAGGAGACGGGTTTACCTCATCGTCGGTTAGAGCTATGAAGCACGATTTACCTCCTTAATGGCTTTTTGAGCTGGAGTCACATGGAGCTATAGACTTTTCATGCTTAGATGCTCCATATCTCTTTTCAAGTTCCTCCCATATTGCTTTAGAGTTTTGACATGCCCTTACTTCACGAAAGATATTAGTATCTAAAGCATAAAATAAAATATTCATAGCGTCAAAATTTATTTGAATTAAACTCATATCGCTATCATTCAGCTCAATTTCTAATTTGGGGATTTCAACATTATTGACACTTTTCATAGGTACAATATCCCCTTGAGTAATGACTCTCCAAGTCCTCCAAATCAATAATTTTATAAAAATAGTCTTTCTAAGTTTCCAATCAGAAAAGTTTTCACCAGAAAACATTGGAGGGTTTGCAGAGAACCTACCCTCACATGATTGGGATACACCAACATGAGCCATTTTGATCTTTTACAAAATAACGTTTAAGTCTAGCTAATGAGACTCTAATACCAATTGTTAGCCTTGGTGTAATCCCAAGAGGGGGGTGAATTGGTATTTAAAAAATTCCTTCCTAGGTCAATCAGTCTAGCAGTAGTATTACACAACCTAGGAGCAGTCTAAGTATATATGAAATTGCAGATATGAAATATTTACTAATATTTAAAGCATACAACACAATTTCAATATTTCTCAACTCAATGCAATTCTATGTCTATTAGATACGCAGTATATTCAGTAAAGAAATTAAATCAAGCACACAACAGAATATAATGCAGGAAATGTAAAATTGACACCGAATATGATATCGAGGTTCGGCCAATCCCACCTACGTCCCCGCCTTGGCACACCCGCACAAGGATTACACTAAGGCTTACTTAACGGGTGGAGCGGTACCTAAACAATCAGGTTAATTAGCACAGGGCTGACCTCAACCTTTACAAACAATCCTTACCAAACTGGATTACTGCCCCCTCAAGCCACGCCTGGAATACAATAGTATTTTCACAATATAACCGGTACAGTGATTAAGCTTTCATGTAAAGCAGATATATACCAAAATACAGCACAAACAAATATGCACTCACATATGATATAGATTTAATGCTCAGGTGAAATCCAATATGTAAACTCTCTAAGATGTGTGAGTGTATGTATATGTGAGAGTTCAATCTTTGATTCAAGATAAGATATTCAACACACAAATGATCAAAGGAAATTTAACACAATCCAAATCAAATATCTCAAGGATATTCTAAATGTAAAGCACTATAGATATTTTGGATTGAAGCTGACAAAAACAATATCAAATATAATATGCAAGTTTGTGTAAAATAATATTTTTGCAAAATCAAAATCCACAAGCTTGATGAGTCTTGCAATCAAGATGCAAAGACTCACTAGCTATAAGGGTATTCCCACAAAGGATTTATTGTTTAAACTGGAGGAAAAACCCTAACTAAGAACTCTCAATGAAAATAATCAATCAACAAGCAAGGAGAGTTTTAGTAATGTAAAGCACTTAATAACACTCTTGGGAACTTGATTTATTAAGGGAATAGCAAATTAGAGAATGTATGGAAGTAGTATGGGTTAAATGGGATTTGAAAATTTAAGAGAGTTTTCCCTTAATGATCTTTGCTAATCACCCCTAAATTTTGCAAATGAGAAGATATATATAAGCAAGGGCAAAATTATGATTGTTGGGGATATGTAGGGTATTCTTAAAATTGTTTTAAAATGGTTTAGGGAAATTAACCTTGTTTAATTAAATTTAACCCCAGTAAAAAATAATTTGACCCACGAGATTCGAGTGTCTGGTCTGAGGTTTGGGTGTCTAAATATGCTCAGCCAAAAATTCAATTTTTAAAGGTTCAGGTGCCCAAATTGAGGACCTATTGGCTGAACCAAAGTCAGTAGCCAAATGTCCGAGGTTTAGGTGTCCGAGGCTACATTCAGTTAACCGAACAAAGCAATTCAGTCGCCCGAGCCCTTTTTGAACGTGATCGTTCGGGCGCACGAGAAGTTGAAAAGGAACCTGACACAGGTTTGGGTGCTCGAAGGAGATACGTTCAAAAGTGATTTGGGTGCCCGAACACAAAGTCAACATGTTGACTTTTTTCGGTCTCCCGAACTGTTTTACACGGCTTGGGTTCGATCACCCGAACCCTCTCAAGATTTTCAAATTAAGTCCATTTTTGCCTAAGTTGATTCCCTTGATATAATAAGCGAAGTTGGGGACTTATTAGTGCATATGTGTTGGGACTTAAGGTCATTTCAAGTATACCCAAAAACCTGGCGTCGGTAGACTGAATGGTCATTCGGTCCCTATGGTCTTGTTGAGCATTAAATCCTATCATGCATGCAAATGCATTATTATAGACCATATAAATTATTACAAACCAATTAAAAAGGAATGCAAATACAACAGAGAATAGGTCTTCATTCTTTTGATTCTTCAGATACCATAAAAGAAGCTTGATCTTCATAGTCCGTATGGCTTGCTTAATTCCTACCAACAGTGCATGCTAAGGATATACCTATTCAAGAAGCTCGGTGCACAGGTGATAAACATTGGTTTTGTCATAATCAAAACAGGATCAGACTTATAGAGTCAACATATGCATATTTCAAGTTCACTACATTTTTAACCTATGCAAAAATTGAATTCAAGTTCACTGGATTGAGTCATATGTTGAGATTTTTTAATTTTTATTTCTCTTTTTATCTTATATTTATGACAGTTTCTTTTTATTAAAGAGAGAATCCTAAAATTGCAAATGGGTGAGTGATGAACAAGTTTGAATCCAAATAAACTCATTTTATGAGCGAGTGCATAAAATAAAAACACATGTCTAGCCATTTTAATTAATAAGTTACAAATGTGACAAAATATAATAAACTTATTTCATACATTTTCCTCAATATTTCAAAATATTTTGGTAGAATTGAGAAAGAATATTACTATTTCTCTTTATATGTCCTTGTATTTTAGGGCTCTCTACCAAGTGAGAATTTTTTCCTAAAATTTGTTTGCGTGTGTGCGTGTTACAACCTTATAGTTCTTAATGATGATATATTAATTGTTCTACGGTGGCAAATGCTTATATACATAAGGCCACTATTATTATGCATTTTACACTAGCCAATAGCTAGTGAGAAGTCAATGTATTAGCGATTTCATGGTAACTTACCCAATCATAGGCTGGGGGATATTAAGTTACTCTAGCTTCAATTTTATGAGTCCAATAGGTTGAGATGGGTTTAAGTGACCATATGGATTCATGGAGGGTTTTTTTTTTTCTTTATTTTTTTAAAAATGAGTTCCTTTATTGTTTTTTTTTTCTTTGAGGGGAAATTTTGTGTATAAGTTGAGTGAGTCATTATAGTAGGTCATCAACTTTACCTTCACCCTCTATTTTATCTTTTGTTTTTTTAATTCTTCATTTTAGTATGTGTGTAATTAATTGTACAAACAAGATGAGTTTGTAATGAATGAGATTCTATAAATGTAGTTGTGTCTATATGTTTGAGAATGGTTGAAAAATGGAATTTTTGTAGATACAAAGAAAATGAACACCGACTTTTTTTTTTTTTTTACATGTTTTTTCCCTTCTTATTTTTCCTGATGTTTGTAGATGCCAATAATGAAGAAGGGTTGAGGTTGAAGAAGGTACTGCTATGAGAACAATAAAGCATATTAGAAGCTTTTGTAAGTATTTCTCCTCTGAATGAATTTTTCTAGGTTCGAGAGTTGAATATGGGAACCCTAGTCCTTCCTTTAATTTTTGGGTTGGTTTTATATAGATGACGAAGAAGAGGACCATGGAGTAAAGGAAGTTGCAAATACAAAATATTTTATTTTATTATTTTTTCATTTTACATCCTTTTATTTCTCTCTCTTACTAAAAGGATGTAATAAATTTAGAAATATAAAATATTATTTAATAGCTAATCCTAGATATTGGAATGAGTGAAAAGGTAACAAGAATTTACAAACAATAGTACAAAAAAATGAAGTAGGAGTATAATAGCCAAATGTGGAGAGGTTAAAAACAAAGCGACTAGGATAACTGCCTATTACCATAAATGCAATAATTGTATGCCTACCTACAATCTCTGCACAAGATAGAAGAAGGTGTTGTCATAGGATGACTATCTACCATCTCCACACAAACTAGAAAATAAAAACTTGATAGTCAAATGAATATCTACTGTAACAACCCAAAAATACATACCATTTATATATATATATATATATATATATATATATATAATATACTGTGAAATATTCTGCTCTGATACCCTTGATAATACCTACTGGAAAACACCTATGCAACGAAAAATATAAAACTGTCCAACCATAAATTATAATACCAGAATTCAGTATTTTCCCCAAAACATATATATACATAAATTTTACATCTCCCCAACAACATCTACCATAAACTCCTGGAATCCACTGAAAAATACATCTCCTTGAAAACACTTACCCTATAGACAGGGTAATGCAAACAACCTCTCTACCTCCGAGTCTGATCTGTTCGTCTAATTGGATCACCTGAAATATTTAAACCACTGAGATAAGACAACTCTCAGTAAGACGAAATATGTTATTATTAGTGTATGACAATTGAGTTTTCATGAATAATATACTGATAAATAACTGAAACTGAGATAACATGTAAAAAAATTATACAGTATAACTCACACCTATGTGGCTTAAAATACAACTATAATTTCTGAGCTTTCAATTTATTCATACTTTTAGTATTATAATATATCTGTTGTTATTCTGTAAATCTGTATACATATAAATAACTGTGAAAACTTTCTTGAAAAACTGTATGTCATGGTTTAACTCCTCAAGACAGGGTTATGCGACCCGTAGGTGGTACTTAACACTGGTTGGCCTACCAAGATAAGTCAATTGAAACTCTATCATCATCAGACCGGCCACCACAACCCAGAATACTGGGGAGCTTGCAATCCCTTCTATGGTACGATAACTGACATCTCCATCGTCAAACTGGCCACCTCAACCTAGACTTCTGGGGAGCCTGCAAGCCCTCCAAGGCACGATTAACTAGAATCCACATACTATATAAGATAGGTGGTTGCACTCTAATCTAAAATACCTACGGTACTGTGCTTTGATACTGATATGATTAATCAGGATCTGATACTGTATAATACTTATTCTTGTAAGAACCCGAAATATGAAAAATGGGTTTAAATATTAAGAAAGGGGCAAAATTGGAAATTGCCGGGTCAAAGGGCTATAAAGGAAATTCTCATTTCTTCTAAGCTAAGCAAACTTAGATTTTTATCTCTCTCTCTCTCTCTTTAAACCTCTCCCTACTCCTTCTCTCTAGAATTCTTTGCCGATCGTTGATGGAATCGAAAAACTGAAGCTACCACGAGGATTATGGAAGGATTCTCTACAACTTCTACGGATCAAAATCTTGTTTCGGAGATTTTCGAGTTTCGGCGTAAAATCGAGGTAAAGCTCGATTTTCAATTCTGATCCAGTAGATTTGTAGGTAACTGTCTTGTGAACATATTCTATACTATGATTTGTAGGTCTTGGAACTAGGTTCATTGTTTAGGGACCTTAGAGTTCGGGATTTGCTTACGGGGTTAAGGTAAGGGGAACTATGTTTATATTGGTTATTTTTGAAATCGGACTCGGTGGAACTGTGGTCCACGATCCTGTGTGTGTTTTGGCTACTCATTTGGGGGGATCTAACGGGGAAAACTATGGGTTTTTCATTATTACAATTTTGGGAAAAAGGGGGCGACGAGCTGAATCCCGGGTTTTGTTGAAAATCGAGTATATGTGTGATTTATACTGTGATATTGGGATGGCCGTGCCTTGACTTTGTTTAAACTATATTTGTTTGGAAAACCATGATTTAGATTACCAAATGAGTGTGGTTTGTTTGGTTATATGGGCATGCATGTGTGTGTGATATGTTGAAATGCTAGTAGGAACGCGGTTCCAAAATTGTCCCAGGTACTGAGAGTGTCCGACTCTATATCTAAGGGCGTGTTATCACCTGCCATGTAGGTAAGAGTGTCTGACTCTATATCCGAGGGCATAAGCCTATTTTGGCAAATCAGGCCGAAGGGTGTGGATCCACCAATTTAGCGCCAGTACGATGCCATGGGAGTCGGGGACTAGCCATGTCCCGGTGGCGCCGTGTTCGCGGGTTGGCTACGGGCCAACACCGTATGTCGTAGGTCGGATTTGGGCCAAAGAGTGTGACGACACTGAGGTTACTGATCATGTGTATGTATTGTGACGGGGCTGCGTATAAATGGTCGCCGTATGTGTGCGTGTATGCACTGTGTAAATTAGTACTGGAATGCATTTAACTGAGTGTATGTTGTATCATGATAACACTCAAATGTCACACACCGATATAACCTATGTTCTTCCTTATGGAGAGGTGTCTCACCCCTACTGTACGTATATTTTTACAAGTCCATCGGGTAACTGGAACTAGCGTCTTGGTGTAAGGAGCGTAGTGGCCGGTGTACTGCGTTAGCGCTTAGGTAAGTGCTAGGACTGTAGTTTTGTTGGGTTAGAATTTTGAGTTGTATTTGGGCACCCAGTTTGTACATTTTTTTAGAGCCATGTTCTGCTCTTGTATAGACTCTAGTATGGTACTGCATATGTTGATATAGAATGACTTTTTTCGCTACGTATATGATTATAATTGGATGTGTTTAGGGTGCTTGGGAACCCCAGGGGGTCAGACCCTCATCCTTTGTACTGTATCTGTGATGATTTGTATAATACAGGGACAAGTTAGATTATATTTTCACCCTCGGGTCCCATTTCCTGGTTCGGGGCGTGACAACTTGGTATTAGAGCTAACCAGGTTACTAGATCTTGTAGACTTGGTTAGGCTTAGTTATGAGTACATAACCAGAGTATAGGATGTGGATATGGGTAGATTTGGTTGAGGGTTGTTCAGTTGCTAGACCGGGAATTGTTGATGGTATTCCATGTTTTTCGTGAGATGAAGATTCCAGTAAAAGCAAGGCAGATCATTAATGACTTTTGTGTCGATGTGATAGGACAGACCCAGACCTAGTAGGAAGTAGTTAACACGATTAGTGTAGATCATTGTGTTTACTGTATGTGTTATAGGGATACTGATAGATTCCTATTGTGTTGCAGAATGGAGCCCAAGGATAATAATCTGGGAAGTGGCTCCAAAGAGACTACGAGTGATGAGTCTCCTTCTGTGCCTCGGGGTTTGATGAGGCAGGTATTGCGGGAGATTGGGCGGAGTGTAAGGAGACGCGAGTGCTCTCCTACTGCTGCGGGGTGTACCATTGAAAGGTTCACACGCATGCATCCTTCGACGTTCTCTGGAGGACCTAACCCGACGACAGCAGAGGACTAGATGGAAAAGACTGAGAGGATCTTGGAGGTCCTGCACTGCACGGATAGGCAGCGAGTTCTTTATGCTACCTTCCAGCTGTCTGGGGAAGCGGGTCGATGGTGGATTGCGGTGAATCTGTTGGAGAAGCAGAGAGCTGGTCTTGAGGAGATGATGTGGAGCCGATTCAAGGAGGTGTTCTTTGATAGATACTTCCTGACTTCCGTACGAGATGCGAAGGCAGATGAGTTTTCTGCGCTGACTCAGGAGAGTTTGAAGGTGCAGGGGTATGCGGCTCGATACATAGAGCTGTCCCGCTTTGCACCATGTATGATCTCGAGCGAGTATGAGAAGACTCGGAGGTTCGAGAAGGGATTGAGGAAGGATATCCGCAGACTAGTGAGTATGCTTCAGATCTGCGAGTTCTTAGTGTTGTTGGATAAAGCCACGGTGATCGAGACTAGTATCCGAGAGGACGAGGTGGATTAGGAATCGAGGAAGAGGACGGTACCTTCTGGTTCTCAAACAAGATCTCATCAGGGATCGTGAAAGAAGAGGAGCAAGGGCTCGAGTTACCGCCATAATACCGAGCGCCAGGACTCTCAGATGAGCTAGACCGGCGGTCGTTGAACCAGATGTCACAGGTGGTATGAGGGAGAGTGCCGGTCATTTGGGGGTAGTTGCTACATGTGTGGCAACTGAGTTTTCTTGAATAATATACTAGTAAATAACTAAAACTGAGATAACATGTAAAATAATTATACAGTATAACTCACACCTATGTGGCTCAAAATACAACTGTAATTTCTAAGCTTTCTATTTATTCATACTTTTAGTATTATAATATATCTGCTGTTATTATGTAAATCTGTATACATATAAATAACTGTGAAAACCTCCTTGATTTCACCCCCAACACTGGTTGGCCTACTAAGATAAGTCAACTGAAACTATATCATCATCAGACCGACCACCTCAACCCAAAATACTGGGGAGCTTGCAATCCCTTCTATGACATGGTAGTTGACATCTCCATCGTCATACCGGCCACCTCAATCCATACTCTGAGGATCCTGCAATCCCTCCAAGGCACAGTTGACTGAAATCCACATACTATTTGAGATATGTGGTTGCACTCTGATATGAAATAACTACGGTACCCTGCTTTGATACTGATCTGATTCATCAGGGTCTGATACTGTATAATACTATTCTTTATATATATCTTACTGTTTTACCATGATTTTGTAATAACCATAACATTTTACATGTTGGTCTGAATAACAGTAATATCTGTATAACTGAATATCTAAATGACTGAATATCTGAATAATTGAGTATCTGAATGTTATGGTTCTGAAATCTATATATCACCGTAATATTATAAAATATATTTTTGAGTATATACTGTAATTTTTGTTATACTGAAAGTTATGTAAAATCTGTACTGATCTATTATTAACTCATGCCACACAACTAAATAAATAAATATCTCATATTCTACAATCTGTTCTTTCTAGTAATAAAATAATTTACGAACTGTATACTGATATGAAAAAACATATAATTTATTACCTTTAAACGTCTGTAAACCATATTCCTAAAATACATAAACTTTACTGTTAATAATTTCTAAAATTACTAGCATAGCATATTTCCTTACCTGACAAACTAAACTAGTCTACTAATTTGTAACTCACGCCCACGATGTTCATAATTTCAAAATCCTGAAATTGTACATATATATATTTCCCTATCAACCAACTGACATCCAATATAATCATCATACTCACATTTTCTAAACTATAAATTACTTATCATTTTACCTGGGTTCCCGAGATTGCACCCGTTGGGATCCTTAACTCATACCTGCGGTGTTTGGAAGCCCAAACGTTGAAATCATAACACCCTAGTTTAATCATCCCAAACACCAGTATATCAATATTTAATACAAAATCTAAGCTCATAAAATCCTACTAACCAAATAAACTTTAAATAACTCATTTACCCTAATTTTGGGATGGTGCTCAAACTTCTCAAACCAAAATTCTGCTCCGGTTAGTTGTAGAGAATCTCCTTAGGATCAACGTGACAACTTCTGATCGTCGAACGGGGAGAAACGAAGCCAAAATCTTAGAGAGAAGGCAAAGCAGTCATTTTCTAGAGAGAGAAACAGAAAGGGACGAAATTTCTTGCTGGAAATGTGATTTTTGCATATTTATAGGTGGCTGGCCACGTGGCCTCGTCGACAAACCAAAGAAGAAAGTTCGCGAACGAAGGTGAAGAGCTCGTCAACGAACCAATAGGTCTGAATTACCCCCTCTTGGTATCTCTTCGTTGATGAGACACTGAGACTTGCCGATGAACCGTATAAGGGAGTTCGTCGACGAAGCCAGGGCGTTCATCGACGAACTCTGCTTTGCCTTTTAAAATTTTACTTTCCCTCTATTATTAATTATTCTAATTTTCGGGTCCCTACATCTACTATCACTTCATGGTCAAGAAATAAAGATGCATTAATTTAAATGATTACCTACCATCCGTTTGTGAATTAAAATACAAGTGTAGTGGCAAGTAGAGTACCTATCAACTCTACTTACAATGTCGGCTTGACCTTAAGGCCGTTGAGATGTTTGCCTTCCCAATTTTTTTTTTTAATGTAATAGTATTAACATTATTTATGATACTATCTTCCCATACATTGACTTTCTCACTATCAAGTAAATGAAATTGTATTTTAAAATGTAAAGTAAATGTAATTTAATTCTTTCTTTTTCAAGTATCAATGTATTTATAAAAAAGATAGATTGTTTTCCAAATGCATTTATTGCTTATAAAATCTTATTAACGATACCTGTGACAGTTACTTTTGCAGAAAGAAGTTTTTCAAAACTTAAACTTGTAAAAAATTATTTGCGATCAATTATGTCACAAGAAAGATTAAATGGATTGGCTATGTTATCAATAGAAAAAAAAAATACTTGAAAATCTTGAATATAAAACTTTAATTAGTGATTTTGTATCTCAAAAAGTTAGAAAAATAATTTTAAATAAAAATAAAAATATTAAGGGCCCCTAATTAAATAATTCTCCTAGGGCCCCATATTGTGATGAACCGATCCTGTCTGCTTAAGGTAAAAAGAAAGGCAAAATGACTAGTGACTACCTACTATTCATAGGCAAATTTTTTTAAAAATATTCCTACAATTTTTACATTATGCAATATGATATAATATTGGATTTATAATGCAATGGGTAGATGACTTAGCATTATGCAATGTGATGATGTAGTGACTAACTAATTTTGTATTATCTCTACATGATGCAATATGATATAAGGTGGTGTAATAAGGATGGTTGAGCATCTACCTAATATTTTTTCCATAAAACATGATGATGTGGTGATTGGTTGACTCTTGTTATGTAGTTGAATATAACAAGAGGTGGTATAATGTCAAATGTTGATGACGTGGCGGTTCAATGACTAGCTATCATTTTTTTACAAATAGATGAAAATAATCAATGTTTTAAATAATGCATTAGGAGTGCCCATAAAGAGCTTCAAAGTTTGGAAAATGTGTTGAAGATGTGGAGTTGATTTTTATTTTTTATTTTTCTTTTTTTGAAAACATGCACCATGTCACAACTGGCTAACAAAAACCTCACCAAAATAGAACAAGTTATTATTATTATTATTATTATTATTATTATTATTTACCAATTTTTATTTTTTAAAGTATTTGTAGGTCTTAGGTTCTAACAAACTTGCTTCACTAACTTTCAACTTCTATCTTCTAATTTAGGTAAGGCATTTAAAGGGCTAGCCAACTTTTGAAGGCATTTGACGATGATTAAAAAAATAATAATTTGAAACATAGACGCTTGCAAGCAATAAATAAAAGAATGATATATTGTAGTAACCCAATCAATATATATATATATATATATATATAATAAATAAAGAGATATTTTGGAGGAGATATTTTGGAGAAGATATTTTGAAAAGAGATATTTTTAGATATTTATATATAAATATCTTAGATGAGATATTTATTTTGATTACTTAAGGTTAGGTTAGGTTTTTCTTTATAAACTCTCGTTCTCTCTCTCTCTCTCTCTCTCTCTCCAAGATTTTCGGGTCGTGTGTTGCCGGAATCAACAATCCAACGTTGCTACATAGATCAGGGAAGGAATCTCTACAGGTTCTACGGATTAGAATTTCATTTAAGAGATTTCCAAGTTTTTCCCGAAAATCGAGGTAAGGGTCAGTTTTTGCTTTTGGTTTGATAGATCTGTAGTATACGAGACTATACTGAAGTGTTGTTCTTTGAGTATTAGGTTTCGGGATTTTCGTACCGTTGTTTTGAATCATTTAGGTTTGGGGTTCGAAAAGCTAGGGCTTGAGTTTCGGGTCATTTCGGACTCCGATTCACGTGCAAGTAAGGGGGTTATGTTAATACAGTGATTTATACAATATGAATCAATTGAAATGTTGAAATAACTTTTAGATATCAAGTTACGGCGGTTTTAGGGTTTTAGGGCCTCAGTTCGGTAAATCGGCTTTATTCTCAAAACCAACTGGTCAAATTCAAATGTTATATTTTTAGAATATTGCACTTGACATTCTGGACCTTTTTGCCGATTAGAAATGTTATTTTCGTTGTTTAAAACCCGTACTGTGATATTAATTGTTTATATTTACTTTCGGGTTGTTTTCGAATGTGGAAAATTGTGTGGCAGTATTGATGTTGTGAAATACTAGAACTGTTGTGAAAATGCAGGACGTTTATTTGACGGCTACGGGCCGGATTTCATGTAATGATGTGTTTTGTGAAATGATTTCAAAAGAGTATTTAAATTGCTTAAATTGCACGATATGCTTTAGGAACCCTAAGGATTGATAGTGTAGGCATGAATCCGTTGCCAGTGAGGGCACCATACTTTTGATCTATATGAACCCAGGTTGTATTGAGACAATAGGGGCAGTCTTAGTGTGAGTTTTGCCTCTTGATCATGTACCCGGGCAGTATTAAGACAGTAGGGGCGGTCAACCCCGATTGTGGGGATTTATACATAGTTTTAGGGCGTATCCTATCCTGCATATCTGTACATTTATGTAATTATTGTTATATACTATGGGGCTGTTCATATGATGAAAATGGGCTGCATATTTTACAATTATGGAAACAATGATTATATATGTTTTTGTTAAACACTTAAAGCATATTGGCCACACACTGTTATTAGCTTAATCGTCCCTTACTGAGAGGTGTTTCATCCTATCATACAAATTGTCTTTTCAGGTCCTTATCGAGGTTAAGATTAGCAAGGACTGGGGCAGGGTAACGATCTGTTTTTAAGTGAGCATCTCCATGAGCTCAATTTTGTAGGTTATGTTATAGGTTTTTAGAACTTGTAAAATGCTGTAAGACTTGAGGATTTGTCGAGTATCTTACAGTATTGTATATGGATGTTGGAATAGCTGTATGTATCTATCAGGCAGTTAGAACTTTGGTAATAGTTTGATGGATGTTTATGTTTTTTGCTTCGTATATATCTGTTAAGAAGTATATTAGGTACACAGACGTCACTACAGTAACACCCGGGTCATAAGTTGGGACCGGGGCGTTACAGGTGGTATCAGAGCCTAGGTTTGCTAGGTTGCGCAAACTTTGACAGTTAGTGAGTAAATTAGCAGAGTATTGGCTGTAATGTGGTAGAGTTAGAGAGTTAGTTGGGTTTTACTCTGGAGGCTCGGAGGCGGGATTTCCTTCGATGGTCTTTTGTGCTTTTCTGGGAATGACGATTTTCGGAAAACCATGGTAAATCCATTGATGGTTTCATTTCTAGGTTGAGAGACTTGACTTTGATGTCGAGATGAGAGGTTAGACGGTCTAGCGTGTACAGGTTGTTGGTGTCTCGAATACGTTTTGTTTAATCTTCTTGTTCCATATTTGCATTTATTGTGTTAAATGTGGAATGATTAAGTCGGCTTTCACCTGTACCGAGCGAAACCCAGAGGGAAGGGGATTATGGCAAGAGGCGATAATCATCTGGATGCCTTCAGTGAGGATGAGACTGAGGCTCCTTTGTTCCTCCGTGATATTGCGAGGCGGGCCAAGAAGGAACCTAGGAGGGGTTCCAGGGAGTAGGATCAAATGGTTGCAGATAGAGGCTGCACGTACCAGTAGTTCTCTAGAATGAATCCACCAGCATTTTCATGAGGGACAAACCCGGTGTAGCACATGGCTAGGTTCGTGGAGTTATCTTGGTTTGCACCTCACATGGTTTCAGATGAGCCAAAGAAAGCTCGTATGTTTGATAGGGGCCTAAAGCAGGATATACGTGCGCAGGTAGCAACGTTGATGGTCCAGGGCTTTTACGAGCTTGTGGATAGAGCCATGGCGGCTAAAGCTAGCATCCAGGAAAGGGAGAGAGAGGCGATCTAAAAGAGGAGGCCTTTTTCCCCATAATTCGTAGTCAGGCTCTGACAAGTGTTATTGGAAGAAGTCCGATGGTCCTTCGGGCCAACGATAGCAGCAATCGGGATCTTAGGCTTCCTAGGGGAGTTCGGAGAAGCCGATGTGTCCCAAGTGCCAGAAGCAGCATTGGGGCAAGTGCAAGTCTCGATTCATGGGCTGTTATAGTTGTGGGGAGTCAGAGTATCTGATACAAGACTGTTAGGCGATAGTGACTCTCCTTTCAGCATAGGCTCAGAATCGGGGTGGTAACCAGGCACCTCGAGGTGGTCACTAGGTAGGCACCGCCCAGGCTAGGGTGTACTCGATGACTCGAGGTGATGCAGAGAACGCCAACAATGTGGTGACAGGTACCATTTACGACTAATCATATAATGATGTAGTTCTTTTTTATTCAGGTGCAACCCACTCCTTAATATCTCGAGAATTTATTAAACGGTGTGGAGTGGAGGCTCAACCGTTAGAGGTCAAGTTAGGTGTGGATATGCCATCAGGGTTAGTGGTGGTATGTAGTAGAGTGGTCAGGGATTACTGATAGATTACTGATAGAGATTCAGGGGAGGAGGCTGCCTGCTAGTATGATCGTGTTTGATATACATGGGTTTGATGTAATCCTAGGGGTGGATTGACTAGAATCCAGTTTTGTGAGCATTGATTGTCGTAGGAAGGAAGTAGTGTTTAGGCCTCCTGAAGAGCAGGAATTTCTATTTGTTGGGTTGTGTGTGTGTTATGCACCACGGATCCTCTCGGCGATGCAAGCGAGACAACTACTTCTGGAGGGTTGTTAGGGATACCTGGTGAGTGTGAAAGAGTCACCTAAGGAGAGATTGAAGTTGGAGAATATCTCGGTGATAAGGGAGTTCTATGATGTTTTTCCTGAAGACTTGCTAGGGTTGCCTCTAGATAGGGAAGTGGAGTTTGCTATTGAGTTAGCACCGAGGACGACACCAATCTCCAAGGTGCTTTACATGATGGCTCCATTTGAGTTGAAATACCTAAAGGAGCAGTTGTAAGAATTTTTGGACAAGGGGTTCATCAGGCCAAGCGTGTCACCCTGGGGTGCGCCTATGTTGTTTGTGAAAAATAAGGATGAGTCAATGAGGATGTGCATCGATTACCAGGAGATCAATAAGGTGACCGTGAAGAACAGATATTTGTTGCCTTAGATTGACGACTTGTTTGACCAGTTGTAGGGCACTCAGGTCTTTTCGAAGATCGATCTGTAGTCTGGGTATCACCAGTGGAAGGTGAAATCAGACGATGTATTGAAGAGTGCTTTCCAAACTTGATATGACCATTACAAGTTTTTGGTTATTTCTTTTGGTTTAACGAATGCACCTGCAACACTCATGGACTTGATGAATAGGATGTTCCATAAGTACATGGATAAATTTGTGGTGGTGTTCATCGAAGACATCTTGGTGTATTCGAAGAGTCTAGCAAAGCATGATGCTCATTTTAGATTAGTCCTTTGGGTACTTAGAGAGAAGGAACTATTTGCTAAATTCAAGAAATGCGAATTCTGGCTTGAGCAGGTTGCATATCTAGGGCACGTGGTGACCAAGGAGGGGATTTCAGTTGACCCAGGTAAAGTTGAGGTGGTAGTTGACTAGGCGAGACCAAGGAACGTGCATGAGGTTTGTAGTTTCTTAGGTCTGGTCGGGTATTATCGCCGGTTCATCGAGGGCTTTTCTAAGTTGTCGGGCCCTTTGACGCAGCTTACCAAGAAGGGTAGCAGGTTTGCGTGGACTGGAGACTGTGAGCAAAGTTTTCAAGAGTTGAAGCGGCACTTGGTCCCGACTCCAATGTTGACCATTCCATTAGGGGATGGTGGTTTTGTGATCTATGGTGACGTGTCCCTGAAGGGACTATCTTGTGTTTTGATGCAACAGGGTAAATTAGTTGCTTACACTTCTCGTCAACTCAAGGAGTACGAGAAGAATTACCCTACGCATGATTTGGAGCTGACAGCAGTTGTGTTTGCTCTAAAGATTTGGAGGCACTATTTGTATGGCGAGAAGTACGAGGTCTTTACTGATCATAAGAGTCTTAAATACTTCTTCACCCAGAAGGAGTTGAATATGAGGTAGCGCAAGTGGTTTGAATTGATTAAAGACTACGTTTGTACCATTAGCTATCACCCCGAAAAAGCTAATGTGGTAGCTAATGCGCTGAGTCAAAAGTCAGTGGAGGTGTCAATTTTCGCAGTTGTGGGGCAGCATCAGATCAAAATGGATCTAAAGATATTGAGAGTATAGTTAGTGGATAGGTATCTCCAGGCCTTTATTACCGGGTTGGTGGTTCAACCGACCTTACAAGAACGAATCGAAGCTGCTTAGTTGAATAACACGGAGTTGGTAAAGATTGTGGAGAAACTATAGAGTGAACCACATTCAAAATTTAATGTCTTTGAGGATGGAGTTCTCATATTCCACACTAGGCTATATGTACTAGACGACGTAGAGACAAAGAGGATGATTCTGGAGGAGGCTCATTGTTCTCTCTATACTATTCATCCAGGGAGCACGAAAATGTATAAAGATCTACGAGAATCGTTTTGGTGGAGTAATATGAAGAGGGAAGTGGCCGGGCTTGTTGGGCAATGTCTGACATGTCAGCAGGTGAAGGCTAAGCATCAAAGACCAGCAGGACTACTACAGTCGCTTGACATTCCCAAGTGGAAGTGGGAATACATCTCGATAGATTTTGTTTTGGGGTTGCCTTCAACGGTGCATGGATAGAATGTTATCTAGGTGGTGGTGGATCAACTGACGAAGATGGCACACTTCATTCCAATCAGAGTTAGCTATTCTATGAATAGGCTAACAGAGTTGTACGTACAGGAGGTAGTACGACTCCATGGCATCCCGGTGTCTTTCATTTCAGATCGAGACCCACATTTCTCGTCTCGGTTTTAGAAGGGGTTGTAAGATGCCTTAGGTCACAGCTCACATTTAGCACGGAGTTTCACTCGTAGACGGATAGACAGTCTGAAAGGATGATTCAGATTTTAGAGGATATGCTACGAGCATACGTGTTAGATTTTGATAACAGTTGGATTTGGTATCTACCGCTCATAGAATTTGCTTATAATAATAGCTACCAGGCCAGTATTGAGATGACACCATATGAAGCCTTGTATGGTCATTGGTGCCAATCTCCATTGTACTAGGATGAGGTAGGTGAGTGGCAGATTTTGGGACTGGAGTTGGTTCAGCAGACCTCTGTGAAGGTCGAGCTTATCAAAGAAAGGATTAGATCAGCTCAGAGTTGGCAAAAGAGTTATGTCGATACTCGCCAACGAGAACTAAAATTTGATATTAGAGATATGGTATTTCTAAGGGTTGCTCCTATGAAAGGAGTAATGAGGTTTGAGAGGAAGGGCAAGTTGAGTCCTTGGTACATTGTGTTGTTTGAGATCCTAGAGAGGATAGGTCCAATTGCTTATTAGGTAGCATTAACCCCAACCTTATCTAGGGTGCATGATGTGTTTCACGTGTCAGTGTTGAGGAAGTACGTGCTAGATTCGTTGCACGTGATCAGTTATGAGTCCTTAGAGATCAGTGAAACACTAGCTTATGGTGAGGTACCGATTCATATTTTAGATCAGAATGCACAAAAGCTGCGTACCAAGGAGATACCATTGGTAAAGGTGTTATGGTGTAACCACACGGTTGATGAGGCTTCTTGGGAATTAAAGGTCGAAATACGTCATAAGTATCCTCAACTATTCAGAGATGTTCAGAGTTAGACAGGTAATGCAGATATGTGAGTGTATCCCTTTTTGCTTATGGTAAAGGTATATGGATTGTTTTTGGGAGAGTTTGTATATGTAATGTGAGCTTCCGAGACTATTGTATGTAACCACGGTATTCCTCCACTATAAGTGAGGGTAGATAATTTATTTGGGATGGGGCTGCTATGTGGGTGGCCACCGGCTCTTCCTATAGACAGAACAGTTAGAGTTCAGACGATGTGATAGGAACATTTAGCAAATTTCGAGGACAAAATTTTATAAGGAGAGGAGATTGTAGTAACCCGATCAAAATATATACATATATATATATATATAATAAATAAATAAATAAATAAAGAGATATTTTGGAGGAGATATTTTGGAGAAGATATTTTGAAAAGATATATTTTGAGATATGTATATATAAATATCTTGGAGGAGATATTTATTTTGATTACTTAAAGGTTAAGTTAGGTTTTTCTTTATAAACTCTCATTCTCTCTCTCTCTCTAAACACGAACTTCACTCTCTCTCTCTCTCTCTCTAAGATTTCCAGGCCTTGTGTTGCCAGAATTGATGATCCGACGTTGCTACATGGATCAGGGAAGGAATCTCTACAGGTTCTATGGATCAGAATTTCATTTCGGAGATTTTTGAGTTTTTTTTCCTAAAATAGAGGTAAGGGTCAGTTTTTGCTTTTGGTTCGATAGATCTGTAACATATGAGATTATACTGAAGTGTTGTTCTTCGAGTATTAGGTTTCAGGGTTTTCGTGTCATTGTTTTGAACCATTTAGGTTCGGGGTTCGAAAAGTTAGGGCTTGAGTTTTAGGTTGTTTCGGACTTCGATTCACACGCAGGTAAAGGGGTTATGTTAATACAGTGATTTATACAATATGAATTGATTAAAATATTGAAATAACTTTTAGATATCGAGTTACAACGATTTTAGGGTTTTCGAGTCTCGGTTTAGTAAACCAACTTTATTCTCAAAATCAACCGATCAAATTCAAATGTTATATTTTTAGAATATTGTACTTGTCATTCTGGACTTTTTCACCAGTTGAAAATGTTTTTTTTGTTGTTTAAAACCCGTACTGTGATATTAATTGTTTATATTTACTTTTAGGTTGTTTTCGAATGTGGAAAACTGTGTTGCAGGTATTGATGTTGTGAAATACTGGAACTGTTGTGAAAATGCAGGAAGTTTATTTGACGACTACGGGCCGAATTTCACGTAATGATGTGTTTTTTGAAATGATTTCAAAAGAGTATTTAAATTGCTTAAATTGCACGACATGCTTTAAGAACCCTGGGGACTGATAGTGTAGGCACGGATCTGTTGCTAGTGAGGGCACCATACTTTTGATCTATATGAACTTAAGCTGTATTAAGACAGTAGGGGCAGTCTTAGTGTGAGTTTTGCCTCTTGATCGTGTACCCAGGCTGTATTGAGACAGTAGGGGCGGTTAACCCCAATTGTGGGGTTTGAGTGCGTGTCCTATCCTGCATATCTGTACATTTATGTAATTGTTGTTATATGCTATGGAGTTGTTCATATGATGAAAATGGACTACGCATTTTACAATTATGGAAACGATGATTATATATGTTTATGTTTTTGTTAAATACTTAAAGCATGCTAGCCACACGCTGTTATTAGCTTAATCGTCCCTTACTGAGAGGTGTCTCACCCTATCTTACAAACTGTCTTTTCAAGTCCTTATCGAGGTTGAGATTATCAAGGACTGGGGCGGGTTAGCGATCTATTTTTGAGTGAGCGTCTCCACGAGCTCGATTTTGTAGGTTATGTTATAGGTTTTTAGAACTTGTAAAATGTTGTAAGACTTGAGGATGCGTTAAGTATCATACAATATTGTATATGGATGTTGGAATAGCTATATGTATCTATTAGGCAGTTAGAACTTTGGTAATCGTTTGACGGATATTTATGTTTTCTGCTATGTATAAATCTGTTGAAAAGTTTATCAGGTACACAGACGTCACTACTGTAACACCTGGGCTGTTAGTTGGGACCGGGACGTTAGATGATGATGACGTTAAATATGTTAAATAGATTATGGCTCTGCTGAAGACTCAGGGCTTATGCATATCGTTATCTTTTAACAACACCTAAAGCTATGGTAACTAAAGTAAGGCTACAAAAAACAATACCATTCAAATATAATTACTTTACTAGGGGTAAAGTTGATAGAACCATTCAACTTTTTGTGATGTATTAAAGAGGAATAATATTTAGAATTGCAAATGAGCCAAATGGTTCGTGATCTACTCAGTGTTCAACCCAGTGGTTCACTCAAACTTGTTTATTAAAAAGGATTGTTTGGTTTCAATTCTATGTTTTGTTGTTGTGTAGTGAGGATCGAGATTTATGCTAAATTAGTTTTGTTTGTTGTTTTTGTTTTCGATTTTAGAAAAAATAAAAAACATAATGATTTGATGGTCTCAAGTAATGTGGCAACGTGTTGTTATAGTACTTTGACGTCCAGAGTTGATTTTTTATGATTAAATCAATTTTTAACTAAAAGTAAAATAAAATGACCATGTGAATATAAAATATAGTAAAATAGTTATGAATGTAATTCAAATTTCATTTTGACCCTTTTCAATTTCATGTACGGTAGGACCATTCTTGTAATACTAAAAAATTAGTTTAAAATTGGAATAATATAATATACTTATAACTAATGTTTATTTTAATTGTGATATTTTATTTGAATTATCTTTTATTATTTTAATCATATTTTTAAAATTTTTATTTGGTTGGAGGACAAATATACATGAGTTCAGCTAAATTTTAGTTTGTTCTTAGTTTTAATAATATCAACCAAGCAAATCGCTAGTTTTCAATTATTATTTTTGGTTTTTGATTTCCAATTTTCATTTTCTAGTTTTCATTTCTAAATTTTTTAACAGCGATACCATACAACCTAAAGTTCAATGAGTCAAACTCGAACTTACATTCAAAGGTTATTAGTGCTAAATGAATGGAGCTTGAACTAAATTATACTCTAGTCACTAGGCTAGCAAGATGGCTCATTTACTAGCTAAAAAAAAAGCTTGTTTGGCTACCTCTTGAGTTGACTCATAATAAGCTTGGAGTAGGCTCATTTATTAGGCTTATGAGCTAACTCGACATATAAACTCAATATTAGATCTACTAACATATTTGATTTTTAAATTTAAAACATATTTTCCCTCAAATTATCTTATTTGCTAATCTCTATTCAATATTTATATTTATATTTATATTTATATTTATATTTTATCTTTCAAAATGCAAAATTTTATATTTTAATTTTATTTTTCATGCTCAAATTCCAATTTTTTTATTTGTTGGTGGAAGCAAGTTAAGATCGAACTCAAGTTTGAAACAAAGCTTTTAAGCTACACTCGAGTTTGTTTTTTAATGTGAAACAAACATCAATTGAGTAGACTCAAGTCGAGCTTGATTAGTACAATCAATTTGAGCCCAAGCTCCCTTTCAAGCATTCAAGTTGACCTCAAGCTATTTAAAACTCGACATGGCTTGGCTCCTTTTGTAGTCGTAGTGATGCTATGTTGAAAGGGTGTTCTTTCGCAAGTTGAGAATTAGACTTCACATTAGGAGTCAATCTATGATCAAAATGAACTTATAAAGCATGCTATTAACAAGAATCAAGATACAGTAGCTATGTGAATGCAGTCACATAAACAAGTATACCTTGTGTGAATTAACTCATGTGATTCATATACCTATCTTACAGAAATTAATTAACATATGTGATCCATGTGTATACATTCTTATCTTTCATGAATTAACTCATGTTACTCGTGTGTAAGCACATTATACAAAATGAGTCTTTTTGAGATCAAGAGAAGACACAGTCATTCATTTATTCATTCTTTCCAAACTATCTTTAGCTAACAACATGGTATCAACATTTACATTTTTTTTTAAAAAGGACATGCAAACCATCAATCGACCCACAACCACGGTTTATTGTCGCTTAGGTATTTAAAAAAGTAGTCATTGGATACAAGTCAACGATTGATTAGTCTCTACAAGGAACAGATTGATTTGTCCAAAGACCATGTATTTGGCAATTTTCTCTTATTTTTCGTCAATTTCATGAATCCAAACACTCATTGGAGTGTATTGTCAAGTCTAAATACTAATTTCATAAATATGGTTCCATGATTTTTTCGTAAAAAAACTAAAATTCATCTTTTAAAAATATTTTTCAAAGGATTTTAAGTGTTTTCAAGTTCTCAAACTAAATTTTGAAGTGAATGTCTATGATATGACTTTTGGATATTTTCCAGAGATTTCAAGGCTTTCAAAAACAAGTTGTTAAGGGGAGTTCGTGATTCTCCCACACAAATTTTTTTTTTTTTTTTTTAAATTTTAAGAAAAAATGACATTTTTCAAAGTAATCACCTATGACCTGGCTTAAGGGTGGAAGAATGTCTCATTTTAAAACTTAAATTTGGTTTAAGGCTCTTCTTTTTTTTTTTTGTGCAAAGAGTTTATTGAAAAGCAAAAATTTTTAAATAAACTGTAGATTTTTTTTGTCAATTAAACTTCAAGTGTTTTTAATAAGGATTTCAAGTATTTTCAAAGATTTTCAATAAGATTTTCAATCTCATGAAAATCTTTTGAGAATATTTAGGCAATCTACAAGTGTAAACTTAATCATACCAACTAAAAAAATAGAAGTTTTTTTTACTTTCTTTTTTCTTTTCATTATTGTTTTTTACAAAATTTGTTTGAATATGTATTTGTTTTGAAATGACATAAAATAGTTGGGTCTCTAAGGTTAATTCTTCTATGTAGACCCTATGAAAGTTTTTTAAAAGGAATATTGGGTATAATAATTTTTTGCAAAAAATAAAAAAGGAGTGGATGGTTGCAATAGGCAGTTTACGAGCCTCTGTAGATGGTTGACCAGCTACTATTACAACCTATTCACCATATTTTTAAATGATTTTTTTTTTAAAAAAATTGGTCTTAAAAAAAAAAAAAAAAAAAAAAACACTCATACACATACAAGGTAAGTATTATAATCATTTATGGAATAAGTTAATTATAAGATGCTAGTTTTTAAATTTCATTTAAAAGGAATTTAAAGGGTTACTTCCCCTATTCACAATGATATTTTCAAACCTAAACTTCTTTTTCAAATATTTTTTTATTTCACTTTTTCAAAATTAATATATAAATTAGAAAATTAATGGTTCGGTTGTCTAGGTTTACTTGAATTTCAAATAATCCGTAAATATATTGACAATCAAAATAGGTCATTCAAATCCGATATGGATGGAGAGCTACTTCGAAAGTTTATATACCAAATCACTTATAAGAAAAAGTAATGCCTCGTGAAATTGACTCCTCATATATATCAAATAATGGGTTCTCCATGGTCTTCAAAATCGCAATTCTAGTTTCTAATAATTTTAAGTTTAAAAATGAAATTACATTAAAATAAATAATTAATATTGTTTGAATAAGTAAATAAAAAATAATATATTTATTATAATGAGCACATAATTTAAAATGTACATTAATTGCATTTATTTCTCATATATTTTTGACTTAGTTTAATTATGAGAGCCCACACAATTTAAAATATTTATTTGTTGGACTCTTTCAAAGGGAAGAGAAGCTGTTGAAACTTCAAAATAAATACCATTGACACTTTTATATTTATTTTTATTTTAATGAAATGACAATCTTACCCTTGACTTTTCCAATGAAGTGACAAATTTGTCCTCTCTCTTACTTTTCCACATGCAAAGTTAGAAGGGCAAAAAAGTAAAAAAAAAAAAAAACAACAAGGAAAGTACCTATTTATTAATAGCCTAAAACAAATATTTTATCATAAATATAATGATATCTAAAAAGTTTGTATACCAAATCACTTAGAAGAAAAAGTAATTCTCTAATAATAAAGCATTGCCGCGTGAAATTTGACTCCTCATATTATATATATATATATATATATATATAATTAAACTAAATTAAAAGAAATAATCAAGATTTTTAAAACATTAAATAAAAAATAATAACTAATATATTTATTATAATGGCAAGGCAATCCAGAACATGTGGTCATTTATGACTTATTTTAACTAGAAGAGCACACACTTTAAAATATTTATTTGTTGGACTCTTTCAAAGGGAGGAGCTATTAAAACTTCAAAATAAATACCATTAACACTTTAAGTTTATTTTTATTTTAATCAAATAACAATTTCACCCTTGATTTTTTTCAATGAAGTGAGAATTTGTCCTCCCTCTCGCTCTCTCTCTCTCTCTTAACTTTAAGCAAAGTAAAAAGTTAAAAGGGTAAAAGTTGTCATTCAATGATTGTAATTTTATTTAAAAGATATTTTAAATAGGTTAATTTAATCCTACATTATTCATTAAAAAATACATGCATTTTAGGCACACTATAACAATTTATTTAGTAATTTTGTTAGTATTCCCAATATTTTTATAAATTAAAATCAATTAGGTTGGGGTGATGAGATCTGCTACACTTGATTTTAAATTTTATATTTATTATAAAAGTGGTTGGTGCTTGGCGTTAATGTATATTTGGGGGAGGCGGGGATGTCTCCCTTAAGCGGCTGGCGGCTGGGGAACTTTTCGCTTCTGACTTCAACGGGAAAATAATGTCGAGAAGAAAAAAAAGACTTGGAAAGGGAGAGCGTCAAAGAAACGGGGAAGGTGGGTGGAGGGTTCAGTCCGGCGATGACGGAGACAGCCGCGGGGTTTGCTCGATCTTTAATATCCCACCAACGAAAATGGGAAACAAAAAATTGAAAAGAAAAAAGAATCCGAAGCAGCCGTCAACGGCTGCGATTGATTGTTTGGTTGGGCAAGTTGCGTCTGCTCCCACCTTCTTGTAATTTAATCAGGCCTGCGCTGGCAGATTTATTGTTTACCACTTTACCATTCCCTTTAGCTTCTACCTTTTGCCTGGTTTACGATGGCAGTAAAAGAACACTAGTCTATTTGCAGTGTGCACTATATATGCTCTAAGAAGACATGTACAAAAGACAAAATATGAAGAAAATAAGAATATTGATTTGTAAGAGAAATCATCGTGATTTTCTTGGAACATATATATACATGTTGTATGTAACAAAATGTCTTTGGACAGAAGATAGTGAAAAATACTATCGTTTGCTCCCGTGAATATAGGTATTGCCGAGCTACATAATTCTTCATGTCATTGTTTTATTATTTTCATATAATCTTTATGATTGTATTTTTCTGTATATTTCACTCTTGAGTGCTACATTGTGAGATCATTTGTTTTCTATTGCACATTGATTTGCACGACAAATTAGTATCAGAGCATTGTTGTAATGGTTTCTAGAATTTTTTCTGCAAAGTTTGATGTTGTTAAATTTGATGGAACGGGAAACTTCAGACTACGACAAAGAAGAGTTAAAGATCTATTAGTGTAGTAAGGTATGGTGAAGGTTTTGATACGAAGGTCAACCGGAAGGCATGGAAGAAACAAGTTTGAAGGAATTGAAAGCAAACGTAGCGTCGACTATCAAGTTTTATTTGGCTGATGACGTGTTGTATCACGTCATGGATGAGGATTCTCTGGCGATAGTTTGATAAAAACTAGAAAGTTGATATATGTCTAAGTCTTTATCGAACAAGTTATTTCTTAAACAAAGATTGTATTAACTTAAGATGGCGAAGGGTTCAGATTTGAACTAGCACATCAATGTATTCAATCAAATAATTAGTGGTTTAATGCGGGTTGATGTGAAGTTCGAGGAAGAAGACAAGGCGTTGATGATATTGAATTCCCTACTTGCATCTCACACATATGAAAATCTGGTTACAACTCTAACATGGGGTAATGAAATCCTTAATTTGAAAGAGGTAACAAGCACACTATTGGATTTTCATCAAAGAAAGAAAGTCAACGATGAAATTTCACAATGTGAAGGGCTTGTGGTGAAGGGTATCCAGGAATGTGGGAGAAGCAAGTTTCAGAGAGGATCGAGTGGTAATAAATCTCGGATGCAGCCCGAAAAGAAGGACATAAGGTGTTTTAAGTGTGGGAAAATTGGATACATAAAATCGGAGTGTCTGGACTGGAAGAAAGGGAATGCAGAAAATGAAGAGGATTTCATCAAAATCTACAAATGTAGTGGAAGAACGAGACTTAGGGTATAGTGATGGTGATATGCTTTATGTTTCATCAGGTTCTGAATGCCTCATGGATTCTTGGATCCTAGATTCGGGATGTTCTTATCGCATGACACCAAATAAAGAATGGTTCAGCACCTACAGGTCAGTTAATTTTGGTTCTATTATGATGGAAAATGATGTTTCATGCAAAATTGTTGGAATAGGAAACATAAGAATTAAAATGTATGATGGTGTTGTGAAAACATTATGCGATGTAAGGCATGTACTAGATTTACGGAAAAATGTGAATTCATTGGGCACTTTAGATTGTAACAGGTATAGTTACAAGTTTGAAAGTAAGATAATGAAAATAAGATAATGAAGGTGTGTAAAAGTGTCTTGATGGTGATGAAGGGATATAAGTTAACAGAAAATATCTATGCACTGCTGGATGTCACAGTTGTAGGTAGAGCTATAGCTGCAGATTCTGAGACAGGTGATACTGTTTTGTGTAAAACAACTACACACAAGATAAAGGGTATTCTTAACTATATTTATGCAGATGTTTGGAAACCGATGTGGGTAGCATCACGGGTTGGACATATGTACTTTGTGAGTTTATCACAAAGGTCTTGATGCACTTTATGTGGCACAAGTTAGAGATGTTTTCCAGGTTTAACTTGTGGTTGAAGTGAAAAATTAGACTAGGAGAAAGATCCTTAGGTCAGAAATGGAACTGAGCGCTAGTTCTATTCAAGGAGTTTTGTGAATAGCATGACAGATTGTATACAGGGCTCGCAAGGAACTTCTTAGTAGTCAGTAAATATGATGTGTTTCTTGATTAACGATCGCCAAGGGTATCACTAGATGGGAAAGCTACGGGGAGGTTTGGACAGGTAATGTGATAAACTACTCTGGTTTGAGAGTGTTTGGATGTCTAGTCATGCACATTTCTAGTGAGACGAGATCTAACCTTGGTGAAATGTCTAAATGGTACATCTTTCCAGGGTATAAGAAATGTGGGTTCAAGCTGCGTAGTCCAATGACAAACAAGGTAATGATAAGTGGAAACATGGTTTTTGGTGAGAAAGTCATGGTGCAGCGTACTTAGGTATATGAAGAGAAAAATGTGTCAAAAAAATTGCAGCAGCAATAAACATGTGATGTAAGTGGAGTTACAAACTCAAGGCAAAGATTACATTGTTCATAATGTAGTGAGTTTTAACTCGAAAGACTAGCAATATCACGGTGGTCTTAGATGCACTATCAAGCCACCACTTAGTTATGAATTTTATGATTTGGTGTCTTATGCATTCATTACAACCAATAAGGTTCTTACTATTTTTCAAGATGTGGTGCACAAAAATAGATGGATAAATGTTATGATGAAGAAGATGGAGTTATTGCATAAGAATCTGATGTGGGAGTTGGTGGAGCTATTAGAAGGGAAGAGGGCGATAAGATGCAAGTGAGTAATTTTTCTGTTGTTTTATATGAATGACATGTTAATTGCTGGGAATGCTTTAATTGAGGCTAATTAGTTGGAAATTCTATTGATAAAAGAATTTGACATAAAGGTTTTGTGTATGGTCAAGAAGATTCTTGGGTTGAAGATTCGCAAGGACGGAGTTGCAGGGAGATTGGGGTTATCTCAGGGTGGTTTTGTGCATTGACCTGCAGGGAGATTGTAGTTGTTTCAGGGTGATTTTGTGGAGAAACTGTTAGAAATGTTTAGCATGGTTAATGCAAAATCGGTCACCGATATACCATTGGCGAATCAATGTAAATTATCTACCGCTCAGTACCCAAGGACGAACGGTGATGTTCGGGACATGTCAAAGCTTCCCTATACTGGTGCAATGGAGTATTTCAGTAGGCAACATATTGATCCATCAGTTGTGAGATTTTTGGATGCATACTATGCAGGAGGCCTTGATGACAGAAGGTTTACAACAGTGTATGTGTTTACTATTGTGGGAAGGCCTATTTGTTGAAAGTCCAAAGTACAGTCTCAGGTTGCACTATTTACAACTGAGTCGGGGTTCATGGCAAAAGCCGAAGTTGCCACAGACAAATTCAAGCTTTGCTTGGACTTGATTAATGTCTTCAATTGCTAGACAGGAGGCGATCCTAAGCTAACGTTTCAAGGTGGAGTGACGGGTTATATTTTTAATTTTTTCCTAAAAGGTGTATATTCGCCAAGGTGGATATTATTGTAATATGTGGCTCATATATTGAATGGAAGACATGTACAAAGAAAAAATATTAAAAAAAAATAGAAATGCTGACTTGTAGGAGGAAACTGTCGACAGTTTCCCTAATTTGGTCCAGTGCAATAAAACAATCAATGATTCTGAGCCTTTTACTCTCGATATTAAATCATCGACGATATGTCTGCAAACCGTTGACAGTTTGACTCGGGTATTCTGCATTTGTTTTCAAATTTTGAATTGGGACATTAGATAAGTTGGGTTTTGGAGGAAAAGCATCCGAGAAACTTATATATACATATTGTATGATGCAACAAAATATCTTTGGATAAAAGATAGTGAGAAACATTGTCATTTGCTCTCGTGAATGTAGACATTATCAAACCACTTAATTTTTTGTGTCATTATTTTATTACTTTCATATAATCTGCGTGATTGTGCTTTCGGCATATTTCACTATTGAGTGCTGCATTATGAGATCGTTTGTTTCCACTATGCATTGATTTGCACAATACTGTAAGGAGTCAGATTGGCATTCGGAGCAAGCTTTTTGCTGAACTGTATCTTACAATATTCACAATTTCACAAAACGTATAAAATGTGACAGGCCCAAAATGTGGTGGTTCTTTTTTACTTTCCTCCCCCAGAAAAAATAAAAATAAAAATTGAAGATCATTCTATTGAAAGAAAATGAAGAGAAAGTAGAAGAATGGCGTTGTGTTGGGCAGATGGATCAAGAGGGTTGTCGTGGCCAAGAGCGCAAACCCTTTCCGGTATCAAAAGTCTTCAGACGGGGCGCTTCAGCTGCAGAATTCAATCATTCGTTGGGTCAACAGTGTGCATTACAAGAAACGTCTGGATGTAAACCATGGGGCAGGGAATGGTTGGCAGTTTACAGTGGCTGTAGTTCTTGCTCCGGAACGGCAGCATCAACGGACTTGTATGGAATGAGCATTTGCTGGTTCCGTCTCCAAATAACCCATAATCCGGAAGCTGATAATCCAAGAACTAATGTAACAATTATTCCCACGATAACTCCCACATAATGTTGCTGCCACCATGTTCTGCACAATTTTGTAAGAATCCATCATAAATTCAAGGGAAAAGTTAGATGCCCCAACTTGAATGAGAATTGAGGAAAGACCAGCAATGCAGGCAACAGGGTAATAAGAAATAAAAATCTCATTCAGAGCAGCAGCATGCAAGTCAACTAGAAGCAAAATATAGATATTTTTAATGCTACAGTTAGTGCTTGCAGAGCAAACAGAACGTGCTAAATTGTTATTTCTTCTCTCTATGTAGTTGCAGGCAACAGGGTAGAGGGGTATGACAAATTTTCATTGTAGTGAAATGCTTGCAACTTTGAAAGATTGGTAAGATAAAAATTAATTAATCTCAATATAATACGTTCTTATTGCCAATTTCAATTATAGGAATTAAGTTTTGCATTCTACATTAATTGGAAAGTAAAGAGAGGTGGACTTAGAATCATTGCCAGTCCTGGGATCAAGTAAAAAGAAAAGAGGGGAAGGGGAAAAAGTGGCATCATGGACAATGAGAGAAAAAGTTGATTTGCTTTTTTGTATTTTTGACAAATTCATTCAACTTCTCTAATACCAAAAAAGAAAACATTCCATTTTTTGAATGATAATTATTTTCTTTTGAAAAAGTAAATGAAGAGTAGGAACTTAAAAAATCATGAGATTTCATATAGAAAGGAAATACAAGACAGCAGCATGCAAGTCAACTAGAGGCAAAATATAGATATTTTTAATGCTACAGTTAGTCCTTGCAGAGCAAACAGAACGTGCTAAATTTTTATTTCTTCTCTCTATGTAGTTTGATGGTGACTTCAATAACCAAACACATATGCTTCTATAACTACATTTTATCCAGTTATCTGCTATTAAGAACTGCCACGTGGCTAAAATATTAAATATCATTTATATATTTTTATCTTATCCATGGCAACGTGAATGTTGTTTACATTAATTTTGTTTGTTGGTATTAAATGTTGCTTAAAATCAATTTTGTTCATCATTTGTATATTGTATCTTATCCACCAAGTATTGTTTACATAGCTGACTGTTGAAAGCCAACATCTGTATACAATGAAAAGCTTAATATTAAATATGAAATACCTTTCTGATGGGGGTTCAACCTTCCACTCAACCATCTGATAACTTCCAAAGGAATCAGGCAGCCGCACATGATGTTCAGCTAACTGGGAAATAATTTTCTGTAGATAAAACATAATCATGAAGTTAGCCACTAATATATTCTTTGTGAAACTTCCTTATAATTCAACAAATGTAACATTACCGTTGCGGTTGCATTAGAAATGTAATCAGAAGGTCCAGCAGGAAATATGGCCCATTTTATGAGTGTGTTGTTCCCTTTGGTTGTGAAATCCAATAATCGTACCTGGAATCAATCATCCAAGACTATTGATACCCCCAAAAGTATCATGAACGCTAACGTGCAAGGACTCAATTACATGCAGACACTAATTAGTAAATAATAATATAAAGACAACGGCAGCAACAGTAATTTTCACACTAAATACTAAAATATTCTACCTGAGCAATATTAACATCTAAATCACGAGCTATGAACCCAGCAAGTTCAGTAATGTGAGGCCTCAGGTCTGAGTATTTAATACTCAAAGACATATTAAATGTTATCAGTCCAACTTGGAGTCCTCCTGTGCATAAAAAATATTGAGTAAGCATTATCAGAGATAATCTCAGTTAGAGCTAAGATGCAAAATGATGCAAACCTGCTGTCGATGCATAGTCTTCAATTAACATTCTTAAAATGAAAAGGTTGAGCAATAAACTAGATTATACATTCAACAAAAATGCTACAACATATTTCAAAAAAAATTGCGAAAATAGCCATATCAAATGCATAAAATTTTGATGGGGATCAGACCTGAAGAAAAGGGAAGGAGATGATGAAAAGAAATCAGGGAAAAAAACAACTCAATCAAATTCAATAAATTCAAGCCTACAAAATGCCAGTACATCATGGGAATTTATAGAAAATATAAAATACAAAAATTTCAACTAGACCCTGACTGGCTGACACTAGACCTCTAGGAATCTACAATTAAATTAATCTCAAAAATTAAAATAATTAGTGGTAGAGTTTTATAGGCATGACCACTTCTGTTAACTTGCGGAGTTGTGTTTCTTGCGTCCCTAAGGTGTTAGGAAAGATGATTCTTTTGACATGTATATTTGGAATAGATTTGCAGTGGGACTGGTTGGCTTTATTAGATCTTTCTTCTCTAGCAGTATTCCCTTTTAACAGGAGGACATCTTGTACTCTTTTTTTTTCTCTTTGTTGCACTCATTCTTTGTTTCTCCGACATATCTTTGTTTGCCAAATAAAATGAAATAACTAATTACCAAATCACTTGTCCTTGGGACAGGGCCTTCTGCCTTCTTGTCCTTGAACTCGATGCTTTCTTGTCCTTGGGACAGCCTTCATAGGCTTGAACCTATCTAACGAAGTTGTGACTATCTGTCCTACCTCTATTCTCAACACATTGGGAAAAAACTTGACCCCATCAAATAGGGAAAGGGGCCAAGAAAACCATAATACCATCACCAAAATAAGAGCCAGCATGCTTGATGAGGAAAACACCAGCAGTGGGTTTCAATTTAGCCATAGGAAGATCATAGGAAGGCATAAATTTGCACTTCTTGACACTGAGAGAACAAGATTTTTTTCCAAGCTTGTCGAAGATATCCCTGTTATACAAATACAACCATGGGGGCCCTAAAAAGAATGTGATAATTATTGAGAGAAAGAATGCCACACTGCACTGTCACCACCTCTTTGCCAGCAAGACACTGAGCAGCACAATGACTGAAGACCTGGCACTTGAAGCAACAAAGACCAATTGAAGCCTTGGAGAACCTGTGTAAGTGGGACATTGACCTTGCAGAGGAGCAAGGACCGCAAGGTGAAACACCCAGAGTAGTCAATTGGTTTGTCATGCACAACAGGCATCTCAGACCAAGGTGGAGCTCTAGGAACATGATGCTACATGTCCTCAAAAATCTGAGTGGCAAGCTGAACTTCATTGCCCACTGTAATAAGATAACATGCCACAACTTTGGAGACAATTGCAGCCCTGGCTGATAGAAAGCAATCATAATATCCTCTTTCCATTCCGCATCTGCCCTAGTGGCTAAGTAATAAAGTCTGCCGCAGTATTTAGATTGTTGAAGTGTTATGTAAATTGGAAGAGCTACTCACGGTGATAAGTCTATCCCTCCATTTTAATATATGCCAAGCACATGATAATGACCATAATATCCTTACTAACTCTTAGGTTGCGTTTGGTTTGTGGAATGCCTATTTCTAAGAATAGATTAGTTAAAATATGTTAGTTACAATTAGTTATATAAAAAATTATATTGTTACCATAAAGCAAATAAAAAAGTTAAACCTTTTATGAATCCATAACAAGGAATAGACAAAGAATAACCATTCCCAAATTTCATTTAGGGAATGTATGTTCCTTTCTTATTACACGAATGTATGTTCCTTTCTTATTACACATTGGATGAAACAATAAGGAATGTACAAGGAATAGCTATTACCTTTATTCCCAAATTTCTCATTGTATTTCATCTTATTCTAAGGAATAGCTATTATGTGAACCAAACATAACCTTAGTTACCAACATAGGTAATAATGCAAAATAACCAATCGATAGAGCATAGATATCATATGCTCCTAAGTCCTAACTTGTTACAAATTGATTTAACCTAAGCACCCCCTAAAGCTTTAATGAGCTTTTGCACAATTTTCTCCTTGACAAAATGACAATCAACTTCAATATATGCTAATTGGAGGTAATGGAAAGAGAAACTTGATTATCACACATCAAACCAAGTTCTTCCAGCATGTTCTTCAGCCAAACCAATTCACATATGGTGTGTGCCATGGCCCTACATTCAAACTCAGCACTTGATTGGGCCACAACAACTTGTTTCTTACCCTTCAAAGATACTAGGTTACCATCAATAGATATGCCTGGCAAAATGGGTCATGACCTGTCGAGTCACCCGCGATCTGCCTGTTTAAAACGTGTTCGGATTTATGAAAGTCAA
Source organism: Malania oleifera (assembly GCF_029873635.1). Taxonomy (NCBI): domain Eukaryota; kingdom Viridiplantae; phylum Streptophyta; class Magnoliopsida; order Santalales; family Ximeniaceae; genus Malania; species Malania oleifera. The sequence continues at coordinate 12,760,479 of NC_080417.1, forward strand.
CCCAGTTATAAATGGATCAAACCATGACCCGCCCATTTATAAATGGGTCAAACCAGGTTTCGGTCGGGTCACCCGGCGGGCGGCCAGTTTATTTGGCTCATATATATAAAAACCACCCACACACTAACTGGCTAATTCTAACCCTACCCAGCTGTTACCCAGATAAAACATAAAACCTAAAAACCCTAATCCAATCTCCTGCGGGCCGCGGCTCTCCTCTGGCTGCCTAATGCTGGTGCGCTGCTTGCTGTGAATCTGCGAACTGCAATCCACTCCTTGAGCAGAGCTCGAGTCCTCGTCTCCTCCACAGACCACAGTCTCCACTCTCCACTCCACAGCTCCAGCTGCTTCACGGTCGGGTCAAGCTCCCTCACAATCCAGAGATGCGGATCTACCATTCTACTGCACAAGGTTCCAAACAAATGATTTAGCAGCATACGACGAGCTCCGCTTCTTGAAATGGTTGAACGATTTGGCAAAATACCATAATGTTCTTTTGCAAAAAAACCATCCTAGAGTTGAAACAAAAGAACCGGAATGCAATCGTATTGTATGCTGATTACTACAGTGCGTTGCAGTGGGTCTTGCAGAATTCAGCTTCCCATGGTGAGTCCAATGTATAATTATAAGTTAGGATAGATTGGATTTGCACAGTAATGGTGTATTTTTGTTTTTTCTAATTGTTTGAACTTGTGGTGATATCAGGGTTAGACGAAGAATCTCTGCAGAAAGCTTGTGTTGGGTTTTGAGTAAATTTAGATTTGAATATAGGAGGGATGCAGTGGGGGCAGCAGGAGAGCTGCCAGTGTGTTCTGACCCACAGAGGAGAGTTAGCTGGGACGGAATTCATTTCACACAAACCAGCTATAAACTTGTAGCAAATCAGTTGTTTTTATTTAGATATTAATAAATCAAATGGAGTGTTTTTTTTTTTTTTTCTAATGTCATTTTATATGAAATTTTTTAAAAAAATTAAAATAAATAAATTATATTTTTTAAATGGATGACCCGTGACCCGCCCATTAAATAAACGGGTAGGTTAGGATTGGCATGTGTGCGACCTGTTTAACATCAACCCGTTTACAACCCGGCCTGTTTACGACCCACCTAGACCCGGCCCGCGAACCCGTTTTGCCACCCCTATCAACAAACACACTACCTACTTGTTGATCTTTTGTTAGAGGGTGACCTAGTCTAACGTGCATCTATATAAACCCAAATACGAGTGTGACCCAAATTCCGATACAAGAGGCCTCTTTCTAGTGCACCTTTGAGATACCGCAAGATACAAATACATCTGAGTGGCTCGTTGAGGGAGTATCTAGGAACTGGCTCACAACACTTTGCGCAAGATATGTTTGGTCATGTGACTGTGAGGTAGTTCAAATTCCCAACAAGCCTCCACTAACGAGGATCAACCAACAAATCACCCAAATTTGGTAATAATTTGTTGTTCAAATCCATAGGTGTATTAGCATGTTTGGATGCAAACAACACAGTATCATCTAGAAGATCCAGAACATACGTCCTTAGTGACAAGATGGTCCTATGCGAGATTTGAATTCTTATAGAAGAAATATTTTTATGGGACCCAGATCTATAGCCTGAAACTTTGTCCACATGACTCAGCTTTAGACTCCAAATACCTCATTATTATCAGTAATCACAATGTCATCTACATACACAACTAGCAAAATCCTACAAGCAACAATGTCACGATAGAATATAGAGTGATATACCGCACATTTTTGAATGTCAAATTCAAGCAAAACTGCACTAAACCTACCAAACCATGCTCCAAAGAGACTGCTTTAAACCGCATAAGGATTTTTTTAGATGCACCACCAATGCTGATGACTCCACCGAGCAATAAACCTAAGGGTTTGCTCCATATAGACCTCCTCTAAAATGAATTAAAAATAATCCAAATTGTACGCGTAAGCATATCCTTTAGCAACAAAGGTGGGCCTTTAGACAAACCCCAAGAGCCATCAAGAATTCAAGATTGACCTTCACTGCATACACCGAGCCAAAGCCAACCACTAACTTATCAATAAGGAGAGAAAAGTTCCACGAGTGTATCTTGTAACATTAGCAGAGAAAAAAATCAATGTACAGTAGGCTGTAACACCGGTATCCCTTTTGAATACAAGAGTAACTTGGAAAAATATATGTGATAGCATGAGAATCCAACTTACCCATTCCTGGACTTAATTGATGGACAAATATTCAAGGAGGAAGTGAGGAAAAAGGAGCTTGAGGAAAGAGAACTAAATATGGTTTTTTACAACTAAGGACAAATGATAATATTTTATTGACGAGAAAGCACAGTGTGGGCAACACATAACTCCAAAAAACATGGGGACATTCATTTAATACAATAGGATAAAAGAAACTTTAAGAATATGGCTGCTTTTCCTCTTTGCAATTCCATTTTGTTATGAAATGTGGGCACAACTTGACTAAGAGATCATACTAGAATTAAACATATGGGCAATAAATTGGCTAGGAAGTACTCCTTAGCATTATCACTACTTGGCATTATGACTGACCGGTACATCAAACTGAGTCCTTATTTCAAAACAAAAGGCACAAAAAGATAATAAACAACTTATAGCGATCTTTCATTAAATAAAACCAAATCATTCTAGAGTAGCCATAGACAAATGTAGTAAAATATCAAAACCAACGTCGACATGACATGACTAGGACCCCAAACATTGGGATGAACTAACATAAAAGGGATAACCACCTTGTTTATTGACTCAGGAAGCAAATGGAACACAATGATACTTCCCGACAAGACTCACACTCAATATTCGACACAAAATTCAAAGTAGGGACTAGCTGTTTCAACTTGTTCAACAAAGGATGATAAAGACAACAATGGATTTGAAGTGCTGCGGCAATAGCACTAAAGTCGTGCAGGCAATAGAAGGATGTACCGAGGGCAAAAAGGAACAAAATAGTCAATTTTTAAAAAATTATATTTGGCTATTTTTTTAACTATAAATTATTGGAGGGGATATAAGTGTCCTAGATATCAGATGCAGAGGGAGCTTCATGGGCTTTTTGTCAAGTGAGCTATGTGGGATTTTTTAAACCTTAGGGAAAGTCCGTGTTTTTTTGCCAAACCTCAAGGGAGATCAGCATCTTTTGTCCCATAAAAAATTGAGGATTAAATAGGGGGGGAAACAGTAAAAGATAAATAAACACGCATGCACACACACACAAACAATCACAAAATGTTGCCAAAATTTCTTGAATGGAAATGAGAACTGTAATGAGATCAAATATGAACAAAAATTTTAATGGGTCTCAGCAGAGAGGTTCTGAAATTTCTTCAACATTTTTCATAAATATAGATGGAACTTCGAAATAAATCAAAATTAAAAACAATTCACAGTTTTCAAAATAATAGGTGACATTTTTCTGTCACCCTATTGTTCAAGCATATATCATAAAATGGTGCCTGACAAAGACATGTTCATGCAGAATCAATTGAGATAACTAGTACCAATACTTGTAGTTTGCAGCTTACCATACCAGGAATATCATTATATGGTGATCCATTTGGAGCCACCGCACTCGGTATTTCAGCAGATGAATTATCCTTATTAAAAGCTGAAGATTCTGGAGAAGCATCAGGAATGTGTAGTATTTCCCACAGTTCAGAACAATTAGTTTTCCAGAAACCAATCTTTTCATGCTTGCGATCATATGTGACAAGAGTATTGCGAACAATAATTCCTGTTAAAAACATTATTCTCATTAAAAAAATAACATAAAATACCTCATAAAATATGGAACACAAGAATCTTGGATTTTAAAATGTGTGTGTGAGAGAGAGAGAACATTTCACAGAAGGAGAATGTAAGCATTGAATACTAAAACAATAATACATGATGATGACAACTATGATAATACCTCCTAAAAGAGTAGTTGGATCCTTTCCATTTTGGAAAATCCCAAGGCAGTATGCGCCAGGCACCTTCGAATGCTTTATAAATGAACAACATGGAACAAATCAGATAAACACCAGTCAGTGCACAACTGCACACAAAATAAACAATAATCTAATGATGAAAATCAAAGTACTCAACAACTGAAGAAAATTACAGAAGGCAGATTCCAAAAAAAAAAAAAGGAACTTGAGAAAAGAAAAACAAAAAAACAAAACAGACCCGGAATAAGTAGTTTTCAGGTGACAGTGACAACTTTTGTCCATTTCTAAATACCATGTCAACAGCTGGAAAAGTTTTTGACAGCTGCAACACATCACTGTAACAAACAGTAACATTAGTATTGATGTCAACAGAAAAATAATAAGTAAATCTAAATGCACAGTCAAACTTTGTGCTCCATAGTCATATAGGTAATACCTTCCAGCACCAGAAAAGCAAATATCGTTGTAAGTTGGATCAGGACCACGGATCTGCTTAAAGGAATGAAGTTCCTTCATAATCTGTACACAGGATTCACGAAGAGAGATTCAGGACTTCAAGAAATGACTGTTTAAGTAAAGATCCGACTGGAAATCATGAAAACTACAACTAAGAATGCTAATACAGTACACTAATGATCATTTGAGATTTGAGAAACTGACCGCTCTACTATGGACACGGACCAAACACAGACAATGATGAGGATATTGCAAACAGAATAATTTTTTTCTTTGTTTTCTTGGACCGTGTTACTCTGCTAAAAAGGTTTTAGTGAAGGATAACAACACATAAATACATAATATAACATCACATGTATTCTGCAATGTATTTGCACCATATACCTTTACCAAAAAAGAGGCACTACAAACCATTTTCACTTAAAAGGAGGAAAACTAAAAATAAAAAAATATGCCAACAAGAGCAATGGCCCTAGGTAAGGAGTAAGGACCAACTGTGAACCCCTACTATGAAGAAGGTCATAATAATAATTATGGAGATTGATGAAGACATAACAAACAAGTTAAAGAAATGCAAGGATTAAAGGAAATATCTGGAAATTACAAAGCTTGGAAAGAAGTAGGCAAAAAAACTATTTCATTCAAGCGCAAGAGTGCAGGATTTCACTATCCCTCCCTATGCTCAGTGCTGGAAATAATCTTAGATCAAGATGGCACACTAGGACAGAGGAAGTTAATAGCTTTCAGGGGCAAATCATATTGATTTTGTGATTGAAGGTGCAGTTAAAGAAGTGATCCAAATTTCAGAAAATGGGAGAAACAGAAGGATCTCTCTTCAAAAGTCAAATTCCCTGACAAAATCAAATGACTCCTATTACTTCATCTAAGATTTATCACATGTCTTTGGACCCTGAGAGATTTCCCCTTTTCCAATCACAAGAACATCACGTCTCGCGTTAGGGAGTTTTATTGACCTAGATCAAGTACAGCAATCAGGAGGTTGCTGTGCTTCTTCTAGGTTAGGCATGGACCTTGCCTTGACCCCAGACTAGTAATTGATACCTGGCACATGCAATAAAATTCAAATGAGTTGCCAACTAGAGGGACTAAAAAGCTCGTCAATGATTCAACTTCTAGATGGCAATCGCCCACTCCTAACCCAAGGAATGAGCCACAGTTGGTTGTTCTATAATTTATTGAAGCTTGTATTGCTGTTCTTATTGAAATGAAAGAACTCGTGATTGAACCTATTATTGAGAATCCCTATGATATGATTTCTTATCCATCTATTAAATATGTGCTCCATTCACCTACTTCTTATCCCTCCACATGTTCTCTAACCAAACCTTGAATATGGACTGAATGCATATTTAATTGATTTTCCATTAGATTTAGGAATCAAACAATTTTGTTGTTGGAGGACTTGTTACGAAGGACATTGGAACCTTCTTGGATGTAGGTGAATCTACTAGATGGGCATGCTTCTTCAGTTCAAGCTTTTATGTTGTGGTCATCAATGTTGCCACACATGAACTACAATATGCATAATTTGGAGCTTTCAAGCGATGAGTCTTTAGGACCTATTTGCTGCTTTCCAATGGTGATCGGGGATGTGATACAATTCATGCTAACTCTTCATTTTGCCACTTGCTGCTTTTTCCATGACGGAGATTTTCTGGGTGGCAGCAGGCACTGTTATGGGAGAATCGTGGTTTTGGAGGTACAAAAAGACAGGTAAAGCTAGGAAGAAGAGTCTGGAGCTCATCCCACTCTGACCATTTTTCAGATCATCTGGTGAGAGAGAAATAAAGTGGTGTTTTAAGGAATTGAAACATATCTGACAATTGCAAACAATAGATGACCTTATTTTATTTGGCTTAATGGGGCAGAATTTTGTCAATGTTCATACTGCAATTGATTTTGTAGATCTTTTTCTATTTTTTTTGTAACTTAGCTTGCTTGACATGGGTTTCATGCTTGCACCCCCTTCATGCTCTCAGTGCTTTTTTCTCTTACACCTTTTAAAAAAGGAGAAGTTGTTTAGACACAATCACAATAATATTTGTCCGAAAATCTAAATATAGAAGCCAAAAATGAAGCCTTAGCGACAGGCATCTAGGGTATCATTTCTAGATTTCTCTTAGAAAATTTTCCACATGGTCATCATTTTTTTTTTCTTTTTTCAGTTGCTAGCTTAATGTGGCTATCCCAGTCTATTCTAGACCAATCCCATGGGACATAAGCCCATAACACTGCCCCTGCACCCCTATAATTGGGCAATTACCAGGGTGCCCTGTCCCCTTGGACAATCCAACGAGGACTATAGCTTTTTCGTGCGTTTGAACCATCAACCTATGGTTCACTAGCTGCTTATCAAGACCCAACACACTCCTAGGCTGATAAAGATAGTTGGCCATGCCTATTCCCAGTACAGGAGAAATTACTTCACACCCGGCCTGGCTTCTCAACAGGAGAGAAAAAAAAAAGTTAATAAAAAAAAACACAAGAAGGGGGTTATTTCATCTTTGCAGACCAAAATCAGTTCTCGCAAGATGACAAGAGCTTAAGTTATAACATCTAACTTGCCCTACAGCCAAATTAGAAAAGAAAATTACAGAAGTTTAAGGTAAATCAGCTACACACTAAACCTACTTTTGGCCAAAGCACTAGAGCTTTGACATGTTTGATGTGTCAAAAAAAAATGAATAGAATTACAGCATCCTTCGAATCCATTGTGATGAAATGCAGCCCATACTACTTCGCTTTGTAACAAAAATATACACAACTACATGTCCATCAAATTATAACACCATATGAGTCCCTCAATTAATTAAATTCACTGACGTTGCGTGATGTCAGCTTTTTTTCATCTTACGCTTACTCATGTAATTTGCAAACAAAGAGATTAAGTTGAGATCTAATTAATGTGTTTTATGGACCTGCCTTTAACATGATAAAAAATGAACTTGGAAGTATTTACAACTAGTACAAATAGGAGATGGAAGAAGAAGAAGAAGACGTGATAAATATCAAAGGAACTATATCAAAGGAACTGGATCTTACGGCAGTTTTAAATGATATAAATGCTGCTTCTGGCAAGTAAGCATAGGTAGTTCCACTGTCCAAGACAGTTCCATGTTTTCCATCAAAAACTTTAGCATTCAAAGGCAACCGCTTCCCAGCAACATGAATCTCTTTCAGCTCAATATTATAATATGGACTGTTGCCATCCCGAGACTAGAGTAAATGTGTGAGATGTATTGAATTTATTTGCTGTGAAGATGAGTGATGTTTTATCTCTATAAAATAAAATATTTACAAAACATACCTGCGGACAGGGTCTGAATGGGTGAAGACCATGCCTGTTGGGTCAGTAATTCCACCAAGAACCATTGCACCTCCACCAACATCCATCCCACCATAACATAAAGAAAAAGAATCACTAATTACACCTCTTTCAACAAGCTGATCCACGATACTGAGATCACCACGTCCCAAACCCATTATGCCATCAGCATGTTGACTATAGAGGTCGCCAGTCTCAACATTTTCACAACCAAAAACAGCACGCTGCGGCACAAGTTCACTTTGATCCCCAAAGGATACAATATCCTCACCAAGTACACCACTGCTAGTACTCATTTCAGCATAGTGTCTCTCATAAACACATTGCTCCCTCTCACTGTCACAGCTGCAATCCACAGTGCATTTCACAGGTTGGTACGTGTTTGACAATTCAGGCTGGAACTTTGGATCCTGATGAGAACAAGCATCAACATTCAACCCATGTATGTATACATTGTAAGCATTTGAAAATTGTGGAACAAGTCAACAAGAAACTAAATTATCAGTTTTCATTTAAATGTAGACAATGTAGAAACAACATTCGTCAAGAACATTTTAAATCATTCACATAATAAATGTAGGTCATAGTAACACCGAACACGGGGGTTGGTGATGTGGAGTTACCTAACTATCGCAGAGACAAGAACTTTCCTTTAAATCTTGCAATTAGGGTAAGACACGGCTCAAAGATTAACTCAATATGAGTGTCATCGTTGTGATGCTCCATAATTAAAAATTACAATCTCACCTGGTGCTTGCCGCACTGTTCACACGACGAGCAGGGAACATAGGTGACAGTACTACCCGTATCAACGATAAGAGCGAATCTCTGCGGTGGCGTTCCGATCCAAAGCCGAGTGGTGTAGTAGCTGTAACATCAAATTCAACCCTCGAGAGTCACAACAATCAGAACATCAAAACACCACAATTCAGAAGACACAAAGGCCTACCCGTTAAGAAGGAGATCGTCATAGAGTCTCATGCGAGCATTGGGACGTGCAGCCTGGGGCTCCGATCTTTGAAGATGGCGACGGGAGGGGATCGTATTGGAATAATTGGGAGAAGAGAGAAAGAGAGGGAGGACCATGGCGGGGCGGAGGCCGCTGGCAAGCTGGGTAGGCGGGAGGAGGAAGGTGGCCGCAGTGTCGCCGGAGGTGTCGAGGGAAGCGGAGGGATTGAGCTGGATGGAGAGCATGACGATGAAGATGGAGGCGACGTGGATCCGAGCCATTTGCTTTCTTTCAGGATCGAATGAATGGTCGGAGATTAGAGAGCAATGGCGATGGGAGAGAAGCGGGAAAGGGAAGGAGGGGAGTGAGAAAGACGGAAGTTCCCTCTATCTCTCTCTTCAAACTTTCAGAGAGAGAGAGAGAGAGAGAGAGAGAGGTCGGCGCCGAGGGATGCAATCGGCGTTTGTTGGGATGAGGTGAACCATATCACTAGATTTCTTTTTTGGTACAAAAATAATGTAATTGGGTGTTTCTAACTTTCGGGTTTAGTTGGGATGATTGCTTCAATGCGACGTCGTTTGGGCCCCAAGGTTCCTTTACAGATGAACTAAGTACTACTGATTTTTATTAATTTAATATATATACTTGTTCAAACTTATTACAAACTATTAGTATACGATATTTTTAATATACATATTTTTTATTTTTTATAATTATAAAAACCAATACTTATGAATAGAAGTGTAATTATTTTAATAAAAAAAAAAACCATGTAGTAGTACAACTATTTATTAATTTATTAATTATTTAAAAAGCTTACTTTGTATCGAGTGGGAATTTGCATTTTGCTCTTTTAAAAGTAGTGCATACTTTTAATTGACAACATATGTACCAGTTCTTTTTTATCAAAAATGTTTTCTTAACTTGTAAAAGATATTTTTAAAAATTATTTTTTTATTAACATTAATTCAACTCCAACTAATCATTGAGTTACACCTTTAAATATATATTTTTTTTGTAAATGAGACTATATTATAAAAAAAAATTATAAAAAGTTAAGAGATGTTATTGCAAATAAAATTAAGGAATGAAAAAATATCAAGGATAAAATGGTTATTTAATATTGATATAACATAAAAGTGACCCTACATTAAACTTTGCATTAACTAATGTAAAATAAAAAAATAAAAAGACATTAAAGGGTTAATGGAAAGGAGGTAACGTCCGTAATTAAAGCAGAGGGTTAGTACACCAATCTTTATTTTGTAATAACATATTTGAAATGTAACCTCTAAGATCCATTAGTTGGGAAATTAATAGGGAAGTATTTCGAATGCCTATAAAAAAAATCTCCTAAGGTAAGACATCTTATCTTTTCTTTTCTTATTTCATTTTCACTCATACTTTTGTTATTGTAAACACACAATCTTTCTTGATTCCCTAACTTAAGCATCGGAATGATCCATCAAAGTACACCCGGGGTTCTCTCTCTCATTCTTGGCAAGTGGTTGAAGTCATGATTGATCCAAATTTTCTTGGACAATTTTTGTCAACAACAATTGGCATTGTCTGTGGGAAACTTGGATAGATTTCTTTTTAAAACTCAATCATGGTTGCATCATGTAATTTCAAGTTCGGAACCTTTGCTAGGGATCTATCGCCCCAGTTGGTTCACTTCCCACCACTATACAATTCGCTGCAAATTGTTTCTTTAGACAAATTTCTAATTTTCTAAAGGAGAGTAGAAGATATGTTTAGTATGATCTTACGATAGAAAAAAAAAAAAAAAAAAGATCATGTAGACATGTCTCAAGGGTTGTTCAAGCAAAAATGACATCTAAGGGTAAGGCGGTGGTACCATATGAAGCAGCCTTGAAATTTTCATATATGACAAAGGAAGTAGAAGGAGCCAACAGTGTAAGCATTAATGAGCAATGGTCCTTGAAATTTGAAGAAAAACTTAAGAAAATAAATCAACTAGAAAAGCTAGTAAAATAAGTTCGCAGTCAAACCTTAATAGGGAAAACTTCAGTTAGATCTTCTGATCTCCCCTTCACCAAGGAAATAATGGAAATCCCTCTACCTAGTAAATTCAAGATTCCCAACATAGAAGGACATGATGGGTCATCAGATCTCCTAGATCACCTCAACACTTTTAGAATATTGATGCAATAGCAAGGTGCACCTGATGCAATTATGTGTCAAACATTTGTGGCAACCCTAAAGAGGAATGCTAAAGCATGGTACCGAACATTGAAGTTTGGCTCCGTTGGGTCTTTCTCTAAAATAGAGCAACAGTTTGTGGGGCATTTTGTCAACAACCGAAAAATGACAAAGAGTTTTTTCCACCTTATAAGCCTTGTTCAATTAGAGAAAGAAAAATTAAGAAAAAATTATTCATCATTACGTTAACGCGGCCCTATAAATCAAAAACTTATATCATGGAGTAGCAGAAGATGCTTAACAGCTCTCCATCCCTGTGACTTTCTAAATTCCTTATAGAAAAAACCCCCAGTTAACATGGGGGAGCTATTGACGTGAGCTAGTATATTACCCTAGAAGATGTCATCACCATAAGAAGGAACAGAACAGACTTGAAAAGGAAAATTTTAAGGGACACAAATGAAATAGTCAGAGAAGGTAAGAAACAAAAAGTTAATAAGCAAGCTAGTTATTTTAAGGATGTGGGATTCACCCCTAAATTCCACTCTTACACCCCCTTGAATGTCTCTTGAACCCATGTGCTGATGCATAGAAAGGAGAAAAACTAACATGGTCTGAACCCACGCACACCCTATTATATAAAAGAAACACATCTAAGTTCCATAGAGTTCATGAGCATAATACAGAGGAATGCATCCACCTAAAATATGAGATTGAGGCTTCAATCCAACAAGGACACTTGTCCAAGTTCATAAAAATAACGATTGTAGGATAGAAGCACGCAATCAACAAAGACCGAGAAATTCTTAGAAAGGGGAACAAGCCATTGGTGAAATCGCTGTGATATTCGAAGGGCTTTCTAGTGAAGGTGATACTGGTGGAGCAAGGAAAAGGTACGCTAAACAAATCTTCTAGGCAAATAACCACACATCGAATAAAAAAAAACTTCAAAAAGATGAAGTTATTATCTTCACAGAAAGGGACATGAAGGGGGTTCAACAATCATGTGATAATGCTCTGGTGGTATCTTTGTCATTGTTAATTATTGGGTAAGGAGAATTTTGATAGATAACTGGAGTTTGGCAGATATAATATTTTGGTCAATTTTGTAGGAGATGAATATAGGGGTGGAGCATTTGAATCCAATCTTGACGCCTCTAGTAGGATTCAAAGGAGATGTGGTCCACCCCTTAGGAACCATCACCTTTCCTCTAGTAATAGAAACACCCCCTCAACAGATCACTCTTATGAAAAACTTCTTGGTGGTCGACTTTCCATCAGTTTATAATATGAAAATTGGTCATCCAACTCTTAATGCAGCCTAGACCATCACCTCCACTTGCCACCTAAAAGTGAAATTTTTTACTCCAAATAGGGTGGGGGAGGTAAGGGAAGACCAAATGGTAGCTCGCAATTGCTATGTGATGGATTTGAAAGGAAAGATGGAGGTGCAAGAGACTTTGACCATAGAAGATATGGACGTGAGAGGCACAAACTCACATATTGGCACCCCAATTGCGGAATTGGTCAGCATTCTATTGGAGGAAAAAGAAAAATAGAAGTGCATCCAACTAAGGTCTCAACTACCTTATTCGCTACAACAACAACTTCTGAAGTTATTACAAGAATACGTAGATATCTTTGTTTGATCTGATGATGACATGTCAGGTATCGACCCCATGATTCTTGAACATAAACTCGAGGTGGACCTTAGCCACTGCCCAATGAAGTAGAAGAAAAGAAACTTCGATCTTGAGTGAGTTAAGGTAATCGATGAAGAAGTGACAAAACTTTTGAAAGTTAACTTCATCAAGGAGGTTTATTACCCAAAATCGCTTAGCAATGTAGCGCTAAAGTACAATATGCCTCGAGGTTGGAGTTTACTACAACCAACAATGATGTAGAATATAAAGCCTGGCTAGCAGGGCTATAACTTTCAACATCTATAAGAGCAAATAAATTGCAAGTGATTAGTGACTCACGACTGGTGGTGGAGCAAGTAAAAGGTGATTTTGAAGCTAAAGAACCAAAGATGATAAGGTACTTGGTCAAAGTACAAGAATATGCAAAAGCTCTCTCAGAGTTCAACATTAGACATATCCCTAGGGCAAAGAGCACAAAGGTTGACACTCTATCAAGGTTAGCCTCCACCTTAAAACCAGACTAGAAGAAAGTAATATATTTAGAGCTGATAAGAAAACCTATTTATAGGGAAGTTACTACAACAACTGCGGTTAAAGAAGAAAGTTGGAAGACTCCAATTTTAAAACACCTTAGAGAAGGGTAATTACCAAAAGACAGGAAAGATACATTGAAGCTTAAAAAAAAGGTTGCCAGATACACAGTAATTGATGAAAGGTGGTTACTGCTAATTTTTTATGTTACCATACTTACGTTGTCCAGATAAAAGTAAAGTAGAGTGTATCTTAAATGAGATCCATGAAGGAATTTTCAAGAACCACTTAAGAGGAAGGGTGATAGCTCATAAGGCTCTACGATAGGGTTGTTATTGGCCCACCATGAGAAGAGATGCTTTGGATTTAGTAAAGCGATATAACAGAATACCAAAGGTGTGCTAACATATCCTATTTACCAGCTTGAAATCTCTCTCTATTGGCCAGCCCATGTCATTTTGCTCAATGGGGAATTGACATATTGGGCCTTTATCTCAAGTCACGGGGCATAGAAAAATTTTAATAGTCGCTATAGATTACTTCACTAAATGGGCTGAAGTTGAGGCACTATCCCATATCGTAGAGAGAAATACCTCTAAATTTCTTTGGTCCTTAGTCATATACCAATATGGGATACTGCACATCTTAGCGGCGGATCATAGAAAGCAATTCGATAACCATTGCTTCAAAATTTTATGCTTTGAGTTAGGCATAACCCTGCATTTTGCATTAGTGGCATACTCACAAAACAATGGACAAGTGGAGAACATGAATAACATAGTCTTGCTTGGACTTAAGATGCATCTTGAGTCTATATAGAGTAGGTGGACAAAGGAGCTCCCTTTGATACTTTGGATATATCGCACCACTCGCAGAATAGCCACTAGACAAACGCCTTTTATTTTAGTCTTTGGATCAAAGGCAATGATTCTAGTAAAAACAAGCATTCCTTCATGGCGAAGGCAACTTTTTAATGTGGAAGAAAATGATAAAGATTTGAGAACAGAATTAGATTTGATAAAGGAAAAATGAGAGTAGGCCCAAATTAGGTGGCATATGAGTAGAAAGTGGCTAAGAATTATAACTCTTAAGTGATGGCTCGAGTGTTCAAGCCTAAAGATTTAGTCCAAAGGAAGGCACTTGTAAGCATAAGAGAACTAGGACCTAACAAGCTCATATCAATTTGAGAAGGACCGTATCAAGTAGCAGTGGAAATCAAGCCAGTGGCTTATAAATTACAGGACTTAGAAGGAAAGGAGATTCACAATACATGGAATTTCGAGATTTTGAAGAAATATTATCAATAATTATGTATTCAATAGGTAATTAAAATTCATCAAATAAATACAATCATTTGATGCAAAAAAATAAAATACTCTTCAGAACTGTATTCCTCTTCCTCCTGGTCATCATCTAATGAAGCCACTCATAAGGCAACAAGATATGGATACTGCTAAGCAAAAAATTGGCCCATCTGATGAGCACCATTAATAAGGCCCCAAAAATGTCCATTTGATGAGCACTGCTCATAAAAAGCAATAAGGGACGGACACAACTTGAAAAAAAATTGGCTCATTTGATGAATACTACTCATGATTGTAATAACCCCAAAAAGAGTTATAGAAGATTAGTAGAGTGATTCTCAAAAATAAAAAATAAAAATTAATTAATTAATTAATCGGATTAAAAAGAAAAATAAAAAATAATAATTAAAATTTATTTTTTATTTTTATTAATAAAAATATATCATTATTAATATTAATTAAATATATTATTATTATTATTCTTACCCTCCTAAAGCTTGAAGCTTCAGGAGGCTTCTATTCTTCTTCTTCTTCTTCTTCTTCTTCTTCTTCTTTTCTTTTCTTATTCCTGCGCAGCTCTGAACTCTCTCTTTTTCTCCTCTCATTCTCTCTCCCTCTCTCCTTAATTTCGTGACGGATTTTCGCCTGATCGAAAATCTAAAGATACCGCTGGACTCCATTCTCCGCTGCCATCATTTCTACCGAAGTGGATAGGTGGTAGGAGCGGTGTAAGTGTATCCCCTAGGGTAAGCCAATTTTCCCTTTTTATTTAATTTCTTACAAATTATAAGCCCAATTGACGAACGGACACTATCACGAGAATCTAGGATGATTCTCTACAAGTCTAGCAGGACGGCATTCTCGTGGGGGTGTCGGACTAAACCCCAAATTTGCGGTATGGGGGTTATTAAAGGGCTTATTTTTAATTAATTAGAATTAATTTAGAAATGCTAAAATATTGAGCATATGGGGCTGAAGTAAGATTTCTAAAATTTAGGGTCTAGGTGAGCGCAGCGAGTGTAATTTTGGAACCCGCAGGAAAAATTCAAAAAATTATGTGGGGGTGTTAAATAATAGTTTAAATATTAATTTGAGGTATATGAAACCTAGGGAATGCTAGATGAGTATTATTTTGGAGAAATAAATTAATTAACCTGGGAAAAATGTAAATTGCAGGAGTTGAATTTCGGGCGCCAAGGGCGTAGGATTTGGGATTCTAGCGAGACTCTCAGTAAGCCAGGTAAGGGGAATAAATTATAACAGTTTTTTATGAAAATTATGGGTTGAGAAATATGTGAAAATGGCGTATGTTATTTTACCTGAAATTTATTATGATATAAATATCAGATGAAATTTGTGTGACATATGATTTATATTGAGAAATGTTTAAACTTACTTAGATGATTTACCCTGTGAAATATGTGACACTGAAATGTGTTTTAATATGAGAATTGAAATGTGGGAAAATGATGAAAGTGAAATGTGCAAGAAATGTATTATCTGAGGAAATGAAGAAATGTGAAATATGGAAATGTGTTTTGAGAAATATTGAGTAATTGTGAAATAAGATATGTATATGATAGTATGAGATGAGATGAATTATGAACTGATAAAATATCATTTAAATAATGAAATGTGTTGAGAATACTGATATTGAAATGTGAATATGTGAAATGAAAATATTGCAATCTTAATTTTGTAATATGAAAATGAGAAATATGGAAATACGTGAAATATGAATGATAAAATGACAATACCACATAATGATTGCAGGTATGTGGTGGTAAACCCTGTTGGATGGTTATGATATTAAGCACGGTACCGTTGCTAGTGGTGTTAGTGCAATCATACGGACTCTTAGAGCGTGTGGCGTGACAGTTGATTGTGTCATTGTGTAGGGTTGTTAGGCCCCCTGAGTCCGAATTAGGGTTATAGGCCGGCCAGTCGTACTACAGACGCGATATGTGATATGATATTTGATCTAACCGGGTCAGCCAACCGCGGTTAGATCCAGCCTTCGGGCCGCACAACCTTGACCATGGGGGGAAGCATGGGGTGGATAGAAAGATCCTCAAGATGGCCATGTGTTACAGACGCGATGTTGGTATTTGATACTAAGGATACTCATGAGTTGGAAAGTAAAATGAAAATGGAAAGTGAAAGAATGATAAAATTGGCTAAAATGAGAAATGAAAGAAAGAATGGAAATTGAGAAATAAAGAATGATAAAATTGAGAAATGGAATCATGTGAGTTGATAATATACATATTTGAGACGAAGTGAAACTCTCCGCCTGAGGGCTTGCTGAGTAAGGTGAGTACCCTGATAGGTATCAAATGTGGTCATACCCAACTGCATAACGTGTTAGGGCAGAGGGAAGCCACCTGTATGGGCAGGTAATGTTCCCTATTCTCAGGAGCTTCGCAGGTAAAAATGTGTTGGAATGATTGATTTTGAGAAATGATTTTTAAAGCTTATAAAAGCTTGTGTTATATATCTATATGATTATGAGAATGTGTATATCAGTGTATTTTCTCAGATGAAATGATGATTTGAAAAGTAAGGTGTATTATAATTGAACTCATATGGACACACACTGTGAATAATTTATTCCTTCTTACTGAGATGTGTCTCACCCAAATTATCTAAATTTTTCAGGAAACAGGAATAGACCAGGTAATAGAGCTCCGTGATAATAGGGAGCTGGAACCCTAATATACAGGGTGAGTTTGGACTAGGGTTGTATTATTTTTGGGTATGAGATAGTATTGTGTATATATGTATATTGATACTCTGGGTATTGTATTCTAACTAATATGTATATACTATCTTCCGCTGTTAGGTTGTATAATAAAATAACTTTTTATCTGATACCCAATGCGAGTCTGGTCGTACGAATGATAGTAGGATTGTTGACGTGGCCGATTTGTGAATGTTATGGATGACATATGATTATTTATTTATTATTAAAAAAAAATATTTGTACAAAAATCGGGCCGTCACAGTTTGGTATCAGAGCCTAGGTTGCTAGGTTCTGTAGACTTTACAGTGGAATACAATACCAGAATATATGAGTGAATTTTAAGGAAAATAGGAGATGGGTAGATTGAAATGTGAGTTAGTGATTGTTAGAGGATAAGGTGAGAATTTAGGATTCTATCTTGCGGCCTAGAGACAGGAGTACCAAGATTGTTTCTGTGTTTTTCCTAGGGTGACGATTTCAGGAAAATCATGGATACTATCGCTAGGTCTTGTTTTTGAGTGGTGGGACTAAATCTTAAATGGGGATTAAGGATGTGGATAGAAAACTAATTTATGAGTTATAGCGGTGTATGGGTTGTGTGATAATAATTATACACTGAGATTAGCGGCTTCCTTTGCAGGATAGATCCGGGGAGCAGTAACACAAATGCGGGAGGTGATGGAGTAGGACCTTCCAGTATGGGTGGTGCAGACTCTGACGCAATATTGCGTAGCGTCACTCAGCAGGTGATGGCTGAGATGGCCAGGAGCTCGGGGGAGCGGAGTTACACGATCGAGCAGTTCACGCGTATGTGACCTCTATCTTTTGCTGGAGGAGCGGACCCACTAGTAGCAGAGAACTAGGTTTAGGACATAAAGGACATATTGGCAGTCCTCTCATGTATAGACGAGCATAGGGTGTTATTTTCCACATTTAAATTGACTGGGGAGGCAAAGCGCTAGTGGAGGTCAGTGAGAGTACTGGAGGAGCAGAGACTGGATCCTATAGCGATGACATGGAGTCGCTTTAGGGAGATTTTCTTCGAGCGGTACTTTCCAGCTACAGTCAGGAACGCAAAGGCATCGGAGTTTCTGTATCTGACATAGGGGTCTATAACGGTGCAACAGTACGCAGCGAGGTTTGTTGAGCTATCCCGGTTCGCCCCGTATATGGTGCCAGATGAGGAGAGGAAGGCGAGGAAGTTTGAGGAGGGCTTAAGGCAGAACTTGTATGAGCAGGTGGTAGGTTTTCAAGCTCAGACCTTCTCGGAGATAGTGGACAAAGCTGTGGTGATTTGAGAGCAGTATACAGAGAGGCGCAGCAGCTCAGAGCCAGAGGAAGAGGCCTGCGCCTTCTGATTTTTAGGCATGGCCCAGTCGAGGGTCGTGGAGGAGATATGATACCAGGGGGAACGACGACAGGGAGGAGGAGATCAAGCAGTATAGGGCAGATAGATGCCCCCTCCTTGTCCCGGATGTTTGAGGAGGCACCCAAGAGCGTGTTGAGCGAGAGAGGTTGTCTGTTATCGGTGCCACCAGCCTGGGCATATCGCGAGAAATTGCCAGGCACCACCAGCGGTAGCGGCTGCTCCTCGACCATACAGAGGAGGCTATTAGGAACCTCGAGATGGACAACAGAGGAATACTGTGCCAGCGCGAGTTTATGCACTAATGCTGGGAGATGCTGAGGCGGCGGGAGATGTGGTGACAGGTACGGTTTCAATACTGTCATTTAAAGTTACTGTTTTGTTTGATTCTGGGGCGACACATTCGTTTATTGCCCGGGATTATGTTAAATTGTGTGGGTTTAAGCCTCAGTAGTTAGAAATTAGTTTGTCTATTGCTACGCCGACTGGGACTATAGGGGTATGTAGAAAGGTACTCAGGGACTGTCTAGTGGATATTCAGGGGAGGTCTTTTTTGGCTAATATGGTGGTTTTAGACATGCATGGGTTTGAGATAATCTTGGGTATGGATTGGCTAGCTGCCCACTATGCTAGCATTGATTGCCATCAGAGAGTGGTAGTATTCAGACCTCCAGAGGGACATGAATACAAATTTGTGGGATCACGTGTGCGCACCCCACCTCAGTTACTATTTGCTATTCAGGCACGTAGGTTTCTATCAGAAGGCTGTCAGGGATATTTAGCCTATGTGAAGGTAGTATCAGAAGGGGAGCTGAGGGTGGAGGATATCCCAGTGGTGAGAGATTTTGCTGATGTATTCCCCGAGGATTTTTCCGGACTACCTCCTGATTGTAAGGTAGAGTTCGTCATTAATCTGGTTCCAAGGATAGCGCCGATTTCAAAGGCGCTGTATAGAATGGCACCAGTAGTGCTAAAAGAATTGAAAGAACAATTGCAAGAACTATTAGATAAAGGGTTTATTCGGCCTAGTGTGTCGCCCTAGGGAGCATCGATTTTGTTTGTGAGGAAGAAGGATAGCTCGATGAGGTTGTGCATCGACTATCGATAAATAAATAAACTAACTATCAAGAATAAATACCCGCTCTCACATATCGATGATTTGTTTGACTAGTTATAGGGGACACAGATCTTTTCGAAGATAGATTTACGCTCTAGGTACCATCAGGTGAAAGTCAGGGCAGAAGATATTTTGAAGACGGCATTCAGAACACGGTATGGTCACTATGAATTTCTAGTTATGTGGGTTGACGAATGCTCCTGCAGTGTTTATGGATCTGATGAACAGGGTTTTTCACCAGTACTTGGATCAGTTTGTGGTAGTATTTATTGATAATATACTGGTGTATTCGAAGAGCCCAGAGGAGCATGAGGAGCATCTAAGTATAGTGCTTCAGGTATTGCAAGAGAAGAAGTTATACGCAAGCTCAATAAGTGTGAGTTCTGGTTGGAACATGTTACCTTCCTTGGATACGTCATATCCACGGGTGGTATTTCTGTTGATCCGAGTAAGATTGAGGCGGTAGTAGACTGGGTATGACCAAAGAACGTGCACGAGATCAGGAGTTTCCTGGGATTGGCTAGGTGTTACCGCAGGTTTGTTAAGTGCTTCTCTAGACTATTAGGCCTGTTGACTAGATTGACTAGGAAAGGAGCGAAGTTTGAGTGGTCTGATGAATGCGAATAGAGCTTCCAGGAATTGAAGTAGCGACTTATCACTGCACCTATGTTGACGATTCCTTCAGAAGAAGAGGGGTTCGTAATTTACAGTGATGTGTCCCATAAAGGGCTCAAATGTGTATTGATGCAGCAGGGGAGAGTGATAGCCTATGTCTCACGACAGTTGCAAGAATATGAGAAGAACTACCATACCCACGATCTGGAGTTGGCGGCAGTTGTTTTCGCGCTGAAGATTTGGAGGCACTATCTATATGGGGGTAAGTGTGAGATATTTATTGACCATAAGAGCTTAAATTATTTCTTCATGTAGAAGGAATTGAATATGAGGCATAGGAGATGGTTGGAGCTAATATTACGACTGCACTATCAACTACCACCCGGGGAAGGCTAATGTGGCTGCTGATGCTTTGAGTTGGAAATTAGTGGATTCATTTGTATCTGCAGTGGAGATTCAGCATCTGATTCAGATGGATCTAGAGAGGCTCAGCATGGAGCTGGTAGAGGGCGATCCCCAAGCGTTCATTACTAACTTGGTTTTGCAGCCGACTCTACAAGAGAGGATTAAAGCAGCCCAGAGGAATGACGTAGAACTAGTAGAGCTTATGGGAAAAGTACAGGATGGTCAGAAACCGAGTTCAACATTTCAGATGATGGAGCCTTGAGGTTCTGTACCACGTTATGCGTTCCTACCGATCCTAAGATTAAGAGGGTCATTCTGGAGGAAGCACATCGATCCCTACATACTGTACATCCAGGTAGCACTAAAATGTACAGGGATCTTCGAGAGTCTTTCTGGTGGAGCAACATGAAGAGGGAGATAGTTCAGTATGTGGACCAGTGTTTGACATGCTAGCAAGTGAAGGCTGAGCTTCAGAAATCGGCGGGATCGTTGCAGCCACTCCACATTCCTGAGTGGAAGTAAGAGCATATAGCGATGGATTTCGTCACAGGATTACCGCTAGCGTTACGTGGACAGGACGCTATTTGGGTAGTGGTGGATCGATTGACGAAGATTGCCCACTTTTTTCCAATCAGTTGAGAAAGTGGATCCAGTTGCCTATCGTTTGGCATTACCACTAGTCCTATCTAGGATCCATGATGTATTCCACGTTTCTATGCTGAGAAAATACGTCTCAGACCCCTCCCATGCGATCAGATATGAAGCACTGGAGTTGGATGATACTTTAGCTTATGAGGAAGTGTCAGTGCAAATTCTTGACTGGAAGGAACAGGAGCTACGCACGAAGAAGATTCCACTGGTAAAAGTTCTGTGGCACAACCATGCCATTGAGGAGGCTTCCTGGAAACTAGAGGATCAGATGCACCAGAGATATCCGCACTTATTCAGTGGAGTTTAGAGTTGAGTCAGTCAGAGTAAAAAGAATAATATTGTGTAGTTTTTATTTGTATAGTGTAACATAGGATAGATAGAGTTTTTAATTTTGAAATATGAATGGCTTTGGGAGAATTTTGGAAAAGTTGTAATCTCCCAAAACCCTTGTTGTAACCAATTCTCCCAAAACCCTTGTTGTAACCACGGTATTATTCCGCCATAAGTGAGGGAAGTTAATAAAAATTGAAAGTGTTTTCGCTAAGAAAGGGAAATAGGGGAATGGCAAATTTCGAGAACGAAATTTTTATGAGGGAAGAATGTAATAACCCCAAAAAGGGTTATAGAAGATTAGTAGAGTAATTCCCAAAAAAATAAATAAATAAATAATTAATTAATTAATTAATCGAATTAAAAAAAAGAAAAAAAATAATTAATTTTTTTATTTTTATTAATAAAAATATATTAGTATTAATATTAATTAAATATATTATTATTATTATTATTATTATTACCCTCCTGAAGCTTCAAGCTTCAGGAGGCTTCTTCTTCTTCTTCTTCTTCTTCTTCTTCTTCTTTTCTTTTCTTATTCCTGCGCAGCTCTGAACTCTCTCTCTCTCTCTCTCTCTCCTCTCATTCTCTCTCCCTCTCTCCTCAATTTTGTGACGGATTTTCGCCTAATCGAAAATCCAAAGATACCGCTGGACTCCATTCTCCGCTGCTATCATTTCTAACGGAGTGGATTGATGATAGGAGTGACACAGACATATCCCTTGGGGTAATCCAATATCCTTTTTTTTTTTTTTCCTTACAAATTATAAGCCCAATTGACGAACGAACACCACCACGAGAATCTAGGGATGATTCTCTACAAATCTAGCAGGACGGAATTCTCGTGAGGGTGTCGGGCTAAAACCCCAAATTTGGGGTACGGGGGGTTATTAAGGGGCTTATTTTTAATTAATTAACATTAATTTAGAAATGCTAAAATATTGAACATCTGGGGTTGAAGTAGGATTTCTGAAATTTAGGGCCTGGGTGAGCACCGCGGGTGTAATTTTGGGACCCACAGGTAAAATTCAGAAAATTAAGTGTGGGTATTAAATAATAGTTTAAATATTAATTTGAGGTATATGAAGCCTAGGGAAGACTAGATGAGTATTATTTTGGAGAAATAAATTAATTAACCTGGGAAAAATGTAAATTGCAGGAGTTGAATTTCGGGCGCTAAGGGCGTAGGATTTGAGATTCTAGCGAGACTCTCAGTAAGCCAGGTAAGGGGAATAAATTATAACAGTATTTTTATGAAAATTATGGGTTGAAAAATATGTGAAAATGGCGTATGTTATTTTACCTGAAATTTATTATGATATAAATATCAGATGAAATTTGTGTGACATATGATTTATATTGAGAAATGTTTAAATTGAATTAGATGTTTTACCCTGTGAAATATGTGATACTGAAATGTGTTTTAATATGAGAATTGAAATGTGGGAAAATGATGAAAGTGAAATGTGTAAGAAATGTATTCTTTTAGAAAATGAAGAAAAGTGAAATGTGGAAATGTGTTTTGAGAAATATTGAGTAATTGTGAAATAAGATATGTATATGATAGTATGAGATGAGATGAATTATGAACTGAAAAAATATCATTTAAATAATGAAATGTGTTGAGAATACTGATATTGAAATGTGAATATGTGAAATGAAAATATTGCAATGTTAATTCTGTAATATGAAAATGAGAAATGTAGAAATACGTGAAATATGAATGATAAAATGCCAATACTGCATAATGATTATGGGTATGTGGTGGTAAACCCTGTTGGATGGTTATGATATTGAGTACAGTACCATTGCTAGTGGTGTTAGTGCAACCACATGGACTCTTGGAACGTGTGGCGTGACAGTCGACTGTGCCATTGTGTAGGGTTGTTGGACCCCTTGAGTCCGGATCAGGGTTATAGGCCGGTCAGTCGTACTACAGACGCGATATGTGATATGATATTTGATCTAACCGGGTCGACCAACCGCGGTTAGATCCAGCCTTCGGGCCGCACAACCTTGACCATGGGGGGAAGCATGGTGTGGATAGAAAGATTCTCAGTGTGACCATGAGTTACAGACGCGATGTTGGTATTTGATACTAAGGATACTTATGAGCCGGAAAGTAAAATGAAAATGGAAAGTGAAAGAATGATAAAATTGGCTAAAATGATAAATGAAAGAAAGAATGGAAATTGAGAAATAAAGAATGATAAAATTGAGAAATGGAATTGTGTGAGTTGATAATATACATATTTGAGACGAAGTGAAACTCTCCACCTGAGAGCTTGTTGAGTAAGGTGAGTGCCCTGATAGGTATTAGATGTGGCCATACCCAGCTGCATAACGTGTTAGGGCAAAGGGAAACTACTTGTATGGACGGGTAATCTTTCCTATTCTCAAGAGCTTCACAGGTAAAAATGTGTTGGAATTATTGATTTTGAGAAATGATTTTTAAAGCTTATAAAAGCTTGTGTTATATATCTATATGATCATGAGAATGTGTATATCAGTGTATTTTCTCAGATGAAATGATAATTTGAAAAGTAAGGTGTATTATAATTGAACTCATATGGTCACACATTATAAATAATTTATTCCTTCTTACTAAGATTTGTCTCACCCAAATTATCTAAATTTTTCAAGAAACAGGGATAGACCAGGTGATAGAGTTCCGTGATAGTAGGGAGCTGGAACCCTTATATATAGGGTGAGTTTGGACTAGGGTTGTATTGTTTTTGGGTATGAGATAGTATTGTGTATATGTGTATATTGATACTTTGGGTATATTACTCTAACTGATATGTATATATTGTCTTCCGCTGTTAGGTTGTATAATAAAATAACTTTTTACCCGGTACCCAATGCGGGTCGGGTCGTACGAATGATAGTAGGATTGTTGACGTGGCCGATTTGTGAATGTTATGGATGACGTGTGATTATTTATTTATTATTGAAAAAAATATATTTGTACGAAAATCGGGGCGTCACAATGATGCCCAAAAATATCCATCTAGTGAGCACCGCTCATGAGGCAATGAGAGATGGAAATTGCTCTACAAAAAATTGGCCTATCTAATAAGCACTGGTCATGAGACCCAAAAATGTCTATCTGATGAGCACTACTCATGAGGCAGTAATAAATAGGCACTGCTCAGCAAAATACAAACCCATTCGATGAGCACCGCTCATAAGGCAATAAGATACAGGTACTGCTAGGTAAAGTATTGATTCATTTGATGAGCATCATTCATAAGACCCAAAAATGGCCATCTGATAACTTAATCCGAATCTTATGATAATAAAAAGACTTATAGTAGTAAATGCAATATACTCTCAAGTCCAAAAAAAAAAAAATCTAAGATTTAAGAGTAAAGGGGCAACTAATATAACCTAAAATAGACCATGACAATCATTAAACTTGACTTTAACTAATGTAAGGTTAAAAAATGAAAAGACATCAAGAGTTAGTGGAAAGGAGGTAACGTCTGTTAATTAAAGCGAGGGGTTAGCACGCAATTTTCACTCCCTAGTAACATATCTGAAATGTAATCCCTGTGATATATTAATAGGGAAAACAATAGAGAGGTATCCCGAATGCCTATAAAAAGGAGGGTAAGACATCTCATTTTATCTCTTATCATTGTCATCCATACTTTTACTATTACAAATATATAATCTTTCTAAATTTTCCAACTTAGGCATCGAAGTGATTTCCTGGAGCACACATCGGGTCCTCCAAACCATTTTTCTCTCATTCTTGGTAGGTGATTGAAGTTGTGATTGATCTAAATTCTCTTGGACAAATTTTGACAACAACAAATACAAAAACAAATATGAAACATTAATAATACTTTCTTTATATTGTCAATAATGCCATTCAAAAATTTATATATTAAAATTTTTATCATTAACTTTTTTTCCTACTGCTAAGATAATTAAAATGAAAAATTGCACCCACGTGGGAAGGAGAGAGTTAAAATGAATAACATAATGTTATGGTGAAACTGATTTCATTTTTATTATAAAATAAAATGGCTTCATTCTTCCAATCATTTGAATGAAGAATGATAGGAGAGGATACGCAGATGTGTCATAATCTCAATGTCTAATATTGAGAGTGGGGGAGTGATTTTGTCTTAGCGACATTTGGGTATTTCTAAGGCATTTTTTTTAAATAAAATAAAATAAAATTTTACCTTGTTTCATAAATTTTGAAACATTTGCACAATAAATTTAGAAAATATATTTTTTTTATTTTCTAAGTTCTTCACATAATTATCAAAAAATGGGAAAAATGATTTTCTAAATTTTTTAAGAAACCAAAATAAAAATAAAAAATTGTTTTCTAAATCTAGAACCGTAAAGTTGTTTTTTTTTTTTTTTTGTATGAAGAGAAAAAAGAAAAACAAAATATATACTTTCAAGTTTTATTTAATTTGGCAAGTGAAATAAGGTTGAGTGATATAATTTTAGTATGAAAATATTGTAATTTATAAAAGAAAAGATGAAGTTATTCTGATAATAAATATGAAAGAATTATTCGCAATTTTCAAAGTAAGAATACCTATTCTTATTCTACATCATGATTGGTTGGAATATAAATCAAAATTTACATTATCATTTGTCTTAAATTGATATTATTTTTTTGTAAATAATTGTATACTTAAATAATAAATATTTTACTTTCATCAAATTTCATTCTATGCATCAAATGCAACATAAATCATGTACAACCAAATTCAAACTTGAGAAATCATTAATTTATAATAAAAAATTATTTTTTTAACCTATTATTATTATTATTATTATTATGTAAGACACTATCTAGTATATGGAAAAAAAAATTCAATTATTTAATAATAGCTATTGTTTTCATTTAACAGAAATTAAGGGGAGGCAAATGCCCTTCTTCCATTGAAGTGGG
This sequence comes from Malania oleifera, assembly GCF_029873635.1. Taxonomy (NCBI): domain Eukaryota; kingdom Viridiplantae; phylum Streptophyta; class Magnoliopsida; order Santalales; family Ximeniaceae; genus Malania; species Malania oleifera. The sequence goes on from NC_080417.1 coordinate 12,786,968, forward strand.
CTTTGAACACTAATGATGTTTTATTTGCATATCATTTAAAACAATAAGGTGTAGTATTTAACTTCCATTAAAAGTCTCTCTTTGAGACACCCATAAACCAAGTGAGTAACACAACTTTTTAAGAGTGAGCATTCAATGGGTTTGGTTAATTCAGTTAATTAATTGAATTAATCGAAAAATCTCAGTTAACAAATCTCATTAATCGAACAAAACCAAAATTCTATATTAACCCAACTCAAAACCAACCAAACCAAATTTCGGTTAAATCGGTTAACCATTTTCGATTCAATATTTTAATATATAATATATAATTATTTATTATTAATTCATATCATTCAATTAATTCAGTAAAGTAGTAAACTGAATTAATTGAACCAAAAACCAAAATTCAACAAAAATAAAAATCGAACTAAATCGAATAAAAATTTAACTGAACCAAATTGACTGAATTTACCCCATTAATTTGATTTTAACCAAATTATGCTCACCCTACAACTTTTTAAGGATGTAAAATGCAATCTATAAATTGAACTCACCATTCACTCCCAACCTGACAAAATTCATGGCATATGAAACTTCAAATGTGCTACTTAACCCACAACCATACATGAAGTCATCTCAAAATTATTCTGCAAACAACACAAGCCAGAAACGCAATTAATTTAGTGCTAGTGCAAACCAAGATTGACAATAAACTCCCACTGCACACAAAGCTTGATCTCTTGAGTTCACTCCAATGGTATACTTTTCTTCCCTCCCAAACTGCCTTTTGACTTTTCACATCATTAACTTGAAATCGGGGCAAGGGATACAGGATGAAGAAGCAGGTTGCCACTGCCAATCTGAATGAACGAACCTTTTCATCTTCCTTCCTCCATTGCCCCATAGCTTCAACTGGTAACCCTAGAGGCTAGAGTTGCCAATTGCCACAGCACATGCAAATATTATCAATTTAAGTTCTTAACAAAATTAAAAACACACATATTATCGATTTAAGCGAACACTTGATTTTTCCTCTGCAAATGTGTTTCCATTACAACAAAACATGCCATACACATCTAAAGCGAAGCAGCTACAGCCTACAATTCTGAACATGGAATAGGTTCTTAGAGCATGGAAGGACAGATCACATCCTAAATTGTGCTGTGAAAAAAATATCATCCCATGGAATAGTTTTGCATCTAAAGGTGCCTATAATATTTGGATAAGTGACTACATATAAGGTTGATGTTGGTGCGAGGACTGCAGCCCACTGCCCATGTAACCGCCATAATTAGATGGAGGCGGAGGCGCAGCATTATATGCCGTTGAAGTAGTTCTATCATCTTGGGAATAGTAATACAATCTTTGATCATTAACTGGCTGAGCATAATTAGACTGGTTAGGAAGTTGATAGTTTGTGTTTGGACCAGCATGAGGATATCTCTCTGGCATTCCCATGTATGCAGGCCTCTCAGCAAAAGCAGGAGGAGCATGCCTACCAGTCACAGCAGTAGCAGCAGATGGTGCACGGAATCGATTGAACCCTCCTCCAGCTCGTGGCTTCTTTCGATGATTATGTTTCCCAGGGTTCCCAAAGCCCTTCTTGTCATTCTTTGATTTCTCTAGCTGAGAGACCCTTTTCTGTAGTGTGTCAAGTGGGTACTCAGCTTCAAGTTTGCATTCTTCAACGCATCTAATTACATCCCTCAAAGCAGCAAGCTCTTGTGCATTTGTAAGGTTCTGTATTTGTATTAGAAAGCATTGATATGTATATTCAGTAAACCAAAAATTGCTAAGAAAAATCATCATCAAGTCTAACACATGCTTGGAGTTTTACCTGTGCACCACCAGTGCCACCTGAGTTCCCACCTTTTTCTTGCAAGTTTTTCCCGTGGTTCTGCAAGTACATCTCAAGGAGATGCATGGGGGAGAAGCTTTCACTAAGCTGGAATGCATGAATAAAACGTACAGCATCAATTTGTTTGCCCCTGTCAATTAATTCTTGAATAACACCTGCAGAATGGTTGGGAAAAAAACAGTCCAAGTCAAATCCACATCCAACATGGGATACTGTTTCTAACACGGACTACCATACGTTGCTAATCCAACCGACTGTTACCAATGCCTATTTTTCTCAAAGAAATTAACACTCTATGATGCCCTTCAAGGATTAAGAAGATGGACATCTAGAAAAAATGGTCTAGTCTCAGGAACCCATCAGGTCAGTTAATTAGAAGAACACCAACCTGCCATTTTGTGTGCTAACCCAAGAGAACGGCAGAGCTCAGGTGCCTGCCTGCGATGAGCAACTGCAAGAACAACCTTGCAGAGTTCTTCTTCATCAAACTCTGAAGCAATATTAAAAGTAGCAAGGAGCTGCAAAAATGCCTCTGCTTCCAATGAATTTCCATTGGCAGCATCAATACCTGCACCAGCCAACTTAGGCTTCCACTCATCAGCAATTACCTTGGCTTGCTGCCTGGTCTCAGGGTTCAAAAGGTGATCAGCACCTGGATCAGCCCTCGCCAATAAGGCGGCCATGGCCTCCATAAACACAACACAGGATTGGCGCATGCCCAGAAGGGCAGCATCCTTCTTGTCCCCTTGTTGGGTGGTTTCATCAGGAGGGTAGAACCCTTCCAGTGAACCCAGCACCAAATGGGCTGGTTCAGTTGCACTTTCCAGTGCAACAGAAAATTCATCCCGAAAGGCTGATAGATTTTTTCTATTCTCCATAGCAAATTTCAGAAGTCCTTTTGCATCCATATGCTCGCAAAATTGCGTCAGCTCTGGACGAGGCTTAACCCCGACAGTCATGCCTTCAGCATTTTCATCTGTCATATAAGGGGATTTCTCCTTGGAGTCTGTGGGGAGTACATGTGTATCACCAAGAGATCTGCTTACCTTGCTTGCTTTGTTGTCCCCACCATCAAAAGGCTCCAAAGACTTTGGCTGGTAAGTTGCCCGTGCGTCAGCAATGGCAGCAACAGCAGCATCTTTTATCTCCTGAACTCGATCAATGAAGTCTTGCTCTTTCGTGACAACAGCTGCTTCTCTTTCTGCAAGCAAAGTGGTAGTTTCAGATTTTTTGTCCTCAAACTCCTTTTCTTTAAATTCCAGTTCTTCAAATTTCTTCTTCAATGTTGTTTCAAGGTTGCAAAAGTGTTCTTCAATCTCCACCCACTGAACCTTTTCCTCAGGGGCACAATTCAGAGCTTGCAGTTCAAGGAATGCCTTGCCAAGTTGTTCTAACAAAGAAGATGCTATATCATTTCCAACAACTTGTTCTGTATCAGCCATGGCCACACAAAGTGTTGGACCAACCTGCAGCGGAGATTCAATACAATGCATATTAAGACAGGAATGCAACAGCAAACCCAAATGATGTATACCTAAACACTTCACAAAATATGATAAATGAAATAAAAACCTGTGTTACAAGAAACAAGTGCTATTAAAACAAAGAAAAGACTCTTTAAGTTGGAGTGTGTTCTGGCTAAATAAATCAGTCAGTCTCCAATATCAGGCTTTCAGCACATCGACCACTACAATAAAACTGAAACACAAGTAGTGATTGCTTTAACAATAAAATCTTATTTTGGTATAATCAAGAACAAAGCTGTCAAATTAACATGATATTTCAAATCCTGATAATATATGATATATATCAAAAGGCAAATACAAGGATCATCAAGAGAAGGCCAGACAGGACTAATCAAATGGAGTCTTGTAATCAACAGAAATAAAACAGGCTTTAAAATTAATGTACACCGGGATCTTCTTTATCCATAGAAGTGTTGACATGAAAAAAGGCCAAATCTCAATGACCAGCTGTTGCTTTTGGCCAGGGGAATGGAAATAAAATATCATGTGAAGAAGGTGGAAAGCACCACAGGGAAATAGTGACAGAAAGATGTCACCAAATCATATATGTTCTTTTACTTCAGTATCTTATAGATCTACAAACTGCTCAGTTAACTGAAAATTTTACCTGAACTCTACACAGTTCCTTATTACCGTAGCCTTTTACCCCTCCATGAAAGACACTTTTTGTCATTATTTGATATTTTTCTTACCAACAGAGTAGTAAAAGATCTCATTAGTCAGTATAACAACATAGTACACCTGTGGTAGCACCTTGAGACTATAACATGAGGGAAGTGTTCCCCGTGATACTCACCTTTGTCCTTAATAAAATTCTTTGTTTAAACAGAAAATAAAAATTATAATGGGCAGGTGAGAATCATAAGACTGTCTGGTCGCTTGTGAAAGAAACATAATACGTGATTATTAGCAAGCACATCAATTTTTCAGGATCATGTCAAATGGGAAAAATTAATTAAGGGCTTATTTGATATTGTTATTGTTTTTTGTTTTCTGTTTCTATTTCTCCACAGTGAAGAAACAGATTATAAAATGCGTTTGTTTATGTTGTCAACTTTCTGTTTCTGTTGCCGATTTTCAGCTGGTTGACAAAAAACTGAGAAAAAAAAAAACTGAAAACCAGATTTTATGGTTTTTAATTGTTTTGACAACATGTTGCCAAAAATTTTAATATCAAGAAATACTTCATTTTGGATTAAATTATTCATTTTAAAAATTTTTAATTTAAAATCAAAATTAAATGATCATATGAATTTAAATATAATTAAAATAAAAATACACATAAATTTCAAAAAATAGTGATAAAGCCAATTACAAAATAATTTTACTATTTTTCAATTGTTATGTCCAATAAAATTTTTATTGGAAAGTAAAATTTGAAAGTAGAACAATTAGAGTAAAATAATTATAATAAATTTTATTTTTATTATAGTAATTTTTTAAATTTATATTATTTGTAATTTTATTATTTTAATCATATTTTTATAATATTATTTGATTTAAATATGAAAATGAGCATTTTTCAATTAAGTTTTTAATTTGTATTAGTTTTATAAATGTTAACCAAACAGGTTCTTGGTTTTCAGTTTTTAGTTTCTATTTCTAATTTTTGGTTTTCGTTTCTCTAATTTTTGACAATGATGCCAAATGAACCCCTAATATAACAGGCCTCACCTACCAGAACTTGAGTCTGAGTTGCTCTCTCTCTCTCTCTCTCTCACACACACACACACACACTTGCTTACGTATATGACGTTAAAAGGGAGGGGGGGTAATCCTTGATGCTTGATACCTCAGTCAGTTACCTACCAGCATGCCCGTTGTTGCAAGATTGGGTTTCATTTCATGTTCTGGCCCTTACAAATATACAACTCTATCATGAATTATCTATCTAACAAATACATACAAAAAAACATGGATCATCCACCTCTTCTTTTCGCCCAAAAAATAAAAAATAAAATAAAATAAAATAAAATAAAAGGAAAAACGAAAACGAAAGTGGGACAAAAAATTATTTATAATAGTAGAGAATATCAACTCAAAGTGCTATCATTTTCTGTGTGAGCATGGAGGTTGATAAATAGGGTGCTACAAAATATATGAAAACCTAAATAGCTTGATCGCATACTAAATTCTGGAACACATCTCAAACAAAGAATAACCTTCTTCCAAGGAAAAAGGGGGAAGTGGATGGTCTCCAGAAAATAACAACCTTTGCAAACAAGCTACCTACCAAGTAATAAATTATATCCCAATTGCACGTCTATACAAAGCAGCATGAATGATGTAGATTGCATCTCATATAAGTGGAAATTCAAGAATACTCACTCACGAGCACAAGTAACCAAAGCTTAAGAAGCCTCAAATTCAGGATGACAACATTAGAACAAAATAAATAAATATTGTAAAATGTTGTATTACAAAGATAACCTAAAGTCAAGAGAGAGAAGGAAAAAAATGGCTACCATATTTTCCTTAACATTCAAATGATAATCAATAGCCTACCTATCAGAACTAAGATTGCAAGATTTATGTTATTTGATGAGGTTATTGCTGGGTAACATGTTACCAGCAAATCCACGATGATTTATTGATTTTAGAGAGAGATGCTTCCTAGACTGTACAAAAAATTATTGTTCTTCTAAAATTTAGCTCATGTTTAGTCAAGAACATTGAAAATGCTTTACAATAAATAGTTTACACAAAAGCATTATTGATAGTAGATAAGTTCTAATAACTATAGCCATTAGCAATTTAGCACCAGCTGCAATTCTCAGATTTGAGAAACAATCAAGAATAATTTGGCATTTCTTTAACCAAGGAGTAGTACTGCTGTAAAAAATTATCAAAACAAAACTCAAAAACAAAAACTAAAAGCCAAGATAAAGAACCGGCTGGTTATACTCCAAAACTGGGGAAAAAAATAGGGTGAAAAAAACAGACTTCAATAAATCAAACACTAAAATAAATTCTGAGGTTGAATCATTTAAAATATAATTACATCAATGACAATGCAAAATAAAACAAATAAAAATACACTATAGTAAAAATTGGAACTACTTATAATCATAATAGTTACTCTTTTTTTTTGGTACTCGAGGGCAATCCTATTCCGCACAAAGGTTAAAAATTTGTGAAAACCTTTTCTGAATGATTTTGTTATTACAGAAAGTTTTAGAAGTTTAAGGATATGTTTTTTTTTTTAATTTCGTTAATAAATTTGTGACACAGTGATTTAACCTACAAAAACGAATTCTGGATATTCAAGTAGTGCAGCAATAGTTTGCCACAATAAGTGAAAAAAAAAAAACTAATTTTCATTTGTTGCCACAACAATTGAAAACCAACAGCAAAACAGCAGTCCTTCAGTCATTCAGTTACTAAAGTACATTCAACAAAAGACAAGAACTTACAAAAGAACTGAAAATTGAAAAAACCTCTATTTGTTAAGTATGTCAAAAGATAGAGATGAAGATTTATCAATTTTTAATGAAAAAAATTTCAAACACTTAAAATTTCATCTAAAATCAGCAGATTTATTTAATGAAAATCTTCAACTTTGTTGCAATTTCATATGAGAATGGTCAAATCCTCAAATTTGTTTATTAAAGCTTACAAAAGAAAGGTACTATAATAGAGTTTTAATATCTAAGAGTTTAGAAACTCAATTTTCAATTTCAAGGAATTTGTTAGATAGTCAAATTTTCAGCAAAATTTGTTAGAATTTTGAGATTTTGATAAATTTTAGATGGTTCATGCAAATTTTGAAGGAAATTTGTAAGATGGAAATTAACTTCTTTCTCAATTTTTATGGTAGTATAAGGTGAAAATTTTATACAAATTTCAACAATTCATGAAAATTCAAAGCTGCATGAAAAGGATATGATCATCTTCCACAATCACTTACTCAATGAGGTTGACTGTGTCACAGAGAGATGTTAAAGTTAAATAAACTTAATTCATTCAAATCTGAATGGAAAATCTTGCCAAAATTGGATCATATTGTTCTCCATATGCTTTAAGTATCTAGTATAAGGTTCAACCATTGAAATACAACATGTAGAATTGTGACTCAGCATATAAAAAAAAAAGGGTCAACCGCCGTTTCTAAAATCAATGGTAATATGCAATGGTATTTTTTGAGTAGTTATCATAAGAAAAAGGATTTCCCTAGCCAAGTGTAATGCACATACTAACAGACCAACTTCCCCAGTTGAGCATAAGGTCCATGCTACAAGACAAGACCCATTCTAAGGAAAATGTTGGTCGTTGGTTGAGAATGCAATTGTGTTGCGAAATTGTTTAACTATGAATATATAAATTTTACGAGAAAGAATATTCAAATTAGAAGCAACATAAGTCATCAAAGTACATTATAAATCGTAGTACTTCAAATGTATTTATTCAACAACTAGTTAAAGAAACCAACTTAATATGTTACAAATATGCTTCATAACCAACAGAATTTGAAATCCTTTAGCTTTTTTTCCCTGGCCAATAAAGCTGTAAGCATTGGCATCCTCCTTCCCAAACGTCTCAATATGTCCCATCCTTCAGCTTTTCTATTAAAGTTGTATTAAAAAGGACCACATTTGATACTAAAAAGCACATGCTCCATTTGGTACCTTGAAAGGTCAACTGATGAAAAACATCATGCATGTTTTCGTGATTGAAAATTCTCCACTGATAGATATAATCAACAGGCAAATGGCACAAAATATTGTAAAATTTGGTGAAAGGAGAATACCAGTACACAGATTGTCCAATCGAGAATCCGAGATATCAAATAACCGCATACAAAATTATAAAATCCATACAGTAATGACTAATGCCAATACTACAAAAGATGAAAAATTAGATTTGAAAATTGCCATAAATGTAAATATATTAATTGATTGCATAACATTAAGGAGATTGACCCACCCCTTCCCATCCCAACTTCCCACATAAGTTAACAGAGTCCCTTTCACCGTTACGGGATAAACTATATTATAATGATATAAAAGTGTTGAGAATATGAGGAGACGTATAGGCAGCGTCGCTGTTGCCAATTTGCTCGTCTTTGAAAGCAAGAATCAAGAAATCCGTTTCCATTCTCCGGAAACCATAAACGTGTTTGGCGGTCACTGTTCTTCAATCCCCAAAAGGAAAACCAAAACATTGAAAATAGATGGAACAAAGAATCAAAACATCGAAGAAAATAACAGCCAGGTACCTTGAAAAATCAAATCAATACGGCAACAAGAACCCTGGGACTGGCACTGAGGGAGGGGACGAAACTGAAACCCTAGATTCTCCTGTCTCTTACCGTCGGTGTTCACCGTAATAAGCGAAGAACGATTGGATTAACCGATCTAAAATGTGAAGAACGTACTTACTGCTACTCGTTGTTTGTGAGTCCTGCAGCAGAGTGTGGACAGTGGAAATCAAGAACCCTAGAGAGCAAACATGAAATGCGCTCCTGTGGTTTACACACACGTTCTGGCCTCTAGGTCCCTAGGAACTAGGAAGGTATTCATTGATCGGGTGGGCAGCTCGGATCGGGTCGGGTTGTAATATCTTGGCCCGAATTAGTTCCTATACAATAAAACAATTAAGGACTTGTAGTAACTATTTTCAAATAATTATTTTTATCATGCTAATTAAATTTAAAATATTAATAAATTTATCTTACATAATATGTATATAAAAAAAAATTAGTCATGTCATATAAAAAATTTATTCAATGAATTTAATATAAAATAATAATATTATACATATATAATTATTATATAATATTATTTAATAAGTTATATAATAAACATTTTTTTACAATAAAATCATTTTGATAACCATTTACTTGATTATACTTTGCATATTATGTTTTATTATATTTATTATTATTGTGTTTCAACTATGTTGCTAATATTATATCGTGGCATATAATTTATTACATTTAAATAAAAATCTCATGTATTATAACACTATAACATAACTTATTATTTATTATAAATAATCATACAATAAAACAATCATCATAGCATTATATTTTATTACAAAATAGTATTTTATTCTTTTTTTGCTTGTTATATCATTATTAAAGTTTAAGATTATATATTTTCATAAATAATATTAATACTTAATATTTTTTTTAAGGTATACATAATAGTATAATAAATAAATAATCATACCACAATTATATCATAGTATTCTATAATTTAATACTATTTTATTACTTTTTATGTGTTATAATATTATTATATATAATATAAATATTAATAATAAATATTATTTTATTTTATAATAAAAAAATTTATGTTTATATTAGATGATGTCATACTATCATTTTTTTAAAAAAATTATGTAATATTATATATAGTATCATATTATATATAATATCGCATTATAATAGATATGTGACTGTTTATGTAACACCCCGATCCCAACTTACGGCCCGGGTGTTATTGTAGTGACGTATGTGTACTTGATATACTTTTCAACAAATATATATGCAGCAGAAAACATAAACATCCATCAAACTATTACTAGAGTTCTAATTGTTTGATAGATACATACAACTATTCCAACATCCATATACACTATTGTATGATACTCGACGCATCCTTGAGTCTTATAACATTTTACAAGTTTTGAAAACCTATAACATAACCTACAAAATCGAGCTTGTGGAGACACTCACTCAAAAATAGATCGTTACCCTACCCCAATCCTTACTAATCTCAAACTCGATAAGGACCTGAAAAGACAGTTTGTATAAAGGGTGAGACACCTCTCAATAAGAAACGATTAAGCTAATAACAATGTGTGGCCAACATGCTTTAAGTGTTTAACAAAAACACAAACATATATAATTATCGTTTCTGTAATTGTACAATATGTAACCCATTTTTATCATATAAACAACCCCATAGTATATAATAATAATTACATAAATGTACAGATATGCAAGATAGGACATGCCCTCAAACTCTATACCATGTATAAATACCCACAATTGGGGTTGACCGCCCCTATTGTCTCAATACAACCTAGGTACACGATCAAGAGGCAAACTCACACTAAGATCATCCTAGTATCTCAATACAGTCTGAATTCATATAGATAAAAAAATATGGTGCCCTCACTAGCAACGGATCTGTGCCTACACTATCAATCCCCAGGGTTCCTAAAGCATATCGTGCAATTTAAGCAATTTAAACACTCTTTTGAAATCGTTTCACAAAACACATCATTACGTGAAATCCGGCTCATAGCCGTCAAATAGACTTCCTACATTTTCACAACAGTTCCAGTATTTCACAACATCAACACCTACCACACAGTTTTTCACATTCGAAAACAATTCGAAAGTAAATATAAATAGTTAATATCACAGTATGGGTTTTAAACAACAAAAACAACATTTCAAACGGTGAAAAGGTCCAAAATGACAAGTACAATATTCTAAAAATATAACATTTGAATTTGATCGGTTGATTTTGAAAATAAAGTCAGTTTACCGAATCGAGGCCTGAAAACCCTAAAACCGTCGTAACTCAATATCTAAAAGTTATTTCAACATTTCAATCGATTCATAAATCACTGTATTAACATAACCCCCTTACTTGCGTGTGAATTAGAGTTCGAAATGATCCGAAACTCAAGCCCTAACTTTCCGAACCCCAAACCTAAACGATTCAAAACAACGACATGAAAATCCCGAAACCTAATACTCGAAGAACAACACTTCAATATAATCTCGTATACTACAGATTTACCGGACCAAAAGCAAAAACCGACCCTTACCTCGATTTTCGGAAAAAAAACTCGGAAATCCCCAAAATGAAATTCTAATCCATAGAACTTGTGGAGATTCCTTCCTTGATCCACGTAGAAACGTCAGATTGTCAATTCTGGCAACACACGGCCCGAAAATCTTAGAGAGAGAGAGAGAGAGAGAGAGAGAGAGAGAGAGAGAGAGAGAGAGAGAGAGAGAGAATGAGAGAGAATGAGAGTTTATAAAGAAAAACCTAACTTAGCCTCTAAGTAATCAAAATAAATATCTCAAAATATCTCTTTTCAAAATATTTCCTCCAAAATATTTATTATATATATATATATATATTATCGGGTTACTATAATTTATATTTAATATACAATAGTACTATATTTTTTCTATACTATATCATTATTAAATTTTACGATTATATTTTTATAATTTATGATAATAATACATATTTTATTTTATTTTATTTTTAGGATTACAAATAATATAAAAAATCTATAATCATACCACAAGTATATCATAATAAAACATTTAATAATATTCTATACATTTTATATGTTATAATATTATTATATATAAAACAATAATATTAATAATGATGATTTAATATTTATAATAAAATATACATAATAATATTTTAAATGTTAATAATGATATCATAATATTAATATTATTTTTAAAATTTATGTAATATATATTATATTATATTAATATAAATTATTATATTATAATAAATATTGTGTTTCTAGGAATCAAGATTTGATTCTAGAGTAAGAGTCAAGTAGACAAAAGGGGTAGTGTCATTCTTGTATGGAATGGGAATCACAATGAAATTACCGTAAGACAAACGTTGATAATGGTAATCAACAATTTCAATTTTGATTCCTAAACATCAAACATCGCCCAAGTGTATAATTAGTATAGAATAATATAAAAATAATGCATACGTCTTTTTTTGACAATGACCAATAATATTTGGACCTCAATGGTTCAATTAATTCATCAAGCAGGTAGACCCTTTTCTTAATTTTTACCTTTTAATTCATAATCATTAAAGCAATTCAGATGACAACTTTAATCCAATAAAATTAATAAGTATAAGTCCCTAATTATACTAATTCAAAATATAGATAAGGAAGTGGCATTGAGTCCGGAAAAAAATATTAAATAGGCAAAATTTTCCAAAGGACTATGAGTTTAAAATTGTAGAGATGATATTTAGTTTTGAGAAAATGTCGAAGGTTATGATTTTGAATTGGAGAAATGATATTAAATTGGCGAAACAACATTAAGTTCAAAGAAAGTCCCAAATAGGCAAAACTTCCCAAAGGTTACTAGCCCAAAAGAAAGTCTGAGTAGGCAAAATTTCCCTAAGACTACGAGCTTCGAATGGGAAAAACGATATTAAGTAGGGAAAATACTTCAAATGCTTAACGACCAGTTTGAATTAAGGATTTTACTTAAGAAAAGAAAAGGAAAAAAAAAGAACAAGTGAGTTCATTTTTCAATATATTTTCTCAATATATCAAATCCTATTAAAAATGAATAATTGTTCTAATATGATTAAAATTAAGAAAAATAAAATCTTTATGATGCATAAAATTAAAATTTTATTCGTTAATTTAATATATTTTTTATTTTCTTTCTTACTTTCCTTGATAACCAAACATAAAAAAGTAAAATCTTTTCTATTTTCCTTTCATTTTCCTAATATTTTTCAAGTTCCAAACGGGCTGTAGAAGTTTGGACAAAATCCAAAAGCCACATGAGTTGAAAAAACAACATCAAGCCCAAGTAAAAAAAAGGAAAAAAAATCTCCTTGGCCTAAAAAATCAAGCTTTGAACATGTTTTATTTTATTAAATAAATCTAATTAAGACATTCTCAATCTTGTTCAAATTTAGCTCATTTACAACTTAAATTAGATTCTGTTATAGTTTTGATTCAATTAAATCAATTAATAGACCCTAAAATCAATCATTAAACAAATAAGCTTGCGGGTTTTTGCAGAGTCAAGCTTCTAATGACTTTATTGCTACCAATGAATAGAAAGAAAATTATATAGATAATGACCAATTTCATTATATTCCATTTCTTTCTTGGGTACCAAACATTAGCTAACTTTTTAGCATATAACTCAATTCATTTATAACCCTAGAAAGAGGGAAAGAGAGGAGAAAAATGAAAGTCAATAGAGAAGAATTAAATGGCATATGAGTTGTAAGCTTCTAAAAGAGCTAACACACGAGCTCATAAAAATGAACCTGTTTATGGGCAAGGTTAAACAAGCTTGATTATTAAACCAAACCACTAAAATCTTCACAATCGGTTTACAATGAGATGCAAGTGGAATGAGATAGAAAAATTCTACAACAAACATACAAATACAAAGTGATCAATCCCATTACATTTTCCCAAGCACCAAACATAAAATTATATGCAGATGAGTGCGTGTAAAATGTGGCTAATTGTACCATAATTTCAGGGCTTTCTTTCATTTAGAAAGTGCATATAATCGATGCCTGCATAAGGTAGCATATCCATGTGCGGCAACTACATAACAGGCTTCACACACCACCGAGTTGCAATAGGAAAATAGAAAAATGAAAAGAAGATAGGAGGATCTGAAAAATAAGGATGCAAATTTACTTCATATCATTTATAGCTAGCTCAATATTGTCAATTTCACAACCTTACTGAGTCATAGATTTCCAGTTGCCAAGTAAAATCACTGAGGATTATAAATATTCCGACAAAGCAAAGCACAACCACGATCATCGCACAGGAAACAAGCCGCATCCTTATGTTGCAAACCTGCCTTTTTTTGTCCTCCATATACAAGAGAACATTAAACGTTTTCTTGATGTATAGAAACAATCCAGTTGTTTCATAGAGCCCAGGAGAAGAACAATAATCCAATACTTCAAATTTGTACACAACTAGTCCCCAGAGGTATGCATACATATTAAAGGATATGCTTTCTCAACAAAAATATTTGTCGGCATTCTGCAGCCTTTTGTGATTTGGCAGTAAAAAGTGCAAGATGGTTCTAGTATTCAGCATTTGAAATGGGCCTTGGAGATTACTATTCAATTACTTCCACTTGTGAACTCTTGGATTTTACCATGTCACGCCAAGAAGAAAATGTAATGCCCCGGGAAATAAGATAAATGATAAATGCAACATATCCAGCTGTAAAAGCGGATACCAAACAGCCAAACAACAGCCCTCTCATTTCTGAAGAGAAAAAATCCAGCAAAAGATAACCATTGATCACCATCACCAAGGCAGCCACCAGCCATGCAACCATCTACAGAAAAATTCCAAATAAAAATGGTTAATGCACAAACTATTAGTCCCCTTTCAGTTATTTTTTCAGTTGACAAGACGACAGCTCAGGCAGGCAAGCAGGCACTCGAAGCAAATTATACAGATCAATAGACTAAATCAAGAATGTACATAATCAGCTTTTAATCTAGTTCATAAGAAACTATAAATTAAAACAAAAATACTTCAGAGCATTGCCTCAGCAATTAAGCACCTGTCTCTTTGGAAGGTTTCAATAAGAGATTTACTGATGACAAAAATACAAGGGTTTACATCGCAAGCAGATTCACTACTAATTTCACCCAATTTGTAATTTCAATAATAATGTAGCCATGACTGATAACCAGGTAAACTTGACCAAATATGGTCTTCCATTAGGCCTCTCACAAACTGGGAAAATGCAGAATTCAAGCATTTAAGAAGATCAAATCATGGTAGGTTAAAAAGTGATTCAGGCATGTCTTGAACATGGTCAATCATTCCAAACTATTCACTAATTAATGGTGGTGCATCCCCAATATGAGAGCAATTATGTAAATGTTTTACCCGTGATTTGAATAGAAATTACAGTTGGTACATACATCCTCCCACCCCTCAATCTAAATGATAAAAATTAACAGAACTGATTAGACAAACTAAAAAAAAAGTAAACACTAAAAATGAATTTTAAATTATAATAAATGTAACTATAGTTAGGATATTTCAGTTTTTTGGTTTGGATTTTCTTTAAAACTGAAACTGAAAACCAATTTTCTAAAAACCAAAAACTAAAACCAAAAAACCAGACAAAAATGAAAAATGGCTTCATGTCTTTCCAATTTTTGGTTTTTAGCAGTTTTCTCATACTGCAAACTTGAGGTTGAAGCATTAAAGTCATGCTGAAAAATTACTTGCATTTGTCACACTAATTGAGAGTTTGTTATTGAATACTTTTAAAGGCTTACTAAACCAAACATGCAGGCATGCAGCACACCATTTATGAAGACATATTCAACTGTGCTAGCAAAAAAAGAAAAAATTATGCGCATCAGATGAAGACAGGTCCAAGTCCTTGCAGTACCTCTCTGTCCTGGCATCCTTGTGGACTAACATTTTCTACTAAACAACTTCAACAAACCCACCAATGAAGTGATGTAGCAAAGCATATGTATATTTCAAGGAGAGAAATTTGACAAAACAAAGCTTAACGACTGATGGCAATTATAAGTATGTAATTTACCATCAATATTATCACAAAGCTAACATGCGTAAAACACATATAAACCAAGCAATGGACAGAAATAAATACGTTGAACTCGGTTACCAGCGCCACCAGTTAACAGATGCACATGGGCATGAGAGTAAACAAAGTCGTCTCAATGATTTTGATAAAAAAAATACATCATAACCAGTACATACAGCTATCAAATTTTAAGAATTAGAATTGTAAATGGTTTTAAATAAAAATATCAATTTTCCCAGCCACCAACAACACCCGCCTCCCAAAAAAAAACAAAAAGAGAAAGAAATAAAAAGATTATTTCATCCACTCCTCTTAATTAAGCAGCACAATTGTTTACTAGTTTTCATGTTGAAAGCATAAAATATCACTACAGTAACTGCTAAAGGTAGTCAGACAGAAAAAAATATGATAAATTTCATAAAGAAGGAACAAATGAAATGTATGTAGATTGTGTGGGTTCTAAGCACATATTCTTGAAAGCATGGATTTCAGTAAAGTTAATTATTTCTATGAAAAAAATTAATTTTCCCAACAACGTATTAGCTGCTCCAAGAAGATTGTCCAAATGACTCAAACCGTCTAAGTGACATGCAAAAGAATTGAAACAATGACATACCTTTAGAATAGGACCAATTTTAAAAACACCCATGACTTGCTCCTTTGATACCAAACAAAGAAGGGGGATAAGTGCAAAGGGGATCTGAATCGACTGAAGCACATTAAGCCATTCATTTAGAACATCTAATGTGTCCTCCGAGGTATCAAAAATGAGAGCTACCATCATTGTTGGGACAATTGCAAAGCTTCGTGTGATCAATGCCCTCATCCATTTCTTCAACCGCAAGTTTAGGAACCCCCCCATGATAAACTGCCCGGCATAGGTACCAGTTATGGTGCTACTCTGACCAGCTGCTAATAACCCAATACCCCAGATGTACAGAATTGGGAAAAATCCTCCCCCATACTTCTCTTGGAGATACTGCCCTGCATTTACAAGGCCTATACTGTTGGCTTGCTTGGTACCATAGAACCCCTTTGCAAACACTGTTGTGACGAATAGATTGATGATGAAGGATATTATAAGAGCAACAGTGGACTCTATGGAGTAGTAATTGAGGGCTTCCTGAACCCGGCCATTCTTACGGGGATCGATGTTCCTAGATTGTACAAGAGCAGAATGCAAGAACACATTGTGAGGCATAATAATGCAACCCACAACTCCCACAGCCTGTTGTATTGTTCTGGAGCTAAGTTTTGGAACCAAAATACCTACAAAGAGGATCCAATTGGAATGTGTTAGATGCAGGACACTATCTAATTCAAAAAATAAAAAACGAGAACAAATGCAAACTATAAGATTGAAAAAGATCAATTTTGCTTCAGAAAAATTTCTACCAATGAGAAGTTCTATGCCATTAGGCTTTGTTTCTCCGAACATCCATGCAAATGAAATTGCCATTGTTGCAATGAGAACGGCAAAGACGGCTTCCAACTTCCTCACACCATAATTTTCAAGAAATAGAAAGATAAAGCTGTAACAAGGCAATGAAAGAAAGATTCTGGTTAAGATACCGTACAAATTTTCAGTAAGCAAGATGCATGTTTGCAGACTTGCAGTGGTTGGTTGCTAAGAAAACGCAAAGAAAGAAAACTTTTTTTTTTGTTTGTCATTTTGCAAAACTAAAACCAAATCAACATGAAATTATTTTCTCAAACAGACGACTTTTATTAATTCTCCCCTTTTTCCACAGTTCCCCAGAAACATTACGAAGGGCTGCGGCCATCTCTTAGCAAGTGGGGCCTGCCGACCAGGGATTTATCTCTCATTCACTATTCCTATGAAAAAAAAAAGGAAACAGAAAAACAAAGGAAGACACAAAATTAAACGGAGGAAAAGAGGAAGAAGAAGATGATGATGATGATGAAGATGGTTATCGATATTGTTGAATACTTGAGCAGCAGTCACAGTTAATGTCATATCGCGCCGAGAATATAGACTATATAGTAAATAATTTAAGGAACTGCTCTGTATTCGAAAACCTACAAGCTACAGCAAGTTTCTCTCAGAGCAAGCAAAAGATTGATGTCCAAACTGAGGGAACTCAACCTCAAAATCAAATTTAACAAACATAATACTATCTCACTGCAAACTCCTCTGAGAATAAACCACCCAAAAAATTAACAGATAAACCAAAAAGGAAGAAAAAAGCTTTCCAATAAACAAACTTGAACTTTAGGGATACAAACAAATTAAAACTCAATGGCCAGAAAATTAAGAAAAAGTGGATTTGAAAACCGAAAAAAGGGGCGGCTAAATAAAAATACCAATCAAGGGCGGTTATAATGACACCAGACCAAAGAGGCAAGACCCCATGGCTGAGAATCTTAAGAGCAATGGCGCTACCAATAACCTCCTGAATATCAGCCCCAATCAAGGCCAACTCCGCCATGACCCACAACACCAGCGTCGCCCACCTGGGGTACTCCTCCCGGCAGAGCTCCGCCAGGTGACGGCCGGTGGCGACGCCGAGGCGCGCCGCCAGAAGCTGCACCAGCAACCCCATCGCCGTTGCCCACATCAGCAGCCACAGCAGCGAGTACCCCGCGATGGCTCCCGCCTGGAGATCCCCCTCCAGATTCCCCGGATCCAGGAACGCTATGCTCATCAAGAACCCGGGTCCCGTAAACAGCCACAGCTTCCGCCACGAGAACGGCGGCGCCCCAGAGAATTCGTCGTCGGAGTCCCCAATCCCGACCACCACGACCTTCTCGCTGGAATCGTACGCGGCCTCCTTTTGATCGTCTCCATCGGAATCGAGCAGTCTCTGAGACTGCTCTCGTTCTCGCTCCGATTGAGCCATCAGCAATAAGATAATAGTGTACGAGAAGCGCCGGCGAGTTTTACTGCTACTGGTACTCTAATGGTGGGTGCTCTGCTGCTTGCCCTGTTGCTTCTGCCTTTATCGTTAGGAGAGCAGAAGAATGGGGGGTTGAAGAAAATACGAAAACTACCCATGGTCCCTTCCTGATTTATTTATTTATTTATTTCGATTTTTAGGACAATGGGTTTCTACGGTGAAGTTTTTGCGGGGTGTGCAGTGCACGGTATGATGTAGTGCCACGTGGATGCAAAGGACTTGGACCGAATGGTGTTTTCTTTATAGAAAGTGGGGACGGGACGACAGGTGAGTGAGGCCCGGAGAGTGGATAGATGACGAATCAGAGGCCGCCACGTTCCCACCCTACTTTCCATTTTGGTTGCGGTATCTCGAAGCACTGCAGATTTCCATTTTAAAATTTTTACAGACCGCTTTTCTCAAAAAATATATATATAATTTATAAAAAAAGATGAGAACAATTTTATCTAACTTTAGCTTCAAAATTCTTAATAAAATTTTAGTTTTTGTTATAGTAATTGAAATTCGAAAGTTATATTTTTTTACTTTTTTAAATGTAGTATCTTTCAATTATGTTTCTCAAATTTTTATTACTCAATATTATTTTAATTAATTGCAATTTTAATTTTATTTTTAGTGCACAATTTATTGTGATTTAATATTGGTAAAGTAAAACTTATCGGTGCTTGATGGTGAAAATTTTATGGTAATTAAAAAATAATTAATAATTAACCATCGACAAATTTAAGGAAAAAATAACATGTTATAAAATAAAACATTAGAATGTTATTTTTATTAAAAGTTTTTCTTTAAAAAGAAACAAATAATTTGAATTTAAAATTTTAAGTCATTCAATAAATGATTTAGTTTCGATTTGTTTGTTTGGACATCGAAATCATTAAAAAATCACATCAAGAACAGAGATCGAACCGATTAACACCATACTGAGAGAGGATACAATATTATTCAAATATGAGATAAAAAAAAATGTGTCAATTAAAAATTTATATTTTAGTCATTTTGAAAATGAAAGTTGAACAACATTTATTATTCAATTAACACTCTACCGAGAGAGGATGCAATATTATTCAAATAAGGAATTAAAAAAATGTGTCAATTAAAAACATTTATTACTCTAGGTATGAGTAATTTAATATTAGGAATAACTTAATATAGGGCATTTGAGATAAGAGAAAGTAAATTATATTGAAGACTAAACTTTTCTTAATAAATATTTGTTAATTTGTGCAAACACACATCACTCTTACATTATCAACTTGTGACGAACTCGATATGAAAAATTCAAAACTATTTATACCATCGAGACAAATCTTATTTAAAATTTTGTCTTGAACCTCATGTGGAATAGATTAAAAAAATGTTTTAATTGAAGTTCAGGCAAAATTTATTAATTAATTTTTGTCTCTTCCCAATCTGGATCAAATTTTAGGATTTGAAAATCACTCCCATGCCTACCCACATAATCCAAAATCCGAGTCCAAGTTTAGCCCTCCAATTTTGTAGTCTGACGTTTGTGCACGCATGTGTGTATAATACAAATAGATATATTGAAATTGTAACATTATGAACTTTGAGTATCGTTGTATTAGTTAACGTGTTATTCGATACACGAAATCAATACAATGTTATCATGTCTCGTTAAATAGATAATTCACTTATTTTGATTAAAGTGATTGTTACATTAAGATTATGTTTGGTTCATGAAATTTCTATTCTTAACAATAGATTCATTTTAATGGGTTAGTTACAATTTATGTTACATAAATAATAATTTGAAACTTTTTATGAGTGCATAATAAGAAATAAATCAAAAATAATTATTCTTAATTTTCATCATGAGCATGCCTACTCATTTTTTAGTACATCGTCAATAAAATACTTAAGAATATACAGAAAATATTTATTCTCGAACTTCTAAAATTTAAATTTTATTTTATTTTATTTTAAGAAATAATTATTTTACCGAACCAAACGAGTTAAATGTTTATTTGTATCCCAACATCGCAAACACGTGACAACACTGCATTAGTCTTCATATACGGATCAACATGCCTAACTTATTTAAGCACAATGAAAATATTTTTAATATTTTGTGAAGAGGGGTATTCCGGCCATTATCGATTATTCGAGTGGACCCCACTGCATTAATGATTTTGGCAATCTTGTAGGGACGTTTGCGCTTTGGCAGACTTTTGGTTTAGTGGGCGCAAACTGATGCAGCAAAACGGCGTAGCATGGGCTAGTAAAGTTGGGATGGGCCCGGTTGGGGGGCGGGGTGTGCGTTACGGGGCAGGAGGAAAGCGCGGGGAAGGTCGAGTCTGTTGTCTCCAGGTGTGCCGTTGAAGCACGTGGGCGTGTGTCCTTGCCGTGGTGGCCCTCTGGTAGCACGGGCTTTCGTGCTACCCACCAAGGCCACCATTTAGGGTGGAAGATTCCTCCTAGAGCCAAGACTTTTATGCGATTTGATTGATTGAATGGCAATCCTTCCGTGAGACGGCCTCTAATTCTGTTAGGTATTATTACTATTTTTTTTATTTTTATTTTTGTTTCCATAATAAAAAAAAACAGATTATGAAAATACATTTATTTTTATTACTGATTTTTAATTACTTCTTAAAAATTTGAAATCAAGTTTTATAATTTTCAATTGTTTTGGTTGTCAAAAATTTTAATATCAAAAAATATTTTTTTGAGTTAAATTATTTATTTTCTACACTTTTAAATTAAAATTAAATTTTAATGATCATATGAATTTTAATATCATAAAAATAAAAATATACATAAATTTTTAAAAATAATAATAAAGTTAATTAAAAAATACTTTTACTATTTTTCAATTGTCACGTTCAATAAATTTTTTGTTGTATAGTAAAATTTGAAAGTAGAACAATTATAATAAATTTTATTTTTTATAGTATTTTTTAAGGTGTATTATTTGTAATTTTATTATTTTAATCATATTTTTATAATATTTTAATTTAAAGATGAAGATGAGCATTTGTTTAATTAAGTTTTAAATTTATATTAGTTCTATAAATATTAATCAAACAAGTTACTGGTTTCTAATTTTTAGTTTCCTTTTTTTTTTTTGGTTTTTATTTCTCTAATTTTTTGACAATGATGCCAAATGGCTCCTATGAGATTTTATTTTTGTTTTCTATTTTTTAAATTTATTTTTTACCCGATTGTAAAATGCTCGATGAACTAAAAGTCTCTCGAAGAAAAGGTACAATACTCTCTTGAAATTTCAAAAGTTCTATTTACTTATATTGAAGTTTGTCAAAATTTTCATGTAAATTTTCTTTGAAATCTAAATTTTTTTATGAACTTCACTTAAAATTTGGCAAAAATATATAAAATTCTCCTAATGTGTAACAAAAATACAAATTTATGAAAAGAGGGTGTAAATATCCCAAAAAATTAAGGTTATATTTGGTTTATGGAATGTTAGATTAATTTTAATAGGTTAATTATAATTAGTTATAGAATAAATTATGTTACTATAAAATAAATAACAATATAGAGTATTTTATGAGTCCATAATAAGAAATAGATAAGGAATAATTATTTTCAAGTTTCATAGATGCCTATTCCTTTCTTATTACATGTTGAATGAAATAATTAGAAATA
This sequence comes from Malania oleifera, assembly GCF_029873635.1. Taxonomy (NCBI): domain Eukaryota; kingdom Viridiplantae; phylum Streptophyta; class Magnoliopsida; order Santalales; family Ximeniaceae; genus Malania; species Malania oleifera. The sequence goes on from NC_080417.1 coordinate 12,809,195, forward strand.
TATAAGAAATAACTATTTTTTTTATTCCCAAAATTTAAACTATATTCCATCTTACCCCAATGAATAGTTATTCCATCAAACCAAACAAGTCGTTGTTCAGTTGTCATTCTCCCTTTTAATTTTTCAAAAATAAAAAATTAGTAAGAACTTAGCTACTTATTTAATTGATCAACATTTGTATGAAATAAAGGAACAATAATACAAAAACTGTTGTTACTATTTACTTGTGAAAATAATTTAATTTTTATTTATAATTTTTCAATCAATTACGAAAAAACTACCATATTTTAAAATTTTTAAATTTATATAAAAATTTTAATAAACATATTTTTGTTATTTTATTTATTTTTAACTATTACTTTCTATATTATAGTAGGGATTGCGTTGGACTTTGATTTGTGTGGTGTGAGGATTGGTGTAATCCCAAGAGGGGAGTGAATTGGATTTTTAAAAATTAGATCACTTTTTGCCCTATTTTTAAAACACACAATGTTTCAATTTTTGGGTTTTTCAAATTATCACAAGACAATATTTAAAACATATATAATAATCACAACAAAAAAAATGTAAATATACATGTGCGGAAATTTAAAGAGTGTAGGGAAAGAGAAAGCAAACTCGACAATTTTTATGAGGTTTGGCTATCACTGCCTATGTCCTCGCATCAAGACAATTGCTTGAGGATTTTCACTATTCACTCCTTCAAATAAGGCGGAGTCATCTTATACACACTCCTTCAATCGGGCGGAGCCACCTCTCCAAACAATATCCTCTCGTTTGGCACGGTTCAAACCCGAAGTGCAAATATAAATGGAAGTAAGAGTTTTTGCGTATAATGAAAAGCTTCTTTAAAAGCTAATTTGTACAATGAAAAACTTGATGCACTCTCACAAGATATGATTTGAGCTCAATAGAGTAGGGTTTCTCTCTCAAAAGATTTTTGAAATAAATGAGAGTAGATGAGAGAAAATGATTTTTGAGTGAGTAAATATGCATAATAATAATAAATGGTCAAAGATTTAAGTGCAATAAATAATTTTTCCAACAAAGATTTTTGCAATAAATGATATTTGGAGAAACTAGGGTTTTGCTCTCAAAAAGGGTTTTTTAAATGAATGAGTATATGAGAGTAAAATGTCTTTTGATTTTGAGAAGATGAGTATAAGAAATGCCCAAATATGTAAGAACATGTCACGATCGGCTCATTTTCCACATTTTTTTTTTATAATAATATTAACGTCATACATTCCAACTCAGCAGGTCACCATCTACTTGAACCCGTGGGTACTAGGGATATAACAGCATATATAGCAAAAGCCTAGCAGCAGAAGACATTCAATCGCATGCATCTCATCATTTCATATATCACAATACCAGAGATACTACATTCACTGTACTTCCATATATATACATCCAAAAAATGTAATCTAGGGACAATCCCCCACAAAACCTAACTGTCCCTACCAAAAACTTACCCTTCAAAAAGGGCAACAACTACTCTAGATCAGCGGGACTTTTCCCGCTCTCTTATTAGGGGTTCTTGAAAAGTTAATAAGATTTAGGGGTGAGACACCTCTCAGTAAAAGAAATAAACTAATACCAGTGTGTGGCAACATGAGTATTTTGTATTCTACATATATCATACATAACATATTCAATATTGTTTATCAAATTTGGGAAAACATACATATATCATCAAAACATGGCAGAACATACCACATTTTATATACATATCTTATCTCATACAATAATAATAACATAAAAATAATCCTGGTAGGTTAGCTGGCTGTTGTCATGTATTACCATCACATGACTAGGTTGTGTGGCCCGAAGGCGGGACCTGACAATGGTTGGCCGACCACTGCCAAGTCAAAAAAAAGTTTGTAAGTCCGATGGGTCTGCCAGACTTGGTCCGTACACCAAGGGCGATTAGCACACTTCTTATAAACCACATCGACCATCCAATCTCACACCACTCCGTACAGCGGTGTTAACACAAATATCATGATCACGAAGACCATGGACACATAGCAACGGTACCGTGCAAGTGCTAGCCTAGACCAAGCCAACCAGGTTCTGATATCATATAACATATACTAAAACTGTAATACATAGATATCTCATATCATTTATTTTCACATCAATCATATCATTTTGCATATATACGTGTATCATGAAAATCATCGGCTCGTACGCTGGTATTACGCATTTTATCATAGCTCGGCCCGTATGCTGGCAAATCACATAGTACAGCCCGTACGTTGGAAAATCACATAGCTCGGCCCGTACGCCGGCAAATCACATAGCGTAGCCCGTACGTCAGCAAATCACATAGCTCGGCCCGTATGCCGGCAAATCACATAACACAACCCGTACGCTGGCAAATCTCATCCACATAGCACGGCCCGTACGCCGGCAAATCATATATATATATATATATATATATAAATATCTCAACCCGTACGCCAATTTTCCATCATAAAAATCCGTATCATTTACATTCCCAGAAAACAGTATTTCCAACGTTTTATACTCATGCGACACTGACCATATTTTCCATGTATTCAACATAACATTATTTAAACAATATTTTTTTCCCAAATATAACTCATATATATATATATATATATATATATATATAAAACATATTTACTTTCTAGAAATCGAATAATATGTATATATACATACATTTTCTCAAAAAGAATTAGCTTAATTTATCTCCTTACTTGATTCCTGAAAAGCCCCTAAGAAAATCTTCCCCGCACCCGCAGGGCTCTCAACTCAACACCCTAAAAATGAAAACTCGCAGAATTAAAATTCAGTATTTTTATGCGCATATCACTTTCTTCAACTGTCAATAATCCGAATATTGAGTATAAAGTCTTACCTCAACTTGGGGATGATTTCCAACTTCATTTCCCTGACGATCTGCTCTGGCAAACTTGTATAGAACTTCGCCAGGAACGCCGTGGTAGCCTCAAATCTTCGATTCGGCGACTGACAGAGCCAAAATCGAAGAGAGAGAGAGAGAGAGAGAAAATCGAAGAGGAGAGAGAGAGAGTGAGAGTGTTAGCTTCTTAGAGAAGCTTAAAAAATCCGGATTTCCTATATTTATAGAACAGGTTTCGTTGACGAGTCACGTCCTTCGTCGATGAATTCTCATTAATTTCGTCGATGAAATTCAGTCATTCGTCGACGAAATTCAGTCGGCTCAAACCCCCCTCTCACTAATTCTTCGTCGACGAGGCCCCTGTATTCGTCGACGAAGCCCTGCTGATCCCCTTCTCTTAATCCTTCCAAATTTCAATGTTGTTGACTGCTTCCTTTTGTTTCCGGCTTCCATTTCCCTTTATTTTATTATTTAAATACCATTTTATTCGAGTCGTTACATCCTCCCCTCCCTATAAAAATTTCTTCCTCGAAATTTACTATTCCCGCAACTCGTCATCTCTTAACCAGGAAAAAGGGTCTACTCATTTTATTACCTACCCTCACTTATGACGAAAGAATACCATGGTTACATTTCAAGTCTTGGGAGATTACATATATAAAAGAAAACCATTCTCCCAAAACTAAAATATTACTCTAATTATACCATTACATGTACCCGCAAAAGAAAACTATGTAACTATTTACATTTTATCCAATCAAACTTCTTGAAATAGATGCGGATACTTCTGTTCTCCTCGGACTCCTAAGAAGCTTCTTCTATCGCATGATTCCTCCACAAAACTTTTACCTGAAGAATCTTCTTGTTACGTAACTCCTGCACTTTCCTATCCAGAATCTGTACTGGTACCAGGATACACCAGTGAATCACTAAGCTCCAATTCATCATAATTGATGACATGAGAAGGGTCTAGGACGTATTTCCTCAACATAACAACATGGAACACGTTGTGGATCCTGGATAACACAGGTGGTAAAGCTAGCCTGTAGGCTATTGGTCCCATTTTATCTAGAATCTCAAATGAACCGATAAACCTAGGACTAAGTTTACCCTTCTTCCCAAATCGCATAACCCCTTTCATCAGAGCTATCTTCAAGAACACATGATTACCTACATCAAATTTCAGATTCCTGCGGTGATTATCAGCATAACTTTTCTGTCAGCTCTGAGCTGCACTAATCCTGTCCCTGATAAACCGAACTTTATCACACGCTTGTTGCACAAGCTTTGGCCCCACTACTCGCCGCTCACCTACTTCATCCCAAAATAAAGGAGATCGACCTCTCCTTCCATATAAAGCCTCAAACGGTGTCACGCCAATAGTGGACTGGTAACTGTTATTATACGCAAACTCTACTAGTGGCATGAACTGAGTCCAACTACCTCCAAAATCTAATACACACGCTCGGAGCATATCCTCTAGTATTTGTATCGTCCTCTCAGTCTGCCCGTCTGACTAAGGATGGAATGCAGTACTAAATGATAACTGAGACCCTAGAGCCTCCTGCAAACTCCTCAAAAAATGTGATGTAAATCGCGGGTCTCAATCTGACACAATCGATACAGGCACCCCATGAGAATGAATTATCTCCTGAATGTAAATCTCCGCTAAACGGTTAAGGGAATAGCTGATCTTGATAGGTATAAAGTGGGCGGTCTTCGTCAAACGGTCAACAATTATCCAGATAGCATTCTGGCCATGTAATACCATCGGCAGTCCTGACACGAAGTCCATCGATATATGATCCCACTTCCATTCTGGGATAAATAACAGTTGCAACTGCCCTGCCGGCCTCTGGTGCTTAGTCTTTACCTGCTGGCACGTCAAACACTGGGCTACATACTCGGCAATCTCCCTCTTCATACCACTCCACCAGTACGACTCTCGCAGATCTCTGTACATCTTCGTACTACCGGGATGAACTGTATACAAAGATCTGTGAGCTTCCTCTAAAATAGTCTTCCTGATCTCAGTATCAGTAGGAATACATAATCTAGAATGGAACTGCAAAGCTCTGTCATCTACAATACTAAAATCCTCCCCCTGACCCATCTGTACTTTGTCTATCACCTCTACCAATTCCGGATCTTCCTTTTGAGTGAGTTTAATTCTTTCTTGTAGAGTAGGCTGTACTACTAGGCTGACAATACATACTGGAAGATCATTCTCTACCAACTCTATGCCTAGTCTCTCCAGATCCATCATGATCGAATGCTAGATCTCCATAACCGTCAACACTGGTTCCCTGGATTTCCTGCTCAACGCATCAGCTACCACGTTTGCTTTCCCTAGGTGATAACTGATGGTATAATCAAAATCCTTAATCAGCTCCAACCACCTTCTCTACCTTATATTCAGTTCCTTCTACATGAATAAATACTTTAAGCTCTTGTGGTCAGAGAAGATCTCACACTGCTTGCCGTACAGATAATGCCTCCAAATTTTCAACGCGTGTACCACTGCAGCTAATTCAAGATCATGGGTAGGGTAGTTCTTTTCACATTCTTTCAACTGCCGGGATGCATACGCAACTACCCTACCATGTTGCATTAATACACAGCCAAATCCCTTCAAGGACGCATCACTGTAGATGACATACCCCTCACCCCTAGACGGGATGATCAACACTGGCGCTGTGACTAACCTCTGCTTCAGTTCCTGAAAACTCTCCTCATAGCTATCGTCTCACTCAAATCTGACATTTTTCCTCGTCATTCGTGTCAAAGGTCCTGAGAATACTGAGAATCCCTCAACGAAATGACAGTAATAGCCTGCTAGGCCCAAGAAACTCCTAATCTCTTGGATATTTCTCGGTCTAACCCAATTCACCACCGCCTCAATCTTATTGGGATCTACAGAAATACTATCTCCAAATATAACATACCCCAAGAACACGACCTTCTCTAGCCAAAATTCACATTTACTGAACTTGGCGTATAACTTCTTTTCTCGAAGTGTCTGCAAAACCTGCCTCAAGTGCGTATCATGCTCCTCATAGCTCCTCAAATAGACTAGTACATCATCAATAAACACAACAACAAACTAGTCTAGGTACTGGTGAAAGACTCTGTTCATCAAGTCCATAAATATCGTAGGAGCATTCGTCAATCCGAATGGCATAACGAGAAACTCGTAATGCCCATACCAGGTCCTCAAGGCCGTCTTCTGCTTTCACCTTTACCTAATGGTAGCTAAATGTGAGGTCAATCTTCGAATACACCCGTGTACCCTAGAACTGGTCAAACAAATCATCGATACGGGGTAGAGGATACTTGTTCTTGATTGTCACTTTATTAATCTCCCTATAGTCTATACACATTCTCATGGTCCCGTCTTTCTTCTTTACAAACAAAACTGGAGCCCCCCACGGAGATACACTGGGTCGTATGAAGCCCTTATTAAGCAGATCTTGCAACTAATTTTTCAATTCCGCCAACTCTACTAGTGCCATTCGATAAGGTACTTTGGAAATAGGCGCTGTACCTGGAAGTAGATCTATAGGAAAATCTACCTCACGATCGGGTGGCAAGCCTAGTAACTCATATGGGAAAACATCTGTAAACTCCTTTACTATAGGCGTGCTAGCAAGTTTCGATTCATTTTCTGACATCTCTTTCATCACAGCCACAAACCCCTGACACCTACTCAGTAGTAGTCTCCTGGCCTAAATAGCTGAAACTAGCTGAGGCGAGGATTGCACTCGCGACCCTACAAACTTGAATTTTGCTTGCCCCAAGGATCTGAATATTACTTCCCGTGCTTGGCAATCAATGCTGGCAAAATTGGCCACTAGCCAATCCATGCGAAAAATAACATCAAACCCGTGCATGTTTAGCACTATCAGATTAGTAGACAAAGTCTCTCATTGAATATCAATTGGATAACCTCGGAGCACTCTACTACACCTCACTACTGACCTAGTCGGTGTAGATACTAATAGTTCAATATATAACGATTGTGTTTCAGCTTCACATAATTTAAGACACCCCGAAGACACAAACGAGTGTGTAGCTTCTGAATCAAATAATGCAATAACTTTTAAAAAAAACATAGTGACCATACCTGTCACCATGTCACCTGACGTCTTAGCCTCACTCGGCATTATAGTGAACACCTTAGCTGGAGACATATTCCTCTGCTGGCCCCTACGTGGCGCCTGATAACCTCCCCGATATGGTCTAGGAGCTGGAATTGCATCTGGTGGGGTAGGGCAGTCTCGTACCACGTGCCCCAATCTACCGCAGTGATAGCACATCGGAGCTGCATCTGGTGGGGTAGGACAATCTTGCACTATATGACTTGATCTACTGCAGCGATAGCACACTACACCACCAGCTCGACACTCTCCCCAGTGCCTCCTACCACAAGTCTAATAGACTGGAGAACCTTGCCCTGTCTGCACCTAACGTCCTCTCGTCTCCTGTCTTCATCCTCTGCCATGATTACCTCTTTCCTCCACTGGCCCGGTCTATGACCCTGCTGATAGCCGGTAGATGCAAATCTCTTTCTTTGTCCCTGCTCCTCTATATCAAGACACTCACCAATCTCTGCCAAAGCCGCCCTGTTGACTAATTTAGCAAAGTCTTGGATCTGCAGCACCACTACCTGTTTGAATATACTCCGCCTCAAGCCTCTCTTAAACTGCCTCGCCTTCTTCACTTCATTAGGAACAATGTATGGGGAAAAACGAGAGAGCTCGATGAAACGTGTTGCATACTGCTAGACTGATAGTTTTCTCTATTTCAAACTCAAGAACTCCTCTACCTTAGCCTCCCTGACAGTAGTTGGAAAATATCTATCGAAGAATAGCTCTTTAAACCGGTCCCATGTCATGGTTATCGGAGTCACCCTCTACTGCTCCAATAGTTTCATCGTAGTCCACCACCTCTCAGCCTCTCTTGTCAGTCTATAGGTGGCGAAGAGGACCTTCTGCTCCTCAGTACACTGCAGCACAGCTAAGATTTTCTCAGTCTCCTACATCCAGTTCTCGGCAGCTACAGGATCAACTCCACCTAAAAACGCTAGAGGATTCATCTTCGTAAACTTCTCTATAGTGCACCCATAACCTGCAGATGGACCACTCTGCTCCCTCGAGCTCCTAGCGATCTCAGCCATAACCTGCTGAGTCACGCTACGTAATACTGCATTAGAGTCAGTCCCAACTGCATCTGATGGTCCTGCTCCATCATTGCCACTTGCATGGGCACTATTTCCTTCTAGATCCATCCTAGAAACAACAATCACAACTTCGAAATCCTATCCTCATAATTTACCCACCTATCCTCACCACTTATGTCAACATTTCTAATTCATTCCAAATTCTTAATCCTACATTCTAGGAACACAACCTGACAATAGTTTACTATGATTTTCCTAAAATCGTCACCCCAGGAAAAACACAGAAACTACCATAGAGGTCCTGCCTCTAGACTATAGAACAAAACCTCAAATCATTTCCTAAACTTTGGTATTGTTTCTGCTGCATTCTAAAGTCTATAGAACCTAGCAACCTAGGCTCTGATACCAAGCTATCACAACCGGCTCATTTTCCACATTTTTTTTTTTTATAATAATATTAACGTCATACATTTCAGCTCAGCATGTCACCATCTACCTGGACCCGTGGGTACCAGGGATATAACAGCATATATAGTAGAAGCCTAGCAGCTAAAGACATACAATCTCATGCATCTCATCATTTCATATATCACAATACCAGAGATACTACATTCACTGTACTTCCATATATATACATCCCAAAAATGTAATCTAGGGAAAATCCCTCACAAAACCTAACTGTCCCTACCAAAAACTTACCATTCAAAAAGGGCAACAACTGCTCTAGATCAGCGGGACTTTTCCCGCTCTCTTATCAGGGGCTCTTGAAAAGTTAATAAGATTTAGGGGTGAGACACCTCTCATAAGAGAAATAAACTAATACCAGTATGTGGCAACATGAGTATTCTGCGTTCTACAAATACCATACATAACATATTCAATATTGTTTATCAAATCTGGAAAAACATACATATATCATCAAAACATGGCAGAACATACCACATTTTATATACATATCTCATCTCATACAATAATAATAACATAAAAACAATCTTGGTAGGTTAGCTGGCTGTTGTCATGTATTACCCCCACATGACTAGGTTGTGTGGCCCGAAAGCGGGACCTGATAATGGTTGGTCGACCATTGCCAAGTCAAACAGAAGTCTGTAAGTTTGATGGGTCTACCAGACCTTGTCCATACACCAGGGGCGATCAGCACAATTCTTATAAACCACATCGACCATCCAATCTCACACCACTCCGTACAGCAGTGTTAACACAAATATCATGATCACGAAGACCATGGACACATAGTAATGGTACCGTGCAAGTGCTAGCCTAGACCAAGTCAACCAAGTTCTGATATCATATAACATATACTAAAAATGTGATACATAAATATCTCATATAATTTATTTTCACATCAATCATATCATTTTGCATATATATATATATATATATATATATATATATATGTGTGTGTGTGTGTATCATGAAAATCATCTGCCCGTACGCCGGTATTACACATTTTATCATAACTCAACCCGTACGCCGACAAATCACATAGTACAACCCGTACGCTGGCAAGTCACATAGCTCAGCCCGTACGCTGGCAAATCACATAGCACAGCCCGTACGCTAGCAAATCACATAACTCGGCCCATACGCCGGCAAATCACATAGCATAGCCCGTACGCTGGCAAATTACATAGCACAACCCGTATGCGCAAATCTCATCCACATAGCACGGCCCGTACGCCATCAAATCATATATATATAAAAAAATATCTCAGCCCGTACGCTGGTTTTCCATTATAAAATCCGTATTATTCACATTCCCAGAAAACAGTATTTCCAACGTTTTATACTCATGCTACATTGAACATATTTTCCATGTATTCAAGATAACATTATTTAAACAGTATTTTTTTCCCAAATATAACTTTTATATATATATATATATATATAAACATATTTACTTTCTAGAAATCGAATAATATGTATATACACATACATTTTCTCAAAAAGAACTAGTTTAGTTTATTCCCTTACCTGATTCTTGAAAAGCCCCTAAGAATATCTTCCCCGCACCCGCAGGGTTCTCAACTCAACACCCTAAAAATGAAAACTCGCAGAATTAAAATTTAGTATTTTTACACGTATATCACTTTCTTCAACTGTCAATAATCCGAATATTGAGTATAACGTCTTACCTCAACTTGGGGATGATTTCCAACTTCGTTTCCCTAACGATCCGCTTCAGTAAACTTGTAGAGAGCTTCGCCAAGAGCGTCGTAGCCTCAAATCTTTGATCCGGTGACTGACAGAGCCAAAATCAAAGAGAGAGAGAGAGAGAGAGAGAGAGAGAGAGAGAGAGAATCGAAGAGGAGAGAGAGAGAGAGAGAGTGTTAGCTTCTTAGAGAAGCTTAAAAAATCCGGATTTCCCATATTTATAGAACAGGTTTCGTCGACGAGTCACGTCCTTCGTCGACGAATTCTCATTAATTTCGTCGACGAAATTCAGTCGGCTCAAACCCCCCCTCTCGGTAATTCTTCATCAACGAGGCCCCTGTATTCGTTGACAAATTTCCTTAAGTCTTCGTCGATGAATCCCCTGTATTTGTCGACGAAGCCCTGCTAATCCCCTTCTCTTAATCCTTCCAAATTTCAATGTCGTCGACTGCTTCCTTCTGTTTCTGGCTTCCATTTCCCTTTCTTTTATTATTTAAATACCATTTTATTTGAGTCATTACAGAACATGAAAGTATATTGGCAAAAGTTGTTTCGAGGGTTTGGGGTTTGGTATTTATAGGCAAAGACCCCTTTGTGACCGTTTGCCATGAAAAAACTATTATAACTTGAATTTTATGGCCATTTTTTTCGCTCAAAATGGATTTAACCTGAGAGTTCTGGTCAACTAACCCAAGGTCTAGTCGATCAACCCAAAGGCGATTTCCTTTTTCTCACGGTTTGGTCAACTGGACTTATGATCCAATCAACCGAATCTTCCTGGCATGAATGCCGGTTGACTAGGCTTATGATCCGATCAATTGAGCCTTTTACAAAAATGAGTTTTAGCCTTATTTTGAACTTTTCAAACCTTTTGTATGAGTTTAACTTTTTAAGTAAAATATTTTCAATGAAAAGTTTAAGTTCATAGGGCCAGTCTATGGTTGTTATTGAGCTTCTCATCAAATCAAGTAAGACATGCATATACAATATGTGCAATTTAATTTAAATACATTACAACTGAAACAATATATGTCTTCACTCTTTGCTCTTCAAATTGCCATGTAATAAGCTGTGTGACGTGAACTTTAAGAGCCTCATGACATTTATATTGCAATGACCATTTGTGCATTCTGAAACATAAATTTGTTCATACACTAAATGCACAAATGAGATACATATGATTTGTCATTATCAAAACGGGATAGGACTCAAAAAGTTAACAATCTCTCACTTTTTGATGATAACAAATACAATAGAAAAATAAGGTTAGCTTGAAAAGGTTCCCCCTTATAATTTGCATAATTTTAAAATAGACAGTGTAATTCAAGCATATCTATAAAAAAAAAAAAGACAATGAAATATTTCAAGTTGAGAAATTTTGAATTTCAACTCAATATGCATTTAGGTTTGACAATATTGCTAAGACACTTGTGCCATTTAAAATTCAAGAAGCAGGGAGTATTAAAAATGAATTTTGCAATTATTTTGCTCAGATATTTCTCCTCCTTTTGTCATCAACAAAAGAACTAAGCTAAACACAATATCATTTAAGCATTAAAATAATCCCTTAGCTTGAGAAGAGAAGAAACTCCCCCTTTTTGACACAAAAATGGGTTAAGATAGCAGTCTTATAGCTGTTCGAAAAAAAAAATTGGCAATTGTGTACACAATAGCAGTATAAGTGGCCATTTAAGATAAAAAATGATGAACATGGTCACTACTTTGATACTACATAGGGCCTGGTAAACATATTTAAAGTTCAAAAAATTAGTCATCATGTATGTTTGTATATGATCATTGAATCAATCATGCAATACCCTAGTCAACTATCATCATGCAATCACAAAGTCTGCATCAGCCATACAGATGACGTTTAATTCAATCAACATGCAATTATAAGGTTTGCATCAGCCATACAGATGATATTCAAATCAAATAGCATGTAAGCACACATTCTACATCAACCATGCAGATGGTATTAATCAATTTAGTATAACAAATAACAGTTCATGATACCAGATATTTACCATCCATCACATAAATGTGAACATTAAGCAAGTTATAGATAGTAGGATGCAGTGTTGTTCTCATAAAAATAAGTTTATCACAAGTTCTAAAATGTTTAAGAGACAAAAATATTGAGTTTTCCGCTCTCCCTCACTATAGTAGCTTAATCATCACTACATCATATTCTCCCTCAGAAGAACCTGCCTTACTATCACTCATATATTTTTAGGCAACTTTCCTAGTGTGCAATAATCCTAATTCATGTCTAATTTGGATAAATCTATCCTCTTGAAGTGGTTTGGTGAAAATATCGGCCCATTGTTCATCAGTGCACACAAATTCAAATGTCACGTCCCCCTTTTACACATGAATTTCAATGTGCTTGGTTCGTGAGTGTGAGATGGGGTTCTTAGGTATGTTTATTGCACTAGTGTTATCACACTTGATTGGTACAGTATCATAGTGTAATTTGTAGTCCATAAGTTATTATTTCATATAAAGCGTTTGAGCACAACAATTTCTAGCAACTATATACTCAGCCTCGGCTGTGGATAGTGCAACTGAATTCTGTTTCTTGGAAAACCAAGAAACTAGAGATTTTCCTAAGAAATGACACGTACCACTGGTGCTCTTTCAATAAACTTTGCTACTGACAAAGTCAACATTAGAATAACTAACAATCTTAAATGAGGTATACTTAGGGTACCATAAGCCTAAGTCAATGGTTCCAATAAGGTATCTAAGTATCATCTTAACTGCTAGTAGGTATGACTCTTTTGGTGCAATTTGGAATCTAGCACACATACATGCACTAAACATGATGCCCGAACTACTAGCAGTTAGGTATAGCAAACTACCAATCATACTTTGGTAGAGTTTAACATCTACCGGTATACCTTGCTTATCTTTATCTAATTTAGTGAAAGTGCTTATAGGCGTTCCTAAGATTTTACCTTCTTCCATATTAAATTTCTTGAGCTAGTCTCTTACATATTTTGATTGGCTGACAAATGTTCCATGTTTAGCTTGTTTTATCTGAAGTCCTAAAAAGAATGTGAGTTCTCCCATCATGCTCATCTCAAATTCATCTTGCATACATTTAGCAAACTTATTACACATCTCTTCATTAGTTGCTCCAAAGATGATAGCATCTACTTATATTTGAACTAGGAGCATGTTTTCATTTTCAGATTTTATGAAGAGGGTTGTGTCAATTTTACCTCTAGTGAACCCCTAATCAAGGAGAAAACCACTTAGTCTTTCATACCAAACTCTAGGAGCTTGCTTTAGACCATATAAGGCTTTTGACAGTTTAAACACATGGTTTGGACATTTGTGGTTTTCAAAACCTGGAGGTTGCTCAACATACGCTTCCTCATTTATATAGCCATTCAAGAATGCACTTTTAACGTCCATTTGATATAATTTAAAGTCCTTAAAAGATGCATAAGCTAATAACATGCGAATGACTTCCATTCTAGCCACAAGAGCATATGTTTCCTCAAAGTTTATTCCTTCTTCTTGGTTGTAACCTTGAGGACTAATCTGGTTTTATTTTTTATTATAACCTCATTTTCATCCTTTTTGTTTCTATAGACCCATTTGGTTCAAATGATAGTATAATCATCTGGTTTGAGAACCAGGGTCCAGACTTTGTTTCTTTCAAACTAATTTAACTCTTTTTGAATGGACATCACCCAAGATTCATCCTCAATTGCCTCATGCACATTCTTAGGATCTTCCTAAGATAAGAATGCCATGTGACTACACATATTTCTTAGTGATGAATGGGTGGCTACTCCACATGAAGGTTCACCTATGATTTGGTCCTTAGGATGATTTTTCACAAATTTTCCTTAGGTAATTCTTGAACCTCACTTTCTATCTGATTATCTTCAATAAATGTTTCTTTAATTTCAGTGCTCTTTTCAGAATTATTTTCAATGGTCAAGTTTTCTAACCCCTTTATATCTCTAGGTCATTTTCATCAGTCTTTTTAGAAAAGAGATTGGACTCATCAAATACTACATGGATAGATTCTACAACAATTAAAGTTCTTTTGTTAAACACTCTGTAGGCTTTACTATCTAAAGCATATCCTAGGAATATTCCTTCCTTAGATTTTGCATCAAATTTTTCTAGGTTATCTTTATCTCTTAGAACAAAACACTTACATCCAAAGACATGAAAGTAGGAAATATTTGACCTATGACCATTCCAAAATTCATATGGGGTTTTGTTGAGAGTGGGCCTAATTAATACTCTATTCATGACATAGCAAGTGGTACTTAACGCTTCGGCCCAAAAGTATTTGGGAAGGTTGAGTTCATTTAACATTGTCCTACCCATTTCCTGTAGGGATCTATTCTTTCTCTCAACTACTCCATTTTGTTGAGGAGTCTTAGGTGCTGAAAAGTTATGAGATATACCATGCAAATCACAAAAGTTTTCCATATACTTGTTTTTAAACTCTCTTCCTCTATCACTACGGATATGTGTGATGGTATAGCCATTTTCATTTTGGATTTTCCTACACAATTTGGCAAGTCTTTCACATGCTTCATCCTTAGATGCTAGAAATATAACCCATGTGAACCTAAAGTAATTGTCAACAATAACAAATGCATAGGATTTACCTCATAGATTCTGGACTTGATTTTGAATGAATAAATTTAAGTGAAACATTTGCAGTGGCCTACTTGTAGAGATAAATTTCTTCTTTTTAAAACTAGACTTTGTTTGTTAACCAAGTTGACAAACATCACAAATTTTATCTTTTACAAATCCTATCTTAGGTAAGCCTTTAACCAACTCTCCTTTTACTAGTTTTGAAAGCAAGTTCATGCTAGCATGTCCTAATCTCCTATACCAAAGTCAACTAACCTCATTAATTGCAGAAAAGTATTTTACATCTTGTGAGGCTAATTTGTCGAAGCTAATAGTATAAACATTATAACGACAATCAGCAGTAAAAAGTATTTTATGCTTAGATGAATTTTCAATAATGCATTTATCATGTTCAAAAGAAACTCTATACCATTTATCACATAACTGATTGATACTTAACATATTATGCTTCAAACCTTCTACTAACAGAACATTATCTATAATGAGAGAAGGTTCCTTACCGACCTTCCTGACTCCTATGATTTTTCATTTGGTATTATCTCCAAAGGTGACGAATCCTCCATCTTCCGGCGTAATGGATGAGAACTTTGCTTTATCACCTGTCATATGCCTCGAGCATTCACTGTCCAAGTACCATTTATCTCTAGAAGAGGACGTCCCGAAGCATACCTGTAAGAGAAACTTAGGTAACTACTTTTGGTACCCAAATTTTCTTGAGTCCATTAGGGTTAGTACCTGAATCTTCTTTAACTTTACAGACCATCTTAGAGTTAGTGTCTTTATTTTTGAAAGGACAGTCAAATTTAATTTGGCCTTTCTTCTTAAACATAAAACATGTGGTCTGCAAATATGATACTTTTGAGGGAGTCTAAGATTTTGATTCCCTCACAAAATAGTCCATGTAAAGATTTTTCTATTTCCTATTTTCTTTTCAATTAAAACCAAGTCTTTCCTTGTCTAAGGATTTTCTTTGAGCAGGATTTTTTTCAAAATTGTTTTGGTCTTCTGTAAATTTGTAAACAATTTTGGAGTCATCTTCCATTTTTCTTTCTAAATTAGCAATTTTCAACTCCTTCTCTTTTATAAAAGTAAAATGAGACTCTTTTAGATTTTCTAAAAATTTTGATAATTCTTTTTATTTATTTTTCAAATCAGTGTTCTTTTTAGTTATTTTCTCAAGCAATTTATAAACACTAAGATACTCCTACTGCAATTCTTCATATGTAGGCATGCTATTATCATAGGAATCATCACTAGAATAATATGATGAAAAAGAACAAGCTGATTCTATCTTATGATTGCTGTGTGCCATTAGACACAAGTTAGCAACTTCATTGTCACTAGAGTCGCTGTCAGAACTGCTAAAAGTCTGTTTGTACCAAGAGATAGCTTTCATTGTCTTCTTTTTCTTTTTGGATTCCTTGAGTAATGGGCACTCCGACTTGATGTGGCCAACTTTCTTGTAGTTGTAGCACGTCAAAGGAACTCCCTTTTGTTCTTTCCTGCTTGACTCTCCTCTTTCTGTTCATGAGCCCCAATATTTTCTGTCAGATCTTCTGTTCTTTTTAAAGAACTTGCTGAACTTTTTGGTCAGTAAGGCCATGTCCTCGTCGGAGTCCTGATCACTTTCCTCACTAAAGCTACTTGCTGAAGCTTTGAGAGTTGTAACTTTCTTTATTTTGCTCTGCTTATTTAACCTCTCATTGATTGCCATTTCATAAGTGATGAGAGATCCAATGAGGTCGTCCAACGTCATTGCTTTCAAATCTTTTCTTTTAGCTATAGTTGTTGCATTTGGCTCCCAGATTAGGGGTAATCCTCGAAGTACCTTCCTAATCATTTCATAAGTAGGATATGTTTTGCCAAAAGCATTTAAAGAGTTAGTAATGTGTGTGAATCTAGTGTACATGGAATGTATAGATTCATTGGAAGTCATTTTAAAGGCTTCATATTCACTAGTAAGCATATCTATACGACTATCCTTCACATCCTTAGTTCCCTCATATGTTACTTCTAATTTATCTCAAATTTCCTTAGCAGTTTTATATGTCATGGTTATATTAAATTCATTTGCATCTAATGCACAATATAAGGCATTCATAGTACTAGCATTTACTTGTACTAATTTCATGTCATCTTTAGTAAAATCATCTTTAGCTTTAGGAACACTTTTTCCTTCAATAGTTGTCACAGTTATATAATCTCCCTTGGCAACAACCCTCCACACTCTCAAATCTATGTTTTGAAGAAAAATTCTCATTCTTTATTTCCAAAAACTGTAGTTAACACCAAATAAAAGTAGAGGGCATGAAGACGATTTTCCCTCACCAAAAGGGGATACACTAAGATGAGCAATGTGATCTTTAATGAAAATGTATAAACTTTTTGCAACAAGGCTTTGATACCAATTGTGAGGATTGGTGTAATCCCAAAAAGGGGGGGGGGGGGGGGCGAATTGGAATTTAAAAAATCTAGGTCACTTTTTGCCCTATTTTTAAAACACACAATGTTTCAATCTTAGGGTTTTTCAAACTATCACAAGACAATATTTAAAACATATACAATAATCATAATAAAATAAATATAAACATACATGTGCGGAAATTTAAAGAGTGCACGGAAAGAGAAAGCAAACACGGTGATTTTTACGAGGTTCGACTATCCTCGCCTACGTCCTCACCTTAGGACAACCGCTTGAGGATTTCACTATCCACTCCTTCAAACAAGACAGAGTCAACTTAAACACACACCTTCAATTAAGCAAAGCCACTTGTTATACCACTCCTTATAGGCGGAGCCATCTCTCCAAACGATATCCCCCCGTTTGGAACGATTCAAATCCGAACAGCAAATACAAATGGAAATAAGAGTTTTTGTGTACAAAGAAATGCTTATTTAAAAGCTAATTTGTACAATAAAAAACTTGATGTACTCTCACAAGATATGATTTGAGCTCAATAGAGTTAGGGTTTTTCTCTCAAAATATTTTTGAAATAAATGAGAGTAGATAAGAGTAAATGATCTTTGAGTGAGTAAATTATGTATAATAATATATGCTCAAAGATTTAAGTGTAATAAATGATTTTTCCAACAAAGATTTTTGCAATATATGATATTTGGAGAAACTAGGGTTTTGCTCTCAAAAAGGGGTTTTCAAATGAATGAGTATATGAGAGTAAAATGCCTTTTGATTTTGAGAAGATGAGTATAAGAAATGCCCAAATATGTAAGAATATGAAAGTATATTGGCAAAAGTTGTTTTAAGGGTTTTGGGCTTGGTATTTATAGGCAGAGACCCTTTTTGTGACCGTTTTATGACTGTTTGCCATAAAATAATATTGTAATTTGAATTTTATGATTGTTTTTCAGCTCAAAATGACTTTGACCCGAGAGTTCTGATCGACTGACCCGAGGTCCGGTTAATCGGCCTAGAGGCAATTTCCTTTTTCGTGTGGTTCGGTTGGTTATGCTTATGATCCAGTCGGCCGGATCTTCCTAGCACGAATGCTGGTTGACCGAGCTTATGATCCGGTCAACTGAGGCCTTTACAAAAATGAGTTTTAGCCTTATTTTGAACTTCAAAAGCATTTCAAACCTTTTGTATGAGTTTAACTTTTAAGTAAAAGGTTTTCTATGAAAAGTTTGAGTTCCTAGGGTCAGTTTATAATCATTATTGAACTTCTCATCAGATCAAGTAAAACATGCACATACAATTTAATTTAAATGCATTACAATTGAAACAATATATGTCTTCGCTCTTTACTCTTCAAATTGCCATGTAATAAGCTGTGTGATGTGAACTTTAAGAGCTTCATGACTTCCATATTGCAATGACCATTTGTGCCTTATGAAATATAAATATGTTTGTACACTAAATGCACAAATGAAATACATATGATTTGTCATTATTAAAACGAGATATGACTCAAAAAGTTAACATGTGGTTTATGTATTAAGTTTTTAAAAATTCATAAAAATCTAAATTCAAATTCAAAAATTCATGATTTCACTTGTAGTCTTATTTAATTTTTTTAAATTGAAAAATAGGTTATTTTTTTTATAATTATTTTGAAGCCTAAGAAATAAAAAATTGCTTTGCATAACCAAACTCTTTCTTTGTTTTGTATTTTTAAATAAAAATATATTCTTCAAATACTAAAAATTAACTTGAAATTTTTATAATTCTTCATATAACTAAAAAATAAAAATAAAAAAAATTTTTTTAACAACTAAACGAACCCTAAAATTTCTAGGAGATACGTATAATTTTGAAATCTTCCAAACCTTGAGAAGGTTTTTAAAATTTTTATATCTCAAAAGATGTGCACAATTTTTTTTTTTTATATATTAAATTTCAAGAAAGATAGTGTCCTTCACACTACTGATTTCCTTTTAATCTTGATAAAATAGTGTCCTTCACACTACTGATTTCCTTTTAAACTTGATAAAATGACATAACACTCTTATGAGGTTTAAAAATCTTATAGATATCTCTTGAAACTTAATTTTTACCCTTATACGTCGTTCATAATTTTATTGTCAAATAGTTAACTAAAGGTCTGTTTGGTATCGTTATTGTTTTCTATATTCTGTTTCTATTTTTCCACTCTAAAAAAACAGGTTATAAAAACACGTTTGTTTTGGCTGTTAATTTTTATTTCTATTGTCAGTTTTCAACTGTTTGCCAAAAAAGATGAAAATCAAATTTTATAGTTTTCAGTTGTCTTTGCAACCTATTGTTATAAATTTTAATATCCAAAAATAGTTTTATAAGATTAAATTATTATTTTATATACTTTTAAATTAAAATCAAAATTAAATGATCATATGAAATTAAATATAATTAAAAATTTTTTTAAAGATAATAATAAAGCTAATTACAAAGTAATTTTACTATTTTTTAATTATCATGTCCAATAAAATTTTTATTATAAAGTAAATTTTGAAAGTAGAACAATTAAGTAAAATAATTATAATAAAACTTATTTTTATTATTATGATCTTTAATGTGTATTATTCGTAATTTTTATTATTTTAATCATATTTTTATAATATTTTGATTTAAATATGAACATGAATATTTTTTTAATTAAAATTTTAATTTGTATTAGTTTTATAAATGTTTACCAAACAAGTAGCTGGTTTCTAGCTTTTGTTTATATTTCTCGTCTGTGATTTTCGTTTCTCTAATTTTTGATAGTGAAACCAAACAACCCCTAAAATTTGAAAAAAAATTAACTATTTTTCCTAGACATACATGAAATAACATAAATATTATTTTTAAAGATAAAAAATGTAACGCCAAAAATGGGCAAACTTAGTAGGTGGAAAGAAGTCCTAGATATTGTTGTTGCATTTCACCCATTAAGGGCAGAAAGGGATGAAAATCAAATTTTGAAAATTTGTTAACGTTTCATTTGGGAATATGAAGTTTTGATCTTCGATTTGGATTTGAGCGAATTCAAATAAAATTTAATATTATTTCTTAAAAATTCACATAAATTTAAATCTAAAATTTCTCTAATATATAAGATTAAGTTATTTAATGATAAACTAAAAAATAAGACACAAATATTCCAAAAATTAAAAACTTAAAGGAGGTCGTGAACTTTCTAAACCTTAGAAATTTTGGTATGAATTCTGAATTATCTCATCTCTGATCCATTTCTCAATGGAAAGCAATAAATTATTCTCAATTTTGAAAGAATTTAAATACCTTCATTATCAAAAATCTATGACTCATACGTTTACTATAATTCATTTACTTTATTTATATTAAAATTTTGTTTCAAAAAAGAATAATAAAAGGAAAAAAGAAGTAAATTAGAATAATGCTCTTTTATACAGTTGCATGATCGTTACAAGTTCACATGACAACAAGTGAATGGGTGTCGTAAGTAAGCAGATTCCGTTTCTATCTCAACCTCTCTCTTTTATCACATATGCTCATAACGAGTGGGCCCCATGACACCAACCTTTCTTATATATTAAAATAAACAAAATTTGTTCAAATATGAGTATTTTTTTAGTAAAAAATCAAAGATTGTTAATGTTAAATTTGTTGTTTATTAAGTATAGACATATATATATATATATATATATAATTTTTTCTACTTTTCTTGTTAATTAAATATAAAAAATTAATTTTTTATAAATATTTTTCGGTCTCTTAATGTTTTTTAAACTAGCCAAAAATTGTGTTTTGCTCCACCTATAATATTTGCCTTTGAAAGGTAAAATTGTGAAACTCACAAATTAGAATGTACAATGCACATTGCTTGAACTTTCAACATCTACAAATATCATATTATTATTATTATTATTATTATTATTATTATTATTATTATTATTATTACATAGGAATTTTAGCCACCAACAAGCCCTTCGGACCCCCTAATGCGATACCAAACCTACGAATTAGCGTCCTCTGACCTCAGGTCATGTTGATAAGGGTAAATTTTAGAATGCGAACACAGCTTCTGTACATCAGTTGAACGTTCGGCCAACCCGACTTTCGGGATATATCTCCATTACCATCCATGGTCCCGGCTGGCTCACAGAGAACTCTCACTATCCACGGTCTCCGCTGACTCACAGAGTGAATTCTCACCATCCATGGTCCCCGCTGACTTATAGAGTAAACTCTCACCATCTACAGGTACTGCGGGTTTCGTGAGTGTATCTACTTGAAATTAAACCCCCGATGCTCTAATATTATTTGTAACATAAAGTAACGGTAAAAATATACTAATTATAGCATAAAAATAGATATTTAATAAAATTAGTATCATTTTAAGCAAATAACTATGCAAAAATTAGTTTATAACAATGACATGAATTTAATTATTTAAATGTACCTCATTTTAAAAATAAAATATGATATTTTTATACAATAATTATTTCAAAATTTAATCATGTTTAATTTTATAAAACAAAACATGGTGTAAGAGGAGGGTGGTGCATTAATTTTAAAGAAGTTAATATGGAGTAGCTAAAAAGCAAGAAGTGGGGGAGAGTTTTCTGTGGATATATATATAATATTTTTATATTTTTAAAGCTAAAATAAAATTTCAAATAAAAAAATAAAAAAATAAAAAGGATGCTGGTGGTCAAGAGTCCACTCCCCTGTCCCCCTCAACATGTCAACATGATGAGGATATCATAACTCTTATCTCTATGACCACAACAAAAGAGATTGGCTCTTTTTCTTCTTCGTCTTCTTGTGGAAATGTTTGAATCAATTTTTTTTTTTTAACTTCCATCCGTATTTTTAGAAATAAATTAATTTAAGTTAATTACAATTAATTATATAAATTTATATTATTATTATTATAAAATAAATAATAATATAAAATATTTTATGAGTACATGATAAAGAATAGGTAAAAAATAAATATTTTTTGAATTTTATCATGAGAATGTTTATTCTTCTTTTTATTACATATTGAATGAAATATATAAGAAATAACTATTCCCTTAATTCCTAATTACCATCAAATTATTGTGTAAATGATTGTTGGGGTAATTGGAGTTGGCTTGTGTAAAGCAATATTTGCGATCCTAATTTTTCTCTCTCTTAAATTTACTTATATATAAAATGTTTATTATGTCACAATAGAGTTGCAAATGAATCAAGTTGCTAGCGGATGCTAATTCAAGAGTATGCCAAAACTGCCCTCACAGGCATGGCGCGATAGAAAGACATCAGCACGTAAGAAGGAGTATTGGGGGTTTAATTTCAGGTAGATATACTTACGGAACCAGCGGTACCTGTGGATGGAGAGAATTTACTCTGTGAGCTAACGAGGACCATGGATGGTGAGAGTTCGCTCTGTGAGCCAGCGGGGACCGTAAATGGTAATGGAGATGTGTCATGAGAGTCGGGTTGACCGGACATCCAACTAATGCACGGAAGCCGTATCTGCATTCTGGACTTTACTTGATCGGTGAGACCTAGGGGAAGGACGCTGATCCGTACGTTTGGTGCCGCACTAAGGGATCCGAAGAGCTTGTTGGTGGCTGGAGTTCCTATGTAATAAAAAAAAAAAAAAGAGTATGCGAAAACTATCCCTCAATTAATTTTATTTCTTTATTCCCCCCACTTTTCCTTTCCTCTTGCCTAGTCAAAACCTTTGGCATAAGGTAGCTAATTGGTTCTTTGAGACCAATCCTCACCACTCTTCATCACCCCTCGTCCTTGTGTTTTTATTTTTTTAATTGTTCAAAATTTTTTTAGCTACATGTTGGTTGCTTATCTAATAAAGATTAGAAAATATGTATGAAATAGCAGCAAAAAAAAAAAGGGAATTTTCAAAACAAGTTCTCATTCCAAGACTTGAGTTGGACCACAAAAAGTGAAAGCTCCACTTGATAGATTCCAATAAAAGTAGTGGTTCACCTTTGGGGAATTCCTTTTCTTTATTCTTCCAAATAAATCATAATAGCATGTAACATTTATAACATTAAAATTTAAATTTATAATATTTGTCTTTATTTAACACCATCCAATAAAGTTCTAGAATATATATGAAAATTTTCAAAATAAGGTTTTAACCTTCCTTTTGTTTTGTTTTGTTATGTTTTATATTTGTGATTTGATATTGTTAAGTCGTGACTCATATTCAGAAAGTATACACTTGAAGGTTATTATAAATTGCACGAGACCACCTTGTGTGCTTAAACTAATTAAGTGGGGGTGCGTTGGGGGTGTCAGGGGAACGGGGCGAAGCTCCTTGCAGTACAGTATAATATGTTTAAGTTAAGGTGCAATATAATTATATATCATATGAGAGTATTTGAGAGTTTTCGTATGGGGCTATATACACTCTTTGTAACTGAGGAGTGAAACCCTAATTAAGGTAGTTTTTCATTTGATAGTGAAAATTGTGCAGAGACTTCATGGACGTGGGCACATTGCAGAACAATATAAATTAATGTTCTTCTTTTTCCCTTTGATATTCTCTAATTTTCATATTTGCCGTGTGTGTGTGTGCATAATCTTAGGACGTAATTTCACAACAAGTGGTAGCAGAGCACCAAGTTTGTGCTTGTTTTTTCTAGGATTTACGTTTGGATTGCAGCAAGAATGAGCAAGGTGAAGACTAGATTTGAAAAGTTCAAAGGTAAAAGGGAACTTCAACCTATGGTAGATGCGGGTAATCGATTTGTTGGTTCAATAAAAGGTTTACAAGGCTTATGACAGGAGAGAAACTGAAGAAGATGGATGAAAATTATTAGATGAAACTAGAACAGATCGCCTTTAGTACTATTTGATCTTGTTTGGCTGACTTTGCATTATACGATCTGATGGAGGAGAAAACTGCCAAGGGTTTGTAGACAAAACTGGAAAGTCTATATATGTTGAAGAGCAATACTAATAAATTGTTCTTAAAGAAGTCATTGTTGTTCCTTCGTATCCCAAGGGAGGAGATTTGAATCAGCATATGAATCAATTTAATCAAAATCTCAACGATTTTCTCAAAGTAGATGTGAGGATTGAAGATGAAGATAAAACGCTAATATTGTTGTCTTTGCTTCCTTCTTCATTTGAATAATTGATTACGACACTACTCTATGAATTTTCCACTCTAATTTATGAAGAGGTTTCTTAGGTTCTCAGGTTAAACAAGGCTAGAAGAAGACTTAACAAAAAAGACTATGAACTAAAGGGCTTGGTTGCTAAGGCTGAGTATAGAAGAGGGAAATCCAAGGAAAAGTATAAGCAAAGGGGCAGATCAAAGTCTAGGTCAAAGCGCCAAGAACATTGAATGCTTCAAGTGCAAATAGAAGGGGCACTATAAGTAGGATTGTCCTTTTTGGAAGAAAGAAAAAGACAAGAAAGACCGACCTTCAAACTCTGCAAGTGTTGTGATAGATAACTTAGATGATGAAGAGCTATTTTTGGTTTCTTTAGGTAACAATTATTTTCAAGATACTTAGACTATGAATTTTGGTTTCTTCCTTCATTATTGTCCATGTAGGGAGTGGTTTGATACCTACGAAAATGTGATGGTGGGTTGATAGTCCTTGGGGATTATCATTCTTATCTTGTAATTGAAGTTAATATTATGAATGTAAGTGTTGAGAATTTCACTTGTGAGTTTGTCTCATATTGAAAAAAATAAAGTGAAAGATGAATGCTCATATACATGTTTGGGTCCATGATCTAATGAGCTTAAGCTTTTGGTTCAGGTTGATGCTCGCCATTTATATCAAGTCCACCCATAGACTCCTCTGGTCCTAACAAGTGGTATCAAAGCTTACAGTTCATAACTCCGAGTGAGTGACATTATAAAGTCAAGATGTAAAGCTAATTCTCCTAACATATTAACAGTTGGAAGACCAAGTGTGTAACCAAGGCCAATAAGGATCATCTAAGCTTGTAAGATAGATTTGAATATGGACAAGATGTAGTATTGGTTAAGAGGCAAGAGGAATGTAATATAAGAAAGTTAAGATGCTGGGGTAAGGGCCACTTGAGCAATTGTTAATGAATTAAACTTGCTCTCACAAGGGAGACAATTTTTCCTTAAAAGGGAGAGATTGAATCAGACATACTGAATGATCAAGAATGTTTCCGTTTTAGGGGGAGTGGTTGGAACTCACAAGTGAGGGGGAGATAGTTGAGAATTTCACCTATGAGTTTGTCTCACATTGAAAAAATATTGTGGAAGATGGGCTTATATCCTAGGATCCAATAGAATTAAACTTTTGGATCAAATTAATGCTCACCATGTGTATCAAGTCCATCCATGGACTTCTCTGATGCTAACAATTAGGATGTTTGATGGCATTATTAGAACATTACAAAATATTAGACATGTTCTAGAATTGAAAAAGAACATGCTTTCTCTAAGTTACTCAGAAAAGGCTCTGTATGGGCTTTGAGTAACTCCTAGAAGTGGAATTCTAAATGTTTCTAAAGGGTTTTATGGCTGTTATAAAGGGTAAACAAGTTAATACCAATCTATATCGGCTAATAGGCAATACAATTGTGGGTAATGCAACAATCGCTTCATTGGATACCGACACATTTGTAAGTTTTGGTATATATGCCTAGGACATATAAGTGAGCAGGGTATGATGGAACTCCATAAGTTAAAATTGCTAAAAGAGTTGAAGGAGTGCAGAGTCATTTTTTCAGGTATTGTGTTTTGGGTAAATAGTGCAGAGAAAATTCAAGCTATCTTTCCAAAAAAGCAAAGGTATTTTGGATTATATTCACAGTGATATTTAAGGGCCTACAAGGTACTAGTTAGGAATAGAGCTTAGTATTGTTAGCTTCATTGATGATTAATATAGGAAGCTTCGAGTTTATTTCATGAAAGAAACATCATAGGTATTCTTCAAATTCAAGTAGTGGAAGGCAGAGGTTGAGAAACAAACGAGAAAATCAGTGAAGTGTTTCAAGTCATATAATAGGTTGGAGTACAAGTTTGATGAGTTTTTGAACTTTTGCAGGTTTGAGGGATTTGTCAGGCTTTTTGTAGTTCGTCAAACTTTGTCCAAGAATTTTTAGGCAGATGCAATTAATTGGATCATAAAGTAGCCAAGAAAGTTTGCATAGGTCAAGACGTTGACTACTATACATTGAGGATCTTTGGTTATCCAGCATATGCTCACATTAGGGGTGGAAAAACGGGTCAAAACCTGACGAGTAACTCGTGACCCACCTAATTAAATTGGGTTTGGATTTAATATAAGATGACCTGTTTATAAATGGGTCAACCCGAACCCAACCCGTTTAATAAAGGGGTTGGGCGGGTTTGGGTCATGTACCCGCCGTCGAGTGACCTGTTTATATATAGATAATATAATTTAATATAATATAAATATAATATAACCTAAGTTACCTAACCTACGACCATTTCCATTCTATTCAGCATTCACATATTGCAGATCGCAGTTTTGCAGTTCCACCAATTTGCAATCTTCTTCTTTGCTGATCGCCGTTCCACCAATTTGCTTTTTATCTTTAGTTACGACGATTAGGGTTATCTTCAATGACAACAAGCTAGGGTTTTTTTTTTTGCCTTCAGGACTTTCACATTTGGCCATTTCCAATCAGAAACCCTAATCCCTCCTGGCCTCCTTATTCCCCGAATACCCATTTTCCCGTTCCCCCAAACCTCAGGCAAACAACCCAAACGACTCCAAACCCTTACATTATTTGCCAATCGTCGTGACACTGTTTGACTGTTCCAAAGAATCCAATTATTGGTGTAAGGTGCAGTGTGCCCTAAAGATAAAGACCAATCCATGATTCTGATTTCGTGTTTCTTGAAGGCAAAGATGAAGACGATGACTCCAAAGTGTGATCGGCCTCTCGAGTCTTGGCCGAAGTGCGATCGGCCTCTCAGCAAAGTGTGATCACCCTGAATCCATGATTCTCTCTTGACTCTTAGTCTCCTAAGGAGGCAAAGGTGTGAAGGAGTGTTTTTTATTTTATTTTATTTATGTCATTTTATATGAGTTGTTTAATTTTTTTAAATAAATAAATTATTTTTTAAATGGGTTACCCATTTATGAGTCGTGTATTAAACAGGTGTGTTTAGGCTTATAAATTAGTTGCCCAATAATAAACAAGTTAACTCGAACTCGAACTTGTTTAACCCCTACCCATTTATGACCCGCCCAAACCCGGTCCGTTAACCCGTTTTGCCACCCCTAGCTCACATTCTTAGTAAGCTTCGATCTAAACTAGACCCTAAATTCAAGATGTGCATTTTCATTGACTATGTAAAGGGGGTTAAAAGGTTCAAGTTGTGGGATCGAGAGGATAAGAAGGTATTTACAAGCAGAGATGTAATGTTCAATGAGGCATCAATGTTGAGATGCAAAGAAAATGGACAAGGCAGTAAAGTTGACAAGAAGGATCCAGAGATGTAGGTGGAGCTTGGTAAACTTCAAGACTAACAATCAAAGGTGTCCTCAGTTGAATAGCATGATCAGCGACAATCAGATGACCACAATGTCGAACGTATTACTCGTGCATTGCAAAGATATGGTTTCGAGGTTATGGTCTCCTTGCTTTAGTTAGTGATAGTGGAGATCCATATTCTTTTCAAGATACAATTTTTGGTCTAGAGAGATAGGTTTATGGAAGTTATGATGGAAGAGGTGGAGTCTTT
The DNA here is from genome assembly GCF_029873635.1 of Malania oleifera. Lineage (NCBI taxonomy): Eukaryota > Viridiplantae > Streptophyta > Magnoliopsida > Santalales > Ximeniaceae > Malania > Malania oleifera. The sequence goes on from NC_080417.1 coordinate 12,837,201, forward strand.
GCATAATAATTAGACTTGGGAGTTAGCGGTACTTCCTAGGGAAGGAAAGCAATGGAATGCAAATAGGTGTTTGGGAAGAAAGATGATATTTCAAAAAGAGATGGTAAACAATTCAAGACCATACTTGTGGCAAAAGAGTACTCTTAAAGGGAAGGGATAGACTATGATAATATAATTTCTCCTATTGTTCATGTAGTGACCCAGAGAATTTATAATATTTAAATAATAAAAGGAAGGGAGAAAAGGAAATTAAAAAGGGGCATTTGCGTTCATTGACGACGTGGCATATTGGGCTCGTTGATGAAGGTGTGGTTCATCGACGAGAAAATACCGAGATAGGATTTGGGTGATTCTGAATTTCGTCGACGAGGAGAGAGTTCGTCGACGAACTGTCTTCTTGACCTCGTCGACGAGGTGACGTGACTCGTCGATAAAAGCCAGTGTATAAGTATGCTAAAATCAGATTTTTCAGCAAAAATTATGCGAGAAACTCCTTCTCTCTCTAGATTTTCGTCCCTCATTCCTTCTTTCTAAGATCTCGGGCTAGATTCTCACCGGTTCGACGAATTGAAGCCACCACGACACTCCTGGGGAAGTTCTCTACATATCTATCGGAGTAGATCGTTGGTGGGACTAGTTCGAAATTCATTCCAAATTCAGGGTAAGACTTTCTACTCAATATTTGACTTCTTGATAGTTGTAGGAAGTGTAGTACGCATAGAAATATTGAAGTTTAGTTATGAGAAATGTCATTTTCAGGGTGTTGAATGGGGAACCCTACGGGTGCAGGACTATTTTCTTAAGGGCTTTCAGGAATCAGGTAAGGGGATAAACTAAGTTAATTATTTTATGAAAATGTATGTATGTTATTACAGCATCTAATTTCAAGAAAATAAATATATTTATATATGTTTTATATTTGGGAAATACTGCTGTAAAAGATGATATGTTTAAATATGTATGAAACCCATTCTGTGTGGCATGAGTAGAATTTATGATAAAATACTATTTTCTAGGAATATGATAATGATATGGATATGATTTGTTGGTGTACAGGCCGTGCTATGGATACGATTTACCGACGTATGGGCTGTGCTATAGAAATGATTTGTCGGCGTACGGGCTGAGCTATGTCAAACTATGAAATGCTGGCATACGGGGCCGATGATTTTCATGATGTATATAAATATGCAAATTGATGTGATGTTATTGATTTGGAAATTATAGTATGAAATATCCATGTATCACAGTTTGATTATATATTATATGTTATCAGAACTTGGTTGGCTTAGTTTAGAGTAGCACTTGCACGATACCGCTGCTATGTGTTTGTGATCATCACGATATTGTGTTAACGCTGCTGTACGGAGTGGCATAAGGATGGATAGTTGATGTGGTTTTAAGAAGTGTGAGTGCCTCTTGTGTACGGACCAGGTCTGGCAGACCCATTGGACTTACAAACTGTACTTTTGACTTGACAGTAGTCGCCAACCATTGTCAGGTCCCACCTTCTGGCCATACAACCCAGTTATGTGGGGGTAATACATGACAACAGCCAACTAACCTATCAGGGTTGTTTTCGTATTATTATTATATGAGATGGATTATGCTTAAATAAATCCTGTATGTTCTGCTATGCTGTGATTATACATGGTTTTCCCAGAAATGATATATACAATTTTACTGGTTATGTTTACGTATATGGTTATATGTAGAAACAGAAATACTCATGTTGTTACACACTAGTATTAGTTTATTTCCCTTACTGAGAGGTGCCTCACCCCGAAATTTTATATACATTTCAGGTGTCCTGGATAGGAGAGCGGATAAAGCTCCGCTGAGATAGTATTATTGATCTGCCCTCTTTGAAGGGTAAGTTTTAGTGGGGACGAATGGATTTTGTGGGAAATGTCCCTAGGACTTTTTTTTTGGGGATGTATATACCTAAATACAATGAATGTAGTAACTCTAGTGTTGAGATGGATGATTTTGTATTTATGATATTATGATTTTATGTTTCCTGCTGCTTAGGCTTCCGTTTTGTGTTTCTATTATATCCCTGGTGCCCACGGGTTCGGGTTGATTATGATCTGTTGGATTTATTATACCGATTTATATTATTTAAGGAAAAAAAATATATATATGAAAATTAAGCAGGTCGTTACAGTTCAACATACCTTTATTCGGGTTTTATCATGTGTTGACCTTATAGGTCACGCTCGATTTTGATAATGACAAATACCTGTTGTATTGATGGGTATTTAAGGTTATGTGCAGGTATACTGATTATCAGATCATATTGATAGCACAAAGAGGAATTGGAGCTGAAGACCCAATATATTTTGTATTTTATTTCATTATTATTTAAAGGGTCTGTAATAGTAAATAGGGTTTGACTTGTAATAATTGCATGCATCACCTGCATGATTTAATAGGTAAGCTCAAAAATAAAAAGGAACAGAAATGACCCTAGGATACTTACTCATGCACATATTTATATTGGTCATTTGAATAGGGTGATTGCTTGCTTAAACAGGACCAAATTGCACTAAATGTGCACATTCGATCGACCATACTTGTACGTACAAAAACTTCCTGATCGACCGAATCAAGATCGGGTCAACAGATTGACCATAGCCCGATCGACCGCACTTGTCCACTTCACTTATACCCTGTCGACCAAACTCCCTAGGAGTCAACATAATTGACCTTCTTGTCAACTGTGCCCAAAATGAATAACAACGCCCTGGTTGACCGAGTTCCTATGTGTGAGAACTCAACGGTCTGGTCAATCGAACTAGACAGTTCAAAAAGTTCCCGGTCAATTGAATCGCGCTGAAAGGGAAAAATCGCCATGAACCTCCAAGTCTGGTCGACTGAACTTGTAGTTCATTTAATGTCCGGTTGACTGAACTTAAAGCAACTCGATCAACCGAACTTCATTCGGTCGACCGATGCTCTCGAGTTGCCCCATTTTTTTACTGTGGTTAATATTTTTAAACGGGGTTAATTATATTAAAATATTTTAAAATTTCCTAATAATTCCATGTGTATCTTGATCGGTTATATTTTTGGGGATGTCTATATATACCCCCTCATTTGGAATAATTAGCAATCTTAATTAGGAAAAATCCTTTGAAATTCCAAAATCTATAATACTCATTTTTTAGCCTCCAACACTCATTCTTACCAGATTTTATTACTCAAATATCTTTGTAAGTGTGATTTGAGTGTTATTGTTTTATAGGTTTGCTCTCTTAAGATTGTACTTGTTTGATATTATTTTATTTGAGAGCAAAACTTCAAGTGTTCTTAGGGGACTTCATTGATAAGTCTATCCTAAGAAGACTTCACTTGAGCTTTTAAGTATTGCATTGTCATTGCAATATCTTGATAAATTCTTATTTGATTTTGGTTGCAAAAATATTTTCAAATCATTTTCAAATATTTAGTGTGTTTCATCTTGAGAAATATTTGAAGAGATATTTGTTTATGTGGTGAAAATCTTTGTTGTAATATTCATTGAGTTATATCATTAGTTGAATACAAAGATTAAATCCTCTTTTCAAACCATATATATATTTCTTGAGCTTTATACGTTGAGAAAATCTACTCGTTGAGATATCTGAAGTATTGCTAATATCTTTGTTTGAGCATCGTGATTGAAAATATTTTGTGATACGAAGAACATATTGTTTGTACTCTCACGCATTGATTGCATCGATTATATAACTATTTTAGAGTAGAACTCTAAGACCACATTGAGCTTACTCTATTATATCATTTGGTGGTGTATGTGATTGCATAGATTGGGTACACATCTACTTTACATGGAAGCATAATCACTGTACCAAATTTATTATTGTGAATATATTGTTGTATTCTAGGCACGAGCCTGAAGAGAGAGACTAACCCTGGTAAATAGTCCCGGATTGGCTTAGAGCCGGTTAGGAAAGTTAGGTGCGCCATACTATTAAAGCGTGTTGGTTGAGGTCAGCCCCTTGAATTGACCTGGTTGTAATAAGTGCCGCTCCACCCGTTAAGTGAGCCTTTAGTGGAATCCTCGAGCTTGCGAGCTAGAGGTGGGGACGTAGGCACAGTTGGCCGAACCCCAATAACATATCTTGTGTGCACTTTTTATATTTCTACAATTTACATTCCTACACATGTATGTTATAATTGTGAATGTAGCGCATAATTTAATTTTCTCACGTTATATTTATATACGCATTTGGAACTGCATAGATAGACCCTAGGTCACGTAATACTGGTAATCTAGCTTAACTTAGGAGGAATAAATTTTAAAATTCCAATTCACCCCCCTCTTGGGAATACATTAGTTCTAACAATTGGTATCAGAGTCTCGTTGCACTAGACTTAAATGTTTTTGCAAAAAGATCGCAATGGCTCGATTTGGTGTATCTCTATTCGGCGAAGGACAGTCACCTTCTAGTCCTCTTTTATTTTGTGGTGTAAATTACACCGCTTGGAAAACTAGAATGAGCATATTTGTAAAATCTATGAATTGAAGGGCCTGACAGGTGATTGATAAGAGAATTTGTATGCTTATATAAAATAATACTAATTCGATGCATGCAAATTCATATGCCATGGATTTATTATATTGTGCTTTAGACTCTCATATTTTTCATGAGTTTATGACATGTAGAAGTGCACAGGAGATCTGGGTTAAGCTGGAAAAGAGAAATGGAGAGACCCAGGAAAAAGAAATTACCACTCCAAACGATGATCAGGTAGTGGCTAAACATGAGCAGGTTGCATTAGTAGATGATGAGGTATCTGAATCTTACTCTACCTCATTTACTGATTTATGTAATGAAGCATGTGATAATTCTTATACTGAAACTTGTGATATATCATATGTTGAATCATCAGTTGCCTCTAATGTCTGCTTTGACAATGACGCATGTATTAATTCATGTGATGTTTACTGTGATGATTTTTGTGCCAAATCATGTGATGTGTCAAATACTGAATCATCTGTTGAGTTTCATAATAATTCTGTGAATGACGCATGTGATGATTTTCGTGGAAAATATTATAATATAGTATATGTTAAATCATCTATCAAACTTTGTGATAATGGTGCACATGATTCATGCGGTGTTTAACATGATACAACTTATAATGAATCATAAATTGTTTCCGTTGATGTTGCTATGAATGCATGCAATGATTCATGTGATACTTATGGTGATAAATCTTGCAACATTGAATCATGTGCATCTAGTTCTAGAAGCATGACATCTTATAAGAAATTGCATAAGGAATTCATTAGTGCTCATAAGTTCATTGTTAGGATGTATAAAAAAAAAATATTTCTGAAAAATGAAAATAGAAGGTTGGCTAAACAATTAGAGAAATTAAGAGATTATCATGCCTGTAAGAACCCGAACCGTGATATATGAGTTTATTATGTAAAATAGGGGTAAAAAGGGAATTTTACAGTTTTCGTCGACGAGGCCATAATTCGTCGATGAAGCTAGTGAAGAATTTGTCGACGAAGCTAGTGAAGAATTTATCGACGAAATTCAGAAGCTCGTCGACAAGTAAATGCTGAAAGGTTCAGGGAAAAATTGGAAATATCTGGTTCATTGACGAGGCCATAATTCGTCGACGAAGCTAGTGAAGAATTCGTCGACGAGGACCTAATTCGTCGACGAATCCACTCGGGTCAAAGGCTTATAAAAGATATTTTTGGGTTACTTCATTGCTAAGTTTTGGAAATCCTCTCTCTCTCTCTCTCTCTCTCTCTAGAGTTTGAAGCTCTCTCTCTCTCTCTCTCTCTCTCTCTCTCTCTCTCTCTCTCTCTCTCTCTCTCTCCTTGATTCCTCCACCGTTTGGCACCTGATTTGTAAATCCAACGATACTGCGAGGATCAGTGAAGGATTCTCTACGTTTCTAGCAGATCGGAATCTCGTTGTGGAGGTTTTCGGGTTTCGGGCAAAAATTGAGGTAAGGCTCAGTTTTCATTTCTGATTTGGTATATGTGTAGTAGTACAGATTGTAAGCATGTACTGTACTGTGGTTTGTAGGTTTTGGAGTCTCGGTTCGTAGTTTTGGGGACCGTAAAGTTCGTAATTGGAATTCAGGTTAAGGTAAGGGGATTCTGTTTATATTAATTCATTTTCGAAATCAGGATTGGTAAGCTTGTAGGCTATGATCGTATGTATGTTTTGGCTACTTATTTGGGGAAATCTATACGGTAAAAACACAAGATTTTTGGGTTACAGTTTTGGGAAAAATTAGAGATTTCGGGTATCATCTCTACTTTGTTCGGAAAACTGTTGGTTTCGTTAAAACTGTATTATTGAGGTGACCGTAATCCATATTTGCATAAGCTATATACTTAAGTTTGTAAACGATATGATTTGCCGTAAACCAAATAAGTGTGGTATGTATGGATGTATGTATTTGTTCCAGGTATTTATAAAACAGTTATGTGGCGGCTTATTATCGTACGCTGAAATGTATAGGAACGTGAGTTCCAAAATGATTCCAGGTTTTGTGAAATCGGCTAGGGGCAGCTAATTACCATACGCCAAAACAACTATCTGGCGGCTAATTACTGTACTCTACGCCATGTATTGGTTAACTACCGTGGGCGAGAGTGGCCGGCTCTATATCCGGGGTGTGAAATATCACCAGTATGTTTTGGCTACTCACCGAAGGGTGTGTTCTACACCGTATGTAGTAATGTAATCACTGTAGGCCTAGGTCGTCGCAGCGTAGTTGGGCATGAGGCAATGTAATCGTTGTGAGATTAGGTGACCTTGTGTAGTTGCGTATATAGCAATGTAATCACTTTGGGCCTGAGTCGTCGCTTCGTAGTTGCGTGTGTGGTAATGTAATCACTGTGAGACTAGGTGACCTTGTGTAGTTGCGTATGGAGCAATGTAATCACTATTGGGCTTCGGGTGTCGCAGCGTAGTTGCGTATGTAGCAATGTAATCGCTGTGAGATGAGGTTACTTTGTGTAGTTGCAAACTAGTGTGACGACACTGACCGTATGTATGTATGTATGTATGTATGTATGTTTTGGGTATCGTATGAACTGGAATGGTTTTCTAAAAATACTGGAACTATATGGAATTGTATGAAACTGTACAAATTGTTTCAAACTGTATCGTATGTATAGTGTTATGAAGTATGCAAAATGACACTAGTATGCCACACACTGATATAAACTACTTTCTTCCTTATTAAGAGGTGTCTCACCCCGAATGTACGTACAATGTTTTTCAGGTCCTTCAAGTAGCGGTAAGTAGCATCCTAGCATCCAGAAACAAGGGGTGTCGTAGCTACTGCTAGTACCTTTTAGGTATGAGTTTTGGTATCCAGGTTGTCGGGATAGTTTTTGTAGACACATGGGATATGTTTTGTATAATGGGAATGTATATCCTAGTTTGTATAGACTCTGGTATGATCTTGTTATGTATAAAAGACCGTATTTCGCTGCGTATCTGATGAGTATGGATTGGTATGTGTTGTATATAGGGCAACCGTGTACCCCACGGGGTCGGACCCTCTTATTTGTATTGTATCATGTATGTTAAATTGATACAGAGATAGGTTAGGTTACTTAAATTCACACCTGAGACCCACCTGCGGATTCGGGGCCTGACAATGCCACCCTATAGGAGAAAAATATGAAGAAAATATTGAAAATAATCTGCCAAGAGGGAGAAATGGGAGATAATAAACCCTCAGGACTTAAAAAGGAAAATATGTTCAAAAAGGGTTCAATATCATGTGTAAAATCCCATACAAATTTTCATGCCTCATCTAGCAAACACAAGATTAGTAAGCATGGCTCTTCACGAAAATTTGAAACTTTCTTTCGTCATAAAATTAAATGGCTCACTCTATCCACTTGTCTATCCATAAGTGCCAGAGGATTAAGAAAAGAAATGAATTGGTTAGTCATGAAGGCAAATCCCGTAAACTTAAGGAAAAATGCATTCAAATTGAAATTATCTTTTAGTTGATCTTTCGTTAGTCTCAAAGTTTAAGGGTTGTAATGATTATAAGTCTAAGAAGTGATCTTCACTTAAACTGTCAAATCTTGGTATATGATTTAACTGTATATTATTGCTTTACCAAGAATCCTTAAGAATCATGTCAGTGTGAAAATATATGTAACATATCAAATTTGAACTTAAGGAGGGGTTTTTGGCCAAAACTAGGTCCAATCGGAAAATTTGACTATGCTCGGTCGACCGAGCGTTGAATGAACTAGAGCTCCCGGTCGACCGGCCCATTGACTTTTGACCATGCGGTCGACCAACCCATTTTGAGCTTCTCTAATTCGGTCGACCGAACCTGTCGGTCTACCCTCGGTCAACTGAACCGAGAACGGTGCACCTTCCTCGGTCGACTGCCCAATTCAGTACAAACTTCTTTCGGTTGATCGAACACTACTGGTTTGTGAGGAATTTGAAGCATCGGTCGACCAAACCTCGGTGCTCATATACAATTTTCACGTTCAAAACTCATTTTTATTTAGAAAACCTTTAGAGCTCCTTCACTGTTCTGCTGAGTTTTACCCCACACTCTTAGACCAGTACTGAACTCATCTCCTTTAGCTATCAAAGCTTGTCAAGAGGATTGTATCAAAGCCCATGATTTGGCACACACTGAGGACGACTGGTTTTTTTCATAACGCTCTAAGATTAGATATGTGTGGGAATTTCGCCCAAAAGAAGCCATTTTGGGTAAGATACTAGATCTCGAATTTATGGAACAACATTTTGGAAATGATATGAATATGTTCCAGTATCAGGGGTGGAAAACATTTATTTCTTATTAGTCCAATGGCCATTACCCTACATATGTTAGGTTGTTTTATGCAAACCTAGGCAATGACGAGAATGAATATTTCTCTAAGGTAGTGAGGAAAAATATTCGGTTTGATGCAGAGTACTTATCTAATGTTCTTGATATTGATCGTGGCGATTTTGAATGCTCAGACTCAGTAACATCCTGGATACATGAACAAGATTTTACTGTTGCCACTTTTTCCAATTTGACTATGCCTGATCCACTGGTTGCCAATCAGAATCACCCTCTTTAGTATAGGCAGTTCACCTTAGAGACCAAGGTCATGCACCACTTGATTACGTAAAATATCCTGCCTAAAGCAGGATCTAGGGTGCATGTCTCCTTCTTAGACTGCTTTGTTATGTGGTGCCTATTTGCCCGAAAGAAGCTTGATTTACCCACTTAATGATATGGTGGATGATGGCCAAGACGATCGGCCATAGGATCATCATGCCATATGGAGGGATTTTGAACAAGCTATTTCGAGCAGTGGGAGTTATCAGATCCAATGTGGCAGTGCTAAAAAGGAGAAGGTCTGCAAATGTATTTTTAGCTGTCACCCTGGGTTATGAGCTATTCGGCAACATATGGTTGCCATCCGGTGTGAGGAGTACTGCAGCTCAAGAGGAGGCCCCGCAGAAGTTATCACCACAACCCATGCAACCGACGAACACTGATCTGATGGCAACCATCACCAGTCTTCCTAATTCCTTCGGGCAGTTTAGAGGATGTTAGAAAAGGTGTATTCCCAAGGGGGGGGGGTGAATTGGAAATTTTAACTTTTCTCCTAGGTTAAGTCAGAAGTCAATATGTTTTGGTAACCTAGGGTCTTTCTACACAGTACTAAATGTGCTGATAAATAAAATACGTGGAATTTAAATCATGAACATCATTCATACAATAACATATACGTGCAGTAAATATAAAGTGCTGAAATGTAAATATACACACGATATGTTATCAGGGTTCGGCTAACTGTGCCTACGTCCCCGTCTCTAGCTCGCAAGTCGGAGGATTCCACTAAAGGTTCACTTAAGGGTGGAGCGGCACCGTTTACAACCAGGTCAAATTAACACAGGGCTGACCTCAACCTTAACCAGGTCAATTAGCGGGTTGACCTCAACCTACACGCCTTAACAGGACGACGCACCTAGCTTTCCTAACCGGGTCTAAGCCAATCCGGGACTATTCCAGGTCTAGTCTCCCTCTACAGGCCCGTGTCTGAATATACAAGAAATGTGTATATAATCAGATGGTACAGTGATTGTGCTTTCGTGTAAAGCAGATATGTACCCAAATGCGTGCAATAATATACACCACAAATATGATTCAATATGTAAGCTCAATGTGGTCTAGATGGTTCAACTCTCAAAAGTATTTTCTATATGTGTAATTCGTACGTGAGAGTGGCAAACAAGCAATCTTTGTATCACAAGATATTCAGCAAATAAGTTCACACAAAGATGCTAGCCAGACATTATGTATATTTCAATGAGCAGGTTTCCTTAATCATATAATGCTTCAATAATATATATATATGTTCGGTTTGCAAAAGATATTCAATCTTTGTATTCAGCAAAGGATATGTGAGTTGATGAATATTGCAACAAAGATTTTATCATACAAACAAATATCTTTTCAAATGTTTTTCAAGATAAAAGCACAATAGATATTTGAAAATGATTTTGAAAAGATTTTGCAAAAAAAAATACTATACAATCTTCTCAAGATATTGTAATGAAGGTGCAAGCTTAGAAGATCTAACAAAGTCTTCTTACGATAGACTTATCAACAAAGTCCCCTAAGAATCCTTGGGTTTTGCTCTTGAATAAAGTCGTGTCAAGAAAATAAAACAAGGAAAGCAAACCCTTCCAAACACACACTCAATCCACTTACAGAGAGTTTGAGCAATCAAAGAAGGTAAGTATGAGTGTTTGGGACTTAGATATGAGTATTATAGGATTTGGAAATTTTAGAGAATTTCTCCTAATCAAAATGGCTAATCCATTTTCTAATTTGCACAAATGATCTCATATATATAGACATTTGAGAAAATATGACCGTTGGGGACCTATTGGGTATTATTAAGAAAGTTTAATGACATTTAGAACATTTTAATCCTGTTTAAAAAATATTAACTGCGGTAAAAAATCGGGGCAACCCGAGAGGTCCGGTTGACCAGAAATGTTTTGGTCGACCAAGTCTCATATGGTTCAGTCGACAACGGGAATATTGAACTAAGGGCTTGGTCGACCAGGAGAGGGCAATTTCTCAATTTTTCGAGGTTCGGTCGACCAGGCCATTTTGAACTGGCTGGTTCGGTCAACCAAACCGTTGGGATTTCTCCCGAGGACCCTCCGATCGACCAAGTAGTTGGAGTACAAAAAGGGTCGGTTGACCATATGGTCAAATTTTTGACCTAGGGAGGTTTCGGTTGACCAGGGCTTTTTGAACTACCTGGTTCGGTCGACTAGATGGTCAAGATGTTGACCAGGGAGGGTTTCGGTCGACCAGGTCTCTTTGAACTACTTGGTTCGGTCGACCAGGTAGTCAAACTTTTGACCTAGGGAGGTTTTGGTCGACTAGGGCTTTTTGAACTACCTGGTTCGGTCGACCAGATTGTCAAATGTTGATTAGGGAGGGTTTCGGTCGACCAAGTCTCTTTAAACTACTTGGTTCGGTCGACTAGGTAGTCAAACTTTTGACCCAGGGAGGTTTCGGTCGACCAGGCCAAAATGAACTGACTTGGCTAGTCGACCGAAAGTGCACCATGTGTGCATTTCGGTTCCGTTTCGAACCATACAAGCTCTATTCAAGTGCCTAACAAACATATGTGTAAATGTGTGTGTCTTAGGGTCACTTGGAGTCCAATTTGAAGTCATCAAAAAAGTCCGGTGTTGGTCGACCGAAGGGTAAGCCCTAAGGTCTTTCTAAGGTCATTTCTCATTCACGGTTTGTTTGAGCTTACGTATTATCATACATGTGATGTGTGTGAGCTTATTACAAACCAAAAGACCTATTTAATATTACAGACCAATATCCCTACTGAATATATATATTACAATTGAAAAATGTGTATTGGTCTTCAAGCTTTAAGCTTTGTGCCCATCTTGATCTTAACAATCTTAGTTCCTACACAAAACCTCAAACACCCATTAGATACAAAGAGTATTTATCATAATCAAAACCGGGTGTGACCGATATGGTCAATAGAGGACCAGTCCAGTCAAATCTTTGAGATCTAGCTTCGTCATCTACTGCACTTCATGACGAGTTTAGACAGTTCTCGATCTCTTCTTCTTGCCGGTTCACAGAGATGGAGAGGGTCATTGTAGTGAATTTCAGTGAGTTGAATGATCGAATCCAGGAGATGCAGGACAAGAGAGATCAGATGACGATGGATTTCGACTTCGATGCAGGTGATGGCGTCGATGGCGGTGTGGATGAAGGCGAGATCTAGTTTCAGGGGAGCATTCTGCAGATTATAAAATATCTTTATGATTCATTATCTTTTATATTCTATGGTCTGTACTTATGAAACAACTTTTATTTTTCTTTTCTTTCTTTTCTCTTTTACACACTACACTCTAACCCATTGTCTATTTTGGATTCTGCTGATAGTTGGGTTACCTATTTTTATCTGTTGGCATGTATTGATTTTGGGAATGCCATGGTTGTCTATTTCTTAGGTATTGCATGTTCCCATGATTATGTTTGTGTGTAATGCCTAGATGATTGTCTTGTGCTCTCTTGTTGGATATCATGTGATAAACGACATATAAATCATTGTCTACTTGATTGAATGCTTAGCTTAGAATGCCTCCTGCATGGCAGATGCAGTTGATGTGTAATTGTATGTTGGTAGTGGAATATAGGTTCTCGCATGCCCTAAACTTCTGATATACTAGCTGTTGAGAATCTTTTATATAGGCTTATTTAGGAAATGTCCTATTTATAGATTACATGTTGCCGAATTTTCAGTGGACTTTTCCAACATAAAACCTTGTCAAATGATGATTATAATGAAATTAAAAGTTAAAATCTTTTTGAAAGGATGAGTGAAAACTCAATGAAAAATAAACTTCATCCTCACATAATCATCAGGTGTTTAAAAACAAAAACGTAGCTCCATCCCTAGGGAAAGACCGTAAAGAACTTATATGCATCATGGTTTGACTTGTTGAATATTAAGGCTCTTCTAAGAACCTTGATCATCATTGTATTCCATGTTTTTTGATATGGATGGTTCTCGGTTATGTGCTTTATTTCATGCCTTAATGTATGTCTTCTGATGCATACGTGATCTATAGGGATGATTATACTGATTGAATGGTGAAGTGAATAAATCTTAATTCAATGTATTCGTTTTAAAAGACTTAAAAAAAATTTGATTGCTTACACTTCTTGGGAATATTTATCCATCTAGTCTACGCAGTTTGTTTTATCTATGCTTGGATTCAATTTGCTAGGGGAAGCTTTCAAGTAAAATTTACAGGTCTTAGCACCTAATATTTTAGTTGATATTTCCTATTGACTTAGACTTTGTGAATATTGATTATTGTTTGTGGTGCATAATTCTCATATCTACAACATGATAATGATGGAATTTATGTTTTATTGCATAGATCATACTGGAACTATTTGAGTAGTTGTGGATAAATTGCTAGGTTTTATAAACTCAAACAGGTCATTGTTTATACAAGATTTGTTTTGGAAAGTCTTATTTTCAAATGGCACTTTGTCGAAATTTTTCAAAAATTTTCCAAAACTTATAATGTCTAAAGATGACATTTACCCATTGCTTAGAGCTGTGTTTTTTATGGTCCTTTTTGCTGTTGCCAAAAGGGGGAGATGAAGAGAGGCAAAATTATTGGGTTAAAATTAGGTTTTATTTAATGCATATTGTTAGGGGGAGTCTTCTAAGGCTAAACCCATATTTTTGCTTGATGTATTTGTCATCATAAAAAAAGGGAGAATGTTGACCTTATAGGTCACGCCGGTTTTGATAATGACAAATATCTGTTGTATTTGATGGGTATTTGAGGTTATGTGCAGGTATACTGATTAGCAGATCATATTGATAGCACAAAGAGGAATTGGAGCTGAAGACCCAATATATGTTGTATTTTATTTCATTATTATTTAAAGGGTCTGTAATAGTAAATAGGGCTCGACTTGTAATAATTGCATGCATCACCTGCATAATTTAATAGGTAAGCTCAAAACTAAAAAGGAACTAAAAATGACTCTAGGACACTCACTTATGCACATATTTATGTTGGTCATTTGAATAGGGTGATTGCTTACTTAAATAGGACCAAATTGCACTAAATGTGCACATTCGATTGGCTGTACTTGTATGTACAAAGACCTCCCGATCGACCGAACCAAGACCGAGTTAACAGATTGACCATAGCCCGGTCGATCGAACTTGTCCAGTTCACTTATACCCGGCCGACTGAACTCCCTAGGAGTCAACATAATTGACCTTTTGGTCGATCGTGCCCAAAATGAATAACAATGCCCTGGTCGACCGAGTTCCCACGTGTGAGAACTCAACGGTCTGGCTGATTGAACTAGACAGTTCAAAAAGTTCTCGGTCGACCGAACCGTACTGAAAGGGCAAAATTGCCTTGAACCTCCAAGTTCGGTCGACCAAACTTAAAGCAACTCGATCGACTGAACTTAAAACAACTTTGGTCGACCGGTGCTCTCGGGTTGTCCCATTATTTTTACCATGGTTATTATTTTTAAACGTGGTTAATTATATTAAAATATATTAAAACTTTCTTAACAATTCCATACGTATCCTGAATGGTCATATTTTTGGGGATGTCTATATATACCCCCTCATTTGGAATAATTAGCATGAAATTAACAATCTTAATTAGGAAAAATCCTTTGAAATTTCAAAATCTATAATAATCATTTTTTAGTCTCCAACACTCATTCTTACCAAATTTTATTACTCAAATATCTTTATAAGTGTGATTTGAGTGTTATTGTTCTATATGTTTGCTCTCTCAAGATTGTACTTGTTTGATATTATTTTATTTGAGAGCAAAACCTCAAGTGTTCTTAGGGGACTTCATTGATAAGTCTATCCTAAGAAGACTTCACTTGAGCTTTTGAGTATTGCATTGTCATTGTAATATCTGGAGAAGTTCTTATTTGATTTTGGTTATAAAAATCTTTTCAAATCATTTTCAAATATCTAGTGTGTTTCATCTTGAGAAATCTTTGAAGAGATATTTGTTTATGTGGTGAAAATCTTTGTTGTAATATTCATTAAGTTATATCATTTGTTGAATACAAAAATTAAATCCTCTTTGCAAGCCATATATATATATTTCTTGAGCTTTATACATTGAGAAAATCTACTCGTTGAGATATTTGAAGTATTGCTAATATCTTTGTCTGAGCATCGTGATTGAAAATATTTTGTGATACAAAAATCATATTGTTTGCACTCTCACACACTGATTGCATCGATCATATAACTATTTGAGAGTAGAACTCTAAGACCATATTGAGCTTACTTTATTATATCATTTGGCGGTGTATGTGATTGCGTAGATTGGGTACACATTTGCTTTACATGAAAGCATGATCATTGTACCAATTTCATTGTTGTGAACATACTGTTGTATTCCAGGCACGGGCCTGAAAAGGGAGACTAGCCCTAGTAAATAGTCCCGGATTGGCTTAGAGCCGGTTAGGAAAGTTAGGTGCGCCATCCTGTTAAGGTGTGTTGGTTGAGGTCAGCCCCTTGAATTGACCTGATTGTAATCGGTGCAGCTCCACCCTTTAAGTGAGTCTTTAGTGGAATCCTTGGGTTTGCGAGCTAGAGGCGGGAACGTAGGCACAATTGGCCGAACCCCGATAACATATCTTGTGTGCACTGTTTATCTTTTTGCAATTTACATTCCTGCACATGTATGTTATAATTGTGAATGCCGCGCATAATTTAATTTTCCCACGTTATATTTATATGCGCATTTGGAATTACATAGACAGACCCTAGGTCACGTAATACTAGTAATCTAGCTTAACCTAGGAGGAATAAATTTTAAAATTCCAATTCGCCCCCCTCTTGGGAATACACCAATTCTAACATCATGGTAGTTCAATTTGATTTGAAGTTAGAGCAGTTGGATGTTAAAACAATATTTCTTCATAGTGATTTAGAAAAGAAAATTTATATGGAATAGTTCAAAGGTTTCGTAGAGCCTAGGAAGGAGAATTATGTTTGTAGATTGAGGAAATTATTGTATGGCTGAAAGCAAAAATCGTCAAGGCAGTGGTATAGGCACTTTGATCCATACATGATGAGTATCAGATATACTCGCCATGAGTATGATTGTTATGTTTACTTTAAAATCCTATCTGAAGGTTCATTTATCTTCCACTATTATATATTGATGATATGTTGATTGCTATAAATAATATTTGTGACGTCAATGGTTTAGAGTCCTTATTAAGTAAGAGATTTGAGATGAAGGATCTTGGTGTTGCAAATCAGATCCTTGGGATCGAAATATAGAGAGATAGGACATATCGGAAACTTTGGGTCTCTCAAAAGGCTTATATAGAGAAGATATTAGAGATATTTAGCATGAACAATGTTAAGCCAGTATCTACCCCATTGGCAAATCATTCCAAGCTATCTTTAATATAATGTCCACAATCAAAGGAGATTGTGGGGGAGATGTCAAGAGTACCATAAGCCAATGCAGTGGGTTGCTTAATGTACGTCATGGTTTGTATTTGTCCAAATCTTGCATATGTAGCTAGGACGACGAGTAAGTTTATGGCAAATCTAGGCAAGGAACATTGGAGTGCTTTGAAGTGGATCCTCAGACACTTTGAGTTTGGTACGGGACATGATTCAGTTCTAATACGAGGATTCTTTTATATAGATTATGTAAGAGACTTGGATGATAGAAGGGGTCTAACAGAGGTTATATATTCACTATGGCAGGTGGACCTAATTGGAAGTCCATGTTACAGTTAATTGTTCCATTATCTATCATTGAGGCACAACATATGACAGTGACTATGGCTGCAAAGGAGACTATGTGGTTGAAGGAATTGGTAACTAAACTTGGCATAAAGCAATAAACTATTCATTTATGTTGTGATAGTCAGGATGCTATTTACTTTGCAATGAACTAAGTTTATCATGTTAGAACAAAGCACATTGTACTTAGATATCACAAGATACGAAAGTTGATTGGTACTAATGAGATTTAGTTGGTTAAGGTGGCTGCACAACAAAATACAGCTTACATGTTAACAAAGGTTGTTACTAAGGAGAAGTTTATGCCTTACTTGAACTTACTGCATTTGTTGAATCAATGTTATGCAACTTCAGGTGGAGGTACAAGTTTGAAAGTTCCAAAGGGGTGAATATTCACTAAGATAAAAATTATTGAGTTGTGACTAATATTCAGAGGGTATACACTTGAAAGCTATTACAAATTGCATGATACCCTCTGTTTGCTTAAACTAGTTGAGTTGGGGTGTGTTGTTTTGCTCCCCACGGTATGATGAAGGCTATTACAAATTGCATGATACCCTTTGTTTGCTTAAACTAGTTAAGTGGGGGTGTCGTTTTTCTCCCCACAGTATGATTCAATATGTTTTAGTCAAGGTGCAATGTAAGTCTATATCATATGAAGGTATTTTGGGGTTTTCATATGGGGCTATATATACTCATTGTAACCGAAGGTTAAAATATTAAGGTAGTTTTTCATTTAAGAGTGAAAATTGTGCAGGGATTCCATGAACGTAAGCACATATTCGAAACACATAAATTCGTATTCTTTTTCTCCCCTTTGATTATCTTTAATTTTTATATTTATTGTATGTATGTGCACATAATCTTAGGGCGTAATTTCACTACAGATATATTAATAAATTTGTGACATACATTGCACCTAAATGCAACTAAATAACAATCAAGAAGTGTATTAAAATTATTTAAATTTATAAAAATCAACATTTCAATAAAATAGATAAGAGCCAAAATACAAATATATATATATATATATATGTATTATAAATTGATAATAGATTATTATAATCAAGTTTATTTTACAAATGAGGTATGAGAGAATATGACTACTCAAGTTTATTTTATTTGCATAAGTTAAAATATGATACATATTATACTTTTATGTTTTTAAAATTAGAGTTGGAGAATAAGTTGTAGAACACGTTATGTAGTTTTAGAATAAAAAATATAAATTTAATCATAGATGATTTATAACTACATTTAAAATATAGTTATATATCTAACGTAGTGTGTGTGTGTGTGTATATATATATATATAAACAAATAGATAATACTTTTTTTATATTAATATTCATAATATATTTTTTCTAGATGCTATTTTTTTCTAAAATTGAAATTTAAAATCATAATGTGATAGGTACTCTTCATTGATACAAATACAAGTATATAGCTCTACTCCTTATATTTTTATTAATAATGTAAATAATTACCTCCTTTTAAATAAAAATTCTATCGTTTTCATGAACAACAATTTTAAATTCTAAATTTGAATTTCTATTGATTTGAATTTATAAAGCAAAAGTATATGTATTTTAGTGTAAAAATCTTTTTTGTTAAACATAATATTGTACTACATCTTTACCCTTTGACATAAACCTCGTTTGAATTTTTGGTTCACTCAATTCTTTTATTTTCAATTCGAAGTAAAAAAAGGGGTAAACAAAATAGAAGTTACTAGCTCGAAATTCAATTCTAAAAGATTTCGTTGCAGCCAATAAGTGAGATACCATAAGAGGGCATTTTTATGCAAGTTTCAAATTTAAGGATAGATTGGTCAAGCAAAATGTTAGAGAGAGAGAGAGAGAGAGAGAGAGAGAGAGAGAGAGAGAACCTCAATATGAACAGCCCATGCGACTTAGGGCACAATTCAAGGCCCGGCCCACAATTGAAACCATCTACTCTAACATTGGCCCAAACATAATTTTTTTTCTAGCCAGAAGTTTCAACTACAAAATTGGCCTTGTTAATTTATTTTTTGGTACAAATGAAAAAAAAAAAAAAAACTAATTCAATGTTCGTTACATTGAAATGGAATGAATTGAGAATGAAATAAATGAAAATTTAGGTGATGAATATGTAAAATTATAAAAAATTATTTTATTTCATTTTCATTCCATTTTTACGTACCAAACAACTTTTAAGATTTCATGCACGTCTTGAAAATATGAAAGCCTAAGCAAATAGCTTTCTTATTTTGCGAATGAATTTTCGGCACACCGGGCATGCCCTCCTTTCCCCATCATAAATCCTGCAATATTTATTATATATAAAATTATTAATGAATTTATATATATACACTCATAATGCCTCCTTCAATCTTTTGAAGGATAACTTATATTATTTTAAGTTAATATATAGTTGGAAATTACAGGACCCTTTAATTATATGTAATTGGAAACTACAGAGTCTTTAATATTATTCTACCTTTTTATCTTTTGTCTTTGTATTTTATAATTAATAAAAATGTTAAGATGACATATTTATTTGTGTTGCTAGTTTTTAATTTTAATTTTTAATTTTTGATAAAATTAAAACTAAATTTATATTTTTTAGTTATTTTTTCAACTATTGCTATAGTATTTTAATATCCAAAATACTTATTTTAGATAAATGTTTTAATTAAAATCAAAATAAAATGGAAAATTTTTAAATATAATTAAAATAAAAATATCTATAAATTTTATAAATTTTGAAAAAGAAATAAACATTTATAAAAATATTATTTTTTAAATATTTTAATTTGTCATGTATAATAGAATTGTTCTCGAGACATTAAAAGATTGTTTGGAACCACTTATATAAAAATGTTTTAAGAAACAGTACTAAGTTTAATAAATGCTGATAATAAAGGTTGTATTGAAAAAATGTTGAAAATTATAAGTGATGTTTGGTTGTATTTAAAATAAATGATATTTGGATGCTTAAACTTTATTATAAGATACTTTACGATTATTTTAAACATATTTGAAATTAAAAATATTAATATTTTTAATTAAGACTTTTATTAATAAGTATTTAATTTGTGATAATTAAAATTTAAATATTATTGTTAAAAAATAACATAATAATATAATTTTTAATTAATAATAATCTTATTATTATTATTGTATATTTATAACATATTACTATAAAATTAAATTATGATAAAAATAATATTATTAATTAAATTTAAAATTTAATTTGAATTAATAAATAGTTATTGCTCAATTAAGAATTAAATTATAATAACTAATATGTATTTTTATATATATTTTAAATAAAAATATTAATATTTTTATAATTAAAATTTGAAATAATAATTATATCAGTTTTATAATTTAAATTTATATTAAATAAAATAATATAATATTACTTATTAATTAACAATAATCTTGTAATTTAAGTTAAAAATATTACTAATAACTAAATTAAAAATTTTAATTTATTTAATGTTAATTTAAATTTATAGATGGTTCTTTTTATTCATTCTAGAATTAATTATATTATATTAATAATTAATGGGCTATAATGCTTAATAAAATAATATATGATTAGGTTTTAATTAATAATTATGTTAAGAGTTTTTTAATTAATATTAAATATTTTTTGTGAAGTAAAAAATAGTAAAATATTATTTCTTATTAACAATGATGTTGTTCTTACTTTATATTTACAACATATGATTATTATATTAATTTATGTTAAAATAATATTATTAATTAAATTAATATTTTTAATTTTAATATTAATTCAAATTAGTAGATAATTCTTCTTTTTATTCAAAAATTGAATTATGTTTCAATAATAATTAATATTATAAAATACATAATTAATAATATATGATTATTTCCTAATGTATTTTTAAAATATAAAATAGCTGAATTTTCTTATATTTACAAAATTTTTTCTAGTAACTTAAAAAAAAAAAAAATCGACATGATTCATACTGCTGTGTATTGAACTACACAAATTCTAAATTCAAAACTGAATAATAAAAATGAGAGTACCTGTGGGCACATTGGCAGCAGGTGGCAGAGTGACCACAGGGAACAAAGAAACAGCTCCGCCGCTGCTCGTAGCAAATCACGCACAGCTTTCCATCGTACAGATCCTCCGACCAACATTTCCGCCCACCGCAATTTCCGGTCTCCATGTCCTCTCCTCCTCCTTCTTGCAGTTGCGTTCCGTACGTGCATCGCACTGCCGTCGCCGGCACCGGCAGGAGCGGGTCAGTCTCCGTCTCACTCTCCAAGTCGCAGTCATCCAGGCAATTCAATATCATGCATATCACAATTGCCAACAATGCTGCTCAAAGAAAAAATGCCTTTCCTATCTGAGAATTTAACTTGCATGCTGTTTAATTGAGGACAGAGTACGGTTCAATTCTTCCGGACTCTGAAAATTTTCAATTCCACTAAAATATATTGCTCGGATTTCAATTTGGAATTACTTTAAAAAAGCATTTTTCTTAAAAAAAAAAAAAACTTATTTTAAAAATTATTTATCTAAAAATATTCTGATTTTACTTATTATAAGTATTTTATAGATAAGTGCTTTTCTTATAAAATTAATTTTAAAAAAATATTTATTTTTTTAATAAAAATAATCTGAAAAGGTATTTTTGAAATATATATTTATTTAAGTGTGAACTAAATGCTACTTATTGGCATAAATATTTAAAATAAGTTTTTTTTTTTCGGAGAAAATATTTATATTTTAGTTAGGAGTAGAGGAGTCCATAGATGGACTTGTTACATATGAATGAACATCAATTTAACTCAAAAGTTTAAGCTTATTAGGTCTTGGGTTCAACCATATATATAAGCATTCATCATCCACTCAATTTTTTTCAATGTGGGATAAACTCACAACTAAAATTCTCAACAATTTTAAGATGCTCTGAGTGGGATTTTATTCTTTTCGAATATATCTCAAAATGGGTAATACTTTTCTTAAGCAAAACTTGAGATAATATTAAATTTAAAACTCGAGTTGTATATGTAGTATTTGTGTTACCTAGAAGGGCAAAATAAACAACCGCCCGAACCGTTATAGAGAGGGCTAACCACCATCCAATTGCCGGATCACCATTGTTCTGTATTTATAAAGGGGAAAAAAAATTAAGTGTTTTCTTCTAACACCATGTTTGGTTTGCAGAATAGAATGAGATACGAAAAAAAATGAAATGAGAATTTAAAATAGAAATCATGATAAAATCAAGTAAGGGTTTTGATTTCATTGCATTCCTACACATCAAACGTTCACTAAGCTTTAAACCAAGAAATGCGTAGAAAACCTAAAGTACAAATTGGTTAAAGAGGACTAACTTGAAAAAGGGAGACTGGGTAGTGTCTATTTGCTTCACTGAGTCCGGTCAGGATAACAAGTTGTGTGTGGTTGGAAGCCTGAATCATGAGTCGACTCACTCCATCTCCCTCTAGTGTTGAATGCATGTTCACTCTTTTCCCCCTCTGCCTTCAACCCTGCTGTCTGATTTGTTCAAAATTACAAAAAAATTAAGAGACAACAGTGAGAAAAATGATTATAAGACTTGAATGAACAGCATATAGAATATGAATTTGAACAAAGTAGTATAAAATTATGTTAAGTGTCACACAAATTTACACAAATCTAAACATAGATAATACAACCTTCAGTCATTTCATAGTTACAGTAAATACATTTTAAATATAGTATACTTGGATTAGTACAAATGATTCGGAAAAAAATACAGTATAGAATTGTATTGGGTTTCTTGAAAATGAAACATATTCAAATCTAAGAACGAAATTCATATTCCCAATCATTACCTAAGCATAATTTAGGGTGCTTAAAAAACCACATGGAAAATGAAATGAATTCATTTCCTTTCCAGTAGCAGGTCAAGTGGGTCTGGAATACATTTGACTGCAATGTGGCCCATGTGGGCATGTTTTCTTCTGTTTTTCTCGGCAACCAAGCAGGGAAATGAAAATACGAAGCCAGAAAAGAAAGAAAGAAAGAAAGAAAGAAAATTTCCAACGTCACCTCAAAACTTCTTGAAGATGGCCTTCAAGTGGAGCTCATCGATCTGCGGCTGCTGCATTTGAACAAGCACATTGGTCGCTCAGCAGAAAATGGTCGCTCAGCAGAAAATGCAGAAAGAAACTGAAGAAAATAAATGGTAGCAGCAGAGCGAATAGGCTGCTACATGATAATGAGTTTGATCTGGAATTGGATTGGACAGCCGCAAGCATGAAGTAGATGGGATGGGCGAGTGACACACTTGAGTCTAAGAGAACTCAAAAGAAAAGAAATATGAAGTAAAAGACAGATGAGAGAAGGCTGACCGGTAGGTGTAAGGGTAAGTAATGCCTCTTTCTAAGATTCAAGCAACCTCCTCCAAACTTTTTTGGCGGGTAATTGAATGGCAGATAAGGAACTTTGAATGGAAGGTCTTTGCAACACAAAGACACGGTCACCCACATTAATTAATACAAGTCTATGCTTAATAAATTATTATATTACAGGAAACAGTAGCCTTTTTGGATTTATTATTATATTTGCTAAAGGTACAAGGATAACTCCCACTGCACCCCTTTTAACATCGAGTCTATGGGTGAGTTTGATATACTTGACTCAAAAGTTTCAGCCGCCTATTGGGTTTTGGACCCAACAATGCATACAAGCACTCATCATTCACTCAATTTTTTTAATGTGGGACAAACTCACAAGTGAAATTCTCAACAATCTTCTCCTCACTTGTATATAAGCACCTACCATCCACTCAATTTTTTCAATGTGAAACAAACTCACAAATGGAATTCTCAATAATCTCCCCCTCACTTGTGACTCCAATTGCTTCCCCTTGAACAAAACCCGTCTTTCTCATGAGAGTAAGCTCAATTCTCCAATAGTTGCTTAAGTAGGTTTTACCACCATGCCTTAATTCCGTGCATCGGATTATATTCCAAGTGCCTCTGAACCAATCTTACCTCCCATGCTTTTATCCTATTCAAATCCATCTTCTAAGCTTAGATAATCTTTATTGGCCCCAGTTACACATTTGGTCCTCCAAACTCTTAGTACATCAAGATAATTAGCTTCACGCCTCAAATATTTTTTTTTTTTCAATGTTGCCCACCCAGAGTCATGGACCGTCGGCTCTGAGAGATGTCTATTTATTTATGTAAAAATCGCCAAAATTTTGAGTTACATTCTGTCCAAATTCATATAAATTTAAATTTGAAATATGAACTCCAATTTAACCTACAACTCATTCTTATAGTCTAGTCTTGCAATAACATGTCACAATCTGTAACATATATAAATAAAATAAAATTGTAAAAAGTAAAAATTAACAATCCAATTTGTAAAAACCCCAACAATGCATTTTTTGGGTTAATTGTTTATAATACTTTTAGTTCAAGAAATTTGATAGTATATTATCACTAATATTACAATATTAAGATTTAAGTTGGCACGTCCTATTGACTTTCTAAAAAGTACCATTTCACATTCATATGCTCATTTATCAAATAATAATTTTATTTATTTTTAATGTTTGAAACAGAATGATGAATATAACCCTTATTTCTCTCTATTTGTCTCGGACTCTCGTCTTTCTCATTTCTAAAATAGAAGTCAAAGGCTAAAATTGTCATTTAGCATATGAAAAAGTAAATGTGGAATGACAAGAATTAGGAGCATTTTTTTTTGAGTGCCAATAGTGCCGAAGTTAATATATTCAGATTATAGGTTGTCATTACACTTGTTGAGAAGTAGCTCATGAGGACACGAGAAGCTCACAAGAATAGGTCCATTTGGCTAGTTGAAAATTGTACTTGTTATTGGAGTCTTTCTCAAATATTTATGAAAATTAATCGTGATTCAAGCCCTCAAAATTTAGGGAAATTTAGTTTACCTCTCAAAGTAAATTGCATAGGTCTGAATTGCACTTTATTCTAACAGTATGATCCTTAAATTCTTATAATGAGGCTAGTTCAAGTCCCTCTTTATATATAAACTTCATTAAAGATAAAATTAAAATGTTAATAATTAAATCATCATAATTTAAACCTCAAGATTTCCCGATTGTGAAGATCCTTATAAAATTTTTTAATAGAAACAACAAATGAGCAAGTAAAATTCTTAGGTGGGCTGCTAAAGGCCCAAAAATACGATAGCAAATTATCAGGCTTGCAAATTCTGTAAGTTGGGCCTTCCATGAAAATTTTCAGACGTTGGGCCTTAAATCTGAACTACTTGGGCCTCAAATCCACAAGCTTCCTGTACAAACCACAACCTGAGGCCGCAAGCCACTTTAAGAAGGCTCTACTGTTTATAATGTTGGCAATTTTCTATGTGTCCCTCAAACCCTTCACAAAAAAACTAGCCTGGTTTGGGCGTAGTGTCATGTTGTATTTATTTTAATTTTATATTTTTCTAATTTAAAAAATTATGTATGAATTGTTAAAATATTTTCTGAAAAAATCAATTTTATGGGCTTTCAAAGTCTTCCATTTATGAATTCTTTAAAGCATTCATGAGAAGTATATAATGTTATGTGGGTATGGGACTTTGTCCCATATTGGAAAGAGTGGGAAATGAAAAGTCATTGATAAATGATAAGGTGAAATAATCTTTTAAAATTGATTAACATATAGTGCTAGTGTGTACTCTAGTGCACCTTAGGACGGTACTTCGCACACGCGCTAGTGGTGCACAAGCACTTATCATTTAGCATCGTTGCGAGATCGTGACCGTTGATCATGATCGGATGACTTAAAAAATTAATTTTATATTTTTTATAAGATCAAGTGGTGCAATCTGAACTGTATAACTAATCTAATGGTCAGAATAATTGATTTTCCAAAATGTCGTGACCATGAGATCTTGAAAGTGCAACTGGGTCTACTGAACACAAAGAAAGAATTAAATATATTCTAAACTATGTCGACCAAGGCTTGACTAGATTTGAACAGATGTAACCTTTCGGAAAAGGCATAATTCTATCTATTTAAAGATAGAATTCACTCCATGAAGATATAGAAATATTCAATCTTTCTCTCTTCTTCTTTCTCTTATAAGACTTTCACAAATTATATTTTCTTTAATCCTGAGTTCTGTTTTCTATAGAAATAAAATTTCAAAAATTTGTTTAAATTCCTCTGAGGGTGTTTGTGATCAGATTTTCATTTGTGTATAACGCAAACTGATATCAGGTTACATTCTATATTTTATTGTATATTGGAAATATATTTGCTGACTAAATACATACCGATCTGGTGGAGACAAATAACGTTTTAAGGAAAACGACATTATAACGTGCCTTGAAGCGTTTTCTGTTCTGCAGCATTTTATACATTTGTTATTCTACATAAATTAGACTTAGAAGAGAATTAACAGGGGTTTTTTAGGTCTAATCTCTTTTGTTAGTATGGAAATATGATGTTCGCTATCCAAATCAAATTGAAAATTGGATTGATTCATTTGATTTGATAAAATTAGGTTAATAGTCTATAGAAATTCAAACTATTATGAATACAATGTTAAAATGACTGGAGTGTTTATTAGTAATGACTGGTAAAATTCGTATAAGTAAAAAATAATAAAGAAAAAAAAAAGGGAAGAAGAATTGTTAATATGGTAAAAAATTCATTTATTTCAAATTATACAATTGGAATTCTCAAATTTTTCACTGGATGTACATGTTAAAAGAAAGGAGTCAATAATATAACAAAGACCCATTTAGTGCCAACTGAAATGGTTGTAAAACCTTACATTTGGATGGATAATTTTACACTCTAATGACAAACCTATCGAGTGTAGCCAATTGGAGTTGTTGTATAGAAATAGTTTGATGGAGAGTTTTAAGCGTAGGTAATGTTATTTATGCACAAAGAAAAACTATAAAACATGGAGGAGGTAAGTGATATAGTTATGGCTGCAAAGCAGATCTATCATTTAGGCAAAACTACTGTATGACGGGCAACAAAAAAGTATCTACAAAATTGCAAATCAGATGATTGGATGAGTAGGCATAATGAAAACAAATCATCAAGATGAATATAGGAATATTCAAGTGGTTCATTTCTAGGGTAAAATTTTTTAACATTTGATCCATTAATTTTATTTAATGGCAGAAAATGGTAAGAGATGTTAAAAATGCACTCATAAAAGAGCTAAGGCTAGTTATAAGCATATATTGCCCCAAATCTACCTTTTTATACTCACAATACTACACATGACCAACTTAAATTAGAGAAATCTACTCTTTTGTAAAAAAATTGAATGCAAGTACCACATATCTATCAAAAGCTTTCCACATATGAATCCTCCTTGGATTAAATAGTGGTGTCCTAACATAAATTGGAGAAAAAATGTTTTAGGCTTTTTGATGGACAAATTAATAAATAGTATGATTATAAATTTTAAACTTCTTGTCTTTTACTTTCCTCTTGAAACCACTACTTGAATTACCTTATAAAATGCCTAGTATATGTTGATGCTTGGTTGGTGGGATGCAAATAGTTCTCCTTCTATTCTAACCACATTTTTCACTACTTGCATGACAATTGTAGTAGAACCGCAACCAAGCTAAAAATATCTTTGATTCTTTTATACTTGTGGAGAATGTATATCAGTTTGCTCAGAATAGGTTTTTGTTTTTTCGGAAAGAATCAGAAGCCACCCACATAGCGGTCTCGCCCCAAGTTTATTAATAACCTTCACTTATGGCGGAGGAATACCGTGAAAACAAAAGAACACTTGGGGTTTACATAATAACCAATAAAACACCCCATGCATCAAACCAAACAAAAGAAGAAAACAAACCTAAACCAATACCAAAAGGAAACTAACTAAACATACCTCATATAAGTCTTACTCATCTTATCCAGTCAGAATAGATTGCCAGTCTAAGAAGAAACAAAGATAATTATAAAAAAAATAACAGGACAATAGTATTATCATCCAAACCTTACATTTCTTCTCCTTGTATTCAAGATATGATTTTTTTTTTTTGTGTGTTCCCTGTTATGCTTTGTTTCCTTTCCCTTTGTGGTTTAAATTTAGTGCTACTTCACTTTTAAGTTGGTAATTACAAATCTCTTATGACATAATGACATATCAAGAAAATATATGTAGGACATTGAGTCAGATCCCATCTAAATTCACATCCAAGACCTTGTTTCATATATATGTAAGTAATACATTGCAATAAGAACCTAATCATGTGTTAAAAAGAGCTTCAAAGAGGGAAATGGTGAATGCTGAAGTCATTAATTAATGAATAGGCTAATGAAGATAGCTGGGGTGAGACCTCGTGTAGTAGTGATCCAGCCAGGAATAGTCATGAATTTTTGGGTCCCAACCCAAGCTATGTATTGTCCACTGCAACCAAAAACAAGAACATTCAACAAACAAGTCTATTGTGCTCCTATTTCATGGATTTGCAAGGGATAAAATTTTAACATGAATGTTTCAGTTGGCATTCTTGGCCAGCAAGCACGAGGTTACATACCTTACATTCTTTTCTTTGAAAGCTAAGTCACTAGCAACACATCATTAACATTCCAAGTGGAGTTTAAAATATACTTGCATAAAATAACACCTTTCAATAAAGCAATCAGGACAATAATATATACAATCTAGGACTTTCATCATTGAACCAAGAAGTGACTCGATGAAGTTCATGTTAGAACAAAGACTCACATCTTTTTTTTGAATCATTTTCCACCCTTTAAGAAACATTAAACAGTAGCAGTATATTGACATGTGTTTTGGCTTTACCCTTTATTCAAACATCTAGAATACATGATGCTTAATAGAACTGGGTGCAACATTCAAAGAAATATATGTACACATATATAAAAATAAAATGGCTATTGCAAAGAATTAAAAATTAACATGCCCACACAAAACAAATTAAAAATTGTATCTAGATTGCATTGTAGAACAATTAAAGATTGCAATTGTTTTGGGAGAGAATTTGAGGGAACCTATTAGAGAAAGGTTCTAAAGACAAATATGAAGCATACTCAGATTGTATTGATGATGTGAAAAAAATGTTCTAAGTAATTAGTTAAATATGCATGCTCTATAGTTTAAGCCTCAGAACCCATTTGTAGTCTTGTGATACAAAAAATATTTTATGTAGCCAATGCAAAACGCAAGAAGGAATGATTGGGTTGCCAACAATAGATGTGAGAACAAATTGGTGGTGATCTTTGGGTTGCCACCACTCACGCACATTTTGCTAGAAGATGGAAGATAAACAATCTAGTTAGATTTGATTAAAGATACACATTGTTGTTATGTGGTTGCATAGGTAGTGAAATTTGAATAGGTGAGAACAGAAGAGAAATCGACTAATAATGGTGGGACGAGTTGAATAAGTGAGACAAGAAGCGAAACCAACTAATAATGGTGGGAAGAGTTGAATGAGCACTATTTTGATTTTGGGACATATGAGATGTAATACCCCAACCCCGAAAGGTCTAGGATATTTACTTTTTACCATTGATTTACAGCGGAAGTAAATAAACTCAATTATTATTAAATCAGAGCGCTAATTATCCATATTACAGTCATATATTTCAAAAGAAGAAATATTACATAAGCCTAAATATCTGACATCATACTAAAATTTATAATCAAGCTTTATTTTTCTATTCTATTCCCACCCGTATGCTTGCTATGCCTGATTTCCGATATGTCCTTTAGAGTTATCTGAAATATAGAAATATGATTGGGGTGAGACGACACTTAGTAAGTAAATAAGATTATTATTATTAGTGTGTGACTAAAATGAGCTTTTAAAAATTTCGTAAAATAATAATTAATACTATAACTTCAAAACTGTTTCTAAAATAAATGTAAATTTAAAATTTTCTGCATAAAACTTTTGTCATCAATTACAACAGTAAAATTTTATAACCATATACTATAACTGTTAAATTAAACTTCTAACTTTAAAACTGTAAAAAAATATTTAATTTTATACATATATATACTTTTCCTTATACTTTTTCTTTTAGATCATCATTTAGCCACAAGAATGACTATTTTCATATAAACATATACTTTTCCTTCAAATCATCAATAACTCTGTATACGTAATTAAATATTTACAAACATATATTGTAAAAACCACCCTTAGGCTTATTTGCCGTAAGTCATGTTTATCCCCATGACTGAATTGTGAGGTCTAAAGATTGGACTTAACTTGCTGACCGACCAAAGTAAATCAACGTACGTAAACATTAAGTGAGATTTTCTTTATTAAGTCCTGGTCCGAAACCAGGTGTGCACTCAGAAGAAATCCACTAATATAAATAACCACTCTGTAAACAGTATGGGTGCACTCTAATCTGTTTAAACTTTAAGCTGCGGTACCAAACATCTGTAACTTTGAACTTCTTTTGCCATAAGAGGTTTTAAAACCATCTTATTATAATTTATGCAATTTAAAATAATCTCGTGAAAATCTCATCTTTACTCATATTTTCATGAAAAAATACAACGTAAAAATAAACTCATGCTACACAATTTTTGTGTTAAAAATATATATAATTTTTGTTTTGAATAGAAAGAAATACTGAAAATTTACCCAAGGGGATTAGAACATTTCTTAACCAAAAAATAAATGCAAGTATATTAAAGATAGAACTGGTATAATTAAATATACGTAAAAAAAAATAAACTCATGAAAATTTTATGGAACTAACTAACATAATTGAAATTTACTTACAAAATAAACTCGGGTATAAATTTTAAATAAAAAAAACTAACATAATCAAATTTACTTACCTCTTATTTTATCTTATGCTACGAACACAGTAACTATCTCTAAGAAATGAGATCGGAAAGAGTAGGTGAGTGAAAACTTACTCAAAAATTCTCTCTCCATCACAAATTCTTTCACTCACTAATCATTCTCTTCCTTTGAAAATTTTGTGAAAAATGAAGGTTGAAAACTTCCTATTTATAGGAAAATTTTGGGAAAAAAGTGAAATTTGTAAAAGTGTGGGGAGAGGGGTGAAATTATAATTTTTTTAAAATTAAAGAATGGGTAAGGGATGGACAAGGTATGAGTTGAGTATGGGATGAGAATGGAGACCATGTAGGAGTGCTTACCACAATTCCCATTAAATAAATTTTTAATTAATTACTTACTTACTTAATTAATTAATTATTTTATTATTTTATTTTTTAAAAATCATTATTATCATTATTATTACTTTTAAGTTATGTTTTAGTATTTATTTAATTTTTTTAAAAAAAGAATTAAATTTAAATGTCAAAAACTTATGTGAGCCCCACATGGTCTTGTGGGTCCCACACAACTTCTAGACCCAAGTGAATCATACGTAACTCCAATAGTTCTTATATGGGTTTATGAGCCATACATAACTCTGGGACTCATGTGGGCCCCACATATGATACCTATATTATTATTATCTTACTATGTATTTATACAAATTATGTCTGTCAAAACACTATTTTATGTATATATACTTATTTACATGTACAAACAGTGTCTATCATGTTTATCTTATGAAATTCTATTTTGACCAGGCCGACCTCCAGGGAGCAATTGAGCCGCAATGATCTCTGAGCACTCGCTAAGATAAGGTCTTTCTTAGGTATCAAACATGGAATCAAGGACATTACAGAAAAACACTTCTGTATTGATATTAACTTAATGACAATTTTTATTATTTTATTTTTATTGTACTTTAATCGTATATATATTTTTGCGTCATCGCATGAGAATTTACAATTTAAATGAATCCATAGTAAAAGGTAAGATGGATATTATAAATAAGGTCGGTTTAGTAAGAAATTATCAAATACACTGGATGTAATAAATTAGGACCAATATAATTTTATTATGCATATAAAAAATTAATTATAATTGTCTAATTTAATTAAAATATAAACACATAGTAAAATTATGTTAGTTTCGATGTATGCACCCAATATGCATAATATTTTCTCCAAGATTGTTTAACACATGATCTACCCAATAGTTCACTCAATGGAGAATAATGTTATTCAGCGCTGCACAAAGATTTCTGATTACTATGGATCCACATATCATGTAAATAGAAGAGGAGAGCCTTACATGTCTCTTTTTCTCTTTATGCTCACCATATTGCTTATAATGAGCACAAGCCCTGGACTCCAAGCACTCTTCCTCAATGAGTGAATTACCTTTAAATTTGAGTTCAAATGGGTTAGGCCCTGTTGTGGGTTCTTTGCCCCAAAACCCATGAATTCACACTTCTTGTTCCACGTCCGAGATGATAATGAATGAGTTATTATAAATCATAAGAGTTTGGAATTTATATTTCAAATTCTTTTCCATGCCTCCGATTGAGCCTAAGAAAAGCTCATAATATGAATCCAAACTTTGCTACGTGGTTCACCTCTCGACACCCGAAAAAGGAGATCCTAAAAATAAGTATAGTATTTGACGTATATATAAAAATGTACATTAATTACTTATGTAACATAAAAATAATAAAATCAAGAAAGTTTCTTTAACTTAACTCGTTAAATTACTCAAGTAATTTGATTAATTAAAGCAAAACCAATCAAATTGAGCAGGGTTACAAACCGAATTGAACCCAAATAACTCACCCTTGGACCTCTAGTCAAAACAGGACAATAAATGGAGCAGGCAAATTTTGCAACAAACAGAGACAAGTTGTGGGTGGGGTTTGTAGTTTTCTGAGTGGCAGTGGAGCAGGCTGAGCTCAGGGGACAAAAGGATATACTTGAGTTGGGAGACGTCATTTGGTTTTAAAGGGTAAGTTGGGCCGGACAGAGAGGTGGGGTGAGGACATCTGGGCCCCACCTCAACAATGGTATCAGGCCTTGGAGGATTTTCCAGATGGAGCCCATAAGCCCACGGTGGTGGTTCAACCGATGAGCTCACGTCGGCCCATTTTTTCAACAAAACGCCAACTCATTTTGGGCCAATTTCGAACGCAGCCAGAACTTCTGTTGCGGCCGCTGCCGTACCTCCCCCCCCTTCCCTATCCATTCAAATCTCTCTCTCTCTCTCTCTCTCTCTCTCTCTCTCTCTCCCAATTGCCCAAACAAGAAGTATGTTTCACACCTATGGTCTAATACACAAACAGACACTTCAATTTCTAGGTCAAATTTGTGTTATTATAATTATTTGTAGCAAAAATGTTACTTCCTAGAGTCCATGGTGTTGGGAGGATTCGAGCAAGACATAGTAGAGTGTATAAACTCTAACCCGACATTGAATTCATATTTAATTGTATCTCGTGAAAATGTTAGCCAAGTTAGTATGATGATAATTATTGTAACAAAAATGTTAGTCTTTCGGGATATGTGGTATCTCGAGAGGATTTCAAAACTGTGTTTTGTTGAAATGCCTCTCAGAATACCACCTCTAGGGAAGCCTAATTAAGCCTATTGTTATTGTAACAACATGTTACTATATATGTTTAAATTAAGATTGATGTTATGAAGTATTAAGAGATTTGAAAGTCTTCCTAAGGTAACTACACTTTGTATATGTTTCGCAAAATAGACAAACTTAAAAATGTCTCTTTCTTATCCCACTTTTCTTGCCTAATGAGGCTCTTAGAGTCTTACTATAATTTACATATTTTTTTTTTCGTGTAAAGTTGGTATACATTAGTAGATATCTTACTTGATCCAAAATTTTGAACTGTTTGATATTGGGTTAATCTATGTATATAAGACTTATCCTCTTCGGATGGATAGGTGGGGTCTCGTTTCCGTTCGTCGTTAGTTCAATTTTAGAGTTTCGTTTGGTATTTTTTGTTTTGTTTTTGACCGTATTTATATTTTTATCTTCTTTCTTTCATCATTGTTTGTTATGTTTAGTTTTGTTTGTCTTAATTTGGTTGGTTGCCGATGTTGGTTTTTTTTTGGAGGGTTTTTCTGTATTCTCCCTTTTGTTTTATTTTGTAACCACGGTATTCTTCTGCAAAAAGTGAGGGTATATTAATAAATAAATGGAGATGCTGCCCTCTTTTAGTAAAAGAAGGAAAAAAAAAAAGACGCTTGTCCTTTGCTATTGTTTTCAAGATGAGATAGCTCATAAGTAAATATTTCAAGCAAGCTCATTCCCTCCCCACTTTCGAGTCTTTAAAAACTTCTACTTGGGTGAAAACCAACTCTTCCTTGAGAATGCGAGGTGAGAATAATTTAAGGAATGCTTCTTTCATGTAGGGTTTAAAAATTAAATACGTTCCAATTACAAAATATCACAATACAACTTAAACTCACACAAATGTGAGGTATGCTGCAAACCTACACTAATTTAAAAAGTATAAACAATATTAGTGGATTCAAATCGTCAAACGATTGCTCCTTACGAGTATTTTACTTGATGATTCACATTTAATTTATTTAAAAAATGACGGGATCCAAGATTCTCGACTTGAACCCATTATGCCGACATAATGTTCTCATATATTCTTTTATAATAATTTATATTAGATTCTAACAAGTAATAGATTTCCCCCCATTCAAAAGCTAGTAAAAGATGTTTCCCTCAAATTAATATTAGCTGCTTTCCCCTTTTCCTTTTAATTTATGTTTATGTTTCTTAGTAACAATCAAGGCACTATCGAGTGCACCACTGCGGCACCGAAAACCATCGAGGGTTTCACATGGAATTCATGCACGACGCACTTTTCAATCTTTTCTTTTTTTGAGGTCTGCGTGTTAGTGTTGGCCACACGGCCAACCACACATTCTCCCTTTGCTTAAACTTTCCTCAATAATGCATTAGTTTAAGAGTTTAAAGTGCAAAATCAGATTGTGAAATCATTGCACTGGAAGACCGAAAGCCCAAATTAAAGCTACCCAGCATTGCTCTTTCTGTGGAGTTGCGAGCTAGAGGGCTTTTTTTTTTTTTTTTTCATGCATAGACTAAAATCACGTGCATGCCAACAGCTAGCTGCCTTGGGTTACAAACCCTAGCTAAACCCTTTTTAGGGTTCAAACTTTAAAGAGAGGAAGAAATTTGATCTGCAGAAAGGAAATGGTAGCCAAAGTAGTGTTGCTTTCTTTTATTTGTTTATTTTTTTAATAAAATTTTCAGGGAAAGCATTAATTGCAGCCTAAAATCACTCCAGTTTGCAAGTAATCTATAGCCACATAGCTTCGGGCATGATGATGAATTGGAGATGCATGAATACTTTTTCTAAGTGGTCGGTGTTTATGTCTTCTGTCTTTTCTCTTATTATTATTATTATTATTATTATTAGATGCCAGGTTGGCTTAGATGGATCGAGCATATAACATGAGGTAGTTGATCTTGCATTTAGATCTATACCCGTTTCCATCTCCTTGTAAAATTAAAGAATGTGAAGTGTTTAATGTGGAAGTTCCAATCTAACTGATAGAACGTCATTTAAGAAACACGAAAGTCTTTTTTTTTTTTTTTTTTTCTTGATCTCATATATTTTGTCATATACCTCCATAAGAGTTAGATGTCTTTCTTTGACGACTAATGATTTTTGTGCATAATATATATATGATACAAAACTTTAGTATGTAAGTGGAAAATGGTAGAGGGGCAGACCTATCATCATAGTGGATAAATCGAGTATTCAAAGGGCCGCAAAAGCCAATATTGAAAAAAAAAAATAAAATCCAATCATATATAATCTAAAGAAAATATTTTTGTTTAATTTACTCATCAAAATTCACGTGAATATAACATTGCAATATTAATTAACATATATACTATTCATATTTTTTTAAATTTGTTATTTCAGTCATTGAGAATTATTTAGATGAAATTCAAATCATGATACTTTTCATCTAAATCTGTACAAATTTAAATCTAAAGCCTAAAATCAAAGCTCACAAATGCAAAATAAAAATATTCAAAACTATCCTAAGTTTTTTCTCATGGCATAATTACTTTTTCTAAAAGAAAACTTTTCCTTCCATTTTTAGGGTTTTTTCTTCACAAAATTTTAAAGCATTCATGGGAGTTATTTTGAATTTATAACTATGGTGTTGAGATATCATCTAATGAGACAATTTCTAAAAGGACATGAAATATCATTTTTATGATTGACATTCAAAAAATAATAGAGTAAATGATGCTAAAACAATATCATTTTTGGCCTATATCTATATCTTGTTGCCTTCAACATATGCATGCCTTAAAATCGATCGAATCGTTACTATCCTTTTCCCTAACATAATCTTGATCTCTGTAATATTTCTAGTTTTTTTCTTCCTAACTATTTCTCTCACTATACTCTATCTATTAATGAGAGATAAAGAGTTACTAATGTGTTTTGAAGACTTGAAATAACTCTTGAATCTAGATAAGATACTTGTTATACCTTTTCTTGAAGTAATTTCTTTATCGAATTAAGTTATCCATATTCCCAAACATGTGTTCATTCATCTAAAATATAAAAAAACTCATGTAAGTTTATTACATATTATAATCAAAGTTTTTCCTAGGAAAAAACATGTCTACCATTACTTGCAACTTTAAAAAAGTAATGTTTATGTATATAAAAAAAAAAAACAAACAAAAATGGTCAACTTTTAGGTAGCCCACAAAAAAAAAATGTGCTAGGCATATATTATGTAGATGGAGAAATCTGAAAGCTATTGAATATTATTTCAAAAAATCACCCTCAATGGCCCCCACGGGCATGACGAGGTGGAAAGATATCAGCACGTAAGAAAGAGTATTGGGGGTTCAATTCTAGATAAACACACTCACGGAACAAGCGGTACCTGTAGATAGTAAGAGTTTATTCTGTGAGCTAGTAGGGATTGTGGATAGTGAGAGTTCGCTCTGTGAGCTAGCGGAGACCGTGGATGGTGAGAGTTCTTTATGAGCTAGCGGGTACCGTGGATGGTAATAGAGATGTATTCCGAGGATTGGATTGGCCGAACGTCCAATTGATGCATGGAAGCCATGTCCGCATCTGAACTTTACCCAGATTAGCGAGACCTGAGGGCGGAGGACGCTGATTCGTAGGTTTGGTGCTACTTCAGGGGGTCCGAAGGGCTAGTTGGTGGCTGAAATTCCTATGTAATAAAAAAAAAGAAAAAATCACCCTCAATGCAATCTATAAAAATAAATGTCATATTGACATGCACAAAAAAAAAAAATGCTCAATTAATAAAGCATGTATGTAATGAGTATTAAGTTTACTTTTTAAACAAGTTTGACTTGTGATCTACTTATGGTATGCAAAGTTTTTCATTACATAATCACAGTTTGAAATTTCTTATCTATGCATTATATTTATTATATAATTAATTTCTATTAATAATTGATTTTATTTTCCTTTTTTTTTTTTTTACCATTTAATCAATAGGAGGTCCGAATCAGACTCTTCCATCTCATATCTTTTTCTATCCCTTCAAAGATTTAAATATATGATTTACAAGAAGTTTTAAGTTTTAATCAGAGGCATAACTTTAAAAGATAGAATCATATTGATTTTCAATTGATTATAATTAATGTGAAGCATTTAAAATAGATTCAAATGAGAAACATTAACTAGTAATATTAAACATTTTTTTTTAAAATATTACTCACTTTAAATTTTCTTTATATATAAAGTTGTCAAAAATATTATTGTGGAATATGTTTGGTGAATAAGAATACTACAAATATTAATAGTAGTAGCAATAGTAAGAATTAATTAGCTAATTAATTAATTAACAAGAAGGGTTAATTTTATCCCATTAATTTTAATTTCTATAGGAATTCAAATCTTTTGAAAGTATGAATTTTGGAGTTTGAATTTAATTAACGTGAATTTAAGTCTAATTAAATTTTAAAATTCATACTCTCAAACTCTCTGCCATGCATGTATTTTGAATTCTAATATTTTGGACAAATAATAAATAGAAAGAAAGATTTTGACGTGCTCAAAGATTGACATTTGGCTAATAATATAACTCAAGGCAAACCATCCATATATATAAGAGAAGGGTGCAGGTTTGGATCCCCATTTTTAGGATAATCTTAAACATAATACGTTTTCATTATATATGTCTACACTTTTAGAAATCCTCTAGGCTACATAGCTTGAGTCAATGTTAACTTTAGAAAAAAAATAAGAAAAGTAAAGTCTAATGTCACATGGTTAAGTAATTATTAATTTATTGGTTTTATGGCGTGTATGGGTTTTTAATATGAAACTTATTATTCATTATACTCATTTTATTTGTCTAAAGAGCTTGTACTAGACATTCTGAAATCGAAATCTTAGATGTATTCTAACCACTCATAAAAAAAAAAATATTAGGTGTATTATATACACTGAATCTAATGTGTATGATTTCTTCATATGTACAATTAATTAATAAGAATTGACTAATTATAAGATGCACTCCTCACTAATATTTGGACTTAATAAAGTAGTGTCAAATTAATTGACTCATGTCATTGAGACCTAATACACCCATTGTAGTGACCCGGAAAATTTCGCTTAAATTTCTCCGATATCACTTGTAATAACTTGAATAATTCATATTATAATAATCACTGAAACAGACAGCAGAAGACCTTATATGCAAATTACGAGAGTATTAAACTATCCCAATATAATAATATCAATCTCATTATCACAATAAAGATCTGAACTCATTACAACATAAATAAAATAAAATAATTCTAAACACGACCTTCTATCCCAACCACGCTTTACTGCGCTACTCTGATCACTGTTATACTCCACATGGTATCTGAAAAATATTGGATAATCATGAGGTGATACACCTCTCAGTAAAATGGAGTAAATTATTATCAGTGTGTGGCAACATGAATTTTAGTGTATCAAAAACACATCCATTAAATAATTAACTTTAACTTGATAAATCATGTAAAACTATACTCACACCTGTATATATATATTTGATAATATATTTATCAAAAACATGCTTTGGCTTTATGAATTTCTCTGTGTTCGTAAATCAACATATATAATCATGAAGAACCTTCCTGAATGGACAATCATATAACCATCATGTAATAACCCCACATGATCGGGTTGTGCGGCCGAAGGTTACACTTAACATTGGCTGGCCTACCAAGTTAAGTCAAACTATACGTGTCTGTAAGTATGATTGGCCTATCCAGCCTGGTCTGAACTGTCAGGGAGGGGGGGGGGTACTCTACACTCCTCTGGGCTCAATCAACTATCTAATGACCAACACTCTTGCTATAGTGTGGTTGCACTGAGATATCATACTAGCAACGGTATCGTGCTCTAAACATAATTAGTTCATCAGGGTTCTTATTTTCATAGGTCTGTATAAAATTTGGCATATCATTTTCCTATATAAAACTGTTATTTCATAACTTGACATAAAACCGTCTGAACTAGACATAAAGTCGGTTGAATTGTCATTTCATACTGAACTCGGCGTAAAGCCAGCTGAACTGTCATTTCATAATTATATAAAAACCATTATGTTTAATTATACAATTATAACTGTTCTCATGCCACATGATTTGACTGATAAATCATACTATAATAAATTACCTGGGAAAAATATATATATTTTGCTGAAACCAGGGTATGATTAATTTCACCTATTTAATTTATTTCCATTATATTCCAAGAAAACCCAATATACTCAAATCCCTGTAGTTTAATTTAATTCCAAATTATTCCTAGAAATCCGATTTAATCAAATTCTTGCAGTTTAATTTAATTCTAAAATATTCCAAAAAATCTAATATAATAAAATACCTGCAGTTTAATTTAACTCAGACATATTTTTAAAATAAAATCTAAATATAGATATAATTAATTTCACATACTCACTTAAAATCGGGCATATTTTAATTAACATAAATCTAATTAAATTCAGGTACTCAAATTTAATTGGAAATATTTTTAAAATAAACCTGACATAATCTATTCTCTTTACCTTAGCCCTTGAGTGGTGCCTATGACATCCAAACAATGAATCCACATCAGTTAAAACATTCAAGAGCGGAGCTGGGACCCGGATGTGGTTTTCGTTTTTCGATTTGGTCGGGAAATAAAGGGAAATCTTAGAGAGAGAGAGAGAGAGAGAGAGAGAGAGAGAGAGAGAGAGAGGTTTCCTTGTTTCAATTACAAATTGAACCTTTCCTAATTCTTGAGGAAAGGTAAAGTAAGTATATATTTATATTCCAATAAGTTTTTATTATGTAAAGCCCCGAACCCGCAATCATCATGTATGTAGTGGAATTAATAATACATCCTCAATTAAAATACTAGAGTACTATACTATACAACCAAAAAGGGTGTATCCATTCCACCATAGTACATAACCAGAATTATAAAACATAACCAAAATACATTTGAGTTTCTACAGCCACTCACGCTATGTTATACCATCAACCCTACTATGGAGTTTTCTAAGATCGACCACCAGAAGGTCCTGAAAAAGATGAGTTGTATATTGAGACTTATCAATTAGACGGAATAGATTATTATCAGTGTGCGGCTATCATGAGTTTAGTGTATACAAAATATAACCATTTGTTAATCAATAACAACAACTGTTAATACATCTATAGACTATACTCACACATACATCATTATTTATAAGCGAGAGTTCCTGAGAATTGGGGAGATTACAAGCCCATAACATGTAATGCCCCTTTACTTTGATAACTTATATAACCTTGCCCAGTTAACTTGGGAGTGGCTACAACTGATATCTATTAGGGCACTTGCCTTACTCAGCAAGCCCTTAGGCGGAGAGTTTACTTCACCCCTATTACATGCAATGCCACAATATAAAATACATTTAATACTTTACTATAAATAAATTTCACATACAAATTATAACTCACACCTATATAAATACTATAAACTATAAGCTACTAATATTTTTGCAACTATAAGTTGTGTACTGTAAATACTTTGCAACTATACTTTGTGAACTGTAACCTCTAGAATACTCTATTATGTTATACTTTGTCTTCGTATGCTCTGTTTTCATATACTCAAATCTATTACACTCATGTTAAATCTACAAATTTGAATATAAGAACTCACACTCGAATGGATAAACGACATGCTTCCTCCCCATGACGGGTTGTGCGGCCCATAGGCTGGACTTAACCCTTGCTGGCTGGCCTGCCACCAGGCTAAGTCAACTATACTGTTTGTTTGCTAGTACGAATGACCATCCTATAGCTAGTCTAGACTCCAGGTGGGAACTTTACATTTCACTGGCCCAATCGACTATTCAGTACCAACACTCTCTCTTAGAAACGTGTGGTTGCATTAAACTCTTCATTCTGTAGTTGCGGTACCGAGCATTCTATGGTTCATCGGAGTTCTTAAACCATACTTTGCAATTTAATAAAACTACTCATGGTCTATACGCCACTATAAATAGTTACTATACATGCATTCTTTTCAACCATTCCAGAAAATAATATAACACCAACACAATTCCAGTATACCGTTATATCAAACTATAAACTCATAATTTTAATTAAACCACTCTTCCTCATGTCACATGATTTGAGTGTTTCTCATAATTATATAAACTACTGGAAAATCGGTCATTCTATACTCAATATTTGTTTTACCAAAAACACAAGTTTAATCATCTCCACAGTTTATCTAACTCAAAATATGTATTTAAAAAAAAAACGGAGATAACCAACCCTACTCACTTTAATTTTTTACAAAATATGCATAATAAACCAAACCAATAATTTTAACCAGTCAAATCATTCAAAAAATCCACTACAATAATGTAGAAATCAAATACTTTAATTCAATTAGTTAAACTTTGAAATACAATTATTATAAAATTCCTAGGCTCACAAACGTCAGTTTAATCAATTCATAATAATAATAATAATAATAATAATAATAATAATAATCCAAAATTCAATTTTCATTTGTTAGAATATTCAGAAAAATATGTATATAATTCCTGTAATCTCATATTACAATTTAATCGGTTAATATATAAAATTTTTTGACATAATCTATTCCCCTTACCTGATCCTGAGGATATGCTTAAAATGATCAGGAAATGGAAACCTTGGATTCCTTAACTTGCCGCGGGAAGTAAGTTGGCGAGTCGGGAGAGAAGAGAAAGGCATTCGGAGGGCGAGAGCAGATCTCAGGAAGTCTCGAAAGAGAGAGAGACGTGCGAGAGAGAGAGAGAGAGAGAGAGAGAGAGAGAGAGAGAGAGAGAGGAACCGTAATGTTTAGAGAGAGAGAATTTTAGTTTTTATATAAAAAAAATGAGCTGAACCCTATTTATAGGCAAGCTACCCTGCGGGAAACCGTCGATGGTTTTTTGAGATGGTCTCAAACCGTCTACGACTTGGTCCTGTACCAAACTATCTCCATTCCTTTTTCTTGCTTTTCCTTCCTTTTTATTTATTTCCCTTTTATTTTATTTATTTTCCTTTATTTTCTTGGTTTGGGTCTCTACAATCTCCCCCCCTTAAAAGAATTTCGTACTTGAAATTCGTTAACCGATAATTCTACATATATTTTACTATTAATGAACCAACCCCATACCACGCATTTCAGTATACTCCACAAATATAAATAAATACATTAATCTAGAACCAAAAATAATCATTGCTTGCCTTATAACATAAATATATTTCCTGCTCCTGTGCCACAAGCAATATCCGCGCCAGTTGGGATCAGTGTATACACACGCGCCTGACCACCTCAGGGTGCTTGATTGTTCCCTCGATTCTGATAAGAAGTAGGTGTATTAATCGGTAGCCCACAACAATATCGTGCGATGTGACCTGACCTACCACACTGATAACAGTTTGCACTTCTAACCCGACAGTTACCCCGATGCCTTCTGTTACATCTATGGCATAGAGGGTACGACAAATTATTCTGATAGCCTCGATCCCTTATCTCCTGCCTCTGGCCCAAGTTGTCCCTATCTCTCCTTCATGAACCCTAACTGGCTTCGGCGGGGAAACTTGAAGGCCTGGGCCTCTTCTTCTGCTCTGACAGCTCTGTAGTGTCCTACAAGCTCTTCTCAACTACTGTGGCCTTATCCACAAAGTCCGAGAAATTTTGGACCTTGAACCCCACCACCTGCTCATAGATCCTTCATCGCAGGCCTTTTTCAAACCTTCTTGCCTTCCTCGCTTCGTCTGGAATCATGTACAAGGCAAAGCATGACAGTTTGACAAACTAGGCCACGTATTCTCTGACGGTCAAGCTCCCTTGAGTTAGACTAGTAAACTCCTCAGCCTTATCTTCTTTGGTGGACGAGGGGAAGTACTGGTCAAAGAATAGTTCCTTGAATTGGTCCCATGTCAGTGCCACTGGTACTGATTACTTGTCAAAG
The DNA here is from genome assembly GCF_029873635.1 of Malania oleifera. Classification (NCBI taxonomy): domain Eukaryota; kingdom Viridiplantae; phylum Streptophyta; class Magnoliopsida; order Santalales; family Ximeniaceae; genus Malania; species Malania oleifera. The sequence goes on from NC_080417.1 coordinate 12,880,438, forward strand.
TTGCATAATTAGACATTGAAATTCATGCATTAAAGATTATAATTTTAATTAAATGCCAAATTATGTTCAATATTTTAATATTAAGCTCAATTTATAATATTTTGATTTTTATTTGATAATTTATGGATTTTTGGTATCTTATTATTGCATGATGATTTTTGGACATTAAAGTTGAAATTAAAATGTACGCGGGTCATGCTTGAGAGAAACTAGGTCATGCATGCATAGTAAACCGTGCACGTGAGGGCCATAGCTTTTCATTCAAAGAGCCGTGTATGTGGGGTTCATGGAGGATAAAGAATAAAATGATGCAAATGGAGGTGTTGAGCGCAAAACAAAGCTAATTGGGCGTTTGTGGATAGTTTCGACATTGTTTCGTAATATGAGCATAACTCTCTCATACGACCTCCGATTCAGATGATTCAAGATGATATAGAAACATAAATACAACTTTTATGTTTTGAGTTTTGAGAGATACGAACTGTATCAAGGTAGAAATCGGACGTGAAGTTACCATACGTTGTTTTTTATGGACAATTTCAACATTATTTTGTAATTTAAGCATAACTTTCTCATAGAAGCTCTGATTGAGGTGATTCATGATGATATGGAAAGATAAGAAAATTATCCACAAATTTTATGTTTTGAGTTTTGAGAGACATTAACTTTATCAAGGTCAAAATTAGGCGTAAAGTTACCATACGCTTATGAGCTTTTAACATGGGCCGTGTGAGACAAGGAGCAAGACGTGCGGAAGCATGCGCTGGAGTGAGTGGCTTTTGGATGGTTGAAAAAAATCAAGGAGGGGAGAGTAGGCTTTATTAGGATTGGGAGAAAAAAAAAAACAAGTTTTGAAAAGTCAAAATAAAGGGGCTAGGGGGTTGCCTTTATAAGTAGTTTGGAGTAGGGTTTGAGGGGAGTATTTTTTTAGTCTTGCTTTTCTTCTTGGGAGGCCGTGCACAGCAGGAGGGGACCTCTCCAACACATACACGGCTTGCACCTCTTTTCTCTCTTCTCTTTCTCTTTTCTTAGTTTAATATTGTTATATTTATTTTTATTGTCAAAACTTTAGTTTACTTCAATTTAAAGTTGGGTTTAAATATTTGTTTAAGTTAGTTTAAGAACTTTTTTTTAGATAAACTTTTGTTCTCTCTCTCTCTCTCTCTCTCGTTACTTCATTACTTTTTAAATACCTTGTTTAGATTTATTTTATTGAATCTTTTTGTTCAAGTCAATTTTTGTTTAAGCAAGTATTTAATTTTAACTTATTTTTGAAATCTTTTTTTTAGTTAGTTTAATGTTGAAGTTTAAGTTAATTTATTTTTTTTTGTTCTTGAATCTATTGTTGGATTGAGTTTCATTTTTGTTCAAGTTATTGGTTGGATTAAGTTTAAATTCTCGAGTTAATGTTTAATTGAGTTTTTTTTTTTTAATGGTTGAAAGTTTACGTTGATTCATAAAGTTTTTGTCTTTAGGTTTTTGTCCAAAATTTCAAACGTAGGTTTTATTTCTTGTCTGAATGCTTAATATAGGATTGCGTTCCGCATTTAATTTTTCTATTGCTTATTTTATTATGTGAATGGATCGTTGAGTAGGGATATTAATTGCGTTAATTTTTCCCATCGTCTATTTAGCGTTATTAGTTTCTTGTTGTTAATTTTATTTGTGAGATGTCTGTAGTTTATGTCTTGTTTCTTTTTAATTTCGTCACAAAATCTCAATAATCCCAGGAACTGAATCCGAACTGTGTTCAGTAAACTTTTCTTTTCTTGTTTTCTTTTGGATTTACATGAATTTAAAATTAAACTGCATTCCTTGAGGAGACGATCTAACCCTTGAGCTAATTATTACACGACTGAACTCCTATACTTGGAATAGTCTTCACGCTATTCATTTTTAGAGTGAGTCAAGTTTTCGGTGTCGTTGCCATGGAATGCCAGATTTAGTTTCAAACTAGTGTTTTTCCTTTTTATTTTGATTTTTCTTCATGAAAAAAAAAAGGTTTTGAGAAAAAAAAAAATATGGCTGCACCTGCACCACACATGCTTATGATTTTTTTGCAGCCTACACGCACCACCACACATTCTTGCATTGCTTTACCACACAATGCACATAATTTCACGATTAAGCCTGGGGTGTTGTCAGTGATACCTCAATTCCAAGGGGTAGATTCTGAGAGTCCGTATCAACATTTGACAGATTTTGAGTTGGCCTGCACCACCTTTATTGGAACTGATGAGTATATCAAGCTCCGCTTATTTCCTTTTTCTTTGAAGGATAAGGCAAAGATTTGGTTTAACTCGTTGAGACCTAACTCTATTAATAGTTGGACTGATATGCAATGTGAGTTCTTACACAAATTCTTTTCTTTTCAAAGAACCCAGTACTTGTAGGAGCAGATTTGTAAGAACCTGAACCGTAGTATATGGATTTAATATTTGAAAGAAGGGTAAAGTGGTAATTTGGGCAAGCTTCGTCGACAAAGCTAGAGTTCATTGACGAAATCCCTTATGTTCTCGGCGACAAAATTCAGTGTCTCGTCGACGAGGAGATCCCAAGGGATTTTGGGAAAAATCTGGAACCTCGGCTCGTCGACGAGGCCACCATCTCGTTGACGAAGGTAATGGTGGACTCATCGATGAGGATGCCAATTTGTCGACGAATTCACCCGAGTAAAAGGGCTATGAATATCCAAAAGGGTTGCTTCCAAGCTAAGTTAGCTTAAAAATCTCACTCTCTCTCTCTAGAACTCGAAGCTCTCTCTCTCTCTCTCTCTCTTGATTTCTTCACCGTTTGTCGTCAGATTCATAAATCCGACGTTACTGCAAGGATCAGGGAAGGATTCTCTACATTTTTAGCGGATCGGAATCTCGTTTCGAGCAGTTTCGTGTTTTGAGAAAAAATCGAGGTAAGGCTTGATTTTCCATTCCAATTTGAAATATGTGTAGTAGTACTAATTGTAAGCCGGTATCGTACTGTGTTTTGTAAGTTTTGGAGTCTCGATTTGTAGTTTTGGGGACCATAGAGTTCATAGTTGGAATTTGAGTTAAGGTAAGGGGATTCAGTTTATATCAGTTACTTTTCGAAATCGGGATTGATAAACTTGTAGGCTATAATCATATGTATGGTATCTTATTTGGGGAAATCTATCGGATAAAAATACGGGTTTTTGGGTTACAGTTTTCGGGAAAATTTAGGGATTTCGGGTATCATTTCTGCTTTGTTTGGAAAACCGTTTGTTTTGTTTAAATTGTATTATTGAGATGAATGCTATCCATATTTGTATAAACTGTATACTTGAATTGGAAAACGATATGATTTGTTATAAACCAAATAAGTGTGGTATGTATGGTTGCATGTAATTGTTCCAGATATTTGTAAAACAGCTAGTGGTGGCTAATTACCGTACGCTGATATGTATAGGAGTGTGAACTCCAAAATGATTCCAGATTTTGTGAAATCGGCTAGTGGCGGCTAATTACTGTACACCGAAATAGCTATGTGGCGGCTAATTACCATACGCTGCGCCATGTATCGGTGTGAAAACTGTGGGTGAGAGTGTCTAGCTCTATATCTGAGGGTGTGAAATATCACTACATATCCCAGTTGGTCACCGAGGGGTGCGAGCTACACTGTATTGGCAATGTAATCACTGTGAAGTTTCAAGTTTCACAGAGTAGTTGCGTATGGGCAATGTAATCGCTGTGAGGCTTCAGATTCATGAAGTAGTTGCGTACTACTATGAGCTACATCATATTGGTAATGTAATCGCTATGAAGTTTCGGGTTTCATAGCGTAGTTGCGTATTAGTGTGATGACACTGATCGTATGTTTTGGGTATCGTATTTACTAGAATGAATTTTTGAAAATACTAGAACTGTATGGAACTGTATGGAAATGTTTTCGAACTGTATTGTATTGTATAGTATTATGTTTTGCGTAAAATAACACTGGTATGCCACACACTGATATAACCTGCTTTCTTCCTTACTGAAAGGTGTCTCACCTCGAACGTACGTACAATGTTTTCAGGTCCATCAGGTAGCTATAATTTGCAACCTAGCAATCGGAAGCGGGGGTGTCATTAGCTGCTGTTTGTACTTGATTAGGTACGAGATTTTTTAACCGGGTTGTCGTGATGGTTTTTGTAGACACCCGGAGTATGTACGGTAATTATGGGATTGTATACCTTAGTATTGTATGGGTTCGTGTATCCTAGCTTTGTACAGACTCTGATACGGTATGTTATATAGATAGATGAAGCATTTTTTGCTGCGTAACTGATGAGTATGGATGTATATGTGTATGTGTATAGGGCATCCGTGTACCCCACGGGGTCGGACCCTCTTATTATATTGTATCATGTATGTTTGAATTGATATAGAGACAGGTTAGGTTACTATATTTACACCTGGGACCCATCTGCGGGTTCGGGGCATGACAGTTTGGTATCAGAGCTAACCAGGTTGTTAGGTCTTGTAGACTTGGTTAAGTTTAGCTGTGAGTACATACCAGAGTATAGGATGTTGGATATGGGTGGTGTTGGTCGAGGGTTGTTCTGTTGCTAGACCGAGATTTGTCGACGGTATTCCGTGTTTTTCCTAGAATGACGATTCCAGTAAAGGCAGAGCAAACCATTGATGGATTCGTGTCGGTGTGACGGGGCAGGCTTAGACCTGTGAGAGTAATAGTTGACATGATTAGGTCTATGATTGTGTTAACTGTGTACGATATAGGAATTCTAACTGATTCCTATTATGTTTTTTGAATGGAACCCAAGGATAATAACTTGGAGAGTGGCTCTGAGAAGACGACAAACGATGAGTTTCCTTCTGTGTCTCGTGGTTTGGCGAGATAGGTGATCCGAGAGATTGGACGGAGTGTTAGGAGACGTGAGAGCTCTTCTACTGATGTGGGATGTACCATTGAGAGGTTCACACGCATGCACCCTCTGACATTTATGGGAGGACCTGATCCGATAGTGGCAGAGGAATGGGTCGAGAAGACCGAGATTATTTTGGAAGTCCTCCACTGCACTGAGAAGCAGAAGTTCTTGTACGCTACCTTCCGACTAACTGGGGAGGCAAGGCGGTCGTGGATGGCGATGAGTTTGTTTGAGAGGCAGAGAGCTGGTCCATATGGTATCACGTGGGGTCGCTTTAAAGAGGTATTTTTCGAGAGATACTTTCCGATCTCCACTCGGGATGTGAAAGCCGATGAGTTCTCGGGCCTAACATAGGGAACTCTGACGGTGCAGAGTTTATTGAGTTGTCTCGATTTGCGCCGTACTTGGTTTGAATGAGCGTGAGAAGGCTTGGACGTTTGAACGGGGTTTGAGGAAAGACATCCACCGTCTTGTGGGGATGCTGCAGATCCGTGAGTTCTCTATCCTAGTGGATAAAGCCACCATAGTTGAGACCGACCTTTGGGGAGATGAGGTAGTGCAGGATCAGGGGAAGAGGCCAGTATCTTCTGGTCCTCAAAGTGGTCCTCGACAGGGACAATGGAAGAAGAAGAAGAGCTACAATTCTAGTTGTCGGAAGAACATCGAGCGACAGAGTTATCAGGGGTATCCATCCCCCGCACCGTGAGCCAGATGCCGTAAAAGGCATGATAGCGAATGTCAGCCGTTCTGGGGAAACTGCTACAACTGTGGCAAGTCGGGCCAAATGTCACGGAGTTTCTAGGCACCGAGGAGAGATATGCCCGCACAGATCCAAAACCGTGGGAGTAATCAAATGCCTCGGGGGAACTACTAGGCAACCACGACTCCGGAGAGGATATATTCACTGACTCCAGTAGATGCGGAACACGCTTTGACAGGTACCATGTTATTGCTTTCGAATAGAACTGTTGTTTTATTTGATTCAAGGGAAACTCATTTGTTTATATCTACTAGTTTTGTGAAGTTGTGTGGGGCTGAAACCTGTGTGATGAATGAGATGTTGTCTGTGACTACACCGAATGGGAGTGTAATGATCTATAGTAAGATGTTAGGGAATTGCCTAGTGGAAATCCAGGGGAGACTACGACCAGCGAACCTTGTAGTATACGACATGTATGGTTTTGACGTCATACTGGGGATGGATTGGTTATTCTCCAATTTTGTAGTGATTGATTGTCGTAGGAAGGTAGTAGTGTTCAGACCTCTTGGAGAGCAGGGGTACGAGTTCGTAGGATCATGTGTGCGTTCGACGCCACAAGTTCTATCTGTGTTATAGGCGAGGAGGCTACTCTTGGATGGGTGTCAGGGGTACCTAGCTTGTGTGAAGGAACCACCGTGAGATGAGTTGAGACTCGAGGATATTCGTGTAGTCAACGAGTTTCCAGACGTGTTTCCTGATGATTTACTTGGTTTACCTTTGGATCGTGAGATGGATTTTGCGATAAAGTTGCTACCTAGTAAGGCACCGATCTCTAAAGCTCCATACCGGATGGCTCCAACAAAATTTCGAGAGTTGAAGGAGCAGTTGCAGGAATTACTGAACCAGGGTTTTATTCAACCGAGTGTTTCACCTGGGGAGCTCCAGTTTTGCTTGTGAAGAAGAAGGATGGGTCGATGCGTATGTGCATTTGATTACCACGAGATTAACAAAGTGACAGTCAAGAACCGTCACCCTTTGCCTCGTATAGGTGGTCTCTTTGACCAGTTACGGGGAACACATGTCTTTTCGAAGATTGACCTACGGTCAGGATATCATTAGGTGAGGGTTAGATCTGAGGATGTAGAGAAAACTACTTTCCGAACGAGATACGACTACTATGAGTTCTTGGTTATGCCATTTGAGTTGACCAATGCGCTGACAGTGTTCATGGATCTGATGAATAAGGTGTTTCATGAGTACCTAGATTAGTTCGTAGTGGTGTTCATCGATGACATTCTGGTATACTCGAGGAGTTTGGAAGAACATGAAAACCATATGAGGTTGGTGCTACCGATTCTATGAGTGAGGAATGTGTATGCTAAGTTGAAGAAGTGTGAGTTATGGTTGAATCAGGTCGCGTTCGTAGGCCATGTGGTGTCTAAGGGCGGTATTTTCGCTGATCCTAGCAAGATTGAAGCTGTGGTTGATTGGACGAGATCGAAGAATGTGCATAAGGTTTGGAATTTTCTAGGACTGGCGGGTTATTATCGTCGGTTCATAGAGGGTTTCTCTAGATTTTCTGGACCTCTAACACGATTGACTAAGAAGGGGGTGAATTTTGACTGGACTAGCGATTGCGAGTAGTGCTTTCTCGAGTTGAAGCACTGGCTGGTTACTGCTCCAGTTTTGACCATTCCTTCGGGGGATGGGGGTATCTATAGCGACGCGTCCCTGAAGGGTTTAGGATGTGTGCTTATGCAATAGGGTAAGGTGGTAACTTATGCTTCTCGAAAACTTAAGGAGTATGAGAAGAATTACCCTACGCATGATCTGGAATTGGTTGCTATGGTTTATGCCCTAAAGATTTGGCGACACTACTTGAACGGTGTTCAGTGTGAGATTTTCACTGACCACAAAAGCCTTAGGTACTTTTTCACGCAGAAGGAGATGAATATGAGGCAGAGGTGATGGCTAGAGTTGATCAAGGACTACGAGTGCACGATCAGTTATCACCCGGGGAAGGCTAATGTGGTAGTTGATGCGTTGAGTTGGAAATCAGAACATGCAGCAGTATTTGCAGTTATAGCTTAGCATCATGTCAGATGAGATCTGGAAAACCTTGGCGTGGAGTTGGTGTTTGGTGATCATCAGGCTTTAATTGCTACTTTGTTTGAGCGTATTAAAGTCGCGCAAGCTAATGATATGGAGTTAGTAGAGAATGTGGAGAAAGTGCAGTAGGGATTGGCTGTGGAATTTAACATCTCTGACAGAGGTGTGTTGAGGTTTGGGACTAGGCAGTATGTTCCAAACGACAATGAGATCAGAAGGATGATTTTGGAGAAAGCGCATAGTTCTTTGTATACGGTACATCCGGTAGTACGAAGATGTATCAAGATTTATGCGAGTCCTTCTGGTGGAGTGGTATGAAAGGGGATATTGCCCAGTTCATGGAGCAGTGTCTAACGTGTCAGAAGGTGAAAACTGAACATCAGAAGTCGGTAGGGCCGTTGCAGCCTTTGCCTATTTCGGTGTGGAAATGAGAGCACATTTTCATGGACTTTGTTATTGGATTGCCGCCAGTGCTTCACGGGTAGAATGCTATTTGGGTAATTGTGGACAGGTTGATGAAATCTACTCACTTTGTACTGATGAAGGTTAGCTACCCTTTGAGTAGGCTAGCGGACCTGTATGTGCATGAGATAGTGAGAATGCACGGAGTGCCGGTGTCCATTGTTTCAGATTGGGATCCGAGGCTTACTTCTCGATTTAGGAAGAGCTTGCAGGAAGCACTGGGGATGAAACTTACTTTCAGTACAACGTTCCACCCCCAAACTGATGGACAGTCGGAGAGGACGATACATATCTTGGAGGATATGTTACAGGCTTGTGTGATTGACTTCAGTGGTAGTTGGATTTAGTTTTTGCCACTAGTGGAGTTTGCCTATAACAATAGCTTCCAGACTAGCATAGGGATGGCACCGTTCGAGGCTTTGTATGGTCAGAGGTGTCGATCTCCTTTGTGTTGGGATGAGGTTGGTGAACGTCAGGTGTTAGGACCTGAACTTGTGCAGTAGGCATATGAGAAGGTGAGTTTGATCCAGAAGAGGATTAGATCGGCTCAGAGTAGGCAGAAGAGTTACGCAGATGCTTGCCACCCCGTGAGTTGGAGTTCGAGGTTGGGGGCAAGGTATTCCTTAGAATCGCTCTGATGAAGGGAGTGATGAGATTCGGGAGGAAGGGAAAGTTGAGCTCGAGGTACATTGGATCATTCGAGGTTATTGAGCGAGTGGGTCTGGTAGCCTATAGAGTTGCACTACCCCCAGCACTCTCGAGGGTCCACGATGTGTTTCATGTATCCATGTTGAGAAGGTATGTGTTGGATCCATCACATGTTATCAGTTATGATGAGTTGGAAATTGAGGATACTTTAGCGTATGAGGAAATACCTGTTTAGGTTTTGAATCGTAAAGTTTAGAAGTTTCGTACCAAAGATATATCGTGAGTGAAGGTATTGTGGCTAAACCAGGAGGTTGAGGAAGTTTCTTGGGAACTGGAGAAAATATGTTTTGGAAGTATCCGTAGTTTTTCTGAGTAGTAGTTGGATAACAGGGTTGGTATGGGTATGTATGTATGTATGTATGTAATACTCTGTTATCATATTAGTATTGGGTGGTTAGTCTCTAGCAGAGTCCTGTTGTATTGTAAGCTCCCGAGACCGTATATGTATGTAACCACGGTATTCCTCCACCATAAGCGAGGGAATGTATGTATGTATCATGACGGGGTTGCATATAAATGGTCGCCATTTTCCCTAGAGTATGTGTGTATCGTAACGAGGTTGCGTATAAATGGTCGCCGTTTTCTTTAGAGTATGTATGTATCGTAATGGGGCTGCGTATAAATGGCCACCGTTTCATCTCAGAGTGTGTATGTATGTAGTAGTATGAATGTGTTTGTAATGAGAGATTGCAAATTTCGAGGACAAAATTTTTGTAAGGAGGGGAGGTTGTAAGAACTCGAACCGTAATATGTGGATTTAATATTTGAAAGAAGGGTAAAGTGGTAATTTGGGCAAGCTTCGTTGACGCAGCTAGAGTTCGTCGACGAAGTCCCTTCTGTTCTCGGCAATGAAATTCAGTGTCTCGTCGACGAGGAGATCCCGAGGGATTTTGGAAAAAATCTGGAACCTCAGCTTGTTGACGAGGCCACCATGTCGTCGACGAAGGTAATGGCGGACTCGTTGACGAGGACGCCAATTCGTCGATGAATTCACCCGAGTCAAAGGGCTATAAATATCCAAAAGGGTTGCTTCCAAGCTAAGTTAGCTTAAAAATCTCACACTCTCTCTCTAGAACTCAAAGCTCTCTCTCTCTCTCTCTCTCTCTCTCTCTTTTGATTTCTTCGCCGTTTGTCGTCGGATTCATAAATCCGACGTCACTGCAAGGATCAGGGAAGGATTCTCTACGTTTTTAGCGGATCGAATCTCGTTTCGAGCAGTTTCGTGTTTCGGGACAAAATCGAGGTAAGACTCGATTTTCCTTTCTGATTCAAAATATGTGTAGTAGTACGAATTGTTAGTAGGTATTGTACTGTGATTTGTAGGTTTTGGAGTCTCGGTTCGTAGTTTTGGGGACCGTAGAGTTCGTAGTTGGAATTTGGGTTAAGGTAAAGGGATTCAGATTATATAAGTTACTTTTCGAAATCGGGATTAGTAAGCTTGTAGGTTACGATCGTATGTATGTTTTGGTATCTTATTTGGAGAAATCTATCGGGTAAAAATACGGCATTTTCAGGTTACAGTTTTTGGGAAAATTTGGGGATTTCGGGTATCATGTCTGCTTTGTTTGAAAAACCGTTTGTTTTGTTTAAATTGTATTATTGAGATGACTATTATCCATATTTGCATAAACTGTATACTTGAATTGGAAAACGATATGATTTGCCGTAAACCAAATAAGTGTGGTATGTATGGTTGTATGTAATTGTTCCAGGTATTTGTAATACAGCTAGTGGCGGCTAATTACCGTACGCTGATATGTATAGGAGTGTGAGCTCCAAAATGATTCCAGGTTTTGTGAAATAGGCTAGTGGCGGCTAATTACCGTATGCTGAATGACTATAGCTAATTATTATACGCTGCGTCATGTACCGGTGTGAAAACCGTGGGTGAGAGTGTCCGACTCTATATTCGGGGGTGTAAAATATCACTACGAATCTCGGCTAGTCACTGAGGGGTGCGAGCTACACTGTATTAGCAATGTAATCACTGTGAAGTTTCGGGTTTCATGGAGTAGTTGCGTATAGGCAATGTAATCGTTGTGAGGTTTCGGATTCATGGAGTAGTTGCGTACTAGTGTGAGCTACATCGTATTGACAATGTAATCGCTGTGAAGCTTCGGGTTTCATAGCGTAGTTGCGTATTAGTGTGAGGACACTGACCATATGTTTTGGGTATCGTATGTACTAGAATGAATTTGTGAAAATACTGGAACTGTATGGAAATGTTTTCGAACTATATCGTATTGTATAGTGTTATGTTTTGCGTAAAATAACACTGGTATGCCACACACTGATATAACCCGCTTTCTTGATTACTGAGAGGTGTCACACCCCGAATGTACGTACAATGTTTTCAGGTCCATTAGGTAGCCGTAATTAGCAACCTAACAATCGGAAGCGGGGGTGTCACTAGCTGCTGTTAGTACCAGATTAGGTACGAGATTTTGTAACCGGGTTGTTGTGATGGTTTTTGTAGACACCCGAAGTATGTACGGTAATTATGGGATTGTATACCTTAGTATTGTATAGGTTCGTGTATCCTAGCTGCAATAACCCCAAAAAGGGCTATACAAGATTAGTGCAGTGATTCCAAATAAATAAATAAATAAATAAAATTAATTAATTAATAAAAAAATAAATAATTTTTTTATTTTTATTAATAAAATATATTTTCATTAATATTAATTAATTATTATTATTATACTAATATATATATATATATATATATATATATATATATGTTGAATCACATGAAGCTTCAAAGAAGCTTTAGGTGCCTTCTTCAGAGAAACCTTTGTAGAGCCCCTCCCCACAATTCTCTCTCTCTCTTCTCTCATTCTCTCTCCCTCTCTCCACAGTTACGTGGCGGATTCTCGCCCAATCAAGAAACAGAAGATACCACTGGGCTCTATTCTCCGCTGCCGTCATTTCTATTGAAGCAGATTGGTGGTAGGAGCGGCGTAGATGTATCTCTTAGGGTAAGCCAATTTCCCCTTTTTCTATAATTTATTGCAAATTATAAGCCTGATTGACAAATGGACACCACCATGAGAATCTAGGGATAATTCTCTAAAAGTCTAGCAGGATGGAATTCTCGTGGGGTTGTCATGGGAAAAACCCCAAATTTGGGGTACGGGGGTTATTAAGGGGCTTATTTTTAATTAATTAGGAATAATTTGGAAATGCTAAAATGTTGAGCATCTGGAGTTGAAGTAGAATTTTTGAAATTTAGGACTCGAGTGAGCGCCGCGAGTGTAATTTTGGGACCTGCAGGGAAAATTCAGAAAATTAAGTGGGGGTATTAAATATTAGTTTAAATATTAATTTGAGGTATATGGGGCCTAGGTAAGGTTAGATGGGTATTGTTTTTGGGAAATGAATTAATTAATCCAGAGAAAATATAAATTATAGGATTTGAATTTCGGGCGCCAAGGGTGTAGGATTTGGGTCCTAACAAGACTCTCAGTAAGTCTTGTAAATGGAATAAATTATAGTAGTATTTTTTGAATTACCGTTTGAATTAATATATGAAAATGAGCATATTATATTTTGCCTGAAAGTTATTATGATATAAATATTAGATAAATTGTGTGACATTTGAGTAATATTAAATTGTGATGTTTTGCAATGTGAAATATAATGATGTGTATTTCTGAAAAAATATTGAAACGGAAATGATTGATGTGATTAGTGGAAAATAATGAAATGTGATATTTATACGTGAGTAGAGATTATTTGCATAAAAAATGAGCTTGTATAAATTACTGATATGAGTATTTTGGGAAATGTGGAAACACGTGAAATATGATATATATTATTATGAGATGATGAAATGCGCACAAAAAATGATGAGAATATTTATATTGAACTGAATTGTGATTTACTGAAATATGTTTGATGATATGCCAATACCGCACAATAATTGCGGGTGGGTGATATTCCTTTCCTACTGATGCCGCTGGGGAGGTATGCTCAGTATGGGGATTGTGTGTGTGTGTGAAGTTCCTACTGATGCCGTTGGGGAGGTATGCTCAGTATGGAGATTGTGTGTGTGTGTGTGAAGTTCTTGCTAATGCCGTTGGGGAGGTATGCTCAGTATGGAGATTGTGTGTGAGTGTGTGTGAAGTTCCTACTGATGCCGTTGGGGAGGTATGCTTAGTATGGAGATTGTGTGTGTATGTGAAGTTTCTACTGATGTCGTTGGGGAGGTATGCTCAGTAGGGAGATGGAGTGTATGAAGTTCCTACTGATGCCGTTGGGAAGGTATGCTCATTATGGAAATTGTGAATGTGTGGAGAATTGGAATTATGTGATCTATTGTATTATGTAAAGTACATAAATGTGAATTTATGTAGACATAGATATGCAATGAGTTAGAATGGGAAATGATTATAAGAAATGAAAGAGTGTGTGTTTTATAAAACAAATAATTGAGGCGAAGTGAAACTCTCCACCTCAGGGCTTACTGAGTAGGGTGAGTGCCCTGATAGGTATCAGATGTGGCCATTCCTGGAAGCATAACGTGTTAGGGCAGAGGGAAACTACCTGTATGAGCGGGCAATCTTCCCTATTCTTAGGAACTTTGCGGGTAATTATGTAACATCCTAAAACTTCTCACCATTTTTTTAATAACAAATTACTCCAATATTTAAATATAATGGGCACCCCTATGCAGTGGAAAACATAAATCACATAACCACATATACATATATATATATATATATATATATATATATATATATATACAATACCAGAATATAGTATTTTCAACCATAGCTGCATAATACATCTTTCTATCTAGTGTCAACTACCCAAAAAGTACAAAACCCTACACAAAACTTACCCTATTACCAGGGTGACCAAGTGATCTCTATCCGCGAGCCTGATCTGCTCGCCTAGTTGGCTCTCTTGAAAAATGTTAACGTAATGGGGTGAGTCGACGTTCAGTAAGTGGAAACATGCTATTACTAGTGTGTGGCGACCGAGTCATAAAATTATAATAATATTATGTAAAATTGCATGATCTGAAAAATCTATAAAAACGCATGTATAATAGCTTAAAACATTTGTATCATCTGAGCTTTCTATCATTCATACTGCTATAACATACTACATACGAAAAAAACTATAAAACTGTATAAATATACATAACTGTGTTCTTTCCCTAGGACTTTGTATGTCATGATTTGACCTCTCATGATAGGGTTGTGCGGCCCGTAGGCGGGACTTAACCTGATCGGCCCTCCAGGTAAGTCACTATACTCTACACTACCTTAGCCCGGCCAAACTGCATACTCTCTTAGGCGCGGGACTGGCTGCTACCTCGTCAAATCAACTCCCTTAACCCAGTGAACCAGGGAGCTGCATACTCTCCAAGCACGGTTGATGGTACCCACACATTGTCTGAGATATGTGGTTGCACTCTACTTATATTAGCAACGGTACCGTGCTCTGTAATCTATATCTGTACTGTATCTGTCTGTAATCTTTCCACAGGGATCTAATACTATATATATACATACTATACTCTTTATACTATTTTCATTATATTTCCCAAATAACCATAACACTATATTGATGTACTGTAAATACTGTAATATCTGTAGCATCTTGATGTTATAACTGTATAATTTGTCTGTACTTTCTTTCTGTATAACATGAGTGTTATAGCATTTGGGAAAACATAGCTTTCTAAGTATACTGTATATACTGTTTTGAATAAATATTTGTATACTATTATATATATATATATCTGTCTATGTAATCATCTGAATAAAACTATATATGTACACATATTCTGTCTATATAAAATCTGCAATTTTCTAACTATATCTGTATAACTTGAAATACTAAAAAATTGCATAAAACTCCATATCAATATCATGTACTTAGGCCACACATACTTTAAAAATTCAAATCTTGTATAATATCTTGTATATATGCATATATATATATATATATATATATATATATTTATATATATAAAATTTCTGATAATGTTAATAAATCTCCTAGCATAGCATATTTCCTTTACCTTATCTCTGAAAAGTCCCTACTGTACTCTAGTCCTATACCTGCAGGGTTCTCCACTCAACACCCTGAAAACCACATCCCCCAGTACAAAACATCAGTATTTCTTTGTGTATTGTATTTCTTATAACTGAGGGAAAGACAAATATCAAATAAAATGCCTTACCCTTAGATTGGGACGAAATCCAACTCAACTCCACCAACGATCAGCTTCAGCAGACTTGCAGAGAACTTTGCCAGGAGCGTCATGGTGGCTTCAGATCATCGATTCGGCGTGAAATGGGGCCGAAATCGAAGAGAGAAGGAGGAAGGGGAGTAGAGAGAGAAAGAAAGCGTTTCCTGCGCTGAATTTCCATAAAAAATCTGTGTTTCCACTATTTATAGAGCCAGATTCATCGACGAGACACGTCACCTCGTTGACAAGTCCTTGAGTAATTTCGTCGACAAACCCTACCTCTTCATCGACAAAATTCAAACTGCCCAAAAACCCCTCTCGGTATCTTCTCGTCGACGAGGCGTGACTTCATCGATGAGGCCTACTTATGAGCTTGTCGACGAGGCCCTGTGTAAAACTTCTTGGTTATCACGTCCAAAGTGTAACGTCTGCTGCCTTTGTTTCCATTTCCTTTCCTCTTTATTATTTAAAAACTATTATTTTTTGGGTCGTTAAATTCTCCCCTCCTTATAAAATTTCATCCTCGAAATTTACTATCATCTCATAAAGGCAAATGGTTTACTTATTTTATTACCTATCCTCACTTATGGCGAAGGAATACCGTGGTTACATTATATGTTTTGGGAGATTACACATATAAAACTAAAAACTATCTACTAACTAAATCCATACATGTACCTGCAAAAGAAACTTATCTAACTATTATACTTTACCTGATTACCTTTATATCTCTTGGAACAACTGTGGGTATTTTTGTCTGATTTGCTCGTCAAGCTCCCAAGAAGCTTCCTCTATGGCGTGATTCCTCCACAAGACTTTAACTAACTGTATTTCTTTAGTGCATAGAGTCTGAATCTTTCTGTCCAAAATCTGTACTGGCATTTCTTCATAAGCTAATGTATCCTTAAGTTCTATATCTGCATAGCTGATTATGTGGGACGGGTGTGGGATGTATTTCCTTAACATAGCAACATGAAACACATCATGAATTCGAGCCAAAGCTAGTGGCAAAGCTAGCCTATAGGCAACTAACCCTAATCTCTCTAGGATCTCGAAAGGGCCAATATACCTTGGGCTCAACTTGCCCTTCTTCCCAAACCTCATAACTCATTTCAAAGGAGCTATTTTAAAAAATACTCGATCTCCCACATCAAACTCTAACTCTCAATGGCCAGTATCTGCGTAGCTTTTCTGCCGACTCTGTGCTGTACTGATTCTTTCTTTAATTAGTTGGACCTTGTCACAAGCCTGTTGTACTATTTTTAGACCCAAAACTCGCCTTTCACCTATCTCGTCCCAGAAGAGAGGAGAACGACACCTCCTACCATACAATGCCTCGTATAGAGCCATGCTGATACTAGCCTGGTAGCTGTTATTGTAGGAAAACTCGACTAACGGCATAAACTGAATCCAACTGCCTCCAAAATCGAGCACACAAGCATGAAGCACATCCCCTAGTGTCTGAATTGTCCTCTCAGTCTGACCATCTATCTGGGGATGGAAAGCAATGCTAAAAGCTAATTGTGTACCATTGCCTCCTGAAAACTTTTCCAAAATCGTGAAGTAAACCGAGGTTCTCGGTTTGAAACTATGGATACCGGTACCCTATGAACACGAACTATCTCCTAAACATAAATCTCCGCCAACTGGTTCATGAAATAATCGACTTTAATAGGGATGAAATAAGCGGTCTTAGTCAAACGATCAACAACCACCCAAAGCGCATTCAACCCCTGTCGCATTGGTGGTAACCCCGTAACAAAATCCCTAGAAACATGGTCCCACTTCCACTCTGGAATAAACAACGGCTGCAACTGCCCTTCTGGTCTCTAGTGCTCAACTTTAACCCGTTGGCACGTCAAGCACTGCTGTACAAATTTGGCTATTTCTCTCTTCATCCCACTCCACCAGAAGTACTCCCGCAGATCTCGATACATTTTAGTGCTACCGGGATGAACCGTGTATAGGAATTTGTAAGCCTCCTTCAATATACTTCTCCTGATCTCAATATCTATAGGAACACATAACCTAGTACGGAATCTTAGGGATCCATCATCTGATATGCTGAACTCCTCTCCCCGACCATCCCGCACTCTAGCTATCACCTCTGCTAACTCTACATCATCACCCTGAGCTGCTTTAATCCCCTCATATAATGTAGGCTGAACCACTAGATTGGCAATAACTATCTGAGGACTCTTCTTGAGCCTCTCCAAATCCATCAGAATTGAGTGCTGAATCTCCATAACTGCCAGTACGGGTCCCCCTAATTTCCTGCTCAGAGTATCTGTCACTACATTCGCTTTTCCTGGGTGGTAACTAATTGTGCAATCATAGTCTTTAATAAGCTCTAGCCACCTTCTTTGCTTCATATTCAACTCTTTCCGAGTGAAGAAATATTTTAGACTGTTGTGATTTGTGAAAATCTCACACTTTCCACCACATAGGTAATGCCTCAAAATCTTAAGAGCATACACCACCGCAGCAAGCTCTAAATCATGGATAGGATAATTCTTCTCATATTCTTTAAGCTGCCTAGACACATATGTAATAACCTTACCATGCTACATCAACACACATCCAAGACCCTTCAAAGAGGCATCACTGTATATTACAAACCCGTCCTCCCCTGATGGAATAGCTAATATCGGAGCTGAAACTAACCGCCGCTTTAACTCTCGTGAGTCGCGTCAACGGACCTGATAAACTAAAGAATCCATCTACGAAGCACCGGTAGTAGCCTGCTAATCCCAAAAAACTCCTGACTTCTTGAATACTTCCTGGCTTTTCTCAACTCACCACAACCTCTATCTTACTCGGATCAACTAATACTCTTGTTTCTGAGATCACATGGCTGAGAAAAGTAACCCGCTTTAACCAGAACTTACATTTCCTGAATTTTGCATATAATTTCCTTTCCCTTAATACCCGCAACATCAGTCTCAAATGATACTCGTGCTCCTCAAAACTTCTCGAATAGACCAGTATATCATCAATGAACACAACCACAAACTGATCTAAGTATTGATGGAACACCCGATTCATCAAATTCATGAATACTGCTGGTGTGTTAGTCAATCCAAACGGCATCACCAAGAATTCGTAATGCCCATATCTGGTTCGAAATGCGGTCTTCGAAATGTCCTCTGCTATAACTTTCACCTGATGGTAACTCGACTGCAAGTCAATTTTAGATTAAACCTGGGTCCCTTGAAGCTGATCAAATAAATCATCGATCCTAGGGAGAGGATATTTATTCTTGACTGTTAGTTTGTTTATCTCCCTATAATTGACGCACAATCTCATGGTTCCATCCTTCTTTTTCACGAACAAAACTGGAGCAACCCAAGGTGACACACTGGGCCTGATGAAACCTTTATCCAGCAATTCCTGTAACCGTTCTTTCAATTATTTTAACTCTACTAGGGCCATATGATATGGTGCTTTTGATATTCGTGCAGATCTCGACAACAGATCAACGGTAAACTCAATCTCACGGTCAGCTGGCAAATTAGACAATTCTTCTGGAAATACATATGGGAATTCCCTCACTATTGATATGTCAGTTTGTCTCAATTCTTCTTTTGACAATTCTTTTATGTATGCGACACACCCTTGGCAACAACCCTGTAGCAATCTCCTCACCTGAATAGCCGACACTAGCTGTGGTGAGGCATATATACGTGAACCCACGAATTTGTATTCCTGCTCGCCCAGGGGTCTGAAAATAACTTTTTTCTAATGGCAATTTATACTGGCATGATGAGTAGCCAGCTAGTCCATACCCAATATTACATCAAACGCCTGCATATCTAGAACCATTAGATCAACTGATAATACCCTCTCCTAAATACTTACTGGAAAATTTCGAAGTATCCTCCTGCATCTCACCACAGATCCCATCAGCGTACCCACAGACAGTTTTATATCTAATGACCGTGTCTCTATTCCTGCTATTCTAACATAACCTGCCGATATAAAAGAGTGAGTGACACCTATATCAAACAAAACAATAATTTTATATGGTAAAGCAGTAAGAGTACCTATGACCACATCTCCAACTGTCTCAGCATCTCCTGAGGTCAACGCGTAGACCCTCGCCGGTGCAGTGTTCCTCTGCTGACCACCGCGGGGCGCCTGATATCCACCTCGAAATGATCTGGGAGCCTGTGCATAATTCAACGACATCTGATACAATCGAGCCATATGATAGGGCCTCCTACATTGATAACAAACATTTTCCCTTAGTTGGAACTCACCAGGATGTCTCCGTATGCATCCAGGACAAATGGTAGGAAGTTGTCTGCTCTGAAATCCACCGTGCTCTACCATCTGTCTCTGGACTCTGCCAAATCTACCCCCTCTCCAAGGGCCTCGGCTAGAACCCGCCTAAAAACTTGAGGGCGCAGTCCTCTTTGTTAGAATTTGTGTATTCCCGAGAGGGGGGGGGTGAATTGGAATTTTAAACTTTTTCTCCTAGGTTAATGCATTCAACAATGGTATATGCACAACCTAGGGCCTGTCTATGCAATTTCCAAATGCGTAGATAAATATAATATGGAAATTATGTTATACGCATCATTCACCCATAACATACATGTGCGGTAAATGTAAAGCGCGGAAATATAAGCAAACACACGATATGTTATCGGGGTTCGGCCAACTGTGCCTACGTCCCCGCCTCAAGCTCGCAAGCTTGAGGATTCCACTAGTAACTCACTTAAGGGTGGAGCGGCACCGTTTACAACTAGGTCAAATTAACACAGGGCTGACCTCAACCTTAACCAGGTCAATTAGCAGGGCTGACCTCAACCTACACGCCTTAACAGGACGACACACCTAGCTTTCCTAACCGGGTCTAAGCCAATTCGGGACTATTCCAGGGCTAGTCTCCCTCTTCAGGCCCGTTCCTGGAAATACAATAGATTTGAAATACAATCAAATGGTACAGTGATTGTGCTTTCAAGTAAAGCAGATATGTACCCAAATTCGCGCAATAATATACACCACAAATATGAAATAATTTGTAAGCTCAATGTGGTCTAAGATGTCAACTCTCAAGTAGATTTACTATCGTTGTAATGAGTGCGTGAGAGTGTAAACCTAAGTCATCTTTGTATCATTGGATATTCAATCTAAGTGCTCAAACAAAGATATTATCCAAACTTCATATATTTCAATCAACAAGTTTTCTCAATATATATATATGTATATGAAGCTCTAGCAACGTATAAGTTTGGTTTGCAAAAGGCTATTCAATCTTTGTATTCAGCAAGGGATATATGAGTTAGCGAATATTGCATCAAAGATTTTATCACATTAGCAAATATCTCATCAAATATTTTCAAGATAAAACACAGTAGATATTTGAGAATGTTTTTGCAACAAAAAAAAAAAAAACAAATACAATCTTCTTAAGATGTTGCAAAGAAGGTGCAAATCTTAGAAGATCTATCAAAGTCTTCTTAGGATAGACTTATTTACAAAGTCTCCCAAGAATACTCAGGTTTAGCTCTCAATGAAAATACATCAATCAAATATGAATGGGAGAGCAAACCTATTAAATATAAACACTCAAAACCAACTTACAAATGATGTAGGCAATATGGGAAGGTAAGATTAAGTGTGTGGAGCTTGGAAATGAGTATTATAGGGTTTTGGTTTTTCAAAGAATTTTCCCTAATCAAAGTGACTAATCCCCTCCTAATCTTTGCAAATGAACACATATATATAGCCATGGAAGGAAATATGACCGTTGGGGACCTATTGGGTATTATTAGAAAAGATTAATGACATTTAAAATAATTTAACCCTGTTTAAAAAATTATTAACCACGGTAAAAATAGGAGCAACCTGAGAGGTCTGATTGACCAGAATTGGTTCGGTCGACCAGGACTCAAATGGCTCGGTCGACCAGGGGTATTTTGAACTGAGTGGTCGGTCGACCGAGACAGGGTGATTTTTCAAGATTCCGAGGTTCGGTCGACCGGATCCTTTTTGAACTGTGTGGTTCGGTCGACTAGACCGTTGGGAATTCTCTCGAGACCCGTCGGTCGACCAGGTTGTTGGAATACAAAGTTGGTTGGTCGACCGGGAGGTCAAAATGTTGACTCCCAAGTGGTTCGGTCGACCAGGGTCAAATGAACTATAAGGGCTCGGTCGATCGGGCCTTGGTCAAACTGTTGACCCAGGGCCGATTCGGTCGACCAGGACCTTTTGAACTAAGTTGGCCGGTCGACCGAAAGTGCACCAAGTGTGCATTTCGGTCCCGTATTAACCTAAACAAGTCTTACTCAAGTGCCTAATAAACATATGTTAAATATGTGTGTGTCCTAAGGTCACTTGGGGTCCAATTTGAAGACACCGAAAAAGATCGGTGTCGGTCGACCGAAGGTGCACCCTAAGGTCTTTCTATGGTCCTTTCTCATTCATGGTTCGGTTTGAGCTTACAAAATAAATCATGTGTGTGAGGTGTGTGAGCTTATTACAAACCAAATGCCCCTAATTACTATTACAGACCAATATAAATATATTATAATAAATATGATTTGGTCTTCAAGCTTTTCTTGCTTTGTGCACATCTTGATCTTATCACCCTTGATTCCTGCACAAAAACTCGAACACTCATTAGATACAATGAGTATTTGTCATAATCAAAACTGGGCGTGACCAATAAGGTCAACACTCTTCCTCTGACTCTGCGTCTCAGTCTCCCTAGGCAAACTTTCCTCTGCTATAATTGCCATGACGACCAACTATGAGAAGTCATGAATCCTCAGCATTGCCACCTGCCTGTAAATATCACACCTCAAGTTTCTCTCAAACATTCTAGCCTTCTTCACTTCATCCGAGACAATATAGGGGCAGAAACGCGATAGCTCAATAAATCTTGCGGCGTACTGTTGGACAGTCAATGACCCCTGGGACAGACTCAAAAACTTCTGTGCTCGAGCCTTTCTGACTGAGGCAGGGTAATATCTATCGAAGAACACGTCCCTGAATCGAGCCCAGGTCATCGGCAGTGGTATAGCACTCTACTCTTCCAACAGTTTGGTGGCTGACCACCATCTCTCGGCCTCCCCTTCTAGCCTGTACATAGCATATAAAACTCTCTGCTCGTCAGTGCAATGAAGTACTGTCAGAATCTTCTCTACCTTTTGCACCTAGTTCTCTGCAACTGTAGGGTTAGTTGCTCCAAAAAATGCTGGCGGATTTATCTTCATAAATTTCTCTATGTAACATCCCTGAGCTGAAGATGGACCTCCCTGCTCTCTAGATGTCTGTGCAATCTTAGCCATAACTTGCTAAGCCACACTATGTAGCATAACATCTGAATCCCCACCTACTGCGCCAGAAGGACCAGCACCATCATCCCCACTAGCGTGAGTGCTATTGCCTCCTGGGTCCATCCTGCAAACACATAGAACACCGTTTTAGAATCCTAATTCCCTACAGACCCAACTTATTCAATTAAAACTCCAAATTCTCTATTAACCATCCCTCCTGATCCTAACCGCAAAATCCAATCCTGTAACCCAAACACATGACTCGTTGATAGTTTACTATGGTTTTCCTAAAATTGTCACCCCAAGAAAAACATAGAAACCATCACGAAAATCCTATATCTAGACTACAGAACAAAACCTCAAATCTTTTCCTATGTTTTGGTATTATTTTCCGCTGCACTCTAGAGTCTACAGAACCTAGCAACCTAGGCTCTGATACCAAAATGTAACATCCTCAAAATTCTCACCATTTTTTAATAACAAATTACTCCAATATTTAAATATAATGGACACCCTTATGCAGTGGAAAACAAAAATCACATAACCACATATACATATATATAAAATACCAGAATACAATATTTTTAACCATAGCTACATAATACATCTCTCTCTCCAGTGTCAACTACCCCAAAAATACAAAACCCTACACAAAACATACCCTATTACTAGGGTGACCAAGTGATCTCTATCTGTGAGCCTGATCTGCTCGCCTAACTGGTTCTCCTGAAAAATGTTAACGTAATGGGGTGAGTCGACGCTCAGTAAGTGGAAATATGCTATTACTAGTGTGTGGTGACCGAGTCATAAAATTATAATAATAGTATGTAAAATTGCAAGATTTGGAAAATCTATAAAAAACACATGTATAAAACATATGTATCATCTGAGCTTTCTATCATTTATATTGCTATAACATTCTACATACGATAAAAGCTGTAAAACTATATAAATATACATAACTGTGTTCTTTCCTTGGGACTCTGTATGTCATGATTTGACCCCTCATGATAGGGTTATGAGGCCCGTAGGTGGGACTTAACCTAGTCGGCCCACTACCCACGGGTTCGGGTTGATTATTTTATTTATTATGTTTCATTTTATATTAAGATAAGCAGGTCGTTACAGTTTGGTATCAGAGCCTAGGATACTAGGTTTTGTAGACTCTAGAATGCAGCAGCAATAATACCAGAGTATAGAATAAGGGAATTTAAGGTTCGGTTTTGTGGTCTAGATGCTGGACTTCCTTGGTAGTTTGTATGATTTTCCTAGGGTGACGATTTCAGGAAAATCATGGTAAACTATCATCGGGTTGGGTATCTAGGTTGCAAGATTGAGCCTTGAATTAAGATCAGGAGAGATGAATTAATTATGAGTATATACTATATTGGTAGGGTGATATTATAGTAAAGGGGTTCTAAATTAAGTTATTTGTTTTTCAGGATGGACCCTGGTGGCAGTAGTGCCTATGCTAGTGGGAATGAGGGTACTGGACCCTCAGGCGCTGCAAGCAGTGATTCAGATGCAGTTTTGCGTAGCGTAGCACAACAAGTTATGGCCAAAATTTCCAAGAGCTTAAGGGAACAGGGGGGTCCATTGGCAGGCCATGGTAGCACAATAGAGAAATTTATAAAGATGAATCCTTTGGCTTTCTTAGGAGGAACAGATCCTGCAGTCGCTAAAATTTGGGTACAGGAGATAGAGAAAATATTTGCAGTGCTGCAATGTTCAGAGAAGCAGAGGGTGTTGTTTGGCACCTACAAATTGACTGGGGAGGCCGAGAGATGGTGGTTGGCAGTGAAACTTTTAGAGCAGCAGAGGACAGTACCTGTGGAATGACATGGGAGCGATTTAAGGAGACATTCTTTGACAGGTATTTTCCAGCCTCGTCTAGGGAAGCGAAGATTGAGGAGTTCCTGAATCTGAAGCAGGGACAGAAAACCGTACAACAGTATGCAAAGAGGTTCATCGAATTATCTCGTTTTGCCCTATACATCATACCAGATGAAGCAAAGAAGGTACGATAGTTTGAGAGAGGTTTGAGGAGAGAAATACATAAGCAGGTGTTGATATTGAAGTTACAAGATTTTACTGAATTGGTGGATAGGGCCACTATAGCAGAGATTGGAGAGCGGTTAGAGGCTGAGGAGCATAGGCAGAAGAAGAGATCCGCACCTTCCGGGCGCCACGTGGAGGCCAGTAGCGAAATATGGCCCCAGTTAGGGTTTTTGCTTTGATGTCGGGTGATGCTAAGATAGCCGGTGACGTGGTGACAGGTACGATTAATATATTTTCATTTAAAGTTATTGCACTATTTGACTGAGGAGCCACATACTCGTTTGTATCGGTAGGATGTGTTAAATTGTGTGGTACTGAAACACAATCACTAGATATTGAATTATTAGTGGTTGAAATTAGGAATAGCTTCCCAAGAGAGGGGGGGGGGGTGAATTGGACTTTTAAAAAAAATTTCTTTTAATTCCTTTTTAGAATTCTTAAACTTATTTTATTTCTTTTAACCAATTCTTAACTTGGTTTTTAAATTCTTTAATCAATCAAGAACTTAGTTCTTTTATCCAATCAATAACACAATTATACAACCAATCAATTAAACACAATCTTCAAACCAAACAAACAATTTATTTTCCAAGTACAAGTTAAACAAAAAACAACCAAACCAAGATACAAAGTATTCAACACTTTGGTAATATAAGATCTTGAGATAGTTTGTTTGTTTATATAAGTCTTGTGATTATAAATTTGTAAGCCTTGTAGTTGAATTATAATTTATACTTTGCTGATATATATTTGCTTCTTCAATATGTTTTCAACAACACATTCACACTCTTCTCAATATTTAGAACTCAACTAAACTCTCAGTTAATTTATACTTGAGCTGTTAACCAAGTAACGTACTCTCGTATGGTTTCCGCAAGATATGGTATAACCAACGTACTCCCTTTCGGTTTCCGCAACTCAAATCAAAATTAAACTTTAAGTCTACTTGATTTCTATATTACGTAGTATATATGATTGTCCAATAAACCATCCATGCAATTTAAATATGTTGAAAATAAAGAGAAAGGGAAAAAGAGAGTGAGACAGAGATTTTTACGAGGTTTGGCTTATACCCAGCCTATGTCCTTGCCTTTGGAAAACCACCAAAGGATTCATTAGTTTAGTTCCGTTGACGAGTGGAACAATACCGATTACAACACTCCTTGGTTAAGGCTAGAGCCTGCCTTGTCCAAACAATATCCCCTTGTTCGGTCACTCCTTACATAGGCTAGAGCCCGCCTCTCTAAGAAATATCCCCTCGCTTAGCCAATGATCCAAACAACCCTTGGAATTGTCAATCTACATGAAATACAACCACAATATGTGTACAAAAATTTTGCTCCTCAAAGAGCTGATTAGTATAACAATTACAGCACTATATACTTCAAAGTAAATAACAATATGAAAATTAACTTGAAGCTCAAGGAAGTATATCACCGATTAATTCTTTGAAAGATTTATAATTTGTAGCACAATTCCGGTGGAAGAAGATCAAAAACTCAATTGAATTCGTGCATAATATGTGAGCTTGAGAGCAAGAGAAAGCCTTGAGAATTTGAGAGCAATTTGAGAGAGACTTTGAATTTTTTCAGAATTTGAATTCTTAGTTGTGTTGATTCAATGATCTTTGAGGCCTATTTATAGACTTTAAAAGGTAAGTAACTTGGTCCCTAAGTGTATTGAAATATCCCCCAAGTTTCCATAAATTTTGAACCACAAACAACCTCTTTAAAAAATATGCCCGTTATGAAATTTTCAAATCTGCCGTGGTGATAGATGACTGTACATTTGTGGTAGTCATCTGTCCACTTAAATTAAAGAGGCAGTAGGGTGGCAGTCGTCTGTCCAAACCCTCACAGATGACTAACAGTGCAACACCAGCCTGTCAGCTTCGAGTGCCCTCCAGTATTTTGCTCATAACTTTCTATGTATAACTTAAAATTTGATGATCTTGGTGTCAAATGAAAGATAAGAGAAAATACTAAAAATTTAATGTTAACACATTTAAAAAAAAAATACTTTTTGATGGAGAAAAATGTGCATCAATGCAGATGTAGAAAAATGATAGCATTTGAAAAATCCTCTTTTTGGTTCTTTCATTTCAAAAATGATTCTAACCTTTTTGAAAAAATTTTTGACCTTATAAAAATATTCTCCAAGTATGTTAAAAGGTATCTAGGTCCAATAAATTTACCTAAGAGTTTCATGCATCCATATTGAAATTCTTTGAAGTACTTACATGAATTTTCCTAAAGACTCATTTGACTCCTCTTTTGCTTTGAATTTATTTATTGCTGATCTCTGATCTTTCAAAACTTCTTTGAGCTTCATTGATCTTTGAGCTTTCAATGCTTGAAGATTTTTAATATTAATGCTCTCATGATCTTCTTTAGGCTTTAATCCATGCTTCAAGCTTGATGTAATCATCCTTATTTGAAGTACAAGCTTTCAT
This sequence comes from Malania oleifera, assembly GCF_029873635.1. Taxonomy (NCBI): domain Eukaryota; kingdom Viridiplantae; phylum Streptophyta; class Magnoliopsida; order Santalales; family Ximeniaceae; genus Malania; species Malania oleifera. Next base: position 12,907,303 of record NC_080417.1, read on the forward strand.
CAATTCTTTAACGCTTTATCCTTGAGCCCTGAAAATACATCACTTAAACAAAACATGTTAAGTTCTACTTGTTTGTTAGCATAAAAATAGGATATTAAGCCTTGTAAGGCCAACAGTGGCTACACCGACCGGGTTAGCGGTGAAATGTAGTAGAATGCTTCGTAGTTATCCAGTTGATGTTCAGGGGAGGATTCTATCTGCTGATTTGGTAGTGCTAGACATGCATTGATTTGATATTATCTTTGGCATGGATTGGCTAGCAGCTAATTCTGCCATTATAGATTTTTGAACGAGAGAAGTAATCTTTAGATCGCTAGGAAGACCACAATTCAGATTTATAGTGTCACGAGTGCAATCTCTACCTCAGATGGTTTTAGCTATTCAGGTGAGGAGACTAATTTTGAGTGGTTGTCAGGGATTTTTGGCCTTTGTGAAGGAAACAACAGGGAATGAAGTGAAGCTCACTAGTACGCCAGTAGAATAAGAGTTTACTGATGTGTTCCCAGAGGAATTATCGGGTTTCCCACCTAATCGAGAGGTAGATTTTCTTATTGATCTACTTCCAGGTACAACACCAATCTCTAAAGCACCGTATCGAATGACGCCAGTAGAGTTGGCAGAACTGAAAGATTAGTTGCAGGATTTTCTTGATAAGAGCTTCATACAACCTAGTGTATCTCCGTGGAGAGCTCCAGTGTTGTTCGTGAAGAAGAAGGACGGGTCTATGAGGATGTGCATAGACTACAGAGAGATTAATAAGTGACCATCAAGAACAAGTATCCTTTACCTCGTATCGATGACTTATTTGATAAGCTCCAGGGTACACGAGTATATTCTAAAATTGACCTCAAATTAGGCTACCATAAGGTAAAGGTGATAGCAGAGGATGTATCGAAGACGACTTTCAGGACTAGGAATGTGATTACGCGTCAAAACTGCGTAATTGGGCAACTTAACCCGAACTTTACGGTTTATATTTTTAATTAAATGTCTAAAATTGTCCAATATTTTAATAAAGGGCCAAAATTATCATTCTTGAAATTTATGGCATTATTTATTAAGTTTTGGTAATTTTTTGTCGTAGGAAAATTCCCGGGAACCAAAACCAACACCTGTTTGTATTTTGTGCATAACTTTTCCGTCCAAGCTCCGATCAAGATGATTCAAATTTTTTGAGAAAGAGAAAAGGATCATCTACAACTTTAGTGTTTTGAGTTTTGTGAGATACAAGCTCTAGAAGAGTCAGATTTGCGATGAACAGAGAATGAAAAAAATAAAAAAAAATATAACAGTATGGGTCAACCCTTTCCAAACGGGTTGGGTCGTGGCTTCACGGATCCTAGGGCAGCGCATCCCCCTTCCCTATATATTTTTCTCTTATTCTTCTTTCCAGAAAGCAGCCCCGTGAGGGCTGTCCTCTTCTCCTTCTTCTTCTTCTTCATCTTTCTTTTCTTTAGCCTTTCTATTCCCTTTCTCCGGTTATTTTTTTCCTTCTCTGCTCTGTTCTCCAGTCTCTTTATCTTAGCTTTCTTCTCCTCCTACTTGCTCTCTTCCCTATACTCTCTTTGTCTTCCCCTGTTTTTCCCTTCTTCTCCTGCCCTTCTGCCCTCTCTCCTTCATTCTCTCATTCTCACTCTCGGTTAATCTCCTTTCTGCAACAGTTCTGCAGTCACCGCGAGCCACCATACTAGCAGCCCTCTGCACAGCACCAGCTATAGACTCTCCTACAGCAGCCTCGGAACTCCTCTGTTCCAATTGGAACACATCAGCCCTTCCTCTACTGCAACCCCTTCAACCTTCAGCAACAACTACCACCCGCAGACCATCTTAGCAGACACAGCAGCAGCCTCCAGCACAGCACGGCCAGCCTCCTCCACCATCTGTGGCAAGCTATCTCTCGGCCACTTCTCCACCATCCTCAGCAGTCGAATCCCATACCAACATGCACAGCAACTCCAACATGCACAGCAACTCCTCTCGGCCTATCCAGCTACCAGCTTTCCAGAGCAGGTTTTCCCATGGCAGCAACTCTTTCTCTCTCTCTTTCTGTCTCTCTTCTTTTATTTCTTTCAATATTAAGTTGGATGCTACTATTTTAAATTATTTGCTGAAGTTATTTGGAAAGACAAGATCTTGAATTTTAAATATTTTATTATCATTGTTATGGTTAATTATTTATTAATTTTTTTTATTGTTTTTGGTGGTAGATTTAATTATTGTTCGAGTCATTTAGTTAATTTTGTTAAGGTCCGGTTTGGTTATTAAAAAATAAAAAAAAAAGAAAAAAAATATTGTTTTTGTTTTGAAGTTTCCCAAGTTTTAGTTTTTTTTGAAGCTCGGTTTAATTATGGTCAGATTTATCAAAGTTTGCATTTTTATTGTGTTTCGTTAGTATTTAAATTTAGGTTTTTGTTTGTTTTTTTTTTATTTTGGTTCGAGTTCTTGCTTTGTGTTAAAGTCTTGGTTTTTATTGTATGCTTTGAATCTGATTGAGTTTCCTTTGGGTGTTTTTAATTCCATGTTCAAAGGTACCATCTTTAATTAGCGCGTGTTTTGATGTTTCCTTAAGTAGATTAGAGTTTCCATCCTTACTCTTTAATTCGAAGCATGTTAGTTTTAGGACTTTAATTTATGTTTTTGTTTAAGTCTTCACAATTTTGAAAATCCGAATTTGAACCGAGTTCAGTGCATTTTAATTTTGATTGGAAGAACGTAAAATCTGAGATTAAACGCATTCTATGAGGAGACGATCTAGCCCTTGGGCTTAATATTACACGACGTAACTCCTATACTTGGGATAGTTTTCGAGCTGCTCATTTTTCGAGTGAGTCAAGTTTTTGGCGCCGTTGCCGGGGAATGTCGTTCTTAGTCTCAATTTTGCGTTTTTCCCGTCATTTTTATTAGTTTTATGAAAAAAGAAAAAAAAAAAAAACAAAAGCAGAAAAAAATTTTGAGTTTTGAAAAATGGCTGCACCTGTACCACGCACGATAATGGATTTTTTGCAGCTTGAATATGCCACTGCATCCTCTTCCACTGTTTTGCCTTATGACGAGCTTAATTTCATGATGCAGCGCGGGAGGACGTCATTTCTACCCGAATTCTGTGGGTCAGAATCTGAGTGCCCTTATCAGCACCTAGCAGAGTTTGAGTTAACCTGCAACATGTTTTTCTCTCATGCTAGAACTGACGAATCTATTAGACTAAATTTATTTCTTGCTACTTTGCAGGATAGGGCACTGATTTGGTTTCATTCTATGAGACCTCATTCTATCACTAATTGGTCTGATATGGAGCGTGAATTCCTGCATGCGTTTTGTCCCTCACAGAAAACTCAATTTTTGCAGGAACAGATTCTTAATTTTGTGCAGCAGGATGACGAGACATTTGGGGCTTGCTGGGAGCGATTCAAGGATCTACTACGCACTTGTCCACATCACGGGTTTGACTCATGGAGGTTAGCTGATTATTTTTATAGTGCTCTTACCCCTGATTGTAAGTGTTTTGTCCAGACTATGTCTAACGGAGAGCCCGTCAGCGAGGATCTAGATCGGTATTATCATTCTTTGATTACTTAGCTAACCATATCCCACAATGCAACACACAATACACTCAGGCACCCATGACTGCATACCCTATCAGCACAATTAGTGGTGGAGATGCATATGAGCCACAAGACTACCCAAATATTCCTCCGCCTCAATACTAGCCACAATAGATCCCGCCAAGCTGTACGCCGTCAGACCTTTTCGAGGATAGCATAACACAGATGGCGAACATGCTCTAGCAGTTCATGCAAACTCAAGTCGATCATAATAATGAATTGCGGGATACCATTAATGCGATAAGCACGCAGTTGGACATCTTAGAAAATGAAGAATTACTCGTGGAACGTCAGCCTAGTCCTCAAGAGTACCAGCAACCACACCAACAAATACACGATGTTTCTCTTGAGACAGCAGAGACCACCACTACTTCGAGAAGTGAGAAAGAATTTCCCCAACCTGAGATGCTCATCGTCGGACAACTAGTTGTCCCAGCACTAGAAGTCATGGCTGAACCAGAAGAGATCAAAGAAAAATCAAAGGAAACGGGGCTAGAAGCGGAGCAGTTAGTTGATAAGGAGACTGATACTCATACGAAGTACCAACCTGTGGTACCTAATACTCCGAGTTCAGAAACCATGAAACCGTCACTCCCGCCGGAATCAGATGTTAAGAAGCCTAGTGTGAAGGCAGACTCTTGCAGTGGTGAGATGGTATGTACACCCAATAAAGAGGGTGACCAGTCTGGTGAGCATATAATTTTCAAAGAACCAGGTAAAACTTTTAATGTTAATGCTTTTGAAGAATTACAGGTAATTGCTCCAATAACTTCTCATCACACGTTAGTTCGTAAAGAAGCACATTTCCTAGACACAATGTTGAATAAAGACCCTTTCTTATCCACACACAAGGGTCAACCTGCGCACGTATTGTTTGGTATTTTGACACGCATTAATTCATTTGAGGCTGATTTTCATGCAGGTATGAAAATTGATCCACTGTGGCGGCTCAAATTTGGAGAACCGCTGATGCAATTTATAGACCTGCGGCCACCAGAAGAAATTCCTCCAAAGCCTCCGCCAAGACAATTTTGATGTTTTTCTTTCCCGTATTTTCCTTTTATTTTATCTTATTTTATTTTTAGTTAGTTTTCAAGTCTATTTTCTCGTAGTTCGATCTTTGTTTTCTATTATTTCGCCACTCAGGTACGCCTTACCTTTCCCGTGCACAGTATTTTCTATTTCCCCTATACTTTCACATTGAGGACAATGTTCCACTTTAGTTGGGGGGGATGAGAATTCGCATGTGACACTGTGCACGTACACGTACTGGGTTTTAAAAAAAAAATAATAAAATAAAAAAAAAAAATCGAAAAGAGAGAAAGAAAGGAGGAGCACTGAGGAATTACATTGCACTATGTCATGCTTAACACTGTGTGTACCCTTCACATACTTGTGTATAACTTAAGAATGACACACTCGAGTCAATCATGCGTAGTTTTCTCTTTATATGATCTTATGACTCCATGAAGAATCGATTGGTAGTACATTCGTGTTAATTTGACTATATAATTTCTTGTATTTACACGGCATCTCACGAGGCTAAATAAACACATTCATGTGACTCATTGCATTTAGGGTTTCTTGTGAGCACTGAGAGAGCACCCGTGGCGACTATGACACCTTGTGAGATATCCTTGAGCTATTTATCGTCATTTTGAGCGTTAATATCAAATCAGAGTTCATAGAACTCAATTCTCTTTTTCTGGATGATTCCTCGTACACTAGTCTTTATTTTTGACTTGCTAGTCTAGAGGTGACACCTAGTGGGGAGATAGAAACCTAGGTCTTTTAGCCTACTCAAGATGTGAAGGCTGAGCCACCCCTAGAGATAAACTTAGTTCATAGACCACTATTCAAGCTCAATTCCCATTGATGGTATGAAGATTACAAAAGAAGTGTTAATATTGTCCTTATTGCTTAAGAAAAGATAGAAAATAAAGAATGAGCAGAAAAAAAAAAGAATAAGCAATACACATACCCATGAAATGAAATGTCAATGCCGGCCCAAATACATATCACAAAAAGTCAAGGACACGACACATATTTTTCACGTATGAAGATTCGTCAACCGATTAATGCCTAAGATGAATTCATGACAAGTTTATGAATAAGTTGATCTAGGGTGGCCTCGGTTGGATATGGCGAGTAGGTGAGAAGATGCTAGGGTGAAGGACCCGACACCTCATAGATAGGCTAGATCCTTTCCAGATTAGTCCACTCCATATACTTAGCATTGTTCCTTTTAATATGTGGGATGTTTGATTGCGACACTCCTCCTCACATATGATGAGTGAACCCATTTTCTTTGAGTGTTCTTGAGGGTATACCAGTTAGGCCAAGTCAAAGCGACCGTTCTGTAGGTGTCCACTGGCGTCCTAGGTGTACTGAGTCACACACATCACACACACCTCGAGAGTTTACCTGTTTATACTCGAACTTATATGATTGCATTAACTCTAAATGTGCCACTGATTAACTTCATGTGAGTATACTACTTTCAAATCACATATAAACGATGAAACTTGCATGAGTGACGTGCTTTGGAGTCATGCGCATTGAATATGTAAAAGCTTGTGTGAAATTCAGTTACGTTCTTGTATGTGAAGTGGTATAACTATGTCGCATGTGCATTGATTTCATGATTACTGGAGTATGTAGTTATAGGCACCACCCTGAGAATCATTCACGTCATTTGCTAGAGACTAGCAAAACGTTAGTTGGGGGGTGCGATTATGCGTCAAAACTGTGTAATTGGGCAACTTAACCTGAACTTTATGGTTTATATTTTTAATTAAATGTATAAAATTGTCCAATATTTTAATAAAGTGCCAAAATTATCATTCTTGAACTTTATGGCATTATTTATTGAGTTTTGGTAATTTTTTGTCGCAGGAAAATTCCCGGGAACCAAAACCAACACCTGTTCTTATTTTATGCATAACTTTTTCGTCCAAACTCCGATCAAGATGATTCAAATTTATGGAGAAAGAGAAAAGTATCATCTACAACTTTCGTGTTTTGAGTTTATTGAGATACAGGCTTCAAAAGAGTCAGATTTGCGATGAATAGAGAATGAAAAAAAATAAAAAAACTATAACAATACGGGTCAACCCTTTCCAAACGGGTCGGGTCGTGGCTTCACGGATCCTAGGGCAGCGCATCCCCCTTCCCTATATATTTTTCTCTTATTCTTCTTTCCAGCAAGTAGCCCCGTGAGGGCTGTCCTCTTCTCCTTCTTCTTCCTCTTCTCCTTCTTCTTCTTCTTCTTCATCTTTCTTTTCTTTAGATTTTCTATTCCCTTTCTCCGGTTATTTTTTTCTTTCTCTGCTCTGTCCTCCAGTATCTTTATCTTAGCTTTATTCTCCTCCTCCTTGCTCTCTTCCCTCAACTCTCTTTGTCTTCCCCTGTTTTTCCCTTCTTCTCCTGCCCTTCTGCCCTCTCTCCTTCATTCTCTCATTCTCACTCTCTCCCTCTCGGTTAATCTCCTTTCTGCAACAGTTCTGCAGTCACCGCGAGCCACCATACCAGCAGCCCTCTGCACAGCACCAGCTATAGACTCTCCTGCAGCAGCCGTGGAACTCCTCTGTTCCAATTGCAACACATCAGCCCTTCCTCTGCGGCAACCCCCTCAACCTTTAGCAACAACTACCACCCGCAGACCATCTTAGCAGACACAGCAGCAGCCTCCAACACAGCACGGCCAGCCTCCTCCACCATCTGTAGCAAGCTATCTCTCGGCCACTTCTCCACCATCCTCAGCAGTCGAATCCCATACCAACATGCACAGCAACTCCAACATGCACAGCAACTCCTCTCGGCCTGTCCAGCTACCAGCTTTTCAGAGCAGGTTTTCCCATGGCAGCAACTCTTTCTCTTTCTCTCTCTCTTTCTCTCTCTTTCTCTCTCTCTCTCTCTCTCTCTCTCTCTCTCTCTCTCTCTCTCTCTCTCTTCTTTTATTTCTTTCAATATTAAGTTGGATGCTACTATTTTAAATTATTTGCTGAAGTTATTTGGAAAGACAAGATCTTGAATTTTAAATATTTTATTATCATTGTAGTGGTTAATTATTTATTAATTTTTTTTTATTGTTTTTGGTGGTAGATTTAATTATTGTTCGAGTCATTTAGTTAATTTTGTTAAGGTCCGGTTTGGTTATTAAAAAAGAAAAAAAAAAGAAAAAAAATATTGTTTTTGTTTTGAAGTTTCCCAAGTTTTAGTTTTTTTTTAAGCTCGGTTTAATTATGGTCAGATTTATCAAAGTTTGCATTTTTATTGTGTTTCGTTAGTATTTAAATTTAGGTTTTTGTTTGTGTTTTTTTTATTTTGGTTCGAGTTCTTGCTTTGTGTTAAAGTCTTGGTTTTTATTGTATGCTTTGAATCTGATTGAGTTTCCTTTGGGTGTTTTTAATTCCATGTTCAAAGGTACCATCTTTAATTAGCGCGTGTTTTGATGTTTCCTTAAGTAGATTAGAGTTTCCATTCTTACTCTTTAATTCGAAGCATGTTAGTTTTAGGACTTTAATTTATGTTTTTGTTTAAGTCTTCACAATTTTGAAAATCCGAATCTGAATCGAGTTCAGTGCATTTTAATTTTGATTGGAAGAACGTAAAATCTGAGATTAAACGCATTCTCTGAGGAGATGATCTAGCCCTTGGGCTTAATATTACACGACGTAACTCCTATACTTGGGATAGTTTTCGAGCTGCTCATTTTTCGAGTGAGTCAGTATGGGCATTACGAATTTCTTGTTATGCCATTTGGTCTGACGAATGCTCCTGCGATATTTATGGATTTGATGAATAGGGATTTTCATCCATATTTAGATTAGTTTTTTATTTTTATTGATGATGTACTGGTCTATTTGAGGAGCTATGAGGAGCATGAGAAACATTTAAGGCAGGTTTTGCAGATGCTCAGGGAAAAGAAGTTGTATGCTAAGTTCAGTAAATGTGACTTCTAGTTTGAGAAAGTTGTGTTTTTGGGGCATGTTATCTCAGGGGATGGAATTTCTGTGGATCCCAGTAAAATTAAGGTGGTAGTAAATACGATTAGACCGAGGAACGTCCAAGAGATCAGGAGTTTCTTGGGGTTAGCTGGATATTACCATCATTTTTTTGAGGGGTTCTCAGCTTTATCAGGGCCTCTAACATGACTAACTAGGAAGAATCTCAGATTTGAGTGAGATGACAACTGTGAGCAGAGTTTTCAGGAATTGATGCAAAGGCTAGTCACAGTGCCAGCATTGATCATCCCGTATGCGTATTGACGTAGCATGGCAGGGTGGTGGTGTATGCGTCCAGACAGTTGAAAGAATATGAAATGAACTACCATACCCACAATCTTGAATTGGTTGCAGTGGTACACACATTGAAAATTTGGAGGCATTACTTGTACGGAGAGCAGTGCGAGATTTTCTCCGACCACAAGAGCTTAGAGTATTTCTTCACCCAGAAGGAATTGAATATGAGGCAGAGAAGGTGGTTAGAGTTGATTAAGGATTTTGACTGTACTATCAGTTACCACCTAGGGAAAGCCAATGTGGTAGCTGATGCACTGAGCAGAAAGTCCGAGGAATCAGTGTTGGCAGTTATGGAGATCCAGCATCCGATCATGATGGATCTAGAGAGACTTGGCATTAAATTGATGGAGAATAATCCTCCAGTATGTATCGCCAGCCTAGTGGTACAACCTACACTGCAGGAAAGAATTAAAGCTGCCCAGAAAGAAGACCCAGAATTAGTAGAGGTGATAGATAGAGTGTAGAGTGGTTGGGGGGAGGAATTCAATATTGTAGACAATGGAGCATTGCGGTTCCATTCCAGATTGTGCATTTCTACCTATACTAATATTAGGAAGACTATTTTAGAGGAGGCTCACAGATCTTTGTATACGGTTCATCCCGGCAGTACGAAAATGTATAGGGATCTGCGAGAGTTTTATTGGTGGAGTGGTATGAAGAGAGAGATTGTCGAGTATGTAGACCAGTGCTTGATGTGCCAGCAGATAAAAGCCGAGCACCAGAGGCCAGCGGGCCAGTTGCAACTGTTATTTATCCCAGAGTGGAAGTGGGATCATATATCCATGGACTTTGTTTCAGGGCTACCGTCGACATCGCATGGCCAGAATGCGATTTGGGTGATAGTAGACCGGTTGACTAAGACCGCCTATTTTCTTCCTATCATGATCAGCTATTCCCTTAATCGTTTAGGAAAGATTTACGTCCAGGAGATAGTTCTTTCTCATGGAGTGCTCGTATCTATTATGTCAGATCGAGATTCGTGTTTTACGTCACGGTTCTCGAGAAGTTTGTAGGAAGCTTTAGGATCTCAACTATCGTTTAGCATGGCATTCCATCCTCAGTCGAATGGGCAGATTGAGAGGACGATACAGATTCTAGAAGATATGCTCCGAGCATGTGTATTAGATTTTGGGGGTAGTTGGACTCAGTTCATGCCGCTGGTGGAATTCGCGTATAATTACAGTTTTCAGACTAACATTGGTATGATACCGTTTGAGGCACTGTACGGTAGGTGATGTTGATCTCCTTTATATTGGGATGAGATGGGTGAACAGCGAGTTGTGGGACTAGAGCTGGTACAGCAGGCGTACGATAAATATTGGCTCATCAAGGATAAAATCAGTGCAACTCAGAGCCGACAGAAGAGTTATGCCGGCAATCGCCGCAGGAATTTGGAGTTCGATGTGGGAGATTATGTATTTTTGAAGATAGCTTCGTTAAAAGGGGTTATGAGGTTTGGTAGGAAGGGTAAACTTAGCCCTAGATTCATCGGTCCGTTTGAGATTTTAGAGAAAGTGGACCGGTTGCCTACATGCTAGCTTTGCCACCTACACTATCCAGGATGCACGACATATTCCACGTATCTATGTTGAGGAAATACGTCCAAGATCCTTCTCATATTATCAGTTATGGTGAGTTAGAGCTCAGTGATTCACTAGTCTATGAGGACGAACCGAAACATATTCTGGACCGAAAGGAACATGAACTATGTAATAATAAAATTCCTCTGGTAAAGGTCCTATAGAGGAATTATGCAATAGAAGAGGCTTCTTGGGAGCTCAAGGAACAGATTAGACAGAAGCACTCACAATTGTTCCAAGAAGTTTAGATGTAATTAGAAAATGTAAGTTAATGGGTAATATTCTTTTGCAAGTACATGTAATGCTTTAGTTAGTAAGTGGTATTTTAGTTTTGGGGGAATTTTCTTTCAGTATATGTAATCACCTAGGACTTGAAATGTAACCACGGTATTCCTCCGCCATAAGTGAGGGTAAATAATAAAATAAGTAGACCATTTTGCCTAATAAGAGATGATGAATTATATGAATAGTAAATTTCGAGGACAAAATTTTATAAGGAGGGGAGAATGTAATAACTCGAATAATAATAATGGTATTTATATAATAGAGAAGAAGGAAAATGAAAACAAAAACAGAAGGAGGTAGAAGACCAGTTTTGTCGACGAGAAGATACCGAAAGAGGATTTTGGGGAAATATGAAATTCATCGACGAGGGTGCAGGTTCGTCGATGAACTTTCTACAGGACTCGTCGACGAACCCAGCCTATAAATAGCTGAAACTCAGATTTTTAAGCATAAATTTACAGAAACTCTTTCTCTCTCCTCTCTCTACGGTCTTCCCCTCCTCTCTCTTCGATTTCGGCTCCGTCGCTCGCCTGATCGACAATCTAAGACCACCACGACCCTCCTGGGGAAGTTCTCTCCAAATCTGCCGAAGCGGATCGTCGGTGGAACTCCATTGAAATTCATCTCTGAGTTGAGGTAGAACTTTTATTTGAGATTTGGTCTTTACACAGTTGAAGGAAATGATGTACTTGAATAAATACTGAAGTTTAGTTCTGGGAATTATCATTTTCAGGGTACTGCTTAGGGTTTCCTATGGGTGTAAGACCCGTATTATATAGAGGGGTTTTTCAGTTGCTAGGTAAGGGAATAAATTAAAACAATTATTTTACATTAAAATTACTATTATTTAATAGTAGAATAATTTTCAGAAAGCATGTGATTATATATGAGTATAATTGAGAAAATGTAAGTTTAGGAAAATACTCCAATTGTACAGGAAATGAAATTTCAGAACGGAATACACAGTTTCATTTAATTCGTGTGGCATGAATATTATTTTGTATATATATTATACCATGTTAAGTTAAATTTAAAAAATAAGCATGTTTACAAATATTTTCGGAAATAACATGATAAATGCAGTAAATCATGATTTTAGAATAAATGATATGTTCGGCGCAAGGCCGTAATTGATGTTTGGCATGAGACCATATTTACTCATGTTATTCGGCGCAAGGTCGTATTTATTCATGTTTTCGGCACGATGCCGTAATTATTATGTTAATGTATGATTCAGAAAATGCTATTCTTTGATTTACTATAAACAATATATGTTTATATATTATATGCTATCAGAACCAGGATGTTAGTTTAGTTTAGTTTCAAGAGCACGGTATCGTAGCTTATAGATCAGATATCTATGATCAGATTGGTGCTAACCACCCCCCGAGGGGGTGGGAGATGTATAGTCGATGTGGCTTTCAGTGTAGAGTGTAGACGTACACCTGGCAGTCCGGACCTGGTTGTGGCGGGCCCATCATACTTACAGACATTTTTGACTCGGCAGTGGTCGGCCAACCATTGTTGGGTCCTGCCTTTGGGCTGCACAACCCGTCATGGGGGATAATACATAACATCAGCTAGTTATTCATCCTGGGTAATTTTCAATATTATAGATTATATCAGATAATACACGATTTGCATGATTACTTAGAAGTATGAAATTATATGTGTATCTAACCATATTATGATTTATGTTTTATGGTATGTGAAATGTATGGTATATGTATTACAACATTAAATATTCATGTTGCCACACAGTTGATTTTAATTTATCTACCCTTACTGAAAGGTGTCTCACCCCAAGTTTAAACTATTTTAGGAAACCCGGAGAGACCGGCGGGTTAGGGCCGCCACTGAGTGTGTTGAGCTTTCCTGCTAGAAGAGTAAGTTCTGATCTAGGATCATGAGATTTTTGTTATAAGATCCTAGGTTTATCTTGATCTTTTTGGAGATTGTATATATAAATACAATATTTTTGGGAATATAGTAGACTTTGGTATTATGTATTATTGATTGATGGTTGTGATTTATATTTACTACTGCCTAGGTTCCACTGTGTATGACAGGTGTTCCCGCTATCCATGGGTTCGGGTTGATTAGTTTATTTATTGTGTTTCATTTTTTATTAAGATAAGTAGGTCATTACACGCGCCTTCTGATTTTTATGCAGGGTCCAGTCGAGGGCCGTGGAGGAGATATGATAGCAGAGGAGGACGGCGACAGGGAGAAGGAGATTGAGCAATACAGGGTAGATAGATGCTCCCTCTTTGTCCCAGATGTTTGAGGAGGCACCCAGGAGAGTGCCGAGTGAGGGAGGTTGTCTGCTATTAGTGCCACTAGCCTGGGCATTTTGCGAGGAACTATCAGGCACTGCCAGCTGTAGTGGCTGCTCCTCAACCATATAGAGGAGGCTATCAGGCACCTCGAGGTGGACAACAGACAAATACTGCTCCGGTACGAGTGCATGCACTGATGCCGGGAGATGCTGAGGTGACAGGAGATGTGGTGACAGATACTGTTTCAATACTGTCACTTAAAGCTACTGTCTTGTTTGATTCTGGGGTGACTCATTCTTTTATCGCCCGGGATTTTGTTAAGTTGTGTGGGCTTAAGCCTGAGTAGTTAGATATTACTTTGTCTGTTGCTACACCGACTGGGGCTGTAGGGATATGTAGAAAGGTACTCAGGGACTGTCCAGTGGTTATTTAGGGGAGGTCTTTGTTAGCTAATCTGGTGGTTCTAGACATGCATGGGTTTGAGATAATCTTGGGTATGGATTGGCTAGCTGCCCACTATGCTAGCATTGATTGCCATCAGAGGGAGGTAGTGTTCAGACGTCCATAAGGACATGAGTACATATTTGTGGGATCACGTGCGCACCTCACCTCAGTTACTGTCTGCTATTTAGGCACGTAGGTTGCTATCAGAAGGCTATTAAGGATATTTAGCCTGTGTGAAGGAAGTATCAAAAGGGGAGTTGAGAGTGGAGGATATCCCAGTGGTGAGGGATTTTCCTGATGTATTTCTTGAGGATTTTTCGGGACTACCTCCTGATTGTGAGGTAGAGTTCATTATTGATTTGGTTCCGGGCACAGTGCTGATTTCGAAGGCGCCGTATAGAATGGCACCGACAGAGTTGAAAGAATTGAAAGAGCAGTTGCATGATCTGTTAGATAAGGGATTTATTTGGCCTAGTGTGTCGCCCTGGGGAGCACCGATTTTGTTTTTGAGGAAGAAGGATGACTCGACGAGGTTGTGCATTGAATATCGAGAAATAAACAAAGTGACTATCAAGAATAAATACTCGCTCCTGTGTATCGATGATTTGTTTGACCAGTTACAAGGGACATAGATCTTTTCGAAGATAAACTTACGCTCTGGGTACCATCAGGTGAAAGTCAGGGCGGAAGATGTTCCGAAGACGGCATTTAGAATACGGTATGGACACTATGAATTTCTGGTTATGCCATTTGGATTGACAAATGCTCCTACAGTGTTCATGGATTTGATGAACATGGTCTTTCACCAGTATTTGGATTAGTTTGTGGTAGTATTTATTGATGATATACTTGTGGAACTTAACATATTTGATAAGTGATGATATTTCAGATCTCGCATATGTGAAAGCAAAGTCAAGTACTCACAATGATTAAATTAAAGCTTAAATTTCAAAGGAACATGATCATATGAAGCTTAAAGAATACTTAAAGGAACATGATCATATTAAAGCTTGACGACTATGAGAGGATGAACTTGATATGAAAGCTTGAAGAAATGATGGACTCAAAGCATGGACATGCATAAAGACTTCAGAGATGAAGGATTTAGAATCTTAAGGAAATTTCATGTAAGTACTTTAAGTAAATTCAATATGGATGCATGAAGCTCTTAGGATTTATTACTTGGACCTAAATACATTTTAACATACTTGGAAAATATTTTTATAAGGTTCGAAGTTGTTTCAAAAAGGTTAAAATTGTTTTTGGAATGAAAAGCACTAAAATGGGATTTTTCCAAATTCAGTTTAATTTTTTATACATCCGTATTGATGAGAATTTTTCTCTATTAAAAAATAATTATTTTAAAAAGTATTCAACATGAAAGTTGTAGAATTTTATCTTAGCTTTCTTTTGACACTAAGAACGTTAAATTTGGAGTTATATAGAAAATGTTATAATCAGATTACTGAAGAGGGGTCAAAGCTGTCAGCAACACAATAATCTGGTCTAGTTAGTTGACTGACCAGAATGAACTGTGTTCAGTCAGCCGACTGACCAGTTAACAGAATAAAATTTGGGAGATAGAATGCATCCAGTGACCTGTCCAGTCAACTGACCCTGCATAAACACCCTCCCAGCCGCCTAGTCAACCAACTGACCCTACAGAAATTTAAAATTTGGCCTCCAATAGGAAAATTCTAAAAATTAGTTTTTTAAATCTAAATGTTATGAAAAATTGGGGGATACTCCAAGTCACTTGGGCATCAAGTAACATACTTTTTAAAATCTATAAATAAGCCTCAAAGTTCATTGAAATTAAGAACCAAGAACCAAGAATCAAAATTAGTCATCAAACTCTCTCAAGTGCTCTCTTCATTGACAGGCTCTCTTGCTCATACCTTGTGCATGGATTCAACTAAGTTTTTACTGATCTTCTTCCACTGGAATTGTGCTACAAATTCTAAATCTTTCAATCATTGAAAGAATTAATCGGTGATATATTTCCTTGAGCTTCAAGTTAAAATTCCATATTGTTATTTACTTTGAAGTATACTAGTTTGTAAATTGTACTAATCAGCTCTTTGAGGAGCAAACTCTTTGTACACATCTATTGGTTGTATCTTTTGTAGTTCTTGGATGATTCGAGGTGTTCGAATCGTTGGCTAAGCGAGGGGATATCGCTTAGAGAGGTGCCGCTCTAGCCTATTTGAAGGAGTGACCGAATGAGGGGATATTGCTTGGAGAAGGCGAGCTCTTACCTTAACAAAGGAGTGTGGAAAGGTTTTTTCCACCCGTTAACGGAACAAGTTTAGTGAATCATTTGGTGGTTTTGCCAAAGGCGAGGACATAGACTGTGTTAAAGCCTGAACCTCGTAAAATATTGTGTTCCTCTCTCTTTCCCTATTCTTTATTTTCAGTATATATTTAAATTATGTGGATGGTTTATATTTGAAAATCATATAAACTACGTATATTTGGAAATCAAGTAAACCTTAAAGTTTGATTTTGATTTGGGTTGCGGAAACCGAAAAGGAGTACGTTGGTTGAACCATTAACTTAAAAGTTTATTTGATTTCTGAAGTTTGGAAAGAGTAATTGGATTTTATATTGAATATCATATTGAAGAAGAAATTTCATATATACAGGGTTTTGTTCAAAACTCACATTTACTATAGGGCTGAAAACATCAAAAGCTGAAAGTTACATATATTATATTGATTGTGATTGAATGGAATAAAGATTTATTTTATATTCCAAGAGTCTTAAATCTTGAATGATTTCATCAATCTAATAGTGCTGCAGTGAACTTATATTTGGTAAATAAATTGTGGTTGTGTTAGTTTGGAAATTGTAATTAATTGTTTTTATTTTCAAAGTGTCATTGAAGATTGAATGGTTAATTATGTTGTTGATTGATTGTTCAAAATAAATCAAGTTTTTGTTTGATTGACAAAATAAATAAACAAGTCAAAGAATTGGTTAAATACTAAAAGAAGTTAAGAATTTTAGAAGAACTAAAAAGAAAGTTTTAAAAAGCCAATTCACCCCCCTCTTGGGAAGTTATTCCTAATTTCAATTGGTATCAGAGCGGGCTTATAACAAATCCTAATAAGTAGTTATAAAAAGATCTATATGGCAAACATAGGCATAGCTCCCTTTGGAGAGGGACAATCTTCAACTAGGCCACCAATCTTTTGTGGTTTGAACTACACATTTTGGAAAAAGAGAATGCAAATATATCTCCAAACAATGAATTGGAAAGTATGGGAAGTTGTTATAGATGGAGATCAAATTCCCATTAAGATAGTAGATGGAAAAAAAAAATCCCAAAAGAGAAGAAAGATATGACCGATCAAGATTATAAAATGCTCCAAACAATTTCAAGTGCTATAAATGTTTTATATTGTGCCTCGGATGCTAATGAATTTAATATAATAATGATTTGCAAATCAGTTAAGGAGATATGGGATAAGCTAGAAGTAACATATGAAGGAACAACGGATGTTAGGGATAATAGGGTTATTATGCTTACAAGTGAATATGAAGCTTTTAGAATGAACCCGGATGAATCCATATCTAGCATGTATACCAGGTTTACCCACATAATCAATTTCCTAAATGCCTTAGGAAAAACTTACACTACTCATGAGATGATAAGAAAAATTCTAAGAGGTCTTCCCCCCATATGGGAACCAAAGACTACTGCTATCACGGAAGGTAGAAATCTGAAAAACACATCTTTAGATGAGCTTATAGGTTCTCTCCTCACATACGAAATGACAATGAATGAAAAGAGTGGGAAAACCAAAGCCCAAGAATCAATAGCCTTTAAAATCTCAAAAGAAAACTTTAGTAGCGAGGAAGAAATGGATGAAGATGAACTAGCCATCATATCTAAGAAACTAGCAAAAATCCTTAGAAGGAAAAACAAGTTCAAAAGAAGGAAACAAGACTCCAAATTAGAGGAAGAAGAAATCAGCAAAAAAAAAATCTAAGGATAAAACCCCTACTTGCTATAATTGTAATAAAAGTGGACATATAAAACCAGAATGTACATTACTAAGGATAGAGTCTAAAAAGAAAAACAAAAAGGCCATAAAAGCCACTACTTGGGATAGTACAAGTAGTTCTGAAAATGAATCAAGTGACCAAGAGGTTGTTTACACGTGCTTTATGGCTTGGGACAATGAAGAAAGCTCTTCAGCCAAACCCTTAGATAATTCTTGTAGTAATTCATCTAGTGAATCCAATAATGAGGGTATGCCATCTTATGATGAACTACAAAATGATCTATTCAAAGTACATAAGATTCTTATCAAAGTCAATAAACAAAATGCTTCATTGAAGAATAAGAATGAAGGATTAATAAAAAAGTTAGAATCACTTAGAAATGCTGAAAGAGAAAAGGATTCAAGGATCAAGAAAATAGAAAATAAGTATGAAACTGTAATAAAAGAAATAGAAGCTAAAACTTTTGCTGAAAAAGAAAACGACTTGAAAATCAGGAAATTAGAAAGCAAGAATGAACAAATGATAGAAGACCTTCGATCCCTATCCTCTACAATATATGAGAAAGATATGTATATTTCTGAATTAGAGGATAGAATTAGAAAATTATCTCTAGAGTTAGAGAAATCATTAAAGAAAGTTAACAACAACAAAGAGATGGAGATAAACGATCTCAAGAGTCAAATCAAAGATAAAGATAAGATCATTTATAACTTCACTAAAGGAAAAGAAAATCTTGATAAGATGATTGGCTTACAAAGAATGTTATTGAACAAAGAAGACATTGGTTTCAATGGAGTTGAAAATAAAAGGAAAAAGAATCTGTACATGGGATATTTCTCAAAAGGATCCAAAGACTATGCAAACACGTATTCTAATGACTACACTAACACCATATGCTATCAATATAAGAAAAAGGGGCATATAAAGTTTGAATGTCCATTTAAAAGAAAGGGTGTTAAAACAAAACAAGTATGGAAGATAAAAGAAACATCCTTTGTGAACCTACTGGACCCAAAAAGGTATGAGTACCAAAAGTGAAATAATAACTTCATACAAACATAAAGAAAATAACATTGTTGGTCCAAAATCATAGGATGATTTTTTACAAGACTTAAACTTAAGAAAATATTAAGAAAATATCAAATTAAGTTTATTACATAAGTATCTTGATTAAGAAGAAGATATTTAAGAATGAAAGCCTATATACTGCATGCTTATATGCTTATATGATATGCTCCCTGTTTATGTGACGTGCTGATATGCTATATGCTACATGACTTGACTTATACTGATAATTTATGGCTCACTATGTTGAAAATTTGAGCATGAGATTATTGCATATAAGCATGGATTTTGATATGAGATTAATTCTTAACCATGCATGCTATTGATGAACCATATGGATAAACTTACTACTTTTACTATTGATATCTATGAGCTATGAAAGATATAACAGTTATATTGGTATCCATGAGTTATGCATGATGTGATAATGACTTTGGTATCTATAAAGTATTTTTGGTATCACATTTTAAAAATTTTAATTGGTATCAAAATTTAAAAGCTCACTTAGTATCACAATCTAAAAGTTCAATTTGTCTTTGAGCATGACAAGTATGATTATGTCTATGAGCATGGTATGACATTGTGATATTAGCATGATGTTGATATTTGATACATGACATAATTAAATGTTTTGAAACATGGGATGATAAATGCAAAGTTGGTAACAAAACTGAATGTATTGAATTCAGGGGGAGTTATGAGTTATGACTTACTGTTTATATTATGATAATTTCCCTATTAATCAATTGATATCCTAAATTAAATTTAAAATTTTAAATTGGTATCATAAAATCATCAATTGGTATCAAAAATTGGTATCTTGAATAATATCAAAGGGGGAAAAACCTGTTAGTAAAGATATTACACTCTATACATGTTATATTGAAAAATAATAACTTAAGTGTGTACATATGGTTGATATGCATGATATGCTCAGAATGTGTTGTTACTTTGTTTCTCTTTTTGATTGATGCCAAAAGGGGGAGAAGTTTTTGAGCAAAAATTGAAAATTGAGTTTGGTATGAAATATTTTGAAATTTTGCAATATGAATTATATTTCAAAAGGGAGAGAAGTATTTGACGAAGGGGAGAAGTGAAATTAGGAATAGCTTCCCAAGAGGGGGGGTGAATTGGATTCTAAAAGTTTCTTTTAATTCCTTTTAAAATATCTTAAACTTCTTTTATTTATTTTAACCAATTCTTGACTTATTTTTTAATTCCTTAATTAATCAAGAACTTAGTTCTTTTATCCAATCAATTAAACACAATCTTCAAAGCAAATAATCAATTTATTTGCCAAGTACAAGTTAAACAACAAACAACCAAACCAAGATATAAAGTATTCAGCAATGTGGTAATATAAGATCTTGAGATAGTTTATTTGTTTATATAAGCCCTGTGATTATGAATTATAATTTATGCTTACTGAAGTAAATCCCTGTATAAATAAATCCAATCACTCTTTCCAAATATTTAGAATTCAAATAAACTCTTGGTAAATTTATCTTTGGGGTGTTAACCAAGTAACGTACTCCCGTATGGTTTCCGCAAGATATGGTGTAACCAACGTACTCCCTTTCGGTTTCCGCAACCCAAATCAAAATTGGATTTTAAGTTTACTTGATTTTCAAATATGCATAGTATGTATAATTTAGATATTTAAATCATCCACGCAGTTGTATATGAACTGAAATTAAAGAATAGGGAAAGAGAGAGTGAGACGGAGATTTTTACGAGATTCGGCTTATACCCAGCCTACGTCCTCGCCTTTGGAAAACCACCAAAGGATTCACTAAACCTGTTCCGTTGACGGGTGGAACAAAACCGATTACAATACTCCTTGGTTAAGGCTAGAGTCTGCCTTCTCCAAACGATATTCTCTCGTTCGGTCGCTCCTTACATAGGCTAGAGTCTGCCTCTCTAAGCAATATCCCCTTGCTTAGCCAACGATCCAAACACCTTGGAACGTCAATGAACTACAAGAAACATAAAATAGAATCTGCGTACAAGTATACTCTCTCAAAGAGCAAGTTAGTACAATTTCAGCACTATATACTTAAATGTAAAATATCAATAGGAAATAGAATAAAGCTCAAGTGTAGAATTCACCAATATCCTTCTTAGAAGAGGATTAGCAGTAGGAATTCAAAGGAAGAAGGATCAACACTTCAGAGTTCTCAGCAAAAGAATTTTCCAATGAGTGAGCAAGAGAACTTAGGAAGAACAAGAATACTTTCAGCTTCTCAAAACAGATTTTTCAATTCTTAGTTTTTTATTTGTTTTGCAAAACCATGTATTTATAGGCTTTCAAACTTGCAAAAGTTTCCTTAAAGAATTTCCCTATTTATTAGAATATTTAAGGTTCAAATGGCTATAATTTAAAACATTCGAATTTTAAAAATTTGCCCGTTGAATAATTTTTAAATGTCTGATAGCAGTGACCTTGTTTCAGTGTTTTGGCCATAACTTTTTCTATATAACTCCAAATTAGGTGATCTTGGTGTCAAACGAAAGCTAAGAGAAAATACTATAACTTTCGTGTTTATCACTATTTAAAATAATGAGTTCTTTATAGAGAAAAATTCACCTCAATGCGGCTGTATAAAAACTGACAGTATTTGGGAAAAAAACTCTTTTTGGTGCTCTTTATTCCAAAAATGATTTTAACCTTTTTAAAATAATTTTTGACCATATAAAAATATTATTCAGGTATTTTAAAAAGTATCTAGGTCTAAGAAGTTAACCTAAGAGCTTCAAAATATTTCAAATGATATTTTAAACATTAAAGCACTTACATGAGACTTCTAAAATATTAACATTCTAAGTTCTTGAGTCTTCATGCTTTGTCCTTTGATTGAATCTATCTTTTCTTCAAACTTCCATATTCTTTAAGCTTTCTTACTTTGCCTTTCTTTGAATCTTTTGACTTTAATATGCCTTGGCTTTCAACAACTTATTCATGTCCTAATGTTCTTCAACAAGTAATTCATGTCTTGGCTCATTTAAGCTTCATTTGATCCTTTTGAGCACTTTGACCTTGCTTCCATCATATTTGATCCTTGTGGGCACTTTGACCTTACTTTCACATATATGAATCCTGAAATATCATTACTCATACAATTACATTAAATTTCACTTGTTTGTTAGCATCAAAATAAGATAACAAGATTTTAAGCCTTGTTAGGCTAACAAGAAGTATATGATATTGAATGATCTTGAAATTGGTATTGATATGCATGATATTGAATGATCTTTACAAATATGTTGAAGATGATGCTTATTGAAAGGGGGAGTCTTTTTAAGGCTTACTCTTATTTTTGCTCATTGTTTGTCATCATAAAAAAAGGAGAGATTGTTGGTCTTATAAGGCTTAACATCCTATTTTGATGCTAACAAACAAGTGGAACTTAACATATTTGATGAGTGATAATATTTCAGATCACGCATATGTGAAAGTAAAGTCAAGTACTCACAATGATTAAATTGAAGCTTATATTTCAAAGGAACGTGATCATATGAAGCTTAAAAAATACTTAAAGGAATGGATGATATATCAAAGCTTGACGACTATGAGAGGATGAACTTGATATGAAAGCTTGAAGAAATGATGGACTTAAAGCATGGACATGCATGAAGACTTCAGGAGATGAAGGATTTAGAATCTTAAGGAAATTTCATGTAAGTACTTCAAGTAAATTCAATATGGATGCATGAAACTCTTAGGATTAATTACTTGGACCTAAATACCTTTTAACATATTTGGAAAATATTTTTATAAGGTCCAAAGTTGTTTCAAAAAGGTTAAAATTGTTTTTGGAATGAAAAGCACTAAAATGGGATTTTTCCTAATTTAGTTAATTTTTTATACATCTGTATTGATGAGCATTTTTATTTATCAAACACTTATTATTTTAAAAAGTATTCAACATGAAAGTTGTAGGATTTTCTCTTAGCTTTCTCTAGACATCAAGAACGTTAAATTTGGAGCCATATAGAAAAGGTTATAATCAAATTACTGAAGAGAGGTCAAAGCTGTCAACAACACAGTAGTCTGGTCTAGTTAGTTGGTTGACTAGAATGAATTGTGTTCGGTCAGCCGACTAACTAGTTAACAGAACTGAAATTTGGGAAACAGAATGCACCCAGTTGTCTGTTCAGTCGACTGATCCTGCATAAACACCCTCCCAGCGGCCTGGTCAGCCAACTGACCCTACAGAAATTTAAAATTTGGCCTCCAACAGGAAAATTCTAAAAATTAGTTTTTTAAATCTAAATGTTATGAAAACTTGGGGAATACTCCAAGTCACTTGGGGATCAAGTAACATACTTTTTAAAGTCTATAAATAAGTCTGAAAAATCATTGAAATTAAAAACCAAGAACCAAGAATCAAAATCAGCCATCAAACTCTCTCAAGTGCTCTCTTCATTGAAAGGCTCTCTTGCTCATACCTTGTGCACGAATTTAACTAAGTTTTTACTGATCTTCTTCCACCGGAATTGTGCTACAAATTCTAGATCTTTCAATCATTGAAAGAATTAATCGGTGATATACTTTCTTGAGCTTCAAGTTAAAATTCCATATTGTTATTTACTTTGAACTATACTAGTTTGTAAATTGTACTAATCAACTCTTTGAGGAGCAAACTCTTTGTACACATCTATTAGTTGTATCTTTTATAGTTCTTGGACGATTCGAGGTGTTCAGATCGTTGGCTAAGCGAGGGGATATCGCTTAGAAGGTGCCGCTCTAGCCTATTTGAAGGAATGACCGAGTGAGGGGATATCGCTTGGAGAAGGCGGGCTCTAGCCTTAATAAAGGAGTGTGTAAAGGTATGTTCCACCCATTAACGGAACAAATTTAGTGAATCCTTTGGTGGTTTTGCCAAAGGCAAGGACGTATGCTATGTTGAAACCGAACCTCATAAAATCTTGTGTTCCTCTCTCTTTCCCTATTCTTTATTTTCAGTACATAGTTAAATTATGTGGATGATTTAAATTTGAAAATCATATAAACTACTTATATTTGGAAATCAAGCAAACCTTAAAGTTTGATTTTGATTTGGGTTGCGGAAACCGAAAGGGAGTACGT
The DNA here is from genome assembly GCF_029873635.1 of Malania oleifera. Lineage (NCBI taxonomy): Eukaryota > Viridiplantae > Streptophyta > Magnoliopsida > Santalales > Ximeniaceae > Malania > Malania oleifera. The sequence continues at coordinate 12,930,961 of NC_080417.1, forward strand.
TGGTTGAACCATTCTTTGCGGAAACCATACGGGAGTACGTTACTTGGCTAAACATTCCAAAGATAAATTAACTTAATAGTTTATTTGATTTCTGAAGTTTGGAAAGAGTAATTGGATTTTATATTGAATATCATATTGAAGAAGAAATTTCATGTAACGACCCGAATTTAAAAATGAAATTTAAATAATAAGCAAAGGGAAATGGAAACTAGAAATAGAAGGAAGCCGTAGACTTCGTCGACGACATTGCATTTCGGAAGAGAAAAACAAAAAGGGGGAGTTTCAAGGCTTCATCGATGAATCCCCTGTATTCGTCGACGAAGGCTTAAGAGAATTCATCGACGAACACAGGGCTTCGTCGACGAGAAAATACCGAGAGAGGTTCAGAGGCAGCCTGAATTTCGTTGACGAACACAGGGTCTCGTCGACGAAATTTGTGAAGGACTCGTCGACGAAGGTTGGGCTCATCGACGAAATCCTGTTTTATAAGGGGGAAAATCCAGGGAAAAATATCATTTTTGATGAAACCTCTCTCTCTCCTCTCTCTCTCTACGATTCTCTCTCCCCTTTTTCTACGTTTCCAGCCACACCAGTCGTTAGATTGACGATCCGAAGCTACCACGATGATCCTAGCGGAGTTCTCCACAAGTCTGCCGAGGCGGATCGTTAAGGAAGTGAAGTTGGATTCCATCCCAAATCCAGGGTAAGCCTTTTTACTCAATTTTTGGATTTGTGATAGTTGAGAAAAGTGTTTTATACGTTAAAATACTGAAATTTAATACTGGGGGTTTTCGTTTCCAGAAGTGTTGGTTGGAAATGTTGGGAATCATCCCTAAGTTGAGGGGAGGCTTTTAAGCCAAATTTGACTTAATGACAGTTATAAGAAATGTTATACACGTTGAAATACTAGAGTTTAATTCTGTGAGTTTTCATTTTCAAGGTGTTGATTTAGAAACCTTGCGGGGGTGGGGAAGATTTTCTTAGGGGCTATTCAGGAATCAAGTAAGGGGATAAACTAAGCTAGTTCTTTTTGTAATATGTATGTATATATTTATGACACTCATTTTCAGGAAAAATACATATGTTTATGTATATGTTTTATACTTGAGAAAACCCTGTTGAAAATAATGATATGTTGTATACGTGGAAAACTGGTTTAGTGTGGCATAAGTAGTAATGATTGTGACATACTGTTGTTCTGGGAATGTGGTGATATGGTTATTATGATGGGAAAATCGGCTTATGGGTCGAGATTTTTATGATGAGATTTTGTGTGATTTGCCAGCGTATGGGTCGTGCCATGTGATGTGAGTTGCCGGCATACGGGCCGTGCTATGTGATGAGATTTGCCGGCGTACGGGCCGAGCTATGTGATGTGATATGCCAGTGTACAGGCTGTGCTATGTGTAGCTGGTGTACGGGCCGAGCTATGATATAATGTGTAATACCGGCGTATGGGCCGATGAGAGATATGATATATCTCTGTATCATAATTTCAGTATATGTATATGTTATCAGAACCTGGTTGGCTTGGTTTAGGCTAGCACTTGCACGGTACCGTTGCTATGTGTCCATGGTCCTCGTGATCATGATATTTGTGTTAACGCCGCTATCAGAGTGGTGTGAGATTGGATGGTCGATGTGGTTATGTTTGAGGAGTGTGCTGTTATCGCCCCTAGTGTACGAACCAGTCTGGGTAGGCCCATCGGACCTACAGAATAAACTATCGACTTGACAGTGGTCGGCCAACCATTGTCAGGTCCCTTTGTCGGGCCATACAACCCAGTCATGTGGGGGTAATACATGACAACAGCCAACTAACCTACCAGGATGTTTTTATGTTATTATTATGATATGATATGAGTTATGTTATGAAATGCAGTATGTTCTGCCATGATTTTGATATACGTATGTTTTCCCAGATTTGTTAAACAGTATTAGATATGATATGTATGTTATATGTAGAACACGGATTACTCATGTTGCCACACACTAGTATTAGTTTATTTCCCTTATTGAGAGGTGTCTCACCCCTAAATTTCATACATTTTTCAGGAGCCCTTGATAGGAGAGCGGGAAAGGCCCCGCTGAACTAGATCAGTTGTTTGCCCTATTTGGAAGGGTAAGTTTTGGTAGGGATAGTATGGTTTTGTGGGAATTGTCCCTAGATTTAATTTTTGAGATGTATATATGGGAGTACAGTGACTGTAGTAACTCTGGTACATTGTGATGTATGTTATGATAAAATGAATATGATTGTATACTTTCTGTTGTGTAGGCTTCTGTTGTATGTTGTGTTTTATCCCTGGTACCCATGGGTCCAGGTGAATGGTGACCTACTGAGTTGGATGTGGCATTTGTGTTATTGATATAAAAAAAAAAATGTGTAAAATGAGCAGGTCGTGACATTTCATATATACAAGACTTTGTTCAAAACTCACATTTACTACAGGGCTAAAAATATCAAAAGCTGAAAGTTACATATATTATATTGATTGTGATTGAATGGTATAAATATTTATTTTATATTTCACGAGTCTTAAATCTTGAATGATTTCATCAATCTAATAGTGCTGCAGTGAACTTATATTTGGTAAATAAATTGTGGTTGTCTTAGTTTGGAAATTGTAATTAATTGTTTAATTGTTTTTACTTTCAAAGTGTGGTTGAAGATTGAATGGTTAATTGTGTTGTTGATTGATTGTTCAAAAGAAATCAAATTTTTGTTTGATTGACAAAATAAATAAACAAGTCAAAGAATTGGTTAAATATTAAAAGAAGTTAAGGATTTTAGAAGAACTAAAGAGAAAGTTTTAAAAACCAATTCACCCCCCCCCTCTTGGAAAGTTATTCCTAATTTCATAAACCATAGTTTTACCGATTCAAATTTCAAAAATAACTGATATAAATAAAAACCCCTTACCTTACCCCGATAATCAAAACATGAACTAAACGGCTCCAAAAGTGTGAACTGAGTTCCCAAAACCAAAAAATCGAAGAACACAACTTCAATATAATCCTATCTACTACATATCTGCCAAACCAAAAACGAAATCGGACCTTTACCTCGATTTCAGGACAAAACCCGAAAATCCTCAAAATGAAGATCCGATCTGCTATAACCGTAGAGATTCCGTCCCTGATCCACGTAGTAATGTCGGATCGTTGATTCGGGTAGTAGATAACCCGAATCAGAGAGAGAGAGAGAGAGAGAGAGAGAGAGAGAGAGAGAGAGAGAGAGGATTTTGGTTTCTTCTCCATTAAGAAATGAAATAGATATTTATAACTTAGTTAACCTGCCAGCATTGTCGACGAGATAATGTCTTCGTTGACGAGCCTGAAATTTCAGAATTCCCAAAATCCCTTGGCATCATCTCGTCGACGAACCTTTGAATTTCGTTGCCGAATTGTAGAAGGGACTTCGTCGACAAGAGAAGGAGCCTTGTCGACGAGCCCTGCCGATTTTTCTTTTTTAAATTTCCTTCCCTTTTCTTATTTATTTAATTCAAAAATCTCGGGTCGGGTTCTTACAAATTTTTAGTGGAAATAAAATGAATATAGAATTAAAGATGAACTATCTTCTATTTAATAAATATATATGTATTAATACCGTACACACATCAATAATTGATATGAGATCATTTTAGTTTTAATGATATCTTTCTAATTTATTATGTGCTAAAAATTTAGTACACAAAGCATTATGATAATAACAATACATTAACTGATTGATAAGTGATACGAGATCCTTTCAAATGGGATATTTTTGATTATTATATTGTATATTTTTAAAATTTTATCAAATAATTAAAATTTAGAACTTTTATGTCAGAAATTTTAGAGTCAAACTAAAAATAAAAATAAAAATGAATGAATGTAGAATTAGAGATGGACAATCGTTTATTAATACAGAACACAAGTCAATAAGTAATATGCAATAATTTTAGTTTTAATGATATCTTTTTAATTTATATGTGCTAAAGTTTTAGTATACATAGTGTTAATGTAATAATAATATATTTATTGATTAACAAGTGATACTATCTTTTATTATGTGATCAAATATATATATATATATATATATATATATATATATATAAAAGACTGGACACACGTAAGGCCGCCATTAATGTCTCCAAAACAACATGCACACAGCATTTATATTTGAAAGAATGAAATACAAAAAAAATAAATAAACCTAGGCCAGTAATTGATACATATGTACATAGCATACTATCCACGTGCACTAAAATCCATGCGCATGAGGAATTTGGGCAGATGCGCGCATGGACAACTACTCCCTCCCCCGACATCCTTCATTATTATCTCTAACTTTAATTACCACGAAGACCCATCCTACATAATACAAACCTAAGCCTGTTCTTCCCCGATTCATCGCTATATCAATAGTTATGCATAGCTATCAATCTATCTACAATTATTGTTCATGCAGCAGGAAGCTACATGCAGTTCCCCAAGCACCTTCTTTTCTATCTTATCTATCGATCTCTCTTTTCAGTTTTGAAGAAAGGTACTGCATTAGAGAGAGAGAGAGAGAGAGAGAGTGATACGCTGCTGGGGCACACCCCCATCACATGGATATTGCGTACAGATTATTTGAACCTACACAAAGCCAAAGTCGAACCCAAAGACTCCCATGTTCAAAAGTCCCCTCCTCAAAAAGCAAAATCAAATCACAATCATAAAAAAGAAAAAAATTAAAACTAAAATTCTCACAACCCTAGCTTCCCAGCTAGATAGAGAAAGAGATATCAAGGGTCAGATAGAGAGAGAGCGAACATTCATAGATTACATAGAAACATAGATTATAGTATTATTATACATATAACTTAATTAGGTCTTCAGACATAAAATAATGAAGATTTTTCTGAAACTTAATTAATTTTGACGTCTGGTCAAACCGGCAGGACTCGTCACTGATCAACGGTCTGGATCTCGATCACCCTCTCCGGTCAGAGGTCCAATGGGGAGCCGCCGGGCTAAAACGCGCCGTCAGCACTCTTGAGTCCAGCAGCTCCACTATGGGCGTAAAGTTCACACACCTCGGCACCTTGTACTGGTTAATCGACGCCCCTCTCGATATCGCATAGTCCATCAGCTCCTCAAACGTTCCGCTCTTCACCACCCTTATCTCCAGCGCCCCGATCGAGTTGTCCGCCACCCGCCCTTGCCGGTAAACCGAGTTCATCGACTCTTCCATCGCCAGGCAACACCGCTCCACCACCTCCCCCGGAAGCGGATCCGCCGCGTCCTTCGCCAGCAACTCCCAGTATATCACGTAGTGCCCTGGGATAGTCCTCGTGTCCGCGTAGCTCGTGTACTCCACCACGCTCGTGTTGAATTCCTTTAACAGTGAAGAAGCGTTCTCGACAGCCTTCTGGAGCTCCGCCTCGTCGGTCTTGTCGGCGTCGATGCTCAGCAGCACGCTCTTTCGCCTCACGAACTTGAAACTCGGGGCCGAGTTGTGGAATCCGGTCACTCGGAGAATGTCGCCGACTCGGTATCGGCACAGCCCCGAGTAGGTGGTGATAACGAGTTCGTACTCTTTTCCGACCTCCACGTCCGCCAGGTCCACCAGTCTCCGCGGCGGCGGGTCAACCGAGTCGCCGCCGTGGGAAATGAACTCAAAGTAGGCCATGTTTGGCATGATGGTGTAGGAAACCTTGGAGGGTTTGCACATGGGTTCAAGGTTGAGACCGAAGTAGCACTCGGAAGATGCGTACATGGTGCAAGCCATGGGCAACCCGCCGGAGTAATACTCCAACGTGGGGATGTACTGAGCCATGGCGCCGGTGACGATGACGTCGAGGTACTTAGTTTTAGGCCATATTCTGGTGATGATCCTCTCCCAGTTCTCGCCGGAGCACTCGCCGACAATGAACTCGGCCAGGTCGGGGTTGGGCGTGAGGATTTTGGACATGCAGTCTCGGAGTGAAGGGTAGGTGATTTTGGAGTTGAGAGTGCCGGCGGCGATGTCGCGGGCGAGGAGGCACCAGTTGAGCTGGAGGAAGCGGATAGCGCGGAGGAGGCCAGAGGCGAAGACGGCTCCGACGCGGAGAACGTCGGAGCGCATGAGGAGGCCGCAGAGCATCTGGGTGTACATGCTCTGGAAAGAGTCCGGGCAGAGGATGGCCTCGTTGGGGCTCGTGTACACATTGTAAGGGTCGTGAGGTCTGGTTTTGAAGTGGTCGCTCTTGTAGTAGCTGGTGAGGACCGGTCGGGCCAGCAGGCCGCCGGGGGTTTTCGATTCTGCTTTCACGAACAGAAAGTACAGTCCCTTGCCCTCGTCCAGCCCCGGCACGTATCTGACATTTTAAACGACGTCAATTTGATGGAATAATATTTACATATGCGTGCGTGTGTAAATCATGTGAAGGAGAAGAGTTTATATGCTTACAAGTTCATTACGGGCATGAGGAGGCTGTAGAGCAGCTGGCGACGGTCCAACTCTTCTTGAATCGTCGGCATAAGCTTTCTTTCGCCGGCGGAAGTTCCTGAACTGCAAGTTCATCAAATTCTATGATTAATTTAATTATTATATCATAGGAAAAGCAATTCCAAACGACCAGGAAAATGGAGAGAGGACAGAAAGAGGGGGCAGTGATGGAGTAAGAATAATATTTATTATTTTTAAAATTAAAGTTTTATTAATTATGTAAATTAATGTCGAGCGTTCATGCTGTCATGCACAAGAGAGCATTAGCTAGCTAGGTAGGGTTGAATGTGGAAAGAGGCCTATCCTATATACCACCTTTTTCCTTGTCTGGAAATATTCAAGATTTGAACTGAAACTTTTCAGATCAAAATATGGAAAATATTCTTTATTAATTAATGATAGTATTTCTGTCACTATTTTTCATCTGGATTCTTCCTTTTCTTCTGTTTTCTCCTCATTTTGAACGAAAAAAGAATATTTGCAGCTTCTCAAATAAGTTTGGAATAAAAAAATATTATATAAAAAATAATAATAGATCATGACCACTGCTCGTGCAAATAAATATAATACACTATAAATCCAAAGATGACTTAAGGCTCCTCCACCATTTTTGACCCGTTATATTTTTTTTCATTGAATTTAAATTGTGTATAAAACAACATATCCATTTCTCATTTCATGAATCATAACCCTTTTCATTCCTATAAAAACTTAAAATATCAACCCATAAAAAGTTCTAAACTTAAAACATCAAACTTAAAAGTTTTAAACTACTCCATCCTGTCTTCAATGTTGGACAAGATAAACATTTTCATTTTTGATTTGTACGAGTATTGAGTTTGATAACAAGAAAATTCAAACTAAATTAACATCCTCATTATTTTAAGATTGAAAATAACATTTTTCAAATGTTATTTTTTTCCTTTATTTTGTGAGCAAATTTGACTTATTAAATTATCATTTTTTTTCATTATAAATAAGAAAAAAAAAGTAGTTCTTCATATTTTTTTAGTCAGAAGATGCCATCTGTGCTACCTGGTGAGGAACTCGGAGATGGGGTGCGCCGATAAGATGGCAGAGCGGTCGCCGTCAGCGATTCGTTGGATCTCCGGCTGAAGATCCTCGTAAGTGATCACCGGCACTTTCGCCTTGAACGTGCCCCGGTCCGTCGACCCGCCGAGTCCAAACCGGCGGAGGTACTCCGTCTCGGCGTTCCGACTCAGTATCTCCGCCAGAACCTTCTCCTGCACGGCGTCCGCATTCGCCGTCATCTCCTGGATGAACTGGAGGGCCTTCGCGTCCTTCTCGCACACAGAATCAACGGCCATGATCGATCGATCAACCCGAGAGCAAATAATGGGAAACGGAAGATCGACCGTACCGAATGAAAACCCAAGAGGCGGGGCCTTTTTTCTTCCCACCACTGCTTTCTTCTTTTTCTTAATTTGCTTCGTGGCTGGGCGGATGGTGGGGTTTTTATAGGTGGAGGGGTGCGATCACCGGGACTGCCATGTCACGTGCCACGTCATCGGATACACGTGGAGGTCAGAGGGGTCGCGGACATGGAAATATTGGTGGGCGAGGGCGTGCCGAGCGAGGAGGGACAAGTGGGGGCCCAGAGCACGTCACCGTGCCCCACATGGCCCGACAGGTGGGCCTAAGGAGCAGGCCGAGTCAGACGAGCCCAGTATAGGATTTGTCTGGGCCTACACCTAAGATGGACCACAAGGCCCTTTTCTGGCGAGTTTGTTGGTCCTGGAAAACGATGGGCTGCCGGCGACATAGGCAGCCTCTGCAGATACTGGGGGGCGTGAAACCCACTGTGTGCTGGTTAATACATGGCAGGAGAGAGAGAGAGAGAGAGAGAGAGAATTCTAATTAAGGTTTCTCTTAATCATATTCTAGAAATTGGATTAGTTGGTATGACAATGACAGAAATTTGATAAATAAAATTAATGATTAGTGGAATATTTCTCAATGGGAATGGGTCAATCACGTAGGTTTATTTTTTCTTTTTATTTTTTGAATTTTAATTTTTTATATCTATATTAAGGAAATATTTTTATATCACGAGGATAAATAAAATTATCTTTTCTTGACTGAGCGCTTCTTGTTTATTATTTTTATAGAAAAATATTAACTCAATATTGAGTAATTAATATAAAGAGCTAAAATTCCCAAAAAAAAAAAATAAAAAATCATGTGATTGACTCGTTTGATCCTACTTGATATATCCCAAATATATCACATACCCTAAAAAGAAGACATGTACCCAACATTAATGGGGGAAATCACCTACCAAGTCAATCATTCGACTAGAGTCATTGACGTCGGCTATAAATTGATCGGAGTGATCTACGTCTGTGCTATAATGATCAGACTTGTCCACACCAAAGCGCTATAAATGACAAATCTACTAGAGTCAAATCTGGCCAGTATAAAAGGGTACTACGAAGAGGTTAAGGTATCTCATTCTAACTCAATTTCACTGTTACTTACAACCTTTCTAAAGCACTCCCTTACTTAGGCATCGGAGATATCCCTCGGAGTTCATCTCCGGTCCTCCAAGCCGCATTTGTTTTTTTCCTTTTCAGGTGATCGTGATCAGAAAGCTCGCTAGAGGTCTGATCGACATTTTTTGTAGCAAAAGTTAGCGTCGTTTGTGGGAACGCTTCTAAGAGGTTTTAAATTTTCGATCCTTGATCCCTACATCATGACAATAACCACTAATTCCAGGTCCGACCCTGCTGCGAGTGATTAATCACCCTAGTCCGTTCATTCTGCACTCGGAGACCATTTAGGAGTGACAAGAGAGGAATTCCTTATCTTCTAAAGGAGAATGGAAACCGCCTAGAAGAAAATGGAGGAAATGTTTAACATGCTCTTATAGCAAAAGAGTCATGGAGAACTTGCCCCCTGCCAGGAGCTAGTTGATCTTGACTCACAGGAGAAAGCAGAAGATCCGAAGGAGAGTAATGGAAAAACCAACCCCACAAAGAAGGTGGAGGATGCAAACAGCGTGAGAGTCAATGAACAACGATCGAATGAACTAGAGGAGAGGATAAAGAAGATTGACCAAATAGAAAAGATGATGAAGGAGGCTCGTTCCAACCCATTTTGCATGGCGACCACGTTGAAGTCTTCAGATCCACCATTCATTAAAGAAGTGATGGAGGTCCTGTTGCCTAGTTCAAAATGCCTACCTTAGAAAGGTATGAAGGTTCGACAGGCCCGGTTGATCACTTGAATACCTTTAAGGTGCTAATGCAACAATAAGGCGCACCAGATGCTATCATGTGTCGTGCATTTTCCGCCACCCTTAAAGGGAATGCCAGGGCATGGTACCAAACCTTGAACCCAGATCCATCAAATCCTTCTTTGAGATGGAACAACAATTTGCTAGACACTTCATCAACTGCTGTAGGATGGAAAAGACATTAGCTCATTTGTTGAACCTGGTCCAAAGAGAAAGGGAAACGTTAAAAAAATTTATACATTGCTTTGTCGCTGCTACCTTAGAGATTCGCAACTTGGATCATGGGGTAATATTGGTTGCCCTAACCACAACCCTCCAACTTGGGGACTTCTTGTACTCCTTTGGGAAAAGGCCTCCAGCCGACATAGGGGAACTAATGGCACGAACATAGAAGTATATCAATTTGGAAGAAGTAATGGACACAAGGAGAGACCGTGTTGATTTGAAAAGAAAGAGCTCAAGGGATACCGAGGAGGCCTCCAAAACAGGGAAGAAGCAAAAGAGTAGCAAGTTACAAAGCATCCCTACGGGGTTAGGACATACAAGTAAGTTCTAGTCCTACACTCCCCTAAACGTCTCGCGAACCAATGCCCTAGGGGGCTTTGACCCAATCCAGCATACCCTGAAAGGAGATTGTTTCATAAAATTACATCTCTGTCAGTCATATATTCGAATATTTTGGGTGCCTCAATTAAATTATCAAACTTTGTGTACATATCTATAAGTGCATTCTCTCCCACACTACTCAATTTCAGCCCAAAAAATTAGTACCGCTCATTAGGTAAAAGAAAATCGACTCAATTGATGAGCAACACTCGTGAGGCCAGAAGACTACCCAACAAATGAATACAGCTCATTAGGAAAAATCGGCCCAACTGACGAGTAATGCTCGTGAGACCAGAAGACTGTCCAACAAATGAGCACAACTCACTAAGCAAAATCGGCCCAATTGACGAGTAACACTCGTGAGACCAAAAGAGTTGTTCGGAGAGAATTTCCCACGAAGGGCCCATGAAAGTCTGCTTTGTAAGAAAGCCCCATGAAGGGCAGTTCGACAAGAATGCCCCACTAAGGGAAGTTTGGCAAGAATTCCCCACTAAGGGCAGCTCGAAAAAAATGACACTAGAAGAGCAACTTGGCAACTTGGAAGAATTCCACACGAGGGACAGCTCAGCAAAAATTCCACCAGAAGAGCAGCTCGAAAGTTTGGAAAAAATGCCATCAAAAGAGTGGCTCAGCAGCTTGGAAGAATTCCCTAAGAGGGACAGCTCAGCAAGAATGTCCCCAGAAGAGCAGCTCAGCAAGAATGTCCTCAGAAAAGCAGCTCGGCAAGAATTGCCCATGAGGGACAGCTCGGCAAAAGGCCCCCAGCTAGCCTCCCTTGAATTCATCTTGGTAAAGCTAGAAGCATAGCAGGATCGGCTCGGCAAAGCCGTGCTCACCTCAACCTCGGCTCGGAAAAGCCAGGAGTGTAGCAAGATCGGTTCAGAAAAGTCATGCTCGCCTCAACTTCGGCTCGGATTAGCCAACATGCCAGAGTTCGGCCCAAGCCTTTGCTCCATAGACTAAGCCTGAGTAAGAAATCTCCCATTAAGAAACCACGCATCATTACTTTGGATCGGATCATCACCCAGATCAAACACAACTAGGCTCCACAAAATCCCAACAGGAACAACTTTCAATCTTTGGGAACATGGTTCAAAACTTAGAAACTAAGGGGAGGGGCAACTGATATACCCTAAATATATCACCTACCCTAAAGAGAAGGCATGTACCTAGCATTAATGGGGGAAATCACCTACCAAGTTAATCGCTCGACGAGAGTCATTGACGTCGGCCATATATTGACCAGAGTGATCCACGCCTGCGCTATAATGATCAGAGTCAAACCTAACCAGTATAAAAGGGGTACACAGAGAGGTTAAGGTATCTCATTCTAACCTAATTTCACTATTGCTTACAGCCTCTCCAAAACACTCCCTTACTTAGGCATCATAGAGATCCCTTGGAGTTCACCTCGAGTGTAAGAACCCGAGCCGTGATATATAGGTTTAAATAAATAAGAGAGGGAATAAAATTAGAATTTGAACAGGCTTTGTCGACGAAGCCAGTGTTCGTCGACGAAGGCCTTGTATCTCTCGTTGACGAAATTCAGAGGCTCATCGACGAGGAGAAGCAGAGGGGTTTCAAAAAATCGGAGATCCCAGACTCGTCGATGAGGTATTGGTCTCGTCGACGAGAAGACAATAGAGCCTCGTTGACGAGGATGCAATTCGTCGACGAGAAGTGGTCAGGTCAAAGGGCTATAAATAGAAGTTTTCATTACTTCTCAACTAAGAAAACTAAATCCTATCTCTCTATCTCTCTAGAACTCTTCCTACTCTTCATCTCTTTATATTTCTTCGCCGATCGTCATGAGGATCGTAAATTTGAAGTTACCACGAGGATCGTGGAAGGTTTTTTCTACAAGTTCTACAGATCAGATTTTCAGTCCGGCTGGTTTTGGGTTTTGGCGTAAAATCAAAGTAAGGCTCGGTTTTCAATTCTGATCTGGTAGTTGTGTAGGGAACAATTTTATGAGTATATTCTGTACTTTTGATTGTAGGTTTTGGAACTTGGTTCACTGTTTAGGGGCCTTGGAGTTCGGGATCTGCTATGCGGGGGAAAAGTAAGGGGAATTGTGTTTATATAAGTTATTTTTGAAATCAAACTCGGTAGAACTGTGGTTCACGGTCCTCTGTGTATTTTGGTTACTCATTTGGGGGGATCTAACAGGAAAAACTATGGGTTCTTCATAATTACAGTTTTGGGAAAAAGGGGGCGACGGGCTGCATCCTTGGTTTTGTTGAAAACCAAATGTATATGTTGATTTATACTATGTTATAGGGATGACCGTGCCTTGACTTGTTTTAAACTATATGTGTTTAAAAAATCATGATTTTAGATTACCAAATGGGTGTGGTTTGTTTGGTTATATGAACATGCATGTGTGTGTGATTGGTTGAAATGCTAGTAGGAACGCGGTTCTGAATTGTTCTAGGTATTGAGAGTGTTCGGCTCTATATCCGAGGGCGTATGAAATCGCTAGCCATAGATTGGCAGAGTGTCTAATTCTATATTCAAGGGCGTGAGCCTATTTTGGAAGATTAGGTCGAATGGTGTGAATCCACTAGTTTAGCGCTGGTACGATGCCATGGGAGTCGGGGACTAGCCATGTGCCGGTGGCGCCGTATTACGCGGGTTGGCTACGGGCCAACGCTGTATGCCGTGAGCCGGCTTCGAGCCAATGGGTGTGACGACACCGGGATTGCTGATCATGTTTGTGTGTGCGTGTATGCACTATTGTGAAATTAGTATTGGAACTACATTTAACTGCATGTATATTGCATCAAGATAACACTCAAATGCCATACATTAATATAACCTGTGTTCTTTCTTACTGAGAGGTGTCTCACCTCTACTATACGTACATTTTTACAGGTCCTTCGAGTAATCGGAACTAGCGTCTTGGTGTAGGGAGCGTAGTGGCCAGTGTACTGCGATTAGCACTTGAGTAAGTGCCAAGGCTGTGTGTTTGGGTGGGTTGCCATTTTGAGATGTATTGGGCAATCGTTTGTACATTTTTTATAGAGCCTTGTTTCTGCTCTTGTATAGACTCTAGTATGGTACTGCATATGTGTATAGAATGACCGTATTTCCACTGCGTATATTCTGTTGTGTTTGAATGTGTATAGGACGCCTGGGAACCCCACGAGGTCGGACCCTCATCCTTGCTCTGTATCTTGGATGTTTTGTATGATACAAGAACTGATTGGTTTACATTTTCACACCTAGGTCCCATTTCCAGGTTCGGGGCGTGACACTGAGTCCTCCAAGCCGTGTTTGTTTTCATCCTTTTCAAGTGATCGAGATCGGAAAGCTCACTAGAGGTCAAATTGACATTTTTGGAAGCAACACTACTTACTAGTTCTGTGATGAAAAATAATTTTCATTATTACTTTTTTAATATTTAAATAATTATAAAATTATCACCTTATTTTAAAAAAATTTTCAACGTATACATGGCAATAACTAAAATCATCAATTGCAAAATATCAAGTTAGTATTTGAATTGTAAAAAATTAATTGATATAGATTTCAAATCCCATATGAATCACCTTAGTAAGTTCAACCATTAATATATGTATCTTACAAAGTATTTCTCAGAAATTATGTTTGGGAATTTGAATTCATGTCATTGTATGGATATGAAATAAAATCAATACTATTTTATGTTAAGTTTGGTCTAAGTTTATAGAAATTCAAATTTATTATTTGAAAATTTGATGCTTCCAAAGGAAAAGTATTTCTTTGATTAAGATAATAATAATAATAATAATTATTATTATTATTATTCACCTTTTATTTCCTATTGCTACCGTCTATATCCATTAATTGCATACAGTAAGGAATTAGCAATGGTCCATAATGTTTGGAGGAAACAAATTGAAAAAAAAAAAAAGTATATATATTATACTACTAAAAAGCACAAAGACATTTTTTTTTTGTAGTAAATTGTGACAAGTTTTATATTAACAATATTATCCTTTAAAATGCATTCTCTTAAAATTTAATTACTATTATATCCTAATGGCTATCGAAAGGTTTCAAATAAGAATAAATATTGAATATCTTCCATCTCCTTTTATCCTTAAAGGCTTGAAACTACCAATGATAATTAAAATGTTTTAACCAATAATAAAAATTATAGATATTCCAATTCCTTTGACCCTTAAAGGCTTTGAATTTAAATTAATTATCTTACTTTTTTGCCTCTTTGATTTCCTCATTGTTGGAGTATTTCTATCGAGCGTTATTCACAAAGGGCTCCTTTGTTGTTGATCGATGACGATAGAGAATATGACAACTCTAATAAGCCTTCCTTTGAGCATGCCGCCCCCTTCTTGCCTTCCAATCTCCTCTTTTTTCCCTTGGTTCGTTGGTTGAAAAAATAATATAAAGGAAATAAAATAAATCTCCAATTAATATAGATCAAAAGTTTATAATTGTTCTCTCTCTTCTATTCCTTAGATCTTTTACTCATGTTTATTCTTTTTTTTTTTTTGGGTATATTCATTGTATTGATAAGGGAGCTTTTGGCTTTCATCTTGAGATGAAATAATGGTCATAACTAATGGTGGTAATAGATACACACTGGTGGTCATCTGAGATGGCGCAAATGTACCACATCCTATTTTTTATTAGTATTTTGCTATTATCTAGAAACAATAATCTCTAGAAATGATTATGTATATTATGTTTGCTCAAGACATTAGTATGAGATGATCAAAATGCTCCATTTTTTAATTATCATTTTTTTTATTTTTTTCTTGATGTATTATTAGTTTAGCATGCATATGGGTATTGAATGTTGAATTTGTGTTTTCAGATTTCATTTTTCCATCTCATCCCACTCACTCTATCTAGGGATTTTTTTTTTTTTTTGTTAATTTTTTTTTTTCATTTACACTTCTAGGTTGTCAAGAATTATAGTTAAATTTTGGGATATCAATTTGTTCCTTTGGTGTCAATCTTTCTTAAGGTTGGAATTTTTTTTTTTTCAGGTATTATTGATTTTGTTTGTTCTATTACCAAAAAAAAAAAAAAAAAATGTAATATTAACATGTTTTCCATTAATATGAATTTGGAGGATTTGTAAGATTACATATAAATCCTCATACACTTCTATTTGATATTATTGTTTTTGATATTTTCAGCCACTGTGTTTACTTCACCAATGCCCACAAAGCTTTTAATATTTTTTTCTTTACTGGCCCCACAATAATTTTTGTTTTTAATGTCTTTGTCTAAAATCATTGTTTATACATGTTATTTTCCTAAGATTTTTCTATCTCATTACACACACACACATTTATCAAGTTAATCTTAACTCTCATAATAGATAGTAGGTGGAAAAGGTTTAAATGCATTTTTTTTTTCTATGAAATATGTAAGCTTCTTTTTTTTTTTTTTAATTTTCTTTATTCTTCCTCTTGGAGATGTGGCTCATATTTAAATAGAACGCAAGCACCAGGGAAAGCATAGTGATGCAAAGAACAAGGAGGTTAGTTGTAGGATCAAACCATCGACAGATTGGTCAACAGTATAAGAGAGGGTTTGCTCTTAGTATAACACCATCGACGGTTTCGTTCGGTGCTAGTCACGGAATTTGAATCGGAGATCAGTAGATTGGGAGATTTTGGAGGATTTTTCTTCAGGGGATTGCTACAGAAGTGTTTTAGTTATAGTATAAATCTTTCGTAAGCATAGGGTTAGTATTTAATCATTATTTTGTAGCCATTGTAATAAGTAGGAGGGTGTCATGTGGTGGGTGATGTCATGTTGACATCACCCTGCTATAGTGAAATAAAAAAAATATAATAACAAATAAGGTGAGTCACGTGTCACCATTGTGGGTGAAAACGTAGCCCACTAAACTCAATCAGGCTGAGCACGGTTCGGACTAGTTGAACTAGTTTGATTTCCTGAATCGGTTTTATTTAATTCATTTTAAAATTTTAAAAATAGGGAAAAATCAAAGAAAAATCAAGAAAATATTTTGAAAATCATAAAAATTATTTTGACTCAAATAGGGAAAAATGGAAACATTAAAATACAAAAAAAAATGCCTTTTAAAAATCTCATAAAATTTTTATAAAAATGTTGAAAATTTTCGGCAAATTTCTATAAAATTTTGGAAAAATCTAGGAATGTTTTAAAGACTTTTAAAAAAAAAAAAAAAAATATTAATTTTTGAGTGTGTGCGTCTGTTGACCCTATGAGTCATTCCCAGTTTTGATAATGACAAATACTCTCGTATTTAATGGTTGTCAAGTTTGTGTGCAGGTTCTTATTGGCAAATTCATATAATGGCATGCGGCAACTTGAAAAGAAGTGAAGACCCGACATATTCCATATTTGTTTTAATATATTTTGGGTCAGTAATAATTTCATTTCAAAGGTCTGTAATAATTACTGCATATCATGCATGTAGGATCTGTAAGGTAAGAAATGTCGTAGATTGACAATAGGGACCGAATGACCTTAGGGCACCCTTCGGTCGCCGACGCTAGGTTTTTGGGCTTACTTGAAAAGACTCTAAGTTCCTACACATTGTGCACAAAGTTCCCATATTAACTTGCTCAATCAGGGGATCAAAATTGAGATAAATTTGACTTAAATTGAAAAGGCTGAGAGGGTTCAGGTGACCGAACCCAAGCAGTGTAAAATAGCTCGGGTGACCGAACAAGTCAACATGTTGACTTTGTGTTCGAGCACCCGAACCACTTTTGAGTGTTTCTCCCTCGGGCACCCAAACCTGTGTCAGGTTCATTTTTAACTACCCGGGCACCCGAACGATCACGTTCAAAATGGGCTCGGGCGATCGAATTGGCTGGTTCGGTTCACCGAACCAAGGACCGGGCACCCAAACCTACGAACAAAATGTTTCTGACTTTTGTTTGGGCAGCCGAACCTACACTTGGGCAACCGAATGTTTAAAATGATTTTTATAAATGAGTCTGGTCGGGCGACTGAACCTTGGTTCAACCACCCGAACCTTGTCGGGTTAAAATTATTTTAACTGAGGTAAACATGGGTCAATTTGGGTTAATATTTCCTAAGCATTTTAGATTCTTTTAAGAATACTCAATAGGTCCTAAACGGTTATATTTTTGCCTTGGTCTATATATATAGGTTCATTTGTGTGGATAATGGGTGATTAGTAGAAAATCATTAACAAAAATCCTCTCTATTTCAAAATCCTATTCTTGCACAAATACTCTCATATCTTCATTCCCTTGATACATTTTAGTATTGTGAGAGCATATTGGTTGTGGTAGTGTATATTAGGCATTGCTAATACTCTCATTGTTCTTGTTTGATTGATTGATTTTGGGGGAGTTTAGTTAAGCTTATCCCACAGATTTCAATATTATAAATCTTGTGTTGGGATAAACTAACAAGCTTAGGGATCTTTGCATTGTCATTGCAAAATTTCCTTAACTTTGATTTTGTTGTGCAAAAACATTTTCTACAAGTTATAATATTTTTCAAACTACTCTTGAGCTCATTACATTGAAGGAAAATATTTTGAGTTAGTTTGAATATTTGATTAAGCATCTTTGAAACTCTGATTGAACATTGAGATTTGATATTAACTTGTTTCAAAGATATAGTTTGTTCAGAACACTCTTGAACATTATTGTGATCATATCTTGTTGAGTGTTATTTGCACATATATTCACATCACTGAGCTTACATTACCTATATTGTTGATGTGCATATGATTGCTTATATTGAGTACATTTATGCTTTACATGAAAGTATAATCACTGTACCAGTCTTATTGTGAACATTCTGTTGTATTCCAGGTGTGCGCCTGAAGAGAGATACTAGCCCTGTTAAAATAGTCCCGGACTGACTTAGACCCAGTTAGGAAAGCTAGGTGTGCCATCCTGGTAAGGTGTGTTGATTGAGGTCAGCCTCGTTAATTGACGTAGTTGTAACTAGTACCGCTCCACCCGTTAAGTGAGTAGTAGTGGAATCCTTGTGGTGGTGTGGTCAAGGCGGGGATGTAGGCATAGTTGGCCAAACCCTGATAACATTTCTTGTGCGTGCTTTTAATTTTCGCATTTTAAATTCTAGAATATTAATGTTTGTATTTTACTATTTTGAATGATTGAATTTATAATTGCATAGATTGACCCTAGGTTGAGTAATACTGTTGCTAGATTAGTTGAACCTTGGAGAAAAATTTTAAATACCCTATTCACCCCCCCTTTGGGAATACACCAAAACAAATAGCGTCCCAATGATTTAACAAAGGGTAAAGAGGTATTTTAGACCTTACCAATATTATTAGTTTTGAGAGGGGTTTATCTAACAAGATCCCCTCGTTTGGAGGTCTTGTTAGATATTCTTAAATCACACTATGTTTTTCATCTTCCTTTTAATTTTATATATTTATTTATTCTCTTATTTTAAAGGAGTTAATCAAAGACCGTTATATTCAATTTAGAGATAATTCATGACTAATTAGGTAATGTTTATAGAACGGGTGTGGAGGGGGTGCTGATACCTTCCCCTCGCATAACTGAACTCTGGATCCCAATTTTGGTTAATGTAGGTTGAGACAACTGGTTCCTTGGCCTAAGATTAGCCTAGAAGACCAATCAACATGTAGTAATTATGTAGTGACCCAAAGAATTATGGGTTTTAAATAAGAAAGAGGGAGAAGAAAAAGGAAATTAAAAGGGAGCATAGCAGGTCCTCGCATTCGTCGACGATGTGGCACTTTGGGCTCATCGACAAAGGTGTGTCTCATCAACGAGAAGTTACCGAGAAGATATTTGGGCGACTCTAAATTTCATCGAGGAGGGGGAGAGTTTGTTGATGAGTAGCCTTCTTGACCTCGTTGACGAGGTGATGTGGCTCATCGACGAAGTCCATAGTATAAATAGTCTTAAACTCAGATTTTTTACGCAAAAATATTAGCAAAATTTTCTCTCTCTCTCTCTCTCTCTCTCTCTCTTTCTCTCTCTCTCTCCTCTTGATTTCTCTTTCTTCTTTCCTCGATTCCAGCCCCGTTAGTCGTCAGATTGACTATCTAAGACCACCACGACACTCCTGGGAAAGTTCTCTCCAAGTCTGTTGGAGCAGATCGTTAGTGGTACTAAGTTGAAATTCATCCTTGGTTTAAGGTAAGACCTTTTATTTAAAATTTGGTCTTTCCATAGTTACAAGAAGTGTTATTCATGAAAAAATACTGAAGTTTAGTTCTGAGAGCTGTCGATTTCAGGGTGTTGAACGAGAAACCCTGCGAGTGCAGGATAAGTATAATTTAGGGGGTTTCTTCTCAAAAATCAGGTAAGGGAATAAACTAAAGCAGTTATTTTTTCATGAAAATTTTTATTAATTGATTAATAGAATTATATTCAGGAAAGCATGTATTATATTTAAATATTATTGAGAAAATGCATATTTGGGAAAATACTATTGTTATACACGAAATATGATATTAGAATGAAATGTATGGTTTTATTTAGCATCGTGTGGCATGAATATTATTTTACAAGAAAAGTATTATGATATGACAATTTTATGAATGAAGTATGTTTTTAGAAATTATGCAATAATGCAATACATTATGGTTTTAAAATACATGATAAATGAATTATTTATTCAAAATCATATGTATGAAATATTCGGCGCAAGGCCGTGTTTTACATATGATTTCGGTATAAGGCCGTATTTATGAATGTTCGGCGCAAGGCTGCAGATATGAAAAAAACTTGCGCAAGACCATATGTATGTATGTTATTTCAGAAAATGCTATCAATCTATTTACGTTAGACGAGTATATTATCATGTATTATATGTTATCAGAACCCGGATGATAGTTCAGTTCAGTTACAGGAGCACGGTACCGTAGCTATACAGATCAGATTATTATGTTTATACTTGTGCTAACCGCCTCTACAAGTAGAGGGGGTGGGAGATGGATAGTAGATGTGACTTTCAGTGTAGGGTTGTAGACGTCCACCTGGCAATCCAGATTAGGGTGTGGTGGGCCCATTGTACTTACAAACATTTTTGACTCAGTAGTGGTCGGCTAGCCATTGTTGTAACGACCCGAATTTAAATTGGAAACTTGAGTAATAAAGAGAGAGGGAAATAGAGATAGAAATAGAAGGAGGCCGTAGACTTCGTTGACGAACACAGGGTTTCATCAACGAAGTCTTTAAGAATTTTGTTGATGAACACAGGGCTTCGTTGACGAGAAAATACCAAGAGGGGTTATGAGGTAGCCTGAATTTCGTCGACGAATACAGGGTCTCGTCGACGAAATTTATGAAGAACTCGTCGACGAAGATCAGGCTCGTTGGCGAATTCTGCTGTCTATATATATGAAAAATCCGATTTTTATTTCATTTGAAGCTTCCTCTCTCACTCTCTTTCTCTCTCCTCTTCGGCCCTCTCACTCTCTCTTTTCGATTTTGGGCTATTTTTACGCCGGATAGAAGATTTGAGGCTACCACGATGCTCCTGGTGAAGTTCCCTACAAGTTTGCCGGAGCAGATCGTTGGGGAAACGAAGTTGGAAATCATCCTAGAGTTGAGGTAAGGCTTTTTAAGTCAAATTAGACTTTATGGTAGTTATATACTGGGAGTTTTGAGTTTTAGGGTATTGAGTAGGAAATCCTACAGGGGTCAAGCTAGGATTTTTGGGGGGTTTTCTCAGTAGCCAGGTAAGGGAATAAACTAAAGCAGTAATTTTTCATGCATATTATTATTAATTATGAGCACATTTATTTTCAGAAAAGCCTATGCTATCTTTTTATATTACATATGAAATGTATGATTGGAAAATACTGCTATTGTGATGAAAATGTATATGTATGTATAAGATGCCAGAAATGATGATTTTAAAATATAAAGCAAGACTTAACAGCACATGTGTGGCATGAACATTATTTTTATGAGAAGCGAATCATGATATGAATGATTTTACGAGCAAAGCATATTTTCAGGTATTTTGAAAAGACGAATTATGCTATACTGAGTTTGATGAATATATGATAAATGAGTTGTTTTCAGAATATAAATACCTGAAACGATTTTGGCGCAAGGCCAAATGTATGTTATCGGCACGAGGCCGTATTTATGTTTCGGCGCGAGGTTGTATTTATTATATTATAGGCACGAGGCCGTATTTATTATGAATTTGGAAAGAGGCCATATGTATGATTTCGGCACGAGGCCGTATCTACGTTTTCGGCACGAGGCCGTGATGATATTATGTATGTTCGTGTATTATATGTTATTACAGTCAGGATGTTAGTTTAGTTCAGTTCAGGGCTCGGTACCGTAGCTATATTTGTAGATCAGATATCTACTTCAGATTAGTGCTAACCGTTCCACGAGGGGATGGGAGATGGATAGTCGATGTGGCTTTCAATAGAGTGTGGACGTCTACCTAGCAGTCTGGACCAGGGTGTGGTGGGCCCATCGTACTTATAGACATATTTGATTCTGCAGTGGTCGGCCAGCCATTGTCGGGTCCCGCCTTCGGGCTGCACAACCCGTCATGGGGGGTAATATATGACATTAGCTAGCTATTCATCCTGGGTATATTTTCAATACTACAGTTACAACAGATGTTTTTTATGTATGTTATTACAGTGATAACAGATGCTTATGTATGTTATGATTTATTAACAAATATGAAGGTACATGATCATCCAGTATGATATTATGATTATTTCTAGAATTATGAAATGTACTGTATATGTATAAGCACTTTAAATGTTCATGTTACCACACAGCTGTATTTAGTTTATTTTTCCTTACTGAGAAGTGTCTCACCCCCAATATTAATTAACTTTTCAGGAAACCCAGAGAGACCGACGGGTCAGGGCCGTCGTTAAGTGATTGGTGCTTCCCTACTAGAAGGGTAAGCGTCGAACTAGGACTAGGAGATTTTTGTTGTATGGTCCTAGTGATGTTTTTGACCTTTTGGAGATTGTACATATAAATAGTATATTGATGTTAATAGAAAGCTCTGGTATTATATTTTATGATTGGATGTTGAGATTTATGTTTTACTGCTGCTTAGGCTTCCGCTGTGATTGACATTTGTCCCCACTACCCACGGGTTTGGGATGACCATTTCATTTATTATGTGATATTTTATATTAAGAAATTGAGGGACGTTACATTTGGTATTAGAGCTTAGGATACTAGGTTCTGTAGACTCTAGAGTGCAGCAGTAATAATACCCGAGTATAGGATAAGAGGATTTGAGGTCTGGTTTTATAGTCTAGATGCAGGACTTCCGTGGTGGTTTGTATGATTTTCCTGGGGTGACGATTTCAGGAAAGTCATGGTAAACTATCGTCGGGTTAGGTATCTAGGTTGCAGGATTGAACCTTGAACTAAGATCAGGAGTGATAAGTTAATTAGGAGAATATACTATATGAGTTGAGTGATAAGCATATAGAAGGAGGTTTTGAGTTAAGTTACTTGTTTTCAGGATGCACCTTGGTGGCAATAGTGCCCACGCCAGTGGGAGTGAGGGTGCTGGACCCTCAGGCGTTGTGGGTAGTGATTCAGATGCAGTATTACGCAGCATAGCACAGCAGGTTATGGTAGAAATTGCCAGGAGTTCGAAGGAACAAGGTGGTTCGTCTGTAGGCCACGGTAGCTCGATAGAGAAGTTTATTAAGATGAGTCCTCCATCTTTCTCAGGAGGAATAGATCCTGCAGTTGCTGAGAATTGGTTGCAGGAGATGGAGAAGATATTCGCAGTGCTGCAGTGCTCAGAGGAACAAAAGGTGTTATTTGCCACCTATAAACTGACTGGGGAGGCCGAAAGATGGTGGCCGGTGATGATATTGTTAGAGCAATAGAGGACTATTCCTTTGGAAATGACATGGGAGCGGTTCAAGGAGATTTTCTTTGATAGATATTTTCCAGCCTCTTCTAAGGAGGCTAAGATTGCAAAGTTCCTGAATCTAAAGTAGGGACAGCTGTCGGTACAGTAGTACACAGCGAGGTTTATTAAGTTATCCCGCTTCGCCTCATACATTATTCCAGATCAGGCGAAGAAGGTACGACAGTTTGAAAGAGGTCTGAGGAGAGAAATATACAAGCAGGTATTGATACTGAAGTTGCAGGACTTCGCTAAGCTAGTGGATAAAGCCACTATAGTAGAGATTGGTGATCGGTTGGACGCTGAGGAGCAGAGAAAGAAGAAGAGATTCATACCTTCTAGTTCCCAGCAGGGGGGTGGACGTGATACATGGAAGAGAGGTGGCTATTATAGAGGCCAGAGGCAGGGGATCGAGAATCGCGATTTCCAGGGTGCGTAGCCATCTCCAACTTACCCATCTTGTGGGAAGAGACACCTGGGGGAGTGTCGTGCCGGGCAAGGTGTCTACTACAGGTGTGGGGAGCCTGGACATATGATGAGGGAGTGTCCGACACAGACTAGTACTGCTCCTGCTCCTAGAGGAGGCCAGCAGAGGAATACGGCCCTACCCAGAGTTTTTGCTTTGACACCGGGCGACGTTGAGGCGGCCGGCGACGTGGTGACAGGTACTGGTAGTATGTTTTCATTTAAAGTTATTGCACTTTTTGATTCTGGTGCCACACATTCTTTTGTGTCCTTGGAGTGTGTTAAGTTATGTGGGGCAAAAACGCAATCATTAGATGTTGAGCTGTTAGTGGCTACACTGACCGGGTCAGCAGTGAGATGTAGTAGGGTACTTTGTGGTTGTCCAGTTAATGTTCAGGGGAAGATTTTATCTGCTGATTTGGTGGTATTAGATATGCACGGGTTTGACATTATTTTCGGCATGGATTGACTAGCGGCTAATTCTGCTATTATAGACTGCCGTGCTAGAGAAGTGATATTGAGACCTCTAGGGAAACCAGAATTTAGATTTGCAGGGTCCCGAGTGTAATCCTTACCTCAGATGGTCTCCACAGTTCAGGCGAGGAGACTACTCCAGAGTGGTTGTCTGTGATTCGTGGCTTTTGTGAAGGAAATGTCAGAAAATGAATTAAAGCTTATTAATATGCCTGTGGTGAAAGAATTTACAGATGTGTTTCAAGATGAGTTACCAGGTTTGCTGCCTGATCGTGAAGTAGATTTTTCTATTGATCTACTTCCACGTACAGTGCCGATTTCTAAAGCACCATACCGAATGGCACCGACAGAGTTGGCAGAATTGAAAGACCAGTTGCAGGACTTACTTGATAAAGGCTTCATACGGCCTAGTGTATCTCCATGGGGAGCTCCAGTGTTGTTTGTAAAGAAGAAAGACAGGTCTATGAGGATGTGTATAGATTACAGAGAAATTAATAAAGTGACCATCAAGAACAAATATCCTCTACCCCGTATCGACTATTTATTTGATCAGCTCCAGAGTACACTGGTATACTCTAAGATCGATATCAGATCAGGTTACCATCAGGTGAAGGTGAGAGCAGAAGATGTATCGAAGACGGCTTTCAAGACCAAGTATGGACATTACAAATTTCTTGTTATGCCATTTGGTATGACAAATGCTCCTGTAGTATTTATGGACTTGATGAATAGAGCCTTCCACCAATACGTAGACCAATTCGTGATTGTTTTTATTGATGATGTACTGGTCTATTCGAGGAACTATGAGGAACACGAGATGCATTTTAGACAGGTTTTATAGATGCTCAGGGAGAAGAAGTTATATGCCAAGTTCAGTAAATGTGATTTCTGGCTTGAGAAAGTTGTGTTTTTGGGGCATGTCATCTCAGGAGATGGAATTTCTATAGATCCCAATAAGATTGAGGCAGTGGTGAACTGGGCTAGACCGAGGAACGTCCAAGAGATCAGGAGTTTCTTGGGGTTAGCCAGTTATTATCGTCATTTTGTTGAGGGGTTCTCAGCTTTATCAGGGCCTTTGACACAATTGACAAAGAAGAATGCCAGATTTGAGTAGGACGACAGCTGTGAGCAGAGTTTTCAGGAGTTGAAGCGGAGATTAGTCACAACGCCGATATTGATCATCCCATCTGGGGGTGAGGGGTATACTATCTACAGTGATGCGTCCTTAAAGGGACTTGGCTGTGTGTTGATGCAGCATGACAGGGTAGTAGCGTATGCATCTAAATAGTTGAAAGAGTACGAAAAGAACTACCCTACCCACGATCTTGAGTTGGCTACAGTGGTGCACGCATTGAAAATTTGGAGGCATTATCTGTACGGCGAGCAGTGCGAGATTTTCTCTGACCACAAGAGTTTGAAGTATTTCTTCACCCAGAAGGAATTGAATATGAGACAAAGAAGGTGGTTAGAGCTAATTAAAGATTTTTACTGTACCATCAGTTATCACCCGAGGAAAGCCAATGTGGTAGCTGATGCACTGAGCAGGAAGTCTAGAGTATCAGCGTTAGCAGCTATGGAGATCCAACGTTCGATCATGATGGACCTGGAGAGACTTGGCATTGAGTTGATGGAGAGTAACACCCCAGTATGTATTGCCAGCCTAGTAGTATAGCCTACTCTGCGGGAAAGAATTAAAGCTGCCCAGAAGGAAGATCCAGAGTTAGTAGAGGTAATGGACAGAGTGCAGAGTGGTCAGGGAGAGGAATTCTGCATCTCAGATGATGGAGTTTTGCGGTTTCGTTCCAGACTGTGTGTTCTGACGGATACTGAGATCAGGAAGACCATTCTAGAGGAGGCTCATAGATCCTTGTATTCAGTTCATCCCGATAGTACAAAGATATACAGAGATCTGCGAGAGTCGTACTGGTGGAGTGGTATGAAGAGGGAGATTTCCGAGTATGTAGCCCAGTGTTTGACGTGCCAACAGGTGAAAGCTGAGCACCAGAGGCCGGTAGGGCAATTGCAGCCGTTATTTATCCTAAAGTGGAAGTGGGATCATATATCTATGGACTTCATGTTAGGACTGCCGATGGCATTACATGGCCAGAATGCCATCTGGGTGATTGTTGATCGTTTGACGAAAATCGCCCACTTTATACCTATCAAGATCAGCTACTCCCTCAGCCGTTTAGTGGAGATTTACATTCAGGAGATAGTTCGTTCTCATGGGGTGCCAGCATCCATTGTGTCAAATCGAGACCCGCAATTCACGTCACGATTTTGGAGGAGTTTATAGGAGGCTCTAGGGTCTCAGCTATCATTCATCATGGCATTCCATCCTCAGTTAGATGGGTAGACTGAGAGGACAATACAGATATTAGAGGATATGCTCCGTGCATGCGTATTGGACTTTGGGGGTAGTTGGACTCAGTTCATGCCACTAGTAGAGTTCGCATATAATAACAGTTACCAGTCTAGTATTGGCATAACACCATTTGAGGCACTATACGGTAGGAGATGTCGATCTCCTTTATATTGGGATGAAGTGGGTGAGCGGCATGTAGTGGGACTAGAGCTTATGCAGCAGGCATACGATAAGGTTCGGCTTATTAGGGAAAGAATTAGTGCAGCTCAGAGCCGACAAAAGAGTTATGCCGACAATCGCCGCAGGAATTTGGAGTTTGATGTGGGGGACCATGTATTTTTGAAGATAGCTCCATTGAAAGGAGTTATGAGATTTGGTAGGAAGGGTAAACTTAGCCCTAGGTTCATTGGTCCGTTTGAGATTTTAGAGAAAGTGGGACCGGTGGCCTACAGGCTCACTTTACCACCTTCATTATCCAGAATTCACGATATATTCCACGTATCGATGTTGAGGAAATACGTTCCAGATCCTTCTAATATTATCAGTTATGATGAGTTGGAGCTTAGTGATTCACTAGGGTATAAGGAGGTACCAGTACGTATTCTGGATAGGAAAGTATAGGAGCTACGTAACAAGGAGATTCCTCAGGTAAAAGTTTTGTGGAGGAATCATGCGGTAAAAGAGGCTTCTTGGGAGTCCGAGGAGCATATGAGACAGAGGTATCCGCAATTATTTTAGAAAGTTTAAATACAATTAGAAAATGTGAGTAAATATGTAGTTTTTCTCTTACAGGTACGTGTATGGTTTTAGTAGTGTAGTATTTTGTTTTGGGAGGAATTTTCTTTTGATATGTGTAATCTCCCAAGACTTGAGTTGTAACCACGGTATTCCTCCGCCACAAGTGAGGGTAAGTAATAAAACGAGTAGACCATTTTGCCTAAGGGATGACAAATTATATGAATAGTGAATTTCGAGGACGAAATTTTTATAAGGAGGGGAGGATGTAACAACCCGAATTGAAATTGGAAATTTGAGTAATAAAGAGAGAGGGAAATAGAGACAGAAACAGAAGGAGGTCGTAGACTTCGTCGATGAAGTCTTTAAGAATTTCGTCGACGAACACAGGGCTTCGTTGACGAGAAAATACCGAGAGGGGTTCTGAGGCAACCTGAATTTCGTCGACGAATACAGGGTCTCGTCAACAAAATTTATGAAGAACTCGTCGATGAAGATCGGGCTCGTTGATGAATTCTGCTGTCTATATATATATGAAAAATCCGATTTTTATTTCATTTGAAGCTTCTTCTCTCACTCTCTCTCTCTCTCTCTCCTCTTCGGCCTTCTCACTCTCTCTCTCTCTTCAATTTTGGGTTATTTTTACGCCGCATCGAAGATTTGAGGCTACCACGACACTCCTGGCAAAGTTCCCTACAAGTTTGCCAAAGCGGATCGTTGGGGAAATAAAGTTGGAAATCATCCCAGAGTTGAGGTAAGGCTTTTTAAGCCAAATTAGACTTTATGGTAGTTATATAAATTAATGTACGCATGAAAATACTAATGATTAATATTGGGAGTTTTGAGTTTTAGGGTATTGAGTAGGAAATCCTACGGGGGTCAAGCTAGGATTTTTGGGGGGTTTTCTCAGTAGCCAGGTAAGGGAATAAACTAAAGCAGTAATTTTCCATGCATATTATTATTAATTATGAGCACATTTATTTTCAAAAAAGTCTATGCTATCTTTGTATATTACATATGAAATGTATGATTGGAAAATACTGCTATTGTGATGAAAATGTATATGTATGTATAAGATGCCAGAAATGATGATTTTAAAATATGAAGTAAGACTTAACAGCACATGAGTGGCATGAACATTATTTTTATGTGAAGCGAATCATGATATGAATGATTTTACGAGCAAAGCATATTTTTAGGTATTCTGAAAAGACTAATTATGCTATACTGAGTTTGATGAATATATGATAAATGAGTTGTTTTCAGAATATAAATACTTGAAACGATTTTGGCGCGAGGCCAAATATATGTTATCGGCACGAGGCCGTATTTATTATGATTTTGGAACGAGGCCATATGTATGATTTATGCACGAGGCCGTATCTACGTTTTCAGCACGAGGCTGTGATGATATTATGTATGTTCATGTATTATATGTTATTACAGTCAGGATGTTAGTTTAGTTCAGTTCAGGGCTCGGTACCGTAGCTATATTTGTAGATCAGATATCTACTTCAGATTGTGCTAACCGTCCCACGAGGGGATGGGAGATGGATAGTCGATGTGGCTTTCAGTAGAGTGTGGACGTCCACCTGGCAGTCCGGACCAGGGTGTGGCTGGCCCATTGTACTTACAGACATATTTGATTCGCTAGTGGTCGGCCAGCCATTGTCGGGTCCCGCTTTCGGGCTGCACAACCCGTCATAGGGGGTAATACATGACATTAGCTAGCTATTCATCCTGGATATATTTTCAGTACTATAGTTACAACAGATGTTTTTTATGTATGTTATTACAGTGATAACAGATGCTTATGTATGTCATGATTTATTAACAAATATGAAGGTACATGATCATCCAGTATGATATTATGATTATTTCTAGAATTATGAAATGTACTGTATATGTATAAGCACTTTAAATGTTCATGTTGCCACACAGCTGTATTTAGTTTATTTTCCCTTACTGAGAAGTGTCTCACCCCCAATATTAATTAACTTCTCAGGAAACCCAGAGAGACCGGTGGGTCAGGGCCGCCGTTGAGTGATTGGTGCTTCCCTACTAGAAGGGTAAGCGTCGAACTAGGACTAGGAGATTTTTGTTGTATGGTCCTAGTGATGTTTTTGACTTTTTGGAGATTGTACATATAAACAGTATATTGATGTTAATAGAAAGTTCTGGTATTATATTTTATGATTGGATATTGAGATTTATGTTTTACTGCTGTTTAGGCTTCCGCTATGATTGATAGTTGTCCCCGCTACCCACGGGTTTGGGTTGACCATTTTATTTATTATGTGATATTTTATATTAAGAAATTGAGGGACGTTACAATTGTCGTGTCCCGCCTTCGAGCTACACAACCTGTCATGAGGGGTAATACATGACAGCTAGTTATACATCCTAGGTAAATTACAGTATTATCATTTATATTAGACATTCCATGATCAGTATGAATTATTAGAAATTATGAAAGTATATGATTATTCAGTATGTTATGATAAATGTTTTCCAGCATATGAAATGTACTGTATATGTATTATGGCACTAAATATTCATGTTACCACACAGCTGTATTTAGTTTGTTTTCCCTTACTGAGAAGTGTTTCACCCCTGAACTTAAATAATTTTCAAGAAGCCTAGAAACACCGGCGGATTGAGGCCGCCGTTGAGTCAGTTGTGCTACCCCTCTAGAAGGGTAAGTTTGAACTAGGATTAAGGAGATTTTGATGTGGGATCCTAGAGATATTTTTTTGTATTTTTGGGAGATTGTAAATAAACATCGTGTTTTGGATTATATTTGACTCTGGTATTATGTACTTTGTGGTTATGAGATTGAGATTTACATTTACTGCTACTAGGTTCCGCTGTGTAAGACAGGTGTCCCCGTTACCCATGTGTTCGGATTGACTATTTTACTTATTATGCTTTATTATATGATAAGATAGGCAGGTCGTTACAAATTAGGTTATCTAATTGTACCTAGGAAAATAACAGGTTAGTGGTGACTCCATCAAATTTACATTATTATTATTATTCACCATTCCAAACCCGCTCTTCGAGACGTTGCGACATGCTGATGGTTTTTTACAATGCCTCCATAAAGATACAACTGGGCAGTTTTGTTATTCTTTGTCCTTAGAAGCCCAAGTGCATAATCCCTAATTCTAATATGTTACCTCGTAAATTCACCTTGAATCACCCACAAGTTTCTGTCCTTGGCCTTTTGAACTTTGTATTGGTGCAATTTATACCCACACCTTAAATCTAAATAGTTTTAATCTAGCCAATTTGAAGGCACACATATCTATTCTTAAGTTATTTGATATTGGTAGTATAAATGTCATCTGCATGGGTGATGCAGATTTGTGTATTGTATGCTGGTAGTGAATCTAGGATTCTTGTAAATATATAATGAACTCCTTTTCAGGTCAAACATTTTTGGGAAATTGTTCAAATTATAGTCGGCATGCTGCCGAAATTTTATTAAACCTTTCTCAAAAATGAAATCAGAAATGATTTTACTAAAACTGTTTTTTAAAGGATGAGTGAAATTCCTTTATAAAATGTAGCATGCTTGAAATGGAATACTTGCTATACACCTCTTATTCGAATATATTGTTTTATTTTTGAACTTCATCTCCAATGAACTGATGCTTAAGAACTTATTATATTGCATGCTAGTCACAACTATTGCGTGTTTATTGAATATCTTGTGAATATACTAGATTGAGTTGATACTGGTAGTATAAATGTCATCTGCATGGGTGATGCAGATTTGTGTATTGCATGCTAGTAGTGAATCTAGGATTCTCGCATGCCCTTCTATATATATATGAACTCCTTTTCAAGTCAAATATTTTTGGAAAATTGTTCAAATTATAGTTGTCATGCTGACTAAATTTTGTTAAACATTTCTTAAAAATGAAATAAAAATGATTTTGCTAAAACTATTTTTATAAGAATGAGTGAAATTCCTTATATAGAATGCTGCATGCTTGAAGGTACCATACTTGCTATACACATCTTATTCTAACATATTGTTTTATTAATTTATTTTTGAACTTCATCTCCAATGAACTGATGCTTAAGAACTTATTATATTGCATACTAGTCACAACTATTGCGTGTTCATTGAATATCTTGTGAATATACTGGATTAAGTTGATACTGGTAGTATAAATGTCATATGCATGGGTGATGTAGGTTTATGTATTGCATGCTAGTAGTGAATCTAGAATTCTTGCATGCCCTTCTATATATGAACTCCTTTTCAGGTTAAATTTTTTTGGAAAATTGTTCAAATTACAATCGGCATGCTGCCAAAATTTTGTTAAACCTTTCTCAAAAATGAAATCAGAAATAATTTTACTAAAACTATTTTTGAAAGGATGAGTGAAATTCCTTTATAGAATGTTGCATGCTTGTAATGAAATACTTGTTATACACCTCTTATTCTAACATTTTGTTTTATTGTTTTACTTTTGAACTTCATCTCTAATGAATTGATGTTTAAGAACTTATTATATTGCATGCTAGTCAAACATGCATGTGTCTTGAACTACTTGCAGATATTCCATATGGCTTCAAATATGATATTTGGTCACTTGGTATGTGTTTTATGTGGCGTATCTTTGATAGTTACAATTATTTGAGTTTTCGGTTTAATTTATTTCTTATTTTCTAGGCTACTATATGTATGAGATGGCTGCTCATCACCCTGCATTTAAAGCTTTTGTAAGTTCTCTTGATTGTTTCATTTTTTAGTTAACTCCTTTGATTTGAAACTATATAATTCGAGTGTTGTTCCGTGTCCCAAGAAATTTCTTGATGACATCAACACGACGACATGCTACAATCAGATGCAGCTTCTGAGTTTTTTTTGTATTTTTTTATCCAAATAAATGAAATTTCTACAGTTGAATTTAAATTTGTATAATGTATTTGAATATGAATTTGGATTATTTATAAATTTTAATAATATATGAATTTTTTAGTAATTGTGGTTTAATGTTATGTATAGGAAAATGTAGTTACAGATTTATACGAGAATTAAGTATTTTTAAAAAATTTAATAATAGACTAATAGTGATGAATTTAAAAACTGTCACTACTAGTAAAGTATTAGTGAAGGTTTCAAAACTTTCACTAATAGTACAATATTAGTGATGAATTTCAAAACCGTTACTAAAACCAAAGTATTAGTAAAGATTCTAAAATCGTCACTACTATACTCTACTATTAGTGACGGTTTTGAAACCTTCACTAATAATATAGTATTAGTGACGAATTTCAAAAACGTTACTAAAGCCCAAGTATTAGTGAAGGTTTAAATTCATCACTACTACTCCACTATTAGTGACGGTTTTCAAACCTTCACTAATACTAAACTTTAGTGACGGTTTCCAAATTCGTCACTATTAATCTACTATTAGTGACGAATTTAAGTCGAGCCGATGTGTACTTTATAGAGACGATATTAGGGTTTTAGTGGCTGTGATAATCCGTCACTAATACTCTAGTATTAGTGACGAATTTTAAAATTCGTCACTAATAATTATTAGTAACGGCAGATATGGCGACTATTTTAAAACTATCACTAATACTTATAAAACTGTCACTAATACTATTAGTGACGGTTTTTTGATTAATAGTGACAATTTTGATCCTTCACTAATAACCTCATTTTTTGTAGTGTTATATGTTTTTAAATGATATTTTCTGTTAAATGAGGAACTAGTTATTTTTAGTATACACTAAAATTCATGCTAGTCACACACTAATTTTAACTTAGTCTTCCTTACTGAGAAGTGTCTCACCCCAATATACAAATTATCTTTTTCAGGAAACACCAAGGATCGTGTTTAGCAGACTAGAGGGGCCGAGCTAGCCGTTTGGTTTATGTATGTAGTGGGTATAAATTGAGTTTTCTTTTTTATACAGTGTTATGAGTTGTAATATGGATTTTCTTGGAGACCTTTGTGTATAAAAGTAGTTTAGCACTCTAGTAATATATGTTGGAGAATTTTTCATTATTTTCGCTGCATTTATGTATTGATTATGGTATGAGGTACACATACGTCACTAAAGTAGCACCTAGGCCCCACGTGTTGGTTAGGGCGTTATAAAAGGTCATTCAACTTTTCATTCAGCAACAAACTCCAAACTTATAAAATATGCCCTCTAGAGGCCAAGTGACGGTAGGGAAGCTTCCTATATTATCCAAATGCTTAAATTGTCCTCTCTGATTTAATATCTTTGTGTTTTAAACTGCTCATTTTGTGAGATCTCCTAGAAAAACTATCATGCAATCTCTTGCTTATTCTTTGAGAATTATTCTAGTTCTTTCATTTATATATAATTCCTTGTAAAAAAAATTCCTTTGTTTTTAACTTTTGTAATTGTTGTTGTTGCCTCCGTCAAAGCAAGTGCATGTTGGTGTCCTTATCACTGCCAAAGTAAGAGACTTAATGGAATCTTAACGTGATTGGCCTTAAGAGAGTGAATGTAGGTGGGGATATTTGAACCACTATAAGGAGTTTGCATATCTCACTTTTCTATTTTTTTTAATTACTTCAATAGTTGTATGATTTGCTTGTGTTGTCTTGATTTGTTTTAAATTTGGTATCATGCTCTTAAATTTCATTAAAACGAATTCATTCCCCCTCTTTGGTTGCCATTTGGGCCAAAACTCTTTATTCATAAGACCTTCACCTCTACTTTCAAATTCATCCATGCCTACTGCTTCTGCTTTTTGCATTCATGCTTTGCATCAACCATGTCAATCTTAGCTTATATTTTTCACCTTCTCGCGATTGAAACCAAACTCCTCATTACTTAAATAAAGTTTTAAATCGATCCACTCCTCATCATTTACATAAGACGAGCATATCTTTCACCTCCTTAATTAGTTTCCTTTTCATAACTCTCACCAATGACTGTTCATGAGATTTATATTTGAAAATAAAGAACAATAATTCATTTCATTCATGAAATATGACTACTTTTTCTATGCATTATATAGGAAGTATCATTTTTCCGCATTCACAATGAAGCATAAACAAAACATTTTTTCTATTTCTATAAAATAATAAATCAAACATGAAAAATTTGTACATTTTGATGTACTTTTTGTTTCTTCCTTTCGACTTTTCCTTTATACACATTATTTTATCTATGTAGACTTTAGTTTGCTAGCATTTAACTATTAAAATTCAACAAAAAAATATATTGTTGTTTAATTCTCTCAAATCTCCCTTTCACATTCATTTGTCCATATATAGATATAAGATCCCAAATTGAATTTGAGGTGTACAATAAGAGGTAATTCATCTTCCATCCTATACCCTTTCCCATGAATCTCACCCATCTTGAGCAACTTTACAAGGAACAGTCTCCTCAACATATAGGATTAATAAGTTGCTAACAAAAAAAATATTACATTAATGTTTGAATCTACTAAAGCAATGCGGAACCCAAATCATTATGACCCACATCGAAGCATACCTTAAGTGCTATTGCGTCATCTTGTAATTAATCGATTTTTAAGATCTTACATCAAGAAACTATTCGCTTTAAGGTTTTTCTTCTTCCTATCGAGATTCAAACCCAATAGCGCCTCAAATGATGAAAGTCGAAGCTTTTTCTACAAGAAAAAAATTAGGTCCTCTAATAGGACTGAGTAGTTTTCTCTAAGCCAATATAGTCTACATCTGATAGGACTCACTATTTTATACATTTTTATTGGATGGAAGAGTCTGATAAGAGGACCACGCTGGTCCTCTTGGAGGGTCCAGTTTTTTCTCGCTTCAGTTTCGGCGGAAAAAATATTTCAATTACAATTTTTAAAAAAAATGTCTTTATGTGGGGTAGCCTAAAGCCAAAATTTCAAGAAATAAGCATGATGTCTTATATTTTAGCTTAATGTCCCAATCAAACTTGGGGATTGTGGGATAATGCCAAGTCTAATTTGGTGTGGGTTAGATCAATGCCGGAAGTAATGAAGACTACATGCATGAATAATCCACACGTACGCGTGATCCTCTGCTGTCTGGCTGGACCCTTGTCTCGAATTTCTGCAACACACCCAACCTAATCCTCTCCATTTTTCCATATCCACCTCACCTAATTTTTTACTTTCCCCCTTGCCTTCATTTTCCATGGAATTGACTTTCCCTTTTCCACTGTTTCGTGTAAAGGGGCACGGTCAAGGGTTTAATTTTTGGCAGAATTTATCCGGGTCATTTCACCTCCACTCCATTTATGTTAATGATAAAGATACCGACTCTTACTTTTCTTGCATGGTTTTCCATAAATATAAAATATAATATTGAAAGAAAATTTTCAAGGTGGTCGGGTGGAAAAAATGGGTCTTTCACCTTATTTTAAACTATGGAAGAAAATGTGAATGCCGAGGATTTGAACACTGAATCTTTCAATTTGAGATGTTTTGAAATGATATTGAAGAAATATTAGCTAAAATATTTTATTAAAATTCAAAAAAAAAAAAAAAATAGTCGATTTGGAACATGGCGGGTATGTAGGGCTGTCGATTTGAAACCCGATGTGTGAGGGGGAGATTGTTGGGGTTATCCCACATCAGTTGTGGAAGGGGCTGGTGGTCGGTTATAAAGCGTGAGGGAAAGTCTCACTCTTTGAGGTAACTTTTGGGGTTGAGATGGTCCTGAACCACCAAACACTAGTATCAAGACCTTGGTTTAACATTCTCTCTTATATGTCGTGCTGGTGGAGGCCCCGATGGTTGCTTTACCGGGAGAGACCCCGATGCCTTGCCGGTGTGAGGGGGAGATTGTTGGGTTATCCAACATCAGTTGTGGAAGGGTTTTGGTGGTCATTTATTAAGTGTGAGGGAAAGTCTCACTCCTTGAACTAGCTTTTAGGATTGAGAAGACCCTAGATCACCCAACAATATCAACTTCATAACCTAAAGAAACTATTTATATTTATTCAAAACAATATATGAAAAGTATTTTAAAAAATACAAACAAATCGTTTGATGATTAAAATTTCTACAAATTTGCATGCCAAATCGTAAAATTTTCAAATATCTCTTATATATATATATATGTGTGTGTGTGTGTGTGTGTGTATGTTTATAGAAACTTGTAATTTGATTTTGTGAAACACAAGAATGATATAGAGTAAGAAAGTGAGAGGACATTGAAATAGGTTTTCCATGAGTGGTATGCGTGATCATGGCCGCTAGTGCGCTTTGCTGCTGAAGAGTTCTGTCGATAACCATGGCTGCAGGTCAGATATGTAAGTCGTTTGAGATAAAATTAACTAAAAATTGGATGATTTTTTCAAGTCAAATCTTATGAACATAACATTCAAACTTCAAAATGCATCGAACCAATCTATTTTGACTATACGGCCCTCCGTCATATTGATGAACTCATGTATCTTTCTATATTTCTTTTAAATTTTATGTTTAATAATAATTTTCTCTAAGTAGCTACATGTATACCTAGCTACCCCATGCATACATTTGTTCTAGGGTGACAAAACAAGTCAAAACCTGATGGGTGATCCATCCTCTGACTGTTTAGATCAGGTTTGGATTTAGGAGGAGACGACCCATTTATAAATAGGTCAATTCAAATCCAACCCATTTGTTAAACAGGTTGAATGAGTTTGGGTTGAGTACTCGTCGAGTGACTCATTTACATTTTTTTTTTTTTCCTTTTTTGCTCTGGGCCCTTTGGCCTTTGGGTTGTCCACTTTTAAATTTTTTTTTAAGTGCTGTTTTTAATAATAAAATTAAAATAAATAAATTGTATTTTTAAGCTGGTGCTTAACGGGTACCTATTTATGACCCTTTACTAAACAAATGGATTTAGGTTCATAAATTTGCCACCCATTAATAAACAAGTCAATCCAAATCTGAACCCATCCATTTAACCTCCACCTATTTGTGATCCGCTCAAACCCGCTCCCTCAACCCATTTTGTGACCCGTAAATTTGTTCAATACCTTTGCAATTGAACTCTTGACGTGTTTCCATGCATGCATAGTTTAAGGCATTTGCAGTTAGCCCACATTGTGGTATAGAAAAATATTCATTCCTCGTTTGTGCAGCTTTTTGATAATATATTGAGAAAGATTTTCTGAAAAAAAAAGATTCATCTTTCAACTTCACTTCTTCCATTGAAGGGATACTGCGAATCTTCACAGTTCCCACAGAGATACGTACCATTTTCTTCCCATCAAGGAAGACCAGCAACTTTGAATTTACAGAACTGATCGGTCATCGTAGTCGTGAGTGTAATTTTTTAATTACAAAAAGGATTTGAAGTGCAAACACTTTTGCAGTAAAAGTGCCAACACTGTGCAGTAGACTATTTGACGTTTCTCCATACTTTAAAACCTTTGCACTTTCACCTCACGCCATATATAATGGTCTACCTTAATTGGAGGGTCATTCACTCATTCAACCCCATTAGATTATAAACTCCATGAATATTTTCAGTGGCACTCTTAAGTTTATTAAATATGATATTACACATCTAATTTTTTACGACTATCAAAAACATCTTTTAAATTTTAACAAAAAGAATTTCATGATTTTATTGACAAATTATGAAAAGAACCCCTAATTGAGATTATGATTATATTGTTGGGGATGTGACTCATATTCAGAGTGGATCACATGTAGTAGAGAAAGTTACGTGAAAAGAGGGACAATTGCATGAGAAGAGGTTTCAGACAATACGCAGGTGGACCGTGGCTCAGCACAAAACCGTCAAAAGTTTGGTCAAACCGTCAACGATTTCAATTTTCCTCTGCGCAGTTCACGTATTTTGAATTCAGGGGCTTATAGATTGGGCTTATATGGAGGTTTACCGCTAGAGAATCACCATAGATGTAGTTTAGTTTTACAGAACACTTCTATATGCATTAGATGGTTATATAAACATCATTATGTAACTCTAGAAAGGTTTAAGCTTGGTGTAAGCTTCAAGTAAGTTTCAAAGTTGTAAGCTTTGACATTGATCATAGTGAAAACCTAAGTGCTACTCCCATGGACGTAGGCTATTGCCGAACCACGTAAATATTCTGTGTTCTAGTTGGGTTTTTTTTATTTCTTCTTATTATTGTTTGATTACTTCTTGAGTATATTTCATCATTGAGTGTTTGCATTAGTGGTTGTTGGTTTGTTCGTGGTTGATTGTGTGCTTCCGTTGCATGTGTTCGAGTTCAACGGGAACTAGAATTCTAGTTGAACTAGAATTAAAGTTGAACTTGAACTAGAATTCAACTTGAATGGGGAATTAGAATCTATAAGTGGCATCAGAGCTTTTATTAATTATAGCAATTGGTATTTGAACCGAATACTTGTTGCTTGTTTGTGAGAATCGAATCAACAAATGGTATCAAAGCTATTGGTTCTACAATGGCTAGGGTCTCTTTGATTGAGTTCGATGGAACTGGTAATTTCGATCTTTGTCAATGAAGGGTGAAAGACTTGCTAGTGCACCAAGGGATGGTGAAGGCATTATACGAAAAGAAGCCGAACGACATGAACGATGCAAATTGGAAGGATATTGAAGCAAAGGCGATTTCTATGATCAGGTTATGTTTGGTCGATGACATGTTGTATCACATCATGGATAAGGATTCTCCTACATCAGTTTGTAGAAAATTGGAAAGCCGATATATGTCTAAGGGTTCTTCAAAATTTGCGAATGTAGTTGAAGAAGGGGACTTGGGGAGTAGTGATGGTGAGATGTTTTTTGTTTCATCAGGTTCAGAACGTCGCCCGGGTTCTTGGATCCTAGACATGGGATGTTCTTTTCACATGACACCCAACAAAGTCTGGTTCACCACTTACAAATTGGTGAGTCCTAGTTCTATTCTGATGGGAAACGGTGCGATTTGCAAAGTTATCAGAATGGGGGATATCACGATCAAGATATACGATGGTATGGTAAGGGCATTATGTGGGGTAAGGCATGTACCCGATCTATGGAAGAACGTGATATCATTGGATGCTTTGGATTGTGATGGGAATAGTTACAAGTCCAAAGGCAAGACGATGATGGTGTGTGATGTCGTATTGATGGTGATGAAGGAATAGAGGACAACAAAGAATCTCTATGTACTGCAGGGTAGCACAGTTGTATGCGGAGCTACAGCTAAGAGTTCTAAGTGAGGAAATATTGTTTTGTGTAATATAATCACACACAAAACGGTGGGTATTCTTAACTATATTGGTGTGGATGTTTGGGGACCAATGAGGGCAACATCATGAGTTGGACATAGGTATTTCGTGAAGTTATCACAATAGGTCTAGGGGTATCCCATGCGGCACAAGTTGGAGATGTTTGTCAGGTGTAACTTACGGCTGAGGTGGGGTACCAGACCGGGAGAGAGTTCCACGGGTTAGATATTGTTGTTGAGTATGCTGGTGTTCAAGAAGCTTTGTGAGTAGGGCATGGTATATGCGGGGCTTGTAAGGGACTTCTTGGTGAAGTCAGCGAGTATGACATGTTTCTCAGTTAATCGATCGCCAATGGAATCACTAGATGGGATAGTTGTAGGAGAGGCTTGGACTGGTTATGTGATAAACTTTGGAGGTCCAACCATGCACGTTTCTAGTGAGGTGAGATCTAGGCTTGGTGTTATGTCCGAACATTGCATCTTTCTGGTATATAAGAAAGATGGGTTCAAGTTGGGTGATCCAATGGCAAACATGGTGTGATGTGTTCCTAAAATATGCTATTTTAGGCCCCCATTTACCCATGCAATGTTCTTATTTATGTTGCAATTATCCCTCATTATCATTGTTCGGAGTTACATGTGGTGTGTTGCATGTTTGAGGAAATTGGAGCTTAAATCGAAGAGTTAAGCAGTGCAAGGAGTAAAGGAAGCAACTTGGAAGCACAAGGCTTGACCAAGTGTTCGACCAGGTCTTTAAGGCCTTGATTCAGCTACAGCAACATGACCCTATTCGACTTTGTGGTGCGACTAAGTAATCACAAGGGGCGACCAGGTCCAACTAGAAAACTCCAAAGTGCTGACTAACAAGCAGATTCACTGTAACATCCTCAAAATTTCTCTATTTATATATATATATATATATATATATATATATATATATATATATATATATATCTATGTCCATACCTAAGCAGCGGAACACAAATTATATAACCATATATATATATACTATACAATACCAGAATCCAGTACATACAGACTATAGCCATATAAAATAAATCCCTCCAGCATCATCTATCCCAAAAATACAAAACTCTATCAAAAACTCACCCTACAACCAGGGTAATCAAGTAAACTCCCTATCAGCGAGCCTAATCTGCTCGCCTAACTGGCTCACCTGAAAAAAATGATAAAGTAATGGGGTGAGACGATGCTCACTAAGTGGAAATATGCTATTACTAGTGTGTGATGACCGAGTCGTAAAACTATAACATTAATATATATAAAACTGCATGATTTGGCAAATCTGTAAAACACATGCATAGTAGCTTAAAACAATTATATCATCCGAACTTTCTATCATTCATACTGCTATATCATACTATATACAACAAAAGCTGTAAAATTGTATACATATAAATAACTGTGCTCTTTCCCTAAGACTCTGTATGTCATGATTTGACCCCTCATGACAGGGTTGTGCGGCCCATAGGCGGGACTTAACCAGGTTGGCCCTCCAAGTAAGTCATCATACTCTACACTACCTCAACCCGGCCAAACTGCATTCACTCCTAAACTCGGGACTGGCTACTACCTTGTCTAACCGACCCCCTTAACCCAGCGTTCTGGGGAGCTGCATCCTCTCCGAGCACGGTTAGACGGTACCCACACACTATTTGAGATATGTGGTTGCACTCTATTTGTATATAGAAATGGTACCGTGCTCTATAAACTATATCTGTCTGTAATATTTCCATAGGGATCTGATACTATACAAGTACATTTATATATATATATATATATATATATATATATATATATATATATATCTTTGTTGTTCTCATCATATTTTCCAATTAACCATAACGCTATAATTTTGTACTGTAAATACTATAATATATGTATAACTGTAGCATCTTGATGTTATAACTATATAATTCGTCTTTATAAACTGTCTATATATTCTGTCTGTATAAATTGTGCGTTTTGGTATTTAGGAAAACATGGCATTCTATAAATACTATAATATACTGAACTGAATAAAATCTGTATAAATATATTTGTTAAATATCTGTGGATATAGATATATATATATATACTATATAACATGATATGCTGAAATATTGTATAAATTCTACATCAGGTAAGTATCTACTCTGGCCACACAAACATTAAAACTTTTATTTTGTAAAAACTGTATAATAAATTGGTATATATATGTATCTATGAAATCTCTGTTAACATTCTTAAAACTCCTAACATAGCATATTTCCCTTACCTTAAATCTGAAAAGTCTTTCACTGAACTCTAGCCCTACACTCGCAGGGTTCTCCACTCAACACCCTGAAAACAACATCCCCCAGAACAAAACATCAGTATTTTCTTACCTACAACATTTCTTATAACTACGAGGAAGGTATGATCTGAACAAAATGTCTTACCCTGGATTTGGGATGAATTCCAAACCAACTTCTCCCACGATCAGCTCCGACAAACTTGTAAAGAACTTCGTCAGGGGCATCATGGTGGCCTCAGATCTTCAATCCAGCAAGAAATTGGGCCAGAATCGAAGAGAGAAGGGGAAGGAAACTTTTAGAGAGAGAGAGAGAGAGAGAGAGAGAGAGAGAAAGATTTCTATGCTAAATTTGCATCAAAAATTTGGGTTTTCACTATTTATAGAGCCGGGTTCATCAACGAGACACGTCACCTCTTCGACGAGTCCTTAAGTAATTTCATCGATGAACCTACGTCCTCATTGACGAAATTCTGACTGCCTAAAAACCCCTCTCGGCATCTTCTCATCGACGAGGCCTACTTATGAGCTCGTCGACGAACTCCTTGTGTTCGTCGACAAGGCTTTGTGTAAAACTTTTGGGTTATTACATCCAATGTGCAATGTCGTCGACGAAGCCTGCTGCCACCTTTTGTTTCTGTTTCCATTTCCCTTCCTCTTTATTATTTAAAAAAAAACCATTATTTTTTGGGTAGTTACATTCTTCCCTCCTTATAAAATTTTGTCCTTGAAATTTACTATCTGTATCTCCATCTATCATCCCATAAAGGCAAATAGTCTACTTATTTTATTACCTACCCTCACTTATGGTGGAGGAATACCGTGGTTACATTATATGTTCTGGGAGATTACATATATATAAACTAAAAATTATCTATTAACTAAAATCAATACATATACCTGCAAAAGAAACACCATCTAACTATTGTACTTTACCCGATTACCTCTATACCTCTTGGAACAACTGTGGGTATTTCTATCTAATCTACTCCTCAAGCTCCCAAGAATCTTCCTCTATGGCATGATTCTTCCACAAAACTTTAACTAATTGTATTTCTTTAGTGCGTGGAGTCTGAATCCTTCTGTCCAAAATCTGTACTGGTACTTCTTCATATGCCAATGAATCCTTAAGCTCTATCTCTGCATAGCTAATGATGTAGGATGGGTCTGGGACTTATTTCCTTAACATAGCAACATGAAACACATCATGAATTCAAGCCAAAGCTGACGCCAAAGCTAGCCTATAGGCAACTGACCCTATTCTCTCTAGTATCTCAAAATGGCCAATATACTTAGGGCTCAACTTGCCTTTCTTTCCAAACCTCATGACTCCTTTCAAAGGAGCTATCTTCAAAAATACTCGATCTCCCACATCAAATTCTAACTCTCGGTGGCGAGTGTCTGCGTAGCTTTCCTGCTGACTCTGTGCTGTACTGATTCTTTCTCTAATCAATCAGACCTTATCGGACGCCTTTTGTATTATCTCTGGACTCAAAACTCGCCTTTCATCTACTTCATCCTAGAAAAGAGGAGAACGACATCTCCTACCAAACAATGCCTCATAGGGTGCCATGCCGATGCTAGCCTGATAGCTGTTATTGTAAGCAAACTCAATCAACGACATAAACTGAATCCAACCGCCTCCAACATCAAGCACACAAGCACAAAGCATATCCTCTAGTTTCTAAATCATCCTCTCAGTCTGACTATCTGTCTGGGGATGGAAAGCAGTGCTAAATGCTAATTGGGTACCCATAGTCTCCTGAAAACTTTTCCAGAATCATGAAGTAAACCGAGGATCTCGGTTCGAGCCTATAGATACCGGTACTCCATGCACACAAACTATCTCCTAAACATACATCTCTGTCAGTCTGTCCATGGAGTAACCAATTTAAATTGGAATGAAATGAGTGGTCTTTGTCAAACGATCAACAACCACCTAAATCGTATTCAACCCCTACTACGCTAGTGGTAATCCCGTAATGAAATCCCTCGAAACGTGATCCCATTTCCACTTGGGAATAAACAATGGTTGTAACTATCCTGCTAGTCTCTGGTGCTCAGCTTTAACCTGTTGGCACGTCAAGCACGGCTGTACAAATTCAACTATCTCCCTCTTCATTCCACTCCACCAAAAGTACTCTCGCAGATCCCGATACATTTTAGTGCTACCTAGATGTATGGTGTATAGGGATCTGTGAGCCTCCTCCAATATAGTCCTCCTAATCTCGGTATCTGCAGGAACACACAGCCTAGTACAGAATCGCAAGGGTCCGTCATCTGATATGTTGAACTCTTCTCCCTAACCATCCCGCACTTTAGCCATCACCTCTGCCAACTATGCATCATCACACTGAGCTGCTTTAATCCTCTCGTATAACGTAGGCTGAACCACTAGCGGAATCTCGATGGCTGCTAACACTGGACCCATTGATTTTCTGCTCAGAGTATCAGCTACCACATTTTCTTTCCCCGGGTGGTAACTAGTGGTGCAGTCGTAATCTTTAATGAGTTCTAGCCACCTTCTTTGTCTCATATTTAGCTCTTTCTGGGTGAAGAAATATTTCAGGCTCTTGTGATCCATGAAAATCTCACACTCCCC
Organism: Malania oleifera; assembly: GCF_029873635.1. NCBI lineage: Eukaryota > Viridiplantae > Streptophyta > Magnoliopsida > Santalales > Ximeniaceae > Malania > Malania oleifera. The sequence goes on from NC_080417.1 coordinate 12,975,258, forward strand.
TCCATATAAATAATGCCTTCAGATCTTGAGAGCATACACCACTGCAGCTAACTCCAAATCATGCACAAGATAATTCTTCTCATACTCTTTAAGTTTTCTAGACACATAAGCAATGACCCTGCCGTGCTGCATCAACACGCACCCAAGACCTTTCAAAAAGGCATCACTATATATCACGAAACTATCCTCCCCTGATGGAATAGCCAGAATTGGCGCTAAGACCAACTGCTATTTTAATTCTTGAAAACTCTGCTCACAGTCGTTGGTCCAATCAAACTTCATATTTTTCCTTGTAAGTCGGGTTAATGGACCCGATAGTCTGGAGAAGCCATCTACGAAGCACCGATAATAGCCTACTAATCCTAAAAAACTCCTAACTTCTTAAATACTTCCCAGCCCTTCCCAACTCACCACAGCCTCTATCTTACTCGGATCAGCTGATACTCCTGCTTTTGAGATCAAATGGCCAAGAAAAGTAACCTGCCTTAACCAGAACTCACATTTCTTGAATTTTGCATACAATTTCCTTTCTCTCAATATCTGTAACACCAGCCTCAAATGATGCTCATGCTCCTCACAACTCCCCGAATAAACCAGTATATCATCAATGAAGACAACCACAGATTGGTCCAAATATTTATGGAACACCCGATTCATCAAATCCATGAATACTGCTGGTGCATTAGTTAGTCCAAACGGCATCACTAGAAACTCGTAATGTCCATATCTGGTTCGAAATGCAGTTTTCGAAATATCCTCTGCTCTAACTTTCACCTGATGGTAACCCAACCCCAATTCAATTTTACAATAAACCTGAGTCCCCTGAAGCTGATCAAACAAGTCATCGATCCTAGGGAGAGGATATTTATTCTTGATTGTTAGTTTATTGATCTCCCTATAATCGATACACAGTCTCATGGTCCCATCCTTCTTTTTCATTAACAGAACTGGCGCTCCCTAAGGCGACACACTGGGCTTAATGAAACCTTTATCCAGCAATTCTTGTAACTTTTCTTTCAATTCTTTTAACTCTATTGGGGCCATACGGTATGGTGTTTGCGATATTGGTGCAGATTCCGACAACAGATCAACGTTAAACTCAATCTCACAGTCAGGCGGCAAGCCAAGCAATTCTTCTGGAAATACATCTGGGATTCCCCTCACTACTGGTATGTCAGCTTGTTTCAATTCTTCTTTTGGAAATTATTTTATGTATACGACATAACCCTGACAGCCACCCTGTAGCAGTCTCCTCACCGAAATAGCTGACACTAGCTGTGGTGAGGCATGTACACGTGAACCCGAAAATTTGTATTCCTGCTCGCCCGGGGGTCTGAAAATAACTTCTTTCTGATGGCAATTTATACTAGCATGATGAGTAGCTAGCCATTCCATACCCAATATTACATCAAACCCCTACATATCTATAACCACTAGATCAGCTGATAATACCCTCTCCTGAATGTTTATTGGAAAATTCCTAAGTATCCTCCTGCATCTCACCACAGACCCCATCGGCGTATCCACGGACAATTCTATATCTAATGGCTATGTCTCTATTCCAGCTATTTTCACATATCCTTCCAATATAAAGGAATGGATGGAACTTGTATCAACAAAACAATAATTGTATATGGTGAAGCAGTAAGGATACCTGTAACCACGTCTCCAGCTGTCTCGGCGTCTCCCAGCGTCAACGCATAAACCCTCACCGGCGCAGTATTTCTTTGCTGACCTCCGTAGGGCACCTGGTATCCTCCGCAAAATGGCATAGGAGCCAGTACATAACTTGGTGTCATCTGACAGGATCAAGCCATACGACCGGGTCTCCCGCAGCGGTAGCAAACATTCTCCCCCAGCCGACATTCACCCAGGTGTCTCCGTCCACATATGGTACAAATGGCGGGAGGCTGACCACCCTACTCTACCATATGTCTCTGACCTCCGCCAGATCTACCTCCTCTCCAAGGGCCTCGAATGGGACCCGCCTGAAAGCTCGAGGGTGTGGTCCTCTTCTTCTGAGTCTGTATCTCAATCTCTTTCGATAAACTCTCCTCTGCTATTATGGCCCTGTCAACCAACTCTGCAAAATCCTGGATCCTTAGTACCGGCACTTGCCTATAAATATCTCACCTCAAATTCCTCTCAAACATTCTAGCCTTCTTTACTTGATCGGGGACAATATATGGACAGAAACGTGAGAGCTTGATAAATCTCGCCGTGTACTACTGGACTTTCATCGACCCCTAGGACAGACTTAAGAACTCCTGAACTTGGGCCTCTCTCACTGAGGCAAGATAGTATCTATTGAAGAATATATCCCTGAAACGGGCCCAAGTCATCGGTGCTAGAGTCGTCCTCTGCTCCTCCAATAGTCTAGTGGTCGGCCACCATCTCTCAGTGTCCCCTACCAGTCTATACGTATCGTACAGAACTCTCTACTCGTTAGTGCAGTGAAGTACTGTCAGAATCTTCTCCACCTCCTGCACCCAATTCTCAGCAACTTCAGGGTCAGTCGCTCCAGAAAAGACTGGCGGATTCATCTTCATAAATTTCTCTATAGTACATCCCTGAACTGGAGATGGACCTCCCTACTCTCTAGAGCTCCGTGCTATCTCAGCCATAACTTGCTGAGCCACACTACGTAGCACAGCATTTGAATCTGCACCTCCCACATCAGAATGCCCGGCACCATCATTCCCACTAGTGTGAGCGCTACTGCCTCCTGGGTCCATCCTACAATTATAGAGAACACCGTTTCAGAATCCTATTTTTTATACAGACCTAACTTATTCCATTTAACTAAAACTGCAAATTCTTTATTAACTATCCCTCCTGATCCTAACCCCAAAATCCAATCCTGCAACCCAAACACATGACTCGTTGATAGTTTACTATGATTTTCTTAAAATCGTCACCCCAGGAAAAATATGGAAACTACCACAAAATCTTATATCCAGATCATAAAACAAAACCTCAAATTTTTTCCTATATTCTGGTATTGTTTTCCGCTACACTCTAAAGTCTACAGAACCTAGCAACCTAGGCTCTGATACCAAAATGTAACATCCTCAAAATTTCTCCATTATATATATATCTATATCCATACCCAAGCAACAGAACACAAATCATATAACCATATATATATATATATGCACACACTATACAATACCAGAATCTAGTACATACTATAGTCACACAAAATAAATCCCTCCAGCATCATCTATCCCAAAAATACAAAACTCTGTCAAAAACTCACCCTACAACTAGGGTAATCAAGTAAACTCCCTATCCACAAGCCTAATCTAGTCGCTTAACTGGCTCTCCTGAAAAAAAATGATAAAGTAATAGGGTGAGACAACGCTCAGTAAGTGGAAATATGTTATTCCTAGTGTGTGGCAACCGAGTCGTAAAACTATAACATTAATATATATATATAACTGCATGATCTGGAAAATCTGTAAAACACATGTATAGTAACTTAAAACATTTATATCCTCTGAACTTTCTATCATTCATACTACTATATCATACTATATACAACAAAAGCTGTAAAACTGTATGCATATAAATAAGTGTGCTCTTTCCCTGGGACTCTGTATGCCATGATTTAACTCCTCATGATAGGGTTATGCAGCCCGTAGGCGGGACATAACATGGTCGACCCTCCAGGTAAGTCATCATACTCTACACTACCTCAGTCCGGCCAAATTGCATCCACTCCTAAGCTCAAGACTAGCTGCTAACTTGTCTAACCGGCCCCCTCAACCTAGCATTCTTGGGAGCTGCATCCTCTCCGAGCACGAATAGACAGTACCCACACACTATCTAAGATATGTGGTTGCACTCTATCTGTATATAGAAACGGTACCGTGCTCTGTAAACTATATCTGTCTGTAATATTTCCACAAGGATCTGATACTATATAAGTACATTTATATATATATATATATATGTATATATATATATATATATATATATGTTTATTGTTCTCATCATGTTTCCCAATTAACCATAACGCTATAATTTTATACTTTAAATACTGTAATATATGTGTAACTGTAGCATCTTGATGCTATAACTATGTAATTCGTCTTTGTAAACTATCTGTATAATCTGTTTGTATAAACTGTGCGTCATGGTATTTAGGAAAACATGGCATTCTATAAATACTATAATATACTAAACTAAATAAAATCTGTATAAATCTGTCTGTTAAATATCTGTGGATCTCTGTATATATATATATATATATATATATATATATATATATATATATATATATTATATAACATGATATGCTAAAACACTGTATAAATTCTACATCAGGTAAATATCTACCTAAACCACACAAACATTAAAAATTTTATTCTGTAAAAATTGTATAATAAACTGGTATATATATGTATCCATGAAATCTCTATTAACATTCTTAAAACTCCTAGCATAGCATATTTCCCTTACCTTAAATCTGAAAAGCCTCTCACTAAACTTTAGCCCTACACCCTCAGGATTCTCCACTCAACACCTTGAAAACAACATCCCTCATAACAAAACATCAGTATTTTCTTACCTACAACATTTCTTATAACTACGAGGAAGGCATAATCTGAATAAAATGTCATACCCTGGATTTGGGATGAATTCCAAACCAACTTCTCCCACGATCAGTTTCGGCAAACTTTTACAAAACTTTGTCAGGAGTGTCGTGGTGGCCTCAGATCTTCAATCTGCCGAGAAATGGGGCCAGAATCGAAGAGAGAAGGGGAGGGAAACGTAGAGAGAGAGAGAGAGAGAGAGAGAAAGGAGATTTATGTGCTTAATTTTCATCAAAAATTTGGGTTTTCACTATTTATAGAGCCGGATTTGTCGACGAGACACGTCACCTCGTCGACGAGTCCTTAAGTAATTTCGTCGACGAACCTACCTCCTCATCGACGAAATTCAAACTGCTCAAAAACCCCTCTTGGCATCTTCTCGTCGACGAAGCCACCAAAAACCCCTCGCGGCATCTTCTCATCGACTAGGCGTGGCTTCGTCAACGAGGCCTACTTATGAGCTTGTCGATGAACTCCCTGTGTTCGTCGACGAGGCCCTGTCTAAAACTTCCGAGTTATTACGTCCAAAGTGCAATGTCTTCGACGAACACGAAGCGTTCGTCAATGAAACTTGCTACCACCTTCTGTTTCTGTTTCCATTATTTAAAAAAAAAAAAACCATTATTTTTCGGGTCGTTACATTCACATAATGCTTCAACCATGGTGTGACCAAGAGACCTTGGACCTGCAACCAGGTCGATGAAGCCATTAGCTCAATGAAGAAGAAATTGAAGATTTTCTAGAATGGCTCGACCAGGGCGCAACCAGGAGAATTTAGGGTACAACCATGTCTACTGCTATCGAGTTCAAAAATCTGCTACGCGACATTTTGGGTGAAACTTTCCTGATTTGAATTCAATCGTGTGTAAACCCTACAAGGTATAAAATTTAACTTTGAATAGGTGATTAGCATTCCCCTTTGGTTTCTCTTTGGTCCCATGACAAACCTCTATTTTCATTGGGTTCCATTTAGATTAGATTTCAATTCAATTGTCAATTTACATTGCTTTATTTGATTTCAAGTGCAAGTTTAATTCAGTTTCGTTCTTGCTTTGTATTTTAATTCCGAATTTCAATACAAGTCATGCTTTCAACTTTGTCTTTCAATACCTTATCTTTAATTTTATGCACCATGAGTAGCTAATTAGTTTGATTCTTTGGTTATAATGAAACCCTAGGCTAGAACAGCATAGCTAGGATTTAGTCAATTGTGCATAATAGGGCACAGCTATTAAAAAGGATTTTGTGTTCGCTGGATAGGGTATACCTAGTTTTCTCGATTGTGCTCCAGATGATTGGTGCAAACTCGGCTACCCTATGCCACTCAAGCGGATTACGTTGAAAAGGAATTTATGTTCACTAGATAGGGTATACCCCGTTCTCCTGATCGTGCTCCAAACGATTAGTGCGAACTTGACTACCCTATGCTACTTGAGTGAATTACTTATCTTTAAAACCCTATTATTGATAACTGACTGAACCTAGTTATTGTTCATTAAATACCTAGGGTGGATCCATAGCCAAGGAATTGATTTTCCATATAAGAACTTTAGTTCAATTTAATTGCTTTCATAGTTTAATAGAAAAACCAAAATTCCATATTTTCTTCTTGTTCAAGAGTAGTAAACTAGATTAAATTGGTACACTGCTGCACTAGAGTCCCTAAGGATCAACACCTGATTTACTCATTGTTCTACTGAACTTGGGGTTAGTTAGGTTTTATAAATTTTATTTTTGGTAGTTAAGGACCCAAGCCTTGGCAAGCCTACCAGGGTGGCGATTGGTGGAGACATGGTTTTAGGTGTTAAAACCATGGGATAGCATACTGAGGTAGATGAAGAGAAATAAGTGCTAGAAAGCTATAGTAGCAGCAATAAGCATGTTGTGCAGATGCAATTGGAGACTCAGGGCATGAGTGCAGGGAGTTCTAACTCAGGAGACTTGCAGTATCACATAATAAATTGGAGTAGAAAGGAGATTGTGATCCAGGTGGAGTTTTAGACTTAGGGCAGAGATGACATTGGTCATGATGCAGGGAGTTTGAGCTCAGGAGACCAGTGGGATCACAAAGGGCTCAAAGGCACTATCAAGCCACCTTCTAGGTGTGATTTGATGTTTTATGCAACTGTTACTACCAGGAAGGATCCTACTACGTGATTTGATGTCTTATGCAACCATTACTACCAAGAAGGATCCTACTACCTTTTAGGAGGCAGTGCATGGCCAAGGGAAGGGTAGATGGATAGGTTTCATAGTGGAGGAGATGGAGGTACTATATAAGAATTAGATAGGTGGGTTGGTGGTGTTCCTAGAAAGGGAGAGGGAGATAGGCTATAGGTGGGCAGGTATTCTATTATTTTATGTGATTGACATGTCGATTGCTGGAAAGGTTCTGACTAAGGTAAATCAGTTGGGGACTCTGTTGAGAATGGAATTTGACATGAAGGTGTTGAGTGCTTCCAAGAGTATTCTTGGGTTGGATATTCGCACGGAGATTGGGATTATTTCAGGGTGACTTTCTAGTTACGGGAAGATTGTTGTTATCTCAAGGGGGGCTATATGGACAAAACTACATGGAGATTGTGGTTATCTCATAGTGGTTTTGGGGATCAGGTGTTAGTGAGGTTTAGCATGGTTGATCTTAAACCTATCACTAGTATCCCGTTGGAAAATCTAAGTAAACAGTCTACTGCTCAATTCTCGAGGACGAATGGTGATGTTCAAATCGTGTCAAAGGTTTCCTACGCTACTACAGTTGGGTACATTAGAGGGCAATAGAGGGTTTCGTCAATTGTGAGGTTCGTAGAGGGATACTACATAGAGGACTTGGATGATAGGAAGCTTGCAACAGGGTACGTTGTGGGAAGGCCTAATTGTTGGAAGTTCAGGGTATTGTCTCAGGGTGCGTTGGTTGCAACTGGAGCAAAGTTTTTGCAAGAGGCTGAGGCTGCCAAGGTTGTATTGTGGTTCGAATGATTGTTTAAGGAGCTAGGTGTTCAACTAGGTGAAGTTCATGTTACCACAGTCAAGTTCAAGTGTGGCTTGGACTTGGTTTACATCTCCAGGTGTTAGCGGGGAGGTGGGTCCTAATCTATGGACTCAGGTGGAGCAGCGATTATGCTTTTAGATTTCCAAGGTGGTGAATATTTGTCAAGATGGAGATTGTTAGGGATGTGGCTCACAATCAGAGCGTATCACATGTACTATAGAGAGCTATGTGAAGTGAGGGACAATTGCATGAGAAGAGGTTTCAGGCAATACGCAGTAGGACGGTGGCTCAACACAAAACCGTTGACAATTTGACACAGTTCACATATTTTGAATTCAGGGACTTGTAGATTGGGCTTATCTAGGGGTTTTACCTCTGGGGGATCACTATAGATGTAGTTTAGTTTTACTAGAACTCTTATATAGGCATTTACATAAACATCATTATGTAACTCTAGAAAGGTTTAAGCTTGGTGAAGCTTCAAGTAAGCTTCAAAGTTGTAAGCTTTGACATTGATTATAGTGAAAACCCAAGTGTTACTCCCGTGGACATAGGCTACTACCGAATCACATAAATCTTGTGTATTCTAGTTGTATTTTTTGCTTCTTCTTATTATTGTTTGATTTCTTCTTGAGTATGTTTCATCATTGATTGTTTGCATTAGTGGTTGTTGGTTCATTTGTGATTGATTGTGTGCTTCCACTGCATGTGTTCAAGTTGAACGGGAACTAAAATTATAGTTCAACTAGAATTCAAGTTGAACTTGAACTAGAATTCAACTTGAACGGGAAACTAGAATCAACAAGTGGTATCAGAGCTTTTGTTGGTTATAGCAATTGGTATCTAAACCAGATACTTGCTGCTTGTTTGTGGGAATCGAATCAACATATATCGATAAATACAACACTTATTTACTCCATTTTCTCTATTGAAAAGTATTTAAGAGTTTCAATTTATAGTCAAAAACTAGAAATTCATTATTATATTAAAAAAAAAAAAAAACACTCAATAGTGGTGTCTTTGCACTTATCCCAAACTTAATCGTTTAAACTTTTAAATAAAATGGTGATATGAAATGATATTGTGTGTGTGTGTGTGTGTGTCTATATATATATAGATCCTCTAATTTAAATTTTATAGTTTGAACCTTGAGGATTCCCATTCTTTTATTATTTTCAGTCTACTGCCGCTAAAATCTAGATCGGGATATGTAAGCTCAATCTCAATCTTGGTTACCTAAAAAAGAGAACAAAAAAGGTTTGAATGACCTGCAATGTGCTATAGAGGATCATTATGATGCCTAAGTTAGGAAAAAGTGGAATGGTGTATGAATGAAGGACAATAATATTGGATGTTGGGGATGGCCTTACCTCTTCCCAAAGTGATCCTTTTATTGTCATGTTAGTTTTCCTCTCATTCATTTCCATTTATAATGAATTATTGAACATTTATGAGCCTTTATGTAAGAGTTTTCTTATTAATTTTATGAGTTCTTTATTAGAAGAGTTATAAGGAATTGGTTATCTCCTTTAATGGTCCTTTGATATTATGGATATCCTCCGGTGTTATTTTATTCCTCATAAGTTGCCCCTATTATTATGGCTAGGAGTGACCTTCCTCGGTTTAGGAGTAGTTTAAAGCCTTTCAATAAAAAATTGACTTGTTCTTTACATGACCAGCTCGATGAAGCCTTTCTCTCCTCGTCGGTTCATTCAAGCCATTTAATGGCTCTTTGATCGGTTAATGCAACCATCCTTGGTCGTCAACTCATTGAGCCATTTTTCTTCCATCGGCTTTATCCAAGCCACTTAACCATCATCAGCTTATTGGAGTTGGGTAGTGTATGCACCCGTGGACGTTGGCTTCATTTGAGCCATTTTTCTTCCATCAACTCTATCCGAGCCAAATGACATTTTCATAGGCTCAATCCATGTCATATTACATCTTGAAGTTGTGCTTTCAAGCACGATGGAATTTGTGTGTGAGGGTATGTGTTTATACTATAAAACCTATTTTTGAATCTAAACTAAAATCAGAGAACTCCTAAAAGAGATTCAAAAAGGTTATTTAATTAATAAGATTCAATTTCATTTGATACTTCCTCAATACACCATATACTTTCATCGAGTTCATGATATGATTTTTCACTAACACATTGTTGATGCCAGATTTTGTATGAAGTGTCGACAGAAAGGGATGGCAGCCCCTAAATAGGAAAGAATTTTTTTAAAAAAAAAAAGGGGGGGGGGGAGTAAAACAATTGAAAACACATGATATGGAGTCTCTACTTTTTTTCTTAAAAAAAAAAAAAAACAAAGGGAAAATAAAGAAAAATCTTGAAAAAGGTCTGCGAAAACCATATTTAGAGTTAAACTAGAAAATACCTCCTTGGGTGGAGTATGGATGTTGTTGGTGGTCTACAACCCACATGAGGATAGGGATAAAGCAGCCTTTTGGCAAGAGTTGTCTAGTAGTATAAAAGGAACAAGAGAGCCTTGAGGAAAGATTTCCTCATGAGAGACTAGGCTCGCATAAATTAAATAGAAGCATGGGAAAATTTAATGAGTTTATTCAAATTTGGGAACTAGTTGACTCACCTTTAAGCAAAGCATTATTCATGTGGTCAAATAATCAGGAAACCCCCATTTTGTCGAGATTAGATAGATTTTTTGTTAGCTTGGAATGGTTGGAGCTTTATCCGAATCTATGTCAAAAAGCACTCACCAGAGGCATATCTAACCACAATTCTCGGCTCCAATTGCAAGAATTCCAACAACTATTGATTATTGGTGGAAGGAACTTAAAGTGAGAGGTACAACATCATTCATGTTGGGTAAAACCCTCAAATATGCATAGCAGAATATTTATTTGTGTAAAGAATCAAACACACAATGCAACACTTTAATGGTGAATACAGAATAACCCACAACCACAACAAGTAAATGAAAGCAATAACAATAACAATGACACCAGGAATTACGTGGGTTTGTCAATGCTTGCATCCACAGGAACAAACAGCAAGAATTCACTATATTCTATGTAGGAAAACTGGAATTAATCAACTCTGTTATCCAAGGAGTAGAATGCTTCTGGCTTGCTATCTTTCCTATTCGATCCATACAAGGTTCTAGAGCATATTGTTAAATTGTGCAGGGCCTTTCTTTGGGGTGGAAGAAGGAAACCATTAGTGGCATGGAGGGAAGTATGCCTCCCGAAATCTGAAGGTGGACTAGGGATCTTTGATCTAAAAACTAGGAATAAAGCTTTTCTCACTAGAGCCGTGTGGAATGTACACGCAAAAAAGGACTCTTTGTGGTCAAAATAGGTGCACCATTTTTATTTAAAAGGTTCTAACCTTTAGGGGATGTCCTTAAAGCATGAAGACTCACTGATGTTTAAGAAAATGATTAACACCAAGGATCAAATTCTTCAAGGGTGTGGTAATCAAATAATTACAGCATAAAGATTGTTAATTGAGTGGTTTATGAATCATAACAGTTCATCTAAATGCTATGATTTCTAGAGACTTAAGGGTTGCAAGGTTCAGTGGGTTAAAGAAGCATGGAAAAATGGGATTACAACCAAGCATGCTTTTACTCTTTGGCTGGGAGTTAAAGGTAAGCTACTCACAAGCGACAGGATATGCTGGAGTGATGGTGACAATAATTGTGTATTCTATATAGATGAGATTGAAACGATTGACCACATTTTCTTTAAATGAAACTTCTCCTCACATGTCTGGGAAAATATCAGGAGATGGTTGGGTATTTGAAGTTTCATGACCACTTTAAAAGCTATAGTGAAATGGCTACACAAAGAGGTAAGAGGGACGGGTATTCATGCAATGGGGAAGAGGATTGGTCTTGCCGCTACAGTCTTCTTCATATGGCATTTCAAAAACAAGAGGAGATTTGAGGATGAAGCTATTACACCCGAGGAATTGATTGTAGTAATCCAAAGACATATCTATAGAGTTGTTTATGGAAAATTTGATCTTCACTCTCTAGGCTAGTTATCCAGTTGATATACTAGTGTTTAACTTATCTTTTGTAGAGTGGATTAAAGGATGATTATTTTTTATTAGTACATAATTGACTTAGTACTATGTAACTATGATGGGGTATGCCCCTTTCTTGGGAATTCCTAGTGTATATTGTATATATGCATTTTGATCAATATACTTTACTTTTACTGATCAAAAAAAAAAAAATTCACTATCTTCTTGTGTGAATTACAAGAGTAGTACAAGCACCCTTTTAATTCTCTCAACAACCATCAACCAACACTCTAAATACATGCAATAAGACATATAAATAGAGTTCTCAGAGGTTTTCGCTCCAAACTCCAACCATACTAACGTATCCCATTCAAAATATGAAATCTGTGCTGGGCATTCCAAGCCAAACCGTCGACAGTTACAAGGCTACCATCGACAATTTGCCCTGCTGCACTGTTGCACCCTAATTTCCTTCATACTTGCCCTTTGTGTGTGCTATCCACTCAGTATATGAGCCACAATTCACAACAATTCATTTTGGCCCAAAAATTTAAAATTTTAAAGAATAAGTTGAAAGGATGGAAGCTAGTGCTCTTTTCAAGAAGAAAATGCATTGCAAAAGCATAAGCTAATGCAAAACATTGGCAAGTGGAATAGGTTGGAAGAAGGCAATCAGTTAGAGGCAAATGATAGAGAGGACAAAAATAATTCAATGAAGAATTTACTTCTCATTCTCAATCAAGAGGAGTCTTCATGGAGGCTTAAATCAAGAGAATTATGGCTTAAAGTAGGGGACACGAATTCTAATTAAGTTCTTCCACAACATGACTACTTTTAGAAGAAAGATCAATTATATATTGAATATAGTTGTTAATGAAAATTCCTATAAGTCTTCTAAGGAGATAAAGAAAGGGGTGGTTGACTATTTCCAAATGTTGTACAAGGAGACTAGCTCATGGAGACCAAAGCTTGATAGAAAGGGCTTCAAGAAACTCTTAGTTGAGGACAAAAATTCACTCAAAGGGGATTTTTCACAGGAAGAAGTGTTATATGCAATTAAATCCTTAAATGGTGACCAGTCTCTCAGACTAGATGGTTTGACTACCGCTCTCATTGTGAAATGTTGGGAATCCTTTAAACATGAATTCATCAAGGCCTTCAAAGAGTTCGCTTCAACGGGTCAGTTTGTGAAAAGTTTAAATGTCACATTCATTTTTATTATTCCCAAAAAGAGGGGTGCTAAAAATGTGAAGGACTTCAAACCTATTAGTCTTCTTGATACTTTATACAAAATTCTAGCCAAAACTCTAGCCATCCATCTCAGATTGGTATTGTCGTCTATAATTTCAAAGAATCAAATGGCACTTGTGAGCAATAGACAAATTCTTGACACATCCATACTGGCAAACGAGTGCATTGACTTCTAAAGAAAGAAAAAAAGGAGGGCTTACTTTGCAAATTATATTTGAAGAAAGCTTTTGATCATGTGAATTGGTGGCTCCTGTTAAATATAATGGAGAATATGGGCTTTGTGCAAAAATGGATAAATTGGATCAGTTATTGCATCTTTTTTGCTTCATTTTCCATTCTTATTAATGGTGAAGCGACAGGTTTCTTTAATAGTACCAGAGGGTTGAGACAAGGTGACCCACTCTTGCCTTTCCTATTCACCTTGATTATGGAAGCTCTATCACAAATGATTTTCAAGATAATCGAGCTAGATCTCCTTCGTGGTGTTAACTTCAAAAGGATAGGTGTGTCCCTTAATTTTGTGCATATCTTTTTTTTGTAGATGAGGTTAGAAATTTGCATAATCTATTATTGTGTTTTAAGGCATCGACAGGGCTGAAACCTCCTTGAGACAAAAACCTCATCTTCCAACTCGCCACCTTATTTCAAATTTTTGAGACCTGCGGTTCAAGCATTCTAGCAGTAAGGTGACCAAAAATCAAAGGTGCCCCAAGGTACATCATTGAAAAATTTCTTTCCGCAAAACCCGTCAATCGTAATAGCCTCCTTCTTCTAGAAATGTTGATCTTATTGGACAAAAAGAGAGCTAATTTCTCCTTGTTGATTAATTGGCCAGACCAACTTTCTGATGGGTGGAGGGGACTCACTCAAGGTTGTGATTGAAACTCAGTGAGGATTGCACTCAATTGCAAAATAATTAATTTCAATAATAAACTAGAAATAAATTAAAGAGGAAAATCTCAATACAAAATCTCTCAGTAGTTATTCACCCTCTCTACACCACACACTACATTACATACACACACACATCTATTTATAGCAAGGCAAGAACAATATAATCAACAATGGTGGCTGAAGTTGGTGAGATTTTGGTGAGGTTTGCTGCCAACTCTAGCCCAAATTCAATAGAGGTGGGCTACCAGCCATCTCTAGTCAAGTTTAATTTTCAACATTCCCGTTAAACTTGACTCTCCTGGTTTTGTCATTTTGAGCATTGTCTTCCGTCTTACAAAAATATCATGTCTAAGTGGCTTTGTAAAAATGTCAGCAATCTGATCATACGTTCTGCAAGATATCAACTTGACTTTTTTCTTCTTGACATGCTCCCCTTTAGCCTTGGTGTATTCCCAAGAGGGGCATGAATTGGAATTTTAAAATTTATTCCTAGGTTAAACCAGATGTTAGCAGTATATCACAACCTAAGGTATTTCTAAGAAATCCCAAATGCGTAGATAAATATAATATGTAAAAATTTAAATCATGCACATCATTCACACTATAACATACACGTGTAGGAATATAAATGGCGAAAATATAAATAGACTCATGATATGTTATCGGGGTTTGGTTAATACTACCTACATGGGCCTTTAGCTCGCAAGTCCGAGGATTCCACTAATGCTTACTTAACGGGTGGAGCAACACCATTTACAACCAGGTCAATTAATGGGGCTGACCTCAACCTACACCTTACCAGGATAGTGCACCTAACTATCCTAATCGGGTTTAAGCCAATCCGGGACTATTCAACAGGGCTAGTCTCCCTCTTCAAGCCCACGCCTAAAATACAACACATATGAAATTTTTGTACATGGAAATGTGCTTCTCAACTAAGCAAATATGTAACACTATGCACAATATAATCAATGCACCTCAAGAATGTATGAACTATAAGCTTGGTGCTCTACGTGTGCAATCAACACTCAAGGTTATGTCTATAGTCTATCAAGCACAGGAGTGTTTTACAAGCTAGTCTTTGAAAGCAAAGTATATCAAATCTCAATATCAGATTAGTGTTTCAAAGATGCTAGCAACAATATTCAAATCAACTCAAAATATTTTCCTCAATGAAATATGGCACAAAAGTTGTTTGAAAAATATTATAGCTTGTGAAAATATTTGCACAACAAAAATATAGCTATAGGAATCTTGCAATGACAATGCAAAGATCCTCAAGCTACTTAGTTTATCCAAAAACAAGATTTATTAAATCTGTGGGATAAACTTAGCTTAACTCCCCAAAATAAATATCAACCAATCAAGCAAACAATGGGAGTATTAGCCAATTAATAATATAGCAATAGCTCACTAGATACTCTCACAATGCTAGGATTTATCAAAGGTATTAAGGTATGAGAGTATTTGGAAGTAGAATGGGCAAAATAAGGTCATGGATTTTCAAAGAATTTTTTCCCTAATCTTTTTGCTAATCCCCACTAATTTTGACAAATGATTGGGTATATATAGAAATGGGGGAAAAATAATCGTTGGGGGACATTGGGGTCATTATTAAGAATGTTTTAAAACCAATCAAGAAAATTAACCCCATTTAATTAAATTTAATCCCGGTAAAAAAATAAGCAACCCGAGAGGTTTCGAGTGGCTGAACCTTAGTTTGGTCGCCCAAATAGACTTAGCTCAAAAAGCTATTTTTAAATATTCGGGTGCCCGAGTCTAGGTTCGGTTGGCTGAACCAAGGTGATTTTCCTACTGACCGCGATTCGGGTGCTTGGTCTAACATTCGGTTAATCAAATTGACAAGTTTGATCCCCAAAGGCCATTTTGAACGCAAAGGTTCAGGCCCCCAGGTTGGTGAAAAGTACCTTGACACATGTTCGATCGCCCGAGGGCGATACATTCATTACAGGTTTGGTCGCCTAAAACCTGGTCAACCCACTGACTTCTCAGCAATTCGGGCACCCGAGGTGTTTTGAACACCAAGGGTTTGGTCGCCCGACCTCTCACAGTGTTTTTCATTTTAAGTCCAATTTTGCCTCTGTTAATTCTCCTGATATGATAAGTGATGTTGGAGACTATGTGCACTAAGTGTTGGTACCTAGGGTCTTTTTTAAGGTCTTTTTACCTTACTAGAAAAATTCAGTGTCGGTCGATCGGTGTTCCTTAAGGTCATTCGGTCTTTCCGAGCTTATAGATCCTACATGTATGTAACGCATTAATTATTATAGACCGTTCCTATATTACTATAATAGACCCAATATTAAACTTATAAAATTACAACAATGAATCTTATGGGTCTTCTTTTTTTTCAAGCCAGTGTGTGCCACATGCCATCAATATGATCTAGTTAGTATGATCCTGCACACAAACTTGAAAGCCATCAAATACAAAGAGTATTTGTCATTATCAAAACCGAGTATGACCAATAGGGTCAATACTCCCTGATAAAATAATACCGAGTATCAATATGCTTGCTTCTTTCATGGAATATTGGATTCTTCGCAAGTGCAATCGCTGATCAATTATTGATGTAGACTTTTGTGGGGTCATTTTGAAGAAATCTCGGATATTTCAGTACATTCCTGAACCATATACCATGACAAATAGCTGATATGGTAGCAACATATTCAGCTTCACATGATGACAGCGTTACGATGGGTTGCTTCTTCAATGACCACGTTGTATCTCCCATGAAGAATGTGAATCCAGTCGTGCTTTATATTTCATCAAGATCTCTTCCCCAATCGCTATCTGAATAGCCAATAAGTTTGCAATCACATCTTGATGAATAAAACATACCATCAGTGATGGTACCCTTAACATAGCGAAGTATCCTCTTTGCTGCATTCAAATAGGACTGGTTAGGAGTCTCCATGTACCTGCTGACAAGTCTAACTCCATAGAGTATATTTGGTCTCGTGCATGTCAAATACCTCAAGCTTCTAACCAAACTCTTGAAATATGTGGGTTCAACATTTCATTGCTCATTTTTTCACAACTCTAATCTTGTTTCAAATGGAGTTGTCACAGGGTTGCATTTGTCCATCCCAAATTTCTTCAGTACTTCTTTTGCATAGTGGCTCTAGGAGATGAAGATTCCCTTCTTGCTTTGCACGACTTCTATGCCAAGAAAATGAGCCATCTAGCCAATATCCGTTATTTTGAATTCTTTGACCATGCTCCTTTTGAAAGCAGCAAACATATCTGGATTGTTGTCTGTTGACTTTTTGGTCAGCTCCCTGTTTTGATTATGAAAAATCACAGTATCTCATCTGTGTGTTTTGAGTGTATGAATAGGATTACTTGTCTAAGCACAGATGACATATGAGAGATTGAAGCTGAGATGCACTTAAACGTGCACATTTTTTTGGCATATTCCATGGATTTGCAAAGGAGTAGCGCATGAAGACCGATGTCTATTTCTAGTTGTATCTTTATATTCTATTTTATATTTGGGTTTGTAATAATTTATATCGGTCTGTAAAATCTCTGCATGACATGCATGTAGGTTTTGTAAGCTCAACATGACCATAGGGACCGAATGACCTTAGGGCACCCTTCGGTCGACCGACGTCAGATTTTTGGGACTATCTCAAAACAGTCTTAGAAAATACCCTAGTAAGACCTTAGGTCTGAAACACTCATGCACAAATATCATTCACAATCATGAGTGTTAAATATGAATTGAATTGAACACTATAGGAAAGTTTGAGAGAGCTCGGGCAACCAAACCCAAGGAGTTCAAAACTCCTCAAGTGCCCGAACTGTTGAAAAGTCAACAGTTGACCAAGCTCTTGGGCAACCAAACCTATTTTAAACATATCTTCCCCGGGCGCCCAAACCCTCTGAAAGGGACCCCTCACCAACTCAGGCTGCCAAGGAAAATAGTTCAAAATAAGCCCAGGCGACCGAACCTCTGAGTTCGAGCTACCGACCCACTAACTGGGCACCCGAAACTAAAAATGAATGCTACTAACTTTGGTTCGGGCTATTGAGCTAATATTCGAGCTGCAGAAATGTTTTAAAAATTTTTTTAAAATAAGTCTGTTCGAGTGACAGAACATCGGTTCAGCCACCCAAACTTCTCGGGTTAAATTTATTTTACCCGAGGTAAAATAAGGGTTAAAATGGGTTAATTACTCTTAAGTGTTTTTATACTTTTCTAAGAATAACCAATAGGTCCCAAACGGTTATATTTTTACCTTTGTCTATAAATATAGGTTCATTTATGAAGATTAAGATGAGATTAGCCAAAATCATTCGCAAAATTCCTCTCTATCTCAAAATCTCATTTTGCCCAAAATACTCTCAAATATTCATTCCCTTGATACATCTTGATATTGTAAGAGTTTATGGATTGTTCTTGTGTTTATTAGATAGTGCTAATACTCTCATTTGTTTGGTTGATTGTTTGATATTATTTTGGAGAGTTTAGTTAGGTTTGTCCCATAGATTTGAACATCATAAATCTTGTGTTGGGATAAACTAACAAGCTTAAGGATCTTTGCATTGTCATTGCAAGATTCCTACAGCTTTGATTTTGTTGTGCAAAATATTTTTCTACAAGCTAAAATATTTTCAAACTACTCTTGTGCTCATTACATTGAAGGAAAATATTTTGAGTTAAGTTTGAATATTTGATTAACATCTTTGAAACCTTAATTTGCTATTGAGATTTCATTTAACTTATTTCAAAGATACAACTTGTTTAGAACACTTTTGAACATTCTTACGATCATATCTTGTTGAGTGTGGCTTGCACAAAAATACACATCACTGAGCTTACATTTACCTATATAGTTGATGTGCATTTGATTGATCTGTATTGGTACAAATCTTCTTATATTAGAAGCATTTTTCATTGTATGAAAAAGTTTTATCTGTTTGTATTTCCAAGCGTGGCCTGAGGGGGCTTGATCTAGCCCGTAAGAATGTAACAGGTGCCGCTCCACCTACTAAGTGAGCTTTAGTGGAATCCTCGGGCTTGCGAGCTAGAGGCGAAGATGTAGGCACAGTTAGCCGAACCCCAATAACATATCGTGCATGTTCTTTATATTTTAGAAATTTTATTTTTTGCACTTTTAATTTCTGCACATGTATGTTGTATGTTTGATTCATTATATGTAGTACATGTGTATGTGTTGATTGGGTTTATAATTAAATAGAAAGATCCTAGGTTTGTGTAATGCTGCTACTAGATTGGTTGACCTAGGAACAAATTTTTTTGAAACCCAATTCACCCCCCCCCCTCTTGGGAATTCACCAAAGCTAACATTGTCGATGAAAATTAGATCATCAACATATAGGCAGGCAATCAGCATGCTTCCGTCTATCCACATCTTCATGTATAGTGCGTACTCGTATGGACACTTCTGAAATCCATTCTTCTAGAAATAGTCATCAATCCTCATGTTTCATGCACGAGGTGTCTGCTTCAAACCATAAAGTGATTTCTTCAGCTTGTACACTCTATCTTCTTTTCCCTTCTTCACATATCCAGATGGTTGATCGATGTAGATCTCTTCTTCCAGAAAACTGTTCAGAAATGCTGATTTCATGTCCAGCTAGTAAATCTTCCATCCATTTTGTGTTGATAGTGAAATTAGTAATTTGATGGTTTCAAGTCCGGCAACTATGGTAAAGATTTCTCCATAATCAATCCCTTCTTTCTGCTAGTAACCCTTGGTGACAAGTCTTGCTTTGTATTTCTGGACTTCTCCTTGAGTGTTCTTCTTAGTCCTGTAGACCCATTTTACACCAATAGTTTTACGGCCCTTCGAGAGATTTTTTAGCTCCCAAGTCTTATTCTTCTCAATGGATTGAATCTCCTCATCCATCGTTTTTCTCCATTTTTCTTCTTCATTAGCCTCCTCAAAGCTAACTGGGTCACTGGTCAACAATAGACAGTATAGTGTAACATACTCTTCTATAGGTTCAGTAGTTTCATACAGGTCAGCTAGATTACAGGCTCCTCTAGGCCTCATATCTGAGATTTCACGCTCAATTGGTGATGGAGCTTCATTCCTCTGTAGTGAACCGTATGGAGGTGTCTGCAGCTCGAGAACTTGTGACTTGATAGTCACTTCTCTTGTCTGTATGGGTTCTTCTTTTTCAAGCGTCAATTCCGCATCTTTGGAAGATTTGGCCTAGTTCCACTTACAGGATTCATTTTCTTCAAAAATGGCATCCCAACTATGAATGACTTTCTTGTTGATGGGATTGTAGAGTCGATATCCCATGGTGTTGTCTCCGTATCCAACAAGGATATATTTCTCTCCTTTATCTTACAACTTTGCCCTTCTTGCCTCTAGGATCTTGGCGTAGGCTATGGACCCAAATACTCTAAGATGACTCACACAGGGCTTATGAGTACTCCAGGCTTCATGTGGTGTCTTTGTATATAGACTCTTCGTAGGACATCTGTTGAGTAGATAGACTACACATGACACTGTTTCTGCCCAAAAATTTTTGGCATATTCTTATCCTTTAACATGCTCTTGGCTATGTCAAGGATCGTACAGTTCTTCCTCTCAACTACATTGTTCAGCTGGAGAGTGTAGGTCGGTGTGAACTAATTTTGAATCCCTTGTTGCCTAAGGAATTCCAGGAAAGTTTCATCCTTGTACTCTCCTCCTTGGTCTAATCAGAGTGATTTAATGTGATAGCCACTCTGCTTCTCCACAAGAGTTTTGAATTCTTTGAAATTGTTGAACACCTCAAACTTACCCAAATCTTCCTAATGTAATCTTCAATGAAGGTGAGGAAGTATCGGTTTTGTCCATTTGAAAACGACCTCAATGGACCACACATGTCCGTGTGTACTAGCCGAAGCGGCATGGAAGATCTCTAGTCGGCTTGCTTTCCAAAGCTATTTCTGTGTTGCTTGCTTAGAACACAGCTTTCACATATCACATTTGAGTGATGGATGTTAGGTAAGCCTTTCACCATCTTGTTGCTTCCCAACTGTTTCAAAATTTCAAAGTTCAGATGTCCAAACCTGAGATGCCATAGCCAGTCTTTCATGATAGCGTTCAAACACCTTGGCATATCATGTTGAATGGTGAGTGGAAACATTCGATTCTTTGTCATTTTTACTTGAGTAGCGAGCTTACCTCGAGCATCTGTTATCACCATCTGGTTATCTTTAAGGATAATTCGGTAGCCTTTCTCCACAAGTTGTCCAAGACTTAAGATGTTAGTCTTCATGTCTGGCACGTAGTACACATTGGAGATAAAAGCATGGTCTCCATCCTTTTTCTTGATTAGGACATTTCCCCTTTCTCGAACTTAGACTTTAAAGAGATCACCAAATGATATCTCTCCCTAAACTTTCTTATCAAGTTCAGTAAACAGGTTCTTTCCTCTAGTTATGTGATTACTAGCTCCAGACTCAAGGTACCAAACATTTTGGTCTTGGTGGGTTGAATTGTTTGCCATCAGCATCAACGATTCTCCTTTGGCTTTCTCTTTTTCTGCAAAGTTAGCATTTTCATTTATTTTGTGATTTTGGGGATTACCTCTGCACTTATTATTGTAGTGTTCGTACTTGTGGCAGTTGTAGCACTGAACGTTTCTCTTATCTAAGTTCAGACAGTTATTGTATCCCCCTCTTCTTCTTTGTCTTTTGTCTCGTGGGACATAATTCTATTGATTGTGTCGTTCTCTAGTGGGACCTCTTCCTATCGCCTTCTTTAGATTCAAAATTTCTAAAATTTCTTCCACGAGATTCTTGGCCTTGTCCTCTTCCTCGTTGTGACGTCCCCCTTTTTTTGTATTTATTTGTAGTGAGGGACAACTTCGTTTGGAGGGCTTACTCCAGTGTTTTATCTTCACTCCTTCTGTTGAATTTTTGCTCATGGGCTTGGAGTGAGCCCACAAGTTCTTCTACGGACATGGTTTCTAGATCTTTTGTTTCTTCCATTGTCACAGCTATATAATCAAATTTTAGATCCAAAGATTGCAAAATTTACTCACAAATTCTCTCATCGTTAAGAGTCTCTCTATTTCTTTTCAATTGATTTGATACTACCATAACTCATGTATAGTAGTCAGCAATAGATTCAGTAGATTTTATTCTTAAAGATTCGAAATCACCTTGCAATGTTTGAAGGCAAATCTTCTTCACTTTGTCTACACCTTTATGTGTTCAATGGAGAGAGTCCCAAACTTCTTTAGACGTCTTGGCGGAGGTGATGATTTCAAACGTGGCCTCATTAAGGCCTTGGTAGATTATGGACTTCGCCTTTCAATCCTTCTTTCGATCGGCTCGCAAGGTCGTTCTTTGAGCGTCAGACATAGTTGTTTCATCTTTTCTTAATGGGGCTTCTACGTACCCATCTTCAACGATGTCTATGATATCCTGAGAACTTAGTAAGGCTCTCATTTGAATAGACCAATTGTCATAGTTCTCCCGTGTCAACTTTGTAATAACAATTTGTGTAGTATCGTTAGCCATTAGATTTAATATATCAAAAAACAGAGTGATAGGGATAGATTTTGGAAAATTTGATGCCACCACTGTGTTCAAAAGGTCGAAAAACTTTAAGAACTAGTTTAAAAATCACTGAACCGACTCAAAGAAGTTTTGGACTTTTTTTTTTAAAAAACGGTTTGACTTAACAGAGTTTAACGGTGTCAAATATTACCGTTAGGGTGACTGGATGCGGGTTTGTCAACCGAGTCGGGTCGTCCATGCAGGTCTAGAGCCGGGTTGCTGGGCCGGGTTGCGGATTGGGTTTTCGGTGTATCCAGGTTGAATCTCACCATCCGAGCGAAGAAGACGCGTGCGAGTGCATGAGGAGTGTGGCGTCAGTGGTCAGTATCCTCTCCGGAACGTGCGGTGCATGTGGAGGGCGTTGTTTCGTCTGTCGGCGCATGAGAGCACGTGTGGGGACTCCCGAAGTCCGTTTAAAGCACGGTTTTCACTGCTGAACTCGTCTCGATGCGAATTTCATAATAGTATGCTCGATTTTGGATTTAGAGTAACTTCAAATCTGGGAAGAAATCAAATTTCCTCTCTGTTCGTCTCTGTTTAACGAATTCCTGCAAACTTGAATCTCTGATACCACTTATGGGTGGAGGGGACTCACTCAATCACTGGTTGTTATTGAAACTCGGTGAGGATTGCACTCAATGGCAAAATAATTAATTTCAATAATAAATTGAAAATAAATTACAAAGGAAAATCTCATTCTAGAAATGTTGATCTTGTTTGACAAAAAGAGAGTTTATTTCTCCTTGTTGATTAATTGGCCAAACCAACTTTCATATAAATGCAATGTCTTCAAAAGCATTTTCAAAGACCTCCTTTCTCTGTTAGCAAAAACAAGTAAGTCATCTGCATATAATAAATGGGAGATTAAAGGAGCTCCCCTCAGAAGATAAAAAATTTCAATCTTGCCTTCCTCAAAAAAAAAATTTAATAGTTTAAAAATAATTTCTTACATCAAAATAAAAAAACAAGGAGATAGTGGATCACCTTGTAGCCACATTGAGACTTGAAAAAACCCCTATACGTATCATTCATCATGATCAAAAATCATGGGATCTTAAGTAACACACTCTGCTATTAAGTTACGAAGATGACTAGAAAAGTCAAAACCTTTCAAGACCCAAATCAAAAATCTCTAGTCAACCCAATCATAAGTTTTTGTCATATTCACTTTTAATACTACATTTCCCCTTTTACTCTTTTTGTTGATTGAGTATGAACCATTTTCTGTGCTAGAGTAATATTTTCAAAAATACTTCTACTAGGGAGAAAAGCCCCTTACTCCGGAGAGATAATTCTATTCAGGAAACGTGTCAATCGACCTACAATAATTTTTGAAAAAATTTTGTATGCGAAAGAACACAGGCTAATTGGTCTAAACTTTTCAAAACTTCTTGGATCCTTCACCTTCGGGATAAGATCAAAATACGAAGAAGTGAAAAATCTGGGTAGAGGCCCTCCACAGAAAAATTCCTTGGCAGCTTCCAACAAGTCATCTTTAACAAAGTCCCAACAAGATTTATAAAATCCTGAGCCAAAACCATCGGGTCCTAGACTACTATCTTTTGGGATAGAATTTAGAGTTGTTCTCAACTCCACCAAACACTCATTTTCTTCATCCGAAGGTGCGGTCAAGCATTTTCAAAATGTTCTCTTAGATGATGTATATTATTATTTCTTCCTAATGAAATGTACTGGAGTTGTCTAAATACTATTATCCAACATGACCTCTACAACTTATTCACGCCAGAAAAGAAGGAAAAGGAAAAGGAAAGATTTTGAGTAATGTTTATCCTCTTCCCCTATAAAAGAATGTCAAGTTAATTCAGAAAAGAATATAATTTCACTATCTGCATGATAACAAACTTTTCCCGAAAACGAAGAATCATTAAAAGTAAAGAAGTTTTCGAAAAACAAATACAAAGCTAACGATTAGCCATTTACATGGGGAGCTATTTCGAAACAAGAAAATTAATGCTGGTAATCGACACATGATTTTGACAACTTCAAGAAGGGCAGCCAAAAGTGCAAAAGAAAAGGACCCGTAAAGAAAAAGAGCAAAAAGGAAAGGCAAAAACCCGTATAGATTAATGCACACTGGATGAAAGTCTGGATCCCTTGCTGGTGCATTCGTACCAAAGCTGCATGAATGCTTTGCGAAAAATGCATGGACAAGAACATTGAACCGCAAGGTGGGCGCTGAATCTCTCTCTCATCACAGGCACCAATTCCACTGAGCTCTCTCCAAATTTATGCATGCTGAGGCATTTGAAGAAAATTGAGTTCCAATTGGCATGCGAATGTGTGGTTCTATATGGTAAAAATATAGAAACTGCATACCCAACAAATTGACCACAGGTCCATTTCCTTTTCCCTTCATTGAATCTTGTGCTAGCTAATTTGTTCTCTACATTCATTGCTTGCTACCTTTCTCGCTCTTGCTTGCTTTCTCTTCTTGTCATTTATATGAATTGAATACTGAATACTCTTCTTTTCTGATAGCGCTGCTCCCATACTACAAGTAAAGGCCACGACAAAGCAAAGAAATAAAGTGAAAAGGACGTTCAGGGCATGCATGTTTAATTGTGAAATTAAATATTTTTTATCATTTAATTTATTTTTAACTAATTACAAAATGTCCAGTTCTGTTATTTAGTTTCCAGAGTTTATATAGAAGAAAGTCGAAACACAAATTTTTCTTTATTAATTTAAAGTATTTCATATAAATACTAGAGAAAAAAAAATTGCTACGACGGTTCGCTAGCACTTTGAAAATTTTAAATAAAAACTAACATTATTGCAATATCAAGTTACTATATGTGTGACGATTGATGAGTTTTTGCCTGTGGGCTTATTTTATGCGAGTGAATTTGCATCCTTCCCAATATAGACAAAACTTATCTTATTGAGTATATATAACTTTTAGAATTGTCCAGCTCAATTTGATATATATACATATGGCCAATCTTACAGAACAGATGAGTAGCACATGTTTTTCTCAATCTTCTCTCAATCATGTCATAAAATTTGAACATATGATCTCCAAGAATTACGGTATTATGTGATTGTCTACATTCATCAAATGTCTCTATCATCACTATGCATTGGTGTCCATCTTTGAACATCAATACCATTCAAAAGTTTTAATCATTAAATTAATCTTGAACTCATTTTATTTGCCTAATAACTGATTAATTTGTAGCTAGTAGGAGAGCAAGAACATTTACTTAACCAGCGGGGGCAATTATTACTACTATATATAGTTTCAATATTTAAAAAAAAAAAGTATATTAGTATATATGTTGCCTATTTTTACCATATAATTTCAAAGCAACTAGATACAAATTAAAATGTTTTTTTACTAAAAAAAAACTATTAAAATGACAAAATTACATCTCACATTCATGAAGTAAATTAGTTTTTGGAAGTATTAAGTAGTTATTTCCATTCTCATCGGCCAATATAGACTACCTATTCTTACAATATAGACCAAAAGAATGTACTGGTGAAGAAGAGCGGTAGTTTACTGGTTGTAGCTAGGTAGGAAATTGAAAGATACATATATAAAGTAACTCGGACAAAATTACCAAATAAAAATATGATATATACTTTTTACTTTCGAAAAGGATTGTCTAAAATAATAAAACTCACCTATAAACATATATGCACATAGGTACTCACTTGTGGTCTTTATCTAAATACTATATGTTAAAAATAATATTCCTACATATCTTTCCTCTACCCTCCCTATACTTCTTCTTATGTATTTCTTCACCTTCAATTCTTTCTCTCTACTTCTCATCTTCATTCTCCTTAACTATCTCCATATATTTCTATCATATTTTGAACTCTAATTAGTTTTTAACTCCTTACAGTATCTTTACATATTAATTATACGGCCAACAGGCACGTACGTACGCAAGTAAACATATATTTTTCATTGTTTATTTTGAAGTGCAAGCAATATCATTGCAGCTTCCTGGCTAGCTAACAACACTAGTGTCGTAGTTAAAAATTTCAGTGACAACCATGCAGCCATGCATGTGCAGCCACGTAGGAGGGCTCGACACACCTCATTATAAATATTATATATGCTAACTTAATTGGTGAAATGCTAGCTAGCTAGCTAGAATCCATGCATGTTCATTGCGACCATAGACGGAGTAATTAATTCCTATGTATAATTTCCTGTTAACTCAAACATGCACGCACGCAGTCCTAAGCAAGCGATCAATATTCCCCAATTAAAGATTTTTCTCTCCCTCCACAACTATGTGCATGGCAGCATATGCTAGCTTGCTGCCTACCTTCATTTCAAAACTTCTAGATAGATTTTTTTCCCAAGTGGCAAAAGCCAGAGGGTGAATCCAATTAAGGAGCTGGCTAGCATGAAACACATGGTGGTCAGCACTGCACATCGGCTCCATCTGCAAAATTAATACAGAGCTGCTGGTCAAGATTTCATCATATAATACAAAAGCTAGCTAGCTAGTTAGAGCTCTATATAATGCAAGTTAGTGAGTGTAGATGGGTTCCACCTGTCTCTCCTGTGCAGTACTGCTCTACACCAGCTGGTCAACCAACCATGCACCCTGTTTTCATGCATTTAATCTTTAATTCCAACAGCCCCACAAAGCCAAAGCTAACTAGCTTGTAATTAATGGATCACATTAGTTTATATATATAAGCTGGTGTTTGATTGGTTGTCCATTAGATTTATACAAATATATGTAGTATATATAGGGGGGGTAGCTAATTAGGTATGAGACCATATATATCATTCATGAAACGGAATAAATCACAAAGGATAATCAGTTTGAAACCAACGGACCACTTCCGCTTGCCCCGTCAAAAATGTTAAAAGCCATGTCTCACTGCACTGTGGCCTAACGCAGAAAGCAATTCATCTCTCTTAAATATATACGAACTTTGTAGCTTTGTGTGTCTGTTTACTTTATTATCTATATCTATATGGGTTCCTTGCATTATATATATATATGGGTTCTGTTAAATTAGCTAGCTAGGTGGGTAGATAGGTTTCAATTGCCCAGCTAGGTTTTGATGTTACTAGTGACATTATTTCATTAATCAATGTTGTCCATTTCATTTTCAACGTAAGTAGTTAATGTAGAGAAATATTTGTAAGGACCGTTCGCACATGACATTTGAAACACTCCAATGGCAAGATATTGTATTAATGTTTGGATCCTTAAAGTGATGTGAGACCCACATAATGGCAACTCATACCAAGTAATACCTCTTATGCCAACATTACATCCTGTGAATAAAGGATTCCAAATTCTACATGAAGAGTTTGCCCCTTATAAGGTTTTCTATCGGTACCGTGCTTGTGTTGTTCAATTTTGGGGATATCCCGACTTCTCTTTTAGTTTGCGAAATAATTATTCTTTGAAATAAGATGAAATATAATAAAAAATTTAGAAATGTAGGTATGTAATAGCTATTCATTGTATGTTCTTTATTTTTTTATTCAACAGACAATAAGAAATAGACATTAGTTCTCATTGTGAAATTTGGAAATAATTTTTTTTGTTATGGACATATAAAAAGTTTCATGTTGTCACTTGTTATGTGGTATAAACATTATTTTTTATATAATTAATTGAAACTAATCTATTATACTAATTTGTCCCTAAAAATAAATCTTTCGTGAACCAAACATAAAGTAATAGTTAAAGTTGAGATTTTCCAAGCTTCAACCTCATATATGCGAGAGGGGTATGAAATAAAGATGGCCTTCTCGATCTAGCTCATGAATTGTGTAGTTCAACCTAATGAACCTCCAATTAAAAAATAATAATTGTTGTCATTGCGATTGAGAATTCTGATTTTATTATCAATTGAATGATACTAATTAGCTTATTTATGGCTTCAAATATTGTTTGTATTTCAATTACTAGGGCCACTAATAATACACATTCATCATTGAAAAACTTCTTCTTCTTCTTCTTCTTCTTCTTCTATCTTTAAGTCGAGATGGCCAGTGGCCAAGAATTTACTAGCTCTTGCATGAGCTAAGAAGGCATCCTCTCCAAATTTAAAAAAAAAAAAAAAAACAAGAAAATTAACTAGTGCACCAAATTAACATGGGTAAGTGTGGCTCAGCCAACCTTAGACAGCTACTTGCTAATAAAAATAATATATCTTTAGTTTACATCTGTATTGGTTCGCAAAATATATATATTCTTAAAAATAGAATGATCATAAAATAAACTTTTGCACAAGTGATATCAAAAGAATACCTATTTTGCAAGTCAAACTTGGGATCAATAATAACAAGGAACAACTAAAAAATTTTAAAAAGAAAGATAATAATTACTACGAGATAAAAAGAGAGATCAAACTATCTTTTAGCAATCTCTATGAATTTAGGTATTGCTTAATTATAAAAGTCTGCTATAAGATTTTATTTTACTTGTAATATTAGTTTATACTTGATTTATTTTGAATGTCATTAATTTTTTCCACTTACAATATTAATTTCATCTATCAATATCTAGTCATCCTCATTATAAAGAGTGACGTCACAAGTCCTCCAAATTTTGCAATGGCACCTGAAGTTTTTTAGTAATAAATTAATAACAATGTTAAAAGTTATACTGTTTTTCACCCCAAAAAATGTATTGAATTATGTTATTCATGTTTTGGTGATAGGCAAGATGAAAAGGAAATAAGGTGGAAGGAATAACATAGGACAAGTTAAAAATCTCAAAGAAAAATATCATTTTCAGGTACACTTCTTGATAGGCTTTACCTAAGGTAATGTGTTCCTTATAATATTAGTTTATTTTACTTATTTTGTTTCATTTTCAATATTAATTTTATCTACTAGTTATAGTCATCATTTGCACATTTATATTATTATTATTATTAATTTTAATAATCCTTGGCTTTATTTCCTCAAAGCACATTGTTGCTCGCAATCTCAGTTTAATACGATCTTTAGTCCGCAATATGTCTTTAGTATGATCTCTAGACCACCCCTCCTTAACTTACAACCTCTCATTAACTCTTCTTTTGACTTTCTTTATAAAAGGGAGATGATATTCGGCTTGAAGACTTGCAATACACTTTTAAATATTTAATGTATTGATTATATTCTAAATATCATTAATCATACTCTTTAAAACCAACAAATCTACAAGAGTTTTTTTGACTTACAAAATGAGATAGAAGCATGGGCAAAGGAGGAAACACTTCCACACATATGGAAATTAAAAACAACACGTATGAAATACAATCAATGGGTCAATAAAGAGAGATTGCAAACCAAAGATTGTATTAAAGAGAAATTATACTCTAAAGACCGCCGCCAAAGAGAGATTATAAGTCAAAGATCACATGAAAAAAGAGATTGCAAGCTAAAGATTTCATATTAAAGAAACTATGCAAATGCTAGAGACCACATTAAAAGAGAGATTGCGAGCAATATTATCATTTGAAGCAATAAAGTAGGAGATTATTTTTCAAAAATAATAATAAAAAATGTAAAATCATAGAAGTTGATTTCTCCCTTTTCTAATCCATTTTAAGATCTGAACTTGAGATTTCTACTTTAAAGAGAGATGGGGAGTAATCTTGTCCTCTCTATTGTCCTGTAAAACAATCAACTATTAAAAAAGTTATACACAAAAGTTTTTTTTTTTTTTTAACTACTCTTCTTACATTTTGTTTTACGATTTGAACTTGAGATCTCTCATCTCGGTGATAAATTTCTCATGTTAAATTATTAGAATGTGTCACTTTCACTTTGGCACTTTTGATGGTAGCTCTGAATTACAGGGATCATGAGCTACTATGTGGCACCTTCTCATTGGCAGGCCATATTTGGCTTTATCAAAATTGATATTGAAGGTTCAATATTCCCAGTGGGTCTGCAGCATCTGTAAAATGAAGATAAGAAAGAAGAGGGTTTGGCAGTGTACCAAAAAAAAACAAAACCCCTTTTGCCTTTGGAACCAAAAAATCAAATACAAAATCAAGCAAGAAATTGGTGATGGACTGAAAACCCTTTTTCCAGTTTGACTTTTAGCAGCCCTTTGATGAAGAGATAGACATTATTGATGATGCTCGATGCTTGATGCTTGATGCTCTATCATTAATACATGTGCCCTTGGCTGGCTAGAGTTCGTAATCATTAAGGACAGGACGACTGCAGCCTATCACCAGCTCTGGGAATGGGGAGAAGCAGGTGAACAGTGTTCTATGGTGTCCCTTTGGGCTGGGTAAGGCTCAAAAACTTTGATTCAAAAATAAAAATAGCAAGTTGTATTATCTACATTTTTTTATGGTATGCTTAGTTTCATAATGACGTTTCAGAAAGTATTTCGATAAGACATAATTGAGCGTGGAGCTCATATCTGAACATAAAGTTTATTCACCTTGACCCAATTGCGTCTTATCAGTATTCCCCTCAAGACACAAGCTCGATCCCCCGGAAGCTAGACTAACATTTACTTCTATCCTTTGTTTTTCATCTTTAAATTTATCTTTTGTGTTTTGGAAGAAGGGGTGAAATGACAAGCAAGAGATAAATAAACAGTAAGCAGAACTGGAACAGAGCAATACTACAGGGTAAAAGGCTACAGGCGCAGCAGAGATCGCAGAAAACAGAGCACTTCCACATACTTACAAAACAACTTTTTGTCACCTTATAATTACTCTGAAGCATCTATGTGAATGTGTACATTTAAATCGTTTAATTTATTTTGGTTCTTAATTTGGGAGGAGGGAAAGGTTTTGGTCAAAGACCTCCCTCACATGCTTTTCAATAGGAGAGACCCTCCCCTCCTCCTAGGCATGTCAGATTCCATCAGACCATGTTCTGTGCTTCTCAATCCTTCTGCCATTTTTTTTTCCTTTCCTTATCTTTGATTATTAGGAGAAATGAAACAGGTACAAGAAGCACGGTACAGATGGACTAAGCGCATGAAATAAAGATCAGCGAGTAAAATAAAGAGTGGAGGGAAAGAAAGCCTGACACCCTGTTGTTTCAAATGGATGGTGAAGCACTAATACGAGGATACTGTGTTATCCATGTATAACCCAACTAGGTTCATTTCAAGCAGCAGAATCAATTGCTTCTTACTTGTTTCTTCTCTCAAAAAGAAAAATTATTTATTTAGTTAAATGAAGAGAATCATAAAAAATCAAAGTGAAGAATTCAATTCCATTCCATTTGCTTTCTCGAGTATTATTTATGGAGCTTCTAGTATTTATAAATACATGAAATTTAAATGTATTCTATCTTATTTCATTCTATTTCTATGAACTAAACTTGTCATACCGCCCTGTTGCTTAGAAAAAAGACCTCTCTGGTACCTATGGCGCCATCCATGGAACTCCTAGTATTCATAAAAACTCAGGCCTAAAATAGACGATAGACAATCATAGATGGGAATAGATATTTTTGCACAATTTTGGATACAATAGGTAAAATATCTTCACTAAAATGTCGTACCCATGCATCTGCAACACAGCTTTGCTAGTTCTAAAAGTCAACGAAATTTTCAATAATAATTTCCAAGACATGATGCCATGTCATTTTTCTTGAGAAAAAATGAAAGAAAAAAACAAAATGGTAATAAGCATAATAATCAACTTTTGAAGAAATTATATGAGGCTTTTCCCGCATGTGTCCGTACGCTAATTTAACGAGTCATATATTCGTTAATATCAAACATAAAAAGAGTTGAAACTCATTTGCCAAACATTCAACATCTATAAAATCAAAACACATTGACATTTGACGGAACCATCTCCCATATAATTTCTCCAAATTTTGAATCTCAAGGCATTGCTGAGCCTACAAGTCAAATCGAATTTGCTGTAAAAAGTTTCCAAAATAGGAATCAAATACCCAGGTTGATTTAATGAAAACGAGCTAAACAAGGGAGGGATCAGAACAAAACCATGCACCATTACAGCAAAAAATAAAGTACAGAATAGTCTCAGAACAAAAATCATCTATTTGCTAAAATTCTAAAAGAACTTCCTCGTTAATTTCAAGCAGAAGAATAAATTGCTTGGCCATTTCCTCTCTCAAAAACAAAAATATACTCGTTTCTTTTTATTCTTTATTCTGTTTTTTAGGAACCCAACTCACCTCTGAGTGATTGAGGCAAATAAAATACATAATAATTTAAGAACAAAAATCATCAATTCGCTAAAATTCTAAAACAATTTCCTCTACCCTCCACCAAAGTACTCCATCCATGCTGAAAACAAACAGGAGACCCCAAAACAAAATCCGCAGACCACATAATTCTAACCCTCACAAGCAACAGCACCTGATGTGCAGATCCCAAGCCAGTTCAAGTACCTACAGACACCACAAGATTAATAATTAGATCAAAATTGAATTCTATATCGCATACAAAGCATATAGACAATACAATAAGAAATCTGCCTATAGGAGTTCATTTTTAGGATTTGAAGAACCCTACACTACTTCCCTGAGGCATGCATTAACCAAATTCAGCTCAGACAAAACCCACAACCTTAACCCACTATAAAATATTAGCAGAGTTCCATCAGCCAGTTACTCGCTACTAAAAATTAACAGGCAACTGAAACAAAAATTAAGGGAAATTATACGTTTCTCTCTTTCTTCTGATCAAAAACAATTAAAAAATTTGGTCTCAAATGCCAATTCTCTCCATGATAGTGCATCCCCTTTTGTCACGGGCTAAGCTTGTTCAGGACATTATGCTTGCCTATGACCGCTTATCTCGTGTGTTTGGGATGGGTTTCCATCATGTAAATACTAGTGTAGGGTTATTTTCTAGTATTTCTTTCATTGTAAGCCAAATAAGGCAGTATGACTCCTCGGTCACTTTGATGTTTCCTAGTGCTAGAGTGAGAATGGCCTAGAAAGCTCTTTAGGGGAGGGTGAGTGTTCATCAATCATTGTAAAACTCACTAGCAATTGTCAACGTGCTTAGCCTACTTGCCTCCCTCGCTAAGTACAACATGTCAACGGAGGATTTATTAATGAATTACGTTTGCTTCAATATTTACTGCTTGGTTGTCACGGCTTTCATGAATTGATTATTATTTCCGCTGCTATCTGATTGAATGTTAATGAAAGTGCTTCGTGGATGAATGTTGGTAAACAAAAGGCTGGCTAGTTAAGCAAGAGTGCTTTAGCTAGCGCGGCACGGCCCTTCACAACGGTGTGAAAAAGGCGGACCGTGACATTTGGTATCAGAGCCCAAGTCGGTGACACTTGGTGAGAGCCCAAGGTTGAGTTGCTACGTGAATTCGATTGCCTTCGTTGTTGGGTTTGGAAAGCTTTGGTAAGTGACCATGGCACCAAACAATGCTGAGAGGATCAGCGTGCTGGAAGCACAGGTTGAAGAGTCAACCAACACTCTGGCCGCGGAGGTGGCCCAGATGAGAGAACTTGTTGATGAAGTGAGGGGATCACAAAAACATCAAGCAGGTTTGATAGGCGACATGTCAGAGGACTTTCGCCACACTGTGGAAACTTTGCAAGCCCGGATGGCAGATCTGGATGCAAAGGTAAATGTGATGGTTCTTGCTATGGGGAACTCCAACACTCCGGGAGTTAACAAGACCAAGGTGCCAGAACCCAGGACGTATGGGGGTGCCCGAGATGCCAAGGAGTTAGAGAACTTCTTGTTTGATGTGGAGCAGTACTTTCGCGTTGTGAGGATGGCCTCAGAACAGGCAAAGGTGGATACTGCGACCATGTACTTGGTCGGTGATGCCAAACTGTGGTGGCGTACCAAGTACAGAGAAATTGAAAATGGAAACTGTGTGATTGATAGTTGGGCAGACTTGAGGAGAGAGCTCAAGGCCCAATTCTTTCCTGAGAACGTTGAGTATAATGCAAGGAGAAAACTGAGAGATCTCAAGCATACGGGGTCAATCAGTGAATATGTGAAACAATTTTCTGCTTTAATGTTGGATATTCGGGATATGTCGGAGAAGGACAAGTTGTTCTATTTTCTTGAGGGGATGAAATCGTGGGCAAGAACTGAACTTCATAGGCAAAGGGTTCAAGACTTGTCAACTGCACAAGCGGCTGCAGAGCGCTTGACAGACTACGCTGGTGATGAGACCGCTTCGTCCAAACGGTTTGGTGGAGAGGGAAACAGTGGAAAGTCTTTCAAGAATGGCAAACCCAAGAGTGGGGGAGCCGACTCTAAATCATCAACCTCACAGGAAGCTTCGTCGTCTCAAGGGTTCAACACACCCAATGGAAAGGGTAAGAGTAAAATTGAGTGTTTCTTGTGTCGGGGTCCTCATAGAGTTTTTGAGTGCCCTCACAAAGCATCACTTAATGCCTTACAGGCTTCCATTGTAGAACAGGCAGTGGAAGACGATGGGGAAGAGGATGATGCCCCGAGGGTGGGTTCAGTACGGTTAGTGAACGCATTGGAAAAGCAGGCAAAAACACCGAAAGTTACACGAGCAAAAGGGTTAATGTTTGTGGACTTGAGGATAAATGGGAAGAGTACTCGCACTATGGTGGATACGGGAGCTACTCATAATTTTGTTTCGCAGTTGGAAGCAGGAAGACTCAACTTATCCTTAGAGAAGGATACAGGACGCGTGAAAGCAGTTAACTCTGTAGCCCAGCCTACTCTAGGAGTAGCCAAGCAAGTGGGTATAAAGCTTGGACAGTGGGAAGGTCATGCGAATTTCACAGCGGTGCCATTGGATGACTATCCAATCATTCTAGGAATGGAGTTCCTAATGGGGACGAGGGCAGTGCTGATGCCTTCGGCTGGTTCCCTGTGTCTGATGGGAGATCACTCGTGCATGGTGCAAGTCGTTGCAACGAAAGGAGACGAAGGGAAGTCCCTTTCAGCCATACAACTCAATGAAGGATTGGGTCAGGGTAAGCAGATACGTCTAGCCACGGTGGTGGTAGACAAAGAAATAGGCCAAGAGCTGGAGCCTACAACCATCCAAGCGGTGTTGGATGAGGACAAGGAGGTGTTTCCGGATAAGCTGCCTCAAAATTTGCCTTCACGACGGACTGTGGAGCAAGAGATCGAGTTGTTATCAGGAGTGAAACCACCTGCTAAAAGGCCATCTTGGATTGCGCCTAGAGAGATAGTAGAGTTGGGGAAACAGCTTGATGAAGTGGAAGCGGGATGTGTTCGCCCTTCCAAAACACCGTTGGGAGCATCGGTGTCGTTTCAGAGGAAACATGAAGAGCACCTACGGAAGGTGTTCGACAGGCTGAAGGGAAACAGTCTGAATTTGAAGAAGGAGAATTTCTCTTTCGCTCGGAGGAGCAACAAATTCCTTGGTCAAGTCGTTGAACAAGGTCGTATCCGGAGGGGTATGGAGAAGGTAAGGATGATTCAAGAACGGAAGATCCCCACAACAGTGAAGGAGTTGCGTTCCTTTCTTGGCCTTACTAGATGCTGCAGGAAGTTCGTTAAGGGGTATTCGCGGAGAATGACTCCAATGACAGGACTACTGGGGAGGTATTATTGGCCGCACACGCGGGATGATGTGGTTGATTATACCAAAACTTGTCTCACTTGCCAACAAGACAAGGGGAAGCGGAAGAAGTATGGTACTTTCATGGCCGCACCAAAGTACTATTTGGCAGAGGGGACGACACAATTGTTCCTTGTGACTATTGTGAAACATTGGGGTGTTCCCCAAGTTATTATTTGTGACCAAGATTTCATGTTCACTGACAACTTCTTGACAGAGTTTTTCAGGATATTCAGGTCACACCTTGACATCTCTTCGAGTTATCATCGACAGACAAACGAACAGATGAAGAGATTCAGAGAGCTACTAGATGAGTACTTGCGCCATTGTGTCAATGACAACCAGATGAATGGCGTGCAACTACTTGATGTGGCTCCGTTCTGTGGCAACGCCCAAAGGCGCTCAATAACCAACCAGAGCCCTTTTGTGCTTGTTATAGACCAGCTGCCGCTGTTACCTCACACAGTGGGCGAGCCGTACAGACGAAAGAGTCCTAAGGCGTACATCTTCACCAGTGAAGGGAGAAAGAATGCAGAGTTTGCCCAAGCCTATCTGGAGAATGTCTCTAAGCAGATGATGAAGTGGGCAGATCAGGAGAGGAGACCGAACTTTCATGTCAACCGCTTCAAGCCATTCAACGCCAACACTAAAGGCCTAAGCAGAAGTCAGTCAAACAGCGCAGAGTTGAAGACAATGCCACCTGACAGACATGATGTTGAAGAGATCCTTGCAGATAGAAAGTTCATATCCTCAAGGAAGAAGCGGCAGAAGTTCCTAGTGGAGTGGAAATGCCTTAATGACAAAGAAATCAGCTGGATTTCTACGGAAGATATTCAACTGTTCGTGGACAAATTTGAAGTGTACCTACCGCCAAAAGTCTACGAGGACGTCGACCGCATAAGTGGGGGAGAATGTCACGAGCTAAGCTTGTTCAGGGCATTATGCTTGCCTATGACCGCTTATCTCGTGTGTTTGGGATGGGTTTCCATCATGTAAATACTAGTGTAGGATTATTTTCTAGTATTTCTTTCATTGTAAGCCAAATAAGGCAGTATGACTCCTCGGTCACTTTGATGTTTCCTAGTGCTAGAGTGAGAATGGCCTAGAAAGCTCTTTAGGGGAGGGTGAGTGTTCATCAATCATTGTAAAACTCACTAGCAATTGTCAACGTGCTTAGCCTACTTGCCTCCCTCGCTAAGTACAACATGTCAACGGAGGATTTATTAATGAATTACGTTTGCTTCAATATTTACTGCTTGGTTGCCACGGCTTTCATGAATTGATTATTATTTCCGCTGCTATCTGATTGAATGTTAATGAAAGTGCTTCGTGGATGAATGTTGGTAAACAAAAGGCTGGCTAATTAAGCAAGAGTGCTTTAGCTAGCGCCGCACGGCCATTCACAACGGTGTGAAAAAGGCGGACCGTGACACCTTTCCATGTAACTTCAATTGAAAGTAATAGCTTGTGCTTGGTTCACAAAATAGTTTACAAAAGAAAGAAGAATGTCATCTTAAGGTAAAGACATTTCCATCCCAAAATTTGAGAAATGGTCATTTTTTTTTCCAATGCATATTTCATATTCATTAAAATAACACCAATTTTTGCATGATAATTTTCTTAGGAAGAGCACACATCCTTGCACAGTTGATATTTCATTCCTTCCCTTTTTCATTCCGCAAGCCAATTTTAACTGTGGAATTACAACCATAAATAAACTATCGTGTTTATGATGTGCACTGCATTCAATTCAGCTACACAGTAAAGGTCATTAATGAAAAAGTGCACACATATGAACAAAAGAAAATAGACACTCCGAAAAGCAAGAAAAATGTGTAACCATAAAATACAGAGTCCAACTTCTCTATTGTCACACAAACACCTATTGATGGAAAATATTAGCATAAGCTCCTACAAGCTACAGACCATTGATACTTCCCTAATGAGTAACTTAGGTTAGAACATTGAGATCACAACAAACACAATGTGCCTAATGAGAATGTGTTTGGCATCCAGTGAATCAAAGGGCAGAGAGAAATGAAACACCAAATAGCCTTAAATGTTTGAATACATCTAATACTTGATAAAATGAATATAAGACATACTAAAGCCTACAAGTAACACTACCTCATACAATCAATAAATTATATATGGATCTCTCACAATGAACTTACACAATAGGCATGTGCATTGGCGAGCGTCTAGTGGGGGAGAGAGAGCGAGAGAGAGATTACAAAAACATTAAAAAAATTAAAAATGTGGTTAATAAATTACAATTCATATGCCTTGTCAATAAAATTTCTTTTGACATAGGGATGAGGTAGTGTTCACTACTGTGTGTGACCCAACAAAGGCCAATAATGATCTGTTATATTCAGACATGCCCTTCTTGAGTTCCAGCAATCAATCTATAAATTGGACAAAAACAGACTTCAAATTTTCCAGTCACGTGGCTAAAGAAGTTACATCATATAAGTATGGACTCTGGAGGAGGAGAAGATAAAGAAGAAATTCTTCTGCCTCTGTTTACTTCTTAGTGGTACTACAATGTCAACATGCAGAAGTTATGGGCTTTGGTAAAACAGCTTTTCATTTGAGCACAGCACCACAGAACACAACTGAATACATCATAAAATTAATTTCTTCAAGCAAAAAAATTTTTTTAAATCAAAAAAGAGGAAATAGTATTAAGAAAGAATGTACAAAGGAGTACAAGGAATCCTCCTAAAAAAAAAAACTAAAAAAGAAGACAACTGTTGACAGGAACCAGCCAATCTATCAGGCTGAACATCCTCAAAACACATCCTCTTGAAACCACCTGCAGCAACAGCCCACAAAGAAGCCAAATATTGAACCTTATCACAGAAACAAAAACCAAGTTTTCCTCCCCTTAAAAATGCGAATATTCCTTGCATTAACAATGCACTATTCTATTAGATTTCTTAATAGAGTAGCATCCTATTTTCAAACCATTCAACTGAATCTACAAGAACTGCACCAACAAGACTACAGGAAATCAATAACTGAAAGAGCTTGCACTGCTTAGGCCATGTGAATACGAAAATCTCATGCGACGTACATTATTACCTAAACATAACATATACGCAATCATGCATACATACTTAAATACATACATATAAAAACACAAACACATAAAGAAAGATGGAAAATGTTTCCACAACCCCTCCCCCCAAAAATAGAATTAAATACTCATGAGCTCCACTTAATAGGGGAGAATTTTTTTTTTTTAGAAAATAGATTTTCTACTTCATTTGGTGCGGTTCCAAGATGCACAGGACTAAACCAATTTGTACTAGTTGTAAGCAATCTACCCTTGTGGATTGTAAGAGAAGTACTCGTTCCTTCAAAGCTCTTGTTTTGAAGAAACAAGTAGCCCAAATCTCCTTTTCACAGTTTCAGCATTAGCCCATTGATGATCGGTTGTTCTAAAAATTACTGGCCTAGACGTAGAGAAGCAGTATACAGCCCACAATTTTGGCATCATCTTCGCGTAAAAATGCCTTTTTTTTTACCAAAGTAAAGCTCCTCTTTGCAAGGTTATTAATGGTGTGAATCTTTCCCCAAGTTGCCTCCCAAGTAAAAAACATAAAACTTTAGTTGGCACAGATATTCTCCAAATAGCTACCCCAATTAATCCTGGCCTCAGAGGGGGCGTCCAGCTGCTCTTAGAAGGAATTAACCGTGACATAGGCACATTTGTTAAGCTTCCATTTAGGCACATTCAAGTTGGTCCCATCGGGACATTTCTATATAAGCAGCCATATAGATCAGCAAAAGAGTCAAGCTAATCAATGTGTTTCTCTCGTGAAGAGGATGTTCCAAGTTGTTCCATTGTCAGAGTGATCAGCATACCTCCTAAATGATCTTCGTTGCAGGATAATTGAAAATAACAGGAAATTGGGAACTGAGTGGAAATGAGCTGCACCAAGGGCAGTGCCAAAAGAGGATGCCCCCATTTCCAGCATCGAAATGGATGACATGAAAAAATCCTCTCAACCTTTCTAATTGAATTCAAGACACTTACTCCATAGGACTGCCTGGGCTCTTTGTATGGCCCGTCTCCCCATCCCCAAAAATTGTGATCTCGGACTTTCTTCAAAGCAATAATCATCCTCCATAAAACTCTCTCACTCAACCTCCAGAGTCATTAACCAAGAAGGCATCACTGAATAACTTGAGAGATTTGAGACCCAAACAACCTGTTGAAATTGGTCGTCGAATTACTTCCCATTTAACTAGATGGAACTGAAAAAAAAAACCTCCCCAATATTTCACCAAATAAACCTTTTTTGAAGACCCTTCAATATTTTGGCCATAGAGCAAGGTATGGAGAAGATAGAGATGCAAATTGGAGGATGGAGAGACTGCTTCTGATGAGAGTGAGTCTTTCCAATTTTAGAGAGAGAAAGTTTAGTTTCCAACCAGCCAACTTTTCAAATCTCACAATTACAGACTCCCATATTCTTTCTTGAACTTTCCACCAATATGGCGACCAAGGTAGAGCAAAGGAATGGTCCCCAGCTGGCAGCGAAGAAAATGACGTCATTCACATTCTTGAGGGGTATAAGTTCGCTCTTCCCCAAATTGACTTTCTACCCTGAAACTACTTCAACACAAAGTAAGCATCTCTGAGTCGAGGTTTGATGAGCCTTCATTTCACAGAAAATCATGGTGTCATCCACGAAGAGGAGGTGAGAAACTTCCAGCTCACTGCCATTTTCTTCTGTTCTGTAGCAAGAGGCAGAATGCCTCCGTTATAAAGATGAAAAGCAGAGGAGGTGGGGGATTCCCTTGCCACAAACCCCTGGAAGACTGGAAGAAGCTCAAAGGAGAGCCATCAATGAGAATTGAGAATGGTGTGGCAATGCATTGCTCAATCCATTTGCACCACAAGTTCTCAAAGCCCATTTTTTTCAGTACCTATGGAAGAAAGTCCTGGAAAACATGATCAAAAGCTTTTCCATGTCGATTTTGCAAACAACTCCTCTTTTCCAGCTTTGGAATGACCATCCACAATTTCTAAAGCAATAAAGGCAGCAACCATGATTTGCCACCCTTTATCAAAAGCACACTAATGCTGCACACTGACTAACCAGGTGTCTTTTTTTAGTCTTGAGGTGAGAACCTAGGATAAAGCTTGTAAACACTTCCGTCCAAACTTACCGGGCATAAATCTTTGTTGTTAACAGCCCCCACCTTCTTAGGGATCAAAGCAACGAAAGGTAAAAACAATCCTGTCCACAAATCTGCCTGAATAATGGAACTCATCAGACCTTGATAATATCAGCTTTGAGAACATTCCAAATTGCTTGGGAAAAAAAAAAGCCATGGTAAATCCGTTTTAAACCTAAAGCATATATATTTCATCCTAACTAAGAGATTTTCTGGCCACCGAGCTGTAGACATGCAGATTCTGCTGAAATTAATCCACTCAACATGTGATCTCCAAGTAGATAGTGTGGAGTAAAGGGTTTCATAGAATTTTTAAATACCTTCTTCGATATCCCAGCTTCTTCTAAAGTTTCCCCTTTATTTACAACACTATTCAAGCCTTCAAGGTGCTGCATCTCCTATGAGAATCAGTTGTATGATGGAAGAATTTGGCGTTGCAGTTTCCTCCCTTTCCATAAGCCATAAGGCCCTAGATTTTGTCTTGAAGAAATTTCTTCCATATTTATGATCCTTGATAGGTATTTTCTCAAGTGTTCTTTCTTGCCTCATCATAGATAGGTCTTTTCTCAAGTGTTCTTTTTTGCCTCATCATCATCGATGAATTGTAAGAATTTTCTTTGATTTGCAAAGCCTTCGAAGTGCAGAGTAGAGCACCATTCCTTGGTGTGCTTCCCAAAACCATCTTTTTTGTAGCCACATTTTTTCAAAGTGGCAGTCGGTCCCCAATTTACTCCACCGGAGCCTAGCAAAATGGAAACTAGTTGAAGGTTCGCCTAGGGAGGAGTTTTGTGTGACCTTGGGAAAGCATTCCTCCCATCTAAAAACCTGTCAATTCTCAAGAAAGAGGGGGTCCTCTCTGGAGTAGGATCAAGTAGTAGGGCCCAGAGGGAGATCAATAACAGCATTCACATTAAGTCAGTCCCAGAATTTTTTACACTTGCATTCTTCCTAGTTCCCTTGTTTCTTTCATGGGGGAAAAGCACCATGGTGACATCCCCTCCAA
The DNA here is from genome assembly GCF_029873635.1 of Malania oleifera. Classification (NCBI taxonomy): domain Eukaryota; kingdom Viridiplantae; phylum Streptophyta; class Magnoliopsida; order Santalales; family Ximeniaceae; genus Malania; species Malania oleifera. The sequence goes on from NC_080417.1 coordinate 13,017,240, forward strand.
TGACCCAAGAGAGCATCCCATTTTGTTCTAGCTTAAGAAAGTTCATTAAGTCATTCCAAACTAATTTTTTTAATAGAAAAAGAAATTTATTAAGAAGAATGTACAAAGAGGATGAGGAATCTTCCCAAAAAAAATAAAAACGAAACAGAAAAACTAATACAGAAAGAAACCCAAGACTAAGTTAAAAGAGCCAGCCAATCACACTGAATATCAAGAAAATTTGTATATCGAAAACATCTTGTGAAGAACACCCACATGGACGCAAAAATACAATCCTGTCCCAAATCACATCAACAAATGACCCATGATCAAAAATTTTCAGGCATTTCTCTCCAACCAAATAACCCAAATAACAGCAAAAATAGACTGCCATCACAAAATCCTTACATTCATGCACCTTCCAAAACCTCTAAAACTAATCACCAGGAAATCATCCAATGAATAAGGACATGCTCAACACTGTCCCAACAAACCAAACAGTTTGTTCACAAACACCAAGCTAGCAAAAATAAATGACTGTGATCCTCAATACTGCTATCACACATAACACACATCGGAAGAGAGAGAGAGAGAGAGAGATGTACTGCCTCAAACTGCAAGGTGCTAGCTCTATTAAGAATAGGGATCTGCAAAACAGCCTTAGCCTTTAAGGAACTTTAGCTCCTCCCAATCTATCAGCAAAAGGGAAAAAATGAAAAGAAATTTTTAGATGAGTATAGATCATTTTACAAGCAAAAACACCTGAATTATCCAGACACCAAATCCTAACATCCCCCACAACAAGAATAACGAACAGAATCTACCAACCTAGAAGGGAAGCAAGTTCTTCTACCTCCCTATCAATAAGATTACAACGAAATTGAAAATCCTAAGAAACCTCAAAGCTATTCATAACAAGAAGAAATAGGTGTATCAAGATGCAAAGAAAGACACAAATAGGAAGAAAAAGCAACAGAAAAGCAAACATCCCTAAGCAAAATATCCTTCCAAAAATGTACCCTACACCCATATTCCACTTTATATTTGATATAAGGAAAGAAAAAGCTACCTAGGAGATGAATTCCATGGGTGTAGGTGCACTACAAACTCCGTCTGTGATGCACTTAATATCCTAATCTTTTCACGCACAGGCAGCCCCAAGCCCAAGTAAAGGAGGAGGGTTGCGTTAGGTAGCTGATAGCCAACGTAAAATTTGTCAGATCAATATGATATGAATCCTAATTGAATATTCGTTGAGGCATAACCTATAAGCGAAATGTTGCATTTATACTTTCGGGTGTAGCGAAAAGTGGGTAAGGGTGGGCTAGGTCGTTGCCCCAAAGCAACGTGTCGTGTCAACTCCCAAGTACAATGTCAAATATGCGAGGATTCCCACATCATTCTAGACGTGGGCAGATAAAAAAGTTAATTCAGGAGACTAGGATTAGATTAGTAACTTGGAATATAAGACACTTACAGAAAAAAAGTATGGAAATTGTGTACATAATGATTAGAAGAAAAATTAATATAATCTGTCTTCAAGAAATTATGTGGGGGATGGAGAAAGTTAGAGAAATTGATAAATCAATATTTAAACTTTGGTATACTAGAAAAGAAAAACATACGAATGGAGTAGGAATTATTATAAACAAAAATTTAAAAGATAGCATTGTAGATGTAAAAAGAGTAGGGGATAGAATATAAAAATTAAGATGGTCTTAGGCCAAGAAATAATAAATATCATTAGCGCTTATGCTCCTCAAGTAAACTTAGTAGAAAATCTTAAGAGACAATTTTGGGAAGATATGGATATTATTATACAAGGCATATCAGGGACTAAAAAAATATTCAAAGGAGCAAATATGAATGGACACATTGGAAGGGATAGTAAAGATTATGAGAGAATACATGGAGGATATGGATATGGAGACAAAAATGAGCTTGAGGTGATGAACTATGTCATATAATTTTATCACAATGAATACTTGCTTTAAGAAGAGAGAACACTTAATAACCTTTAAAAGTGGATAAAATATAAGTCAAATAGATTTTATCTTAACTAAGAGGATAGATCGTTTATCAAGTAAGGATTGTAAAGTTATCCTAAGTGAAAGCTTTAACCACACAACATAGAGTTTTAGTATTAGATACATGTATTAAAAAATGGAAGAGAAAGAAAAAAATAAACCAGTGTAAGAGAACTAGTTTATCAAGTAAGGATTGTAAAGTTATCCTAAGTGAAAGCTTTAACCACACAACATAGAGTTTTAGTATTAGATACATGTATTAAAAAATGGAAGAGAAAGAAAAAAATAAACCAGTGTAAGAGAACTAGGTGGTGGACCTTAAGGGAGAAAATATAATAAATTTAAAGATAAAACTATCAAAGATGGCAATTGGAATATTGAGGATGGTATAGATACTAATTCTCTTTGGAGTAGGATACTAGAATAGCTAGCTCTATTAAAAGGATAACAAAAGATATTTTAGGTGAATCAAGAGGAAGATTTTTTAATAGCAAAAAAAGTTGGTGGTGGGATCAAGATGTCCAAAAAGTCGTAAAGACAAAATTAATTTGATATAAAACATGGCGAAAATGTAGAAACATAGATAACTTTGAAAAGTATAAAAAGACCAAAAAAGATACAAAAGAGTCATTAGTAAAGCTAAACATGGATCATTTAATAATTTATATGATAGATTAGATACAAAAAAAGGGAAAAAGATATATTTAAACTTGCTAAAGCTAGAGAAAAAAAAAAGGAGTAAGGACTTAGGTAATATAAAATGTATAAAAAGTAGGGATGATATTGTCTTGGTTATGGAAGAAGACATAAAAGAAAGATGACGAAGTTACTTTAATAAGTCATTTAATGAAAACCAAATAGAAGGCTTAAACTTAGAAATCACAAATGAGAAAAAGACTAAAAATATGAGATTTATTCACAAGATTAAAGTTAACAAAGTTAAATTTGCACTAAAAAAATATGGAAAATAGAAAAGCTATAAAACCGAATAACATCCCAATTTAAGTTCAAAAATACTTAGGTGATAACGGAATTATATGATTAACTAATTTATTTAACACAATTATAAAAACAACAAAAATGTCAGATGAATGGAGGAAAGCACTTTCATACCCATATACAAAAATAAGGGAGATATCCAAAATTGTAATAACTATTGTGGAATTAAACTTATGAGTCACGCAATGAAATTGGGGGAAAGGGTAGTTGAACAAAGATTAAGGTTAAAAATGAAGGTCTCAGAAAATCAATTTGGTTTTGTATTTGAGACTGCAGAAGCTATATACCTTTGAAGATTATTAATGAAAAAGTGTAGGGAAAAAAAAGAGGGACTTGCATATAGTATTTATTGACTTAGAGAAAGCGTATGATGGGGTGTACCTAGGGAAGTTCTATGGTGGGTTTTAGAAAAAAAAAAAAAGGAATATGATATCATTAAGGACATGTACAATGAAGTAATAACTAGTGTAAAGACTACAGATGGAGAGACTAGAGAATTTTCAATCACAATAGGTGCTTAGAGCCCTTATCTTTTTGCTTTAGTGACGGATCAACTAACTAGAAGCATCCAAAATGACGTTCCATGGTGTATATTGTTTGTAGATAATATTGTATTGATTAATGAAATTAGGGATGGAGTAGAGGATAAGTTAGAATTATGGAGAGAAGCTTTAGAATTTAGAGACCTAAAGACAAGTAGAAATAGGACAGAATATATGAAATGTAATTTCAGTAATAGTAGGAGGAATATTGAAGATAAAGTTAAACTTGATGAGGAGGAAATAAATAACACTTGTAGGTTTCGATAACTTGGATCTATCATGCAAACTAAAGGAGAAACTGAAGAGGATGCAATGTATAAAGTTAAAGCGGGTTAGGTAAAATGGAGAAATGCTTCAAGTGTGCTTTGCGATCGTAGAATACCCTTAATATTAAAAAGAATTTTTTATAGGACGACTATAAGACCAATTATGTTATATGGATCAGAATGTTGAGTAGCTAAGAAACAACATATCCAAAAAGTAAAATTTGTCGGATGAGCATGCTTAAATGGATGAGTGGTATAATATTGAAAAATAAATTAAAAAATAAACATAATCGTGGTAAGTTAGGTGTAACTTTTGTAGAAGATAAGATAAGGAAGGAATGACTCAAATGGTTGGAGCACTTGCAACGTAAGCCACATAGTGCCCCAATGAGGAATAGTGAGTTAGTTATTGTAACGAGTAGCATAAGGGCTAGGGTAGACCTAAAATAACTTGAAATGAGATAATGAGTAAAGATTTAATAGCCCTAAATTTGTCCAAAAAAATTGTCTGTGATCGCATAAATTGGCAGAAAAGGATTCAAGTAGCCGACCCCACCTAGTGGGACTTAAGGCTTGGTTTTGTTGTAGTTGTTTGTTATTTAGGTGTGCTACAATATTAGCATCCCACCACTCTCCTACAAACCAAATTTATTTCTAATAACCCTATGCGAAGAGAATTTAGTTTCTAAAGGAAACTTCCATAATGATTTACCCACCAAAACAATGTTTTTAGACACCAAATTACCAAGACCCAAGCCTCCCTCTTACCTACACTTTCCAATGACTGCTTGTCTTGTGTGGATAGGATAGGTTACCATCATGTAAACAGTACTATAGGTTTTGTTAATTGAGTGTGCCAATGCCTTAGTGCAAAATGAGAGTATGACTCCTTGGTCATTTTGATGTTTCCTAGTGCCTGAGCTAAAATAGAATATAAAGCTCTTTAAGGAATAGTGGGTGTTCATCAATCTTGTTTGTAAACATGCTTAGCCTACTTACTTCCCTAGCTAAAACGCGTTGCCTGCGAAGGTGGTGTTAATGAATTAGTTTGCTTCAATGTTTACCGTGCTTGTCGTTTTCATTCAACTATTGTGAATGTGTTCTTACGGTAAACCACGGTATATTTTGGCTAGTGCCGCATGGCCCTTCATAAGGTGTGAAGTGTTCAGCCCATGACATCCGGCATGCCTACAAATGTTGGCTTGCCATACAAAACAAATTGGCAACTCATGAAAAAATATCCAACTGGGGAAAAACTGAAAAGAAAACCTCCCTCCTCCGTAAAAATGTTGATGAAAGTAGAAACCCTCTATTCTTTGACTGACCTTTTTCCATAGAGGTCCATTATAAGGCTCTTCTGGAAATTCATTGCCCCCAAATCTACTATACTTGGGAAGAGGATATTCATTGGCTTACTACCATCAAGGACAGTAATTATGGCACTAGGATAAAAATGACTTGGGCTGCCTTAGTTTACCAGCTTTGCAAGGCAAGAAATGGCTCCCTAATGAACAACACATTCACCCCTCCTAAAGTCATTATCTAAAGGACCAAGTTTGATGTCTATGGCAGATGTTACAGCATTAAAGTGTGTCGATAGCTTTTTTTTTCATGTTTCTTTCTTTGTCTTTGAGGGGTTGTCCCTCTTCATGTAGCCTCGTTGACTTTTTCCCTTAGTGCAGTATATACTTTGTACATTCTTCCAAAGAAAAACAAGGGCCTTGATCTATGTCTGTTTTGCATCATGACCTCTATAGAAATAACTATTGGTGTTAGTTGCTATTAATATCCATCCACACCCAATACAAATGAATGGGGTAGGATCAACTCATTTAATTATATGGGTCATATTTGGGTAATTAACTTAAGCTAGTGATAACGCGGATGCATAGTAGTAACTGTGCGACCTTCATTTACACATGATGGATAGCATTTCTAGCATTGGCTATAGAAAGAGGGGGTTAAAGAGTTCAACTTGTGGACAACAATTAGGTGGTGATAAGCAATTATGCAGAGCGATGGTGCTTGATATGGCCTTCCTGCTGAATGGCAAAGATGAACAAGGTAGCAAGGCTTCCAGGGAAGGACAACGAGTAGACAGAGTTCAGCAAACAGCATAAGTAGCAACCAAAAGTGTCTAATGTGAAACATGCCCTAGGGTTATGAATGCACATACAACAAATCAAAATAAAAACAAAAGAAAGCAAGAAGAACACAATGATTTAGGTGGTTATTTTGACATTGAGGAGCATTGGATGATGAGAGGTTCACCATACGTAATGTTTACACTATGGCATTGGCAAGTGGACCTGTTAGTTGCAACTCCATGCTACAATTGGTTCTTACATTATCCACTAGCAAGGTAGAACATATGGTAGTGATAAAGGTAGCCAAGGACACTATGTAGCTAAAAGAAATAGCAATTGTTCTTGGCATAGTGGAAAAGGCTATTCATTTGTATAATAACAATCAACCTAAAATCCACTAAATGATATCAATTCTATTGACAAAAAACATTGCAATTGGGTATTACAAGATACAATAGTTTATTGTTCACAATATTAGGGTGTGTATGATTAAAAGACATGTCGATGAAAGTTGTTACTAAGGAGCAAATTTTGTAAAAACTGATATTTGAATCATGAATCAAAATCCCTATTTGGTGAATTAAGAATCAAATCGATAGCAATATTTGATAAAATTTTCCAAACATGCATAAATTTATAACAAGAAAATAGTAAAATATATAGAAACTTAAACCCCAAAAAAATGATATTTCAATCATGTGCATGCTTGCTCTAGACGATTAAAAATAAGGAAAGCATCAAGAAAAATTAATAAAAAATTTTAATTTATGGTGTCTAAGGAATCAAGAAATAAAAATAAACAATTGAATAATTGGTGTTTAACAGCAAAAAGGCATCCCTGACCACTAGGCTCCCCGCTTTGGTAGGGTAAGGGCGAGATTGACACAATGTACGCAACCTTAGCCCTACTTTTTATACAGAGAGGAGCAACCTTACTGTTAATCCAAGGCCTGCTCTCTATTGTTTAACAACGACAATATATATATAAACAATCAAAATAAGGTAAGGCATCAAGAAAAATTAATAAAAAATTGCAGTTTATGGTGTTTAAGGAAAGAATTAAGAATTGATAATAAACAATTGAACAATTGGGGCTTGACAACAATATTGTGTGTATATGTATACATATATATACATACTACGCGCATACGCTTTCTTGAACTAAAAAGCAAAAAAAGTGAAGAAAAAAATTCAAAACAAATCTAACAAATAATTCAAAAAACATATATAAATCAAATTTTGAATCTTGAGAACATAGAAAAAGTTCTATACCAAATTAGACAATGAGGGTGTTGTGGCCCTTCTTCTTAATGACAAAACATTATACTCCTAAACAAGTTAAGAATGCTTTTGACGAGGATACAAAATATTAACATTCTATTTTCTCATCTTTTTGTAGGAATGGAAGGCAATCGTGTAAAATGAAGTTGTAAAAAGGATCTTATGTGGTCTTAAATACTCAAGTCCAACTAGTTCCGATAAGTTCAAAACTATGAGAATCAATCAATTTAGATCGATTCTTTAAATTCTGAAGATGAACATGATTCAATTGTTCTTCAATTCTCAAGTAAGATCCATATCAATTAGGTTTGGAATTGATACGAATTGTATGATTTGATTCAAATCATGAATCGTACAATTCTAACAACTATGCTAAGGAGAACTTACTTACTCCGTGTAACTACGTGCTAAAAGAGTGAATTACAACTTGAGGTGGAGGTATAGGTCTCAAGGAATATTCTCCAAGGTGGAGATTGTTACATATTGAATCATATTTAGGCTTATCCATTTGAAGTTTGTAAATAAGCGAAAGGCTTAGCATGAGGCCCTCAACCTCTATTTGATAAAAAATCAAGCACTTTTTAAGCAATAGTGTAGATCTAGACGGTTAGGCGGTTGATTGGTTGTGAATGGACTCGTTGTGTCTACTCTCATCAATAGTGCAAGGATAGCTATAGAAAGAATCATAAAAATCGTAGAAATCATAGGAGGGGGAAAAGGGGGAGGTGAAAAGATTTCAATTAAAAGAGGTAAGGAGAGATAGAGAGGAAAGGGACTAAAGGGAAAAGAAAGTAAGAGAGAAAAAATGAAGAGATAAAGAGGGATAAAAGGCACTAGGGTCTATTTAGCACTAAGCTATTACATGATATTTGTTGAGTTGAGTTGGAAATGCTTACAAGATAGGTTGTACACCTATTTATACCCCGTTGAGGTCAAATCTACATCAATTCTAAGATTACAAATCATAAATTCAAGCCATAAATCCTAATCATAAATTCAATTCGCTTCTAAAATTAAGGATCCAATTAATATAATTGACAAAACTTTATTGCAGTTGATATACATGATTGTCCAATGCTTATCCATCTTCGCTTGATGACTAGGTTATCTCCCAAATAAACTAAGGACCATCATCGCCTAATGATTGTGCGGCTTTTGTAATGACTATGCAGCTTTTGTCACCTAGGCAACTATTTGTGATTCCTTGGTCGTTTGGGTGATGTTTGTCTTACGCATCATCTAGGTGATTCTCCACTTAGTCACTAGGGTGGCCAAGCAACATGTGATTCACCTCGCCTAGGCAAATGCTTTTTGCCTTGCTTAGGTGACCTCCATTTATAATTTCTCAAATGACTACCTTAGTTGGGTGATCTTCGTCACATTCCAAGGGGGTGCACAAAGATGGCACAAACAATGCCCACCATGGCTGCTCCATTTAGTTGCTTTTAACACTTACAATGAGCAGCCGTAATTTATTTTTATTTTTGGCCTAAAGTGTGTTCTTATTTTCTTAGGTTGAACAATTTCCTGATAAGTTAATTATTTGTAAATGATGCTTCAAAACTTGTTACAATATATCTTACTGATCAATGATGAGGAATAAAATATTATCACTAGATACAAATTCTAAGCCAGGCTAAGGGATGGTCCTCGTCTAACTTAAAATTTTTGCCAATGAGCTCGCCAATCTAAGCAATCTTTATAGCCAATAGTTTCTAGGAAAATATTTTATTGCCCCCATGCTACTGAGTCTAGTCAAAGTCATCATAAACAACGGTACAGCCATATGGCGATTGTGAGGCAAACGAGATTTCACCCAAGCATCCTCCTACAAAAGAAAATGTTGGTCAAATCCATTATTGCAGCTATAGGCATTGGTTCAGCCATGCCCATAGGAGAAATGTGGAAGACTAGCAGCAAAAGATTTCATGGGCATTTCTGTTGTGAATCCAAAATTGTCAAACATATCTCTTCACATACGTACATCCAAGATCTCATCTCAGTTTGTTGATCGCCTATAATTGTTTTCATCACAATTGTCACCTTGTGAGAAGTGTGAGTGACTGCTCGAATACTTTCTCTGGTCAATTGTTGTTGAATCATCGCCAAGCCAGCATTGGTAGGTTGATTGGTTTGAGCAACATAATGGTAGTATCTTGCACCTTCGGTAACTGATGGCATAAAGTGACCCATCGGACGTGGAAAAAAGATGTTTGATTAAAAATCAAACACCTTTTAAGGGATGGTGTGGATTTAAATGGATAGATGGTGGACTGGTTGTGAATAGACTCATTATGTCAACTCCCATAAAAAATACAAGTATATCAATAATAAGAATCGTAGAAATCATATAAAGAGGGAGAAAAGTGGGAAGTAAAAAAGAATTAGATAAAAAGAGATAAAGAGAGGTAGAGAGGGAAGAGACTAAGGGGAGAAGAAAGTGAGAGAGAAAGAGATCAAGAGACAAAACGAATAAAAATACATTGGAGCCTATTTAGCGCTAGGCTATTGCATAATGTTTGTTGAGTTGAGTTAGAAATCCTTACAAAATAGCTTGTACACCTATTTATGCCCCCCTGAGATCAAACCTACATCAATTCTAAAGTTAAAAATCATAAATTCAAGTCATAAATCCTAATCATAAATTTGGTCCATTTCTACATTAAAAATCTAATCATAAATTACGACTATTTCTAAACAGTAAAGATCAAAGTAATATAGTTAACATGCATACTAGTGATGTAGGATAGTTCTAACTAGTCCTAGTCCAACGGTTGACCCTCTTTGTAGCACACACACAATATCACAATCTATGGGAAGAATTGAATTAACCAAGCATGAGCATCACAAACATATTCTAATGATCACAAGTTGTTGAGATTTTGAAAACATATATGATTTGGTTTAAAAGCCCTTAGTTGATCATTTCATTCAAGTAATCAAGTTCACTTTAAAAGATGTTATATCAGAAGTCTTAAATCACAAGTCCTAAAGTACAAATTAAATATCCCTAAGCATGGTACTAGCAAGCATGTTCATGTTGAAAATCTAGGAAGATTCAAAGAAAATGAACAAGGTTTTTCAATCAAGGATTCGGGTAAAGTTTCAAGGCTTACAAGGTACCTTTAGGGGCTGTTTTAGATGATCACAAACAAGGAATTGAAACGAGCTTACCAAAAGGTTCAGAATGACAAACACCAAGACACACAAGTACTCGATTGCACCACAAACAAGCTTGTTGATCCTTAGGAATCTTGAGACAAGATTAAAGCTTGAGGAAAGTTACAGCTGTGAGCTACGAAAGAGGAGTCGGCGTGTAGTGTTGATGATGACATTGATGTTGTTGTGGTCTCTCACCACCCAATCTTCGGGGAGACGGAACGTAGCCTCACACTACTCACTCACAAGGAGAGAAACAAGATTCACAAGTTTAAGCAAAGGCTTCCTTTTTAATTGATAATGCAAAGATCCTTTATACAATACAAGTGATGGCATATTTATAGCCTTACATGAGCATGCACATGACTTGCACATGACTTCTTAAGATATTAAAGAAAATACAAAAGTAAAATAAAACATTTAAAACATAGGTTATGAGGTTCCTAGAAAATAGTTTGTCATAGGAAATAGGTGCCTAGGAACTACAATAATTATGATAGTGGAGTCTAGGAACTTAAAATGAAATAAATGCTTCTTGAAAAAACAATACTCTTTGACTTGCAAGTTGTCATGCTTCTTGAAAAACCAAGACTCTTTGACTTGCAAGTTGTCATCCTCTTTCCAAGCTAACTTCCAAGAGAAACTTCAATTGCTGCAAATAAAGTTTACATCCAATGGTGGACTTCGGGTGGTTGTCCACATGTCACAATATTCACGAAAGATACTCGAGGTGCATGTTGATCCCCATCATCTCTCCTCGACCGAAAAGAATTCTCCTCCAGAGAATTATGTCGAAATTACTCGGCATACAGCTCCGGGTTGAGAAGAAGGACATCATCTTTAAGAATCCAACTACTTTCTGATAGTGGCTTCTCTTCCCATTTGATCAGAAACTTTTTGTACATTCTAGCTCGTGTGTTTGCTGTTTTAACATCCAGAATGTCTTCAATTTGCTCGAGTTTCTTTGGTGGGACTTATGGTGGTGGTAAAGGTAAATTTGGCTTTTCTTGTGCAACTAGAGTTATGAATGGAGTAGGTTCATCTGCATGGTTAGTAGGGCTAAGTTCTGCGAAAGAATTAGCTTCAAGAAAAGGCATTAGATCTTCAACATTAAATACATTGTTTATACCAAAATCATCAGGAATATCTAACATGTAAGCATTAAAACTTATTTTCTTGAGAACTTTGAATGGTCCCATCTTTAAGGCATGAAGCTTTCTTACGTTTCCTGAAGGAATCCGTTCGGGGCGAATTCTAACAATAACCATATCACCTTCTCAAAATTCCTAAAACATGCGATATACATCAGCAATAGATTCATAATGCTCATTGCTTAAATTAATTTTCATTATTATCTGATAGTGTAAATCATGTATGTGCTTTGCAAATGTATCAGCCTACTCACTCACTCTAGACTCAGGTGGTAATGGAATAAGATCTACAAGCTTCCTAGGACTATATCCTATAACAACTTGAAATGGGCTAAGTCATGTGGTCCTATTCACTAAACTATTGAATGCAAACTCAGCCATGCAAAGGCATAAGTCCCAAGCTGCGATGTTCTCACCTAACAAACATCTCAATAGGTCCCCAAGGCTCCTATTTACCACTTCAATTTGCCCATCAGTCTATGGGTGATATGCACTAGAAAATTTGAGTTTGGTACCTAATAATGCCCATAAGGTTTTCCAGAAATAGCCCACAAACTTCACATCCCTATTAGAAACAATGGGAAGACCATGAAGCGTCACTACTTCCCTAAAAAATATAGTGGCAATTCTGTAGGCATCATGTGTTTTATTGCATGGAATAGAATGTGGCATTTTTTAAAATTTTTCCACAACAACAAACACCGAATCATTTCCTTTGGCAGTCCTGGGGAGACCCTAACACATAGTCCATACTGATATCCTCCGGTGGGATGTGTGGCACTGGCAAAAGGGTATACAATCCTGAGTTCTGTTTCCTACCCTTCACTATCTGACAAGTACGGCTTTGTGAAACAATCCTAGCAACATCTCTCTTCAAACTAGGCTAGTAGAACCTATCCTCAATCATAGCTATGGTCTTATCTCTACCGAAGGGACCCGCAGCACCTCCAGCATGTAATTCCCAAATCAGCTGGTCACGTAGAGATGTGGATGGGATACACAGTCTAGCTCCTCTAAAAAGAAATCCATCATGAATCACAAAGTCTAGGTGAGATCTAGGAACTCCCTGCAATAAATCAGAAAAGATATCACAGAAGTATTTATACTGAGAGTACTGTTGCTTGATGCTAACAACTTTCACCTGAAGAGTTTGTATAGTGGCTACAACTCGGCTCAAAACATCCGCAGCCTTGTTCTCAACACCAGCTCGGTGTTTGAGTACAAAGGGTACTGTTATATGTACTTAAGCCATTTCATACGTCTACGCCCTATCTTCTTCTAAGCATGTAAATACCTAAGAGCCTAGTGGTCTGAGTACAAGACAAACTCCTAAGGAAGGAGGTAGTGTCTCCAATGTTGCAATAACTGTACTACAGCATAAAATTCTCTATCATAGGTAGAATACCACTGTTTTGCCTCATTCAACTTCTCACTAAAGAAGGCATGAGTGTCCCTCTTGACTAAGTACTCCTCCAATGCCTACACCTAATGCGTCACATAAAACCTCAAATAATTTCTGAAAATCTGGGAGGTGTAGCAAGAGTGCCTTAGCTCATCAAATCTTTTATATCCAAAAAGGCTTTTGTCACAGATTTCCAACCATGTAAATTCTCCTTTCTTGAGGCAGTTTGTAATGGGGGCCATGATGGTGCTAAAGTTCCTAATGAACCTCCTGTAGAATGTGGCTAACCCATGAAAACTCCTCGCATCATGTATGTTCCGAGGAGTAAGCCAATCTCTAATGGCTTTGACCTTATTAGGGTCAACAGAAACACCATGCTCAGACACAACAAAACCAAGGAAGATGACGTGTGTAGTCATGAAAGTACACTTCTTTACATTGACATACAACTTCTGCTCCCTCAAAACCTCAAACACTCTCCTCAAATGAACAAGGTGCTCCTTCCAGACTATAGATCAATATATCATCAAAGTAGACTACAAGGAAGTGTCCAATGAAAGACCTTAATACCTGAGTCATAACTCTCATGAAAGTGCCCGGTGCGTCAGTTAGTCCAAATGGCATGACTAACCACTCATATAACCCATCCTTCATCTTGAAGGCAGTTTTCCACTCATCTCGCGATCTTATCCTAATTTGATAATATCCCCTTTTAAGGTCTATCTTTGAAAAAATCTTGGATCCTACCATCTGATCTAAGCATATCATCTAGTCTAGGTATAGGAAACCTATACTTGACGATGATCTTGTTGATTGCTCTACTATCGATGCACATCCTCCAAGTGCCATCTTTAGTGAGGAGAGCAAGGCAGGAACATGGACTCATGCTCTCCTGAATAAAGCCTTTTTCCCTTAGTTCATTCACTTGTTTCATCAACTCCTCATGTTCTCTTGGGTTCATTCTATAATGTGGCAAATTATGCATAAATGAACCAGGAACAAGGTCAATGACATGTTGAATGTTTCTCATGGGAAATAACTCACTAGGTGGCTCGGAGATAACATCCTCAAAGTCAGAAAGTATGGGTAATACTTCCAGTGGTATTTCATGCTCAGGAAGGGGTGCCTCAATCTCCCTAATAACAACCACATACACTACCTGTGTATCTTGACTCTCCTACTCAAACTGCCTTTTACTCATGATATTTAATGATTTTCCACTAGTTTTTGTCTTTTTCTTCTTCTTTTTCTCACCTTTCAGCTTCAGTGGACTTAAAACAATTCTCTTGCCATTACACTTGAAGGAATAAGTGTTGGCACACCCATTATGTGAGACATCCAAATCATACAACCAAGGTCGTCCTAAAAAAATATGGGCAACGTCCATGGGAAAGACATCACACCAAATCTAGTCCTCATAATCACCAATCTTAATGGGGACTAGGCATCTATGGCTCATGGGCATGGTAGTGGCATCAACCCAAACTACCTTATATGGTTGTGGGTGTAGCTCAACTTTCAATCCCAACTTCTCAACTGCGGATTTAGACACAACATTCATACAGCTACCACCATCTATGATCATCTTGCAACTTTGACTCCCACACTTGATATAAGTATGGAAAATAGAAGTGCAACGCCAATCCTCCTGATTCTTGGGAATGATCATAATGCGTCTCATCACACTCAACTGGACACTCACATCTAGGTACAACTTCAAGATCATATACTTGATCCTCCTCAGGCTCATCCTCGACAACTCATCCTCACTAGGTACAACTTCAAGATCATATACTTGATCCTCCTCAGGCTCATCCTCACCATCTTCCCTATCAAGTGCCAAGTTCCTAGTAGGATATTGTTTGGCAAAGTGTCCTTCTTTATGGCACCTGAAACATACTGTATTTCCTGAACTCTGGCGATAGGATTCAGTCATGAGTGCTTTTCCCTTGTCCATAAGCTACTGGACTGTGGGATTGCTCCCTCGGGAGGTGACTTTACCTTATTGCACTGGTCGGGACTTGTCATAACTTTGTACCTTTCAAAAGTACGACTCATTTGAAGAGTCACCAAACCGTTTTTCCATGGGCCCTTTATTCATTTGCTCAAAGTCATGAGCTAAATTATGGGCCTGTTCAAGGGACTTAATGTGATGGGGAAACAGTTCTCTCCTCAGTTCAAGCTTTAATCCTATGCGAAATTGAGAGACCTGCTGACTAACAGTCTCATAGACACCACATCTTATAGACAACTCATCGAATTGACTCATGTATTCTGACACGGTCATGCTACCCTGACGCAAACTATAGAGCTAATCCACAAGGCGCTCTCTATAGCTAAGGGGTACATACTTCTCCCTCAAACTATCCTTCGTTAGGTCCCAATGCTCAATGGGCCTATAATATAACCTCGCCTCTTGCCTCTTGACATTCAACCAATGGAGCTTGGCTTGCCCCGTCAATCTCATTTTTGCAAACTTAACCCGATGAGGTTCAGTCATCCTATACCAGTCAAAATAGGATTCCATCTTAGTCAACCAATTTTGGAAGACTTTAGGGTCCGTCTGTCCATCATAGGTGGGGGCCTCTATCTTCACTTGTCTCATCACATCCTTGTAAGGATCACGACGGTCCCTACGGTAAGATACCCTACCTTGAAAGTCATCAACTCCATAGTCCTCATCACCCCAATGTTGGGCATAGGACTCATGAAAGTCATCTTGGCGATTCACTCGCCTTTGTGGAGGAAGAGGAGGTATTTCTCTAGGAGGCATAGGTGGCTCTCTAGGTTGTTCATCATCATTGCCTCGCTCAAGGGGCTGCTCTAAATTGTCTTGGGGTGGGTTATGGACAAGTTGGACTTCCAACCTATCTAGTCTTTGGTAGGTCTCAACCAGCTCTTGATTCAAGTCACGGACTTGATCTCGAAGCTAATATATTGAGGCATCTCTCTAAACATCATTCGTACGACCTTGGTAAGGATTCCCGACTCGAGTAAACATCCTAGGGGTTGGGGAAGGATTTGGCCAACACTAGGGCAGCCCTTTGGAATGGTGTTTGGTCACACAAAGTAGGGTCAAATGTGAACCAAACCTAGGCTCCGATACCAATATGATGTAGGACGGTTCTAAGTAGCCCTCCTACGGTTGACCCTCTTTGTAGCACACAAACAATATCACAATCTATGGGAAGAATTGAATTAACCAAGCATGAGCATCACAAACATATTCTAATGATCACAAGTTGTTGAGATTTTGAAAACATATATGATTTGGTTTAAAAGCCCTTAGTTGATCATTTCAATCAAGTAATCAAATTCACTTTAAAAGATGTCATATTAGAAGTCTTAGATCACAAGTCCTAACGTACAAATCAAATATCCCTAAGCATGTTACTAGCAAGCATGTTCATATTGAAAATCTAGGAAGAATGAAAGAAAATGAACAAGGTTTTTCAATCAAGGATTCAGGTAGAGTTTCAAGGCTTACAAGGTACCTTTAGGGGCTGTTTTAGATTATGACAAACATGGAATTGAAACGAGCCTACCAAAAGGTTCGGAATGACAAACACCAAGACACACAAGTACTCGATCGCACCATGAACACGTTTATTGATCCTTAGGAATCTTGAGACAAAAATGAAGCTTGAGGAAAGTTGTGGTTGTGAGCTATGAAAGAGGAGTCGCCGTGTAGTGTTGATGATGACGTTGATGTTGTCGTGGTCTCTCTCCACCCAATCTCCAGGGAGATGGAACGTTGCCTCACACTACTCACTCACAAGGAGAGGAACAAGATTCACAAGTTTAAGCAAAGGCTTCCTTTTTAATTGATAATGCAAAGATCCCTTTTACAATACAAGTGATGGCATATTTATAGTCTTACATGAGCATGCACATGACTTGCGCATGGCTTCTCAAGAGATTAAAAAAAATACAAAGTAAAATAAAACATTTAAAACATAGGTAATGAGGTTCCTAGGAAATAGTTTGTCATAGGAAATAAGTGCCTAAGAACTTGAATAATTATGATAGTGGAGTCTAAGAACTTAAAATGAAATAAATATTTCTTGAAAAAACATGACTTTTTGACTTACAAGTTGTCATGCTTTTTGAAAAACCAAGACTCTTTGACTTGCAAGTTGTCATCCTCTTTCCAAGCTAACTTTCAAGAGAAACTTCAATCGCCACAAATAAAGTTTACATCCAATGGTGGACTTCGGGTGGTCGTCCACGTGTCACATATCCGCGAAAGATACTCAAGGTGCATGTTAATCCCCATCAACTAGCCCAATGCTTATCGGCCTTGTCTCTAGATGACTAGGCAATCTCTCAAATTACTATGCAACCATCGTCGCCTGATGACTACGTGGCTTTTATCACCTGGGTGGCTACTTGTAATTCCTTGATCGCCTGGTGATATTTGTCTTACGCCTCATTTAGGTGATTCTCCACTTAATCACTAAGGTAACTAGGCAACACATGATTTGCTGCACCTAGGCAAATGGCAGCTACCCTCCAATATAGGAAGGGTGTAGTAGTGCAGCTACCCATGGTACAACACAATATGGCAGCTTTTAGTAGGGCATCGTGAAATGAGGGCATTTTTGGGTTTTTCAAAGAAAGAAACCTTGTAGTAGTTTTCATTGACATTACACTAGAATTTTCTTGCAGGGACTCCATGGATGTAGGCACACTACCAAACTACATAAATTACTTTATTATTCTCACTTTATTTAATTCTCTTCAATTTCTTGTGTGTGAGAATAATCCTAGGTGGGTCTCACACTAAACATTGATGCATTGGAAGCATGGTAGCAATGACACTAATATGATGATGGTGCAGTAGCCTAATTGTATAGTTGATGAGGCTAATAGTTATCATCTTGATTTTAAATGGGTTGCATATGGGAAAAAAGTTGAAGCATTTTTTAATGGGTAATATTGTAAATGGGTCATAAATGAGTACATCAACCAGAATAGATAAAAATTATTTTGACCCCACCTCTTTTTTGCACACCCCAACCCACCCATATAACATGTCTAAGAACCAATGAAATCTCGACTTGACTCACGAGACAAAAGAGTAAAATTGACTAAATTTCAAGTACATAAATAACTAGGCAGCATCATTTTGAAGACTACCATATAATATAAGACTCACAAAAGAATGAACTAGCGATCTTGACAAGTACGACGAAAAAAGGTACCCTGAGACAACTCGCAGCAAGCGCGCGCTTCAACCACGAGGTGTGACGTGAGACAAGTGACGGTCACTGCGCTGTGCAGCGGCAGAAGAGACTGCATGCATCCCAATTCTCCTAAATTCCTTCGCATTAATCACAGGAAAGAGATGAACAGTAAGATAACCTACACGCACGCACATAGCACATAGGCATTTTTATAAACTCGGGAACTTAGGGGAAGCCTTGTTTAGAACCATGGAGTTTGAGCACTAAATTTTTCTTTAACATTGAGCAGAATTCGAGAAATTTTAACCCCATTTTGCTTTTTATTTAAATTCACAGAATTCAGCTCTAATAAAACACCAAGGTGGGAGAGGATTGGAAACCTGGCATTTGAGAAGACTTGAAGGGGAGACCGGAGGCGGTTGGCGTTAAGAGACGGCGGCCGGAGGCGCGTGAGCGAGGGGGAAGAACGTACCGAGGATGAAGCTCTCGCAGTGGAAAGCAGTGACCTTGAAAGAGATCCGCAGCGCCAAGCCATCCCTTTGCCTCTCTTCACCGTGCCTACGGGTTTTAGGCAAATGTTTATAAATACGTTCTAAACAACGCCGTCTCCAGAAGGGTTTAAGCCGCCCCACGAGAGAGCAGCTTCCACGAAAATTATTGGTTTTAAAACTTTTTGACTTACATCTATAGAATATAAAGATTGGATATAAATAATTATTTATTATTTGAAATTAACATTTTATACTGTAATTCTATCACACCAATACAAATTAAAGAAGTTGTGATGACAAGAATGTGAGGAAATTTAAACAAAAGGGAGACCGAAAATGTCATAATATATTGACAATTATTGGTATTTTCATGAAAATTTTTGGTTAATATGTATGAGTATCATTTAAATATTTAATAAATGTTATTTGAAGTAAAGAAATTTGAGATGCCTAAAAGTTTTAAGAATAGTTAAAGGTTTGTTTAATGGTGGAGAGCATTTTTTTCATTTTTTATTTTTAGTTTTTTGAAAAAAAAATCAAATGACAACTTATTTTAAAATTTTTAAAAATTTGTATGAAAATGGTAGAAAATGAAGGATTTACTTAGTTACATAAAGCGGTTTCCATTGTGTTTCTAGATTTTCAAACAATTACAAAATCACACATTATTTTCTAATTTTTCAAAATTATATAAGAAATCATAAATCTAGAACACGATAGAAAGATGTTTTCAACTTTTCAATAAAAATTTTTAAAAAATAGAAAATAAGGTGGTATTTTTAAAATTTATTTTAAAAAAATTGGAAATAAAAAAAAAATTATTTCTGCAAGCAGATAGTGTCAAAACTTTTTTGTCTAATTTTTTATATAGATGTTATAAGACTAAAAATAAGTTAATTTTTTTATAATTATTTTAAAAATAAAAATTATTTTCCACAATTGGACAATTCTCTTTTTTTTCATAGTTAAAGAGTTTTTATTCAACTAAGATTAAAATTAACTTAGCACTCTAAGTCTTTTAAGAATGTTTAAGAACTACACATGAAGTAGGGCAATTTCAAACCCATGACAAGTGATGCATGTGCACACACAAAAAGGTATCAAAAGTGAGCTACTCGGTTGTCTAGTCTCGCGCCAAGTGAATTCTACTACTTAAAAACTACACCTTATTTGTTAATGAATCCATCTAAGGTGGACTTTTCTTTTTACTATCCCAACAATAAACAATACACCTCTAACAAATTGAAGAGCAAAGAAAGCTTTTTAAATATTGGGAGGAGGGAGGGCAATCTTCTTCTCCACAATCCTTTCTATGGAGGAAGTTTAATTCCGCCACTAAATTCACATAAGGTAATTGTCTCCCTATCACTTGTCAATATATATATATATATATATATATTTCTCTCTCTAAAATTGGTCACAGGAGTGGGGAGTGGTAGTTCACGGAATAGATCAGCTATGAACAAAGTCATGGAAGTTAGTGGATGGAGCAACCTTGCTCACACAGTTAAGAACTACATTGATTCCACGCACAGTTACATCGTTGCCAATGGTAGATACAAACAAATCAAACAATGGAACTTACTGTAAGCAAGAAATAGACAAACAAGCCACTCATCACTCTTGATACATGTTGTGTGTGTGCATGCTATAATACTAAATTTGAAAGAAATGGATCCAACGGCTCTGAATTCCTAATCCTAATTTTAGGAAATTTTTAAATTTCAAGATTTTAAAATCAATCATTATTGGACAAAATTTTGTATTTTTTTTATTATATTTTTTGTTTTATTATTTAATTGAGGCCAAAAAAAGAATAAATACAACTAAGATATTCTTGTGCAGTTTATTATGATAAAAGTTTCTCACCTGCTCCAATTGAGCATCAATCTCTCTCTCTTTCTTTGGAATTTTCTCTCTCTCTCAAAATAGAAACTATATATCTCTCAACATATCTATACAACTTATTGAAGAAACACAAAATGGTTTCTCAACCTACTTATGATGCACGTAACAATGAGGTGATGCTTGATAATTCTAAAATCCCATAATGTACAATCTTCTCTATTTACACCCCTTTTAAAATTGATCTTTTAAACTGAAAGGATTCAAAAGCCTGACACTTGTCCATGCAATTGTTGAATTTCATAATCTTCTTTATAGTTATTTTATTTTTGAATTAAATGTAATTATATATTGTTATAATATGTGACCCATATCAAATGGAACACATATGCAAAGTAAGTAGGATGAAGAATATAAGGGAGCTGGTGTGAAAAATAATCGTCGACTGTTTTACTAGGTACATCGACGGTTTTAGGCAGAAGCCAAATTACAAAGAAAACCATCGACAATTTGATGTAGGTAGATCGATGATTTTCTCTAGTGAAGGAAAATCAGCAACGGTTTTGTTGGCACTGTTTTTGAAATTTGAATTAGGAAGAACAATAGGTTGGGGATACAGAGGCAAATCCTCCAGAGATTGATACAGAGGTGTTTGGGGCATTTTCTAATCCCTTTGTACGTGTAAGGTTAGCATAAATACAATGTTATAACCCAAGTTTTGATAGATAGTAAAATTTTGCCGCCACTTGCTCCCGTGGACGTAGGCATGCTGTCGTACCACATTAAATCCTTGTGTGTTTTTTATTGCTTTCATTATCTACGTTTGTATTTCTATATTGTTCATTGTAATTGCTACGCCGCACGATCATTTTTGCATGTTTCATTGCACAACAATTGGTATCAGAGCCAAGTTACAATGACTGAGATTTCTTCTAGAAAGTTCAACATTGTCAAGTTCGATTGAAAAATTTCGGACTATGACAGAGGAGAGTCAAGGATTTGTTAATGCAACAGGGTACAGTGAAGGCGTTATCCGGAAGGCATGGACAACATCAGTTGAAAAGAACAAGAAGCGAAGGTTGTGGCGACTATTAGGCTTTGTCTGACTGATGACATAATGTACCACGTTATGGATGAGGAATCACCGGCAGCAGTTTGGCTGAAACTGGAAAGTCAGTATATGTCCAAGTCGTTGACGAACAAGCTTTATCTTAAGCAGAAATTATATGGACTTAAGATGTCAAGGGGTTCAAATCCAAACCAGCACATC
Source organism: Malania oleifera (assembly GCF_029873635.1). Lineage (NCBI taxonomy): Eukaryota > Viridiplantae > Streptophyta > Magnoliopsida > Santalales > Ximeniaceae > Malania > Malania oleifera. The sequence continues at coordinate 13,038,925 of NC_080417.1, forward strand.
AACGTGTTCAATCAGATCATCAGTGATTTGAAGCGAGTTGATGTGAAGTTCAAAGATGAAGACAAGACGTTGATGCTGCTAAATTCCCAACTTGTGTCTCCTACGTACGAAAATTTGGTTACAACTCTGATGTAGGGAAAGAAAACTCTCGAATTGGAGGAGATCACAAGTGCTCTTTTAGGTTTTCATCAAAGGAAGAAAGTCATTTATGAGAATCTACAAGGTGAAGGGCTTGTGGTAAAAGGTAACCAAGAACGTGGGAGAAGCAAGTTCCTCAGCGAACCAAGTAACAATAAATCTTGGTTCAATTCCAAGAAGAGGAAGCATATACAATGTTTTAAGTACGGGAAAAATGAGGATATAAAACAGTATTGTCCAGAGAAAAATAAGGGGATTGCAAAAAATAAAGAAGGTTCATCCAAATCTACGAATGTACTGGAAGAAGGAGACTCAAAGACCGGTGACGGGGATATGCTTTTTGTTTCATCCGGTTTAGATCGTCTCACAGATTCTTAAATCCTGGATTCGGCGTGCTTCTATCACATGACACCCAATAAAGATTGGTTTGACACCTACATGTTAGCAAATTTTGGTTCTATTCTGATGGGTAATGATGCATCATGTAAAATTGTTGGAATAGGGAATATCAGAATTAAAATGTTTTATGGTATTGTTAGAAGGTTTTGTGATGTTAGGTATATACCGGATTTAAGGAAGAATCTGATTTCATTGGGCACTTCATATTATAATGAGTTTAATTACAAGTTTGCAAATGTGGTAATGAAGGTGAGTAAAGGTTTACTAACTGTGATGAAGAGGCATAAATTTGCAGGAAATATCTATACACTCCTAGGTACCATAGTTGTAGGTGGAGTTGCAGCTGTAGAGACTGAGTCATATAGTATTGTCTTGTGGCATATAAGGTTAGGGCATATGCATGAGCGTGGGATGATGGAACTTCATTACAGAAATCTTTTTAATGGTGTCAAAACATGCAAGCTAAATTTTTGCAAGTATTGTGTTCATGAGAAACAAAATAGGGTGCAGTTCATGATACCATATACAAGACGGAGGGAATTCTTGACTATGTTCATACAGATGTTTGGCTGCCAGTAAGGGTAGATCAAAAGGAGGACATACGTATTTCGTGAGTTTTATCGATGATTACTCACTAAAGGTCTGGGTGTACTTCATGTGGCACAAGTCAGGAACGTTTGCCAAGTTCAAGTTGTAGAAAGCTGAAGTGGAAAACCAGACAGGGAGGAAGATCAAATGCCTCAAGTCCGACAATGGTACTGAGTTCACATATTCAAAATTCATGGAGTTGTGCGAGTAGCATGGAATTAAGAGACACTTCATAGTACACAAGACACCACAAAAAAATGGTGTGACGGAAAGGATGAACAAAATAATAGCTTAAAAGACTTCAGTGTCTCAAGTTGAATGCAGGGCTTGTAAAGAACTTCTGGGTAGAGGCAATTAATATGACATGTGTAACGACCCGAAGAATAATAGTATTTTAATAATAATGAGGGAGAGATGAAAACAAAAATAGAAAGAGGCAGGAGATTTTGTTGACAAACGCTCCGCGTTCGTCGACAACATCACACTTTGGAGATAATAATAATTTCAAGAAATTTCCAGGGCCTCGTCGACGAATACAGGGGATTCGTCGACGAGGGTAGCGCAGGACCTCGTTGACAAGGGCGAGCTTCGTTGACGAGAAAATACCGAGAGAAGAATTTAGGCTACTCTAAATTTCGTTGACGAAGGGTAAGGTTTGTCGACGAAATTACTTAAGGACTCGTCGACGAGATGACGTGGCTCGTCGACGAAGCCCGTAGTATAAAAATCCCTAAACTCATTTTAATCACAAAAATTAGTGCCGCTATCTTCCCTCTCTCTCTCTCCTACGACCTCTCCCTCTTCTCTCTTCGATTCTGGCCCCGTTAGTCCCCGGATCAACGATCTGAGGCCACCACGACGTTCCTGCGGAGTTCTCTTCAAGTCTGCCGGAGAGGATCGTTGGTAAAACGAAGTTGAAATTCATCCCAAATTCAGGGTAATGCTTTTTAGTCAATTTTTTGCCTTCTAACAGTTATAGGAAATTATGTAGGTAAAGAAATACTGATATTTTGTTATGGAAAATATTGTTTTCAAGGTGTTGTGTAGGAAGCCCTGTGGGTGTTAGGTCAGTATACCATAGGGGCTTTGTAGTAGTCAGGTAAGGGAAATATGCTATGCTATGTAATTTTAAAATGATTTTTAGTATGGAATGTATATTTTTACCAGTTTATTATTCACAGCAGAACATTATACAATTTATTAAATTATGAATATTATGTATTAAAGTATTGTGTGGCTTGAGAATGTGAAAATAGTACGAAAGTATGTTTTACAGTTTTCAGTACCATGATTATACGAATTTCAGTACCATGATTATATAGTTTTCAGTATTATGATTATACAGTTCTCAGTTCCATGACGTACAAATTACAGTTCAGTTCAGAGATACAGATGATACAATTACAGTTCATTACAGTTTATTTCATTGTCATGGTTAATACAACTATTTTAGAATCATGGTAAATCAGATAATTGTATATATAGATGTATTATATAGTATCAGACCCTGTTGGACCATACAGTTACAGAGCACGGTACCGTAGCTACAGATATTTCAGTTATAAGTGCAACCACCTATTTAGATAATACGTGGTAGTAGGTCGATCGTATAGTGCCCTAGACGTGACAGACTCCCCATCAGATATGGGTTAAGGAGGCCAAATCAGACCAAGGGAGTATAGTGATTTAGTCTAGTCGGCTAGCCAGTGTAGATCCCTCCTACGGGCCGCACAACCCTGTCATGAGGGGTTAAATCATGACACACAATTATCCACAGGAAAAGTTTTCAGTTACTATTACGTATATACAGATTTACAGAGACAGAGAATATACTTATGTATATTAGAAGTATTTTGAATAGTAACCTAAAATACTGATATGTTAAGCAACACGGAAATGGTGGTGGTTTTATTATTTGTACTGTATTTTCAGATTCAGTTATATATATGCGTTTATATAGAAACAAATTTTCATGGTATTGTACTCATTTGCCACATACTAGTAATAGAATATTTCGTCTTACTGAGCGTTGCCTCATCCCAATTACTTTAACATTTTTCAGGTGATCCAGGTAGGCGAACAGATTAGGCTCGCAGATAGAGGAGCCTCAGTATTGCCCTGATATTAAAGTGAGTATTTTGGGAATATTATTGCATAGCCCTATCCAGTTAAAGTTATTTTGGGGATACAATTATATTTGTATATTTTGGGAAACATTTCAAAACTCTGGTATTGTATATAATGATTTATGGTTATGTTTATATGATTTCCGCTTCTTGCTGCTTAGGTTGGTAATTCAGTTTGGTATCAAAACATTTTTTTTTTAAATATTACAAAAAAAAAAAAAAAAGAAATTAAGTAGGTCGTTACAACATGTTTCTTGATTAACAGATCACCAAGGGTTGCACTAGATGGGAAAGTAGCGAACGAAGTGTGGACAGGCAACGCAGTGGACTACTCTAGTTTGAGAGTGTTTGGATGTCCAGCCTACAAGCATGTTTCTAGTGAAGAGATATTGAAGCTTGATGCAAAGTCTAGACTCTTTCTAAGGTATCAAAAATGGGTGAAAGGTTTCAAACTTTGGGATTTGAAGGCAAACAAGACGGTAGTTAGTAGAGATGTGGTTTTTGATGAGAAAATCATGTTACAGCGTACTTAGGAAGAAGAGAAACAGGTGCCATAAAACTGTAGCAGCAATAAGCATATGATACATGTGGAGTTAGAGACTCAAGGTAGAGATGTCAATGTTCAGAATGCAAGGAATTCTAACTCAGAAGACCAGCACCATCAAAGTATAGCTATAGACAAGCCCAGATAGACTATCAGGCCACTCCCCCCCCCCCCCAGGTATGGTTTTGATTATTTGGTTTCGTATGCACTCATTACTAGTAGCGGGGATTATACTACTTTTCAAGAGGTGGTGCACAGTCAAGAGAAAAGTATATGGATGAGTGCTATAGTAAGGAGATGGAATCTTTGCATAAGAACTAGACATGGGAGTTGGTATAGCTTCTAGAGGGGAAAAAAGAGATTTGATGCAAATGGGTGTATAAGAAGAAAGAAGTAGTATCAAAAAAAGAAGGAAAAAAATTCAAGGCTCGTCTGGTAGCAAAGGGTTACTCACAAAGGAAAGGGGTTGACTATGATGAGATCTTCTCCCATGTGGTCAGACAAACTTCCATTAGGGCAGTGTTGGGATTGGTGGCGCATTTAAATATGCATTTGGAGCAGATGGATGTAAAGACAACGTTTCTCTATAGTGATTTGAAGAAGCTGATTTTCATGGTACAAATAGAAGGGTTCAATCAACTTGGACAAGAACACTTGGTCAGTAAATTGAGGAAATCGCTTTTATGGGCTGAGAAAGTCTCGAAGTAGTGGTACAAGTGATTTGACTCCTACATGATCCAGATTGGCTACAAGAGATGTAAGTATGATTGTTGTGACTATGTGAAGATTCTTGATGGTGGTTCATTCATTTTTCCATTGCTTTATGTGGATGACATGTTGATTGCTGTGAAGAGTATGAGTGAGGTCAACAATTTGAAAACCTTGTTAAGCAAAGAATTTGACATAAAGGATTTGGATGTGACCAAGAAGATTCTTGGGATGGATATTCATAGGGACAAAGCTTCCAAGAGATTGTGGTTATCTCAGTGTAGCTATGTTGAGAGGGTGTTGGAGAGGTTCAACATAATGCAAAGCCAGTGAGTATACCATTATCGAATCATTTTAGATTGTCTACCACCTAGTACCCGAAGACAGATGATGAAGTTCAAGACATGTCAAAGGTTCCTTATTCTAGTGCAGTGTGGTGCTTGATGTATGTTATGGTTTGTACAAGACCAGATTTGGCACAAACTGTCAGTGTGGTGAGCAAGTTTCTTTCAAATCCGAGACAACAACATTAGGATACAATCAAGTGAATTTTCAAATACTTGATGGGTACTAAAGACTATGACATCATGTTTGGCAGACAACAAGGTGATCCTTCAGTAGTGGGATATGTGGATGCAGACTATGCAGGAGACTTGGATGACGGGAGGTCTACCATAAGGTATGTATTCACCCTTGTGGGGGGACCTATTTGTTGGAAGTTCATAGTTCAATCACTTGTTGCACTATCTACTACTGAATCAGAGTATATGACAGTGGTTGAGGTTGCTAAGAAAGCTTTGTGGCTTACAACATTAGTCTAGGAGCTGGGTATTCAGTAAGGTGGAGTTCAGTTGTATTGTGATAGTCAGAGTGTCATTTATTTGGCGAAGAACCAAGTGTATCATGTGAGGACCATGCACATAGATGTGAGGTTTCACAGGATCAGGGAATTGGTTTCTTCTGGTGAACTATTGCTTGAGAAAGTTCACACTTCTGAAAATGCAGCAGACACATTGACAAAGCTTGTTACCACAGATAAGTTAAAGCACTGCTTGGACTTGAGTAATGTCTCCAGCTGCTAGATGGGAGACATCCCAACCTATTGTCCTAGGTGGAGCTCCGGGCAATGTTTTCTTTTCTCCTAAAGGGTGAATATTCAATAAGTTGGAGATTGTTGTAATATGTGGCTCATATCGAGTGAAACACAAGTACAGAGTAAGCAGACTAAAGAAAACAAGGGATCTATTCTAAAGAATAACCGTTGACTGTTTTACTAGGTACATCGACAGTTATATCGACGGTTTCAGGCAAAAGTCAAATTAAGAAGAAAACTATCGATAATTTGATGTAGGTACATCGACGGTTTTCTCTAGTGAAGGAAAATCGTCGACACTTTTGTTCAGCGCTGTTTTTGAAATTTGAACTGAGAAGATTAATAGGTTGGGGATACAGAGGTAAATCCTTCGAGGATTGATACAGGGGTATTTGGAAAATTTTCTAATCCCTCTATATGTGTAAGGTTAGCATAAATACAATATTGTAACCCTAGTTTTGATAGATAGTGAAATTCAGTTACCGCTTGCTCCCATGTACGTAGGCATTTTGCTGAATCACATTAAAACCTTTTGTCTTTTATTGCTTTCATTATCTGCATGCGTGTTTTCGTATTGTTCATTGTAATTGCTGCATCGTACGATCATTTCTGCATGTTTCATTGCGTACGACATATATGAATGTATATCAACTAAAAAATTATTAGGCGTGGGTATGAGATATAGAGTACATATTATCAAAAATCTTGTAGCCTAAAATTTAAAATTTATAATTGAACTTTGTTTATATATTATTCTTTTTTAAAAAATGGGATTTACATGCATGTAGGTGCACCCACACATATGTGTATATATATATAGTAATTATGTAAAGCAATAATTAATAATCATTTGTGACTCCCTTATACCCATCCAAACCATATCCTATAATACATTAATGTTGTGTTTAATTCGCATCACTCAATTTATAGGTGTTTATGAGTTAATTATAAGTTAGTTGATATTATATAAATACATCTAGATTGGTATTATATGTGATATTTTCCCACCACTGTCATTAATTTTCTTGTTCAACTAGTACTTTTACAAGTATAATTTGAAAATAAAAATAAAAATAAAGTATACATCAAATTTGGGAAATCTCCCTTATACATATTAGGGATTACATAAACATGAATCATGTGTAATCTATTCTTATTTTCATATAAATAATTATTTTATATTTTATATTTTTATAAGTTCATTAAATTCATTTTTTGTCTCTAGTTAATATTGCCTCATTATTGTCACAAAATAAATTATTATAAAGTGTTGAACAAAATATGATTCAGTAAATTTTTTTGACTAAAATTTAAAATTTATTAGAATATTATAAAATTTCAAAAATAGACAAAAAAGAAAGAATTTCATTTGTGGATTAGTTATTTGTTATGAGTTAACTCATCTTTTTTTTTTTATTACATTATCTTTACTATTCAATCAACATTTTTATATAGTTATTTTTAGGAAATTAAAAGCAAACCCAAAGGGGATAATAAGTTTAATTTACTTTTTAGTATTATTTATTTTACTTGTATTTTATAATTAAATTAAAAGTTTTATGTGTTTTTATCACTACTCCTATTCCATTATAAATTATTGTAAGCTTTGACATTGAATAGGATTAGCAACAGTAAATTCTTTTATTGAAATTTATAACATATATAAGGATATTTTAGGATACTAAAAAAATCATACGAAGAAAGAGTTGTAATTATTTATTAGTTAATTATGAATGTCAGACTTAGTTATTAGTAGTTATGGATGAATTTTGGCATATTTTTTTTCATACTGAATTAGTTTTATTATTCAATGAATATATACATTCGTCAATAGGTACTTTTTATAGTTTTAGTCTATAACTAATTATTCTGTAAAGATTTATTCAAAAAATTTGAGAATTTAGAACCTACCGTGTAAATTATGGAACTTGAGAAATCGAACTTATCAATTTTAGGTCAATTCAAGTTATACGATGTATTAGATCTTGTCGAAATATGCATATATTAGATCTAGTCTAATATCTATATTAGAACCCTTTATACATATTACAAGGTCAATTCTAGAACTAGCCTTGGTGGGAGTTATCGAGTCAATTCCAAGTGAATTAATCTCTAGTTAACTTAGCACAAACCTAGTTCTCAAAACTTGAAACTAAAATCTACCTAACTATGCCAAAGAACTGCACAAAACTTTCTCGCCAAGGTGGATGTTACCAATTCTATTTGGACTTGATACCCACCCCTACTAGATATTAGTCATAAAAAATAAAAAAAAAGTTACATGCAATATGTTTTTGTTCATTTTTATACATTATTTAATTATTTCTATTCTATTTGTAGTTAATTAAAATTTTATTTCTACATATATTTATTTTCCAAAAATTGTATCAATGTAAATTTCTAGACAAAATATACTCAACTAATAACAATTTTTTTTATTGAAATTTGAATTCTTAAGATGTTAAAAAAAAAAAAACATTAAAGGAAAAATTGCAATACTAGAACTAGTTGTGAGTTAGTTACAAAATATTTATGATAGTTATAGTTATGAGTTAGTTATGAAATACTAATATCTTTTATATTGTAAATGATATTGTCTTAATTGATGAACCTAGGAGTGGAAGAGAATATAAGTTAGAATTATGAAGATAAGCTTTAGAGTTTAGAGACTTTAAGATAAGTAGGAATAAGATAGAATATATGAAATTAATGTAATTTTAGTTATAATAAGAGGAATATTAAAAACAAATTTATACTTGATAATGAAAAAATCAATAGCATTATTTAACCTTAGATTTGCTATGCAAGTTGAAGGAGAAATTGTAAAAGATGTAATACGTAGAGTTAAAGTAGGTTGGATAAAATGGATAAGTGTTTCAAGTGTGTTTTGTGATTGTAGAATACCCTTAAAATTAAGTCCGATTATGTTACATGAATCAAAATGTTAGACCATTAAAAAACAACATATCCAAAAAATAAAAGTAAAAAATAAAAATGTTAAGATAGATGAGTTGTGTATTATTAAAAAATAGAGTAATAAATAAATATATTCACAGTAAGTTAGTCATAACTCTAGTAGAAGATGAAATAAGGGAGTGATGACTCAGATAATTTGGATGCTTATAATGCATGTAACATAGTGCATCGATGAAAAATAGTAACTTAAATAATGTAAGGAATGATAAAAGGAAAAGGGATAAATTTAAAATAACTTGAAATAAAATAATGAATAAATATTTAATAGTCCTGAATTTGTCAAAGAAAACCATCTAAGATTGCATAAATTGACAAAAAAAGATTTATGTAATGGAAGCCACTTAATACGATTTAAGATTTGGTTTATTGTTGTTGTTTGTTATATATTATTTCACTAACCAATCTATATCTTTGTAAAGGTGTTGAAAAATTAAAGTGTGTAATAATATATAATGGATAATTTTGTATGTTGAATATGTTTGGACACTCAATAGTGGGTACTGATCCAACTGACATTAAAGGCTTTAGCAATGGAGGGAATTGGAAAATTTTCTGTACTCACTACTAATCACAATATCCAGGACAAGCTTCTGCGAAACAAATATGGGAAGAAGGAGGCTGTGAAGATCAGTGTGACCTTAAAATTCTCGATCGGGTAACTTCTCCTTGTTGCTTCCTCCATTTTGATCAGATGAAGATTCCGCCGGTGCTTCTGGTCTCTCCGGCATCGTAAGAATTTCCCGAAGGCCATGAACAACGAGCCAGTCACTGGAGTACATGTCCGGGAATGTGACCGGAATTTCATTCAGCAACACTACGTCGCCAGATTTTGTCACATCAATCCTGAAGCCCTCCAAGGATGTCCGCAGCGTCGTCCCATCATCAAAATTTCCTAATTCACTCCACATAAACTTGCAAGGAAGAACGTGTCGGAAGAACAGCGACGAGTACTCGCTAAAATTACTAGCATTGTCGATCATCCCTTCGTCAATCGGAGCGAAGACGGTCAAATTGGCCTGATCCTTTAATGCTTTCAATTGCAAATCAAGAAACGAAGCCATCACAGAGTACCCTGTGGATCTCAGAAGTCCGGAAGCTTCACCAAAGGAGAAGGACCCAGAGTCGTTCGGATCTTTTCTGCACTGAAGAATGGTGCTGGCCTTTCGAATCGGCGCGGGAATACGAAATTTCGGATCGAAGAACTTTTCGATCCCAAAGATGATCAGAGAACCGTCGTCGTAAACCGGCGACCCGTTAACCGTGACGTTGTTCAACGAAATTTGCCGATCGGATTCAGAGGTTGTGACGCGCAGAGAGTGCCCGGACATTGTCGGAATCTTGGCACCGTAGGGGAGCGATTGGAGGCGATGTTGCGAGAGACTGCGAGGCGAGAAGTGAAATTGGAGGAGAGAGAGGGAAGGCTGACCCGATTGTGCGAAAGCGGCATCGGGCGGTGAGAAGATGGTGACGTTTTGATTGGACGAGGGAATTAGGGTGTCTGAGACGAGCTGGAGGGTCAGGGCCATGGAGTCGAAGCCGGAGACGGAGAGTACGGCGGCGGCGCTGAGGAGTGTTTGGGAAGAGAGAGGGGAGGAGAAAGAGATGATAGATAGAAGGATGAGAGAGAAGAGAAGCAAGGTTGCCATTGATGGAAGTTTGGGGAGCTCTGTGTTTGCAGAGACTGATTTGTGAAGGTGAAAGGTGAAGGTGAAGGGGAAGGTGAAGGTGAAGGTGTTGAAATTGAGAGGTTAAGGGCAAGAAGGTTTTGGCGGGAAGAGAGCTGAAAGGCGACGGGAAGCTTAGGGGAGTGTTGGTTTGGAGGGAATCAAATGTTCGTTAAGAGGGTTGGTTGGGCGGTTTCGCCTCTTTTTTTTTTTATCTTCTGAAATCACAAAATTGGGACCGGTGGTTTTGAGCACTGCTGCACTTCTCGGCACCATCATTTATTGAATGCAATTTTTATTTTTAAAAAAAATGAGGAATAATATAAGAAAAATACTTACATCTTCCAAAAAAAAAAGATTTGCGAATAAGGTTTCTCCTTATATGATTTGAAATCTATCTATATGAACTCATATAAGTAATAGGTAATAATTTGATGTAGGTAATAGGGTCTCATATGTGGATCCACCGTTAATATAATTTCTTATAATTGGTATGTTTTAGATCCTATGTGAGTTTCTTACTAAATATTTCTTATTTTTTTCACTCATTTCACATAGTGTCTTGACCACTCACAAAATTAGAAGAGATACCTTACCGATAAGAGTGCATGGGATCCATTCAATCTCTCTAAGCACTCGACAACAGTGGAGAAACTTAATAAATTAACAGCAATCGTCAAGTGATTTATCTCCCCAAATTTTATTGAAAATACAAGATTCAAAATTCCTTGAGCGAATTACTATGACCTTTAAGTGTAAAAGTATGTGTGCGCATGTATATATACTATGGGATGATTAGTAGGAACTGCTGGGGATGATTGAATGGTGATAGGAAAAAACTTGGTGTCACGGACCAGTCTCTTTATTCAGGTTCACCCGATCTTTTGGATATGGAATAGGAAGTCATAAACGTTTAATCAGAAATAAGTGAAATCTGCTGTAAATGGATGGTTGTCTCATGTGGCTGTCCCTCTCCATCTCACCTGCTCCCATCCATCATGTCTCCCTCTCCCGTCTCTTTCATCTCTCCCTCATTCATCCACTCCCACCTTATAAGTTTAATTAATAATTGTAGTGATTCTAAAATTAATTAATTAATTAATTAATAATACTTATTAATTAAATAATATAATATAATAATATTATAATATTATATATATATATATATATAAACAATCCGGATTGAAATTGAAATCCAATTCCACAGAGGCACCCCCCCGCTGCACCAAGTGTCTCACTCTCTCTCCTCAAACACTCACTCTCTCTCTCAAACTTTTCTCCATCCGTAAGTCAAATCAAAAAACGAACCCCACTACACGGTCCTAACTTCGATTCTCGTCATTTTAATCGGAGCATATTTGTGGTTTGAGGATCCTAAACACCACTCCAAAGTTAAGATAAGAAAAATGAATTATGTCTGTTGTTTCAGAATTTAACTGGTTAACGAAAGCGTGAGAGCCTAGGGATGTTAGGATAGTAATTATTTCAGAATTTAACTGATTAAACTAAAATATATGATTACAAGATTTTGTGTGCCAAGCGCCGCAAGCGTAGATTTAGGATCCTTGTACGCACATTCTTAGTAATAAGGTAAAGGGATAGATTATGTCAGATCTTTTTAGAAAATTTACCAGTTAAAATGCAGTATTTAATTTTCAGAAATCATATGTATGACTTTCTGGAAAATCAGGTATATGGAAATGGTGTTTATAAATTAATGTGTATTTTTGGGAAATCAAGTGTTTGAGATGAGTAAACCCTAGAAGTTGATTTAATAATATTTTTCAGCAAAATATGTTTCTCCTAGATAGATAGTATATTATAGAGTAATACTCACTTGTGTGGCATGAGTATGAATATTTCACTGTATATATAAGCAAGCCAAATTATTTTATAATTAGATAGAACAAGTACAGTTTGATATTGATTTTTTAGAAAATGTTATAAACATTACAGAAAGTATGATATTGTTCAGTATAATGTGATAGTTCAGTCGGCCTAGTGTCATGATAATTCAGCCAGCCTAGTGTCGTGACAGTTTAGTCGGCCCAATGTTGTGGCAGTTTAGTCGGTCTAGTGTTGTGACAATTCAGTCGGCTTAGTGCCATGATAGTTCAGCCGACCTAGTGTCGTGATAGTTCAGTCGACTTTATGTCGTGATCAACTATGATATGATAGTTTATTTAGAAATTATGATATAATAGTTTCTATACAGAAATATGAAAATGAGATATGTTATAGTTATATTATGTATTATATAATAACAGAATCCTGATGGATTAGTTTAGATTTAGAGCACGATACCGTAGCTATTATTTCATATTAGTGCCACTACACGTCTCAGATCGAGTGTTGGTGTATGGTAGACGATTGGGCTATTGAAGAGTAGTATATCCCTTCTTGGCAGTCCAAAACAAGTTGGGGTGCCCAATTGTGCTTACAGACGAATTAGCTTTGGTTTAAAGTGGTAGGCCAGCCATTACTAAGTCCTGCCTACGGGCTGCACAACCCAATCATGTAGGGGTAATACATGATATCGACTAATTAAATCCATCCAGGGGAAAATTTCTATAGTGATTCCAAATAATAATAATAATTAATTAATTAAAATTAATTAATTATTAATTAAATAATATAATCAAATTATATATATATATATATATATATATATATATATATATATAAGTAAGTAACCTGAAGCATCCTTCAGGATTCAATTTTAAAGAATCCAAAGAGCTTCTCGCCAACTCTCTCTCTCATTCCAGTCGTCTCTCTCCTCATACTCTCTCTCTCCTTAACCTCTTTCTCTCTCCTAAATTTCTTCGATAGATCTTGCGCTGATTGAAGAACGAAAAATACTCCTGGGTTCTAAATTCAACCACCAACATTTTAACTAGAGTAGATTCGTCATTTGGGCGTCGTAGGCACCACTCTTGGGATAAGGTAAATGAAATAGATTATGTCAATTTATTTTAAAAATATTCCCGATTAAATTGTAGTAATTGATTTGAAGAATAATATACATGATTTTCTGAGTATTTAGGCTTATGGAAATGGTAATTTTGAATTATTATATGTATGTTTTGGGGAATAAATTTTAATTAAATTAAACTGCAGGGTTTTGATCAAATCGAGATTTTGGGGAATATAGTCTAATTAAGTCAAATTCCATGGATTTGATCAAATTATATTTTTTGGGGAATAATTTGGAGTTAAATTAAATTGCAGGGATTTGATCATATTCGATTTTTTAAAAATATATTAGGGATTAAATTTAAAAATGAGGAATTGATCATACTTGCATTATAATTAAATTTGTCAATTATATATTTTGAAAATTCTGTCGGCAATCGGTGAAATTATAATTATTAAATAAATTGTGTGACATGAGATTTAATTATATTTTATTGCATAATTGAATCTGAGTATTTTTGTGGTATTATCGTGAAAATGTGATTTGGACTATTTGATGGAAATATTGGAAATGTGGTGGATTTTGTGAAATGAGATATGACGGTTGAGAGCTGGGTTTGATGTGACGGCTGAGAGCCGGGTTTGACATGATGGCTGAGTGCCGGGTTTGGTTTGAAAGTTATACTGAAATACAAAAATGAGAATTTTATTACAGTTTTATTACTTAAATTGCATTATATGGTTTAAGAACCCTGAGGACTAGTTGTGATGAGAGCACGGTACCGTAGTTAGTATTTGAGATAGTGCAACCACACCGTTATGGATAGAAGTGTTGGTAATGAAAATTCAATTTGGCCACGGAAAGGTTGTGTACCCCCTGGAGTTTAGACCAGACTGGGTAGGCAAATCGGACTTGCAGACATGAGGTTTGACTTAGCCTGGTGGTAGGCCACCGAGGGTTAGGTCTAGTCTTCGGACCGCACAACCCGATCATGGGGGTTTTTGCATGATGATATTGTATGTCTAAAAGGGGGTTTCATCTATGCATATATGTGAATTTATGTAAATGAGGTTATTTAAATGAACTGTTTTATATTCTGAAAGAAATGTGTATTTTCAATTGTATTGGTGTGAGTTATGTTGTACAAATGTCATATCTGTCAAATAAATTAAATTAAAGAATGTGTTTAAATTCATGAGAACTCATATTAGCAACACACTGACAATAATCTATTCCGTCTTACTGAAAAGTGTCTCACCTCATTAGATATACAAATTTTTCAGGATCTTCAGGAAATCGAGTCTAGGAGTTTCAGAGCGGGACCTAGACGAACTAGCTGAGAGTGAGTAGTGTTGGGACAATATTTTGTTCATATCTAGTTGTTTTGGTTATTCGGGGTCGTAATATATTTTTGGGGAGATGTTGATATTAAGGTTGAGAGGTAGTACTCTAGTATGCATGGTTATAAAAGTATATTTTGTTTCCGCTTTTTTTTTTTAAATTAATTATGGGATGGTATTATTTTGGACCCCACTGAGTCCGAGGATATGGTGTGTGTGGTATCATAAATAGCATTGATGATGTCATTATTATGATTATTTGTGGATTAGATTCATGGGCACTTCAATTGTGGTATCAGAGTCTAGGTTGTTAGGTTCTATAAATTCTAGAGGAATAATACTACCAGAGTATAGGAATGAGTGGTGATAAGAGTAGGAAGTGGTGACCTGGGTACAGTAAAGTGGGTCAGGTATAGGGTGGATAGTGGATCAGAGTACCTGAGATGTTGGGGTTTGTCCTGTAGCCTGGTGGTAGAATTCCCTTAACAGTCTTTTGTGGTTTTCCTGAGGTAGCGGTCTTAGAAAAATAATGGCAACCCATCGACGATTTTGTTTATGAGCGGTAAGGTGGACCCTCGGATTGGAGAGTTAGAGATCAGATGATTTATTTGTGCGGGAAAAGTCTATCAAGGAAGGTCTAAGTATTCTAGTACGAGATGTAAGGGAACTTTATAGTTATAGTTACTTAGTTGTACATGTAATGTTTCGCCACTAGAATTCTAAGAAACTATTCTTTGCTTTGTTTTCAAGATGGATCCTAGGGATAAGGCATAAACTCCGGAGGTAATAATAATGTGGATACTTCCAGCAAGGAAGATGTAGATACCTCAGGTGCTGCGAGGTTTAGCTTGACAAGTTAGGAAGGAAATTCTGTGGGACCCCAGAGGACAAAATCACCCACAGGTAGATCGGGGCTACACTATCAAGCAATTCAAGCGTATGAGTCCACCAAAATTTGCACGAGGAGAGGATCTAATCGCGGCTGAGGATTGGGTTCAAAAGATAGAGTAACTTCTGGTTATTCTACATTGCACCGATGAGCAGAGGGTGCAGTACGCTACTTTCAAGTTGGTTGGGGAGGCTAAGCGGTGGCAGAGAGTAGTGAAGCTGTTGGAGGATCAGAGGCTAGGACCTCAGTTACTACCTGGAGCTTATTTAGGGAGATCTTCTTCGACAGGTATTTCCCCGCTTCCACCAGGGAAGCTAAGGCAGAGGAGTTCCTGAATCTAACACAAAGGCACTTGACCGTATAACAATACGTGGCTAAGTTTGTGGAGCTATCTCATTTCGCCACGTACATGGTCCCGTATGAGCCGAAGAAAGCTTGGAGGTTTGAGAGAGGTATGAGATAGGGAATACACACGCAGGTGGAGACATTGCAGGCCCAGAGTTTCTCTGATCTAGTGGACAAGGCCATAGCAGTGGAGAAGGCCATAGCAGTGGAGGCCAGTATACAGGAGTGTGAAGGGGTAGCAAACTGGAGAAAGAGACCCCTGCCTCATGGGTTTCAGACCGACACAAGTCGGAATACATGAAGGAGGCTTGGTGACTAAGCGGGTTAAGGACAGGAGGTGGGGCCCCGAGCTCCTCAGGGAACTCAATCACGCCCTCCTTGCCTCAGGTGCCATCAGAAGCATTAGGGCGAGTGCCAGGGTAGATTCGCTTGCTGTTACCGATGTGGTAAACTTGGCCACATAGCATAAGACTGTCATGCACTATTCAGTGATGCGCCCACACCTCATCAGTTCTAAAGATATAATCAGGAACCCCGAGGTGGTCACCATAGGGGCACCGCCCAGGCGCGTGTGTACTCGCTTAGGCCAAGAGATGTTGTAGAGACTTGAAAATTTTAATTTATGAAATTAATGAAGGAAAAGAGTAAATAAAAGAAAAGAAAGGAGAAAAGAAGGAAAAAGAAATTTTAAAGGATTCTATAGGGCTTCGTTGACGAGTGCCCTAAGCTCGTCGACAAACTGCCTTCTTTGACCCGTCAACGAGGACCCATGTCTCGTCAACAAAGAGATACAAAGAGCAGGGTTTCAGAACATTCAGGTTCGGCAACAAGGTTTATGGGTTCGTCGATGAACTCCCTTCTTCGATTCATCGACGAGTCCATGTGTCTCGTCGACGAGGCCACGTGGACAGCTTATATATATATATGCAAAAATCACATTTTTAGCGAGGAAAACATTTCTTCTTTCTTTTTCTCTTTTCACCTACGGTTTCTCTACACTCTCTCTACGATTTCGACTCCAATTCACCATGTTTTGACGATTAGAAGTTACCACGATGATCCTGGGGTGATTCTCTAAAACTTAGCCAAAGCATAATTTTCGTTTGAGAAGTTCAGACACTATACCAAAATTAGGATAAGTAGGTTATTTTATGATATATATATATGGTTAGTAAGTTTTTCTGAACCCAGACCTTGTGTTAGATGAAAATATACTAAAGTTTGAATTGATTAGACTAGAGTATTGTGATTTCAGTGTTTGAGTTTCCAAACACCACAGACATGGGTTGAGGACCCCAGTGGGTGTTTTCTCAGGAACTCAGGTAACATTGATAAATAATTAGTAGTTTAAAATTCTATGGATAAAAGAGATATATAAGCTTGGGGAAAAGGTGAGTATAGTTATTATTTTGAGTTTGGGTTCATTGAATTAAGAAATGTACATTATTTTCAGTGTTTTGGAGTTTGGTACGCTACAGGCGTAAGAATAAAGTTGGAGTCAGGCCTACCAGTCAATGAGGTAAGGGAAATATGCTATGTTAGTAATTTTTAGAATTTTTACTAGGAAAATATGTGTATTTTGGGATATGAATTCTGAATGTTCTAAGGTATGAAATTATGTGTTTTCAAGGAAATTCTACAAATTATAAATTATCTTTATTATCAGAAAATACAGGTTACAGTATATGAGTTTTATTTATTTAATTGTGTGGCATGAGTAAATATTAGTTTGATATAGAATTTACCTAGCTTTCAAAGTATCATGATTTATAGTATATCTATAGAAAGATGTTATACAGAATTTACAGAATCATGATTTACAATATACACACCAAAAGATGTTTTATCACATTTACAGAATACCATGATATACAGATTATAGAACCATAACACTCAGATACTATAGTTTATTCATATATTACAGTTTATTCAGAATAGTTATTACAATGTTATGGTTAATTCAGTTGAAACAAAATCATGGTAAAACAGTAATATATATATATATATATATATATATATATAATAGTATTATATAGTATTAGACCCTAATGGATCAAATCAAATCTCGGAGCACGGTACCGTAACTATTTAAGTTCAGAGTGCAACCACATATCTCAGATAGTGTGTGAATTTTATAAGTAGTCGATCGTGCCTTGGGAGAGATTGCAGGCTCCCTGGTAGTCCGGGGTGAGGCGGCCGATTTGACGACGGAGGTTTTAGTTGACTTATCCTAATAGGTTAAGTCTCGTCCACAGGTCGCACAACCCTGTCATGAGGGGTTAAGTCATAACTTACAATTATCTATTCAGGGAAGTTTTCACAGTCATGTGTGTGTGTATAAATTTACAGAAAATAGAAGATATACCTACAAATACTAAAAGTATGATTAAATAGAAAGTCCGGAAACAATTGTATTTTAAGCCACGTAGGTGTGAGTTATATTGTAATTTATTTTACCTATTATCTTAGTTTCAATTGATTAAAGTATATTGTTCATGCAAACTTCGTTGCCACACACTGGTAATAACATATTTTATCTTACTCAGAGTTGTCTCATTTCAGTAAATTTAACACATTTCAGGTAATCCAGGGATCTGGTACTGCCCTGTCTGTAGGGTAAGTGAATGCTACGAGATGTATTTGTGTGTATATTTTAGATGATCTAGTGAAGAATATTGGAAAGATGTGTATAAATATGTTTTGGGAAAATATTGAATTATGGTATTGTAATTATGGTTATATAATTTTATGTTTGCTGCTGCATAGGTGTGTTATCTTATGAATAGGTACTCCTCGGTGCCCACTTTGGGACTGAGATGTTATAGTAGATTTTATCAGAGGTATCAGAGTAATATAGTTTTACAGCATATATATAATTGGTATGAATTTTTGGGTCATCACAATTTGGTATCAGAGCCTATGTTGCCAAAACTTGTAGACTCTAGTGTACAACGGAAAATAAGACCAAAATATGGGAATGAAATTTTAAGAAGAATAGAAATTGGGACAGAACAAAATTTCCGTGAGTTAATGTTGGGAAATTAAGATGAGAATTTAGAGTTTTGTTCTGTAGTTTGGAAGCATGAACTTCAGGGTGATTTCTGTGATTTTCTTGGGGTGACAATTTTAGGAAATCCATAGTGAACTATCATCGGTTTCTATTTCCATATGGTAGGACTAAACCTTAAATTAGTAATAGGTGGTATAAGGATATTTTAGTTTGCTTAATGTAAGAATAGCATTATGAAGTTTGTGTTGGCCTAACTAGGCTTTACAATCCTATTTTGATGATAACAAAATGAAGCATGTTTTAACATGTGTTGTTAAGTGGTTTTATTTCAGGACCAAGCCAAAGGATACTCATGGTTAATCAGGGAAGCAAGCTAAAAATCAAAGTCAATTAAGTGAAAGTTTCTTAGTATATTGAAACAATGAATGACAAATAAATAGCTTAAAGGCCAAGTGGATTTGGAAGTAAAGACTAAACCTCAAGAGGCTGCAAGACTTAGTGATTAAGGAGATCATGCTTAGAAAGATATTTGTAAGAACTTCAAGTCATTACTATTTAGATATGTGAAGCTCTTTAAATATACAAAGACTTAGAGACCAGCACTCAAAAAACTCTTGAAATTTTTTTTGAAAAGTTATAATTAATTTTTTTTCAGGTAAACTAGATTTTAAATAAATCAAAAATAAAAAAATATTTGAAAAAAAAGGACTGCTCAGCCGATTGACTTGATGAACTAAAACTACCTGGCTGACTGACAGTACCCATCCGATTGCCCATATTTGAACGTGGTTCAGCCAGCCGACTGACAAGAAACTTTCAGCAAAGTTAACTGTCCAGCCAACTGACTTGATGAACTGGAAATGCCCTGCCGACTGACAGTACCCAATCGACTGACTATTTTGAATGTGGTTCAGTCAGCCTACTGACAATTTATCAAAATTATTTTTTGAGAGACAGAATGATGTCAGCCACCTGTCAAGCCGATTGACTAGTACAAAAAGTGACCCAGTCGAGTGGGTCAGCCGATTGACTCTGCGGAGAATTTTTGAATTTCAAAATTACGGGAAGATTTTCAAAATTGATTCTATGATTTAATATTTTTTGAAAAGTTACCTAAATATTCCATGTTAAATGAGATAACTTTTCTTTAAAAAAGTCTATAAATACCTCCCTTACTCAATAAAAAAATATTCAAGCAATACACAATTTCTATGCTAAAGTTCTCCTAAAAAAAGATCATACTTGCTCACACTCTTGTTGGGGGAAAACTCTACGAAATTGCTGGATTAAAAAAGGGTTTGGTTTTGAGTTGCATCTAAAATCATTACATCAATAAGAAAGAACCTTTGGTGACTTCTAAACCTTGAGCTTCACATTTTCTATCTAGTTTTGGTTTTGAAGTACGATTTGAGATTTAACTTGTAGAACTTGCTCTATGTTTAAGAGTGTTTTTGTACACAGATATCCATTCCTTTCTACTAGTTCTTTGAAGGTTCAAGTTATTGTTGGATTGTTGGACCAAGCATAGGTTGTTGCTTGGAGAGGTTTCTCTTCCTGAAAAAGAGGTTGGTTATTGTAAAGGTTTTTGTTTCACACAGAAGGAACAAGGTTTAGTGAAATCTTTAGGTGGTTGACCTAAGGTGAGGACGTAGGTTGGGGTAAGCCGAACCTCGTAAAAACAACGGTGTCACTCTCTTTTCCTTACTCTTTTTAAATTCCAACAAAAATATAAACTGCATGGATGTTGTAATTCTTTCAATCATAAAAACAATGCATATTGGAAATTAAATAAACCAAAGCCTAATTTTTTCTTGGGCTTGCGGAAACTGAAAGGGAGCACGTTGGTTAATCAATTTTTTTCGGAAACGGTAAGGGAGTACGTTAATTGGTTAACAACCCAAAACCTATTAGCTAAAGGTTTATTTAAATTTTGATCTTGAAAAAGTATTTGGATGTTATTTTAATCTTCACTTCAAAAGCCAACTACAGGACTTGCACATTCATATGCAGGGTAGCTAAATGTTGCAAAGCTATTATCAATTACGTGTATGGTGTTTATTTGGCTTGAATAGTTAATCAATTGGTTGTGTATGTTGCGGTTGCGGATTGAATAGAGGAAGTAAGTGGTTGTGTGGATTGCATAAACAACAAGAATATAAGAAGTCTTTAAAAGATTGTAAAAAGGTAAGAACTCATAAAAAGACTTTAAGGAATTTTAAATAACCCAATTCATCCCCCCTCTTGGGACTACACCTTAGGTTTCAATTTGGATTCTCAGAATAATTTGATATTATTGTAGGATGGACCTTGGAGGTAGTAGTGCTCATGCTAGTGGCGATGATGGTGTAAGGCCTTCTAGCATGGGCCATGGGAATTCGGATGCTCTTTTGTGTAGTGTAGCTCAACAGGTTATGATTGAGATTGCACGGAGCTCCAAGGAGCAAGGAGGCACCGTTAGATGTGTAGAGAGTCTTCCCTAAAATATCGTAGTGACTTCTGTTTAGTGATTCGGGCTGAATCCGAGCCGGATTCTTAGAGAGAAGGGAGGTGAATCGTCTTTAGAGAGAGAAAATCGAAGGAAAATATATTCCTTCGCGTGGAAGGAACCCTAATTCAATTTATAGAAGTTGTTGCCACGTGGACTCGTCGACGAGAAGATAAGACTCGTCGATGGACCCCTGAAGAACATTTTTCGACAAGGCTGTGAGCTCATCGACTAGTTTCATAACAGCCAAAACCCTCTCAGTTAATCCTCATCGACGAGACATGCATACTCAGCGACGAGTTTCACAACATCACTTGTAACGACCTGGTATTTAACTTGGGATATTTTTTTTATACTGTAACATTTACAAAGCTCTGATAGCAAACTGAATTAAATCCAATTATCAACCTAAGCAGCGAGAAGTGGAAATCAGATGAACACAACCATATATAATTATATACAATACTAGAGTGCTAAAATGTTTCCCAAAATATACATATATGTATGTTTTCCAAAAATACCCTTAACTGGCTAGGACTATACAAAAAAAATACTCCCAAAATACTCACTCTACTGTCAGGGAAAAATTAAGGCCTCTCTATTTGCGAGCCTAATCTGCTCGCCTACCTGGATCACTTGAAAAATGTTAAAGTAATGGGATAAGCCAACGCTCAGTAAGAGGAAATATGTTATTGCTAGCGTGTGGCAAATGAGTTACAATATTATGAAAATCTATTGCTATATAATCATGTATAACTGAATCTGTAATTACAATACAAGTAATATAAACCACCATCCTTTCCAGGGTTGCTTAACATATCTATACTTTAGGTTTCTACTCAAAATACTTCTAATGTACATAAGTATATTCTCTGTCTCTGTAAATCTGTATATACATAATAATAACTGAAAACTTCCCTGTGGCTAATTGTATGTCATGATTTAACCCCTCATGACAGGGTTGTGCGGCTCGTAGGTGGGATCTGCCCTAGCTGGCCGACCAGGGTAAACCATTATACTCCCTCAGTCAGATCGGCCATTCCTCCACCCATATCTGATGGGGAGCCTGTCCACGTCTAGGCACGATCGACCTACTACCACGTATTATCTAAATTGGTGGTTGCACTCTGAACTGAATATCTGTAGCTACGGTACTGTGCTCTGCTGTATGGTCTAACAGGGTCTAATACTATATAAAATATTTCTATATACAACTATTTGATTTACCATAATTTTGAAATAACTGTATTAACCATGACACTAAAATAAACTGTAACCGTGTCAACTGTATTTCGGAACTAAACTGTAATCTGTAAGTCATGGTACTGAAAACTATATAATCATGGTACTAAAAACTGTATAATTATGGTATTTCTGTAATTACTATAAAACATATCCACTAACTGTATATTCTATAAAACATACCTTGAAAATATTGTAAGCATACTTCTGTATTATATTTATATTCTCAAGCCACACAGTAATTTAATACATAATATTCATAATTAATAAAATGTATAAAGTCATGTGGTGAATAATAACCTGGTAAAAATATACATTTC
Source organism: Malania oleifera (assembly GCF_029873635.1). NCBI lineage: Eukaryota > Viridiplantae > Streptophyta > Magnoliopsida > Santalales > Ximeniaceae > Malania > Malania oleifera. Next base: position 13,061,706 of record NC_080417.1, read on the forward strand.
ATACTAGAAATCATTTTAGAACTACCTAGCATAGCATATTTCCCTTACCTGATTTCTACTAAAATCCCCCTACTAAGACGGGTCCTACACCCACAAGGTTCTTCACTCAACACCTTGAAAACCATATATCCCAGAACAAAACATCACTATTTCTACATCTACAACATTTCCTACAACTGCTGGAAAGTCAAATTCTGAATAAAAGACCTTACCCTGGATTTGGGATGAATTCTAACTTTGTCCCACCGACGATCCGCTTTGGAAAACTTGCAGAGAACTCCGCCAGGAGCGTCGTGGTGGCCTCAGATTGTCAATCCGACAACTAAAGGAACTGAAATCAAAGAGAGATGGAGGAGGAGTCGTAGAGGAGAGAGAGAAAGAGAGGGTCGGCCGAAATTTCTGCGATTAAAATCAGTTTAGGGCTATTTATATTGCGAAATTCGTTGACGAACCACATCACCTCGTCGACGAGTCCTGTAGAAAGTTCATCGATGAACCTGCACCCTCGTCGACGAATTTCAGACTTCTAAAAATCCTCTCTCGGCATCTTCTTGTCGATGAAACTTGCCCTCATCGACAAGATCCTCTTGTACCCTCGTTGACGAATCCCCTGTGTTCGTCGACGAGGGCATAAGAAAATCCCTTGGGTTATTATATTCGCGTTCGTCAACGAAGTCGATTGCCTCCTTCTATTACTATTTCCATTTCTCTCCCTCTTTATTATTTAAATACCATTGTTCTTCGGGTCGTTACATCACTCGTCGACGAGCACTTGCTTATTATCCCCTTTTAAATTTCTTTTCCCCTCTGTTTCTTTATTCCTAATTTATCTTTTTCATCTATTATTTTTCCTAATTATTTTATCATTAAAATTTTTCGGGTCATTACATTCTTCCCCTCTTAGGAAATTTCGTCCCCGAAATTTTACCTACTAATCATCCTTTCACATCATTGGAATTCATTAAGTCATACAATTCAATATGTATATCAGCGAAATCCCTACATTATTTACAATTAATCACATCATCATAAACATTTAGATCATCATGTATACTACTAAATCATCCATAACTAGATTAATTTATAATTTCCTTAATCATAAACCCATACCAGCTTCTCTGATGGCATCCTCCTTAGCCTAAAGTGTATATAGTCGGGGTGGAGCACCTCTTCCAAGTGGTACCTGCTATTTTCCCCGATCCTGGTTCTGAAAAGATATCATAGGCAACAGTTCCCGACAATTTCTCTTGATATGTCTTGGTTTACCGCACCTAAAACAGTTCGGAGTACCAAACCAGCATTCGCCCCTATGCTTTTTATTACATTTCTGTCATATGGAGTCCACTACCTCTTTTCCTTTCTTACCTGATCCCTGACTGATCTCAAACTGAAAATTAAATGGTGCAGACCTCTTCTTCTACTCTGAAGGCTCTGTGCTGCTTTGGATAGTCTTTTCCAGCACCGAAACCTTATCTGAATCTGAAACCCCACCACTAGCTCGTAAATTCTGTACCTCAGGCCTTTCTCAAATTTCTTGGCCTTCCTTGCCTCTTTTAGGATCAAAAATGGTATGAAGCGAGAAAGCTCCACAAATTTTGCTGCATATTCTGCAATGGTCATCTCTCCCTAGGATAGATTAGTAAACTCCTCAATCTTTTCCTCTCTGACAGATGAAGGAAAATACCTATCAAAGAACAGCTCCTTGAATCTCTCCTAGGTAAGAGCTATCTTTTCGCCTCCCTAAACATCTTGAATGCAACATAACGGACCTTCTACTCGTCCGTGTAGTCGAGTACAACCATGATCTCCTCTATTTCTTGTACCCAAATCTTTAAAGCCACGAGATAAGGTCCTCCTACAAAGGTCGGAGGGTTCATCCTCATAAACTCCTTAATGTTGTAGCCCTGACCTGCAGGTGGACAGTTATGTTCCTTAGGTTCTTTCTTCATCTCTGCCCTAACCTGGCGAACTATACCCCGCAGCAGTATGGAGGTATCAACGTCCTCTTCACTAGAAGTATTTGAACCTTCCCTTCCTTCAGCCTCTATATTCTCATCTCCAGAATCCATCTTGAAAATAGGATAGAAAAGAGATAAGAATTCCATATCATAACCCCAAACAACATAATCATTAAGTTAAATCTAATAAAAATCCAAAATCTTCATATAAGGACCAATCTCATGGCTAGGAAACATCACCGTTGATGGATTTACCGTGGTTTTCTGAAATCGTCAACTGAATCAGAAAATCAGAAAATCACAAAAGTCCGCCAAGGGATTTCTGCCTCCAAACTATAAGACAAAATCCTATACTTATCAACACCTAACCTACCCATGTTCTATTTTTCATCCTAACTCATTCCTAAACTCTAGTATAAATCATTTCCTAAGTTCTCAAAATCCCAAAATCATTGCTCTAATACCATACTGTAATGCCTCAAACCCATAAACCTGGTCCGGTGCGTTATACCTGATTAAATCCTGATAATCCATAAATAAATCATACATACGTAGCGGAAAACATAACTATGATCCTCAATCATAAAAATAAATAATACCAGAGTTTACTATTTCTATCCATAATCCATAATATCCATTCATCATTTGTATTTCCATATATCCACATATCTACAAAAATATATAGTATTCGCAAACACCAGTATATTCCACAACCATCTATACTTCAAAAAGCTTTAATACATAAAACATAACTTATATACATCCCAAATATCATCAAAATGTTTATACTCTTTTCTCTATCTAGAACCCAAAATGCTATCAACCTCGAGCTTCTCTACACTCGTTTACGTGGTGGTCTTGCAAAGATAAATTTGTAATCAGGTGAGACACATCTCAGTAAGGGAAAGAAACAATATATATTAAAACAGCGTGTGGTCAACATGAGATTATGATTAACATTTTAATATCATTTGCCAACCATTAACATAAATTCTGAAATCATTTTCTGAACCCTATCATACACATGCAAAGTATTTACCCACGAGACTACCAAGGACAGGGGGGATTACCCGTCCATACAAGTAGCAACCCTCTGCTTTGATACATTAGGTAACCCAAAAGTCGCAACTGAAGCATACCAGAAAACTCACCTTACTCAATAAGTCCTCAAGTGATAATTTAATCTCGTACTCACACAGTTCATACAAAAGTTTACCAGCGAAGGCCCCCGAGAAATAGGGAAATCTACCTGGCCATACAAATAGTTTCCCTCTACCCTAGCGCGTTATGCAGTCTACTACTACATCTGATACTACTAGTGCACTCGCCTTTCTCAGCAAGCCCTTGAGCGAAGAGTTTACCCCTCCCTAACATGACATGTTCTACTAGCATAAATACTTGATAATACCATAATACATTATTCTGTCTGTCATTATTCAATCAATCCGCATCTGTTCATATTCATAACTCTAGCATTTCTTGGTATTTCACTTTACATAACCTTTAACATTTTACATCGTTCACATTTCATATTTCATATCAATTTCATTCACATTTCCATTTCATTCATTTTCATTTCATTCATTCGTACTATAGCTCCTTTTAGCTGTACATCAGTTAGTCCACATAGATATGCATTAGAATTTGCTAATGCAACTCCTTTTAGCTGTCATCAATTAGTTTATAACTCCTTTAGCTATCATTGCATATATGGTTGCATTATCAAACACAAGCAACATGGTCCTTATCACATTCATTAACAATTCATTTGTTACATAGCTTGCATCTCATGCATATAACATTTGTTCAAACAGCTTTACTATCCACTCATGCCACACATTTTAGCAGAAAAGTTCATACATTGCCTATAAAATAAGTCAACCAACATTTAACGTTTATTTACTAAAATATATCTTCATTTCTTACATAATTATCCTAAAATACTTTCCACTTTTATCAGTTCATTTTCATATATATGTAGCTAAATAAGCAGCCCTAAGTTCAGAAAACATAATTTACATGGTTAGCATTTTATACTCACATGGAAACATATATACATATTTAAAACATATTCCATTTCATTTAATTCATGAAAACCTGATTTAATATAGAAATTTCCCCCTTACATGAATCCTTGAACTACACCGACAAGAATCCCACACAGATGCCTGTGGTGCTCACCCGGACCTTGGTTCAAAAACCTTAGCTCAATTAGATAAACCCCACATAAGTTGTTATTTCTACATTTTCTCAACTTATAAACCTTAAATAAACTTATAAAAACCCAAATTTGAGAATCCAGGCCCATACCTTAACTTTGGATCATTTCCCAAAAAGCCCAATTTAAGAAACTAATCCGCTAGATGTGCAGAGAATCTTTCCTAGAACACCGTAGCGACTTCCGTTTAGCAATTCAGGATGACTATGGGCAAGATTCCTAGAAAGAAGGGATAGGAATCGTCTTTAGAGAGAGAAAATCAAAGGAAAATAAATTCCTTCGCGTGGAAGCAATCGTGGTTCAATTTATAGAAGTGGTTGCCACGTGGACTCGTCGACAAGAAGATAAGACTCGTCGACGAACCCCTAAAGAACATTTGTCAACAAGGTCATGAGCTCATCGACGTGTTTCAGAATAGCCAAAACCCTCTCGGTTAATCCTCGTTGATGAGACATGCATACTTGGTGACAAGTTTCACAACATCACTTGTCGACGAGAAAATCCTGCTTGTCGACGAGCACCTGCTTATTATCCCTTTTTAAATTTCTTTTCACCTTTCTTTATTTATTCCTTATTTATCTTTTTCATCTATTATTTTTCCTAATTATTTTATCATTAAAATTTTCTTGGTCATTACAAACGGAGACTGTTGTTTCATCTCCCAAAGAGCAAAGTAGGCTTGACGAGCGTAGATAAGGAAGCGGGAGCAACAAAACCAAGAATCTCATTAATAGAATATAACCAACCAAGCAACCATATGCTTCGACCCGCATTGAATGTTAGACCATTCGTTGAAGATAAAAGTACATCAAATCCAAATGAAGTTTTACCAACATTGGATTAAATAAAAAAAAAAGGGTGAAATGCCCATTTTACCAATAAAAAGTTCAAATCATTTTCTCAACATGAGTGTTCTATATCAAAAACAATTTACAACTATTCATTTTGAAACCATTTATGTATTAACATAGTGGCAAAGCGAGCCCTTTCATTATGAATTCTTTAATTCATAATGAATCAAATCTCCCCAAGGGCGCCCTATTCTAGGAGCCTAAACTATGTGATTGAATAAATCATCATCTATCTATTGTGGGTCAAGGGCTCCTTCTTCAAATCACGATGGGTTCTCTACCCTTGTGGGGATGGAGTGACAGAAGTTTTTAGAATTCAAAAGAAGGTCACAGTGAGACGGGCTGTTTATCATTACGATAGGTGTCAAGTGGAAGTGCAGCGATGCATGCAGCTGATGCATCCTAACAGACCGGTAGGAATGATTGATGGCCAATTCAGTTAAGTAATTTTTTAGTCTATCAAGCTGAAACTAGGACCTAGGAAGTCTTAAAGAGGGCACCCCTTTTAGTTAGGGTACCATTTGTTGCCCCACGTTAGAACTCTCTTTAATCAGCTTCTTTATGGCTAAACCCTTTCGTTGTAGGAACTGTTTTAGTGGTTCAAGCAGGGTCCAAAGAAGAATCTTAGAAAAGTGAGGGCACTTCTTTCTTTACCCGAAGAGAATAGTGTAACTGGCTTGGCAAGGGCTCCTGAGATGGGAGTTTGAGGAGCGTATCCAGAGCCCATCAACGTGAATGTCAAACTACCTTCCTAGTTATATACCTTCCTTTCGATCGAACGGATCTTGTAGGATTCCCAAGAAATTCTTCGATTTCTTTTGGAAGCAGATGAATAATCATCTGCTTCTCACGTTCCGTGAGGGACATTAAAGAATATCCAAAAAGGCATTTCAAGAATTAGTTTGATTCTATCTCTGTTCATTCCGTTTGAAGAAAGGAAGGATCCTAAAGAATTGATCTTTCTTTTAGTTGTTGAATCTCTTTTTGATGCCCGGCCCTAGTTTTTAAGCTCAGTCGGGGACACCTAATGAAGATACGAGAAATAACAATGCACCAACCTTACCATATGGTAAAATCCATCACTAGGAGAATCTAAAGCTAACTGGAGTTCTGTTCCATCCTTTGATAGAGTCATGCACCTATTTGAGTTGCCGGTTATCCCTTTGCCCCTTTATTGCTTTACTTACTTTAGGTTGTTCTCTTTGCTTTGTTAGAATGCCCTCTTACTGCTTGAGAAGGAGCTCATAACATAAACTGACACTCTTCAATGTCTCGAGTAGGCCAATTGCCTCCAATTAAAGAATAGAGTTTCATTTCGAAAGGCAACGAAAAAAGCTATTGAATTAAATGAACAAACAGATACAAAAGGAATTCAAGTACAAATTGAAAGACGTATCGACGGAAAAGAAATTGCACATGTCGAATGGATCAAAGAAGGTAGAGTTCCTCTACAAACCATTCAAGTTAAAAGGGATTATTGTTCCTATCCAATTTGAACTATCTATGGAGCATTCGGTATCAAAATTTGGCTATTTACAACGGAGGAATAATAAGTCCTATAGAATCATTACGTAGGGGGGCCGATGCAGAAGAGGCATGAGTGCAGTTCGATCTTGTGGTGTATTTGTCTGTAGTGAGTATGGCCTCTTTCTCGTTGATCAGTTTCGGCCTAGTCCTAGAAAGTGTGTCGTGCTTTACATCACTCCTAATCATTGACACTAGAATGAAATTAAACACATTCAAGGCTATTTGAGAGTAAAGAAGACGATTATAGCAGCATCCTCCAATCATTCTGAAATACTAGCTATCCATGAAGCTAGTAGAGAATGCATGTGACTCAGATAAATGATTTCTCGTATCCAAGAAAATTGTGGTTTTCAATCAATCAATAGTATTCCAACAGTTTTATATCAACATTGCATGTATAGGGTAACTAAGAGGAGGATACATAAAAGGCGACAGAACAAAGCATATCACTACAAAATTCTTTTATGCATGAACTCTAAAATAATAGTGATATAGATGTTCAACAGATCCGATCAAGTGACAATCTAGCAGATTTGTATACCAAAACTTTGCCAACAATAACATTCCAGAAATTGACTCATCTTATTGAAATTAAGCATCTTAAAGATCTTAAAAGAATGAGTTAATATATAAGTGATAACTAAGGGGGAGTGTTATAAATGGATGGTTGTCTCATCTGGCTGTCCCTGTGACGCCTTGGTTTTCGTACAATTTTTTTTCCCAATAATTAATGAATTTTCACTCGTCATCCATAACATTTACAAATCGGCCATGTCAACCACCATATTACCATTCATATGACCCGACCCGCATTGGGTACCAGGTTAAAAATTAATTCATTATACAACCTAACAGTAGAAGACAGTATGTACATATCAGTCAGAATACAATACCCAGAGTATCAATATACATCTATATACATCACCATAACAAACTCAAAACAACTCAACTCTAGGGGAAATTACACATCCCCTAATCCAAAAACTCACCCTGTGTGTTAGGGTCTCAACTCCCTATGATCACAGAGTTCAATCACTTGGTCTATCCCTGTTCCCTGAAAAATTTAGATAATTTGAGTGAAACACATCTCAGTAAGAAGGAATAAATTATTTATAGTGTGTGGTCATATGAGTTCAGTTATAACATGCTTTATTTTTCAAAACAACATTTCATCTGAGAAAATACATTGATATTCACATTCACATAATCATAGAGATATACAACACAAGATTTTATAAGCTTTAAAACCATTTCTCAAGTTTATTCATTTCCAACACACATAATTATCCGTGAAATTCCTGAGAATAGAGAAAATTGCCCGCCTATACAGGTAGCTTCCTTTTTCCCTAACACATTATGCAGCCAAAAATGACCACATCTTATAACTATCAGGGCACTTACCTTACTCAGTAAGCCCTTAGGAGGAAAGTTTCACTTCGCCTCAATTATTTATTTTATAAAACACATACTCTTTTATTTCTCATAATCATTTCCCATTTTAACTCATTACATATCTATGCATACATAAATTCATATTTATGTACTTTACATAATACATTAAATCACATAATTCCAATTCTCAACACATTCACGATTTCCATACTGAACATACCTCCCCAACGGCATCAGTAGGAATCTCACAACACAATTTCCATACTGAGCATACCTCCCCAACGACATCAGTAGGAACTTTACAACATAATTTCCATATTGAGCATACCTCCGCAACGGCATCAGTAGGAACTTCATCACACAATTTCCATACTGAGCATACCTCCCAAACGACATTAGTAGGAACTTCACACACACACACACACAGTCTCCATACTGAGCATACCTCCCCAACGACATCAGTAGGAACTTCGCACACACACACAGTCTCCATACTGAGCATACCTCCCCAACAACATCAGTAGGGACTTCACACACACACACACACACACACACACACACACACAGAGTCTCCATACTGAGCATACCTCCCCAACGGCATCAGTAGGAACTTCACACACACACACACAGAGAGTCTCCATACTAAGCATACCTCCCTAACGGCATCAGTAGGAAAGGAATACCACCCACCCGCAATTATTGTGCGATATTGGCATATCATCAATCATATTTCGGTATATCTCAATTCAATTTAATATAAATATTCTCATCATTTTCTGTGTACATTTCATTATCTCATAATAATATATATATATATATATATATATCATATTTCACATATTTCCACATTTCCCAAAATACTCATTTTTCATGCAAATAATTTATACTGATGTATAAATATCACATCAATCATTCTCATTTCAATATTTTCTCAGAAAATACCCATCGTTATATTTCATATTTTTCAACACATATAATGTGCGACACAGTTTTCATCTAATATTCATAATATATCAATTTCAGACTCCAAAGCATTACAAACTAATATTACTCAAATGTCATACAATTTATCTGAAATTTATATCATAATAATTTTCAAGAAAAATACAATATGCTCATTTTCATATATTAATTCAAACGGTAATTCTAAAAATGCTGCTATAATTTATTCCACTTATTTGATTTACTGAGAGACTTGTTAACACCCAGATTCTACACCCTTGGCGCCCGAAACTCAAATCCTGAAATCACATTTTTCCTAGATTAATTAACTCATTTCCCCCAAAACAATACTCAACTAACCTTTCTTAAGTTCCATATACCCCAAATTATCATTTAAACTATTATTTAACACTCCCACTTAATTTTTTAAATTTTTCCTGCGGGTCCCAAAATTACACCCGCGGCTCTCACCCGGATCCTAAATTTTAGAAATCCTATTTCAACCTCAGATGTTCAATATTTTAGCATTTCTAAATTAATACTAATTAATTAAAAATAAGCCCTTTAATAACCCCTGTACCCCAAATTTGGGGTTTTGCCCACGACAACCCCACGAAAATTTTGTCCCTCTAGACTTATAGAGAATCATCCCTAGATTCTCGTGGTGGTGTTTGTTCGTTGATTGGACTTATAATTTTCAAGAAATTAAAGAAAAATGAGAAATTGGCTCACCCCAGGAGATACGTCTACGCCGCTCCTACCATCGATTCGCTCCAGTAAAAATGATAGTAGCGGAGAATGGAGTCCAACGATATCTTTCGATTTTCAATTGGGCGAAAATCCGCCACAAAACCGAGGAGAGAGGGAGAGAGAATGAGAGGAGAGAGAAAGTGTATGCGACAAAAGAAGAAAAGAAGAAGAAGAAGAAGAAGAAGAAGAAAGAAAAGAAGAATCAAAATAAAAAACCAAATCTCCTTAAGCTTCCAACTTTAGGAGAGTTATAATAATAATAATAATAATAATAATAATAATAATAATAATAATAATAATAGTATATTTAATTAATATTAATAATAATATATTTATTAATAAAAATAAAAATAAATTTTAGTTATTATATATATTTCTTTTTTTTTAAATCTGATTAATTAATTATTATTATTATTATTATTATTTTTGGAATCACTCCACTAATCTTCTATATCCCTTTTTGGGGTTATTACATTCTCCCTTCCTTATAAAAATTTCGTCCTCAAAATTTGCTTATTCATTAGCTTTCCATCCTTAGAGAGAAAACACCTCAATTTTATTAATTACCCTCACTTATGGCAGAGGAATGTTGTGGTTACAACGAGGGTTTTGGGAGATTCCAACTTTTCCAAAATTCTCACAAAGCCATTCATATTTCAAAATTAAAAGCCCTATCTATCCTACGTTACACTATACAAACAAAAATATACAATATTATTCCTTTCACTTGATTAACTCAACTCTAAACCCCACTGAATAAGTGTGGATATTTCTGGCGCATCTAATCTTCTAGTTCCTAGGAAGCCTCCTCAATGGCATGATTGCGCCACAAAACTTTCACTAGTGCAATCTTCTTCATGCGTAGCTCCTATTCCTTCCAGTCAAGAATCTGCATTGGCACTTCCTCATAAGTTAAAGTGTCTCCCAACTCCAATGCTTCATAGCTGATCACATAAGAAGGGTCGGGGACGTATTTTCTCAGTATAGAAACATGGAATACGTCATGAATCCTAGATAGGACCGGTGGTAATGCCAAACAATAGGTAACTAAATCCACTCTTTCAAGAATCTCAAATAGTCCAATATACCTAGGGCTTAGTTTACCTCATAACTTCTTTCATCGGTGCCACCTTTAGGAACATGTGATCTCCTGCGTTAAACTCCAATTCTCGCCAGCGAGTATCTGCATAACTCTTCTGTCGGCTCTGCGCTGTTCTAATCCTGTCTCCGATGAGTTTGACTTTATCCTGAGTCTGTTGTATTAGTTCTGACCCCAATACTTGTCTCTCTCCAACCTCATCCCAATATAACGGGGATCGACACCTCCTGCCATAAATCGCCTCATATGGTGCCATCCTAATGTTGGCTTGGTAGCTGTTGTTATACACAAGCTCAACCAATGGTAGATACTACATCCAACGATCTCTAAAGTCCAGCACACATGCTTGTAGCATATCCTCCAGAATCTGTATCGTCCTCTCCGTCTGCCCATCTGTCTGAGGATGAAAAGCTAGTCTGAACGACAACTGAGAACCCATGGCCCCTTGCAGACTCTTCCAAAAATGAGATGTGAACCGTGGGTCTCTGTCTAAAACTATGGACATTGGGACGCCGTGAAGCCTAACTATCTCCTAGATGTATAACTCTGCCAATCTGTCAATGGAGTAGCCAACTCTAATCCACAAACTGAGCTATCTAACTCTTCATGTTACTCCACTAGAAGGACTCTCGAAGATCCATGTACATTTTAGTGCTACCTCGATGTACAGTGTTTAGGTACCGATGTGCTTCCTCTAGAATGACTTTCCTGATCTCAGGATCGGAAGGAATGCATAACCTGGTACGGAACCATAAGGCTCCATCATCTGAGATGCTGAACTCGGTTTCTTGACCATCTTGTACCTTCCCCATAAGCTCTACTAGTTCTACATCTTCCCTCTGAGCTACTTTAATCCTCTCCTATAGAGGTGGCTACAAAACCAAGTCAGTAATGAATGCCTAGTGATCGCCCTTACCAGCTCCACACCGAACCTCTCTAGATCCATTTGGATCAGATGCTGAATCTCCACTGTAGATATAGATGAATCCACTGATTTCCAGCTCAAAGCATCAGTGACCACATTAGCCTTTCTTGGTCAATATGATCAGCAAGTCTAACAGTCTCAAGAAGCCCTTAATAGTACCCAGCCAATCCCAGGAAAATCCTGATCTCGTGCACGTTCTTTGGTCATACCCAGTTTACTACCGCTTCAATCTTACTCGGATCAACAAAAATACCACCCCTGGATATAACGTATCCAAGGAAGGTAACCTGTTCCAGCCAGAACTCGCACTTCTTGAGCTTCGCGTATAACTTCTTTTCCCTCAGTACCTGAAGCACTATCCTTGGATGTTCCTCATGCTCCACTGGGCTCTTCAAATATACCGGTATATCATCAATAAACACTACCACAAACTGATCCAAATACTAGTAAAAAACCTTGTTCATCATGATTACGCGCTGAAACTGCGTAATTAGGCACTTTAATCCGGTCTTTATGGCTTATATTTTTAATTAAGTGTTCAAATTTGTCCAATATTTTAATAAAGTGCCAAAATTATCATTCTTGAGTTTTATTATACAATTTATGAATTTTTGGTAATATTTTATTGCAAGAAAGTTCTCATGAACCAAAACCAATATATGTTCGTATTTCGTACATAACTTTTCTGTCTGAGTTCCGATCGAGAGGATTCAAATTTTTGGAGAAATAGGAAAGGATTATCTACAACTTTTGTGTTTCGAGTTTTGTGAGAAATCAGTTCCAGAAGGGTCAAATTTTGTGGTGAACAGAGAACAAAAAATGACAAAACAAAAAAAGGAAAAAAAATTGAAGTGGGTCGAGTCTTGATGTGACCCAGCCATGCAAATGGAGGGCTAGCAGTGTGAAGAGGCACTGGAAATTGGAGGGTAAGGGTGGAAAAAAAAAAAGAAAGGTAGAAAAAGAAGGGGCAGTGGGCATTTATCAAAGGAAGGGAGGCTAGGGTTGCGTGTGGGGAGTCTTTTGCTGGGCCTGGGGAGCTGCACCGTGGGACATAATAGGTGGAAACGGAAGCAGCTGCTGCTGCTAAGCTCTAGCCTATGACCACCTCCAATCTCTCTCCCTCATTCTCTCTCTCTCTCTCTCTCTCTCTCTCTCTCTCTCTCTCTCTCTCTTGTTAATTAATTGTCTCTCTCTTGTTAATTAATTGTTATTATTTGTTTTTAGTTTGTCATTCAACGCATGTTTTACACTTAGTTTTAATTAATCATATATTGAATGGTCTTCCTTGGAGTTAATGTTGAAATTTAAATTCTTGTTTAAGCTAGTTTGTCCATTGATTTATTTTGCTGTTAAAGAATCCTTTAGTCTACTCCATCTTTCTCTCTTTGTGTTATTTTAATATTTGTTTAAATCTTGTTGGGGTCACTTAGAGTGGTTGCTTTTGTTCTTTCCCTTAGTTTTAAATCTTGAATATTTGTTGGAATGAGATGTTGTTGGGTTTTATTTTATTTTATTGAAGTCAATTTATTTTTCTTTTTAATTAAACTCATTAAATCTAATCTAAGTGATGCTTTGTGTTGAGTTTGTTTGCTGCATTTATTTAAAATTAGTGTTGGATTTAAATATTTGTTCAAGTAGTATGTTAGGTTAGTTTATTATTGAAGGACTTTTGTCTAGGTTAGCTAAGTTAATTTATTTATTTAATTGTATGTGAGTTATTCTCTTGTTTATGCACATGATGTTATTATTTTAGGTTTTAATTTGTTTCAATTTCATCACAAATTTTCCAAAAATCCAAAATTTCAAATCTGAACCATGTTCAGTAAAATTTGTTTTCTTATTTTCTTTTTTTTTTGTTTTGCGCTAGTTTAGAACTAATCTGCATTCCCCGTGGAGACGATCTGACCTATTTGGACTAATTATTACATGATGTAACTCCTATACTTAGAATAGCCTTAGTTCTACTCATTTTTAGAAGTGAGTCACATCAAATCCATAAACACTGCAGGAGCATTCGTCAAACCAAACGGCATAACTAGAAATTCATAGTGACCATACCATGTTCTAAATGCCATCTTCGGAACATCTTTTGCCCTGATTTTCACCTTATGGTACCTAGAGCATAAGTCTATCTTCGAAAAGATCTGTGTCCCTTATAATTGATCAAACAAATCATTGATATGCGAGAGCGGGTATTTATTCTTGATAGTCACTTTGTTTATTTCACTGTAGTCGACGCACAACCTCATTGACCCATCCTTCTTCCTCACAAGTAAAATCGGTGCTCCCCAGGGCGACACACTGGGCCGAATAAACCTTATCTAACAGTTCCTGCACCTCTTTTTTCAATTCTTTCAACTCTGCTGGTGCTATTCTATACAGCACCTTCAAAATCGACGCTATCCCCAGAACTAGATCAATAACGAACTCTACCTTACGATCAGGAGGTAGTCCTAAAAAATCCTCAGAAAATACATCAAGAAAATCCCTCACCACTGGGATCTCCTCCACCTTCAGCTCCTCTTCTGATACTACCTTCACATAGGCTAAATATCCCTGACAACCTTCTGATAGCAATCTACATGTATGAATAGCAGATAGTAACTGAGGTGGGGTGCGCACACGTGATCCCACGAACCTATACTCATGTCCCTTTGGAGGTCTGAACATTACTACTCTCTAATGGAAATCAATGCTAGCATAGTGGGCAGCTAGCCAATCGATACCCAAGATTATCTCAAACCCATGCATGTCTAGAACCACTAGATTAGATAACAAAGACCTCCCCTAAATAACCATTGGACAGTCCCTGAGTACCTTTTTACATATCCTTACAGCCCCAGTCGGCGTAGCAACATACAAACTAATATCTAACTGCTGAGACTCAAACCCACACAACTTCACATATTCTCGGTCGATAAAAGAATGAGTTGCCCCAAAATCAAACAAAATAGTAGTTTTAAATGATAGTATTGAAACAGTACCTGTCACCATATCTCCCGCCACCTCAACATCTCCTGGCGTCAGTGCATAAACACGTGCTGGGGTAGTATTCCTCTTTTGTCCACCCCAAGGTGCCTGATAGCCTCCTTTGTATGATCAAGGAGCAGCCGCTACTGCTGGTGGTGCCTGAGAGTTCCTCGCAAAATGCCCAGGCTAGTGGCACTGATGGCAGACAACCTCCCTCGCTCGGCACTCTCATGGATGCCTCCTTAAACATCTAGGACAAGGAGAGAGCATCTGTCTACCCTATATTGCTTGCTCCCCTCCTCCCTGTCGTCGTCCCCCTCTACTATCATATCTCCTCCAAGGCCCTCAACTGGACGCTACCTAAAAATTAGAAGGCGCGGGCCTTTTCCTTTGGCTCTATGCTGCTGCGCCTATCTGTATGCTGCTCTCAATCACTGCAGCCTTGTTCACTATCTTTGAGAAGGTCTGAGCTCGGAAACCTACCACCTGCTCATACAAGTTCTACCTCAGACCCTCCTCAAACTTTCTCGCCTTCCTCTCCTCATCTAGCACCATATATAGGGCGAACCGAGACAACTCAACAAACCTTGCTACGTATTGTTGCACTGTCATAGACCCCTGTGTCAGATACAAAAACTATGACACCTTTGCACTCTTGACCGTAGTGGGAAAGTATCGCTCAAAGAAAATCTCTCTGAAGCAACTCCACATGATCGCTAGAGGGTTAGGCCTCTGCTCCTCAAGTAATCTCACTGACCTCCACCAGCATTTTGCTTCCCCAGTTAATTTAAATGTGACAAATAACACCCTCTGCTCATCTGTACATAAGAGGACTTCCAGTATGTCCTCTATGTCCTAAACCCAGTTCTCTTCTACCAGTGGATCCGCTCCTCCAGCAAAAGAAGGGGGTCGCATACGCGTGAACTGCTCGATTGTGCAGCTTCGCTCTCCCGAGCTCCTGGCCATCTCAGCCATCACCTGCTGAGTAACGCTACGCAACACCGCATCGGGGTCTCCACCACCCATACTGCAAGGTCCTACCCCATCACCTCCCGCACTTGTGTTACTGTTCCTCGGATCCATCCTGCAAAGAAACCAACAAATCACAGCACACAATTACTATCACCCAACCAATACACTGCTATGATTCATAAATTACTCTTCTATGACCATTTATCTCCACATCCATAATCACCATTTAAGATTCAATCTTACCACTCAGAAACAATACCCAACGATAGTATCCATGGTTTTTCTGAAATCGTCACCCCAGGAAAAACACAGAAACAACCTCGGTACTCCTGCCTCTAGGCTGTAAGATAGAATCCTAAATTCTTACCTCATCCTTTAACAACCACTAACTCAAATTTCAATTTACCCACCTCCTATTTCCCTTAAAATCCACTCTTATACTCTGGTATTGTATTCCGCTATCTACTATGGTCTACAAAACCTAACAACTTAGGCTCTGATACCAAACTGGGACGCCCCGATTTTCGTATAATTTTTTTTCCAATAATTAATGAATTTTCACTCATCATCCATAACATTCACAAATCAGCCACATCAACCAACATATTATCATTCATATGACCCGACCCGCATTGGCTACCGAGTTAAAAATTAATTCACTATACAACCTAATAGCGAAAGACAATATGTACATATCAGTCATAATACAATACCCAAAGTATCAATATACATCTATATACATCACCATAACAGATTCAAAACAACTTAACTCTAGAGGAAATTACACATCCCCTAATCCAAAAACTCACCCTATGTGTTAGGGTCCCAACTCCCTATGATCATGGAGCTCTATCACCTAGTTTATCCCTGTTCCCTGAAAAATTTAGATAATTTGGGTAAGACATATCTCCTTAAGAAGGAATAAATTATTTACAGTGTGTGGTCATATGAGTTTAGTTATAACATGCTTTATTTTTCAAAACAACATTTCATCTGAGAAAATACACTGATATTCACATTCACATAATCATATAGATATACAACACAAGCTTTTATAAGCTTTAAAACCATTTCTCAAGTTTATTCATTTCCAACACACATAATTATCCGCGAAGTTCCTCAGAATAGGGAAGATTGTCCGCCTATACAGGTAGCTTCCTTCTGCCCTAACACGTTATGCAGCCAAAAATGGCCACATCTACTACCTATCAGGGCACTCACCTTACTCAGTAATCCCTCAGGCGGAGAGTTTCACTTCGCCTCAATTATTTATTTTATAAAACACACACTCTTTCATTTCTCATAATCATTTCCCATTTTAAGTCATTAAATATCTATGTATACATAAATTCACATTTATGTACTTTACATAATACATTAAATCACATAATTCCAATTCTCAACACATTCACGATTTCCATACTGAGCATACATCCCCAACGGCGTTAGTAGGAATCTCACAACACAATTTCCATAATGAGCATACCTCCCCAACGGCATCAGTAGGAACTTCACAACACAATTTCCATACTGAGCATGCCTCCCTAACGATATCAGTAGGAACTTCATCACACAATTTCCATACTAAGCATACCTCCCCAATGGCATCAGTAGGAACTTCTCACACACACACACACACACACACAATCTCCATACTGAGCATACCTCCCCAACGACATCGGTAGGAACTTCGCACACACACACACACAGTCTCCATACTGAGCATACCTCCCCAATGACATCAGTAGGGACTTCACACACACACACACACACACAGTCTCCATACTGAACATACCTCCCCAACGGTATTAGTAGGAACTTCACACACACACAAATAGTCTCCATACTGAGCATACCTCCCCAACGACATCAGTAGGAAAGGAATACCACCCACCCGCAATTATTGTGCGGTATTGGCATATCATCAATCATATTTTAGTATATCTCAATTCAATTTAATATAAATATTCTCATCATTTTCTGTGCACATTTCATCATCTCATAATAATATATATCATATTTCACATATTTTCACATTTCCCAAGATACTCATTTTTCATGCAAATAATTTCTACTCATGTATAAATATCACATCAATCATTCCCATTTCAATATTTTCTAAGAAAATACCCATCGTTATATTTCACATTTTTCAACACATATCATGTGTCACACAGTTTTCATCTAATATTCATAATAGATCAATTTCAGACTCCAAAGCGTCACAAACTAATATTACTCAAATGCCACACAATTTATCTGATATTTATATCATAATAATTTTCAGGCAAAATACAATATGCTCATTTTCATATATTAATTCAAATGGTAATTCTAAAAATGCTTCTATAATTTATTCCACTTACCTGACTTACTAAGAGACCTGTTAACGTTCAGATTCCACGCCCTTGGCGCCCGAAACTCAAATCTTGAAATTCACATTTTTCCTAGATTAATTAACTCATTTCCCCCAAAACAATACTCAACTAACCTTTCCTAAGCTCCATATACCCCAAATTATCATTTAAACTATTATTTAACACCTCTTCTTAATCTCCTAAATTTTGCCTGCGGGTCCCAAAATTACACCCACGGTGCTCACCCGAACCCTAAATTTTAGAAATCCTACTTCAACCTCAGATGCTCAATATTTTAGCATTTCTAAATTAATACTAATTAATTAAAAATAAGCCCCTTAATAACCCCCATACCCCAAATTTGGGGTTTTGCCCACGACGACCCCACAAGAATTCCATTCTGCTAGACTTGTAGAGAATCATCCCTAGATTCTTGTAGTGGTATCTGTTCATCGATTGGACTTATAATTTGCAAGAAATTAAAGAAAAAGGGAAAATTTGCTTACCCTAGGAGATACGTCTATGCCGCTCCTACCACTGATCCGCTCTGGTAGAAATAACGGCAGCGGAGAATGGAGTCCAACGGTATCTTCCAATTTTCAATCGGGCGAAAATCCGTCACCAAACCGAGGAGAGAGAGGGAGAGAATGAGAGAAGAGAGAGAGTGTCCACGACAGAAGAATAAAAGAAAAAGAAAAGAAGAAGAAGAAGAATAAGAAAGAAAAGAAGAATCAAAATAAAAAACCAAATCTCTTGAAGCTTCCAGCTTTAGGAGAGTTATAATAATAATAATAATAATAATAATAATAATAATAATAATAATAATAATATATTTAATTCATATTAATAATAATATATTTTATAAATATAAATAAAAATAAATTTTAATTATTATATTTTTTTCCTTTTTTTAAAATCTAATTAATTATTTATTTTTTTATTTTTTATTTTTTTATTTTTATTTTTGGGAATCACTCCACTAATCTTCTATATCCCTTTTTGGAGTTATTATAGTTCCTCTCCATCTCACTCTGTCGACCTGGGTGTGTGTCTAGAGGGGGGATGAATAGACATTCTTTTTGGATAATGAATTTTCTACAAACATAAAAATTTCTTGGCAAGACACAAAAGTAAAATACCACAATATATTTCAAAGCTAGCAAACACAAGCAAGAAAAGTAAGAGAGATAGGGAAAGAGAAGCTTGACACATCAATGTTAACATGGTTCGACACCAAGCCTACGTCCACGCCTTGAGTCCACCTCAAGGATTCCCAAATCCACTAATCAATCCCTTTCAAGACGAAGTAGCCTTTACAATAAGGGTACACAACCCAGCCACTCGCCAAGAGCTACACCAAGGTGTTCACCAAAAAGCATCTTTCAATGGCTCACAAAGAACCTTCAAGATTTACAAGAAAAAATAAACATAGGGTTTACAAAATGATGCTACTTCTTGAGCTGATGATACAAACAATGCCTCACACTACTCTCTTTCAGCAAGTGATATGTAAACTAGAATAAAGTGCTGGGGATCTTGAGCAATGTCAATATTGGCCTTACAAGGCTTAACATACTGTTTTAATGCTAACAAACAAGTAGAACTTAACATATTTGATTAAGTAGTGACATTTCAAGGCTCAACTATGAGAAAGTTAGGTTAAGTGTTCAGAAGGATTCATGCAAGCTTATATTTTAAAGAAGGATGATCATATGAAACTTAAAGCATGGATTCTAGGATGATTTATCAAAGCTTGAAGAATATGAGAGCATGGATGTTAAAGAGTTTAAGGTATATCAAAGCTTGAAAAAAAGCAAGAGAGCCAAAGAAAAGCATGAGGACTCAAGCACTTAAGAATGTCAAATGTCCTAGTCCTAAGAAGTCTTTATGTAAGTGTTTCATATTTTAAATATCTTTTTAAATATGTTGAAGCTCATTAGGGTGCAACAAAGACTTAGAGACCAGTTTTTTAAAGAAAATATTTTTGAAAAGTCACATTTAAGTCTTTCAAATAACAAAAAGTTTAAAAGCTTAAAAAAATAAAAGTTTTAAAAAAAATTGACTGGTCAACTGAATGACCAGATTGCTCTATGGTTCCTCAACCGTATGACCTTCCATAACATTTTAAAATCTTTAAACTGAACTGTCCAGCCGATTGAAAAAATTGACCTAAGTTCAGTCAGCCGATTGAAAAGGGTATTGTCCAGCCGACTGACCATTTTGAACTAAGATCAATCAACTGACTGACAAGCTCAACCGATTGACACTTTTTGAACTGTGTTCAGTCAGCCGACTGACAACTTAATGGAATTAATTTCTGAAGACAGAAAAGTCTCAACCGCCTGTCCAGCCAACTAACCCTATGGGAATTTGAATTTTGAACTTCAACGGGAAAATTCTAAAAATTAGTTTTTCAAATATAAACGTTATAAAGACTTGGTGGACACTCCAAGTAACTTGAGAAATAAAGAAACTCACCCTTAAAAGTCTATTAATACTCCTTTAACCCAAGGAATTAAAAAAACCAAGCATAATATCAGCATTCAAGCTCTCTACATTCAATCTTCTCTTGCTCAACTTATTGCAAAACTGATTTGCTGAGATAATATGAAGTGCTAAACCCATCCTACTCTGGTCTTTACTGCTAATCTTCATCTAGAAAAGGAATTGGTGAATTCTATACTTGAGCTTCAATTTTATTTCATATTGATATTTGAATATTGAAGTGCATAGTGATTAAAATTGTACTAATCTACTTTGTGTGAAAGCATTAGTGTACGCAACTCTTGTTTCTTGTTTCTTGGACGATTCAAGGTGTTTGAATCGTTAACCGAGCATGGGGTATCACTTGGAGAGGTGACTACTCTAACCTATTGAAGGAGTGACCAAGTGTGGGGTATCACTTGGAGAGGCAGTGCTCTAGCCTATTGAAGGAGTGTGTAACAGTTTTGTTCAGCTTGGAAAGGAACAGGTTTAGTGGAATCCTTTGGTGGTTTGCAAAGGGCGAGGACATAGGCTGGGGATAAGTCGAATCTTGTAAAAACCCGGCGTTACTCTTTTTCCCTTACTCTCTTTATTTTTAGCATATATTAACTGCGTGGATGATTTAAATTCCTTAATCATAAAAACTACGTGGATTGGAAATTAAATAAACCAAAGTTTAATTTTGATTTGGGATTTCGAAAACCGAAAGGGAGTACGTTGCTTGATCAATACTTTGCTGAAACCTCAAAGGGAGTACGTTGATTGGTTAACACCCAAATAAAAATTAACTAAGGGTTTATTTAAATTCTGAGTTTTTCAGAATTTGAAATGTGGTTTGAATTGAAGAAACAAATTTCATTACTACAAGGCTTAAATCAAATTTATATACACATGGCTGTTAACAAAAGCTGAGAATTGTTCTAAAGCTTTCTTGATTGAATGTTTGATTGATTGAATATATTGTGATTGAATAATTTAAAGTTTGGTTGAATTGATTGGTTACTTTGTTGGTATATGGTTGTGGATTGAATATTATTTTTGAGAATTGTATAAAGACTTAAATATTTGTTGTGTATTGGATAAATCAACAAGAATTCAAGAATTCATTAAACAAATTAAAAGAGGTTAAGGATTCTTGAAAAGGATTAAAAGAAATTTTTTAAACCCAATTCACCCCCCCTCTTGGGAATACACCTTGGTTTTCAGTCAAAACCTAGAATGAATGCTTCACTAATTATCTCAACAACCAAATGCACAAAATCAATAATGAAAATGAATGCTAATAAGGTGTATTTATTGCCAAGAGGACGAGCATGTCGTTGGCTAGCCGTTGGGCATTAATGGAGAAGAGAGAAGGAAAAAACTAGTTGTTATCACGCACTTATTACAGTTAGCTCAAGGCTACTCGTCGACGAGTCCACGAACGAGTCAATGAGTCATATACATGCATTGTCGATGAGTGCCCTGTTCTTGTCGACGAGCCTACTCTGCAGATCTCAGACAACTCTCGGTATCTCTTCATCGACAAGTCCCCTGCCTTAGTTGACGAGTCACTTTTATACACTAGTTGACGAATCCCCTATATTCGTCGATGAGTCCCCTCTGCAATCTCAGGTGGTCTCGGGATCTCCTAGTTGATGAGTCCCCTGCTATCGTCGATGAGTTCCTTGTATAAACTAGTAAATGAATCCTCTATATTCGTCGACGAGTCCCTTTGTTTTACTACTTAAAGAAAGACCTAAATGTACTAGGACATGTTCAAGTAAAGTGGTTTTGTTCTAATTAAAATCCAACATTGTCGAAAAGTAATTTTGACCAAGTATAAGATGTCTTGATTGATAAAATATGTTTGATAGCCGTTTTGACATCTTATGCAATTATGTGCCTCGGCATGCATGTGTGAAACTCGGTTGTAATGTTTTAAACTAATATGAACTAAATGCATATGCAATTGCTCAGCTCTTGCAAGATATTCTCATATACATCATACGCACAAGAGTTATAGCATAAATCCTACCTCACACACAACCCAACAAGTATGTAAAGAATACAAGTTTTTGTAAATGCTCTGGTTGGTTGTGATTTGGGTATTTCATGAATGTGCCTTGATTATAACCCTTTGCTCATTGCTTATTTGATAAACGTTTGACCCTTATGCTTGCTTTAGTATTATCTTGTTTATCTGAACTGAACTTGAGGAAAAATGTTAGCTAACTTAAGAACCGCTAATGAGTTGTTATCATCAAAATAACCTGGAATGAAGAACCTTAACCACTAGAGCTAACATACTCCCACCTTATATGTTTAATTAATAATAAATATATTAAATATAATCCTCTCTCTGCTCCTCCCACAGCTATAAAAGGAGGAGCAGAGATTGCGAGGAGAGTGTGGAAAGAAAAGGGGAATAAGAAGAGAAGAAAGAAAGGAAAGAGAAAGAAAGTAGAGAGAAAAATAAGCAAGAGAAAAATGGAGAGATATAAAAAAAAGTGAGATTAATGTTTTTGTACAATGCTGATCTCATATCATATTATTATTCCCCTAAATAGTGAAATTTTGATTATATCCGCCCGTGAAGTAAGTATATTCAAATCACGAAAAATTTCTGTCTGGTCTCCATTTATTTTTCTATTATTTTCTGCACCTTTTTTTATAACAAAATCTTCTTATATTTTATCATTGGAATTTGATAGTTTTAGGTTTGAGGCTTCAGATATAGGACGGGACTCCTTTCCTCGCACAACTGGCCTTGAAGTCCGATGACACAGAAGTAACTAGAAAGAACAAAAGAAGAAAATTAACAAGCCCCTGAGAATTCATGGCGCCAAAGACTTGAAAAGCCAGCAATACAATTCAAGTATTCAACCATGTTTTCAGCTACCCTTCCCACCACCGCTCCGCCATCGACACCCGCCGTCGCCGCCAACACCCATCAGCGTCTTCCCCTAGCTGAAAAACTCGCGTTCCTGATCGACAAGTCCAAGACCGTGGACCACCTTCACCAAATCCACGCTGCTCTCCTCCGCTACGGACTCCACCACCACCCCATCTTGAACTTCAAGCTCCAGCGCTCCTACTCCTCCCTTGGCCACCTTCACTACTCCGTCGCCCTCTTCAACGACACCCGCAACCCCAACGTCTTCTTCTGGACTGCCATCATTCACGGCCACGCCGTGCACGGCCTCCACGAGGAAGCCCTTCATTTCTATACACAAATGCTGACCCACAGCGTCGAGCCCAATGTCTTCACCTTCTCCTCCATGTTCAAAGCCTGCCCTCTGGAACCCGGTAAATGCCTTCATTCTCACGCCATTAAATTTGGGTTCGATTCAGATACTTATGTTAGAACAGCTCTTGTTGATATTTATGCCAGAGGAGGGGAGGTAGAATCTGCACGACAACTGTTCGACTCCATGCCTGAGAAAAGCCTTGTTTCTTTGACGACAATGATGACGTGCTATGCAAAATATGGGAATGTTGACGGTGCTCGAATATTGTTTGACGGAATGAAGAAGAGGGATGTTGTGTGCTGGAATGTGATGATTGATGGTTATACTCAGCGCGGGAAGCCAAATGAGTCCTTGGTCCTGTTTAGGCAAATGCTGGCGGCAGGAGTGAGGCCCAATGAAGTGACTGTATTATCGGTGCTCTCTGCTTGTGGGCAGCTGGGAGCCCTGGAATCAGGTAGATGGCTTCATTCTTTTATTAAGAATAATGGGATTCAGATCAGCGTTCAGGTGGCAACGGCTTTGGTTGATATGTACGGCAAGTGTGGTAGCTTGGACGATGCTCGCTTGGTTTTCGATATGATCAATGACAAGGATGTGGTGGCATGGAATTCAATCATAGTTGGGTATGCAATGCATGGATTCAGCCGGGATGCATTGGAGATGTTTAACGAAATGTGTAGAATGGGATTTCATCCTACCGACATAACCTTCATTGGCATTTTGAGTGCTTGTGCTCATGCAGGACTGGTAAGTGAGGGTTGGCGTTTTTTCCATTCAATGAAAGATGATTATTGTCTTGAACCCAAAATAGAGCATTATGGATGTATGGTAAATCTTCTTGGCCGTGCGGGGCATTTGGAGGAAGCATATGAGCTTGTAAAGAACATGGAAATTGAGCCAGATGCTGTTTTATGGGGAACGTTGCTTGGGGCATGTAGGCTTCATTGTAACATCCCCTTGGGAGAGGTCATTTCAGAGTTCTTAGTTAGCCGGAATCTGGCAAATTCAGGAACTTATGTTCTGCTTTCGAACATCTATGCAGCAGCGGGCAACTGGGATGGGGTGGCAAGGGTGAGAGCCCTGATGAAATACAGCGGGGTTCAAAAAGAGCCAGGTTGTAGCTCAATTGAATTGAATAATAGGGTACATGAGTTCCTTGCAGGGGATTTGAAACACCCAAAGAGCAAAGAAATTTATATGATGCTTGAAGAGATAAACGGTTGGCTCAAAGCTCACAATTACACCCCAAAGACAGATGCCGTGTTACATGATATTGCGGAGAAAGAAAAGGTGCGATCCCTTGAAGTTCATAGTGAAAAGCTTGCCATTGCTTTTGGACTTATCAGTACCAAACCAGGAACTACAATCAAAATTGTAAAGAACCTCAGGGTGTGCTCAGATTGCCATGCTGTTACCAAGCTCATTTCAAAGATAGCAAGGCGCAAGATTGTAGTGAGGGATCGGAACCGTTTCCACCATTTTGTGAATGGTTCGTGTTCTTGTGGGGATTACTGGTGAACTGTGTTTTATGGGTTTGGATCACTTAAAGAAGAAGATCCTGTTAAAGAAAAATCCAATTCTATATTTTTAGGCAATTCATCTACGATATTCGATGACACTGAATGCCTAACTAGGGCAATCTCATCAGATACAAAGGCCTCATTTCTGGGGAAAGGCAAGTGGAGCTTCAAGATTCAAACAATCTCTGGAGGCCTCAGAGTTGACACGCTTTCATTTTTCATTTCTGGGGATTATTCATGTAGGAAAGCCCGATAGTGCAGTCTTTGGATGCAGAGATACTGTTCAAGTGAAAATGAAAATTGGTTTTCCCTGTATTTGGAAGTTCTGAATTTGAATTTGAAATATAATACTAATATTTATTAAAATTTATTTTAAATTGACACAAGTTCAAATCCCGGATTTGCAACCAGATACTAAAAAGGAAAAATGAAAACACAACTCCTGCTAATCAAATATGTTGTGACCAAGCAAACAGAGCCCAGAAGATTCATGTCCATCGATGAGCAGAAAAAAGTAATAGCCTCAATTGTCAAAATTTTTATCATGGCCCTTCAAAATAAACTTCGTGTTCACATATGGTATGTACCCTCTTGATTAAGAATACAAAAAATGGGTTCTTCTTTTTATAAAAATAAAAATAAAAAGTTGTATTATGTATAAATTGTACTCAAAATGCTTTTGAATGATTAAATGGGTTTTTTTTTTTTTGTAAAAAAAAGAAAAAGAATAATCAAATAATTTTAGTTTTTTGAAAATAAAAAAGAGAGAATGGGTTTAGATAATAATAATAATAATAATAAAAATAATAATAAAATTTAGCTAGTGCTCCACAGCTCTTGGTGAGAGCGTTGCCAGCAGGCAGCCATGGGCAGCGATCTCTTTGTGCAAGATTTAAAACCCTACAGTCACGAGATCCCACGTCAAAATTTTAAAATATATTGACTAATGTTGTAAAACATGTATATTTATGTGGATGACTATCTAAATAACATTTGGTATACCCACATAATGATTCATTATGTGGTTAACATTCCCAAAGGACATGCATTTCAACAAAATGAGATAATAAGATGATTAGCAACATCTTGTTTCTAAAGAACTAGACACTTGAATTTCTATAATTGAACTTTTTTGTATTCCTCTTTTATTTCATTTACAACACGTTATCAGTACGAGTAAGTCTCTAATGGTATAATAAGTTTCATTGGTATTATTCTAAGGTAAGAATCTTGTTTCCTTTAACATTTGTTAACTATATAACTTTAGTTTTCGTCAAACTATATTCATATGTTAATTATATCTCTTATCTTGAAAACATGTCCTTAAATATTTTTATGTTGGGATATAGTGAGAATAACATTTCCATTTAATATTTACCTAACTTTGAATTTTTATTTGTTTTCAATGTGATTTTATGATGTTAAACATCACAAAACTTGAATTTGTTAACCTTGATATTTCTGGAAGAAATTATCTATCATGGGTACTTGATACTGAGATTCACCTTAATGTTATGAATCTTGGAAGTACAATTGAAAAAGGAAATCAAGCATCCCTGCAGGATCGCGCAAAGGCAATAATTTTCCTTTGACACCATTTACACAAATAATTGAAAATTGAGTATCTTATTATTAATAATCCATTAGTCCTTTGGAACAACTTAAAGGAGAAATATGAACACACTGTTGAGATTGTAGGTGTAGAGTCGCCGACAGCTGCACTAGCCCAGTCGCTAACTTGGACATTGAAGACCGGCGGCCACCTACTCTACAGACTTTGCTGAAATTGCAGCCACCACCTTTGAATTTTGCTCCCCCTTGTGTATATATAAACGTGTGTGTGGAGTTGTGTCTATGTGGGCTGCAGTAAGCTGTGTGGGTTGGGGTAAGTTGTGTTGTGGGTTGCAGTGAGCTGTGAGTTGTGTAAACTGCGTGAAGAGAGTTGTGTTGTGTGCAGAGAGCAGAGAGCAAAGAGTTGTGGTGAGAGAGAGAGACAGATAGAGAGAGTTAAGCAGTGAGGCTCCTCTGGTATTTTATTTTTCTCCCAATATAGTGCAGTGGTGTGTGCTCCGTGGACGTAGGTCGATTCGACTGAACCACGTTATATCCGATGTTCCAGTATGGATGTTTTTTTTTTTATTCGTGTATGATTGTTGCTGCAGGTTCATCCCCAACAATTGGTATCAGAGCTTGGTTGGAGTAGAATCGCCAGATCGGAGAACAATTCCCGAATTTTGAGGCTACCATCGAACTCTTCTCGCCGATACAAAGCCAATAGTTGTAACCAGAGCACAAACAGAGCTCGCACGACCCCGCACGCACCCACATGCGCCACCGGCGTAAAGACCGCTTTGCCATGCGCCATTAATAGATTGAAAGGGGTCCTCACGCGACGGCGAACGTCCGGCAGACGATTCGGAGGTTGAAGACACTAACGTCATCGGCCACGTGAGCACCGCATCAACAAGCATTAGTCCACGTCAGATTGCCATGTCAGCGCTATGTCAGCCGCACAGGCAGCGGCCACGTCAACAGGGGCTCAGGACACGACAGCAATCTGTACCGTCCACGTAATCAAGTTGGCCCCACGAGGTGAGCCCCAGGCCACGTCGTAGTGGACCCTGTGCCACGTCAGCAAAAGGCGCAGTTAACGACGTCGCTAACGCCATCAGGGAAATTCTATCCATGAGAGGAATATTCTGTTAAAATTGACCAGGTTTGACCGATAGTTTGATCGGGCTTTTCAAAGCCATTTCGGGTCCGTTTTTCGACCGGCTTAAGCCATTTCTAAGGTTTTCAGTCGTTCCGGATCCAACCGTGTTGTCTGATTGAGCTAATTCCATATCTAGATCAGTGAATCGAGATTTTGAACGAAAAGAGCTCTCAAATCGATATGCTTGACGACACGAACTTTGGTTTTTGAAAAATACAGATTGAAGACTATTTGTTTGGTAAAGAGTTGCACTTACCACTAATGGAGAAGCCATAATCCATGAAGGAGAGCGAGTGGGAGTTGCTTGACCGAAATGCCCTCGGAGCCATTAGAATGACGTTGTCAAAGTCTGTGGTGTTCAATATCAAGCATATAACATCCACCAAGTCTTTGATGGATGCGCTCTCTAATATGTACAAGCAACCTTCAGTCGCAAATAAGGTACATCTCATGAAAAGACTATTTACGATGAGCATGTTTGTAGGTAAAAGTTTCAACAGGCATTTGAATAATTTTAACGAGTTGTCGGATCAACTCGCCTCAGTTGGGATAACGTTTGATAATGAGATTCGGGTCTTATTGAATCTCAGTCAGTTGCTTGAAAGTTGGAATGGTATTGTTACTGCCATCAGTAGCTTCGCAGGAAAATCGAAGCTTGTATACCCTGAGGTCGTTAGCATGATTTTGACGAAGGAAATCAAAATGCAGTCAAACCATGGCTCAACTTCGAGTTCAGTCTTGAACATGGAGAGTCAAGGCAGAGGAAACAGGCATGGATAATTAAACAACCGCGACAGATCTAGGCCCAGGCAGTCTAAATCCATAAATCCCAAAGGTACTCAGGACACAGGTTCCCAAAGTAAAAAAGTTATTGAGTGTTGGAACTGTGGAAAAACTAGTCATTACAAGAACCAGTGCAGAAGTCAGAAGAAAGAGACGAGGGCAAAGACAATGATGAGATGTTGATCTGCTCTTTGGAGAGCAAGCAGGAGTCTTGGGTCTTAGACTCCGGAGCCTCATCTCATGCCACTTGCTATAGAGATTGCCTAGAGGAGTACACACCAGGTGATTTCGGTAAGGTATACCTTGGCAACGATCAACCTTGCGACGTAACCGGCAAGGGAGTTGTGAAGATCAATATAAACGGGTCAGTATGGAAGCTGAAGGATGTCAGACATATTCCAGACCTGAGAAAGAATTTGATCTCATTTGGTCAGCTGGCAGATGAGGGATACACAATGAAATTCATTGGTGATGAATGGAAAGTTTCAAAGGGTGTACTTACGATTGCGCGAGGTAAGAAAAGCAGAACACTTTTTCTAACCTCCAATGTCTCCTTGTCTATTTCAGTTACTGCAAGAAATGATGACAGCAACATCTAGAACCAACAACTTGGTCACATAAGCGAGAAGGAACTCAGGGTGATGCACACAAAGGGAAAATTGAGTGGTCTACGCTCAATGCAGATTGACATGTGTGAGGATTGTATAGTCAGGAAACAGAAGAGGATCAGTTTCCTGATAAACACTCGTGCCCCAAAGAAGTGTGTTGGGACACAACAGCAAAATGCCAAGAATCCTCGGGTGGAGGAACCAGTGGAGCAGATCGTCGCACCGCCGTCTCCTATTCCAGCTCCGAAGCTTAGGAGATCTACTTGGCCTCATGTACCAGATAGAAGGTATATAGATTACTTACTTCTTATAGATGGAGGAAAACTCAAATGCTGTGATGAAGCATGTTAGGTGGCAGATACGAGCAAGTGGGAGCTTGTAATAAAGGACGAGATGAAGTTCCTCACCTCCAACAGAATGTGAGAACTAGCTGAGTTGCCCAAAGGTAAGAAGGTCTTTCACAACAAGTGGGTGTATAGAATCAAATAGGAGCATGATGGCTTCAGAAGGTACAAGCCTCGGTTGGTAGTCAAAGGCTTCGAAAAGAAGGAAGGGATTGACTACACCGGCATTTTTACACCAGTTGTGAATATGACAGCCATCAGATTAGTCCGCAGAAATCTAGCAGATAGGAAGGTGGTGACTAGAGAGAAACTGAAGTTGTGCTCAACTTCAGTTGGTCTTCATGCTTGAAGACAGACATGAGCACATCATTTGCTTATACACTGGTTGAGATATTGTCTCCGTCTCCAAGTGGGAGATTGTTGAGATTGTAGGTGTGGAGTCACCGACAGCCGCACCAGCCCAACCGCTAACTTGGACATTGAAGACCGGCGGCCACCTATTCTGCAAACTTTACTGAAACTGCAGCCACCACCTTTGAATTTTGCTCCCTTTTGTGTATATATATACGTGTGTGTGGATTTGTGTCTATGTGGGTTGCAGTAAGCTGTGTTGTGGGTTGCAGTGAGCTGTGAGTTGTGTAAATTGCATGAAGAGAGTTGTGTTGTGTGCAGAGAGCAGAGAGTTGTGGTGAGAGAGAGAGAGACAGACAGACAGAGAGAGTTGAGCAGTAAGGCTCCTCTTGTATTTTATTTTTCTCCCAGTATAGTACAGTGGTGTGTGCTCTGTGGACGTAGGTCGATTCGATTGAACCATGTTATATCCGGTGTTCCAGCGGGGATGTTTTTTTTATTTTTCTTCGTGTGTGATTGTTGCTCCAGGTTTATCCCCAACACACACCAACTTTGTCTAATCTTGATACATGCACAAATCAATGTGAACTTGAAGTTCAAAGAATAATTCATTTTCAGAATGCTGCAAATCAATTGTCAGATGTTTTTACAGACACCAAAAGGGTCACTCAATCACATGTTCCGACCGCAAATATTCCTACTAGATTGATTGTTCCTGAAGAACACCCAATGGGAATAGCAACTAACGAATCTAAAGTGTGCGAGAAGCGTGGTAGACCAATTGGTGCAAAGGATACTGTTCCTCGAAAGAAAAAGGAAATGAACAAAAGTGACACTCCAAAATGGTTCATTAACATGTTGGGTTATTTCCTTCCATGTGGAGGAAAGCCTAAGTGGGCTTTATTAAAAGCCTAAAGCCCATCCCTTTTAGTGTTAAAACCTAAAAGAAGTTATAAAAAGAGAGGGGAGAAGGGAAGAGCCGTCACTTCTCAAAAGAAAGAGAGAAAAACGTGATTTTTCTCATGCTACCCAGATTTCATCAAGGTACCGATCCCGCTTCGTCTGTGATCCGATCGAGCTAAAATTTGGAGGAGAGGTTCACAACTCAAGGAGCTACAATCTGAACGTGGAGATTGGATTTTGAGCTCAAAAGTTGAGATTTTTTCATTGAACAGTAACCGCGAATTTGGTATATTCTCTCCAATCCTCTTTTTGTTTGCCAAGATTGATGATATCTTGATGAGATATATTCTTAGCCTCTAAGTTCGATTAAAGAAGACTTTATGTGCCTATTATTTGATTGCTAATGGAGATTTCAACTAGACTAGGTCCTGTGGTTTTTCTTCCTCACACTGGGGAAGTTTTCCACGTAAAAAATTGATTGTGTTCTTGTGGCTTGGTGTGATTGATTATTTTTCTTATTATTTTCAGCATGTATAAAAGTAGAGATCTCTCCCAACAAAGTGGTATTAGAGCCCGGTTGACATATTGTCAGGTTGGCAGTTTGAGTTATGGAAGCAAATACTAGTAGAATGATTAATTTCAATGGTTCAAATTATCACATATAGAAAGGAAAAATGGAGGATCTTCTTTATGTGAAAGATTATTACCTATTGATATGTAATGCTAAAAAACCATAAAAAAAAGTCTAATGTGGAATGGACTTTGTTACATCGACAGGTGTGTGGGTATATCAGGCAGTGGGTAGATGATAATGTTTTGAACCATACTAGTGGAGAGACAAATGCATGTTCTCCATGGAGTAAGATTGAAGAGTTATATGCTAGAAAGGCTAGAAATAATAAGTTGTTTCTGATTAAAAAAATGATGACTTTGAGGTACCAGGATGGGACTCCTTTATCTGATCACCTAAATACATTCCAAGGAATTATTAATCAGTTGGCTGGAATGGGTATTAAGTTTGATGATGAGATACAAGGGTTATGGTTGCTTGGTTCATTACTAGACTCGTGGGAGATGCTCAAAACTTCATTGTCTAACTCCACTCTAGAAGGTGTAATCACAATGGATATTTCCAAAAGTTGTTTGCTAAATGAAGAGATAAGAAGAAAAACATAGGGATCCTCTTCACAGTCAGAGATCTTGGTTACAAAAAAGAGGGGGAGAAGTAAGAGCAGAGGTCCGAAGAATAGAGATAACAGTAGAAGCAAGTCCAACAAGTTTGCAAATGTTGAGTGTCATCATTGCGGGAAAAAGGGACACATCAAGAAATATAGCAGGCGATTGAAGAGAGAAAACAACAATGAGAAAGGGAAGGGAACGAAGAATGGAGATGACAATGATGGTGATGATAGAGTTGCTACCACCACTCCTGCAGAATTCCTCATTGTTTATGATGATGAGATGATAAATGTTGCATATCATGAGACCAGATGGGTGATTGGCAGTGGTGCCTCCATTCATGCTACATCTCGAAAGGATCTCTTTACATCCTATAGATCTGGTGACTTTGGAACAGTATAGATGGGAAATGATGGCTTGGTTGAAGTCATTGGATTTGGGGATGTGTATTTGAAGACAAATAATGGCACGAGTTTAGTTCTTAGCGATGTGAAGCATATTCCTGACATTCGTTTGAATTTGATTTTTGTAGGTAAACTTGACAACGAAGGGTACTGCAGCACTTTTAGTGATGGCCAATGGAAGCTCACCAAGGGTGCTATGCTTATGGCTCGAGGCATGAAGCACTTTGCATTGTACATTCTGCAAGCAAAGATCCCCAACGACATTGTTAATGCAGTGGAGGATAATGGTACAACAAAGTTGTAGCACAAGAGACTGGCTCACATGAGTGAGAAAGGATTAGCTCTACTGGGGAAGAAAAGTCTACTATGTGGACTAAAATGTACACTTCTGAAAAGGTGTACTCATTGTTTGACAGGGAAGCAGAGCAGAGTTTCCTTCAAGAATTCCCCTCATTCGAGAAAGTCAAAGATACTGGATTTGGTACATTCGAATGTGTGTGGCGCTATGAAGACGATAACACTTGGTGGCTCCAGATACTTTGTGACCTTCATAGATGATCATTTAAGGAAGTTGTGGGTATATATCTTGAAGTCAAAATACCAAGTGTTGGCTGAGTTCAAGAAATTTCAAGCCTTAGTTGAGAGATAGACTGGGAAGAAACTAAGGTGCATCCGGACTGACAATGGTGGAGAGTATTCTGGTCCATTTGATGAGTATTGCAGACAACGGGGTATTCGGCATCAAAAGACTCCTCCGAAAACTCCTCAATTGAATGGCGTAGCAGAAAGAACGAACAGAACACTGGTTGAGAGTGTGAGATGTTTGCTTTCACAAGCCCAGTTGCCAAAATCCTTTTGGGCGAAGGCATTGAGCATTGTTGTTTATGTGTTGAATCTTACACCCTGTGTTCTTCTACACAGTGTCGGCTTGACCATAAGGCTATTAAGCAATTTGCCTAGGGCCCCCAAATTTTTGGGGCCCCCAATTTTTTTTTTTTTTTTAATATTAACATTATTTATGATGCCCTCTTCCCATACATTGATTTCCTAACTATCTCAAAAGTTAGGGCCCCAATTTTTTTAACGTTAAAATTGTTTATGATGTCATCTCTTCCCATACATTGACTATCCCACTATCTCAAAAGTAAATGAAATTATATTTTAAAAAGTAAAGTAAATGTAATTTAATTTTTTCTTTTTCAAGTCTCAATGTAATCTTAAATATAAAACTTTAATTAGTGATTTTGCATCTCAAAAAGTTAGAAAAATTAATTTTAAATAAAAATAAAAAATAAGAAAAATATTAAGGGCCCCTAATTAAATCATTCGCCAAAAGCCCCATATTGTGAAGAGTCGGCCTTGCCTCTACAGTTTGATGTGCCAGACCTAGTTTGGACAGGTAAGGATATTTCCTATAATCACCTGTGTGTTTTTAGGAGCAAAGCATTTGTGCATATTCCAAAATATGAAAGGTCCAAACTTAATGAGAAAACACAACAGTGTATATTCCTTGGCTATGGTCAAGATGAATTTGGATACAAGCTTTATGATCTAGTTGAGAAGAAAATTGTGAGAAGCAGAGATGTCGTGTTTGTGAAAGATCAGACGATTCAGGATATTGAGAAGGCAGAGAAATCTATGTCTCAGCAGAGTGACAGTTTGACTGAAGTGGATCCAATTCCTTTGAAAAATTTTCTATCTCAGGTTGAGAATAATGTTCATGATGATCACCAAGGTAGAGGTGATGTGGATGTTCCCTTATAGATTCAGGGAGATGTTGAGACTGATGAGCAGTTGACATTGCCAAAGATTCCACTATAGATTCCATCTAGGAGGTCAGCCAGAGACCGACATCCTTCCATTTGATATTCAGCAGAACAATATGTGTTATTGACTAATGGGGGAGAGCCCCAGTGTTTTTCATAAGTTATGGAAGATGAACACAAGACAAAGTGGGTTGAGGCTACGCAAGATGAGATGCAATCATTGCATGATAACCACACCTTTGAGTTAGTGAAGCTATCTAAAGAAAAGGAGCTTTGGAGAACAAGTGGGTTAACAAGAAGAAGCCAAATGAGTTCTCTTCATGGCCACGATACAAAGCTAGACTAGTTGTAAAAGGGTTTGATTAGAGAAAAGGTATTAACTTTGATGAGATCTTCTCTCCATTTGTAAAGATGTCATCGATCTGTACAACACTCGACTTAGTAGCTAGTCTTGACTTGGAAGTTGAGTAGATGAATGTGAAAATTGCCTTCCTTCATGGTGATTTGGAGGAAGAGACTTATATGAAGCAGCCAAAGGGTTTCAGAGTGAAAGGGAAAGGGGATTATGTGTGCAAGCTGAAAAAAAGTCTATATGGTTTGAAATAAGCACCGAGACAGTGGTATAAGAAGTTTGAGTCTATT
Source organism: Malania oleifera (assembly GCF_029873635.1). NCBI lineage: Eukaryota > Viridiplantae > Streptophyta > Magnoliopsida > Santalales > Ximeniaceae > Malania > Malania oleifera. The sequence goes on from NC_080417.1 coordinate 13,096,594, forward strand.
ATGGGGGAGTAAGGCTACAAGAAGACAACTTCATATCACTATGTATTTGTTTAAAAATTCTCAAATGATGATTTTATTTTCTTACTGCTTTATGTGGATGACATGCTGATTGTTGGTAGGAATGCTTCAAGGATTGACTAGTTGAAGAAGCAATTGAGTAAGTCATTTGCTATGAAGGATTTGGGGCTAGTAAAGAAAAGTCTTGGCATAAGAATCAGTCGTGATAGGAGTGCTAAGAAGTTATATTTGTCACACGAGAAGTACATTGAGAAAGTGCTCCAGAGGTTCAATATGGACAAAGCTAAAGTAGTTAGCTCTCCTCTTGCTACCCACTTCAGACTAAGTACAAAGCAATGTCCTTCTACAGATAAGGAAAGGAAGACATGGAAAGAGTTCCTTATGCCTCAGCAGTAGGAAGTTTGATGTATGCAATGGTTTGCACAAGACTAGATATAGCTTATATAGTTGGTGTAGTTAGCCAATTCTTGTCAAATCCGAGAAAAGAGCACTGGAATGCAGTGATGTGGATCATAAGGTATCTTCGAGGCACTTCTAGTTTGAGACTTGGTTTGGGAAATAAAAAACGATTGTTAGTTGGCTACGCAGATGTAGATATGGCTGGGGATGTGGATACTCATAAGTCTACTTTCGGCTATTTGATAACTTTTGCAAGTGGCGCTTTAGCCTTGCAATCGAGACTTCAGAAGTGCATTGCTCTTTCTACAACAGAGGCAGATTTTATTGCAGCAATGGAAGCTACTAAAGAGTTGCTATGGGCAAAGAAGTTCTTGAGAGAACTTGGTTTCAAGCAGCAGAGGTATGTGTTGTTTTGTGATGCAAAGAAGTTCTTGAGAGAACCTGGTTTCAAGCAGCAGAGGTATGTGTTGTTTTGTGATAGCCAAAGTGCTATTCATCTTGCGAAGAATTCTAGTTTCCATGCAAGATCGAAGCATATTGATGTACGATACCATTGGATTAGAGATGCATTGAACGATAAGTTATTGGAACTTGAGAAGGTTCATACTGATGATAATGGTTCTAATATGTTGACAAAGATACCGCCAAGGGAGAAGCTTGAAGTTTGTTGTTCGATCGTTGGGATGGCGATTCCCTCGACATAGTTGGAAAGGGGGAGATTTGTTGGGTTTTTTCCTTCCATGTGGAGGAAAGCCTAAAGTCCAGCCATTTTAGTGTGAAAACCTAAAGGAAGTTATAAAAAGAGATAGGAGAAGGGAGGAGCCATCACTTCTCAAAAGAAAGAAAGAAAAAAGTGATTTTTCTCATGCTGCCCAAATTTCATCAAGACTTTGATCCCGCTTCATTCCTGATCCGATCGAGCTGAAATTTGGAGGAGAGGTTCACGACTCATGACTCAGGAGTTGGGATTTTTGCCGTGAATAGTAACCGCAAATTTGGTATATTATCGCCAATCCTCTTTTTGTTTGCCAAGATTGATGATATCTTGATGAGATATATTTGTAGCCTCTAATTGTGATTAGAGAAGACATTGTATACCCATTATTTGATTGCTAGTGGAGATTTCAACTGGATTAGGTCCCGTGGTTTTTCTTCCTCACACTAGGGAAGTTTTCCATGTAAAAAATTGATTGTGTTCTTATGGCTTGGTGTGATTGATTATTTTTCTTATTATTTTCAGCACGTATAAAAGTAGAGATACACTATATTTGCTTGCATATAAGGAGAAGAATTATTCTGCTATGGTTGTTTGTTGATATCTCTTCCAACATAACACTCAATAAGAGGTTAAAAGAAATATAGATCAACAATCCCATACTTCCACAGAAGCAACACCAGGAGTGATTTCGATACCGGAAAATTATGAGATCTCATTAAAATTTGAAAATATGCGGAGAAGAAATGAAGTTGTTGGTGACAATGTGTTTGCATGTGCGATTGCTTCAGAAATTATTAATGATAATGAACCTGAGTCTCAAACTATAGAAGAATGTTGATATCAAAATTATTGGCCAAAATGGAAAGAAGCAATGCAGGCTAAATTAGACTCATTAGCCAAACGTAAGGTATTTGGACCAGTAGTCCAAGCACCTGAGAATGTCAAACCTGTTGGGTATAAATGAGTTTTTGTAAGTAAAAGAAATGAAATGAATGAAATTGTGAGATACAAGGCGCATCTTGTAACACAAGGTTTATCCCAATGGCCTGGTATAGATTATAATGAGACATATTCCTCTGTTATGGATGTAGCTACTTTCATATTATTTATTAGTTTAACAGTTTTTGAAGGTCTCGACATACACCTCATGGACGTAGTAACAGCTTACTTGTATGGCTCATTGGATAATGACATATATATGAAAATCTCTGAAGGATTTAAAATGCCTGAAGCATATAATCCAAAACAACGGCAAATGTACTCTATTAAATTACAAAGATCCTTATATGGATTGAAGCAATCTGAACGAATGTGGTACAATCATCTAACAGAATATTTGTTGAAAATTGGATATGAAAATAATCTTATCTATCCTTGTGTTTTCATTAAGAAAATAAATTCTGGATTTACTATAGTCGCAATTTATGTTGATATGTTGATGACATAAATATAGTAGAAACTCTAGAAGAGATCTCAACGATAATTGACCAATTAATGAAAGAATTTGAAATAAAAGATCTTGGGAAGACAAAATTTTGTCTTGATTTTCAAGTTGAACATTTAATAAGGATTCTTATTCATCGATCATCTTATATAGAAAAAATCTTGAAACAATTTTATATGGATAAATCTTAACCATTAAGCTCCCCGATGGTTGTTCGTTCACTTGATGTGAAAAAGGATCTTTTTCGTCCTCGAGAAGATGATGAAGAAATCTTTGGTCTTGAAATACCATATCTTAGTGCAATAGGAGCACTTTTGTATCTTGCAAATTGCACTAGACCAGATATTGCTTTTGTGGTAAATTTGCTGGTAAGGTTTAGTTCTACACCAACTCAAAGACATTAGAATGGAGTCAAACATGTTCTTCGTTATCTCCGCGGCACATCTGATATAGGTTTATTTTACCCAATGGGAGTAAAGTCTGTGTTGAAAGGATATGCTGATGTTAGATATATTTCTGATCCTCATAAAGTTTGCTATATTTTTACATGTGATGATAGTGCTATCTCATGGCGATCTATAAGGCAAACGATCACTGCTATCTCTTCAAACTATGCAGAAATATTGGCAGTTCATGAAGTAAGTCGTGAATATGTATGGTTAAGAGCTATAATCCAACACATTAAAGGGATAAATGAATTATCAGTGGAAAATGACACGCCAACAATATTGTACGAGGACAATGCAACATGTATTACACAAATCAAAGATGGGTACATAAAAGGTGATAGAACTAAACATATTTCACCAAAGTTCTTTTACACTCATAAACTTTTGAAGAAATGAGATGTTGACATTTACAAAATTCGTTCAAGTGACAACTCAGCAGATCTATTGACAAAAGCATTGTCAACTTCAATTTTCAAGAAGCATGTACATAACATTGTAATGCGACAACTTAAGAACATTTCTTAATTGATTGTATTTTTTAAGGGAAGTTTGAATATTGTACTCTTTTTCTTTCACTAAGGTTTTGTCTTATAGGATTTTCCTTAGCGAATGTTTTGACGAGACATTCATAGTGTATAGTCATCTAAGAAAAAGTGTTGTAAAACATGTATATTTATGTGAATGACTTTTTAGATAATAGGTTACAATATTTGGTATGCTCACAAAATGGTTCATTATGTGGTCAATCTTTGAGATGTCAATGTATTTGTCTATACAAGGACATGTTTTTCAACAAAATTAAATAATAAGATGATTAGTAACATCTAATTCCTGAAGAATTAGATTATTGAATTTCTATAGTTTCAAACTTTTTTACATTCCTCTTTTATTTATTTACAACAACTAAATACATTTTTTATTTTTTTTGTTTAGTATTTTTTAGAATACCAAAATAATATCCAAACCGATTGCCTTGGCCACCAAATAAAAAAGGGCCAAAAAAGCAGTTTGATGGCCCATCTCCAATAGCTTTCTTTTGTCCTTCCTCTCTCTCTCTCTTTCATGGGGAAAAAATAGCTTTATCGAAAATATAAGGAAAAAATACGAAAAAGAAGCATGTGTGAACCAATCTCTCACCCAAACGCTTCATACTTGAGACTCAGAATGCGATTGAGCAAAACCAAAATTTACAGTTAAGACCTGTTCAGTAAATAAATTTTCAAGTTTAACCTCATTCACTAATCAAGTTTAAAATGAAACTAAACAAATTGAGCCTAATCCTGTTAACATTTTAGGTAAAAGATATGGCGCTCCTTCAATAAGAAATCAAAACCTCCTCCTTGAGATTGGTTCAAAGATAACCTCCTCTGAAATTACAGTCGCACAAAACCCACCCCCTTTAAGCAAACCTCAAGAGTTCCCGTCTTATGTATTTTATACACACGCACAGGCACACACAAGTATAATTATTATTCTCATTACCCTTTTTTTTTTTTTCCCCTTTGTATGAAGTTAAAACAATAACTTTGAACTACGATTTGTGCTCTGCGTAAAAAAGGGAGGAGCATTGTAGAAACTGGAGCTAAATATTGGTCCATCAGCTAAAACAGAGTAAATAGAAAAGGAATACATAAAACATTCCTGACTAGCAAATTATTAGATTCCTACACAACAGAAATTTGTACACTAGTGGGGTTGTACTAACTCGTCTCCTTGAAAAGGGGTAGCCTCAAACACAGTTGAGAGAGCCACAATTATTTACATTTGAGGACCAAACTAGTAGTATATTTAACATCCTAGCCTACGTGGGAGTGCAGAATAAACCCACCTACTCCCAACCCTACATCCATCCTAGCTTCTTGACTAGCATCAGATTTCAGAAGCCAAGCCAAACGGCTTACCATCTTTCCCATCTTAAGCAAACTCCGCAAGCTCATAAAGTACTGCTGGTGCCTTCTACATTCTGAAATCCAAAACGCACACGGTATTGTTGGCAAAACAGGCAGCAATCTTGTCGCCTTCCTTGTTCCAACAGACCTCAAATATGCCCCCATTGCCCGTATATGTTTTCACGATCTTGCCTTCTTTCAATGACCAGACATGCAAGGATTTATCCAGCGATCCACTGGCTAAGTACTCACCATTTGGACTGAAGGCAACAGAGTATACAGGATCCCTGGTCATTCAATTCAACGACACTTGTCAAATGCAAGTCACATTGCAGGATTTGGGCTCTGAAATATGTGCAGAAAAGAAACGTTCTCCCAGGGGAAGAAAAAAAAACCTAAAGACGTATTTAGTATTCAATGAATAGTCTAATATTTAGACTCAAATTGGAAAATTTTCTTCATTTTCTAGGGAACTCAAAAATCCCTCTTCAAGACAATGCAACCACCATGCCAAATGTACAGCCAAAGCCAACTCGATGGCCAAAACAATCAAATGCCAGTGCATGTTAGCCAACTAACATGAGACAAGGTTGCTGGATTGGTATAGAAGAATCCCAATAAAGGGAAGTTGTTGTCATCATACGCAACCAACTTGCAATGCAGTTGATGCAGGTGCGACCAAAAAAGCCACGAATCATTAAACAAACCATATTATGAATTAAAAGACCTATCAACTAATCATAGATCATTACAAAGACTTCACCATTCATGCATTCCTCCAAATCAAATGTGATGAGAAGCAGTGTACCTGTGGCCATTCAAGCTGTGGATAAGTCTTCCTTGTTCAACATCCCATAACTTAACTGTTGAGTCAAATGATGCACTGCATCGAAAACACAACCAAAGAATAAAAACTTTAGAATCTATGTACTTGTTCTGAAGATTAAAAGAAAACAAAAACAAGAAAAAACAGAATATGAACCTCAGAGCATGTGAAAGATGTCGAAGCAGTGAACTACAAACAAAATGTACGTGTAGTACTAAACTCACATGTATCTTGATTGATTCACTACAATGAAACTGTATTTAAGACATGTTTATGCTATTTTGACATGATGTATTTTAAGATGCTAAAGCAACCTTCACAATTGTTTTTTAGACTAGTATATGCCAGCAGGTAGAAATGGCATTGTAATTGTACACACATGGCATTAGAAAGTTTCCCCGAACAAATTTATGGCACCTCAAGATAGCCTTCTACAAAAAAATATTCAAAACTATCAAATCAAGAAATCAAAACAATAATTACAGAACAACTACTCTATAGGACGTACACATATACACCACCCAGTACCAACAAATAAAGCATGCAATTTTATCAAAACAAGCAGCATCTATACCTTGCCAGCACTAATGGCTGATTAGGATTGTTTGTACCCGGTCCAGTGGGACTCCATCTAATAGTATATATCTCCTGCAGCATGTTTAATCGATGCTAGTAATGAACATTAATAAACGAAGAATACATCATAACAAGACAAAAGAAATTTTTCAATAATACCTTAGCATGTTCCTTTAAATCATGAACATACTTGTCCTGCTTCATATTCCATATCTACATCATGATTTGTAGAGTTATTCAACCCAGTAGAACAGACAAAGTTGAAAAAGTGATAAAAGTAATACAACTACATGATCTAACATGTCTAAAACAGAAAAAGTTAACTGCATTCGTGATAAAAAAGCAAGAAGCATATCTATTTTTCCATCAAAAAATGAATAACTAAATTAGTAAATCAAGAAAAGGTTGCATCAATAACCTTCGCAGTGATATCGTCAGAGCAAGAGGCCAACAATGAACCAGTTGGATCCCATTTGACGCAATTAACTTCACCCTGTAATTGCAAAGAAGTTCAGAGGGTTAGCCCTAAAATCCTTAGTATACTTCAAGTTTTTCAATTACCAGTGCACTGCTCAGCACTTAAAATCAAATGCTTTTCAGACATACAGAACTCAATCACTGAAATACACAACTTTGCTTTCAATGGGAGCCAATCCTAGTGGTTGATAACAAATGCATAAAAAATGCCATCTGTTGGAGCCAATCCTACAGCCTCTCCCAGAACCAGAAGAATCCATAAAAGAAAAAGAAGTCAAATAACAGCAATCTACTTTACTAGAGCGTGAAAGGTTGATAAAACTGGGTACGTGGAACGTTCTTAATGATCAACACCTGACCGAAAATGACATGACCACATTCACTTTAAAAGAGATCTGAAATTTTGAGTTGGTCGTCCAGAGAATCATGACCAAATAATTGAAAAACAAACCTGATGCCCTGAAAATGTTTTAATAGGGCGGTTCTCTCCGATCTTGCAAACATATATCATATTGTCAGTGGAGCTTGTTGCAAATGAAACATTATTTCGCCAGTCAACGTCAAGCGTTGGACCTGGAAATTAAACATCCACAGTTTATCTAAAATGAAGATTATTCGGCATAAAAACACTATTGATTCCCTCAAACAGACAACAGCATGGCACCTGAATGAAATTCAAATTGTTGCTTCCATTCCTCTGCTTTAATGTCCCACACGATGGCAGTTTTGTCACAGCTTCCAGTAAGAAGATAATCACCTTTCTTGTTCCACTTCAGAGAAAATATAGGGCCTTTATGTTTGCTTAAAGTGCTCCTTAGTTCTCCTGCATGAAGATAACCCCACCACAAACAGACACAAATTTTTGTAATGCAGTATTAAGGAAAAAATTAGATAAGCATAATTAAAGGGAAGGATGAAAATAACAATTTCATTTAAAAATGAATAGCACATCAATGATCATTCTCACAACGACAAAAAAGATATTACTTATGGCAATAATGGTAAATTTGGAAGCTAAAGAAAAGAATGGCCAAAAGACGACTTTATGCATCTTAAACATCAACTCCTATCAGCCAATAAACCTGCTGTAGTTCCACCCTTAACCTTTTCTTCACCAATTCATTCAACTCATGGATCCATTACTCCAATGTAACATGATAGCCACAACCTTCAACATTCCTTTCTTAACCATTGCTCGAGGTTTCCGCTCAGAACTTCCATGCATCTCATGACAAACAAAACAATTCAATCATGGCAAGATGACTCAAATAGAACATATAAACAGGCGCCAGTATGCCTCATAATAACTCCACAACCACATTTGTTGGACAAATGTCCAACATAAATTCTAAACAAAAATGTGTGCAAATTAAAATCAATCAACTAGCCACTGAGAAAATTTCCTATGCAAATAAATAAATAGATAAAATTTTTACTAAATTTGAGTAAACATAAGCTTCAAGCTAAATAGCTGGTCAATCATATCTCAATAACTCTCTATAATGGGAACTTGAACCTAACCCACCAGTCTGTTTGTCTGAAGTTGCATCTCAGCAAAAGCATGAATTGTAATCTCAGTCCAGCTTTTTTTTTATGACAAAGTTAGGACCAGATAGATCAATCGGCCTACAAGGCAAACAGAATGAGTCAGGCAACAGGAGGAGCTACAGCCCCATGGTCACTTAGGTCAGCCAAGATATAAGCTCAGTAACAACCTAAATAGACCAGTGAACCTTGAGATCATTCCAATTGGCACACCCCTATAACTGAAGTTATGAATGCAATAGTTACAATTTACGCTGAACAAACTTAGCAATCAAAACATAAGATAGGCTCTGGCTCAAGCCCTTTCCTTCTGGAAAACACAGCTATAACTATAAATGTAAAAGGCTGCATATCAGGTATGCTTGAAAGAATCCAAACCACTCTTGCTCTCTCTCAGTCGGCATTTACTACTTTGGGCATCAAAGGAGTCGTGCTAATGCACTCTTCAGCTAGTTTAGTTATGCAGGCCCACTATCTGAAAGTCATCCCAGAGCCTACCAGTCTATTCAAGCAATTGGGCAGATTTTTGGATAAAAAATTGTGTCATATATGGGAAACCTGCCTTTAAACAGCAAAGTGGTCGTTCACAAAGGTACTTCGCCCATCAGAGAAGGATCACCTTTGTCATAAGGAGCATCGCCAACCGTCACTGCAGATTTCTACAACTGAAAATCAAGCCACGTTCTACAAATCATGTAGGAGTCATGCTAATGCACTCTCCAGCTAGTTTAGTTTTGCAGGCCCACTATCTGAAAGTCATCCCAGAGCCTACCAATCTATTCAAGCAATTGGGCAGATTTTCGGATCAAAAATTGTCATATATGGGAAACCTGCCTTTATACAGCAAAGTGGCCGTTCACAAAGGTACTTCACCCATCAGAGAAGGATCATCTTTGTCATAACGAGCATCATCAACCGTCACTGCAGATTTCTACAACTGAAAATCAAGCCACGTTCTACGGATCATGTAGGAGAACTACAAGCACAAGTGAAAATCCTCACACAAAAAATTTCAGCAATGCATGAAGAGAACAGCCAGAGGAACTCCGTTCACCCAGACAGGTGTCATGAAACCATGCATAGGGCAAGGTACAACCATCTGAGATGGGGAAAACATAAATTACTGATCTCTAGACAGCACATCACACCATAACTGGACTACTGAGAGACAGGCAAAGAAAGTTGTCATCAGGACAATGTCTAGTCTCAACAAGGCCTGAGTCGTCTGACAAAAGAGCAACCAAGGTACTCTGAAACATGGTGTCAAAGCCACCATTCCAGGTATGATGAGAATGACTAGTCATTCCGTGGTAATTTCATTCTTTAAGTTACAACAGTTATTTGATTCCAACGAAATCTGCAAATTTATTTGTAGTTATTCCTGCTTCTCCAGCTTTCATTCTTGTTTTCCAATGGACTTGCTCATCGTTTTGGATATGCACTAGTATTTTTTATCTGTGCATTGGCAGAGGGATGTAATCACTTAAATGTCGCTTTCCTCTTCTGCCGGTCTTTTGACCCAGAGGTCGAACCATCATCTTAATATGTACTTCCTCATTTCACTCTCTTATTGTCTTGTCTTGTTTTAGACTGTTCCTTTCTAAAGCCTGAACACATTATTCAACCGGACTATTAGGTTAACAAAATCCTTGGCTGAAGATTTGGGAGAGAGGGTGAATTTTGCATCTCTAATCCAGCCATAAGTGCTACCATTTTGACATTTTGACCCAGATTTAGAATCTGGAATCCTTGTTAGTACTTTGGAGGGACTCATGCTCTCCCTGCCATGCTGTCATCAGACCCCTTCTTGCAGTTGATGAAGTGTGCCTTGAAAAGGCCAGCAAGCTTACTGAAATAGCTTATCAAGTTAGATAGCATACCTAGATACCATGACTGTGCTGTGCCTTTCATGGTCGGTGATCTTGACAATAATTGCATCTGATGGTATCGGTAAGCATCGAACCTCCCCCCTTGCCTCGTAGGCACGACTCGTGACCAGAAACCCTAGCAAGAGTCGCAACCACCATCAAACCTCCCCCCTTGCCTAAAAGCCTTCTTTGCCTTTGTCGCCGGAAATCTCAGGCTTGCTCAATGGTGACATTAGCAACGCTCAAAGCATCTTTTGTTGAAGCAACCCACTCTCTGTCGAAGAGTCAAACTAAAGCTTTTCTTTGAGTTCTCTCTCGAAGGCCAAAAGTTTTTGGGTTTTTGCTCAACGATGGATCTCTCTCTCTCTCTCTCTCTCTCTCTCTCTCTCTCTCACTCTAGCTCACTGAACAATTCTCTCTCAAGCACAAAATCGACCATGGATGTGCCAGCAATAGATGATGTTAGAGTGCTTGGTGTAGGTCGAAGGTAAATCATTCAATCCGAGTCTGGAGGAGGGGAAAGCCCCATTTTTGTGTGTGCTTGAGAACAATGTTTCACAAAATAGGTGATTCAGCTTTTGAAGGAGGCAGCTTTATGGGTTGATGGATTTTTCACTTTCGTTCGACTGGGTAGGGGATCCAAAACTATTCACAAAGGAAATCTTCTTTGCTATATGGCAATTAGATGGACAAGGTGGGGAAGTTTTTGGAGCTAGAGCAAAGGGGGAAATGGTAGAATTTTTAGATGCTCAATCCTAGAGGTGTAAATGGGGTTGGATGCTGAAGCTTTGCGAATGTGTCCTGTGATTTGACAAAGGAGTTTCAACCCAAGCTTGAAGGAGCAGACGCTGCAAACTCGTCAACTCCTAGATTGTGGAGGCAGGTGGTTTTTGAAAGGAAGGTAAATGAAGGTTGTGTGAGCAATACAAAACCAGATAACTTATGCTTTCATTTTTTTTGGGGGGGTGGGGAGGGGGGGTGGGTGGTGGAGAAGATTTGCATTTGAAGAAATCTAGAGCGACAACTCTAGTTGCTCATCTGAGGAGATTATCCATGAGGAGGTAGTGCGCAGGTCTCTGGTAGTCGTTGCAAGTATCATACCGACGACTAGGATTACAACCGGGGAATACGAGGGTAAAAAGGTTGAGTGGGTAACTCTCATTTTGGGCTTGAGCCATGTATGTGAGAAAGGTGGGGCTTCTTTCTTAGCAAATTTAGGTCATTAAATAGACCAGGCCCAATGTTTATATAATAAAGCTATGTGCCTCTCTTTGGTTTCTAAAGAGGATCCCCCCAACAGGGAAATACTCAAATGAGTCTTGCCTCTAAGGAAGCCCAATGCAAGGTTATGGATGTCTAGGCCCCTCCTATGCCTGATCCTATCATTGATCTTGTCCATTTCTCTGGCCAATTGCAGAAGTCAGATCAGGGAGAGGTGGATATACAACCAGTTAACGAATTCCAAACTCCCTTTTCAGTTCTTCAAGACAAACAAAAGGGTATTCAGCATTCAGTGAGTCATGAGGATGACATTAGTATGGTTTTCGAGAGTAGGTTGGGAAGAAATTGACGATAATAACAAGAACATCAAATTGATGGTTGATTTAGGTTTCGCAAAGGGTTTATAGGCTGGTATATCCCAGAGAAATAGAAAAGTAGAAGATGAATTGAGTACAAATTTGATGTTTCAGGTTTTAATTCTGAAAAATCTAAGGGCTCTAAGGTTTACACTCGTCGGAATGCTGCTCTGACGGGTGCATAAATGAAGAAATTATATGAAGAGGAGAGAACAATCCAGTGAGATAAGACCAAAGAGTATAAGGAGAGATTCAACACAAGAGTTCAGTATCATGGAAGATGCACTTGGCAAGAGGAAGGATATAGGGAGTAAGGGAGTTTGCAAAGGAAGGAGGTTAAGAAATGGGGAAAGTTTTCAGATAATGATAGTGATGACTTAAGTGGGTTCGAGTGTGATGGGGGTTTGTTGTTGGATGATATTCAAGAACAATATGTTATATTTTTTAATCCTGCAATGATCTCAAGGACCTATCATATGTTCATCCAACCCTGCTGGAAGGTTTGGAGGGGGTTTCTATTTTGGAAAACAATGGATTGGGTAATAACATGCAATGCAATGATGGAATATCACCTACACCAAAGGAGGTGATTCCTAGGAAGGATTAAAAAGCCCAGGAGATATTGGATAAATTGGATTTTAAAATGTGTGATGCTAGAGAAACGGAAGTGCATTTCATTGGGGGTAAGTACAAAGCGAAGAAGGGTCAGGGGGAGCTAGCAAATCTTAAGTGCTCTATGAATTATGATGGAAAGGGATCGAAAAGGAGATTCTGGGTTAACTACTTCTTTTGTTTTATTGTTTTATTTTTATTTTTCATTGTTTTTTCCCCCTTTTTTGTATTTTCTGTTTTATTTTTGGGGGGCAGATTTCTTGTCCCCTTACAGTGTCAATTCTTTTTTTCAATCTAATACACTTTCTTTTATTATCCATAAAAATAATTGCATCTGAAATTACATGGAGCATCATGATAGTTTTGAAATTCTGTATGGGATCTTTTTTTGCCATTGCAACTCTCCATCTACAACGGCCTGTAGTTTTTAGGCAGCGACTCCTTTAGAATATCTTGAGTGAATGAAATTTGACTTCGGTGACCATTTTCTCTTGGACTTGCCATTCCCAATGTTATTATCCATTTTGATATTTTTTTCCCCAGGCCTCTTCAATGTCTAAACTAAACATGAAGATCATGCTTTGCCATTGGTGTCTGTATTGGTCATTTTATTCCTTATATGTATGTTACAGTTTAGTGGGAATTAGTTTTGTTAGTCTTTGCTATGCTATCTCAAGAAAATCTGGACACTAGAGAATATCCTACACCCTGGGTACAGGTGCGAGGTAACATTCAAGTGCAGGGAGGGGATTAATGGAGATTATCATGGCATCCATATTCCATAATCATAGGTGAAATTCTTTGATATGTGGAAATGGACGACTGCAAAAGCATTTTCCAAGGATGCTTTCAACTTTTTCATTAATTTAGAGCACTTGTAATCCATAGTCAAAGTTGAAATTCTTGGAAAACAAACATTTTGTGGAATAATTTTCCTCCGATGTTTCCACTAGTCTAAAGCCATTAAGGAGGGGTTCAAAGACAAGTCCATGAACATTGCTAGTAGGACTTTGTACCAAAAGGTTTAAATTCCAATCGACTCGCCTTTGTGGGACCAAAACTATCAAGAATTGGCATATGGACCGCCCATACACTGATATGCAAAATACAGATCCTTGAGAAAAGAGAAGCCATGGTACCCTTCCTCTCCTCCCTCCCTAACAGGCACCAGTTGGACTGCCCACATCCCATCTATGAATAGAAAATCTACAATTAACTTACCAAAAAGGGATTATATTATTTCAATAAATACATCAACCAACTCTGATCATTTTACCCATCAACATCTCAAAATATTTCATAAAACCTCCACTATGTTTTCAATTTCGAGGGGTACAGGAAGAGGGACGCATTTGCTACTCAAATCATTCCAACATTGTCCATATTATGGTCAGAGTGCCATGAGTTTATTTTTTCCAAAAAATGGAATTTAAGGCACAAAAATTTTTCTTTGAAAAGAACTTTACATTTTATCATGGCCACCATACATTTTTGCCAAAAGGCACTTGAATCAAAGTTCGCCAAAGAACAACTTAAGTTTGGATGTAGAAGTGAGCACTTGAATTTGACTTCAGGCATTTCCAAGAGCAAAAATCTCAAAAAGGCATGGCACAAGACAAATAAGAGATAGAATTGATCATTGAGTTTTGAATTTGGTGGAGGATAGAGCATGACTAGAAATTTTACCACTCCCTTCACTTCTTCCTTCACCTTTTCTTGTTGTTTACCATAGTGGAAAGGAAATATTCTCTCCTTAATTGTTTTGAAATTTGTATTGCTGGTAATGATGATTTTTTCATATTAATATGTTCTATAAATTATTATTTAAAGAGTCCAATAGTTTGCTTATTTAATAGTGTAACTAGTTGTGGGAGCACACTGCCCGTTGGCCTCACATTTATTTATTTTTTTAAAAATTAGAAGAAATGGGGAGTTAAGAAGATAAACATCTATTTTTTAAAACATTTATTTTTTTAATAATGTAACTAGTGGTTCAAGCATAAAGTTTGACATGTGGGCCACACCGCCACACATGTAATGAACTTGGGATATGGAAGGATACCATAAATGTGCCACCTATCCATCAATCCTATTGAAGTTGCATGTTGATGTAAGACAACAATAGAATATCAGAGAGAGAGAGAGTTAAGGGAGAGGAATAGAAAGGACTTTGAAGAAGAAGAAGAGAAGAAGAGGACCTGCTACAAGTAGAAGAGACAGCGGGGCAGAACAAAAATTTAAAGATAGAGCAGAGAATTAGGGGACAGAAAAGGAGAAAGACTAGACAGAAAAAAACAGAGAAGTTAGGAGGAGGAAGAAGAAGGAAGGAGTAGGAGAGGAAAGGGAGACCTGTATGAAAGATAGAAGGAAAACAGCCTAAGAATTCTAATTCAAATCTCATAACTGTTCAAAATTCAAATAACACACAAGCCGAGTATTTATACCCACTACTAACTTAAATACATATTAACAATTAAAATAAAAACCCCCAACAAAACAAGAAAACACAAAATAACCCCAAAGTTCTTAAAATACACAAAAGAAACCTAAATTAACTAAACTTCAAAAATAACAAGAAATTTTATAAAATAAAAATAAAAATCTTGGCTACAACATAACCATCTAAAGCTCTCCATTGGTAGTTCTCCATCAATCTCCTCTTGTTAGAGAAAACTCAACCTCAAGCTCTAAAATGGCATAGTAGCTTTAACTCCAAGAACGGGAACAAGGTTGAACATGTAGACAAATCAAGAGGAGGCACGATCCAACATTGCATCGTCAATCACAATTGGAAAAATATCTAGAATATCCTCCAACTACAAGTAGCATAGAAGGCTGCAATGACCTATGATAAAATAACAAAGTTCACCCACCAAGAAACTAATTTAATATCCAGATTTATTGGCAGCTCAAGCAAATATTCATTCGGCCCATATTCTAGGATGTTGGACAATGTTCCACTAGACAATTCAAGGAAGATGCGAAGGGACAAGATGCAAAGGATGGAGGAGAAATAATCTCTAGGGGATTTTCAACAATAGGATCCATGATTAAATAATTTTCAACAAACTCTAGAGCAAATAATTGTTCCTCATTCTTTGGGTTAGACATGGGGGAGTTTGAAGAGCAAGGTCGTTGACAAGCATATTCCTAGTAGTTGGCAACTCATCTTGAAGTTCATTGCAATTTATGACAAGTCAAGATCCATCTTTGGGCTAGAGGCATCAGTAGTGTTTAAGGTCACTGAAGACAAGTCTAAGACCTTATATTGAGAAGATTCAAGATTCATATCAAAAGAATAATCAAAATATTGTACACTAGTAATATGCAAATCATTTATGTAGTCATGATGCTCAATTGCGCAACAACTTGCATGGGCAGTTCTGATATCTGTTTGTTTATCCTAAACAATTTGAGTTTTCTTTTGAAAATCTTGTGAGGGTCTAGGACTACCTCATGACCATGGAGAAATTGATCTAGATTTGATGAAATTCCTCAAGATTGGTAGTCGGATTATGGGTTGGTAGCTGGAGAAATCTTTTAGCTTCCAAAGCCATGTGGATTGGGATGTTTTCAAATTTGCGAAAAAATATGCTCCGTGATTTCACCCTACAACCCTTTTTTTTAAACATAATCACCACTCTAGGTCCCTCACTAAGAGCACACCAATAAATGAGGTCTCTAAATTAAGGTAATAATCAGTGACACTAGAAGAAAATTGCCTAGGACTATGCGGTACATTAATTACTCCTTGTAAGAATGTGGGGCAAACTTTTCTCTTAAAATATATCCCACTTTAGACAATGTGGTAACAGGTGGTTCTCCAAGATAACTTTTGTCCCTTTCAACTTTTTGCCGTTATTGTCTTGCTAAAGCAAGAAGAATTGATTGGCAGAGTAAAAACTTTGGTGGCCACCCAATCCATACAAATTAAAATAACTATCCACCTAACCAACCAATCTAAGAAAATCTGAGCATCTGAACAACCATCAAAATCAGGAGGACACCAAGCTATATCAATTTTTGAGAATTGCCAACTAGTTAGGAACTAGATACGTGGAACTGACACGTCATTTGTTTTTTTAACCAGAGAGCAAATATGGACCAATGCAAATTCAGACAAGTAGCAAATGGATAAGCAACATTAAATCAAATTTCTGTGGAATCCAAGTATAGTAAGCTCATACAATGTTACCAAAAGGTCCTTCCACTGACTCTGTAGTCTGAAGAGATTCTTCAAACACATCAATTCAACTTCTAACAGATCCTCCAAGAAAATTCCACTTATAAACTTGGAAAAGGGTGCTGGCACATTGAATTTATCCTCCAAAAATATGTATTAGACAATTGAAGATGGATTTCTTCAACGTTTCTAACCAACATCAAATTCTCGCGAAGGAAATGCAATTTGTTAAAGGAAATCTCAAGCTATTGCAGCTGAATCTCATTAGAGGCAGGTAGACTTGTAGTTTCTGCAGAAGTTACAGATGAACAGCACTTCAATTTTCTGGGATTTTCCTGCAATTTATGAACCTAAATGTTGAAGTTATCTCGTTCAAAGCAATGTTGGCAAGAATTTGAAGTAAACTGCATTGATTTCAATCTTCAAAAATGATTGAAGAACAAAATTACAGAGGAAATAGAAAAACGGTGGAATAATTACATAGGAAGAATATGGGTGATCAGTTTGGCTCTGGTACCAAATGAAGTGGGATAGCAATAAAATATGAGAGAGAGAGAGAGAGAGAGAGAGAGAGAGAGAGAGAGAGAGATTTAAGGAGATAAATATTAAGGAGAAGAGAAGAAGGGAAGGAGAAGAAGAGGAACTGCTGCAAGTAAAAGAGACAGCTGAACAGAGCAGGGACAGAACTGACATTAAAGACACAGCAGAGGATTAGAGAAGAACAGATAAAAAGAGACTGGACAGAGCAGAACAGAGGAGGTGGAAGGAGGAGGAGAGAGAGAACTGTAAGAGAAATAGAGGGAGGGAAAACAGCCTGGGAATTCTTATTCAAATCTCATAACTTTCAAAATAACTTACAAGCCATTGTTTATACCCACTACTAACTAAAACACATGTTAACATCAAAACACCAACAAAACAAGAAACTAACTAAACTAAACGTCAATAATGATAAAAAAATCTTGGATACAATATAAACATCTAAAGCTCTCATCGATAGTTCTCCATCACGTGCTCCATCACATCCAAACCTCAAACAACATGGAGCATTCAACAAGGAAAAACTTAACACTCTTATTCGCAACCATTTTAAAGTTAGCAAGAAGTGCGGGGAGCAATCGATGAGGGCAAGGGTTGGACAGACGAATGACCAATCAACTTAAATCGTTTTTGAACCACTTATACAAAAGTTATTTTTTGGGAAAAAAAATACTTACTTGAAAAAAAAAAAGGTACTCATATAAAATTAGTCTAGGATTACTTATTATAAGTACTTTTTCAGGTAAATATCTTTTTTCAAAAAAAAAAAGTTTTCAAAAAAATACTTATTTTTCCTTTAAAAAAAATAGTTTGGAAAGTAATTTTTAAAATAAGTACCTATTTAAGTGGAAACCAAACACTATTTTATTGACACAAGTTCTTAAAAATAAGTACTTTTCTGAAGTACTTACATTTTAAGACATTCCAAACAGGGGCTTAGAAGGTAAGCCAAACTGGCAGGAAAATAGAAAGAGCTACAACCTCAGAGTCACTTAGATCAGCCAATATCATAGATTGACAATGACCTAAATAGACCAGTAAGCCTTGCAAAGAAATGCTAGGTTGATACAACTAGTACATCGTCATAGCTAAAGGCATACATGTGAGCATTGCAATACTAATATAACCCGCTAGGTTTAAATGTCGATTAAGCATCACTTACGCCTGACCAACTTAGCAACTGAAGCTCAAGATACACTCTATGTTCCATGCCCTTTCCTCGTTCAGAAACGCACAACCAAGGCTATAAATGCAAGAAAACAATCTAGTATCCAAGTACGTGTGTGAGACCCTAAACCACTTTTTCTTTCACCTTTGCCTTTTACAAACTCAGGCACCGGAGGATCATATTCTCCACAGCATATTTTATTTTGCATGTTCGTTGTCTGAAGGTCACCCCCAACTCCACCAATCTATGACAGCTACAGGACAGATTTTTATAGTAACAGTTTTTGCCTATCCAAACCATGATTTTTTTCATCTCTCTTTCCTATGCAGTACCATAAAGTACCTTCAACAAAGTGTCTCCAAATAAGCAACACTATCAAAGGGTAATTCAGGCTCACCATCAACCATTGGTGCATGGCTTGTGCAAAATATTGGCATTGAAAGAAGCAGAATGGCCCAACATAAATTAGCACATTCCACCCCACGTCTGAGCAAGGTTCAAACCTCAATGCATTGCAGAAATTTTAAGCTACAGAAAAGAAAAGATAAAAAACACAAGCTTCAAAGCTTCTCACATGGAATATTGTCCAATACAAGAAACAAACAGAGGCTTCATAGATTTTCAGATTGAAAATTTCCAATATAAAAAACACAAACAGGCTGCTTCAATGCTTTCTGTATCGAATATTTTCTGATCTGCTATGAATCATAATAGCTGGGAAAAAAAATCATACCATTTGTGCTCCAAACTCTTGCTTGTCCATCATATGACCCTGTGGCAAGTAATGTCCCATCCCCCTGCATAAGAAAGGAAAAGAAGTGTGTTAATTTAGAGAGAGGACGAGAGACAGACACAGAAACAGAGGCAAGAAGGCATCATTTGAATGACACTGGAAAAAAAATCACTTTTAAAAGCACAAGAGGGAAAAAAAAATAGCAATAGTATTTTTGGACAAGCATACAAATTAAAATCACAAAATATGGGACTTATGAATCCTTTTTCATTTTATGGGGCTTTGATTCTATTGAAAGTTCATATTATATGGTGTATAACACAACAAGAAATGCTCAGTGCACAAGGAATCCACCAAAGCATCCTTAACCCACTGCAAGCTGCAAGTAGAGAAGCTGCTTCTGCAACTCGACACCTGGGTTGCAATGGAACAACTATACCAAGTACAGATGCAATTTTTCCTTTCCATTTTACTAATAACAATAAACCCAGAGAGAACCAATATCACCTAATTCTTCTCAGTTTGGTATAATTCAATTCCTTAGGGGCATGATTTAAAAATAATGGCTCTCCATGTAACAGTAACGAGTTGTCATTGTCATCTAATGGACAATGTTGTCATGGACATTATGTAGCAAGAAACACATATCATATAAGTGACTGCATTTTCTGCACAAAATTTTGTCTTTTAAAAAAATATATATATTCATATTTTCTGGGCCCAAAATATTAGATAGTAATTGCTCTTTATAGGGTTCTAATATAATAAAAAATTCATCAGAGAAAAAAAGGTTATAGCAACAATAGGTTTGCCACATGAACCCCCGCTTTTTTCCCTTGCCTGCCTGTTCTCTATACTTTGTGAACCCTAAACTCTCTGCGACACCTTTCCCCTGTGCTGCGACATCACCTACACAGCTTTGGTTTTCATTCCCTGCAACTGTGAGGTCACCCCCACCCTCACCCTCACCCTCACCCTCCTGCCTTCTTCCATGGCAGGTGGGAAGCTCTCGGTGTGGATCAAGAGAAAGACCATCAATTTGGCCATTGAAGGGGAGGAAACTAGCATCCTAAGACTCACGGAATTTCAAAATAGTCATCACGCTTCCATCTTTATGGATTTGGTGGAGTTTGCTTGGTTCCTTCGAGCATTGAAAGACTTCTGGAGCTTGAGAAGAGGCCCCTTCTTACCCTTGTGGTTTCCAAAAATGCGGAACAAGGAAAACCCCTGTCACTCCTCCTGAAGTCAAACAAGCATGGCAGGTTCTGTCACGCCCCGAACCCGGAAATGGGCCCCAGGGTGTGATTTAGTAACCTAACCTGTCCCTATATCATACAACCATCCATGATACTACACAATATAAGGGTCCGACCCCGTAGGGTTCACGTATACCCTATCCACAATCACATACACAATATACGCAGCGGAATAATTCAACCTATTAAATCATAACACCATACCAGAGTCTATACAAAACCAGGATCTAGTCTCATAATACAACACATACCCCCAGGCGCCTACATAACCCAAAAATGACAACTCGGCCAAAGATCAGTACTTACACAAGTACTTTGACAATGCTAACCAACAACCACGCTCCTGAAACGCTAGGACGCTAGTGTCGGCTACTCGAAGGACCTGAAAAACATTTGTATGATAGGGGTGAGACACCTCTCAGTAAGGGAGAAATAGGTTATATCAGCGTGAGGGCACATGAGTGTTATTTCAACAGTAAACATAAACATATCACAATTCCAGCATTTTCACAAAACAGTTCCAGTATATCTCACAAAACACCTCGGTCTAGTGTCATCACACTCTTCGGCCTAAGCCGGCCGCATTACACGGCGCCCCCGCTAACCTGGCATAGCATAAACCCCCTTAGCGTTGAACCAATGCAAACATGGTGTCTTACACCCTTCGGTGACCAACCAGATCCTAGGTGGTATTTCCCACCCTCGGCCTCAAGCCGGATATCAAAGCCAACAGTAGTTAACCGACTCGGCCGCCAATGGTATTATTCCGTCTCGGTTCAATATCTTAGCCTACGCCGTTTTAATCCGGCCCGCTTTGATATATCTTCCACAATATTATTCCGACTCGGCATTTTCACAAAACCTGGAACATTTTGGAACTCCTGTTCCTATATCTCATTTCAACATATCACAACTCAAACAATTACATCATAATTACTTCGAGAATACAATTTAACATATAAATAAAGGTACGGTCATCCCTATAATACAATTTATTCAAAATATGATTTTCTAACAGAAACTGAGATGATACCCGAAACCCCAATTTTTCCAAAAACCGTGAACCCGAAAATCCCGTAATTTCACCCAATAGATTTTCCAAATAAGTAACCAAAACATCCGTAGCATCGTAAACCACAATTTTACTGATTCATATTTCACAAATAACTTATATAAAAAGAATCCCCTTACCTATCCCTGAAACTGAAACACGAACTATACGGCCCTAAAACAGCAAACCAAGTTCCCAAAACCTAAAAACCAAAAAACAATACTTCAATACAATCCTACCTACTACAGATCTACCAAATCTAAAACAAATTTAGACCCTTACCTCGATTTTGGGATGAAACCCGAAAATCCTCGAAACGAAGATCCGATCCGCTATAACCGTAGAGATCCCCCCCCCCCGATCCACGTAGTAACGTCGGATCGTTGATTCAGGTAACAGACGGACTGAAACCTTAGAGAGAGAGAGTGGTTCGAGTTCTAGAGAGAGAAGGGATTTTTATGTTTCTTAACCATTAAGCAAATGAAAATTCAACTTATAGACCTTTGACTCGGCTAGCCTCGTCGACAAATTGGAGCGTTCGTCGACAACCAGAAGAGGAGCGTTCGTCGACAACGGAGTGGCCTCGTCGACGAGCCTAAGGTTTCAGAATTCCCAAAATCACTCGTTATTCACTCATCGACGAACCTCTGAATTTTGTCACCGAACTGTAGAAGGGACTTCGTCAACGAGAGAAGGAGCCTCGTCGACGAGCCCTGCTATTTTCACCTTTTTAAATTTCTTCCCCTTTTCTCATTTATTTAATCCAAAATTCTCGAGTTGAGTTCTTATAGGTTCATCTCCCTCTTGGAAGCCAACAGTGGAGGCTAGCGACATTTGGCCGTCTCAGAGGGTTTCGATTGAAGAGGTGGCTCAAAATCTCGAATGTGGTAAATGAATTGAGCCAACACATGCTTCCACCCTCTTTCGAGAAGCCCTTATTCAGGCAGCAACGCAGATCCATGCCCCCCTCATCGAGTTGGGAGGTTCTGAAGACCTCAACTCTTGTTGCAGCCCCTGGGACCTTGTTGAAGCCAGTTACAACCTGGACATGCAACCATTGCACCTGTCCTTGTTGCAGAGACCCTTTCTTCTAATCTCAAGAATTGACCAGGTGCAAGAATTTCTTAGGGTGGGGAAGTTTAGTTCTGCATGATCTTTTGTTAACATTGTTGAGAAGAACAGCGTAGGTCTGGACACACCTAATTTTTTTCCTCCTTCATTGGGCTTGGGACTGAACTAAAGGTGGACAAAAGCACCCTTTTTGAGGGGTTCTCCCATTTGGCCTCCCAGCTCCTAAATCTTCCCATGTAACCAAACCTAATGCTTTCCGTCCCTTTACTTTCCACAAAGGACCCTCCATGGCAGCTGAAAAGACTTCAATCTTCTAGAAAAAACCTGTGACTGAGCCCCACTCCCAGGTCTTTGATTCTAGCGACACCGAGAAGAACCAGATTCAGGGCCTGCATTATTGCAGGCTAATGCCATTGTTTTAATGTTAATTCAATCTACTTCAAACCACCTAGAGGCCTTTCAATCTAGCCGCAATCTAGCTAATACCCACAACAACCCCAACTTTTTAAGTATTGAATGGTTTAGACCTGAAAGCACACTTTTCTAGGAGCATGTGCCCGAGGTGTTATGGAAAATGAAAAATGATAAGTAAAGCCATTGGCGTGTCTTTCTATGGCTTTGAAAACAGGGCTTTGAAATTATTTGAAGAGATAAATAAGAAGAGAAGAGAGAAGGCACAACTTAGCTCCAAAAAACCTATAGGCAGCAACAAGAAACTAGACACAAACAGGGAGCTGAAATGCCTGGAATGTACAGTAAATTATGATAAACTGGGCAGATGCACAAATTTGGTGGATGCGAATAGTAGTCCGGTGTCTCAAAGGCCTCAGAGTTGGTAGGCACGATAGGTCAATGGAGGTCACACATCTCCTGTTCGTAGATGACACTATCATTTTTTGAGTGGATGACCCTCTCCACATTTTGAATCTGAGATGTATCTTGGTCGGATTTGAGGCAATTTCGGATTTGAAAGTTAACCCAAGAAAAAGTGGAATCATTCCGATTGGAAAAAATGTTAATGGGCCTCTCCTTGCTGGTCTTCTGGGCTGCAAAATGGGTACTTTTCCTATTAACTACCTTGGGCTACCTCTTGGCGCCAAATTCAAAGATAAAGGAGTGTGGGATCCCATCATTGAAAAATTTGAAAAAAGGTTTGATGGATGGAAGAGGAATTCTTATCAAAAGTTGGCAGACTCACTCTCATTAAAAGCATCTTGAAAAATCTCCAGTTCACTTCATGTCTCTCCTTTCCTTGCATATTTCAGTTGCCAAGAGACTTAAAGGAATCCAAAGGAGGTTTCTTTTGGGGAACGTCGGGGCAGAATCCCCACCATGTCAAATGAGGCATGGCAAAATGACCCTTTCATTTGGGATGCTTAGGTTTGGCTCCCCACATTTTTAATAAAGCCCTGTTAGGGAAATGGTTATGGAGATGCCACCTTTGGTAGGGGACCGCATGGTCTAGGGGTGTGGGATTTCATTAGGACAAGCTGGAATGATTTCGCTTCTTGTGTCAGATTTCAAGTGGAGACTAGGGATAACATTTATTTTTGGCATGACTCATGGCACAATCAAAAAGCTCTTAGTGTCTTAATTCCAACCATGTACAACTTGGCATGTGCTAAAGATGCCTGTGTCATTCAACACCTTCAAACCTCAGATTAGGAGCGCTTTTGGAACATCCCACCCCCTTAGAAATGTGGAAGATTGGGAGCTCAACCAGATCACAGAATTTTACAGCTTCCTTTACAGCTTCTAACACCATAATAGCACTGATCTTCGTATTTGGGCCTTAGATGAGAAGGGGGCCTTCACTGTAAGATCCTTTTACAGAAGCTCCTCCCATTGGATTCAAACAACTTTAAGTTCCCTTGGACTCAGATTTGGAAGACAGCAGCCCAAACATAAATTACCTTTCTTACATGGTCTGTAAGTTGCCAATAGATGTCCCCTTTGCATGGCTGACGCAAAATCTGTTGAGCATATCCTCCTTCACTGCACTTAGACAAGGGAATATGGCACTGACTGATTGGATAAAGATGGGCTATCGCTAACTATGTGGGAGGGAAACTTTGGGCCTAGAAAGTGATTCGGACAACAAAGGAGAAGAGAAAGGCTATGTCCCTCATTCCCCTTGCAATTTTCTGGTGCGTTTAAGGAGAGAGGAATAGGCGAGTGGATAAAAATTCAACCTCAGCAATCCAATACAGCAAAGAACACTGGTTTACTGCGGTCAATAGTTGACATAGTGGAACTATTGTTATTGATTATGAATTTATGATGTAATCTTTAATTTGTGCAACACCCTTCAGGGTGCTTGACTTACTGTGCCATGGGCTGACATCCCCTTGATGCCTCTTCAATATAGTTTACTTCACTTATAAAAAAAATTCATTACACAAAATGAGACAGAAGTACAATCTGTGGAGGAGAAGACATCCTCCAAGAATCAACCATAACAACAACAGAACTTCCCGTCAAGCCATGTAACCTTGCGCCTTTGAATGAAAAAATTCTTGCACTCATCCCAACTTTGAAGATTTTCAATTTGAAAAATTAAAATTCTTTACTTTAAATGAAAATGAAAATTTTTCTTGGCGTTTTGGCTTCTCCAAGCAAAACCGCGTCCCCTCCCCTTCGCTCTCTCGCCACCGGATTCTGGCGCCATGGCTGACAGCGAACTCATTCGGCGTCTTCTTCAAAACTTCGATTCTTCAGATCCAATTAAGCCCCCATGTTTTCCTTTCCCATTGGTTGGGCACTGTTGAGAAATTCCATCAAAAGTCTAAAATTCCAACGGTGCCGCCGGAATATCAAATCTTTACTAGAGAGTATTTTGCTTCAACTTCAGATATGATTGCTTCGGCAAGTTCATGATCATTTATTGGTTTTCATGCCATAATATGATCATATTGGTTTGATTTGTTATGTTGATGGATATAAATGGAAAATGATGGCACACAAAGATCGCAATCTGCTGTCAGGTTATTGCGTGCCTGATCGAGATTAAGAGTGGTCTGGTATTACTATTTCAACTTATGATCATTCTTCCCAGGATCATTCCTAATACCATGCATTGAAGGTATTTGATGCGATAAAGATGCAAGCTGATCAGTGAAGAAAGATTGATATTACCCAGCAAAAGAACCACAGCAAAATCTTTTCTACGAAATTTTGAAGTCTATATATTATTTCTTTTGTATCTCTTGCATCTCTTGAAAGATCCGAAGATTTTGAACCTTGCATCGAGGCCAAGAAAGAAGACGTTTTAGGGCACAGAAGAGTGAAGATTCTGCGCAAAGGATTTTGGATTGGAATCTTCATATTTAGATTGAAGAATTATTGCAATACCTCGTTGCTTAAATATTCTTCAATTTCTCGTTCCAAGAATTAATGTTCCTGCATCCAAGGGTATTTTTCATGCAATTATCTTTACCTTTTTTAGTTCCAGCCATCAGTAAGATTTTCTTCTCTCTTATTATTTCTCTGTCTTATTACTATTATTACTAAATTTTTTTCCAATAGTCAGTTAGCTGTGGTGATTTTGTGTTTAAGATTTGTAGACTTAATATATGCATTTTTGTTTCTTTTTTGTTTTATTGGCAAGTATTGGAATATAACAAATTTTTCAAAGTACTATTGCATGGATTTTAATCTAACTCGGATTCACACCCAAAATTGCACAATTCAATTTCTCTTTTAAATGCATTATATTGTGTATGTGGTTTCTACTAGTTGTAGGGTGTGACTTAGAAAATTGCCTGTGAAATAAGTTTCGCTAAATAAAATTAGCAAACGTATACTTCACTAGGGTAACACAAATTCTTTGTACACACAGCCGGTCCCAAGCCCGGATAAAGGAGCAGGGTTGTGTTAGGTAGCTAACAGCCAATGTAAAACTTTGTTAGATCTAATTATCATGGATTCTTACCAAATTCACCTAGATCAAGGGAATAGAACAGGTTGGTATAAAAGGGAGAAGGTTAATAAGTTAGCACAAGTAGCTAAGATACAATCAGCAACTTGGAATATAGAAGCTCTTACGGGAAAAAGTATAGAAATAATGGAAATAATGTTTGCCTTTAAGAGACGAAATGGGTAGGAGAGAGAGCTAGAGAAATTGAAAAATCAAGACATAAACTTTGATACACTAGTAAAGAGAAACATAAAATCGGGTTGACTATCATTGTAGATAAAGACCTAAAAGATAATGTAGTAGATGTTAGAAGAATAGGAGATACGATCATTAAAATCAAGATAGCTTTAGGTCTGGAGATAGTGAACATCATTAGTGTGTGTGCACCCCAAATAGGCTTAGCAAAAAATCTGAGAAGACAATTTTGGGAAGATATAGATAGTATTTAACAAGGGATACCAAGGTACGAAAAGGCATTCATATGAGCTGATTTGAATGGTCACATTGGCATGGATAATATAGGATATGAGAAAATAAATGTAGGTCATGGATATGAAGATAAAAATGAGGTACGTGATTCAATCTTAGATTTTTCCATGTCTTATAATTTGGTTATATTGAATACTTGCTTTATAAAAATAAATTAAAAAAAAAGAACAATTGATAACTTTTAAGAGTGGGTACAATAAAAGCTAAATAGATTTTTTCTTAACTAAGAACAGGGATAGTCTATCTTGTAAGGGTTGTAAAGTTGCTCCAAGATAAAGTTTGGCTACACAACATAGAGTCTTAGTATTAGATATTCATATTAAAAAATGGAAGAGGTCTGTAGCATAAATCAACACAAGAGGACTATATGATGGAACTTGAGGGGAGATAATACAGTAAAATTCAAAGATAAAGTGAACAAAGAGTGTGATTGGACGGTAGAGGATAAGGTTGATGCAAATACTGTTTGGAATAAAAAGGCAAATTCTATCACAAGGATAGCAAAAGAGATTTTAGGTCAGTCCAAAGGAAGATACTTAGGTAGTAAAGAAAGTTGGTGGTGGGATCAAGAAGTCTAAAAAGTTGTCAACACAAAAAGAAATTGGTATAAAATATGGCAAAATTGTAGAAATATAGAAAACCTTGAAAATATAAAGAAGCGAGAAAAAATGCAAAAAAAGACTATCAATGAAACTAAACATAGAGCTTGTGATACTTTAGATTATAAACTAGATACAAAAGAAAGAGAAAAAGGCATTTATAGACTTGCTAAAGATAGAGAAAGAAAATGCAAAGATTTAGGTGAAGTAAAATGTATAAAGGATAAGAATGATAATATCTTATTTAGAGAAGAAGTAATAAAAGAGGGGCGACGAAGATACTTTGATAAGTTGTTTAATGAAAACCAAAATGAAAGATTGAACTTGGAAGTGACAAATGAAGAGAAGACTAAAGACAAGAAATTTATTCGTAAAATTATACTCCTTGAAGTTAAGATGGCATTAAAAAAATGAAAAGTGGGAAATCTATAGGACTAGATAAAATACCAATTGAAGTTTGGAAATGTTTAAAGGATAAATGAATTATTTGGTTAACTAATCTATTTAATAATATTATAAAAACCAAGAAATGTCAGAAGAACGGAGGAAAAGTACGTTAGTACCTTCGTACAAAAACAAAGGTAATATTCAAAACTATAATAATTATCGTTGAATTAAGATAATGAGTTATACAATGAAATTATGGGAAAAGGTTAATTGAATATAGAATATGATTAGAAACGAAGGTTTCAGAAAATCAATTTCGCTTTATGCTTGTGAGATCAACGATAGAAGCTATTCATCTTTTAAGAAGTTTAATGGAAAAATTTAGGGATAAAAAGGACTTGCATATGGTTTTTATTAACCTAGAGAAAGCTTATGATAGAGAACCTAGGGAAGTGATTTTGTTGGTATTAAAAAAGAAGGGAGTTTGCAGTAGATATACAGATGTCATTAAGGATATGTATGATAGAGTAGGGACTAGCGTTAGGACTGTAAGAGGAGATTCTAGAGAGTTTCCAATCACAATAGGTGTACATCAAGGTTCTACTTTAAGTCCTTATCTTTTTACTTTAGTAATTCAAATATCTAAAATGAGATCTCTTAGTGTATATTGTTTCCAGATGATATCTTGTTGATTGATGATAGTAGGAGCAGAGTGAAATCTAAGCTAGAACTTTGGAGAGCTACAATAAAGTCTAAAGGATTTAGGATAAGTAAGAATAAGACAAAATATATGAAATGTAATTTTAGTAATGTAAGGAGTAGCAATAGAGAGAAGATTAGACTAGATAATCAAGAGATTAATAGTAGTGATAGATTTAGATATCTTGGATCTATTATGCAAGGTGTAGGGGAAATTGAAGATGTAATACTAAGATAGGTTGGATAAAATGGAATAGTGCGTCAGGTGTGTTGTATGATCGGAGAATACCCTTAAAATTAAAAGGAAAGTTTTGTAAGACGGCTATAAGGCCAGCTATGCTTTATGGTTCAGAATGCTAGGCAACTAAGAAACAACATGCATAGAAAATGAAAGTTGTTGAGATGCGTATGTTAAGGTGGATGAATGGTTTAACTTTAAAAGATAAAGTAAGAAATGAACATATAAGCAATAATTTAGGCATAGCACCTATTATAAACAAGAAAAGGGAGGGGCGACTTAGATGGTTTGTGCATTTGAACCATAGGCCTAGTAGAGCACCTATGAAGAGGAGTGAGTTAGTTTATGGTTTTGGCATGAAAGGGGTGGGAGTAGACCTAAAATGACTTGGAATGAGGTAGTGAGGAAGGATTTAATAGCCCTTAATTTAATAGAAAAAAATGCTCTAGATTGGGTAAGTTGGCAGAAAAGGATTCATGTAGCAGACCCCACCTAGTGGGACTTAAGGATTCTTTTTGTTGTTGTTGTTGTTGTTGTACACATCCCAACTTTGTTTCTTTTTCCTTTTCTTTTTCTTTTTTGTGTTTGGCATACAAATATATATATAAAATAAATTTTGAATCATGCATATGGTATCAAAGCCTATCAATCAGGATAGGATATATTCAATCTACATTCTACATTCACAAAATTTCATTGGAAAAAAGAAATTTGAAAAATAGGACAATAAAGATGCAAGTTTTTTTTTTAACTCCAAGATATCAGAGATGTAGATTAGGGTTACAAAGAGTCGCCAGATGGAACAAGTCTGGCACTGGCTATGAAAACAGCATTGAGTGCTGCAGGCAGAAAAATATAAAAGCTCAGTGTTATACTTTTGTAGGCTGTCGATCCATTGTTTAAGTCATGTAAAGAAATATAATATATATATATATATGTGTGTGTGTGTGTGGTTGCAAATCCTACAATGGTCATAATGGAGAAATTAGAAATAATTTATGGTCATTTTTCGTGAACATTAGCTATTGTCAATTAGATGAGAGCTAAGATAGAGAAGATAAAAGATAGATTATCAAGAAAACCTTTCACGCTCTTACAGTACAATATCACTATATTGCAAATGCAATTTAAGAGTGAACAGATTTGAATGTGATAATACCAGAAGAATTGTTGGTTTCATAAAATGTCATGTTGGATGAAAATCACATGCAATGTAGAAGAGGCTCTTCAGTCAGTTAAATATAAAATGCAAGAATGATGAATTTCACAAGCAATCGGGATCATCCCAAATACATTAGTGATTAAATAATAGAGGGGAAAAAGATAATTAAGTATGGGAAGAGGACACAGCAGTGATACTACCCAGAACTAAGATAAATCTCAGGTTCAGCGCCACATTATAAGAATATAATGACTAAAAATCTGAGTGGTGGTAAAGTAAGAATAATTACATGGTACATCACACAATGGTTGCAAAAAATAATGATGAAAATCAAATACTTTACAGTTGACATTGCTAAGAAATAGATGAAGATCATCAGAATCCATGGATTCTTGATACTGATTGCAGCAATCACATGCAGAAATAATGTTCTATTTTTTGAGTTGGATGAATTAATTTCACGTCAAAAGTGAAATTTGAAGATGATACAATAGTGCTGATCTTGGGTAAGAGAAGAACCTCAATATGCTTGTAGAGTGGATCTCAAATAATTATTTTGAACGCATTTTATATTCAAGGTCTTCATCATAATTTGTTGACGTACACATCTATAATGGAGTTCCTAATATAAGGGATGGTCACGATCAATGTTTTAAAAGGCGAAGGCGTAAGGGGCGAGGCGTTTTAACCCTTAAAAGGCGAGGCATAAGCCTTAAGGAGTTGGGGCGTAAGCCTTTTAAGAATTTGTTTTTAAGATAAAAATATGTTAAATAAATTATATATATTTAAAATAAAGTGAAAATTAAGAAAATCACAAATATAATGTAAAAAGGAAAAAACAAGATGTACTTTGTGTTGATATTTATGTTGGATGTTTCAAATTAAAATATATATATATATATATAATAAATGTTATATAATAGTCATCGGTTTTATTTTAATTAAGTATACGTTAAATTTAATATGTTAATTTGAGCGTTTTTTAAAATATCAGCTACTAGTCTACTACTTTAACGTTAAGTATTTATGATCTTGTAAGTTATAATTGATTTTATCCATATAAACTGTGATCCATCGTCATTTTAAGATATGTTTTTCTTCTTCAAAACAACTCTTATCTTCCATTCTTTCTGGGGATTTATATTCAGTTGGGTAACTAAATGACACTGCATCTCCTATAACTTTGATGTTTGTGAGTGAACACAAAACCGAACCAGCTGAGTAATCCTGGAGGTCGTGCATGCAGTAACTATAAGCACCGAAAATTGTTCTCCGTTGGCGTAAAATCGGCTTTAAAGACAGTGGTCCTTCCACGCCTTAGCTTTTGATAGGTATCTACATTTTTATTTAAACTAAATGTTATTAGTAAATATTTTTCGTTCTATTATATTTCCAACACTTGGCAAAAATACTGGTTGGCCATTAAAAAATTGCAAACTTGGATACATAACATAAATCATGACAAGAGATAGTTATACCATTACAAAGTTCAAACTATTTTCATGATGTAGGATATAACTCAATTATTTTGGAAAGGTTGAGGTTCAAGAGTTTTAGAAATATACTCATATTATGACATTCCTTTTATACAAACATGTAGTTAAAATTTTCGAAAATTCAAACTTGAGAATCACAAACTCAAAATGAGTAAGGCCCAACTAAAAAGGCACAAAAGGCATTCTTTTTGTTAAAATGATTAAGTCTCAGCATGTAATGCGTTAGCCTTTTTGGAATTTGGTATTTTAGATTTAGCCTCAAGGCGTTTTAAGCATGCCTTGCCTTGAGGCGAGCCTCAATTGAGCTTTTAAAACACTGGTCAGGATGATTAACAGCAAAGGTAAATATGGCTCTAAATCGCTAGTTGGAAATTTATCTCACTTTAGTTTCTATTATTTCTTATAATAAACGGTTTCACATATGCACTTTAGACACTTGAATTTTCGTAGTCCGAAATTTTTTGTCCTAAAAAACTTAGTTTTATTTTGCCATTTATTGTTTATTCAAGAGAATTTTAGCAAGCCTTTTCTATTTTGGGCAAGAAACACAAATATTATTTTCCTAAATGGAATTCTCGAGGAGCTAAGAAGCCATTGGAATTAATTCATTAAAATCTGTGTTTAACGGAGGTTCCCAATGAGGTTGCAACTATTTTGTTAGTTTTATTGATGATTACAGCTGAAAGGCATATATTTATTTTTCACATAAACCTAAAGCAAGAAATAAAATTTTATGTGGAGAAACAAAACAGGAACAAAGTTAAAATTTTTAAAAACAATAGGAACACTGAATATACTATTTGTGACGATCTATAGATGAAGCATGGATTCAAACATTAACCGGATAGACCCCACAACAAAATGGGATGGCAAAGATTAAAAATAAAGCAGTGATGGATATGGCTCGATCTATGATGCATTCAAAGAATGTGTTTTTGAGTAGAAATCATTTGCTTATTATTGTTTATGTTTTAAACAAGCACCCTATGAGAAGCAATTATGGGAACATATCGCAAGAAGCCTAGGTGCCAAATATTGGACACCTTAAGGTGTTTGGATGCACTATCTACACTCATGTGTCAGAAATCATGCTAATGATACTTGAAGATTAGGCGGAAAGGTGTATTTTCATTGGTTACAGCCATGAAACAAAGGGCTACAAGCTGCTCCATCTAATTTTCAGGGCAGTGAGAGTTCATCAAGATGACAACTTTGATAAGCAAGCTACTTGGGACTCATCTGAAAGTTCTCGACTAAAATAGGGTTCTAAGAAAAACAAATAACATAAAGAGGATTTGCTGGAAACAATATGCAAAATTGGGATTATCTACAACTTTAAGGGAGTGAGTCCCACAAATCAAGAAAAGCAACAAAACATTGTCTATATGTTCAACATGCACACGTGGTGGGACCTTAAAAAAAAAAAAAAAACATCAGAGTGCATTGAATTTAAAACTCATTGGAAGGTGTTGTCATTACATATCAACTGACATGCTGAAGACATGGCTCATACATGTCATAATTAATTCATGTAAAATTGAATTTGGGACATGACTTATGCATCCCCCCCCCCCCACCCCCACCCCCACCCCAAAGACAGTCACACGCAAATGGATCCGCATGGGATTTAATTAACATAATAAATTTCTGTACTTCCCCCCAACACACACGCACGAAGCTGCATGGATTAATTAATTTCTTGTTTTCTTTAAAAAAAAAAATCATGATAAGTTCACCTTGCATGGAAAGTTAATATTTTCCCAACTCCCCCCACTCACCACACACACACACAAAACAGCCTCATTTATTTTTAACTCCCAACTACCAACATCCAACCAGCTAACTAATATGTTAGTAAAAACTAAAAAGCATCTTTCTCCACTTTCTTAATATAATCCCAATGTTGGCCACTCCCTACTTCACCATAACTCAATTACAATTACCCGATCTCTTTATCTTTCTCCTAGATTTTCTTTCATCCACTATCTTTTTAAATTATTTTAATTTTTTCTACTAGCTAAGGTAATTTTTTAATTAAAGGCTACTGTTATATAATTATTAGTAACATACTATATATTATATATAATTATAATATATATGTATTAGACATATTTAATTCATATTTATAACTGTTATATATGAGCATTTATTATTATTTTTATTATTACATAATAATTATTAGATAAATTATAATAATAATGATAAAGATAATATACATACATACATACATACATATATGTATATATTATTACTCAAACTACTAACTTGCACTGCTAACTATTGTTATTAAGCACTAATTTTGCTAACACACTAATCCGCTAACCTTCACTAACTTATTATTTTTATTCTAATTCTTATTGATGATACTAACTCACTATATATGATATGTGTGTGTGCATGTGTGAACAATTTGTTTGTGTGTGTATATATATTATTAGAGTGATACAGTATATTATGTTATAGAATCCATCTGTATTATATACATGTACATATTACATATTCACACGGTTATTACTATATTTATATATGTATAAATACATACATACATACATATATATATATATATATATAATCACATGTTTAGAACAATTTTTTTATTATATACATACATATAAACAAACATACACACACACACACACACACACACACACATATATATATATACATGTAAACATTGTTTAATGACACTACTAACTCAATAATTGCTGTTAACTATTGTTATTAACCACTGATGTTGCTAACCTGCGAACTAGCCAACTTTCACTAACTTATTATTCTCATTCGTATTCTTATTGGCGATAATAATTTATTCATATTTTTTTATTATCATGTACATAACAAGATATTACAATCATGGACCCAAGACCTTAGGATCATAGAGCCCTTCATGGACAATGCATGCATCAATCTACAGATGTTTGATAAACACAGGATGGATCTCCACTTACATGTCATAGACGAGATGCTATGTTTCTATGTGAAATGCCATTACACCCATGTGTCATACCACTCCAACAACCGGGGTTCTTTGGAGTGGCAAAGTGGGGTTTAATTAGTTAGACTAGCATCTTATCACTGCTTTTGTTGAGCGCTGGGGACCGAAGACACGTTCCATCTACCTAACAAGGAGGTGACGATTACCTTGCAAGATGTGAATTTGCGATTTGGCCTGCCAATAGATGGTTGTCCTCTAGTTGGTAGCACAAACCTCGACTAGGAAAGCTTACTTGTTGAATTTCTTGGGGTTGATCCACCCACATCATATACTATGTGGTTGCTAATTGAACCTTGGTTGGCTAGCTAGGCAAGTTAGAGCAATAAAAGGCTATAATGACAGCATTTATTTGACTCAATGGGTTCAAGTATACATTTTGCAGTTGATAAGAGATTTCCTACTGACAAACAAATCATCCAATATGGTGAATTTGATGTATGTGCCATTTTTATGAATATTACTCAAATTCGAACATATATTTGGGGTTTAGTTGCCTTAGCATGGCTGTATATGGAGATGTGCTGAGCATATGAGCGAGGTGTAAAGGAGATTATCTGCCCACTTGTACTACTGCAAGCTTGGGCATAAAAATAGATGTCCCCATCTTGCACCTTGATGCCTTAATAATGTTGATTGTACCACCAGTCATGCGGTATGGAAAACATAATAATTATTCATTATTATGATATTTAGACAATCAAATACTATCAATATAAAGAATTAAAAGATTGAATTGCATGCTGTAAAGCAGGTGAAAGAGTTGCTCTCTCCATCACACACATGCCAACACATGTTTTGTCTTGGTATAGATACCATCTAGATCTATTGAAAAATGAAGAAGTTAACATCTCCTCCACTTCAAGGTCAACAACAATTTTACTAGGTATATTCTATGCATATTCTAATAATCAAATTATTTTCACCTTATATTTGCAGTTTGTTTGGCAACTGTACACAAAAGAATTACTAAACAGGCTTCCCGACTATTGTGTGCAAGTGCTGGGAGATGCAATCTAGCAATAGGTTAAGCCCGATGATGAGTTTATGTTACTTTCATTGACCTAATCGCGTACTGAGATAATTCGAGATGAACCAATACATCCCAACAGACATTGACATCTTACGGGATCTCCATGACATTGACCTACAACACTATACTAGCATAGATTGGGCAGTGTATCATAGGCTGTGGCTAGATATGTTGGACGGACATAACCACATAATTGCTACATACCTCACTGAGGGACTACTAATTTATTTACTATTTTTAATTCTAAGAATTAATAACATGAATATTTATGTAACTATTAATTTTTCTTAGATGTCAAATTGCAAAAGCATACATGGATTGGCAAGGCATCCTGCAACTGTTATAACTAATGATAATGTGGATCATATCAAAATGTTATGCATCGATGGACTGAAGGATTTTTTTTTTTATCAGCAAAAAAAGCAAAAATATTAGCAAGCATCAAGGGGATGCCAACTCACAGTACAAAACATCAAGCACTCTAAAGAGTTGCTACATACCTCACTGAGGAGGGACTAGTAATTTATTTACTATTTTTAATTCCAATAATTAATAACATGCATATTTATACAACTATTAATTTTTCTTAGATGTCAAATTTCAAAAGCATACATGGATTGGCAAGGCACCCTGCAACTGTTATAACTAATGATAATGTGGATCATATCGAAATGTTATGCATCAATGAACTGAAGGATTTTTTTTTCAGCAAAAATGAAAATGTATTAGCAAGAATCAAGGGGATGCCAACTTGCGATACAAAACATCAAACACTCTGAAGAGTGTTGCAAACATCAAGGATTACAAAATGATCATTAGAAATTTCCCACTAAGCCAGCTAGAAACAACAACAATTCATTGGTCTTTTTGCAAGTATGAAGCGAATTAGATGAATCCTTGAAGGCTCTCTTATTTCTTTCTTTCCAAGCACACCAAAATATGGAGAGGGATGAATTTCAAAGCCTTTCGCTTCTCCTTTGTGGCTCTGACTGCCTAGCCAAGGAAAGAGCCAAATTCCACAAGTTTCTTGTCTAGAGGAGAACAGTGGTTGGCTGATTCTGCATCAACCATGCATAGAAAACACTGACTCGTGACTATAAGCCCTTATGTGAATCCAAAGGGAGTCATTGCAATTTGTTCCCATTCATGAGAGATTCTTATATAAAAATTTAACAGTGAAAACGCCATTTTTGTCCAAAGCCCATTTTGGCTCGTTGGGGATTTTTTTGGTGACAGAATTTGAAGAGAAATCTGTAGATGTCAGAAAGTGTGTGAAATTCCCAATGTGCCACATTCCTTGTAAAAGGAATGTCCCAGAAAATTCACTGATCAGTGATTTGGAGATGATGACTGATATGGGCATTTCTATCACAAACCAAGCTGTAGATGGAAGGAAATGCAGCTCTAAGATTACGGTTCTCACGCCATTGACCATGCCAAAAATAAACATTGGCCCCATTCCCCACTTGAAATGAGACAAATTGGAAAAAATGATCCCATCCTTTCATGATGAATTTCCATACTCTCACTCCATAGGGACCTCTTCTACCGTGAGTTGTTCAATCATCATGCTCAAGCCCATATTTAGAAACAATAATATCCCACCAAAGGTAATCTTTCTCCTTCATGAACCTCCGTAGTTTTCCCAAGAAGGGCTTTATTGAAAGTGAGGAGGGATTTCAACCCTAACCTCCCAAACAAAAGGGTTGTTTGACCACTCCCCATCTAACAAGGCGATATTTAAACTCCTCCCCTAAGCTTCCCAAAAGAAATCTTCTCTAAATTCCCTCCAATCTCCTAGCCAGTAAGGGAAGGAGAGTCATGAAGTAAGTTGGAAGATTCGTCAAAGTGCCTCTGATAAAAGTGAATCTACCTCCTTTTGATGAGAATTCTTTTCCATCCTCCCAATCTCCCCTCAAACTTTTCAATAATAGGGTCCCAAACTCCTTTATCTTAGAATTTGGCCTCAAGGGGGAGACTGAGGTAATTAATGGGAAAGGTTCCCATCTTGCAACCCAAAAGACCAGTAAGGAAGATCCCCCCCCCCCCCCCCGGCGCGGGCGCTTGGGTGTTCTCCCCAACTAGAATAAGCTCACTTTTACCAAGGTTCACTTTTAGGCCTGCGACAACCTCAAACCCTAATAAAATGCATCGGAGGTTGAGGATATGTTGGGGTTCATCTTCACAAGAAATAATAAATATCATCTGCGAAGATAAGATGAAAAACTTTTGTAAGCCTTCCATTCTTCCCACCTTGAGATCTCTAAAGATCCCCCCCCCCCCCAACCTTTCAGTAGCTTTCATCAACATGCGGCTAAGCACCTTCATAACCAAACAAACAGAAAAGGGGACAAGGGATCTCCTTGTCTGGAGCCTCTTGAAGAGCGAAAGAAATCAAAAGGGCAGTCACTTAGAAGCACTAAGAAGCTTGAGGTTTTGATGCATTGAGCAATCCAACTACACTGTAGCTCCCCAAAGCCTCCTGAGGAGATAGAGAAGGAAGTTCCAGTTGACATGATCAAAATCTTTCTCATCTAGTTTGCACACTATTCCCCTTTTTCCCTCCTTCAAATAGGCATCCACCACTTCATTAGCAATAAGGGTAGCATCCATTATCTGTCATCCAGCCACAAAAGCATGTTGATACTGACCAATGACTTCTGGTATTGCTTTTTTCAACCTCTCAGCTAGTACTTTGGCAATGATTTTATAAATGTTTCCCACTAAGCTAATGAGGCAAAAATCCTTAACGTTAGCAGCCCCAACTTTTGTTGGAACAAGAGTGACAAAGGTTGGATTTATGCAACTGACAAATTTTCCTGATCTATTAAACTCCTCGAACAAGTTTGAACATTTTTAACAAGTCATGTTTGAGGAGGCTCATCTAGCCTGAAAGAAAGCCAAGGAGAAACCATCCAATCCAGGCCCTTTATCCCCATTGCAATTTAAGAGCTTGGAGGGCTTCTACTTCTTCAAAAGGTCTCTCAAGCCACCCTATACCAGAAGAATTGAGAGATTTTAAATTGATGCCATCCACTGTAGGTCTCCAAGCCTCAAGTTCACTGTAAAGGTCTTTAAAAAAATCAAAAACACCTTTCCTGAAATCCTCTCCCTAGTTAAGATGATTTCCCCAATTTCAATACTTGAGGTGTTACTTCTACGGTCAGCATTGGCTGTCCGAGGAAAGAATTTTGTATTACGGTCCTAAGCTCTGGATTTCTGCCTCCAATATATCTCTTCTAGATTAATAACCTCATTCAATTCCTTCTTAAGCATAGCTCTTTTGGCTCTCTGTTTATCATCAAAACCCTGGATTAATTCTTGTTGATCAATCTCTTTTATGCCATTAAGGATAACAATCTTCTTCGCTTGGACATCCCCAAGGGTGTTTATGTCCCATATTTTTAGCTTTTCTCATCAACTTTGAGACAAGCACAAAACTAGCCTTCCCTACGACCAAAATAGAAAACCACCAACCCCCACTTAACTACCCCCCCAATCAAGGGAGATGAGGAAATGATCTGAGAAAGGACTAGGAAGTAGACTTTGAATCATGTGAGGAAAATAAAGTTCCAATTCAATTGAAATTAGGAATATACCAATCCTTAAAAAGGAAGGCGACTCCCTAAAGTAGGACCAAGTGAAGTTGCGACCAATGATAGGTAGATCCTTAAGGGCATTCACATTTGATAAAGTCAAGGAATTCTCTCATGTTACTAGTCTCAAGGCTGCCCCTCTTTTCTTTCATGCAAATACACAATCATATTGAGCTCGCCTCCAATAATCCAAGGAGCATCCCATCTACTCCTAATCTCAAAAAGCTTACTCCAAAAAGAGGCCCAAGGGGTCCTTCACCTAAGCCATACACTCCTATGAAAAGCCACTAAAAGTTACCCTTCGTGCTATTGAACAAACAAGAGACTGAGAAGGAGTTTATGGAGTGGTCCAACAATTCCACAACACTAGGCTTCCACAAAACTAGCATACCCCTTGAGTTACCTATTGCTCCAAGGGATATCCAATCAAAGGCATCTCAGCCCCAAAGGTCATTGATCTACTCCATCATCTCCACCTTAGTTTCTTGCAAGCACACCACATCACCCCTCCAATCCTTAAGAAAGGACTTGATTTCACTCCCTCCTAGATTTTTTGTTGAGAACCCTTAGGTTCCATGAAATAATTTTCCTTAACATGACTTAACATCAAGGCTCTAGCTACTTGCACTGTTGATTCTACTATAAAGCCTTTCAAACCTCCTCTAGATAGGCATCAAAGAAGGACTACATCACATGTTCAAGTGCAATATGACAACAACAATGATGACAACAATGATGGTGTTGATGATGATGGTGGTCCATCCATAGTTGCATATGCCACCTCACCGTTCACTCAGTTCTTCACATCTCCACCATATAGATCTACTTTTGATTTCATGTCCATCCAACCAGCTCGTAATTCAGGTTATGCAGGTCCTAGTGCTACTTCAAAAGCAAGGGAGTCTTATAACGAATACATGAAAACGCCAACACCTTATGGACCCCCTACATATAGTCCTGTAGTTACTGAAATGGAATCAATCCACTCTAACACATGGCTTTCTCAATTCTTCCAACCGTCATCATCTATACATCCAAGTGGATCGAGAGACCTTACCATATGGGAGGAATCACACGGGATTATGCTAAGGTGGCACAACATTATGAAATTAATTATGGGATACCAACAGTTGGCAGAGATGAGGAGACAAGTGAGATGACAATGCATGCAGCAGCTGAGCCAAATGAAGTCATGGAACCCTGAGAACCACAACAACAGCAATGACGCCAACAACCATTTCGTACGCAAAGGCGACCTCTAACATAATATATTATATCACTGTAATAATATACACACACATAAACTGTTCACACACACACATATAATATATAGTGAGTTAGTAACATCAATAAAAATAAGAATGAGAAAAATAAGTTAGTGAAAGTTAGCAGGTTAGTGGACTAGTAGTGTTAGTGCTTAATAACAATAGTTAGCAATGCTAAGCGAATTCACAATGTAAGATA
The DNA here is from genome assembly GCF_029873635.1 of Malania oleifera. Taxonomy (NCBI): domain Eukaryota; kingdom Viridiplantae; phylum Streptophyta; class Magnoliopsida; order Santalales; family Ximeniaceae; genus Malania; species Malania oleifera. The sequence goes on from NC_080417.1 coordinate 13,137,065, forward strand.
GTTAGCAATGCTAAGCGTATTTATAGTGTAAGTAATAAATTAATAATGTAATAATTTATCAAATAATTATCATGTAAATATAACAATAATAATAAACTGTTCATATATAATAATTATAAATATGTATTATACATATATTTTATAACTATATATAATATATAGTATGTTACTAATAATTATATAATTATATAACAATAGCATCTAATTAAAAATTACCTTAACTAGTAGAAAAAATTCAAATAATTTAAATAAGAACATGGATGAAAGAAAATATGGGAGAAAAATAAAGAGATCAGGTAATTGTAATTGAATTGTTCGGGTGAAGTTGGGAGTGGCCGGTAGTGGATTACATAAAGTAAAGGAAGATGTTATTTATGAACATATTAATTAGGTGGTTGTATGTTGGTAGTTGGGAGCTAAAAAATAAATGAGGTTAGTGTATCTGTGGTGAGAGAAGGGAATTGGGAAATTCTAAACTTTTCCATGTAAGATGCACTAACCATGATTTTTTTATTTTTTAAGAAAATATAAATTAATTAAGCCATGAAGGTCCATGCATCTGTGTTGGGGTGGGAGGGGAGTTGGGAAACTTATTATGCATTGCTTAAATCCCATGCAGGATGTTTGCGTGTGACTGTCTTTGTGGTCTGGGGGGAGGGGGGGAATTTTAATGCAGGAGTCATGTCCAAAATTCAATTTTACATGAATTAATTATGTTATGCATGAGTCACATCTTCAGCATGTCAATTGACATGCAAAGGCGGCAACTTCCAATGAGTTCTTAAATTCAAGGCATTCTGATGCTTTCTTTTTTCTTTTTGTTGGTAGGTCCCACCAAGTCCGCATGTCAAACATGTGGACACAATTCCATGCTGCTTTTCCTGATTTCTGGGGCCCGTTTGCTGCCAAACACTATTGGCGTGGAGCCCACATTTCATCTGCAAATTGAAGGAGCGGATGCAACTTGTATTTTTGTGGGGTCCAAGGTGTGGATAACCCTAATTGTGTATATTGTTTCCAGCAATCCTATTTATGTTACTTGTTTTTTTTCCATATCTTAGAAGATTAGGCGGAAAGGTGTATCTGCATTGGTTACAGTCATGAAAGAAAGGACTACAAACCGCTCCATTCAATTTTCAGTGCAGCAAGAGTTCATCAGGATGTTGCTTTTGATGCGCAAACTACTTGGGACTCATCTAAACAATCTAAACCACCATCAAAGCCATTAAAAATTTTTTAAGGACATTATAGAAAATCCAGATAGCATTCAACTAGTGACCCAGTCATCCAACATCACCTTCAGTTATCAGCTTGCTTGCAGAATTACGTAACAGATAATAACAACAAAGATTAGTCTCGTGAAGACATTGTAAATTTTACTTTATTAGCATGTGATCCATTAACTTATGTTGAAGTTGTACGTCAAGATCATTGGATTCATGTTATGCACAAGGAAATTCCCACAATGGGAAAAAATAATACTCACGACCTCACTCCTCTTCCTAAACGAAAGAAGCTTATTAGTGTGAAAGATCAAGTACAAGTTTAAGGTACAGGTAGATGGCTTCAAAGAACAGTTGGCAACGGAAAGACTACAAGAAAAATGCAAATAGTCCCACCAAGATTTTTTATGATAACATGTCAGCTATTACTTTAACAAAATATCTACTTTTTCATGGTAGGAGCAAGCATACTCATCCGAAGATCAATCGCAGATATATGTGCAGAGCAATTCAAGTGGTTACTTTCAAAATCTCAAAGAATTGGAAGGCACAATCATTTGTGCATGTATTGCATTGGAAAGCATCCCACTTAATGAACTTAAAATGAAAGCAAGTGCATGCAGCAAAGTGGTTAAAGTCTTCCTGTATATGTTAGAAACTTTCCATGTGTGTTAAAGTCCTACAAAAGGAAGCCTTGCATGTGAAAGAGCCATATATAAGCTTGCCATTTTTTGTTGTAGCAACATGAATTCCTCTAGCAAATCCGTGAGCACTCTTTGACTGAAAATATTATTCTATTCATCCTAAGTTAGTTTGCATGCATATTAAATTAATTTTTGAAGCCCACACTTATTACCTATAAAATACGTTAAAAGTAATAAACATTATATTGGTTTCTACGAATCTAAATAGTTTTTTTTTACTGTATTCAGCATTATAAAGTTTCTTAATTGCCATTTGTTCAAGTGTGTATGAATATATGAAGTCCAAGCCGGCCGCCAAAGTAAAGGAGCAAGAACAAAAAGCAAACTATTAAAAGCCACATACGCACAAAAATTGTCTACAATATCTGCAAAACAATCATTTGGCCCAGAGGCACCTAAAAGAGATGGTAAATTGGGAATAAAACTTTGAGCAAACAATTAATCAAAGTATACCACACAATCACAAACAAATAACAATAAAGTGAAACGGGCATAGAAAGAGAAATTATTCTATAGCGGTTTGGCGGCAATCACACCCACATCCACTCCCCAAAAGCTCATCTAGAGCTCTTCCCACTACTCCAAAAGAATCGGGCAGAGGTCAGAAGTGGGCCTAACTAGAGTCTCTTGAACAATATTAGGGAAAAGATCCCCCCACGTGTCAGAATACAAAAATCTACCTATGCGAATTGAGGCATGTCTATCCCCAAAAGCCACCCAAGTGAAACGACCATTGTTCAAAGTAATATCCCCAAGACCACAACCCTAATAAAAGTGTAAAAAAGTATCATGCTACTAGTCACCCTGGAGCCCTCGAACTTCTCCATAGAGATTCTAATAAAATTGAAGTCAACCCCACCACCCAACACAGATTGCAAAGCTCATATAGAATAGCCATCTCTATGACAAAATTCTCCTACTTGGAGTGTTGAGTAGGACCATAAACGACGGTAAACCACCAATCCTTGACATGCCTAATCTCAAGTACGACAAACAAGGAAAAAAAAAATAGAAATGCTATCTTTGCAAGTTGATAAATAGTGTCCCATGCCACTAATTGACCTCCCAAAGCTCCTACGGATGAGAAAAAACCCACTCCTTGAATCAATTATCCCAAATACTTCTAAATACAAGGGAATCAATCTCACCTAATTTTGTCTCTTGAAGAAATTAAATATCAGGGTTGATTTTGTTCACCAAATCCTTGACCACCCACCTTTTGTTTAATTCTCCCAAACCTCTAATGTTCCAAGGACAAAATATTCATTTGGAGACAGCACCAACCCTTGAAAACTACCCCCTTTCTCATAGTTCACCAAGGAAGCCAATCTAACTAGCTCCCTTCTTAAGTTCTTATAGCTTTTTCCCTCTCCTATAAATCCTTTTCTTAAGCCTATCACCTGAAGGAGCTGTCAAGCCAAGACCCATATCGTCAAGGAATTCTTGAGCCTCTTGGTTTTCTCTCATCCACTAAAAGGTCAACGATTTGTAGATATCCTTCACCCTCTGATTCCTTATGGCAATTTATTAGTACAAAGTGAGAATAAGAAAACACAGAATTAAATGGCATATCTTCAGAAATAGCATCATTCCCTAATTTTGTTCCCTTGGAATTGTTTGCCAAATTGTTCAGCTTCTCTTCAAAATTGATCACAGAGGGTAAGTGATTGGCTTCATCTAAGGATTGGGATTCTGTAGTTGCTGTGGAAGAAAAGTACCATCTGAAATCCTAACATTGTTTGTATTCTGATTACTCATACCTAGACCAACACAATTTTCTGTAGTACAACATTCTTTTCTTCGTCCTTCCTTAGCTTTTCTATAAACAAATCCTCACCCTTGGACTCAGATGATGATAAGGACTCTTCACCAAAACTATCTTCGTCCTAACTCTCATATTCCGCAACGTCTTTACCCTTCCTCTTATCCATGAGACTGCCCCCATCATCTTATTTTCATGCATTCATAGACTTCAACCAATCTATTCGACATCTGAGAGAGAGTTCTCTGTGTTTCCACCAAAACCCCTGCCTTTCTTTCTTGGAGCACAATTTGTTTTGCTCCTTTGAACTTTACCCAACCTCTCTGTTCCCCTTATCCCTCTTCACCTAAATGTAATTCCTCCAATTGCATTGAAGACGTCCCCATGTTCTCTTTCTTCCTATCCTAGAAAAAACTTTCTCTAGAACAAGAGGGGTCATGCCCAACTGTTCCCAATCCATTTTGCAATTCTGAACGGGGCCTCCTCTATACCCAAGTTCTCTAGCCCAGTATTCAAGGCATGGCTGTAATTAGCTTTTCCATAAAAGGGCTTGGGAAGCCCTATTTTGGCCTAGAAAAATTAGATACATATGATTTACACTGTCTGGCCCAATTGTTTACTCCGTCTTTTCTAGCCCAATTGGAAGCTCCAGCTATTTACTAATGTCTATTTGGATATTGTCTCCAAAATCTCTCCTTAAACCCCCCCTTTATTAAACAAGGGAATTCTTTCCTTTCATAATTTTCATTCCAACACTGGAATACCTTCTTCTTTACTGATTTTTTTCCAGAATTCCTTCTTGCCTTCTGATATGAAATATCACCAGAACTCCTGACTCATATGTTCTTGCAGAAATTCTGATCAATATACGCTGCCCTTGCTCCTACATTTGTTGATCCATAGTCCAGACAACACCTTCTCAGCCCCTCCCAAGAGTTAGAGCTTGTATTTTGCTTGTTTTCTTAAAAACTTTAACAATATCAAAAAACCTCAATCATCCCCCTACCTCCTTCCCTTCTGGTATGCAAATCTTTATATTACACATTTGTTTGTAATCTTTTCCCAGACATAAGAATCGACCAAAGCTATTGGCTTTCATCTAAAGCATGATAAAGTGGTTCAATGTTTTGAAAGACTTAATTCACGGATTCTCTATCTTTTTAAATAGGAAAATATGTAACTATCCTGAAAGCTGACTCCTTTCCTCTCTTGTCAAGAAGGTTTGAAAGGTCCATTTCCCATTCTTTCCCAAAACTTTCAGAAACTCCCCACCATCCGCAAATGAGAACCACTTCTTACCTAAGAAACAATTGATCTCCCCCATTCAAACAATATCTCTTCCAACCAAAGCAGTCTTAGATTTCAGGTTGTGAAGGGTCTTTGCCTGCTGAAACCTATCAGTAGTCGGAGTTCAAGATTTTCTTCAGCTGCTAATACGTCTCACTAATTGACATGAAGTGGTGGTCAATGAGATGATCGGCAAATGCTATGTATACATTTGTTGCAGTTGTTAGAGGTGGTTGAATGGAACTCTAATGACCAGAAAAGAGTTTCCATAAGAAACTTCCAAGAGTCAATTGGTGTTTGGTGAGATGGTCAGCAAATGTTGTCACTGGCAGAGATCAACTTGTTTTGGTGGTTGACAAGGATTTCTGGTGGATGGGGAAAAAATAGGGTTTGACTACTCAGAATAGGAGAGAAATAAGCTTCTATGAAGAGGAGTTTCAAGCGATGATGTTTAGGAAGAAGGTGAGAGAAAAGGCTCACCATGCTTGCTGTCTCGAAGATGGAAAACAATGGGAGGAAGACAATTCATTCAAGATTAGAAGGGCTCCATGTCATGTACGACGATGTTCTCCCTTGGCAGTCGTGTGTGTGTTTGAACTGAAGAAGGAAGAATCTTCGTCTGACAAGTTGGCAACTCCTCTGATCATCGTTGCTCCAACAAAGCAGGAGAATCCTGGCGGCTAAGAGGTCTGACAGTGCAAGGTGGTCCATAGGACCTAGTTTTTCAAACATAACTATTATTTTCCTTGGCAATTTACAATATATACTTTCTACAATATAAAGCCTTAAGTTGCCCAATTGCATGTCAAAATTATTTCAAATGAATTTCTAAACATGCCCCAGTAAACAAAGAAATAGGTAACACCTTTTGCATGTTAAAATTATTTTCAACAAAAAAATGCAGCAATGCATATCGATAGGGAATTTCAGTCCAGCAACAAGAAGTCATTTAAGAATTGTCATCAAGAACAGCATCTAGAACATTTAACAAGACTCACATTCCAATCAAGTGTTGTCACGTCTTTACTCTTCTCATTTGTTCTACCCTTAACATGCTTCAGCACCAGCACATTTAACGGGCCATTTTGTGAACTAGATCTACAAGTTACATCAGCAATTGTCCAGATTCGACCTGTTGAATCCCCAGACCTATAACATCAAGGTAATTAAAGTAAAATACAAGGCAGAGGATAACAAAAAAAGAACAAAAGAGGCCCTTGAGATCTCGTTATGTTGATGGTCCAGAGTTAATGTAACATACTGAGGGATGCTCAAAAGATAAGGGGAAGTGTGGATAATGCCAAAATTCAACAATTATTTCATAGCAAAATATCAAAAATGAAATCAAGGAGCCAGGTGTTTACCACTCAGTTCACATAAATTTAGCATCACAGAATTAACAAAGATTGACAGAAAAAAATTCACATAAATATGACACAAACAATAAAGATATTAAAGGCAAATACTAATTGGTGAATTTTGCGAATGAACATACCAGTTATGCACACATCAAAAACTGTTGAAAAGACGTGCATTATGTTTCAATGAGAAAACAAGATTAGAATTTTTAACACTCCATTAGGTAAGGAAGAAGCACAGAGAAGAGCAGAGGAAAGTAATAGATTTCTCTCCACTTATATCATTTAGTTCACATAAGTAGAGAGAGAAAAAAGGAAAAAAAGGCCACTTTTTCAACCCCAAATTGGAGAGAAATGGAGAGAAGCTACCCAAAAGGACTGAACATACCCTTAACCAAATTATAAAATGGTGTGTAAAGGATATTGTTGTAAAATACTCAACATACACTCAATGTCCTAAATCTTTGAGTTGGGTTAAATAGCTGACAATCAGCATAAAACTTCACAAATCTCTATGATATGAATCATTATTTGTTGGAATGTCCCCTACACAAGCCACATTGCACTCATACCACCTAGGTGTAGCAGAAAATGGACGAGGGTTGGATAGGTTGTCACCTCAAAGCAACTTCTTGTGCCCACACCCAGGTATGGTGTCAAATATGTGAGGTTCCTACATCATTCTGGATGTGGCGCAGATAAAGAAGTCAACTCAGGAGACTAGGGTTACACTAGTAAATTGGAATATAGGGGCACTTACCAATAAAAGCATGGAGATACTTGACACAATGTTCAGAAGAAAATTTAACATAATATGCCTTCAAGAAACTAAGTGGGGAAGCTAAAGAAATTGAAAATCAGGATTCAAACTTAGGTCAGGTGCACTAGAAAATAAAAACATAAGAATGTAGAAATTTTTGTAGACAATGACCTGTAGCATTGTAGATATTAAAAGAGTAGAGGACAGGGGATAGAATCATAAAAATTAAGATGGCCTTATGTCAAGAGGTAATCAATGTCATTAATGCTTATGCTCCATAAATAGGCTTAGCAAAAAATCTTAAATGGCAATTTTGGGAAGATATGGATAGCATGGTACAAGAGATATCAAGGACTAAGAAAATATTCACAAGAGCTTATTTCAATGGACATATTGGAAAGGATAACAAAGGTTATGAGAGGATACAAAGAAGGCTTGTACATGGAGATAAAAATGAGTTTGAGGATATGATCTTTAGATTTTTCCATGTCATATGATCTTATTACAATGAATACTTGCTTTAAGAAGATAGAAGAACACTTAATAGCCTTCAAAAATGGACAAAATAAAAGTCAAATAGATTTTTTTCTTAACTAAAAGGGTAAATTGTTTACCATGCAAGGATTGTAAAGTCATCCTAAGTGAAAGCTCAACAACACAATATAAAATTTTAGTAATAGATATCTGTACTTAAAAATGGAAAAGAAAAGGTAACATGAACCAACGCAAAAGAACTAGGTGGTGGAACCTAAAAGGGGAAAATATAATAAATTTTAAAGATAAAATAATAAAAGACGGTTATTGGAACGATAAGGGATAGTGTAGGCCCAAACTCTCTGGAGTAACTGAGTTAGATAGTTAGCTCTATTGAAAAGATAAAAAGAGATTTTAGGTGAATCTAAAGGAAAATTCTCACCTAATAAAAGAAAGTTGGTAGTGAGATCAAGATGTCTAAAAAGTTGTAAAAACAAAAAAGAGTTTGGTATAAAACATGGCATCAGAGAAAAGTTTGAAAAGTATAAAAAGGCAAAGATAAGATGCAAAAAAAAGGTCGTTAGTGAAGTTAAACATCTATCATATAATAATTTATATGCTAGACTAGATAATAAAAAATAAAAAAAAAATAAAAAAGGGGAAAGACACATATTCAAACTTGCTAGAGTCAAAATAAGAAAAAGCAAAGACTTAGGTAATGTAAAATGTATAAAAAAATGAGGATGATAGTCTCTTGGTTAAGGAAGAAGACATTAAAGAAAGAGGTGAAGTTACTTCAATAAGCTATTTAATGAAAACCAAGTAGAAGGCTTAAACTTAGAATTGAAAACTGCGAAAGAAACGCTAAAAAAATTTATGAGATTTGTTCACAAAATTTGACTCAAAGATGTTAAGTTTGCATTAAAAAAATGAAAAGTGGACAAGTCATAGGATCGAATGGCATCTCAATTGAAGTTTGAAAATGCCTAGTTGATAAGTTATAATGGAATTATATGGTTAGCTAATTTATTTAACACAATTATGAAAACTAAGAAAATGTCAAATGAATGGAAGAAAAGAACTTTCATACCTATATACAAAAATAAAGGAAATACTCAAAATTGTAATAACGAACGTGAAATTAAACTTATGAGTCATAAAATGAAATTGAGGAAAGGGTAATTAAATAAAGATTTTGAAAACGAGGGTCTCAGAAACTCAATTTGGTTCTATGTTTGGGAGATTGCCTACAAAAGTTATATACCTTTTAAGAAGATTATTGGAAAAAGAAGATAGACTTGCATATAGTTGTCATTAACTTGGAGAAAGCTTATGATAGGGTACATAGGGAAGTTTTGTGGTGGGTTTTAGGAAAGGAGGGTGTATGCAGTAGGTACATTGATGTCATTAAGGACATATACAATGGAGTAGTGACAAGGCATTAGGACCACAGGTGGAGAGTATAGGAAAATTGAAATTCCTAATCACAATGGGTGTCTATCAGCACCCTTATCTTTTTGCACTAGTGATGGATGAATTCACTAGGAGAATGCAAAATGAGGTTGCATGGTTTATGTTGTTCATAGATGATATTGTTTCGATTGATGAAACTAGGGAGAGTTTAATCTAAGTTTAAATTATGGAGAGAAGCTTTTGAGTCTTGAGGTTTTAGGTAAATAGAAATAAGACAAAATATATGACATGGAATTTCCGTCATAATAGGAGGAATAAAGGAGAAAATATCAAAGTTGGTGGTCAAGAAATTACTAGCACTAGTAGATTTCAATAACTTAGATCTATTATGCAAGCAAAAGGAGAAATCCAAGATGATGTAATACATGAAGCAAGAGGAATATCGGAGAAAATATTAAACTTGGTGGTAAAGAAAATAATAGCACCAATAGATTTCAATACGTTGAATATGATGTGCAAAGAATAAATCTAAGAAGATGTAATGCATGGAGTTTAGTAGGTTGGGTAAAATGTAGAAGTGCATCAAGCATGTTGTTGATCATAGAATACCCTTAAAATTAAAAGAAGAGTTGTATAGGACGACTATAAGACCAACTATGCTATATGGATCAAAATGTTGTGAAACTAATAAACATCATATCCAAAAAGTAGAAGTTGTCAAAATGAGAATCCTACGGTGGAAGAGTGGTATAATGCTACATGATAAATGAAGGAATAAACATATTTGCAGTAAGTTAGGCGTAGCTCCCATAAAAGATAAGATAAGAGCGGGGCGGCTCAAATGGTTTTGACATTGGTAACATAGGTCAAATAGTGCACCGATGAGATGAAGTGAACTAGTTACTATTAAGGGCAGTAGAAGGGGTAGGGATAGAGCTATAATAACTTGGAATGAGATAGTAAGGATTTCATACCCCTTAAATTGTAGTAGGAAATTGCCCGAGATCGTGTAATTCGGCAGAAAAGGATTCATATAGCCAACCCCACCTAGTGGAACTTAAGGCTTGGTTGTTTGTTGTTGTTATTGTTGGTTTCTCTCTTGTTGAACCAAATAAATAGGAGTGAAACTAGTTTTTTTTCTATTCTCTTTCCTTCTCTACTAAATGTTTCTTGCATCCTCTCCATTTCTCCAACTAAACATCATGTAAAAGTCCCCACAAGCACAAATACCACTGTAATGGACCAACCATTCCATAGATGCTCAAAAATAAAATTATTTCTCAAGCTGGACAAATATTAAACTTGGGAGCTTCCACTTTCCTACCTTATATCTCTACTTTCCAGAGATATAAGGCGCCATTCTAGGATTCCATTTCTAGTACCATGACCAAAATGAACTCCTGCTTCCATCATCTCTTCCAAATGGATGTTCCAATATCTTCTTGTCATTTCGCCCCACATTTCTTTTTCTTTTTTAAAAAAAAAAAAAAAAAAAGAGACAAGATATTCAAATTCTTACATACATTCCTCACATTGTAATTATGTTTCTTTTTAACAGACTTGTTTTATCATCTAAAAAAATCCTTCCATACTACCCTGCCTGAAAGCAATAGTTCCCTAGCACTTATAAATAAGAAATTCACAACAGTTCCCACACAATAATAGATAAGAACATAAATTGTTTCTTGGCAGACAGCAACTTTCTTCAAAATGTTTTGCTCCACTCAAAGGTCTTTTATTTTTTTGGCCAAGTTGCACAAAGGATTCACTTTAATGGTACAATTGTTCAAACCACCCACCAAGCATAAAACTGATATAAAACATAAACATATATATCCATACATGCAAGCATATGTAGATATAACATATATATATATATATATATATATATATATATATATATGCTGTGAAGCAATTCCAAATAATAATTTTTTTAGAGACAAAGTTTTAAAGAAGCATACATAACAAAGTGACGATTGATGGCTTTAAACTATAGCAAGTAGCTACAGATAAATAGGGAAATCCTTCCCTATTGACAACAACAATACAACATTCAACATAAAGTGCATACCCAGATGCAAGAAGGGAACCTGCTGGACTCCATGCACATGCACAAACCTGTTGGAAGAAAAGAACATGAGCAATCACAGAATGTTTGCAGCGAGGGGGTAGGATAACTGCTTAAAGACTGGATTCACACTCAAACCTCAGAAGTATGCCCTTCCAAGATTGTTACATCAGAACTAGGGATTTCACAGGCCTGTGATGTGGAGGTTGTAGCAATATCCATTGGTTCTGACCCTGTAAAAAGCATTCCAAGAACTATTACATTTCATGTTTGAGTAAAAGGGTTAAGCAAAACTACATAACTGCACGAGAGAGAGAGAGAGAGAGAGAGGGTTAGTTCATTTTTCTAACCATTCGTATATAATGACAACTCCAAAGTCTAATCCCCATAATCCATAAACAGCTATCTAATGAACTTAATACAAACTTAGTCCTCAACAGCTATGTAATGACTAATGATATGCACCCCAACAAACATGCAAAAAAAAAAAAAAAACATTTTTTCAAGATTTTTTTTTTCTTTTGATTGAAAAAGAGGAGATTTTATTAAAGACAAATTAATGTACCAAAAAAAGCATACAAAATCCTCCTAAGAAGAAGAAAGAGCCAAAAAAGAAAAAAAGTACACTCGGGATAAAAAAGCCTCCCAAACATGCTCTTGATTCACAAAACACCCCCCCCCCCCTCAAAACAACCTGCCGCAAAAGCCCATAAAGATACCATACTTGAATCCTATCCCAGAGCAAATACCAATGCATCTTCTTCCCAGTAATGAGAATTCTGCTCCAATCAAATACCCCACAAAACAGCAAAAACCCCACACATCCACAAGGCAGATCCATCTCTACCCTACTAAATCCTGTAAAAAAAATAGCTAGCAAATCCTCCACCAACTCTGGGCAAACCAAGTTTTATCCAAATAACTCATTCCATATCCTCCATGAGAAAGAACAATGCAAGAACAAATGAGAGGCGGATTCAAAACTATCAAAACAAAAACACACACATCCAGCGATAAAGCCTCAAAAAAACTCCTACCTATGACAGATTGTTGGTGTTCAATTTATTAAGAACCAATCAAATAAAAGTCTTAATCTTCTAGGTAACTTTGGCCTTCCAAATACTACAACGAAGTGAAAAGGTCATGTTATCAATGGTTTCAAAATCACTAACTCATTTCCTCACTATTCCCTGCTAGGGGGAACTTAGCATAAGTAGCAATCCAATGAAGCAATGAATATGATTATACAAGGAAATATAAAGTTATTTTGTCAATAAAAGTGGCAAATAGTAAAATGATAGAAAAAATCTCTAGCACACTTAATCTTCTTCATGTTGTCAAATAACCAATTAAAAAGTATCAAGTCCTAATACAAGAAGCTAAAAATCATAAAGAATAATTTAAACTAGACCTGATGTAAATTGAAGTAAATACCTGCAGAAACACCATTTTCTTCCTGTTTGACAGTGACCTTATCTTCTTGATCAGTAACCATTTTATCTGCCCGATCCTCATGATGCTTTTCTCGTTCCTTATCTTTTTCAATTCTCTCTCTATCCTTTTCACGTTCCTTCTCCCTTTCTAGCTTGTCCTTCTCCCTTTCTTGTCTGTCCTTCTCCCTTTCTTGTCTGTCCTTCTCCCTTTCTTGTCTATCCTTCTCTCTAACTCGTCCACGTTCTACTTCAATCTCCCTGTCCAATTCTTTATCTTTGTCCCTATCCTTAACTAGATTTTTCCTTTTATCTTTTATAATTTGTCGTAATTCACATACATCCTTTGTGATTAGATCCAAGGGTTGTAAAAATGAGAAATCTTCATCCACATCTGTATCAGTCTGGCAGGCTTAAAACAAACATTGATCAACATAAAACTCTAAGGTGCAATAACAGCAAAATGCCTACAAAACAATATGCAAAAGAATAAAACATGCTAACATTACTCATGTTTGCTTCCATCTCCAGGTACTGAAGTCCCTTCTGTACAAATGTAATAAGAGCTCTAGGTGGAACCATATTGCCATCAATTGGGCATTTGTTAATACCTGCCTCGTATCCTAAAGCAAAAGCTGAATGTGTAAAGCCTGCAGAATTGTGTCCCAAGAAACATATTAGAACATGCTATTTTTCCTAGACCTAACAAGACCCATACTAAAGCTCAAAATTCCTCAACCATATACATAAGAATTCAATCTATTACATTGAATTGTGGGAAATTTTTTTCAAAAATAAGAACCCAAACAAATGCCTCAAATTTTTCTTTCTAAAACATTCTTTGATTGCATTGCATTATTTCCATATAACCAAAGATTCTACAGCTCTTGTAGAGCCCATAATTAACAGCACAGTAGCCTAGTGAGCGCCAATCCACTTCATTTTTCAATTTTTAATTCATTTTTAATTTTACTTCACAATATTATTTTTTAAAGTAAGAAAACCACCATCAAAGTGGTTTAAATCTCATAACCCTACTCTTCCTAAAACTTTAAAAAACTCAAACCAATAATTTAAATCCATTATTAACACCAAAATAACTCTTTTTTTCAATAACTAAAGGGAAAACTATATTTGAGAAGGCACCAAGAGGGTGCCTAACCCAAGCACAAAAGGCTGGCTGGTTGAAAATTAAAAAGCTCCAGCCAACCAAAAATCACATAAGAAAAAACATATATAAAGAAACAGCAAGGGGAATGAGGTCCCAAAAATTCTTGGTTGATTTTGTACAACCCAAGCCTCTCCAAGCTTTCAGCTCTTCGTCCACATCTTCAGCAACTACCCAGCTGATCCCAACATCAGAAAAATCAGGCACAATAGATTTTTCACCCGTTTGCAATGCAACAGCTGGTTAGCCCTTCCGTGCTCTTATTTGCACATAAAACACTTTTACCATGTAAAAATTTCTCTTCTCTTCAAGTTCATCTGAGTAGCTTCTCAAGCAAAAAAACAAACACTTTGGATGGGCATTTAGATTTGCAGAAATCTATTTTTCTTTTCCCTAACAATCTTATGGACCAAAGAATAGTAGGATAACTGTAATACCCTTGTTTTTGCATGGACCGAGACTGTTTTGTCAGCCCCTCTGCCTTCTAGGCAACTTAGCCTGAAGCAAGCTAAGTAGATCAGTAAACTGATTTACTTCATGATCCTTGAAGTTCTTCACAAGGTTAAGTTCCATGCAGCCTGGTTTTCATTAACTCAGCATAATCACCAACGAAGCTGTTTTTGTTTATAACATGTTCATTGAAATCAGAAAAATGGAGCTTCAAAGCCTCAACCTACACCACATCTCATACCAAAAGAAAACACAGTTGACACTGTTCACCTCAAACTTGATGCCTGCAAAAAATCTCCTCTGAGCCCTTGCTAATACATTTCCAAAACATCATACCACAAGGATTTCTATTTTTCATTAATCCTCAACCCATTATGGCTTTCTCCACCTTTAGTGGCCCCTCCAGAAGTTCTCTTTTTCTTCAAGGGATCTCCACGTCCATATTTTCCTTGAAGAGCTTTGTTCATAATCTCGAAACCAAATAACATCCGAGCACCTTTAATTTATCGGAAAGAAGTTTCCATCTTACAAAATGGTACTTAGGAGCTCCTTCAATACTGCGCCATAAAATCTCTTTCGAATGTTTTCAATATTCCTAGCAACTGAAACTATGAATAGGGAAATGAGACATATAGTAAACGTGCAATTTGGATAAAGTGCTCTTTAAAATCATTACTCCTTCACATTGAACAGTTGACCTTTCCAACATGCAAGCCAACTCTCAAATTTCTAACATTGGTCCCACAATCTTTGGCCTTTGAATTTAACCCCCAAAGGAAGTCCCAACTAGGTTAAAAGCCGAGATCCTAAACCACACCCCAACATTTGAGCCACACTCTAAAACATTTATTACATTTCCAATGGGAAAGTCTTGCCCCTTTCCCAAGTTCACTTTTAGTCCTAAAATTGCCTCAAAAGCCAAAAGAATACACCTTAGGTCAAGAATTGGCACCTCTTCAGTGGTTGCAAAAGATTATAGTATCATCTACAAATAAGAGATGAGATACAAGAATCAGCATTGCTGGTGCCTCCCATTTTAAAACCCTGGACTTGATATTTAATTTCAGCTTTTTTAAGCATTCTACAAAATATTTCCATCACAAGACTAGAGAAGGGGGGAAGGAGGACCCCCTAACTCTTAATACCCTTGATGAATTTATTTTATAATTTATTTATAAAAAAAAAAAAAACCCCTTTTGGTCTCACATTCACCAAAACGGAAAATTTAACAGTAGATATGAATACCCAAATCCATCACCTCCATTTATCTCCAAAACCCATTCTCTAGAGGGTGTAGTCTAAGAAACACCAATTAATGTGGCCGTAGGATTTTTCAATATCCAGTTTGCAAGTGACTCCAAGTACATTCTCTTTCAGTCTAGCATCCACAAGATCATCAGCAAGCAATGCCGCATCAATATCTGCCTCCCTTCAACAAAAGTCTGTTGAAAAGAGACCACAACCTAGCTAATGGCCATGTTCAGTCAATTGGCTAGAACCTTGGCAATTATTTGTAAATACTGCTCAGCAGGCTGATGGGCTTGTATTTTGTAATCTCTCGTGTTTTTAGTACCACTTTTCTTCGGAAGGAGAGTTATGAATGTAGCATTAAAAAAAAAAAAAAAATGTTCCAGTCACTCGAAATTCCTTAAACACCAGAATAACATCTCCTTTCACCATTTCCAAATAATGCCAAAAAAAAAACAATAGAGATGCCATGGGGTCCAGAGGCATTATTCCCATCATACTCCTAAGCAGTCACTAGTTCATTGACCTCAAGGGCTCTCCAGCCAATTCACCTCTCCTCTCCCAAAGCCACAATGTCTGTGACACCAAGCTTTGGTCTAAAATTTATGGAGTTCATCCAAAAGTCTCCAAAAAGCAACTAATTTTCCCCCCTTGCCTCTTCCTCCTTTGTGGAAGTCTCACAATCTGTGTCAATATTACCAATGGCATTGTACCTTCTATGTACATCTGCCACTCCAAGGAAAATCTAGTATTTCTATCACCACCTTTAAACCAAATGGCTCTAGATTTTAGGCTACCAGATAGTTCCTCCATAACCAAAATTCTAGCAAACTAAGATTTTCCCACAATTTCGAAATCCATCTCTTGATAACAGAGCCCTAAAGAGACTGCAATATCATCCCACTTTATTTATGATACCCTCCACTAGCTGACCTTTCAATTTTAATGTCTTCAATTCTTCAGTTTTTCCATGACCATTTTCAGCTCCCAAACAATCACAAAGCTTGCATAACCCCTATCAGCCACATATTTTCATATCAAAGGGAGGTCTTACCCATCCTTATTCCTCCACATCTCAGAATTATAGGATGATCAGAGATTGGCTTAAGGAGAATCTTTTAAAGAGAACCTAGATATTACTCATCCCAAGAAAAGGGATTTAAAAGCCTATCCAATCTCATGGGAACTGAAAAGAAAAGGCTAATCCCAATAATTAGACCAAATAAATTCAACCCCTTCTAAAAAGGAGAATCAGTGCTTCCAAGTATAGGAAGTATTAAAATTCATACACAGGCAGCTCTAACCATCTTTCCACTGCTTCTTTCAAATGGATAAAGTACAATATTAAAATCATCCGCAACACACCATAGATCTCCCCATTTTTCTCCTATGAACATTCTAACTCCTACCTCTCTTCTATACACAATTCTGGAGACACATTCCCAGAAGCTATGAATTGGAATTTGCAGAAGATAGAGCACTCTCTTCTTTATGGTGTTTAATTTCTAAAGAATGTTTATGTTCCACAAAATCACTATACCCCTTCAATTCCACTCCATTCCAAGTGTTCAAACCTAGGATCAACCTACATTCCTTTGTCACCGGTTGGTCATGGGTACGAGTACAAGGGAACAGCCTAAGGCTACTAATAATACATTGACCCTCCCCCTACCCTCGCAAAGCAAGGAGCCTTGTGGCCCAGGGATGCCCTTATTCAACCAGCTTTGCCTCCTCCAAGCAGGCAAGATCAGGCTACCCATTCCTTCAGAAAACCCTTCAAAATGACATTTTTGCTTTTATCATTCAGTATCCTCACATTCAGTGACATTAAATTTATCTTCATTGGAACTTTTTGCACCTGTCTGCATCACTCCTTCCTCCTCCCTTCTCATTATTTACAGAACACTGACATAGTCTCAAGTCCCTTCTTTCATTTGCCTTCCCATCAGTTTTCTTAACAGGCAGTATTCTGTCTATTTTTCTTCAGTGCTATGAAAGAACTTAAAATACATCATCTTCAAATCCATCAAAGGGTAAAATCATTGCTTTGCAAACCAGGTTTATCCTCATGATGCTTTGAAATTTTTTTGGTTTCTCCCACTCACTCTCTTCTATTGGAGCAATTACTTCAGTTGGGTCACAATCTAAAACTCCCTTCTTGGGCACAAAAGAATCAACACCATACTGCCATCATCTGCTCCAAAGGAAACAATTGTCATTTCAAGGCTCAACATTGATTAGCTCCCATCAATTGTCAAAGTCTTAACAAGTTCTTGGGCTGAAATATCTCCACCATTGTGTCTGTCAGAGACAACCACCACAGGGCTCTATTTTTCTTATGACTTGTTGAATCCTATTTGAACCGACAGAAGGGGTTAATAGACTCAGCTTACAGCTTGGGTCGAGTGAACTATTTTTGGACCTATTCAAAAGAAACCAAATGGCATAGAAATTGTTGGGTCCGATAGAAAAACAGAGCCTTGATTTCATAGCAGCATCATTTGAAAAAATGAGCCTGGCAAGAAGAGTCAGTGATCTAAAATCACTACATTTATACAGAGGCATATTTGTTGCTATGGCTTGGTAGCAAAACTCGGCCCAACACAACAACATTGGAGTTCAAAGTTTGGGCTTCCTTTTCATCTTCTAGGGTCTTCCTAAATGTGTTTCTTTGCTTGCCTACGACGTGTCAGCACAGAAGCCTTATTTCCTCTCCATTTTCCTATGTCCGAACCACCGGTACCCATGCTTCGAGACATGTGACTCCCCCAGTAATTCCATCTCTCATTCATTGAAGCTCAGCAAGGCACTGATTCAAGCCAAATTTGGATGCTGTAACACCAGCCTTCCCATCTGACACTACTTTCAGCCAACATATGTTGCTCAGTTCTCACAACCTTCTTGGCAATCAAATCTGCCCTCTGTGGCCTCATCTATCTCTATACAATCCCTGCACAGATCCCCTATTCTTCTGAAAATGCTGTCTTCCCACAGATGAATAGGGAATCCCAGGGATCAAATCCATAAATCTGTTGGCATAGCACTATTTCTATGGGTTCCCAAAACTGAATGCCACCAATCCACAATCACTTCATCTTCCCCAAAAAACAGTATCTTCAACAGAATCTTCTCTGATTCAATTTTTTGATGAAATTGGAAGAGAAAAGGGGATCAATTCAAATTAAGACCTTTTACACCAACCTTAAGGCTCCACAAAGATTCAGGCCAGTGTTGCATCTTAGAACATCTAGGAACTAAGCCTTGGCCAGCAAATCTTCTAATCAAAGCCACATACCCAACCATTACAATGCTTTATCTGAGCTCTGAACTTCCACCCAGCATCCTTCCCTTTTTTGGACCAGTTTTGCATATAAGTTTTGTTGTTGCACAATACATACCTGCAGCACTAGGCACAGTTGTCTTTGTAGGTTTTCTCCATTTCTGCAACTTCACAAACTTTTTGGGAAAAGAATCCTTCAGTCTCAGCATCTTCCAAACCTCTGATTATGTCATACCAAACCTCTGATTATGTCATATCTTCCAAGGTTATTCCTAACTATTTCCAGGAATCTGCCATTTTAATTGCTTCTGGAACCTATGGGCATAGAAGAATTTGATACAGCCCCCTTGTTCCTTCCCAGAAAGAATGCTTCAAAGATATCTGCGATCCATCTGCTCTGTTATTTTGTCACTACTCTTTCATGAATATTGACTCTTTCTCTGCCTCCCAATGAGTTAGACTTCATCATCACTGTTTTTGGAGAATTCAAATGTTTTTTATTTGAGTTTCATTAATTGCTTCATCCTAGTTTCCGCATCCTTTAAAAGGACATTATAACTGTTTCTGCTAGTTCTAGATTGTTTGAAGAGAATTCAATCCATTTTTTATATATTTTAGTTGCAGAAATCACCTCATCCTATATTTGGTGTCCTTGATAATGAGATCATAACTGTTTCAGACAGTAACAACACTAAAATTAATTCTTATGAATATGTTACTGTTAATATATTACACTGGCACTCTAGCAACAATAAAATAAATTCCTCTGGGCCCCATTTGTTCCAGCTGAAAATAGATTCTAGTGGGAAGAAAAAAACACTTTGAAGTCCTGTTCAGAGTTATTTCAAATTTTCACTTGAAGAATAACGATCATAAGTTATTCAGCTTGTATTAGCTGCATAAGATATCTCCTCACAAATATCTTAAGTATTTTGCCCAGGAAATATTATCCCTCTGAACATTCAACGTTGACACAGTTAGAGCATCTAAAATCCAAAGCTGTTAAAGGAGATATGCAGAGACACATAAACATAAGCCTCTTCTGTAAAAATTTAGTCCATGCTCACAGCACAGTTCAGAATTCATCCAGCCGAAGAGAAACCGTGGGGTACCGTTCTTATTTGAAAAGTACATACCTTGTTTCTTGGGAGCCAAAATGCCAAGATTCAATTAATTACAGCTTGAAAAATAAACAAGTGTACTTCTATACTGGCAATTATATTATAAAATTTGAATCACATATAATGAGCTTACAAAAAATGAGACTATGCACATATAATGAGCTTACAAAAAATGAGACTATGGGTTGTTGAGGTCTCAGCTTTTCCCAAATAAACGGCAGACCCTATGGCTCAAATGTAACCCCTTGTCCCCAAAATGTCCCAAGAAAGGACCCACCGCAAAATGAAAAATTAGCGTCCACGGATCTAGAAGCTCCCTCCACTACTCGCCAAGATTAGGCAACATGAAATTTCAAAAAATTAAAAAATGCATTTCCAAACCCTTGGTTTGCTGCCCTAATCAAATCCTAAAATGGTTCTGAATCCCGAGATTGAGCAAGTAACAGAGACTAACTGAGAAATTATGAGTGCAGCACTAGAAAAATAAATCACTAGAAACCCTAATACATTTAGAGCTAGGAACAGTGCCCGAAAACTTACAAAAGAGGACGAATGAAAACCAAAATAAATAATAAATAGCGAAGGAAAGTGACCTGATTCTTGAAGGTAGCGAAAGACAAGGTAGTTCAATTCGACAGAAGTAATCGAGGTCATCGCAGCAAAGTCGAGGGGGTGGTAGGCCGAAGAGCTGCTCAACAGATCATATGGCCAACCTCAGAGAGAGAGAGAGAGAGAGAGAGAGATATGTCGTTTTTGGTGCGAAGGCGCCGAGAGAAATGGGGATTGTGTTTTGCAGCTTTAGAGGTGACCAAATGAAAAGAAGGCTAATAAGAAGGGTGGGTGAAACTGCTTTATTGGCTCTATGAGCCTCACCTTCTCACGGATAATGATGCCTTTCCCTCGGATTCTGCTTGTACAGTTCTGTCACGTTCTTGTGCCATGGCACTCAGCAGTTTTATTTAGAAAAATAAATTATTCTTGAGCAAATCTTTTTCATCCTTTAACCTAGGAATTAAAATATTAGGAAGTAAATATATATTTTATATATATATATATATATATATATATCTTATGTTTTGTAATCAAAGTAAAAAATATGTGTGCCAACTCAATAAAAAAAATGTTTATGTTATACATTATCAACGATGGTTTTCTAATTTTTAATTATATTAGAAAAATATAGTTATTTTTAAAAATATTTTTTGATATAGTGAGAACAAAGATAAAAAAATATATTACTTTTTTTTATTTTTCTTTCATCGATCAAAATAAAAATACAACTAAAGCATACATCCAATTAGTCTTGCAATTTATTATTGTGTTTAGGGTAGGAATTGCAATATTAATTCATTTATAATACTCAGAAAAAAAAAATGGTGGTACCTATAATGTAATGTAAAATAAGTTCTTTTAAAAAAAAATGCCCCTAATGCAAAATTATTTAATTTTGTAATCTTCAAATACATAACTTCAATGTAATGTAGTTTTTATTAAAATCTTTTGTATCTTTTAGATAGTAATATTTATTTACATTTTTTTTAAACAACAACATAGCAACAATAATAAAATAATATGATATATTTTATGGGATTTTCTTGTTTTCTTTCAAAAGTTGTAGTATTAGCAATAGTAACAATAACAAAAATAATATTAGTATATAATCATCATTACTAGTACATATTGTTTATATTTTTGTTATTTTTCATTTTTTATAATAATTCATTATTAACTATTTTGTTTTTTACATTATTATTATTGTTGTTGTTGTTGCAATTTTTATTGTTTCCAAAAATATATATTTTTTATAATTACAAATGTTTTATTTTATTATTTATTACTATACTATTCTTGTTATTGTTGTTGGTATTATTCATGGCGTTCTTGAAGTTGTTACTAGTATGCTATTATTTTACAATAATAATTATCACTATCATTTATTATTTATTAATAGTTGTCATATTGTTGTTGTCATTGTTAGCCTTTGTGACTATACTATCATAGTTTATATATTTTAATGATATTAATCTTAGTACATTCCATCATTGTAAATCATGTTTAGTATAGGTTTCAACTACGAATACATGAAATACTGAATCAAAGGCAAAGATCAGACTGGATAAAAGTTCGAATAGGAAAGATCAAAAAGACCCAAGCACAACCAAAGGAAGTTTAGTGTAAAATAATATGTAATAGAGATTGTGTTTGAGGTAGTTTATGTTGTAACTCTTGCGTTTTGTTTCTTACATGATTTCTGAACAAGAGTTGAGCATAATGCACATGCATACTAGAACACATAAGTCTATAAGATTTCACTTGTGGCGACGTTCCCGGTGCGAAATGGACGAGGTGGTTTTAAAAATATTTTCGTGGAAAACAAGGTGTGATGGAGTCACCACTAACCTTTTTGTGTGTATAGAACACTTGATTACTACCAAATTAAATGTGGAATCGGTCTGCAGTAATAGAGTCGAGTTCGGGAGTTCGGTTACACGAGGGCAAGGTATTAGCACCCCTTACACGCTCGTTCAATGAACGGTACCTAATTAATTGAAAATTATCACACAAATTAAATCCAATAAGCTTTTGAAATTCTCCCTTTCAAAAATTGTGAAGAAATGCACATGAAAAATATTATGTAAGTATTCCCTTAGAACCGGGGCATATCGTACTCCGAAGAGCTCACGCCTCTCTTTTTAAAATCATCGGGAATGGAAAATCGAGAAAATAGGTTTCAAAATACACTCCCAATATTTTGAAATTTTCTAGGATTTTCCAAGTATGAAAATATTATTTAGAAAGGTTTCAAACTTATTCGGGGTAAAAAGTGAGCAAAACAATTTTCTGGATCTCAAAACATTTTCTAAGATTTTTTTTATGAATGTTTTTGTGATTCTTCCAAGTGTGAAAACATTTTTCTAGCTTCAAAAATATTTTTTGTGAATTTTTCAATTTTCTTTGATTTTTTTTTCCAAATTTTGAAATAACAAAAATACAATTAAAGTAAAATAATGAAAATCAAGTCCAAAAATATTTTTATAATTTTTTATGAATTTTTTTTATTTTTCTAAGTGCAAAAATAATTTTTAGTCTCAAGAATATTTTTGTGAATTTTTGTAATTTTTTTTTAGTTTTTTAATATTTTTAATTAATTAACATGGTGTAAAAAGCCCTAAAAAAAACAAGGAAAAGTATGGCAATGACATTTTTGGAAATTTTCTAGTTTTTTTTTTTCTGATTTTTTAGAATTTCTCTAAATTTATTGTGAATTATTGAAAGTTTAAATAATATTATAATAAAATAAAAAGATTAAACTGGTTCCATACCGGTTCAAAGGACTCGAACCGATTTGGAGAAGAACTGGTTCAAAAGGGGTCAACCTGTTTAGAGTATGGTCAAGACCATTGCACCACGTGTCACGCAGTGAGTGGAGGACGCATGCGAATGGAGATTGACGTGGTGGCTCAATCCTATGCGTCCGTTGAGGGGTGCGAATCCGAGGGCTGAGAAGTGGCCACATCTTGAACGTCCATCGAGGGCAAGGATTTGAAGGTTGAACTAAGGTCGCCTCATGCATTAATAGCAAGGAGGGTGTGGAGCCACGTGTTAGCTCTCAGAGGGGCTGACGGTTGAGGATACGGATTGGCGACATGGCGCGATCTGAATTGTCCCAATGACGAGTAGATCTGACGGCGGGGAATGGGTGTGCGAGGATCAAGGTTGTGGCTCAATCATGACCATCTCCAAGAAACACAAATCCTACGGTCGGTAGATAGGCTTACAAGGATTGGTGATGTGGCGATGATCCACACCGTTCTTAGAAAGCACAATATAGACGTCTGAGATTTGCCCACACCATGCCTTAACGAACGGAGGATGCCATGCCATGTGTACACCTCTTAGGGCTTCGAAGTCATCGATACTTAAGCCAATTTTTTTCCATTCCACTCATTTTCCATTCTCTCTCTCAGCACCTCCTTTCTTCTCTCTCTTCTTTTTGTCTCTACGAAACCCTAAACTTGAAAGCCCTATATCTACTGATCTGCACGATCTCCCTAGCTCCTTTGAGCTTTTTGCAACTCAGGAACCCTAACGTTCCTCCGAAGCTCCCTCCATTTTCTTCCTCTCATTGCAACTCTTGGCCTTCCCCCCTTTTCTGCAATGCAACAGAGGTCCAGGCCTCGGATCTCTTTTCTCTGCTTTTCTTTTGCTTTCTCCCTAACTTTATGTCGCTTGCAAATGAAATCCCTAACTACCATTGTAACAACCTGGGATTCTTACACAGGGCCTCGTTGATGAACATAGGAAATTCGTCGACGAGCGTATAAGGGGACCTCGTCGACGAAGCTACACCTCGTCAACGAGAAGATACCGAGAAGGGTTTTTGGGACAGTTTGAAATTCTTCAATGAGAGAGGAAACTATTTATAGGAAGGATTCGTCGATGAGACACGTCACCTCGTCGACGAAGCCACGCCTCGTCGACAAGAAGATACCAATAAGGGTTTTTGGGACAATCTGAAATTCGTCGATGAGAGAAGAAATTCGTCGACGAAATTATTAAAGGACTCGTCGTCAAGGTGACGTGTCTCGTCGATGAATCCCGCCCTATAAATAGCTGAAACTCAGATTTTTTTATCAAATTTCAGCGCAGAACCCTTCTCTCTCTCTCTCCTACGACCCCCTCCCCTTCTCTCTTCGATCTTGGCCCCATTTCTTGCCGGATTGAAGATCTGAGACCACCACGACTCTCCTGGCGAAGTTCTCTACAAGTCTGTCGGAGCAGATCGTGAGGAAAGTTGGTTTGAAATTCATCCCAAATCCAGGGTAAGGTATTTTGTTTAGATTATGTCTTCCTTGTAGTTATGAGAAATGTTTTAGGTAAGAAAATACTGATGTTTTGTTCTGGGGGATATTGTTTTCAGGATGTTCAGCTAGGAACCCTGCGGGTATAGAGCCAAAATTTTATAAGGGCTTTTCAGAGTTAAGGTAAGGGAAATATGCTATGCTAGTAATTTTTATTATGTATACAGAAGATTATGAATGAGTGTTTCAAGCATGTATATCAAATTATTTTCCAAAGAATTATGAATATTATTTTTATAACAAAAATTACATAAATTGAGCATGAGACTACGTTTATTCAAATGTGTGGCATGAGTTATTACAGTACCCTACATATATAGATTTTAGAGTATCTGAGATATACATATATTCAAATATTTCAGAATATTAAAAATGAATGAGACTTACAGTATTGTAAGAGAAAAACATGATTTCTAGACCAGAACACTCAGACTGATTATACAGTGATAGCATCAAGATGCTACAGCAGATATTAGATACAGAGCATACAAATATTATATACAGAGCATACATATATTATATACAAAGCATACATATATTTTATACATAGCATACAGATATTATATGTATAGCACACAAATATTATATACAGAGCATACAGATAATATAGCTCAGAAATATAGTGTTATGATTGTTTTTGAAATCATGTTAAAAGCAGCAAGATGAGTATATATTTATATATATGTACACAGTATTACACGATATCATATCCCTGTGGAAATTATAGACAAATATAATTACAACAGAGCACGGTGCCGTTGCTAGTTTCAAACACGTGCAACCACATGACTCAGAGAGCATGTGGATTCCGTCTAATCGTGCTAGGAGAGATTTGCAGTCTCCCCAGCATGCTGGGTTGAGGTAGTCGGTTAGACGATGACAGAGGTTTGAGATAGCCCAGAGTGATTGCAGTGGGCCAGGATCTACATAGATCATCACAGATTGGCCGATGATAGAGATTGACTTACCTGGAGGGCCGACTAGTGTAAGTCCAGCCTACGGGCCACACAACCCTATCATGAGGGGATATATCATGATATACAAATCCCAGGGTATAGCAGAAGTTCCTATGTACAGATATATCACATAGCAGCAATTTAGATTATTATACTAGCAGTACCTTCAGATAGTAAACTCAAATACCCAGTTATGTTTTAAAGATTACATGATAGATAGATATATTCTTTACAATTTATCAGTTTTCTCATATTACAGTATTATTTTAGTATTTTAACTATTTAACTCAGCCGCCACACACTAGTAATAGCATATTTCCACTTACTGAGCATTGTCTTATCCCAGTGACTTACCATTTTTCAGGAGATACAGTTAGGCGAGCAGATCAGGCTCGCGAGTAGAGATTGATTTGAGCTACCCTTTTTGGAAGGGTAGGTATTTTGAGATAACAGTATTTTTGGGATAGTCTTCAGACTGTAGTGACGTCACTAGGTATTTTGTATTGTAAATATATTGCAAAGCAGTATAGTTTTCTGGTATATTGTAATTTATTTAGTAGTTCCCTGTTTTATGTATCGCTGCTTAGTTATATATGACAGACAGAGTTTCCTCAGCACTCTTTGGGCCTGAGATGTTATTATCAGTATTCAGACAGATGACATTTATTATATTCAAAAAAAAAATGTTGAATAAATAGTATGTCGTTACAACTATTTCCTCACTTTCTTGCTTTCTACCAGCATGAATTTGAAATTCCAACCTCTGTTTCAATTCCCCCTCTTCATTATTTTCGGTTCTCTACTTGAGCCAAATCGAAACACTCTTACCTCATGAGAGACCGAAGCTTCCAGCTTCACTTACCGAAACACAAGAAATCCGAAAGTACTCAAAGATGATGAACATGGTAGTGAAACCTCGGGGACTTCGAGGGAGACGATCAATATGGATCTCAAAGAAATCCATTCTCAGTCTGTAGAAAAGATAAGTTTATTATTATTTTTTATCCTGATTTTCATTTCTATTGTGGTCTGTTGGAGTATGATCCGAGTATCATGATTCAGCTTTTGTGCCATCCTAATGATTGTTGTTATTGTATTGGGGTAGTTCAGGCTTTCATGCTCATTGGGGTTGGGTTTGGGATGGAATACGAATGAAATCATCTTCTTGACCTAGTGAGTGGATACCAGGGTTGATTCGTACGAGTCACCTTAGGGCAATGATTGAACTCAAGTGAACCTGAATGGGTTTTTGTGCACGTGCAGCGGGTTTGTGCACTTGTGGCCTTGGTTTAATTTTTGAAGACGAAAAGACCTGGGTAATATTTTGAAATGGGCTAGGGTTATTTTTCAAAACATGGATCATGGTCATTTTTTTTTATAACATGGGCCACGGTCATCATTTCTTAAAAAAACAAAAAAATAGGCCTAGTTTAGGTTTTTAGAAAATATATATATATGGGCCTAGAGTTCATTCTTTAAATGAAAGGCCAGGTTAGCTTTTCAAGAATAGGCTTGGGTCAATTTAAAGGGTGTTGGGCCTCAAGTGTTTAGAAACGGGCCTCGGTGTTCTTTAAAGAAGGTTGGGCCTTGGTTAATCTTTAAAATGGGCTTGGGCCTTGGTTCAACTTTCAAACCACTGGGCTTCAGGTTGATTTTTAAAATAGGCCCATGGTTACAATTTTTAAAAGAAGGAGGCCCAGAGTTTATTTTATTTTATTTTTTAAAAAAGACAAATGCTTGGCGTCTTGAACTAGTGTGAACCTAAGTTCATGTTCGGGTCAGGGATTCAAGTTTGATGGTCTAATTTGAGGCTTAGTGGTCCGAACGCAAGTTTGGGTTTGGGTTAGAAACAGGTTAGAGGGGGTTTGAATTCGCGTTCAGAGCTGGGTCTGGTATGGTTCAAGATTTGGATTTGGTACAATTTGGTGGTTTGGTTCAGGTTTGAGGGTGAACCTGAAACTTAGACCTAAACACCTGTATTCAGAATTCCCATACACGTAGCTATCGATGCATTGAACTAGACAGGAAGGGGGGATTCACATTTTATCTTAGCCTTCTCTCTCCTCCATTCATATTTTCCTTTCCTTGCGTCTGTCTAAATGTTAGTTTTGGTGTGGTGAGCTTTTTGTAATCCGCTCGGCTTTTGTGTCTGAGTGTGAATTACTGCTTTGCTTCTGTTCTGTTATTGAATGTTGCTTGGTGTTCTGAATTTGAATCGCTGCTCTGTGCTCTGAATTTTACAAATCTTTCTCTTCTCTTTAACCTCTCTCAATTTTTGTAGTATTTATTTTCTGTAATTCTCTCGTCATTCAATTTTTGCAAAGTGCTCTCTTTGAGGCTCTACCTATGTCCCCATTTGCACTGTGCGGCATCTCCCTATTTATAGGGAGTCTAAGGGTTGATTTGGTGCTAAAAATGACCTCCTTCCAATGTGGATTCCACTCTAACAAACTTGGCTGGGAATAATTCTTCTTAACCAACTCCTTTGCACATGTCATCTCTGTTTGTTATAAATTTCATTTACTAATCTGACGTGCAACTTTTCTTTGTGCGCAAGTGAATTGGAAGATGCTTTCAGCTGGTGATTGGGGATTGGAGGGCCTTGTGTTTATTTTTTGTAATTTTCTTTTTGCATGTATTTTCTGCTCTTTGATGTACCCCCGAGTTCATTCCCCTGCAATAATGTATTTGTACTAGCTTGTATTCTATTTGTAACTTTCTGAATGTGTATTTTTTGTATTTTTTTTTTCACTGTGCACCTACCACACCTGGAGCACATGCTCCCCCTCCCTTTTCAATAAAATGTAACATCATGCCAATTTCACAGTTGACCAGTATTTTCCAAAAGAAAACAAATGACTATCAGACTTAACAAAATAACCGTTTTCAAAATTAAAAAGACCCAGTTTAAAACTTAGGATCAAAAGGCTTGATTCCAAATTTTGAAGGACTCAAATTAATAATTCTAAACTCAAAAACTGGAAAACTCAATTTTCATCCTAATCAAAGTGAAAGGACTAAATTTTGAAAGTTAAAGAGTTCAATTCAAAAAAATCAATTTCAAGACTAAAATTAAGGACTCAAATTTTTGGGGATCTCAAGACTTAAAACACAATACCTAGCCTAACAAGGGAAACTGGTAATTATAGGGGACTCAACTAATAAAAGAGATTAATTTTGCAACTGAAAGAAACTATACTAGGATTATAAAAACTGGGTTTACAACTAAAATCAAGGAGACTTTAAAAATCCAACAACTTGATTTGAAAATTTAAGGGACTCTATTTTGGAAAATCATGGACTCAAATTAAAAATTACAAAACTCAGTTTCCTAAATGAAAAAAAGAAAAGAAATCAAATTTTTTGGAGTTTTTAAGGAACTCAACCAACTGAAATCAAAGAAACTCAATTTTTGAAAGTGGGAACTGAGGGTCTTTTTAAAACTCAGGATGATTCAGGACTCAAAGTCAAATTTTATTACGCTGGGTCTTCTTAGGGTGGCCTAGTTAAAATTGGGGCACTTAAGTCACAAACTCACATTTATAGTTTTCAAATATAAAACAAAGAGTTTGTCAAACGAATCCTAAACTCAAAAATGTTTTCATAAGGGACAAGTTTTCAAACATCTTGGTTTTATAAACTTATTACATACTTAGTCCCAATTTCATCTAAATGAGCTTTATGTCCTAAAGGTTCAAAGAAAGTCAAGTAAATTTTCAATAAAGGACATACGAGTTTATAAGATATCAAAATGGTTTTTCAAATGTGTTTTTATTAACAAGATGTCTTATACTCAAGGGGAAACTCTTTTGGACAAGTATTAAACTTAATTGGACTTAATATCTTTCAAGTACTTTTGTCCAAAAATGCTTTAAGTCATTAAAAAACTTTTTGACAAGGAAAAACAGAGTAATCGTCGACTAACGTAGTACAACCTCCAGTCCTGAACACCTTTTGGTATTTGGAGCATAACTTTTGCTAAAAAAGTTCAAAAAGGACTATCTTAGTGTCCCTGAAAAATTAAGACAAAATCCCACAACTTTCATGTTGATGACTTTTTCTAATTCATTAGTCGATGAGTCGAAGGCAGAATGTTAACGATTACTGGCAAAGTGTGACTAGTTAACGAGAGCAAAGGACTCATCGACGATCAGCCTCATGCCCGGCGCCATAACAACTAGAAAACAGCTAGTTCTCAAGCAAATCACATGGGATTCACTCCCAATAGGTAGTTAACATTCATATTGACTCTTTGGCTATAAATACAAGCTATTACACTTGTTTAGACATGGTTTTGAGTATTATTGATCATATTTGTGAAAAATATCATTTTACCAAAACCTAACACTTTGCATTTTAGTCATTCATTTACAAGTGCTCAATTCTCTCTTACTTATTAATCTTGTGTGATTCAATCCATGAGAGAATAGTGTGAGATTGATTGTATTTGATATTAGCTCATTAGAGGAGCATTCTTTTGTATTTCCATCATCTTGTTAGGTTCTTTGTGAATCGTTCTTGTAAGGTTCTTTGTGAACTGCTTGGTGAAGGCTCTTTGTAAGCACGGTAGGGATTTGTTCCCGATGGCATGGATTTGCTCCCGAGTGTAGGGATTTGTTCCTAAGTGTAAGGCTTCTCCATCAGTGAAGGAGATCGTATAGTGGAATCCTTGAGTTGGTCTTAAGGTGTGGATGTAGGCTTGGTGCCGAACCACGTAAAAATACCGGTGTTGATATTCTCTCCATATACTTTTCAAGTTGTGTCCTGTGCATGATTTTATTTTATCTATTGTGATATAATTGCTTGCAATCTTGCCAAGAGTTTTGTTTTGTAGAGAAAATCGAAATGCGCGAAAAGAGTCCATTCACCCCTCTTCTGACTTTATACTTCCGGGCTGGGATGCTTAACAAGTTGTATTAGAGCCCGACACTTATATTTTTTGGAGTAAAATCCATAATGTAAAGATCAAATGGAGTATTTGGTGAGCACCTCTTCACATGGACGATCTTTTGATCAACCACCGATGTTCGAAGGCTCAAATTTTTCGGCTTGGAAAAATTGGATGACAATCTTCATCCAATCACATGGCCTTCAAATATGGAAAGTCATTACAAAGGGAGACTACATCTTTAAAAATGAAGAAGGGGAACCGAAAGAAATAGAGGAGCTTTCAAAAAGCGAAGAGAGGTTAGTAGAATTGAATTTTAAAGCAAGGCATTTCATTTTTTGTGCTTTAAATGAAATTGAATACAAGCTTGTTTGCAAATGTCAAACCACAAAAGAAATGTGGGAGTTGCTTCAAATCACCTACAAAGAGTCTAGGAAAGAAATTGGTCCTAATTTAGATTCACCTAGCACTACGCACCAAGACACTTTAGAAGAAGCACATTCTTGCTTCATGGCCAATGAACAAGAAGAATCTTGTTCAGAAAATGATGAATATCTTCCATCATATGATGAAGTAGTGAATAATTGTGCTAAATTGTATGATGAATTAGTTTTAGAAAAACGAAGGAACAAAAATTTTGAAAAAGAGCTTGTCATGTTTAAACATAGGGAATTCTCATTAATAGAAGAAAATGATTTTTTCCAAAAAGGGGAATGAGGAACTTATTTTAAATTCCCAAAAGGAGCAAGTACAAATCAAAGGTTTGGAAGAAAAATTGTCCAAATACAAGGGAAAGGAAACTTGTTTTTGTTCTACCTTGAAATAGGAAAATATTTCCCTTAAAAGGAAAAATCATAAGCTTTTTGAAAAACTTCAAAAAGATCATGGATCTTCTCAATAAGAGATAGGGAATTTGAAAAATCAAACGAACAAATATTTTGAAAGAAAATGCTATCTTGAAAAGGAAAGTTGAAAATCATGGTAAAGACACAAGAGGAAAAGAAAACTTCAAAATGTCTTTGGGAGTTAAGAAAAATTATTTTTACAAAAAGAATTTTAAAACCTCTTGTAAATCACATGATCATGCCTCAACAAGTAAAATTAATGGAAATAAGTCAAGACCCTCACATGAAAATAAATTTGTTTATATTGTGAAAAAAAGGTTCACATAAGATATTTTTGCCCTTATAGAGGAGTTAGAGGCAAAGAAAGAAAATTGGAATGGGTTGTGAAGAAAAAGCCTTTGGCACCCAAGGAGGAATGGGTACCAAAAGGAATCACATGAATTCGTTTAATTGTGCTTCCTTAGGACCTAGGATTAGGAAATAGGATTTAGGTAGATATAACCAAACCTAGGTGAATTGGAATAAGTGTTGACTAAGTGAATTTGTATTGTGCTAAATTAAAAACACTTATTTTGTAGCTAGAGCTCAAAATGAGAAAATTCTAGTTTTTGTATTTTAATTTTTTTAACTTATTTTGCTAGAATTTTTTTGAAGAATCATGCCAACATTGATGACTTCAATTTATAAAACCAATTTGATGCTTTAATTGTATATTTCCTTATTTGATTGGTTTATTTCTTTTTGAAATATTAGCTATTGTTTATGGGGTGAAATAGCATGTGCTTTAAGCTTATTAGATGGAAAGACCTTATTTTTCTTCATGAGAATTACTAAGGTTTTGAATTTTTATTCAAAAGCATGCTATGATTTGTTTTGATGATACATGCTTTGTTTAAATACATAGTAGAATATCAAAACATAGCATTCATCAAATGGATTTTTGTAAAGATAAGCATCACAACAAATGGTATTCAAATAAAGCATCATCGTAAGTCTTGCAACTTTCCCGTGGAGCGAGGGTGCCTCGAGGTGGGCGAAATAAAAAAGTGCGCTTTGATTTTCATGAAAAAATGGAGGGTGGAGTCGCCACTAACCTTCTGGAGTGTAGTTAGAACACTTGATTACTACCCAGTTAAGGGTAGAATCTATCTGCGTTACCAAAGTAAGGATCGAGAGTTTTGTTATGCGATGGAAAGGTACGAGCACCTCCTACACACCCGTTCTTATGAACGGTACCTAATTAATTGACAACTATCCCAAATTAAATTTGTTGGCCTAACAAGACTTACAATTCTTATTTTGATGATAACAAATCATGATGTGTTTAATGTGGTTCAAGTGAAAGTTTTTCAGAAAAAAAATAAAGCTTAAAGGTAGTGACAAAACTAAAAAGGATGATAAAGCTTGTGGATTAAAAGAGATCTTGAAGAGCACGAGGATTAAAGATAACTTGATGAAAGCTCAAAGAAAAGATCAGAAACTCAAAGATGATAGAAGAACAAGGACTTACTTGAAGAACAAAATCAATAAAGTTTTAAGGATGTTTGTATGTAAGTACTTCAAGTTAATTTCAAGTATAAACTGAATTGAAGCTCTCACAAAATCAAAAGAAACTCAGAAATATGTTTTTTTTAGAAAAACCCTAAAGTATGTTTTTCAAATCAAAGAAAAGAAGGGTTTTAAAAAGAAAAGTTTTTTTTTGTAAAACAGTAGGGCCAGGCGACTGTCTTCTTGAGGCAGGTGACTGTCAAATTAAATGAAGAATTTTTTCAAAGAGGCAGTAGCATGCCAGGCAACTGCCTGAACATAGCCAAGCGCCTGGGTGGACATGCCAGGTGACTGCCTTAGTTTTGGAAGGCGACTGCCACTCGAACGTTAGCTTAAAAACTCTCAATGGGAAGATTTTTTAAATGGATTTTTTGGACACTATTATTTTGAAAAACTTGAAAACTACTTCAAGGAAACTTTGGGGATAAGGAATTACTTTTAAACTTCTATAAATAGCCCCAAACTTCAAAGATTTTATATACCAAGAAATTTCCAGCAATCAAAGTTCTCTAAAAAGCTCTCAAATTCTCTTGTGTTCATCCATCTTCAACTACTAAGTTATTGCTTATACAAACTTCAAAGTAAAGCCTTCAAAGTCTAAATCTTTCAATACTTGGAAGATATTTGGTGATTTAAATTGACTATTGAGCTTCAAATTCTTTTATATTTGAATTACTTTGAAGTATTATTATGCTGAATGTTGTACTAACCCACTCTGCTGTGAGAGTGTTTTCTTGTATACAAACTCTTCTCTATCTTGGTTCTTGTTTATAGACGATTCAAGGCTGTAGAATCGTTGGACCAAACGAGGGAATTTCGTTTGGAGAGGTAGACTCTAGCCTAACGGAAGGAGTGATTGTAATTGATATTGTTCCACCCGTCAACGGAACTGAACTAGTGAATCCTTTGGTGGTTTGCCAAAGGTGAGGATGTAGGCTGGGTATAAGCCGAACCTAGTAAAATCTTGTGTCTCTCTTCTTCCTTACTCTTTATTTTTCAGCAATATTTACAACTTGCGTGTATGCTTTAAATTGTTAATTCTGAGTGTATGGTTGTTAAATAGACCGGAGGATAATTTGTTTTGGGTTGATCAGCATTGATTGCGGAAATCGAAAGGGACTACATTGGTTGATCATCCTAAACTTATTAATTCGAAAATTTGTTTAAAAGCTAAACACAAAGAAGAATTGTGAGTTTGGAATAAACACAGGGCTTATATAAATTCAGCGTGCTTTACAATTTATTACCGGGCTATTGATACAAAGATCAATATTTTGATTATCTTGTTGATTGGTTGTGATTGAATTGTTTTTGTATTTACTTATTGTGATTGTTGATATAAAACAAAGAATTTAACTTGAAATAATTTTAAAATTCTAATTCACCCCACCTCTTGGGAAGCTATCCTAATTTCAATTAGTATCAGAGCCTAGTTATAGCAAATTCCTAACAAGAAGCTATAAAAATATCTAAATGACTAACATAAGAGTAGCTCCTTTTGGAGAGGGTCAATCCTGAACTCGTCCACCAATCTTTTGTGGACACAACTACACCTTTTGGAAAAAGAGAATGCAAATCTACCTCCAACACATGGATTGGAAAGCATAGGAAGTAGTTATGGATGGAGACCTTATTCCCACCAAGGTAATAGATGGAAAACATATTCCAAAAGAGAAAAAGGATATGATCGATTCAGATTATAAGATGTTTCAAATAAACTCAAGTGCTATAAATGTTTTGTATTGTACTTTAGATGCTAACGAATTTAATAGGGTTATGACTTGTAAAACGGCTAAAGCAATATGGGACAAATTAGAAGTTACATATGAAAGAACTATTGATGTTAGGGACAATAGGATAAACATGTTAACAAGAAAATATGAAGCATTCAAGATGAATTCAGATGAATCCATATCAAGTATGTACACAAGATTCACCCACATAATTAATTCCTTAAGTACCTTAGAAAAAACTTATACCACCTACGAAATGATTAGGAAAATTTTGAGAGGCCTTCCCTCCATATGGGAACCTAAGGCTACAACAATTACCGAAGGAAGAAGCCTTAAGACCACCTCCTTAGATGAACTCATAGGTTCACTTCTTACCTATGGAATGACTCTAAAAGAAAGAAATCTTGAACCAAAGCATAAGAAATCTATTCTACTAAAAGCATCAAGCCACAGCTCAAGTGAAGAAGAAAGTGAAATAAGTGACTTAGATCAAGATGAATTAGCATTCATCACTAAGAGACTAGGAAAGTTTTATAGAAGGAATAAAGGATTTCCTAAGAAGTTCAACAAAAGAAAAACTGAAAAAGTAGAATCAAATAGAAAATAAAATAAAAGTAAAAGTGAACCTCCTATATGCTATCATTGTAAGAAACCAGGACATCAAACCGGACTGCCCATTGCTTAAGAAAGACAAGAAGAAAAAAAAGGAAGCTATGAAGGCTACTTGGGATGACTCAAGCTCCAGCGAAATGAAAAACGAATCAAGTGGACAAGAGATGGCAAACGTATGCTTCATGACGAATGATAAAGAGGTAAATTCCTACTACTCTTCAACAGAATCTTGCAATGAATCTTGTGACGAGTCATGTGATAGTATGCCCTCATACAAAGAATTACAAGCTGAATTATTTTTCTTACATAAAAGATTCATAAAAACTTCCAAAAAAAATATAACCTTGAAGGATCAAAATAAAGAACTACTGAAGCAACTTGAATCATTCAAAACCATTGAAAAAGAAAAAGATTCTTATATTGAGAAGTTAAAGGAGGAAGTAAGTAAAGTAACTCAAGAAGTAGGCAAAACTCATAAAGAAAACTTGAATAGAAAGGATCTAGAAATAAATGAACTAAAGAAATTAGTAGAAGATAAAGAAAAAATTATATATAATTTTACAATAGGTAAAGATAGTTTTGAAAAAATGATTGGACAGCAAAGGCTACATGGGAATAAAAAAGGAATAAGCTACAATGGTAAAACAAACAAAATGAATCAGAAATTATACATGGATACTTCGTGAAGGAAGCCAAGCACTATGCTAGCACTTCCTCAAACAACAAATATGAACACACTACTTGTTATATGTGTAAGACTAGAGGTCACGTAACGTTTGATTGCCCACTAAAAAGGAAGTATGTTAAAGTACAAGGAGAATGGAAAGTTAATAATGGAACTAACAACAAAACAAAGAAAGTTAAAAGGATTTGGGTTCCAAAGACTAACACAATGAATCCTCCACTATAGGTATGTTTTAGGACAACATCATCAACGGACGAGTGGTACTTAGACAGCGGGTGTTCAAGACACATGACCGGTGATAAGACCAAGTTTTCCTCTCTAAAACAAAAGGATGGAGGATATGTCACCTTCGGTGATAATGCCAAAGGTAAGATCATTGGCATTGGGACAATAGGTAAAGAACCTTCCATTACTATTGATAATGTATTATTAGTAGAAGGTTTAAAACATAATCTTTTAAGCATTAGCCAATTAAGTGACAAAGGGTTTGAAATAACCTTTAAGAAAGAAAAATGTGTTATTCAAAATCTCAAAGAAAATAAAATCTTGTTTATAGCTCTTAGGATAAATAATGTGTCTTGTATAAATCTTGAGAATCTAATGAATCAAAACGTAACTTGTTTGGTAGCAATGAATGAAATAAGTTGGTTATGGCATAGGAAGTTAGGACATGCTAGCATGGATTTATTATCCAAATTATCAAAGAAAAATCTTGTAAAAGGATTACCAAATACCAAATTCATAAAAGACAAGATGTGTGACACATGCCATAAAGGAAAGCAAGTTAAAACAAGCTTTACAAAGAAAAAGTATATATCTATTAAAAGACCCCTAGAACTATTATACCTAGACTTATTTGGCCCAACTAGAACCTTAAGCCTAGGAGGGAAACAATATGCTTTTGTAATAGTGGATGATTATTCAAGATTCACTTGGGTATTATTCCTAACAAATAAAGATGAAGCTTGTGACATGTTAATCACCTTATGTAAGAAATTACAAAATGAAAAGGGTTATAACGTAACAAGTTTTAGAAGTGATCAAGGTAGGGAGTTTAGAAACAAAGAGGTTGATAAATTCTGTAATGAATATGGAATAAACCATAATTTCTCAGCACCTAGAACTCCACAACAAAATGGAGTTGTTAAAAAAAAAAATAGAACCTTACAAGAAATGGCAAGAACAATGTTAAACGAAAATAACCTACCTAAATACTTTTGGACTGAAGTTGTAAACACAGCATGTTATATTATAAATA
This sequence comes from Malania oleifera, assembly GCF_029873635.1. Taxonomy (NCBI): domain Eukaryota; kingdom Viridiplantae; phylum Streptophyta; class Magnoliopsida; order Santalales; family Ximeniaceae; genus Malania; species Malania oleifera. The sequence goes on from NC_080417.1 coordinate 13,174,198, forward strand.
GGGTATCTATAATATCAAGTATAGATAAAATACGTATGAACTATGGAAAGGAACAAAACCTAATATCTCTTACTTTCATGTATTTTGCTGCAAATGTTTCATCTTTAACACTAAAGATGATTTAGGAAAGTTTGATGCAAAATCAGATGAAGGTATCTTTTTAGGCTACTCTACACATAGCAAAGCCTATAGAGTTTATAATAGAAGAACTCTTACTATCATTGAATCAATACACATAACATTTGATGAATCAAACAATTATGAAAATAAAATTAAGAATGATGAAAAAGAAGATATTCCACAAAAAGAAGATCTTGAAATAAAAGAAGAAAATAAAAATGAGACTTCAAATGAAAACATTATAAAAAATCTAGAACTACCTAAAGAATGGAAATATGCTAAAAGTTATCCAAAAGAACGAATACTTGGAGAAACTTCAAAAGGAATAACCACTCAAGCCTCATTGAAAAATATTTGCAACCATTATGCCTTTTTATCTTAAGATGGATGAACCCAAGAATATTGAAGAGGCCTTAAAAAGATGACTCTTGGATTATAGTTATGCAAGAGGAACTAAATCAATTTGAAAGAAACCAAGTATGGGAACTTATACCTAAACCCAAAGACAAATCAATCATATGAACTAAATGGGTATTTAGAAATAAAAAGGATGAAAATGGAGTTGTTTTAAGAAATAAAGTTAGGCTAGTAGCACAAGATTATAATCAAGAAGAAGGTATCGATTACGATGAAACCTTTGCCCCCGTAGCAAGAATGGAAGCAATTAGGATGCTCTTAACTTATGCAGCCTATAAGGACTTCAAATTATACCAAATGGATATAAAAAGTACTTTCTTAAATGGATATATAAATGAAGAAGTATATATAAAACAACATCCAGGTTTTGAAAATTCAAAAAATCGAGATCATGTATTTAAGTTAACTAAAGCTTTATATGGATTGAAACAAGCTCCTAGAGCTTGATATGAAAGGTTAAGCAAGTTCCTAATTCAAAACAATTTTTCAAGAGGAAAGATGGATAGTACTTTGTTTATAAAAACCAAAAACAAAGACATGCTTATAGTACAAATTTATGTTTATGATATTATTTTTGGAGCAACTCATGAGGATCTGTGTAATGAATTTGCTAAGTCTATGCAAAAAGAGTTTGAGATGAGCATGATGGGAGAGTTAAATTACTTTCTAGGATTACAAATCAAACAAGCAAAAAATGGAACTTTCATAAATCAAACTAAATATATTAAAGACATGTTAAAGAAGTTTGATATGGAAGAAAGTAAACCTATAGGAACTCCCATGAGTACTTCAACTAGTCTTGACAAGGATGAAAAAGGGAAACAAGTAGACACTAAGCACTACCGAGGTATGATAGGAAGCTTACTTTACTTAACAGCTAGTAGACCGGATATTATGTTTAGCGCATGTATGTGTGCTAAGTTCCAATTGGGTCCTAAAGAATCACACCAAATAGCGGTCAAAAGAATCCTTAGATATCTACTAGGCACACTTGAACTAGGTTTATGGTATCCAAAGGAAATTGAATTTGACATGATAAGCTATTCCGATGCAGACTTTGCTGGATTCCAGATAGATAGAAAAAGCACAAGTGGAACGTGTCATTTTCTAGGAAACTCTTTAGTCTCATGGTCTTCAAAGAAACAAAACTCTGTAGCATTATCCACAGAAGAAGCAAAATACATAGAAGCAGGGAGCTGCTATGCTCAAACATTGTATATGAAACAGCAACTAAAAGATTTTAAAATCCAATATCAAACTATTCCAATAAAATGTGACAACACAAGTGTTATAAATATTTCAAAAAAAATCTAGTATCTCACTCAAGAACAAAACATATAAACATAAGACATCACTTCTTGAGAGATTATGTGCAAAACGAAAATATAATGTTAGAATTTGTAAATACAAATGACCAATTAGTACATATATTCACAAAACCTTTATCTGAAAAGCGATTCATATTCATTAGAAAAGAATTGGGAATGATGCATATTCGAGAAGTAAATTAATTTTTTCTGCTTGGCAAGCGACTGCCACCAAGGTGCCAGGTGACTATGAGGCTACTGACTTTCGAGTTTCTTTATTGACAGGCGCCTGCCTTATCCTAGCAGGCGACTGCCTTGCGGTGGGTAGGGTTTAAAATCCTGTTTTATGTCATTTTAACTTCCTTCAGGCGCCTGCTCCTTCTTCTCTCTCTATGAAATTCTTCTTTCCTACTCTTTTCCACACGGATTTCTCCTTTAAATCAGCCTAAAACCGAGCATCAAACCTACCTTCCACACCAAATCGCGAATATAACCTAGAGTTTATCAGCTTTTCTCTTCAATACAAACATGCCACGGATAAAATCGACTGGTAACAAGGGTTCTTTTTCTTCAACAAGGATCAACAATGATGAAGTAGAGAAATGGTTAGTAACTCCACATGCTAAGCAACTCTATAGGAACCAAATCGCTTCAGCCGAACCTATTCTAGGTAAAGTTCTTGATGTTACATTCTTCAATTCCGATTTTCCTGAAATTATGGAACTTTTTAAGGACATTGGATGGGATAGGTTTATTTCTTATCAAGCAAAAGGATACTATCCAAACGTGGTTCGAATTTTCTATGCAAATATGGAACGGGATGAAAATGGGATCAAAACAAATCTTCTAAGTCAAAATATTCATCTTACTCCCATATCTTTGAGAAAAATTCTTCGAGTCAAGCCAGGAGATTTTGAGGTCCACATTGTTGGGAAACAATGGATAATGTCCCAAGGATTTACTCTAGAGGAATTTTTACCCCTAGTCATAACTGATACACCTATCAACTTTGGGCATCCACTTCTTTACAAACAGCTCAGTCTACAAGCTCTAATCCTGCACAAAATTATTACATATAATATCCTACCACATTCTAGTTCTCATGATCATATTTCATTCTTAGATTGTTTTGCTATGTGGTGTATTCTTAAAGGGAAAAAGTTGGATCTTCCAAGTTTAATTATCAAATGGATTATTATGAAAGTTGATGCCTCTCGTGTCATTCTACCATATGCTGGGATGTTAAATATGGTATTTGCTCATTTCAATGTTCTTACACCATCATTTAACTTCAATAGAAAAACCTATTACGATATCTTTTCTGATACTATTCTTAAGCGTATGGGATATAAGAACTCTCCTCAAGGGTGGTTTCATAAGGGACATCGTCACATATCATCTGCGCCACCACCTCAGTCATCCATACTAGCATCTTTAGTTCAACTTAACCTAGAAACTCCTTCTTGGTTCATTTCATTTTTTAATCACTATATGATATTTAGTGATGGATTGCAATCTGAACTTGGTACACTTAGGGAGAAGGTTTCTACTGTGGAAACTCATTGTTCAAGCATTGTTAAGCGAGTTGACAAGATTGAGCAACATTTGGCTAGCTCTTCTAAAGGCAAATCTCCGATGGATATCAGCTCTGCTCCATCAAGTGATGATGAATTTGGTGAAGAAGAAGAAGAAGAAGAAAGTGGATCTATGGAAGCCTCTGATTGATGTGTTTCATCTATGAGCTATTTATCACTTTTATGTATTAGTGTTTTACCGGATAGTATGTTTTTTATGTTTGTAAGATCTATAAGTACTATGTATTGCAGCACTTCACTATATTTTTTTTGTATTACTCTCCTTTCCTTTTTGATTGATGTCCAAAAGGGGAGATGTTTGAGAGAAAGGAGTGCAAAAATGAAGCTAATATGCTCTATGGTTTGTAAAACTATGAATATGTATAGATCATTTATGGATTATCTTGTATGGATCTTGTATGGATCATTTTGCAAGTAACATGAATTCATTACTTATGTGACTGTGACTATGACTATGAATATATCATGCTTGTTGAAAGGGGGAACCATGAGTATTATCATATATCATGCTTATTGAAATAGGGAGCCATGGGTATTATCTCTTATTATTTTTGCTCTCGATTTGTCATCATCAAAAAGGAGAGATTGTTGGCCTAACAAGGCTTACAATTCTTATTTTGATGATAACAAATCATGATGTGTTTAATGTGGTTTAAGTAAAAATTTTTCAAGAAAAAGGTAAAGCTTAAAGGTAGTGAAAAAGTTCAAAAGGATGATAAAACTTATGGATTAAAAGAGATCTTGAAGAGCATGAGGATTAAAGATAACTTGATGAAAGCTCAAAGAAAAGATCAGAAACTCAAAGATGATGGAAGAACAAGGACTTAATTGAAGAACAAAAGAAATAAAGTTTTAAGGATGTTTGTATGTAAGTACTTTAAGTTAATTTTAAGTATAAACTGAATTGAAGCTCTCATAAAATCAAAAGAAACTCAGAAATATGTGTTTTTAGAAAAACCCTAAAGTATGTTTTTCAAATCAAAGAAAAGAAGGGTTTTAAAAAGAATTTTTTTTTTTTTTGTAAAACAGCAGGGCCAGGCGACTGTCTTCTTGAGGCAGGCGACTGCCAAATTAAATGAAGAATTTTTTCAAAGAGGCAGTAGCAAGCCAGGTGACTGCCTGAACATAGCCAGGCACCTGGGTGGACATGCCAAGCGACTGCCTTGATTTTGGCAGGCGACTGCTAGTGTTCGAGGTTGTGAGTTTCTTCTATGACAGGCGACTGCCACTCGAACGGTGGCTTAAAAACTCTCAACGGGAAGATTTTTTAAATGGATTTTTTGGACACTATTATTTTGAAAAACTTGGAAACTACTTCAAGGAAACTTTGGGGATAAGGAATTATTTTTAAACTTCTATAAATAGCCCCAAACTTCAAAGATTTTATATACTAAGAAATTTCCAGCAATCAAAGTTATCTAAAAAGCTCTCAAATTCTCTTGTGTTCATCCATCTTCAACTACTGAGTTATTGCTGATACAAACTTTGAAGTAAAGCCTTCAAAGTCTAAATCTTTCAATACTTGGAAGATATTTGGTGATTTAAATTGAGTATTGAGCTTCAAATTCTTTTATATTTGAATTACTTTGAAGTTTTATTGTGCTGAATGTTGTACTAACCCACTCTGCTGTGAGAGTGTTTTCTTGTATACAAACTCTTCTCTATCTTGGTTCTTGTTTATAGACGATTCAAGGCTGTAGAATCGTTGGACCAAACGAGGGAATTTCGTTTGGAGAGGTAGACTCTAGCCTAACGGAAGGAGTGATTGTAATTGGTATTGTTCCACTTGTCAATGGAACTGAACTAGTGAATCCTTTGGTAGTTTGCCAAAGGCGAGGACGTAGGCTGGGTATAAGCCAAACCTCGTAAAATTTTGTGTCTCTCTTCTTCCTTACTCTTTATTTTTCAGCAATATTTATAACTTGCGTGTATGCTTTAAATTGTTAATTCTGAGTGTATGGTTGTTAAATAGACCGGAGGATAATTTGTTTTGGGTTGATCAGCATTGATTGCGGAAACCAAAAGGTACTACGTTGGTTGATCATCCTAAACTTATTAATTTGAAAGTTTTTTTAAAAGCTAAATACAAAGAAGAATTGTGAGTTTGGAATAAACATAGGGTTTACATAAATTTAGCATACTTTACAATTTATTACAGAGCTATTGATACAAAGATCAAGATTTTGATTATCTTGTTGATTGGTTGTGGTTGAATTTTTTTTGTATTTACTTGTTGTGATTGTTGATATAAAACAAAGAATTAAACCTGAAATAATTTTAAAATTTCAATTCACCCCCCCCCTCTTGGGAAGTTATCATAATTTCAAAATTTAATAGCCCTTTTGTTTTACTCCATTTAAACGATTTACAAAAATTTAATGCACATGCAAGATAACAAACCGCACAAATATTTACATAATTTACAATATAAATATTTCGCTCAGAACTAGGGCACGTAAGACTTAAAGAGTCCATCCCCCTTTTTTGAAATCATAAGGATAGGAAAATCGAGAAAATATCGTATGAAATAGACTCCTGGAAATGGATCGGTTAAAATTGGGGTGTCTATAGTAAGCATATGTTATGTTTAAAGAATACCTTCCCAATTAGTGGCAAATTAGGATAACATGTCTCCTATTTTCTAAGAGCATTGTCAAATAAAGTTAAAGTTTACATCTACATGCTCTTTACCATTTTTTTTCATCTCTAGTAAATAATAAATATTAATCCACACCTGCCACATCACAACTCTAATACTATATCAACACAACCCGACCCGAAGTGGGAAGCCGGGTAATTAGTCCATCATATAAAAACATACCTAACAGTGGAAGTCCATATATACATACCATTCGGAATACAAATAACCAGAGTTCTATACATCCATACACATCCCAAAAACCCATAACATACTCTAGGGGAACATAACCCCAACACAAAACACTTACCCTGTATATCAGGGTACTAGCTCCCCTCTATCTCGGAGCTTGTCTTGTTACGATTCCTTGAAATATTTAAATATTTGGTGAGACAAGTATCAGTAAGATGGAATAAATTATTCACAATGTGTGGCAGTATGAGTTCAATTACATCATATCGCATTCCATTTTAGTAAATATAACAGCTGGGAGAAAATACATAAAAAATTGTATTCATAATCATATATGTGTGTAAAACATATTTTCAAAAACTCTTTTATCATTTTCATAATCATATACGTACTTTCTCATTTCTCAAAATCATACTCACATTTTCTTTCATAAACTATTCTTTCTTATATTCATATTTCTATAGCTTTCGTAAGCTTTTCTTTCTCATTCTCATTTTCACATTTTAGCACATGGGCATCCTCATATAAATATCTCAATGTGTCTGTAATCTATGGCTGTTCATTATCGTGTCTGTAATGAGTAATCATAGTCCAGCACATGAGTATCCGCTAGTATAAAATCCACAATGTGTCTGTAACTCATGGCTGCCCTGAGGATATCCCCATATTGTCGTCATGCTTCTCCCCATGACTGAGTTGTGCGGCCTGAAGGCTGGATCCAACCGCGGTTGGCCTACCCGGTTAGATCAAAGGAGAACGTATCTGTAGTCCGAATGGCCTACCCAATCCTGGTTCGAACCCTAGGAGGGCATCACAACCCTTCACAAGCCCATTCGATTATCTCGCCACACTCTCCACAAGACCATGTGGTTGCACTATCACCTCACTAGCAATGATACAGTGCTCTTTATCAACAATAGTCCAACAGGGTACTCATTTCCACATTTCCAAAATTCACATTTCAATATTCTCAATTCAGTATTCACATTTCAGTATTCACATTTCCGTATTCACAGTTCAGTATTCACATTTCCGTATTCACAGTTCAGTATTCACATTTAGTATTCACAGTTTAGTATTCACATTCATCTCATCACATCAATGGTATTCCCATCATTTTCTATTCATTTTTTTCATAATATAAATCTCATTTCTCATATTTCAACATTTCTCATAATACATATCAATACCACATTTCATCATTTCCCAATATATTGCACACATATATTTTATAATCTCATTTTCCTCAGCTCAAATCATAAATCCTGATTTTATTTACATTCCCAATATAAACCTGTTATATCATATTTCTCATGCCACACAATTTTTTTCTAATATTTATAACATATTAATCACAGGTAAAATATCATATTTCATTTTCACATACTTTAAATCAATCATTCATTTTCCTAAATATAGCTGTTATAATTTATTCCCCTTACCTGACTTACTGAGAGGCCCGTAAAAACCCAAATCCTACGCCCACGGCATTTGAAACTCAAAATCCTGAAATTTACATTTTTCCCAAGTCTATCAACTCATCTCCTAGAATGTTCCTCATTTAACACTTCCTAGGCCCTATATACTCTAAATAAACACTTAAATCCTAAAATACCTTACTTACCCTGATTTTGGAGTGGTGTCCAAAGACTCTAAATCAACAATTCGCTTTGGTTAAGTTGTAGAGAATCTTCCCACAAACCCCGTGGTAGCTTCTGATCATCAAAACGGACTTAAACGGAGCAAGAAATGAAAAGAGAAGGTGGGCTGGCCAAACCTAGAGAGAAAGAAAAATGAGAGAACTAAAATTTCAAGTTGAAAATGACAAATTTCCTATTTATAAGCCGGTGTTCTTCTACAAGTTAAAGTGATTTGTCAATGAACCAATGAAGACACTTCGTTGACAAAGAAGCTGGTTCGTCAACAAACCTTAATTTTTTTGAATTTCCTTGACTCTCGGTATCTTCTCTTCGATGAGACACGTGTACTTCGTCGACGAGACCTAGAAGGACATTCGTCGATGAAGACTCTGGGTTCGTCGATGAATCCTGCTGATGCTCCTTTTTAAATTTATTTCCCCCTTTCATATTCTTTTCCTTTCTCTTCCTTTATTATTTTTCATAAATAATTTTTCCGGATCTCTACATATATCAATTGAGAAAAACATACAGATATGTACCCATAATCATGTATATATAAACATAGTTTCATAAGCTTTCATTTTTCATATTCAAGTTTTAACTCATAAGTATCCACCAGTATATAACACTACGCGTATGTAACTCATGGTTGTTCATTTTTCATTTCATTTTTCATATTCAAGTTCTAGCTCATGAGTATCCACGAGTATATAACACTACGCGTCTGTAACTCATGGTTGTTCATCATATCCGTAATATACAATTACACGTCTGTAATGAGGAACCATCTTGAGGACATTCATATTACATCGTCATGTATTCACCCCACATGACCGAGTTGTGCGGTCCGAAGGTGGGACCTAACCGTGGTTGGCCTACCAGGTAGATCAAAACTGTACGCGTCTGTAGTACGATTGGCCTGCCCAATCCCGATCCGGATACCAAAGGGTAACTCTACTCTTCACAAACCTAATCGACTATCACTGGTACACTTTATCCAAGATGTGTGGTTGCACTAACACTTATGCTGACAACGGTACCGTGCTCTCTATATATCACTAATCCATCAGGGTTCTCATTTTCACATTACTGTACTCATATTTCATCATGTTTGTATAATTCTCATCATATTTGTATCAAACATGTTTGTATATATCACATATCGTCATTTCTATAGAAAACATATATGCATGTCACATTTCATCATTTCTGTAAAAACATATCTATATATCATAATCATAAATATAATAATCACAGGGAAATATCCATATCATACTTGTCCAAAACCATATACAGTATTATCATTTTCACATACTTTAAATCAACTAGTTAATTTCCCAAAAATATCTGTTATAATTTATTCCCCTTACCTGTTTATTGAGAGAGTACCTACTAGGATCTCTAAACCAACGCCCACGACGTTTGGAGTTCAAAACCCTGAAATCATATTTTATCAGTTTAATCAGCTTAACCCTAGAATTACAATTATCTTAATATTCCTAAGCTCACACGCTCCTATTAACCGATTAATTTTTTTTTTTTTTAAAATGCGGGTATGGTCCACTTCCCATATTTAAATTTAATTTCTAATATATTTAAAAACACCAATATGATCAAATCCCCGCAGTTTAATCTAATTCCAAAATATCCCCAAAAATCCAATTTACTCAAATCCCTGCAATTTAACTTAATTCCAAAATATTCCCAGAAATATAATTTAATCAAATACTACAATTTAATAAATAAATCATAATTTATTTCATTTATTTTATCTCAGGAGTGGTGCCTAAGTTCCTTAAACCCAAAATCCGCTCGGATTAACTTGCTAAGAATCGAAATCGGGATCTCGTGGTGGTGTTCGTTTTTCCATTTGGCCGAGAGACCGTTGCAAAATCTAGAGAGAGAGAGAGAGAAAAAGGCGGAGGAGAGAGAGAGGGATGGCCATAAAAGGGGGGTGTTCTGTTTGATTTCAATCTGAATGATCCTTTAGGATTCTTTTATATAATACTAATAATAATAATAATAATATTATTATTATTATTATAATCATTCCACTAACCTTGTATAACTTATTTTTGGGATCTTTACACATCTTTTCCTATACCGACTAATATTGTAAATCAAACTTTTCCTTATCATACTTTTTCCCTCCCATACACTTAAAAAAAAAAAAAAAGAAAACCTGTCTTCAAACCTTCTTAAAGATATTTTTACACATTACACATCAAAATCTATGTTCTTTGTAAGAAGTACCTAACCAGCTGTTTAAAATATAGTTCAAAATTCACGCTCCATCGCCCTCTTTGTTCCCTAAACCAGAAGATCAATTTTACAGAAGAACAATGTAACTCAATGGGTAGAAGGATAAAGTCGGACATCATGAATCCATTGCGTAGCTTCGAAGTCAAATGAGTAGGAATCAGCAAGCAAGCAGCAGCAGCAGCAGCAAGCCAGTATAATTATATTTCATCATTGGGCATGCTCGAAAAAATGATCCAAAGATTCGCATAAATTTTACGAGCCGTAAAACCGCAGTAAAATTTTGCATTTTTACCATGGCTGAAAATGCGTTTTGGGGCGGCAACCAGTAAGCCAGGAGCAACCGCGACACGGAATATATAGGAATGATTTACTCGAGTCGACGGCTTACCATTTTGTCATTTGGTGCTCGCTCTTTAATTCTATCCGAAGTTCAAAACTGAAGAAGAAGCTGTGGGAGCAGCCATGGCGGAAGCGGAAGAACCCCAACGGCAGCAACATCGCGACCCAGCCCCGCAGAACGATTTCTCCTTCAGCATCTGGCCGCCGTCGGAGCGAGCTCGCAAGGCTATTATCGACCACGTCGTCAAAACCCTGTCGGCTCCCTCCGTCCTTTCCAAGCGTTACGGTTCCATTTCCCCCGACGAGGCCGCCATCACCGCTCGCCTCATCGAGGAAGAGGCATTCTCCTACGCCGCCCAGGGCGTTTCTGCTGGCGGCGATGGCGGCATCGAAATCCTCCAGGCCTACTCCAAGGAGATCAGCAAGCGGATGATCGAAGCCGTAAAGTCCAAAGCAGCCTCCGGTTCCGACGCGCCCTCATCGGCTGCTCCGGCCGCCAGTGAGGCATTCTCGTCTGTTGACGCCGAGTCTTCTTAGACAAATTCAGTTTCTAAAATGCTCGTGCGGCTTTATATGCTTTGAGTGTGTTGGTTGTATCTTTAGATCTGATCACGGTAGATTTGAATTTTGAGGTGAGTGCTCCATATATTCGTCAGATTGATTATCGATGCATTTTGATTTGGATAGTAGACTTCTGGTTTGGCGTGTTACTATCATAGTTTTGGGTTGGATGAAACGATTGAGATGGGGTGTTTGGATTGCTTCACCATGTACACTGTACTTCTCGCATGTTTTTTTATTGTAAGAATTGGTGGTTCTTGAAATACTGTGGCTTATTCATTTGGTTTCGGAAGATGAGATGAGCAAAGAATGGTCGCTGGCAAGATACATATGTTTAGATACCATGTATGCGTTAATCATGTGTACACACCATATATAAATTGACCATGTATAGATATCATGCATGAATTAGCCCATGTGACAAGTGTGTAAAATCTATCTTGTATGTAATTAGCCCATGTGACCCATCCAACTTGTATGCATAGAGCCTTTCGAGGCCAACAGAAGATACATCAATCATTCATCCCTTCATTCTTTCCAAATTATGTTTCAATAACATGGTATTAGAGCCATGGTTGCCAATCCTCCACCACAGTGGGTGCTCTCCTATGTTGCTGCTTGTCATTGTCGGTTCTTTGCTATTGCTGGTGCTCTAATACAACAACAACAACAACAACAAAACCAAGCCTTTAGTCCCACTAGGTGAGGTCGGCTATATGAATCTTATTCAGTCAATTTATGCAATTATGAACCATTTCTTTTAACAGATTCAGGGATTACTCACTATCTTCTCTCAAGTTATTTTAGGTTTATCCCTACTCTTTCTATTTCTCCCCACAGTAACTAACTCACTCTTCCTCACCGATACACTTTGTAGCGTACGTTACAAGAGTCCATATCATTTGAGTCGTCCCTTCCTTGTCTTATCTTCTTTAGGAGCTACACCTAACTTACCGCTAATATGTTTATTCATTAATTTATCTTTTAATGTTATACCACTCATCCATTTAAGCATTCTCATCTTGGCAATTTTTACTTTTTGGATATTCTGTTTCTTCGTCACCCAATATTCTGATCCATATAGCATAGCTGGTCTTGTAGCTGTCTTATAAAACTTCTCTTTTAATTTTAAGGGTATTCTATGATCACAGAACACATTTGAAGTACTTTTCCATTTTACCCAACCTATTTTAATTCTATGAATTATATCATCTTCAATATCTTCTTCAACTTGCATAATAGATCCAAGGTATCGAAATCTACAAGTGCTATTTATTTTTTCATCATCAAGTTTAATTTTGTCTCCAATATTCCTCCTATCATTACTAAAATTACATTTCATATATTCTGTCTTATTTCTACTTATCCTAAGGCTTGTAGATTTCAAAGTTTCTCTCCATAATTCTAACTTAGCCTCTACCCAATTCCTAGTTTCATCAATTAATACAAATGGTCTCTCTTTCAATTGCCGTTGTGCACACTAGCATCACTTCTCGTGCGCTCTATCATTGCTCACACATGTTATTTTAGGTTGCCTAACTCCTCGCTAACTTCACTAGGCTCAGACATGTTCCTAGCTCCTTGCTTCCCTCTTCTTGCTTAGATTTGCTCCTAGTTCCTTGCTCGCTTCTTCAAGCTCAAATATGCTCCTAGCTCTTCGAGCTCCCAACTCCTTGCTCACTTTTTCAGGTTCAAATATGCTCCTAGCTCCTAGCTCCTTGCTCCTTGCTCCTTGCTCATTTCTTCTGGTTTATACATGCTCCTAATTCCTTGCTCCCCTCTCTAGGTCTAGTTATGCTTCTAGGCTGCCTAGCCTAACATGCATCTCTCCAGCCTCAAATTTGTGTACTAGCACGACCATGAATGGCCACGTTCCACATTGTGCAATTGCTCCCTAAGTGCCCTACTCTAGTCATTTTTAGTACTTAGTTTCCAAACTCAAGTTGGTCTTTCTACCTCCTTAAGTTTAAGGGGGGATGTTAGCAAGATACATGTGTTTACATACTATGTATGAATTAACCATGTGTACATACCATATATGAATTAATCATGTGTACATACCATGTATGAATTAGCCCGTGTGACACATGTATGTAAAATCTACTTTGTATGTAATTAGCCAATGTGATCCATATGTGATCTAACTTGTATAAATAGAGTCCTTTGAGGCCAAGAGGAGATTCAACAATCATTTATTCATTCTTTTTGCTTAGTTAACAATGATGTTGATCTAGTTCAACAAAAGTGAGTACTAACCATATATGTGATGCTTCTGTAATGTGTGCTGCAAATTACCTATAGTAATTATTTATAGTAATGTTTGCCGCACTCCAACGAAGTGTGACTATAATTGAAAATCCTATGATTACCTATTAGTCTATAATTATCCTAAAGAAATGTTAGACACATGAAAATAAAACAACTATGTGAACTCTATTTAAATCAAAATCTTCTATTGTCTATGCTTCTGTAATGTGTGCTGCAAATTACCTATAGTAATTATTTATAGTAATGTTTGCCGCACTCCAACGAAGTGTGACTATAATTGAAAATCCTATGATTACCTATTAGTCTATAATTATCCTAAAGAAATGTCAAACATATGAAAATAAAACAACTATGTGAACTCTATTTAAATCAAAATCATCTATTGTCTATGAACCTAAAAGTAACAAAAAATAAACACTAAAGGCGTAAGATGTAACTTTTTATTTATTTTCAAATTTAAATCTTTGACTTGTTTCCTCAGTTAGCAGATAATATATATTATATTGGTGACAAACCATTGCTTGTTATACAATAACAACAAAACCAAGCCTTAAGTCTCGCTAGGTGGGGTCGGCTATATGAATTATTTTTCATTAATTTATGCGATCATGGATCATTTCTTTTGACAAATTTAGGGCTATTAAATCCTTATTCACTATCTCATTCCAAGTTATTTTAGGTCTACCCCTACTCCTAGTGCCCCTCACAGTAACTAACTCACTCTTCCTCACTGGTGTACTATGTGGCCTACGTTGCAAGTATCCATACCATCTGAGTCGTCTCTCCCTTATCTTATCTTCTATAGGAACTACACCTAACTTACTGTAAATATGTTCATTTCTTAATTGAACTTTCAGTATTATACCACTCATCTGTTTAAGTATTCTCATATCAGGAACTGTTACTTTTTGGATATTTTGTTTTTTCGTTGCCTAACATTCTGATCCATATATCATAAGTAGCCATCCTAGAAAACTTCCCTTTTAATTTTAAGGGTATTCTACGATCACAAAACACTCTTGAAGCACTTCTCCTTTTTACCCAACCTGCTTTAGCTCTATGCATTACATCATCTTCAATTTCTCTTTTAGATTGCATAATCGATCCAAGGTATCAAAATCTCCAAGTGCTATTTATTTGTTCATCATCAAGTTTAACTTTGTCTCCAATATTCCTCCTACCATTACTGAAATTACATTTCATATATTATGTCTTATTTCTACTTATCCTCAAGCCTCTAGATTTTAAAGTTTCTCTCCATAATTCTAACTTAGCCTCTACTCCACCCCTAGTTTTATCAATCAATACAATATTATCTACAAACAACATACACCATGGAACCTCATTTTGAATACTCTTAGTCAGTTGGTCCATTACTAAAGCTAAAAGATAAGGACTCAAAGTATATCCTTGATGCACACCTATAGTGATTGGAAATTCTTTAGTTTCTCCATTTATAGTCCTTACACTAGTCATTACTCCATCGTACATATCGTTAATGACATAAGTATACCTACTACATACACCATTTTTTTTCTAAAACCCACCATAAAACTTCCTTAGGTACCCTATCATATACTTTCTCTAGGTCAATAAATATCATATGCAAGTCCCTCTTCTTTTCTCTAAACTTTATAGTTTAGAGAATACTTTTGATGTCCTGCCTGACTGCCTCATAGATGGACCGCTTTATCACTTTGTTGCTCATTAGGATTAGGGTTACTTCAACCATGATCTTGTTTTGACATCTAATATCTATACAGTATATATGAACTTGTTTTATCTAGGGAAAAAAAAAATGCTAACTTATGTATGTTTTATGGGTCTAAATAACTGAATGGCAATTTGACTTGTGGATCTTGCTTGGATGGTTCCTATGTCAGGAAACAAATCCTTTATCTAATTTCTGCTTCCTCCCTAAGGTAATATTGATCACTAAAAGTCTTTGTAGAGTTTAGTAACCTTTTTAAAATCCCGCTAGTGACATTTTGACGTAAATTGACATTATTGAAATTAGCATCAAGTTTCAAAGATTTGGACAAGCGTTTATACCCATGTTACCTAGAACATGGAACATATTGGTTTGTGTAATGGGAATGGGATCACGGTTCGTCGCATGCTCTAAAATGTGGAACATTGGGGGTATACTTAATTATATATATTGGTGAAAAAAGTGTAATGTTACTTGCATATTTTGGACAGAATGTTGAGCTGTTTGCCTGTTCCTAAATTTAGAAGAGATTCTCTATTGTGGAATAGATTGATTATGACATAAATATAATTAAAATGTGATGATTCCCCACTTTTACCTAATATAAAGTTACGTTATGTGAAAATTTTTAAATATTGAACTAAAGCTTTGGATTGTTCGATTTAGCTTTCCGGAACGAAAATATACCATGTTTTGGAGCATTCGTACCAATACATGGCTTGCTAGCATATTAGCATTTTCTCGTAACTATGGTTTATATTTATATGGCAAAGAAATTTTAACTATGAATGTCCTTGCTCTATCATTTAATGTCAAGTCTAGCTGATTTCATCTAAAAAAAAATGCTAACTTATAATATGTTTTGTGTGTATAGACTCTAAATAGTTGAATGCCAAATCCAGTTGGGGATCACATCTGGATGGTTCCTTTGTTAGGGAACAGCTCCTTTATCTCATTTCTGCTCTTCCTTAGGGTAATATTGACCATTAGAAGTCCTTGTAGCAACCCTTGTTAAATCATGACATTCTGATGTAAATTGGTGTTATTGAAATTAATTAGCATCTAGTTTCAAAGACTTGGACAAGCTTTTATACTTATTGAAAAGACATCTTAACAATGAAGATTTTAAGGTGTCAGCTGGGACCTTTTAGATTACATTTTGGAGAGGATGGGCTTTGGCATCAGGTGGAGACAGTGGATCAGAGTTTTTATTTCCCTATTCTCATCAATGGAACTCTGAAGGGCTTCTTCTGAAGTTCTAGAGGTTAGTTTTATCTATTTTAGTCATGGGGCTTTGTAGAGAATGTCAAAGGAAATGGTTGTCAGCTTTTTTTTAACTAATTTTAAAATTTTAAAGGTTTCAGATTTTCAGGGTAGGGCTGACAGATAACACTATGATGGAGGTATGAGGTATCGCATTTAAGTTTTGCTGATGATGCTATCAATTTGTGTGGAGCATAGGGGAACAACTTTGTTATTTAAGGAGTCCACTTTTTATGGTTTGAAGCTATTTCAGGACTAAGGTTGAATATCAGTAAACATGAAATATTCCATTTGGAGAAGTGAAGAACCTGTAGCAACTGGCCGCTGATATTGAACTCTATTAGTTATCTCGGAGAAAAACTGAAACTATAGGTTCTGAAGTGAAAAGTTACTGAAAACCTTAAAATTTGAATCCTCAGTTTCCCTTGAGAGCTTTTAATCTCAGCCCTCTATTTATTTATAAAACCAGGACAAGCTAACTTAAATAAAAGATTCAAAAGGCATAAAAGCCCCTGCAAAGAATAAACTGATATGGTAGCATGAATGTTACCCCTATCAGTGATGTGAAGTGAATTTATGCAGTACCATGAACAGAAAATCTGGCCTGTATGGCGTTTCGTTTAGATTTGGATGCTTCTTCATCAGCTAGGTTCGTTGCGGGATTTGAAATAAGGCTTGCAAGTTAAGAACGACATTATCTATCAAAAGGAGGCAGACTCACCTTAATCAAGAGCACATTATCTGGATTGCCAACTTATATGATGTCTGTTTGACCCAAGGCTTGAGAAACTGCAGAAAAACAATTTTCTTTGTCGAAGCTCTCTCTCTCCTTTTTTGTTTTTTTTGGGTGGGGAAGTGGAGGTTGAGGCACCATCAAGTTTCCAATCCTTGGTCTACACAGGCAAAATGTAGGATTGATGGCACCAGTTCATAACAGAATAATTGAGCTGTCTTGGGCACAGAGGAGGGCTTATGGAGTCAACAATTGTAGAGGAATGGTCCTTTGATGTGAGGTTATATCATGGTTTTGGTTGTGGAAACTGGAAAGGGAAAGGTATCATGAGAAGGAAAGGGCGGTTCTCCAAATTTTTTTATTGGCTGTATGGGGAATGGGAACAGCATCATATTTTGGCGAGATGTTTGTTGTGGGGTTGCATTCTTGAAACACACCCACCCTGTGTTGTATGGGCAAAGTAACAAGGATGATTTGTTGTCAATGTTCTCTTAGGAAAATGCTGTGTTTTGGAACCTGTCCTGTAGAAGGGAAGTATGGTGGTTAGAAGATGCGGATTCTTTTTTCCCTCCTTTTGGGGTGGGTTATACAGAACCATAGTTAATCATAATTTGGAGGATTCTATCCTTTGGGTAGGTGTCAAAAACTGTGCTTTTAATTATATTTAAATCTTTTTAGAGTCAAATCAATGGATTGAGGACATTTGTCTTGTTGTTTCATTGTGTTGGAAAAGATGGGAATGGCTATCAGAATTTAAGGGAAGTTTTTGGATCATTGCACCCCTTTGTGTGATCTGGAGATTCTGGACTGTCTGGAGGCAAAGAAACCAGAGTGCTTTAGGGGGGAAAAATTTGCCAGAGTTTTTAAAGAATAGAGCTTTAGAGAGGATAAATTTGCCTACACAGTTTTTAAAGAATATTCATATGCATTATTGTTTTTTGGAGTTCTGGAAAATTTACATCAGTCCTACCATCTTGTTTGGAATTTTTTGGCAGTTGATTATTATTATTATTTCTTAGGTCTGATGCCTGCTTAATATAATACATCTTTGATTATCCACAAAATAGCCTATTTCATTTCTTTTATTGATCGGAAAGTTTATTCATGCTTCTTTGTCACTGATTATAGTTATTTTGTTGGGTCTAAAGTGGACGGTTCTATGGTGACCAGAGCCACCTAACATTCTTTATAGTTCTTTCATTATTTTTCTTTTCACATTGTTTTTCTGTAACAATATGCTATTATACTACTTAAGTTCACCTTATTTGGTTTGATCTGCAATTATGCACACATAGAGGCTGGAACCATCTTGCCCAAGTTCCAGGGGATCAGAGCCCTATCATTTTCTTGCAGCCTACAAATGTTGCCTCAATTTGCCCATGCCCTGAGCAAATGATTTATTCTCATTAAGGAAATTATTTATTCTTATGTTAACCACATTGGGCTTGGTTATTCTAAATAAGATTGGTGCTCGAGTTCTTGCATTTTGTTTGTTAATGAAAGGGTTCAGCCCGTCCATACATGCAAGTATTTAACTTCCGGAGCAAATGAATGATAATATTTGTAGGAGGAAAATGACAGTTGATGTTTGTAGGCATATAATCTGCACATACGAGTCTTCATATCATGGATATTGTGGAAATATCTGCTTATTGCTGATTTGCTGATGCTACTAGTGAAGATGTCTGGTCTGCCCTAATGGAATTCTCCATACAGATGAAAGGAAAAAAAAAAAAAAAGAACAGAAAGGGTTAAGGTCTGTTTAATTGTTGAGAACATTTTCATTTTCTATTTTTAGTTTTCTAGAATTACAAAAAATTAAGCTTATTTTTCATTTTTGCAAATTTTGAATAAAAAAAAAATCGTAAGCAAAAAAAAGTTTTACCATTATTCCCTCGTGTAAAATTTTAAATAATTACAAAAATGTCACATTAGTTTCCAATTTTCTAAATTTGTATAGGAAAGGTGGAAGGCTTTTTATATTTTTGGGTCTAATTTTTTGATTTCTTATATAAATTTTTTGGAGAGCTGTAAAACAAAAATGGGATTTTGTAATTATTTGAAAATTTAGAGGTGAAAAATAAGAACTGTTTTCTACAACTAAACAAGTCCTTTATCCTTGTCTTTTTAATACACAATTTGGAAAACTGAACAAGAATTTCATATTTTTATAATTATTTAGAAAATTAAAAATGAAAAATGGAAAATGTTTTTAGCAATTAAACAAGCCCTTAACTATTTATAGCATTAGGGAAGAAATTACCATTGACGAGATGAAAATGCTTGACAAGTTGAAGCTGGAGGGTAGTATGGATTTGGGACCTTTGATATGGACCTGGGTGGCGATTTAGATAAATTGCAATACAATTTTATATTATATTTTATCTAAATCTAATACAAATTTAAATTCAAAACCTATTCAAACATAGGGTCACTGTTTAATGTTTAGACCCCTCCTGGTAAAGCTTGTGGTAGATTCTGGATTACTCTGTCGATTAAATGGCACATTCCTGAGCAGTGCTCTTGGTGTCTTAGCCTCTAGGTTCATTTGTTGGTCATCTCGCCCCCCGAGGCCTAGCTCATCTGTCAAAGGATTGAGTTGTGGTGTGGGAGACCCGGATTCAAATTTACCCATGAGAAAAATTGCAGTTGTTGGGTATCTTGGTTGCTGCACCCAAGGGATGAGAAACCAGGGACGTTTGTTTCTTGGTGCAGATTCATTTCATACAGTTCTGAGTAAATGGAGGTGCATGCATACTCCTCTTGTTTGACCATTGAAAAAAATGTCTGGTATTTTTTCCATGTTGGTGCAGTTTGTCTTTTTTTTTTTTTTTGTTTTTTTTCTTCCCCCACCCTCCTGGGTGGTATAAATAGCAAACTTGCTTAGGCAAAGATGCAGTTGAATGTGTAATTTGGGAATACCATATTGCTAGTACTATATTCTAAAAGGGAGCTTAACTGCTTAAGTTGACAACATGGTAACTTTGGTAGTTATTGCCTGATTGCCTGATTGCTGTCTATGGCTGTGGGCTTCAGATTATCAACTTGTAGATTTGGATGTGCTTTGCATCTGTTGGCTGACAATGGACGAAGGACATCACTAGATTGAAGATTCTCAAGAGTAGTATTTTTGATGCATGCAGTAGACGAAAATCTTGTTGGGACATGGGAGCAGTGTGCTTGGAACAATACCGTGGGAATTTGATGATTGGTGTTGTCTGATCTTGGAGAGAGATTTTAGCTTATATGAGTAAATAAATTTTGTGCTCATGGCATGGTGAAAGTGATTTTTTCAAGTTATTTTAACAATGGTACGAACAATAGTGCGGAATTAAAAATAATTTTGGAAGGAATTCGTTTATGCAAACGATTTCATTATTTTAATGTGATTATTGAAAGTGACTCAAGAATTGTTGTTAATTGATTTGGGAAAGGTAGATGTATCTTGTGGTATCTTTGGGATTTTTGGGAGGACCTCGTGGCGGAACTAAAAGGAGTGAATTTTATGGTGATCCTGAAAGCGTAATTTCAGAAATTACAAACCAACAACTGTTTACAAATGGAAGAGAATAGTGATCTGACCTCCTGCCATAACTACTCAAGTCTTCAAGAAAGAGATTTGAAAAAAGAAAGAAAATTATGAGAAATAGAGAAAGAGATTTGAGAATTATCTTTACTTTCACTGTATTTCAGAAATATAGAAGGAGTAGGATTTTTGGCCAGTTCCATATCACCGTAAGCCAATGTGTGACTTAATGGTTAATCAGGCCCTATTTATAGACTCGTCAAGACCTCATCCACTGATAGATTTTCTCTTACATTTCCTACCATCAAGGGATTGTGAGTTTTCAAAATCTCTCATTTGAACTTCAAATCGGATTCAAATCTTCCAATTCAAATCAGATTCAAATATGTTAAATTAGATTCAAATCTTCCATTCGAAATCAGAATCAAATCTTTCATTTGAAATTCAAGCCGATGACTTAGTCTTAGAAGACTTAGTCTTAGTATATCAAGTAGTTACTGTAAAATTTCATCTTCCATGTTTAATTTTTTTTGAATAAAATAATAATTATAATAATTTAGATAATAGCATTTTTTCAAATAAAATAAGATGTGTTATGTGTGCCACCAAAAGGAAACATGCACGCTAACATTCTCCCACTTGGCTCACATGATACATCTTGAAAACTTTATGGGATGAGAAGTTCAAAACTAAATATGGCCACAAAACTACTATAACTTTTATAGAAAGATAATACATGAATCATGGCGGTTTTGTTTTTCTTTATGTAGTAAACAATTGCTTCCATGTATCACAATGTACGACCTTTCTTAATAAAACTTTATGTGATAACTCTTTATGCATGACTTCCTATAAGTCATTGCGGGTCTAATGTCCTAGTGGACAATTTTAGGAACAGATACTATATGTGCACAAATAAATTGATCTTATTGACAATTAAACAAGAGATCAAGAACAAAGTGTACTAACCAATCCCATATTTTCCACATGTTTTGTAAATACTTTAATTGAGAGCCCTTTCGTCAAAGTGTCTGCCACCATTAAATCAGTACTTATATGTTCAATGGTCACTTCTTGTTCTTTAATTCTTTCTCTGACAGCAAGGTACTTTATGTCGATGTGTTTACTTTTGCTCTCACTCTTATTGTTCTTTGAAAAGAACACTGCTGCCGAGTTATCACAGTAAATCCTTAATGGCTTTGATATTGAATCCACAATTTGAAGCCTTGTGATAAAATTCTTTAACCATTTGGCCTGTGAAGTTGCTTCAAAGCATGCTATAAACTCTGCCTCCATAGTAGACGATGCAACTATTGTCTGTTTGGTGCTCTTCCAAGATATAGCACCACCTGCTAGCATAAAGACATATCCTGAAGTGGATTTCTTTGAATCTTAACATCCAGAAAAATCCGAATCTGTATATCCAACCACTTCTAGATTGTCTACATGTTGATAAGTAAGCATGTAATCCTTGGTTCATTGTAAATATCTCATAACCTTTTTGGCAGCTTTCCAATGATCCATTCCAAGATTACTTTGATATCTGCCAAGCATTCCTACTGCAAATGCTATGTCTGGTCTTATACAGACCTTTGCATATATCAAACTGCCAACTGCAGACGCATAAGGAATGTTTTCCATTTCTTCCTTTTCCAATATATTTTTCGGACATTAACTTAAGCTGAATTTATCACCCTTCAAAATGGGTGCTGCATTCAGCTTACATTCATTCATCCTAAATTTCTCAAGAACCTTTTAAATGTAGGCCTTATGAGATAGTCCTAATGTCCTTTGAGACCTATCTCTGTGAATTTCTATGCCAATGACATATGAGGCTTCACCCAAATCCTTCATTTCAAAATTCCTAGAGAGAAATTGTTTCGTGTCATATAGCAATCTCAAATCATTGGTTGCAAGCAGGATGTCATCCACATATAGGACTAAGAAAATAATTTTACTCCCATTGATCTTGAGGTATATGCAATTATCCACAATGTTCTCCGTAAAACCAAATGAAGTAATAACATCATGAAACTTTAGATACCATTATCGAGAGGCTTGCTTTAGTCCAGATATTGACTTCTTTAATTTGTAAACCAAATTATTGCCTTGATCAGAACAAAATCCTTCAGGTTCTTTCATGTGTACATCTTCTTCAAGATCCCCATTTAAAAATGCCGTTTTCACATCGATCTGATATAGCTCTAAATCAAAATAAGTTACAAGAGCCATGATTATTCTAAATGAGTCTTTCTTAGAAACTGGAGAAAAAGTGTTATGGTAATCAATGCCTTCTACTTGAGTGAATCCCTTGGCTACCAGTTTGGCCTTATATCTCTCAATGTTACCATTTGAGTCTCTTTTAGTCTTGTAGACCCATTTACAACTTACAACTTTAACTCCCTTAGGTAACTCAACGATATTCCAGACTTGGTTTTTAGCCATGGAATCCATTTCTTCCTTCATGGAATCATACCAAACACTTGAATTTTCTCCACTCATGGCTTGTAAATGAGATGGGATCATCTTTAAGTCCAACATCGAAGTCAGACTCTATCAAGTATACATGATAGTCGCTAGGAGTAGCAGATCTTCTTACCCTTGAAGACCTCCTTATAACTTGAGTTTGAGTGTCACCCATGTCAAGTGGGTGTTGTACTTCAGCCTCTATATTGACTTGTTCCTCTTGAGGTGGAGGTGGTATTTCATGATTTGATTGTTCTTCCAAAACATCATATTGATTTTCTTCAAAGATAATCATTTTATCCTTATTCACAGATTCATTTTCTTTATTCTGTGTTTCCTCCCACTCTATCTTTCAAGAAATAGTACTCCCACTAATGTCAACATCCTTAAGACATTTTGCATTTCTAGCTTCAACAATTCTAGGTGCGTGTGAGTGACAATAAAATTTATAACCCTTAGAATTTTCTGCATAACCAATGAAGTATCCACTGATTGTTCTAGGGTCTAATTTCTTTAATTGTGGATTATATATTCTGACCTCAACTGGACAACCCCATATGTGTAAGTGTCTTAAACTTGGTTTCCATCCTTTCCATAACTCAAATGGCGTTTTGGGAACCACCTTAGATGGAACTTTGTTTAAGATATACACTGCAGTTTTTAAGGCCTCACTCCATAAATATAAGGGAAGATCATTGTTGCTTAACATACTCCGAACCATATTCATAAGGGTGCAATTCTGCCTTTCTGCAACACCATTCTGGTATGGTGATCTCGGCATAGTATATTGTGCAACAATACCCTCATCCTTGAGAAATTCTACAAATGGACCCGATCTTTGTCCTGATTCTGTGTATCTTCCATAACATTTGGCACCTTTATCTGATCTTACGATCTTAATACTTTTGTTTAATTGTTTCTCTACTTCTTTCTTAAATGTCTTGAATGCATCTAGTGCAACATTGAGATTACCTTTTTTCACGAGCCATTACTTGTATTTCAAGCAATCTTTCTTTTGGTACCTTTGTTTCTTACAGAAGAAGCATGCATCCCTATGGTCATTTCGTTTTAATGACCCTTCTTCTTTCTTCTTAAAAGGTTTACTATCAGCACCTTTACCTTTCTTTCCTTGTCTCCTTTTGTGAGTGACAAAATTGGCACTCTCCAGATTTTCATGTTTCAACCTCTCCTCTTCTTGCACACACATAGTCAGCATCTCATTAATAGACCCTTTTTCCTTATGTGTGTTGTATGATATTTTAAATGGTCCATATGCTGTAGGGAGAGAGTTGAGTATGAAATGGACAAGAAAGGATTCCGTAATCTCAATTTCCAAGGACTTGAGGTGGGCTGCAATGTCCCTTATTTCCATAATGTGCACACGCACACTCTTAGATTTTGTGATGTTTCATCACTGACAGCTTGTTCATTAGGGTGCTAGCAAGTGCCTTGTCAGAACTAACAAATTGCTCTTCAATAGCCTTTATGTAGTCCTTGACATAGTCACACTCAGGAATTGACCCTCAATGCTCTTGCTAACATGCGACTTGATGAACATTAGACATAGATGGTTGGATTTCTCCCATCGTTCATAGGCCAATTGATATGTAGCAGGACTTGATTCTGTAGGCACTGTTGGTTAGTCAATACGGAGTGCTAGATCAATATCTATGCACCCTAATGTCAAGAGGATTTTGTCCTTCCAATCTGAAAAATTTCCACCGTTCAGAATTGGAATATGAGAATCATTACTTATAATAGAAGTAACAGCAATTGCAATAACCAATAAATTTAATTAATACTTTGAAACAAAACTGTAGTTTGAACCAACCAATGTTAGATTCAAAAGCAAAAATCTAAACCTTTCCTATGGGGATAGGTTGCATAATGCATTAGATATGCTTATACTTGATAATAAGACTAGTGGAATAAGGAAACCTATACCTATGGGTATTTAGTATTCCCTTTATTAATCACTATCTTATTCCAATCATGTCAAAGAAAATAATTACCTCCCTGTAGGGTAAAGTAATCATCAACTATGACTTAATTGCAATGTGGATTTAAAGCCAATTTAGAAAAAAATATCTACATATCATAAAATTGCTATGGCTAATTTTTAATACACAATGATATTCTTTTTTCTTGATATAGCTCAATCTATTATTTAGAAGCTTTAATATTCTAGACCTACTTTACTGTAGATACGAATAACACTACCAAGTAAGTTCTCAAGAAATATTTTTCTTTCCTAGACAGAACTTCAAGATTCCCAGGAAAGATGGAGGGGTCACAATGGTCCCGCTTAAAATCCAATCTCCTAGACAGAATCTCCTTAGATATACACATCCATATCCCACAACAAATAGTCCATTAATTTAATTAAGGCTTATATAATCATGTATTTTAATACTGATGTGCATGAAATAAAATACAATTTTAACAGCAATAAACCTAATTAATAAAGACATATATTGACATTTATATAAAAAATTAATAAATGCAAAAATAATAATCACAATTATAGGTTAGAAAATAATAATAATAATAAATGCATATATGACATGCATTAAATATTTATGCACTTTTTTTTTTTGACCAAGTAGATGATAGAGGAGAAGAGGGAGATGGGTGCAGGAAAAGAAGCAGATTTATTTCCTGTTTTGGGTAAATTACAATGTTGTTCCTCGAAGTTTAGTCCAATTGTACTTTAATCCCTAATATTTCAATAATGACATTTCAACTCCTTTGCTTGCAATCAAATTGCAACTTGATCCTTGACCAATGACCACCATCAATATGCTAACATACATAACAGATGCAAGAAACAAGCAGAACCTTGTACACGATCTTTTCTCCACTTTTATTAAGGCTGAAAAAATGAGTCTTTTAATCACCTTTTTTTTTTTTTTAACTAAACTCAAATGAGCAAAAAATAATTTAAAGGAATCGCAGGTTCCTTCTGAAAGCTAAAGCTAATTTAATGGTCAAGAATCACATAGTAATTTAATTGCAAATCTAAAGAATTAAAATTAAAACACGAGGTTAAAGTGCCTATTGCAACTTGAAGGATCAATTATGTAATTTACCTTTTTCACTTTTTACCCCAAAAAACGTCATTAAGGAAAAAAATTGACTTTGGAAGGATTCATTACAACCCATTACCAACAAGCAAAACAAGATAATTTTCCCACTCAGCTTTTCCTTCCACCCCTTTTTCCTATTCATGCCGAAAGTGAATGATTCATCATAGAAATTAATACTGTAATATCAAAATCAATTTCTTGAAAAATAATTTCATGCGATTTTAGAATAATAGAGACTAAGCAATATGACATGGAGTTGGCTTTGATACCACTAATGAAAGCATAATTTCAGAAATTATAAACCAACAACTGTTTACAAACGGAAGAGAATTGTGATCTGACCTCCTGCCATAACTGTTTAAGTCTTCAAGAAAGAGATCTGAAATAAGAAAGAGAACTATGAGAAATAGAGAAAGAGATTTGAGAATTATCTTTACTCTCACTGTATTTTAGAAGAGTAGAAGGAATATGATTTTTGGCCAGTTCTATATCACCGTAAGCCAATGTGTGACTTAATGGTTAATCACAGGCCCTATTTATAAACTGGTCAAGACCCCATGCACTGAGAGATTTCCTCTCATATTTCCTAGGATTTTGAGTTTTCAAAATCTCTTATTTGAACTTCAAATCAAATTCAAATCTTCCATTTCAAATCAGATTCAAATATGTTAAATCATATTCAAATCTTCCATTCGAAATCAGAATCAAATCTTCCATTCGAAATTCAAGCCGATGACTTAGTCTTAGAAGGCTTAGTCTTAGTATATCAAGTAGTTACTATAAAATCTCATCTCCATATTTAATTTTTTTGAATAAAATAATACTTATAATAATTTATATAATAGTATTTTTTCAAATAAAATAAGATGTATTATGTGTGCCACTAAAGGAAACATGCGCGCTAACGGATCCATCCATATAGGGAAGACAATAGTGCGATTGATTTTCTCACTAGAAAAGGAGAAATGAGAAACAATGTCATCTACGAAAAACATTTTTTATCACGTTTTCTAAAAGGTATCCTTTGGATAGATAGGTTGGGTCTCACTTCATTTCGTTATTAGTTCATCTTCTCGATTTTTGTTTGGTTTGTTTAGATTTTTTTTTTATTTTAGTTTATTTTATTATGTTTTTTTTTTTTGTTAGACCTATTTAGATTTCTTTTTTATTTAGCTTTGTTTGGATTTGTAGTGCTGTTTTGGTTGGTTGTTGGTGTTGTTTTTGGGAGGCCTTTAATGTCTCTGTAATCTCCTAATGCTTGGCTTGTAAGCACAGTATTCCTCAGCCAAAAGTGAGGGTACATCAATAAATAATTGGCTTTAGTAAAAAAAAAAGGTTGAGCTCATTAAACTTAAAAGTACAAGTACATGACTCGATTACTAGATATAGCATCCAACTAATCTATAAAATATTGACCAAGTGAAGCGAATTCATTCTAGCCTTGGAGAGAAACGCACTACATAGGAGGTGACCATAGATACCATGGAGCTAGGAATCTATACATTTGTTTACCCTACTAGTTATCTGAATCATTGGTTTTGAAGTTGTCTTGAGTATCCTGAGAAGCACAATGCAAATTATCTGATGTTTCATGTAAATTGCAGCATGTTTATGATACAAAGGTAAGAGTAAACAAAAGAGACAAGTTAAAATGGTAAAGTTCTTATCTAAAAATTGATAAGAAAAGGGCCTATAAATAGGTTTTACATTAGAACACTTCATCCTAACACTAACCACAAACTTCTATAAAATAGGATCACATGCTACCACTAACCACAACTCCTATAAGATAAGATCACATGCTAGCACTAACCACAATTCCTATAAAATAGGATCACATGCTAGCACTAACCACAACTCCTACCAATGACTAGAGCTTCCAATAAACATTAATAAATATGAAATAAAACATTTAAATCTTAACACGCTCTTTTAAACTGAAATCTATAGAAATCAGTTTAAAAGAAAATCAACCCTATGCCAAGTCTTTCTTTACAGTAGCACGTGAACAAACTCCAAGTAGACCACGCAACTTCACAAATGTAGCCAGCTTGAGAGGCTTGGTCTGTATATCTGCATCTTGGTCTTCACTTCGACAATAAACCGGTTTGATTGTTCCATCATTGCTGAGATCTCTTAAAAAATAATATTTCACATCGATATGTTTGCTTCTTTCGTGTAACACAGGATTCTCGGGGAGTTTGATTGCTGAGTTGTTGTCACAAAAAACTGTAGTAGCTTCAACTTGTTTGAACTGTAGCTTTTCAATAATTCTTTTCAACCAGATAGCTTGACAAGCACAAACGGTTGCAGCAATAAATTCAACTTCTGTAGTTGACAAGGTGACAATTGGTAACTTCTTAGAAGACCATGAAACAACCCTTGTGCCCAACATAAAAACATAGCCCGAAGTGCTCCTTCTATCATCTTGGTCTCCTGCATAATCACTATCAGTAAACCCGAACAACTCTAACTTTTCAGCCTTCTTGTAGAATAGCCCAAAATCTCTAGTTCCTTGCAAATAACGAAGGATTCTCTTAGCAGCTAACAAATGCATTTATGTTGGATTCTCCATATATCTACTTATCAAACTCACAAAATACATTATGTCTGGTCTTGTTGTAGTTAAATACATCAAACTGTCAACAATTTGCTTGTAAAGTGTGCTGTCCACCTTCTTCCTTTCATGATCTTTGTTTAGCTTCAAACCAAACTCAGTTGGAGTTCTTACAGGATTGCAATCCTTCATTCGAAACCTGTCCAAAATATCTTGCACATACTTCTTTTGAGAAATAAAGATCCTATTAGTTGATTGTACTACTTCTATGCCAAGGAAGTAATGCATCATACCAAGGTCAGACATTTCCAATTCTACCATCATAGATTTCTTGAATTCTTTAAACATGACACCATCATTTCCAGTAAATATAAGATCGTCTACATATAAGCAAACAATGAGCAATTTCCCTTTATCTCCAATTTTAACAAAAAGTGTGTGCTCATATGGACATTTGTGAAAGCCTTCTTTCAAAAAACAAGTCTCAATGCGACTATACCAAGCTCGTGGAGCTTGTTTTAATCCATAAAGAGCTTTCTTTAATCTATACACCTTATGTTCATTTTCGATCTTAATATAACCAAGGGGTTGTTCTACAAACACCTATTCCTCCAAGTTTCCATGCAAGAATGCCGATTTGACATCTAGCTGAAAATAGGCCACTAGTTCTGCGCCGCCAATGCGATCATTAATCTGATTGTATCATGTCTTGCAACAGGAGCAAAAACTTATGTATAATCGATCCCATATTCCTGCTTATATCCCTTCGCTACCAAACGCGCCTTATACTTATCAACTTCACCATTTTCTTTTACTTTTGTTTTGAAGACCCACTTTACACCAATGGTTTTGTGCCCTTTCGGAAGATTAGTCAGCTCCCAAGTATCATTTCTTTCAATGGCATCAATTTCATCATCCATTGCCTTCCGCCATTTTGCTTCTTTGACGACACTTTCAAAAGTTGTAGGATTACAATATGAAAATAAAGCAAAATGAGTGATTGGATCTTTAATTTCAGTTACCTCAGTTTTCCATCCATGCGGGCCTTTTTTGAATACGACGAAGAGATTGAGCTGTGGCATCAATAGCTTCTGCTGCTGTTGGCAAAATTTCAGCAGCTATTGGAGTTGCTTTTAATGAATTTTCAGGCATAAATGCTGCTGGAGTTTGCTCTCTTTTAGAATCACTGTAAAAAAGAACTTGAGTAGGTTGCGGCCTATTCCAATCCCAAGTTTTTTCCTCATCAAAGACAACATCTCGGCTGGTCACAATCTTTTTGGTTAGTGGATTAAACAATCTATATGCTTTGGATGCTTCACTAACACCAAGAAAGACACTTTTCTCCTTTATCATCAAGTTTTTTCCTTTTTCATTCGGGATATGTGCATAAACGATGCAACCAAAAATTTTAAAATAATCTACACCTGGTTTCCTTCCACTCCAAGCCTCCTCTAGTGTCATATTTTGAGCAGCAAATGTAGGACTTCTATTCAAGATGTGAATACTCCAATTTACTCCTTCAGGCCAAAACAGTTTTGGAATTCTCCCTCTTTCTAACAAGCTTGTCATCATATTGAGGATGGTTATGTTTTTCCTCTTTGATACACCATTTTGTCGTGGTGTATAAGCAGCTGTCAGCGCTCTTCGAATGCCATGAACTTCACAAAAAACTTCAAATTCAGTTGAGCAATATTCTCCACCACGATCTGTTTGGAGAGTCTTAATGGTCTTTCCTGTTTCATTTTCCACACAAGCCTTGAAGCTTTTAAATGTACAAAAAGCTTCTGATTTTTTCTGTAAAAAATAAACCTAGGTTTTTCGAGTATAATCATCAATGAAGGTAATTAAGTATCTTTTACCTCCATTAGAAGATGGTGTTATCGGACCACAAATATCAGAATGAATTAGCTCTAGAACACCTTTTGCTCGCCATGACTTCCTATGGGGAAATTAAGAATGATATTGTTTGCCAACAACACATTCTTCACAAACTTGGGAAGGAATACTAATCTGGGGAAGACTAGTCACCATATTTTTCTGTTGGAGGGTCTTCAATCCACCAAAACTCAAGTGGCCATAACGAAAATGCCACAACCAAGAAGGATCTTTTACTTCAGCTACCAAACAAGATTGCACACTTTCAATCTTCAATGGAAACAACCTGTTTGAACTCATTTGCACAACAGCAAAAGCTCTTCTAGTAGGATCATAAATCTCACAAACACCCTTTTGAATAGTGATTACATATCCCTTTTCTTGCAATTGACTAGCACTTAACAAATTGCTTTTCAAGTCAGGAATGTAAAGGACATTAGAAATTGTTTCTACAAAACTATTCTTGGTTCTTATCTCAATATCACCTTTTCCTATCACCCTCATAGTGGAACAATCTCCAAAACTTACTGTAGAATGAAAGCCTTCATTTAAATGAGAAAAAGAAGACTTACTTCCACACATGTGGTTACTGCAGCTCGTATCCACATACCAAACATCAAATTCAGGTTCCTGATTAGCTTGAACAGCCATCAACAAAGTTTCCACTTCCTTCTTTTCGGAAAAATTCGATTGCTCTTCCTTTTCTATGTCATTAGGCAACTTAGTATAACATTCAAAACGATAATGGACAAATTTATGACATCTAAAGCACTCTACCTTGGATTTGTCAAAATGTTGATCTCGTCCTTTACCTTTGCCCTGAATTTGATTATCATTTGCTTTGAAATACTTGCTGCCATTTCTATTGCCTTGATCTCCCCTTCCTCTACCTCTACCTCTACCCCTTCCTCTAGAATTTGAGAAATGAGTAAAGGTAGAAGCCTTCAAAGCTTGCTCCTCTGAAGTTGAACTTTGGTTAATCTTTTGTTCATAGACCAGCAAGGAGCTCTGCAATTCATCAAGAGATAATGCATCTATGTCTTTCGATTCTTCAATTGAACACACGACATAATTAAACGTTGAGTTGGTGTGAGGGAACGCAATATCTTCTCCACAATGGTGACATTGCCCATCTTCTCACCATGAAATCACATTTTGTTGCTGATCTCCATTGTCCTGTCACAATAGCTGGTGACAGATTCTCCATCCTTCATTTGTAGAGTCTCAAAATCTCTTCTCAAAGCTTGAAGCTTATTGACCTTATAGGTCACACCCGATTTTGATAATGACAAATACTCTTGTATTTCATGAATATCTAGTTCTTGTGCAGGTCTACATTAGTAGATACATTGACAGCACGAAGAGAAAGTGAAGTTGAAGACCAAATCTCCTTTTGTAATGCATTTTATATCTATTCGGTTTGTAATAGTAATTAGGACATTTGGTTTGTAATAAGCTCACACACATCACATGTATGATTTATTTTGTAAGCTCAAACCAGATGCGAACTAAAAGTGACCTTAGAAAGACCTTAGGGTTTTCCCTTCGGTCGACCAACACCGGACTTTTTCAGTGTCTTGAAATTGGACCCCAAGTGACCTTAGGACACACACATTTACACATATATTTGTTAGGCACCTGAATAGGGTTTGTATGTCTCAAAACGGGACCGAAATGCACACTTGGTGCACTTTTGGTCGACCGAACCAGGCAGTTCATTCTGCCCCGGTCCACCGAATCAGGCCTTGGTCAACTGTTGACCAAGGCCTTGAATGACTGAACCAGGTAGTTCAAAAAGCCCTGGTCGATCGAAACCCCATGGGGTCAAAAGTTTGACCATCTGGTCGACCGATACAAAAATGAACTCCAACTACCTGGTCGCTCGGGAGAAATCCCAGTAGTGTGGTTGATCGAACCAGCCAATTCAAAATGGCCTGGTTGACCGAACCTTGAAAAATTAAGAAATCGCCCTCTCTCGGTCGACCGAGCCCTCAGTTCAAAAGTCCCCTGGTCGATCAAACCATATGAGACTTGGTCGACTGAACTTGTTCTGGTCGACCGGACCTCTCGGGTTGCACCTAATTTTTTACCACAGTTAAAATTTTTAAACAGGGTTAAAATGGGCTAAATGTCATTAAACTTTTCTAACAATCCCTAATAGGTCCCCAACGGTCAAAAATTTCAGTATGTCTATATATACTCCTTCATTTGGGAGAATTAGGCATCGATTAACAAAAGGATTAA
The DNA here is from genome assembly GCF_029873635.1 of Malania oleifera. Classification (NCBI taxonomy): domain Eukaryota; kingdom Viridiplantae; phylum Streptophyta; class Magnoliopsida; order Santalales; family Ximeniaceae; genus Malania; species Malania oleifera. The sequence continues at coordinate 13,206,998 of NC_080417.1, forward strand.
AAATTTCTCTCTTAAGCAAAAATACTCTCTTTTGATTCCTATTGCTCACACTTTCCCTACAAACACTCCAGCTTTTCTTCTCAAGTTGAAAATCATTTGTAAGAGCTTTGAGTGTATATTCAAAAATGTTTTGCTCTCACTGTTTGAAGTGTTTTGAATCGATTTTTCTAATGAGAGCATAACCTAAGTATTCTTAGGAGGCTTTTCTAATAAGCCTATCCTAAGAAGACTTGTTAAACTTTTGAGTGTTGCATTGTCATTGCAATAACTTAATAAGTTTGTATTTGTTTTTGACTTGCAAAAATACTTTTAAACTTACTCAAATATCTTGTGGTATTCATATTGACGTCTTTGTGGAAAGATATTTGTGTTTGATATACTAATCTTTGTAGCAATATTTATTCAAGTTCACATCACTTGCTGAATACAAAGATTGCTTAGCTTTTGCAAACCAAGCATATGCACTAGTTGAAGTGACTAACACATACTATTATTTGAAATATTTGAGACTTGCATGATATCTTTGTTTGAGCATCTTGATTGAGAACATATTGAAATACAAAGATTGCTTATTGACACTCTCACGTACGCATTACACTGATAGAAAACATATTTGAGAGTTGAACTATTTAGACCACACTGAGCTTACATTTTAAATCATGTGTGGTGTTTGTGATTGAACACATTTGGGTACGAATCTGCTTTATGTGAAAGCACTTTAATATTGTACCATTTGATTGTATATCTGAGAGATTCTAGGCGTGGCCTGAGGGGGCGGTAATCCAGCTCGATAAGGATTGGTTAAGGTTGAGGTCAGCCCTCTGTTAATTTGACCTGGTTTGTATAGGTGCCACTCCACTCATTTAAGTGAGCAAGTTATTGTGATAATCCTTGTGCTGGTTAGCCAAGGCGGGGACGTAGGCAGTTGGCCGAACCTCGATAACATATCTGTGTGTTACCCTGTTCATTACTGTTTTCTGGTGCATGTGTAATTGATTAAAATGCTTTAATTAACTTTTGATATTACTTGCACTAGATTGACTATAGGGTTGTGAACATACTGTTGTTAGGAGGAACACCTAGGGGATAGAAATTTAAAAATACCAATTCACCCCCCTCTTGGGATCACGGTAAAGCTAACAATTGGTATCAGAGCCACGTAGCATAAACTAGTTGTTATTTTGCAAAAAGATCACATATGACTCATTGCTCCATGGCCCCTTTCGCTGAGGGACCATCTTCCACACGACCTCCTGTTTTTTGTGGTGTTAATTACACCTTCTGGAAATAGAGGATGCACATCTACCTTTAGAATACTGATTGAAAGGTGCGGAGGATTGTCTTTAAGGGAAACTATGTCCCTACGAAAACTGAGGGTGCAGCTAAGACTGAGGATGAATATGATGATGATGATATGAAAGCCGTTAGTCTTAATGCCACTGCTATGAATATTTTATACTGTAGTCTTGATGTAAATAAATTTAACAGAATTATGACATGTTCTACTGCAAAAGATATATAGGATAAGTTAGAGGTCACATATGAGGGTACTAGAGATGTGAAAGATAGTAGAATAGATATGTTGACCAGTGAGTATGAGGCCTTTAGGATGAATGTAGGTGAGTCCATTCAGAGCATGTACACTAGATTCACACACATCATAAACTCACTGCATGCATTAGGAAAGATCTATCCCACATATGAGATGATCAGGAAGATCCTCAGAGGCTTACTTCCTATTTGGGAAGCCGAGGCTATGACCATTGCTGAGGGTAGAGACCTTAAGGCCATGAGCTTAGATGAATTGATAGGCTCCTTGATCACTTATGAATTGTCCATAAATGAAAGACTTAATGAGCATAACAGGGCTAAGAAAGTGACTGCACTAAAAGCAGCTAATAACACATCTAGTGAGTATAGTGAGTCTGACATTGATGAGGAAATGACCATGCTAACCAAAAGGTTTAGTAGATTTTTTAGGAAGAATAGGAAGCCGTTTAAAAAATATAGAGATTCCACTAATGAGAAGGGAGAGTCCAGCAAAAGAAAGGAAAAATCAAATGCTCTTACATGCTACAACTGCAACAAGGTGGGGCACATCAAACCTGACTGCCCACTGCTGAAAAAGGAGGCTAATAAAAAGAAGAAAGCCATGAAGGCTGGGACTTCATGTGATCAATTCAGTAGCAGCGACTCAGATTCAGATCATAGTGACATGGAGGTCGCTAATCTGTGCTTGATGGCATATGAAGATGAGGTATGCCTAAGATCATCCTCCCCAAAGGACCGATGGTACTTAGATAGTGGATGCTCATGACATATGACCGACAACAAGCGAAAATTCACTTCAATTGTTCCCAAGGATGGAGGCTTTGTGACATTTGGTGACAATGCCAAAGGATGCATCATCGGGATAGGTAAGGTTGGTAAGGATTCCTCTCCTACTATTGATAATGTTTGTTGGTTGATGGATTGAAACATAATCTGCTTAGTATAAGTCAATTGTGTGACATAGGATATAAAGTATCTTTTGAAAATGACAAATGCATAGTAGAAAATAAAACAGACCACAAAGTGCTTTTTACTGCTAATAGACATGAAAATGTTTATACTACCTCTCTTGATAATCTAGTTTCACAATAAGTGACATGTTTTTCTGCTATAAATGAAGCTAGCTGGTTATGACATAGGCGTTTAGGACATGCTAGCATGGATTTATTGTCTAAATTTGTTAGAAAAGAATTGGTTAAAAGTTTGCCTAAAATGTCTTTTGTAAAGGATAAAATCTGCGATGCATGTCAAATGGGTAAGCAAACAAAATCTAGTTTTAAGAAAAAGAATTTCATATCTACTACTAGACCCTTGGAGTTGCTTCACCTAGATTTATTTAGACCTAATTTTGTGCAAAGTTTTGGTAGTAAATCTTATGCTTTTGTAATTGTGGATGACTTTTCTAGATTCACATGGGTGTTGTTTCTTGCACACAAAACTGAATCATGTGAACAATTCACCAAACTTTACAGGAGAATTCAGAATAAAAAAGGATATAAAATCACTCACATAAGAAGTGATAGAGGCATGGAATTCAAAAATGAAAGCACAGAAAAATATTGTGACTTAGAGGGCATATCACATAACTTCTCTGCAACTAGGACACCTCCACAAAATGGTGTAGTAGAAAGAAATAATAGGTCACTGCAAGAAATGGGAAGAACTATGTTGAATGAACATAACTTACCTAAATATTTTTGGGCTGAAGCTATTAATACTACATGCTATGTTATGAATAGGGTGTTGATTAGACCATCAATTAATAAAACCCCTTATGAATTATGAAACAACCATAAGCCTAATATTTCCTATTTTCATGTGTTTGGTTGTAAATGCTTTGTGCTTAGAGATAATGAACATCTAGGAAAGTTTGACTCAAAGTCTGATGAAGGTATTTTCTTAGGTTATGCACTAAATAGCAAAGCATATAGGGTTTTCAATAAAAGAACTTTAGCTGTCATTGAATTTATTCATGTTGTGTTTGATGAGTCTAATCCATTTTCTAATAAAGATGATGAAGATGATATTGATATTAGAAAATGCTTAGAAAAAATGTCTATTGAGAACAATGCAAGTGAAAATCAAGAAACAAATGAAAAATCACTTGAAGATAATGAAAATGGAAATCAGGAGTTGCCTAGAGATTGGAAATACATTAGAAGTCATCATATAGGTCAAATCATAGGCGAACCATCCCGTGGAGTAGCCACAAGATCCTCTTTGAGAAATGTAGTGAATCATTCTGCTTTCTTGTCCCAAAAAGAACCTAAAAATATTAAAGAAGCCATAGAAGATGAGTCTTGGGTGATGTCCATTCAAAAAGAACTTAATCAATTTGAAAGAAGTAAAGTGTGGACCTTAGTTCCTAGGCCTAATGAGCACACCATCATTGGAACTAAATGGGTTTATAGAAATAAGAAAGATGAGAATGGGGTAGTAACTAGGAATAAAGTTAGACTAGTTGCCCAAGGGTATAACCAATAGGAAGGAATTGACTTTGATGAAACATATGCCCCTGTTGCTAGATTAGAAGCCATTCGTATGTTACTCGCCTTTGCTGCTTTTAAAAATTTTAAATTGTTTCAAATGGATGTTAAAAGTGCTTTTCTAAATGACTACATAGATGAAGAGGTATACGTAGAACAACCACCCAGTTTTGAAAATCATAAATATCCTGATCATGTTTACCGGTTATCTAAGGCTTTGTATGGATTGAAACAAGCTCCTAGAGCTTGGTATGAGAGGTTTAGTGGTTTTTTTACTAGAAAATGGGTTTACCCATGGCAAAATCGATACTACACTCTTCATCAAATCGAAAAATGATGATATGCTCCTTGTTCAAATTTATGTGGACGATATTATTTTTGGAGCAACTAATGATGAGTTGTGTAATGAGTTTGCCAAATGCATGTAAAGTGAATTTGAAATGAGCATGATGGGTGAACTTAGTTTCTTCTTAGGTCTACAAATTAGGCAAGCTAATCATGGAACATTCATATGCCAATCTAAATACATTAGGGGCTTGCTAAAGAAATTTAATATGGAAGATTGTAAAATTCTTGGCACACCTATGAACTCTTCCATAAAACTTAATAAAGATGAGCAAGGAATCCCTGTTGATGTAAAACTATATCGTGGCATGATTGGAAGTCTCCTATATCTCACTGCTAGTAGGCCCGACATTATTTTTAGTGTATGCATGTGTGTTAGGTTTCAAGCTGCTCCTAAGGAATCTCATCGAATCCTTAGGTATCTAGTTGGAACTATTGAATTAGGATTGTGATACCCTAAGCATACTACCTTTGAGATTGTTAGTTACACTGATGCTGACTTTGCCGGTAGTAAGATTGATAGAAAAAGCACTAGCGGCACTTGTCATTACTTAGGACAATCTCTTGTTTCTTGGTTCTCCAAGAAGCAAAAGTCAGTTGCCTTATCCACAGTTGAAGCTGAATATATTGTGGCTAAAAGTTGTTGTGCCCAAACTCTTTACATGAAACAATAACTTGTGGATTTTGGATTGCACTATGAAACAATGCCGATTAAATGTGATAATACTAGTGCAATCAACATCTTTAAAAATTCTATCTCACATTCACGAACTAAACACATTGAAATTAGACATCATTTTCTTCATGATCATGTGTAAAAAGGACATGTGGCTTTTGAGTTTGTATGCACTAATGAACAGTGGGCCGACATATTCACTAAACCACTACTTGAGGATAGGTTCATACAAATTAGATGTGAGTTAGGCTTAATGCATAGTAGAGAAGCTTCCTAAACTTAAATGTCTCATATCTTGCATAATTTTAGGGGGAGCTCTCTCATAGGAACTTTCCAAGTCTTCGCAACTAGTTCCATTGTTGACTTATCTTCGTGCTTTAGACTTTGTGAAAGTTGATTATTGACTCTGTGCATAGTTCATATTTCTACTGTCTGCTTACATTGCCTCTCATTTGTGCTACACAATTTGTCCAATTCATGTTCATATTGATATTTTATTTGCTGTAATTGGACCATACTGAACTGTTTGAGTAGTTGTGGATAAATTGTTAGGAAATTTTAAACTCAAACAGGTTATGTTTATACAAGATGTCTTTTGGAAAGTCTGATTTACAATCGGCACTCTGCCAAAATTTTTTAAAAATCTTTCCAAAATTTATCATGCATAAATATAGTAATCACCTATTGCCTAGGATTTTAATTCAAATAACCCTTTTTGTTGTTGCCAAAAGGGGGAGATGGAAAGAGGCAAAAATAATGGGTAGAACTTTTATTTAAAAATACATTGGATGCATATTGTGAGGGGGAGCCTTTTTGGGCTTAACCCTATATTTTGCCAATTGTATTTGTCAACATCAAAAAGGGGGAGAATGTTGACTTTATAGGTCACGCCCGGTTTTGATAATGACAAATACTCTTGTATTTGACGAATATCTAATTCTTGTGCAGGTCTACATTAGCAGATACATTGACGACACGAAGAGAAAGTGAAGTTGAAGACCAAATCTCCTTTTGTAATGCATTTCATATCTATTTGGTCTGTAATAGTAATTAGGACATTTGGTTTGTAATAAGCTCACACACATCACATGTATGATTTATTTTGTAAGCTCAAACCAGATGCGAACTAAAAGTGACCTTAGAAAGACTTTAGGGTTTTCCCTTCAGTCGACCAACACCGGACTTTTTCAATGTCTTGAAATTGGACCCCAAGTGACCTTAGGACACACACATTTACACATATATTTGTTAGGCACCTGAATAGGGTTTGTATGTCTCAAAACGGGACCAAAATGCACACTTGGTGCACTTTCGGTCGATCGAACCAGGTAGTTCAAAAAGCCCTTGTCGACCAAAACCCCCTGGGGTCAAAAGTTTGACCATCTGGTCGACCGAGACAGAAATGAACTCCAACTACCTGGTCGCTCGGGAGAAATCCTAGTAGTCTAGTCGACCGAACCAGCCAATTCAAAATGGCCTGGTCGACCGAACTTCGAAAAATTGAGAAATCGCCCTCTACTGGTCGACCGAGCCCTCAGTTCAAAAGTCCCCTGGTCGATCGAACCATATGAGACTTGGTCGACCGGACCTCTCGGGTTGCACCTAATTTTTTACCACAGTTAAAATTTTTAAACAGGGTTAAAATGGGCTAAATGTCATTAAACTTTTCTAACAATCTCTAATCGGTCCCTAACGGTCAAAAATTTCGGTATGTCTATATATACTCCTTCATTTGGGAGAATTAGGCATCGATTAACAAAAGGATTAAAAATTTCTCTCTCAAGCAAAAATACTCTCTTTTGATTCCTATTGCTCACACTTTCCCTACAAACACTCCAGCTTTTCTTCTCAAGTTGAAAATCATTTGTAAGAGCTTTGAGTGTATATTCAAAAAGGTTTTGCTCTCATTGTTTGAAGTGTTTTGAATTGATTTTTCTAACGAGAGCATAACCTAAGTATTCTTAGGAGGCTTTTCTAATAAGCCTATCCTAAGAAGACTTGTTAAACTTTTGAGTGTTGCATTTTCATTGCAATAATTTAGGAAATTTGTATTTGTTTTTGACTTGCAAAAATACTTTCAAACTTACTCAAATATCTTGTGGTATTCATATTGACGTCTTTGTGGAAAGATATTTGTGTTTGATATACTAATCTTTGTGGCAATATTTATTCAAGTTCACATCACTTGCTGAATACAAAGATTGCTTAGCTTTTGCAAACCAAGCATATGCACTAGTTGAAGTGACTAACACATACTACTATTTGAAATATTTGAGACTTGCATGATATCTTTGTTTGAGCATCTTGATTGAGAACATATTGAAATATAAAGATTTCTTGTTGACACTATCATGTACGCATTACACTGATAGAAAACATATTTGAGAGTTGAACTATTTAGACCACACTAAGCTTACATTTTAAATCATATGTGGTGTTTGTGATTGAAAGCATTTGGGTACAAATCTGCTTTACGTGAAAACACTTTAATATTATACCATTTGATTGTATATCTGAGAGATTCGAGGCGTGGCCTGAGGGGACGGTAATCCAGCCCTGTAAGGATTGGTTAAGGTTGAGGTCAGCCCTGTGTTAATTGGACTTGGTTTGTATAGGTGCCGCTCCACCCGTTTAAGTGAGCAAGTTATTGTGATAATCCTTGTACTGATTAGCCAAGGCGGGGACGTAGGCAGTTGGCCGAACCTCGATAACATATCTGTGTGTTACCCTGTTCATTATTGCTTTCTGGTGCATGTGTAATTGCTTTTGATATTACTTGCACTAGATTGACTATAGGGTTGTGAACATACTGTTGTTAGGAGGAATACTTAGGGGATAGAAATTTAAAAATACCAATTCATCCCCTCTTTTGGGATCACGGTAAAGCTAACAAAGTTGTGCCCACTTCACTTTAGCATAGCCTTGATATTTTTTCTTCATGGAATCCCAAATATCTTTGGAAGTTTCTTTGCTAAGAATTGTTTCCAAGACGGGACGATCAATGGCTTGAAAAAGGTAATTTTTTGCCTTCAAATCTTTTAACTTTCTCTCTTCCAACGCTTTTTTCTAGGCATCCGTCAGGACTGTATTTGTTGCCGGTTCTTCAATTCCAGATTCAACGATTAGCCAAAACTCTTTTGACACAGTAGAAAGTTCTCCATTAGCATACTCCAATGGTCATAGTGACCATCAAAACGTGGGATTGCCGCCCGCACAAAATTTGAATCTAAAGCCATTGATTTTGTTTGAGAACTCTATCTCTCTTGTTTTTTCTCACACGTTTTTTGCTCTGATATCACTGATACAAAGGTAAGAATAAACAAAAAATACAAGTTAAAATGGTAAAGCTCTTATCTAAAAATTGATTAGAAAAGGGCCTATAAATAAGCTTTACATCAGAACACTTCATCCTATCCCTAACCACAAACTCCTATAAAATAGGATCACATTTTACCACTAACCACAACTCCCATAAGACAAGATCATATGTTAGCACTAACCACAGCTCCTATAAAATAGGATTACATGCTAGCACTAACCACAACTCCTATAAAATAAGATCACATGCTAGCACTAACAACAACTCTTATAAAATAGGATCACATGTTTGCACTAACCACAACTCCTACCAATGACAGAACTTCCAATAAACATTAATAAATATGAAATAAAACATTTAAATCTTAACAGTTTATCCCATTCTCGTGCATAATAGCCCATAGGCTTTCGACTTTAATTGCTCGAGTAGGAAGCAAGCATGAGACCCGCGGATGGTGGTGATAATGTTAAAGTGTACTGTGTAAAAAGGAATTTGCTCTGCTCGTCTGTCTATGAAAGATAAATTGTAGTGCATGCATTGTGAAGCTAATGGAGAACGAAGGACTCCCTGGAGAATGAATCAACTTGGCTTTTAGGTACGAGACAGTGTGTATGTTATGCTTCTATTTTTTACGTGTTTATTTTCTATTAAAAGTACACTTGGCCTACTTTGATTTGGGTTGGATATTATCGTGCCTGAATATGCACTAAAAACTTAACCCACTCGGGGTTTGCTTTGGTTTAGAATCTTTTGATTATCTACTTGTATTATGTCCCAAATTTTAAATTAGGTTCATTAACCCTTTTACGGATTGTATTTCGAAAATCTTTGGATTGGACAAATTTATAGAGGTTAATATTTTCCTTCTAAATCATATGCGAGGAAAGTGGAATATGAACAATATATGAGTAAAGTTACTCCCAGAGTGTGGTTTATATGGTAGTGCAAATTGTAGGAGTATCTTTCACGAGATCAGGTATTCAAATCCTTTCTGGCTCATTTCCGCTTCTATATTCCTGAATTTACCTTCTCTTTGGACTTCTCTTTGGAATTATGAGATCAACTTCAAGGGATGCAGAATTAGTAAGGTGGACCATAAAATGGACAAGTGATAACCCGATCCGTAATCCAAAAAAAATATATGGGTAAAGTGTAATTGCTTTTGGGAGAGTGAGATCCATAATTGTCAGTTACCATGCAATGTCTGCAACATTGCACATGAAAGTTGTTTTCCCAGCAGAAGATGAAATCACACAGCTGCAACATGGCGTGTGGGGTCTTTAGAATTATGCTAGTTCAGGAATGGGTGCACAGGTGATACGTATTTAGTCATCTGGGGGTAATCATAGCCGGTTCACAGTGCTCATGCCTGTTCATTGAATTTTTGGAAACCAGATATGACCAGGTCCAAATGGAATGCCAAAATAGAATTCCACTAAACACGTTTGGCAAACACTAACTTTGGTTTCCAAACATTAATCTATTTTTTTTTTTTAATTGTCACGATACTTGTTTCCGAATTTCAATTTTTGAAAACGGGTACAAGCCTTAAATTATTCTTAAATTTGCAACTTGTAATTAACAAAGATTGTTAGGTTGGGCAGGTGGCCTACCCTGCCACTCTGTTCCTCTTTATCTATTCTGGTTTATCAATAATGATTATTTTTTTAAGCAAATCGTACAGCACAAATGGATAAGATCGAACGATGATGCACAAGTCGGTGCCTCATTACTTTATACAATCACATAAACAATCATAATATCATTGACCAAACCCTAGAACTTATCAACTTCCGCAAACACAATAACACAATCTTGCAGAAAGAACAGAATTTTGTTTTTTCGCAGTGCAAACTCTGCGTCTCCCTAAGAACCCTCGCTCCGATTGGGCTTCGAGGAGACATGGATGACCTGAGAAGCAAAATTTTCCTAATTGTATTCAGCTTTGAGATTGATCCTGGCAATAAAACACAATTGTACTAATTAGCCAATTAGAACTTACTTATACCTGCAGCCCTTCTTCAACGGCGGGAATCCAGTCGTTCGTGGCGGGGTTGCTTCTGAAACAGGGAACCACCGCCACTCTACCGCCGTCTTCTCGCCGGCGGCCGCCTCCTTGCAAGTGCAGATCATACCCATTCTCGCTTGATTCCTTCACCACCTTTATAAATCCACTTCCCGTCTGTAAAGCAAACCCAATTTTTTATCACGCAAAACCCTCTTGAAATCATAACTCAACAATATAATATTTGAGATCTCGAATAATTTCAAGAACAGAACAAAAAAGAAAAGAAATCCGAACCGTATGATGCTGCTTGTCAACGGAATCCAACTCCTTGTAGTACTGGGTCTCCACAAATTCTTCTTGCACAGTAGCCCCGCCCTCTGCCGAAATCACAGCCTGCAAGTATTCCAATTCATGTCCAATAAAATCATTAAGAGGGAGAAAAACAGGAAGGGAAAGATGTTTAAATTTTAAACAGAGCAGGTCACTTATGACCCACCTGACATTGAGATTGAGATTGGAGAGATTGAAACTTGTGGAACTCAGGGATGTCGCCGTCAAAGGTGCCCACATCCGGAGAAGTGTTGGATGGGTCGGACTCGCTTCTGTTGGGTTTGGCGGGGCGCTTGGGAGCCACGGAGTTGAAGTGGGTTCGGACCTGGTCGGCGATTCTGAGCTGTTTCTCTGCCTCCACCACCTCGTCGCTCCGGCTTGGCTTCTTCACCGTCCACTTCTCGGCCGTCATGTCTCCGGTTGATCTATCGCCGTCCGTCGGTGCCCCCTGCGCAATAGTATAGGGCGAGGGGTGGCCATCTACTGTATATATAGGGACGTTGAAAGGGAAGCGGCGGTGGGAAACAGCGGAACTTTCTCAGTGGAATGAATGAAAACTAGGGGCTACCAGAACCCGCTTGCTGCGACTTGTTCAATAAAGTGGGCTGAGAATAGGATGTAGCTTTGCCTGGTGGGCCTGCAGTTGGGCCTGGTTAATGTGCTGACCTTAGATGGGATTTTTGGAGTAGAAAAGCCCATAAATTTTCAATATTAAAGGCGGGCTTGCGGTTGGCTTGGGCCTGTAGGTTTATTTTGTGGCTCAGGCCCAATCTTCAACAACGGTGCTGACAACAAATATATGGGGAAGTATAGTACCCTCAATAATGAAATGGGGAATAAAATTAAATGGTCTATGAGCAAGTCCACATGATGGGACAAATGATTCATAGCATCTATTATTGGTCACGTACCGCCAAAGATTTGATCAATAAAAAAATCCAATAAAGTAGGCTGCAATGGGTCCTCCCTTCAATAAAGAGTATAGCAACATGAGCAATTGTTTTTTTATTTTTCTTTTTCCTTTTCATTTTTAGAAGGGGGATGAGTAATTTAGGTTTTTTTTTTTTTGTTTGGTTGGGGGAAGACCGTGGAAAGATAATGAATGCTTTTTTTATTTTTTTTATTTTTTATACTAATTTTTAGGGATGCAATTTTTTCAAATAAAGTAAACCATATTTGTAGCAACAAATTAAATTAACTACAATAACATAGTTACTCAAATGAGCGTAACTATTAGCGCTCTTGTTCCAATGTTTCCATTCATGTAACTATCAACTGAACTAACCACTCTACTAGAGTTATACAAAATAATGCAATTACTAACTATTTTTTATTCTACTATTTTGTAAAATTTTCCTAAAATACTCCATCACAATGTGGTATTATCATTTTTTATTTACTTAAATTTAATAAAATTTCATAATAATGTTGTGTGACAATCAGCGTCTTGATTCCAATTGTTGTTGCAACAATCGTCGCTCTGATACCAATTGTCGCTGTCGAGTGTGTGCAGTAGAAGACCTCACACAAACTCTCTCAAAACAATCAATGAAACAAGCAAGCCAAGCACTCGATGATGAACTAAATACTAAACAAGCAATCACTCAATAATTAGAATCAATGAAAGCACAATCAAAGACATAATAATTTATGTGGTTTGAAAATCTGCCTACGTCCACGGGAGCAGTAGCTGTTTTTCACTATCTCAATGTAAAGCTTTCAAAGCTCAATCAAACTAGGGTTACATAATAATGATTAATTACTAATCTAATGCACACATAAGACTTCTAGTATATCTAAAACACATTTATAGCAATCTCCCAGAGGAAAATCGTTCAAAAACTCTCAATCTACTGATCTTCAATTCGAAAATCCGCGACATCTGCGAGCATAACCGTTGACGATTTAGAGCAAACTGTCGGCGATTTGTAGTTGAGAGAACCCTTCTGCATTTTGCTTGAAGTAGTCGATGGTTACACCCAAACCATTGATGGTTAGCCCTCAAACCCTCGGGTAAACCGGTAGCGGTTGCCTTCATGCAAACCTCTCTCTTGTTCCTCGCTTCACGATACTTTCCTGGTGCATGTGTTCCACTTAAAATATGAGCCACTCTCCAACAATCTCCACTTTGGCGAATATTCACCACTTAAGAGGAATACGAAAGCATAACCCTGTTGCTCCACTCGAGCTAGTATATTGGGACCGCCTCCTATCTAACACCTAAAGACGTAAACCAAGTCCAAGTAATGCTTGAACTCATTTGTGGTAATAGGAACTCCACCTAACTGAACACCCAATTCCTTGAATGATCCTTTAAACCGAAAAGCTACCTTAGTAGCCTCAGCTACTGCCAAGAACTCTGATCGAGATGTAACTTGTGCAACCTGAGACTATACCTTGGACTTCCAACAATTAGGTCTTCCCACAACATACCTCGTTGTAGGCCTCTTGTCATCCAAGTCCCCGGTGTAGTCTCCATCCACAAACCTCACAACTGACAAATCACTCTATTGCCCGCCGAAGTACCCCACCGCACTGGTGTAGGAAACTTTTGACATAACATGAACATCACCACCCATTCTTGAGTACTGAGCGGTATATTATTTACGTAGATTTGCCAATGGTGTACTGGTGACCGACTTAACATTAACTATGCTAAACCTATTCAACACCTGATCCAAAAAATCACCCTAAGGTAGCCACAATCTCCCTGTAGTTTTGTCCACATAGCCACCCTAAGATAATCCCAATCTCCGTGCAGCTATGACCACAAAGTCACCTCGAGATAATCCCAATCTCTTTGTAACTTTATACTTACAAATCTCCAACCTAAGAATACTCTTGGTAGCACCCAAAACCTTCATGTCAATTTCTATTCTCAACAGAGTCCTCGGATGATTTACCTTAATCGGAACCCTCCTAGAAATATGCATGTCACTCATATAAAACAATAGAATAATTGCAAACTTGCATCCTATCTCCCTCTCCCCCTCCGGGAGCTCCACCAACCCCACGTATGATTCTTATCCATCTCCTCCACCATGACACTTATCCACCTACCCTTCTCTTGGCCGTGCACTGCCTCTTGAAAGGTAGTAGGATCCTTACTAATAGTAATGGATACATAGGACATCAGATCTTTATACCTGGGTGGTAATTTGATAGTGCATCTGAGCCCATTGTGATCCTACTGGTCTTTTAAGCTTGAACTCTCTGTATTACGACCAATGTCATCTTTGTCCTGAGTTTATAACTCTACCTGCATCACAATCTCTTTTTTTCTATATTTTATGTTGTGATACTGCAAGTCTCTTGAGCTAGAACTCCTTGCACTTTTACCCTAAGTCTCCAACTCCACTTGCACAACATGGTCATTGCTATTACTGCAGTTTTCTGGCACCTGTTTCTCTTCATCTACCGGAGTACGCTATCCCATGGCTTTAACACCTAAAACCATGTCTCCACTAATCACCACCCTGTTTGCCATTGGATCACCCAGCTTGAACCCATCTTTCTTATATTCCAAAAAGGTGTACCATCTAGACATAATACCAAGCTTAGATCCCACCTCACTAGAAACGTACATGACTGGACGTCCAAACTCTCTCTAACTACAAAAGTCTACTGTATTGTTAGCTTTGGTGTATTCCCAAGAGGGGGGGGGGGGTGAATTGGAATTTTAAACTTTTCTCCTAGGATAAGTCAGAAGTTAGTGTGATTTGGTAACCTAGGGTCCTTTTATACAATCCCAAATGCGCAGATAATATAAGATGCGGAAATTTAAGTCATGCACATCATTCACATCTTAACATACACATGCGGTAAATATAAAGTGTAGAAATATAAACAGACATACGATATGTTATCGGGGTTCGGCCAACTATGCCTACGTCCCCGCCTTGGCTACATCAGTACAAGGATTACACTATAAGCTCACTTAATAGGTGGAGCGACACCGTTTACAATCAGGTCAATTAAAGGGGCTGACCTCAACCAACACGCCTTACCAGGATGACGCACCTAACTTTCCTAATCGGGTCTAAGCCAATTCGGGACTATTCAATAGGGCTAGTTTCCCTCTTCAGGCCCGCGCTTGAAATACAACCAATCTGTGTAAAATTTGTACACGGAAATGCGCTTCTTACACAAGCAGGTATGTGTACCAATACAACTTAATATAATCAATGCACCTCAATGTTGTAAGAACTATAAGCTCGGTGCTTTACGTGTGCAATCAACATTCAATATTATGGATAATCTGAAATATGCACAAGAGTGTATAAACAGGATTTTCTTTGAAACACCATACAAAATATCTCAATGCAGGCTTAGGTTTTCAAAGATGCCAACTAGAACATTCAAACAACCTCAAAAATATTTTCTCAAATGTATCTAACACAAGAGTTGTTTGAAATCTAGTTTTGTAAAATATTTTGCACACAAAAATAAAGCTATAGGAATCTTGCAATGACAATGCAAAAATCCTTAAGCTTATGAGTTTATCCCAGCACAAGATTTTATCAATAAAAATCTATGGGATCAACTATGCCAAACTCCCCAAAATCAATATCAAATATTCAAGCAAGACAATGGGAGTATTAGCAATACCTAATAAGCACTAGCACACAAAATATACTCACAATGCTAAGATGTATCAAGAGAATGAATATATAAGAATATTTGGAGTGGAATAGGTAAAAATAGGTTTTTGAGATTGAGAGGATTTTTCACTAATCGTATTGCTAATCTTATGTTAATTATTCCAAATAAGGGGGTATATATAGACTTTCCCAAAAATATAACCGTTCAGGACATATAAGGAATAATTATAAAGTTTTAATATTATTTAAATAAACTAACCCCGTTTAAAAATATTAACTGTAGTAAAAAATATGGGGTAACCCTGAGAGCACCGTTTGACCGAGACAAGTTTGGTTGACCAAAGTTTTTGAGGTTCGGTCGACCGAGACTAAAATGAATTGTGAGCTCGGTCGACCGAACTTGTAAGTCCAAAGCTTTTTTGCGAGGTTCGGTCGATTGGGACTAAAATGAACTAGACATTCGGTCGATCGAACTTGTAAGTCCAGAGATGATTTTTCCTTTTTACGAGGTTTGATCGACCGAGAAGATTTTGAACTACCTCGGTTGGTCGACCATACCGTTGAGTTCCCACACGTGGGAACTTGGTCGACCAGAGGGTTGTAAGGCAATTTGGGCTCGGTTAACTAGGTGGTCAAAATGTTGACTCCTGGGGAGTTCGGTCGACCAGGGTCAAATGAACTATAAGAGTTCGGTTGACTGGACTATGGTCAACCTGTTGACCTAGCACTAGTTCGTTCGATTGGGGGCATTTTGTACTATGGAGTACGGTCGACCGAACATGCATATATTGTGCATTTTGGTCCTATTTGATCATGCAAACACCCTATTCACTTAGCCATATATATGTGAGTGTCCTAAGGTCATTTCGAGGTATTTTTCATTTTGAGGACACCGAAAAAATTTCGTGTCGGTCGATTTTCGGTCGACCGAAGGGTATTCCCGAAGGTCTTTCTATGGTCATTTTGATTTTTAGGAGATGTGTAGGGACCTAGAGTCATTCTATGGTTTTTGAGCTTTGTAGTTCCTACATGCATGAAATGCATTCAATATTACAGACCTTTCTTACTTAAATATTATAGACCCAAATGAATAGTAACAAATTACAACAAAAATGATCTTTAGGGTCTTCATTTTCCTCTAGGTCTCCGAGTGCCATCATATGATACCGCCAAGATAAATATGCATATCAACTTGATAAACATTAAATACCTGAGTATTTTTCATAATCAAAATAGGGTATGACCCATAGGGTCAACATGCATAACCTGTCCAAGTTTCTCCTGCAACTCTCTAATTTAGTGATACCTTTGGTGATCGATTAATCAAGAAACCCACCATACTTGCTGACCTTACCAAGAAGTTCCTTGCAAGCCCTGCATATAACCTGCCATGCTGCTCGCAAAACTCCTTGAACACCACCGTACTTAGCTCCAATGTTTGACATGAGGAACTCTCTCCTGGTCTAGTACTCCACCTCAGCCACTAGTTACACCTAACAAACATCTCCAACTTGTGCCGCATGAGATACCCCCAGACATTTCATGATAACCTCACGAAGTACTTATGTACAACCCATGATGCTACCCTCACCAGTCCCCCAAACATTCACAACAATGTAGTTAAGAAAACCTACCGTTTTGTGTGTGGTTGTATTACACAAAATGACATTATCTGACTCAAAATTCTCAGCTATAGCTCAATCTACAACTGTGTTACCCTGTAGTGTATTGAGATTCCCTCCTATCCTTTATCCTTTCATCACCATCAATATGCCATCACACACCATCATCGTCCCGCCTTCAGATTTGTAACTATATCTGTTATATTCCAAAGCACCCAATAATATCACGTTCTTCCTATAGATAAGATATATGACTTACCCCACACAAAATCCTTATCACACCATCACACATCTTGATCCTAATATCCACCATTTTGATTACTTTATAGACCGCACTGTTTTTCATCTGAATGGAATGAGGACTCACCAATTTGTAAATGGTGAACCCGACTTTGTTAGGTGCCATGTGAAAAGAACATCCTAAGTCTAGGATCCAAGTACCTGCAAGATATTATGAACCTGATAAAATAGAAAACATCTCACAATCACTGCTTCTTGAGTCCTCTTATTCCACCACAGTCGCAGATTTTGATGAACCCTCTTGAACTTTTTCCTTCCCCTTCTCCCACTTTGGATATTCCGATTTTATGTGCCCTAGTTTCCCAAACTTAAAACAGCAAACATCCTTCCTTCTCTTGGACTGAGTTTTATTACCACTCGATCCACTTAGGGATTTGCCTCTCCTACGATCCTGATTACCCTTCACCACGAGCCCTTCACCATGTGAACCCTCATCATTGACCTTCTTCCTTTGATGGAACCCTAGCAATGCACTAGTGATGTCCTCAAACTCAAGGGTTTCTTTCCCCAAGTCAGTGTCGTAATCAGATTCTCATATGTAAGTGACGTAGGTAGGGAATTCAGCGGCATCAACGCTTTGTCCTCTTCCTCAAACTTCACATCAACTCGCCCCAAATCACTAGTGATTTGATTAAATGTGTTGATGTGCTGAGTCAAGTACGAACCCTCTACCATCTTAAGCCAATATAATTTTTGCTTAATGTGATGACCTGATTTTTTTACCATTTTTTCCCCTTTTCAATACGATAAACTACAATAATCAATCTACATCTCTGATACCATACATCAACATGACCCGACTAGAAGTGGGGTATTGTGGTGACCTGGCCATCACTTATAATATACCAAACAACAAAAACAACATATATACATCTAATCCCAAACACAATACCAGAGCGCTAATGTCATCATAATACATAGATAACTCTCTAGAACCAGACTTTAATACAATACTAGGTGTCCCAAATGTTACTATACACACATCAGTTCTCACCAATACTTACTTTAAACAAACAACCAACTAATCCTGCCCTAGAGCTTCCTAGGCTTGTGATTACGCGTCAAAACTGCGTATTTGGGCATCTTAACCCGGACTTTACAGTTTATATTTTTAATTAAATGTTCAAAATTGTCCAATATTTTAACAAAGTGCAAAAATTATCATTTTTGAGTTTCATTGCACAATTTATGAATTTTTGATAATTTTTTGTCGCAGGAAAATTTTTGGGAACCAAAACTGACACCTGTTTGTATTTCATACATAACTTTTTCGTCCGAGCTCTGATCAAGACGATTCAAATTTTTGGAGAAATAGAAAAGGATTATCTACAACTTTTGTGTTTTGAGTTTTGTGAGAAACGGATTTCAGAAGAGTCAGATTTGCGATGAACAGAGAACAACAAAAAATGAAAAAAATATATATACTTGGGTTATTGATGTGACCCGGCCATGCAGGCCGGGTCAATCCTCTCCATCCGGGTCTAGGGCACCCAATGCCCCCTTTTTATTCCCCTGCTTCTTCCCCCTACGGAGGCAGCCCCTGGGGCTTCCCATTCTCCTATTTTTCTTCTTCTTCTCTTTACCTTGCTTTATTCTCTCTCTCTCTCTCTCTCTCTCTCTCTCTCTCTCTCTCTCTCTCTCTCTCTCTCTCTCTCTCTCTATTTTTATTTTTCTTTCCCTAAGCCCAGCACCTTCACATCCTCTCCTCTGCAACCCCTTTGCTACAACTCCTGTTCCAGTGCCTCCTCTGCACAGACCACTCCGTGAGCCATAGCAGCTCTTGCTGGAACCCGACCACACCAGTAGCCACCTCTGCAACTCCAACTTCTGGACATCCACCCGAGCACCTGCAGCTGCCGTGAACAAAACCAAGTCAGCCAAGGCCTTCCTCTGCTGCACTAACTCCGGCAACATCTCCACCACTCTACAGCAGGACTGGCCACTCCACCACTGCCAGCCGAGCACAGCCCCTGCCCAGCTCCTCTGCAAACACCCGAAGATCACCAAGCACACCTTTCTCTCTAATTTTCACCTTTTCCTTCTATCTTTATTTATTATGAGTTACTCTCTGCCTCTCTCTGTTCTCTCTCTCTCTCTCTATCTCTCTCTCTCTCTCTCTCTATCATTATTTATTATTAAATTAACTAGTGAAATTTTGGATTTTGAATATTAGTTAGGGAGTTTTATTATTGTTGAACTTTAATTGTTTATTTAATCGCTCTTAGTTGATTTTTTCCATCGATTTAATTAATATTTGAATTATTTAATTAGTTTGGTAAAGCCCGGTTTTATTCTAAAAAAAATAAAAAAAAAGAAAAATGAAAAAAATGTGTTTTTGTTTTGAGGTTTTTCAAGATTTAATTTTTCTGTTTGTTGAAGCTCAATTTAGTTAGGGTTAGTTTTATCAAAGTTCGTATTTTTCTTGTGTTTCATTATCGTTCAAGTGTTAGGGTTGTTTTAATTTGTTATCTTTCGTTTCATTGATGCAATGAGCTACCATGGAATTGATTTGACTCGAAAATTGTGGATTACAAGCATGAGTGGCTAAGTTCGGTAACTCGGGTTGTGGGTCGATGTCGTTTGCGTTCCATGGTTTATTAGTTATCCTATGATATCATAGTTAAAATTTTATTTGGTTAAAACCGAAAATTGAAGGAATCATTGATAAATCGCTAGCTCTTGCTTCTTGTTTTGTTGTTGACGTTAGGCACATCAAAACTTGATTTAATCTAGGATTTTAATCAACTTATTTTTACATAAAATTCGGTTGATGCGTAATAAGAGTTTTTATTTTCTTCCGTTTGGATGTGGCCAATTTACTCGATCGTTAGTAATAAAATTTCATCTTATTAATGCTTTGATTGGATTAACAAGAAAAGGAGTAAGGCCTAGGAAATTAGTAAACGGTGGAAGCAAACAGACGTTGAACTCGTAACCCGAGTGTTTGGTAAAATTGTTTCAGTTAATCTGTTTAGTTTTGGTTGCGTTATTAGATTTACATTTTTGAAAAATTGATAAAATTTCAGTCTCATTTTAATAGTTTACTCAAGCATCTTGCTCTTTGTTTATAGTTTTTAAAATAATAAAAGACCAAAAATATTTTCAAACCCCATTTTTTCAGCAACAGGATTTCACTAAACTTTCGCAAATACTTTGATACTCAGTGGTCCCTGTGGAATACGATCCTGGACTCATCCTTGATACAACTTGACACTTCTGCACTTGGAAGCACAACTCAGAACGAGTCAGCTTGATTCCTGGTATTTCCTAAAATGTTAAATTTATAGGATTGAAACACCTCTCAGTAAGACGGAATAAATTATTGACAGTGTATGACAACATGAGTTTGGTATATCAAAACACATTCTTTAAATCATTATTTCAACTAAGAAAGCATGTAGATATGTACTCATAACCATATATATATATATATATATATATATATATATGTATATATATTTTATAAAGCATTCATTTCTCCAGAATATGTTCTAACTCAATGAGTATCCACATGTACACAAATTCACATATAGGTATTTTACATATTACAACATATCACATAATTTCAACTCTTAACACCTACTTACTTTCCATACTGAGTATTCCTCCCCATAGGCCTCTGTGCAAACTTCACAACATAGTTTTCATACTGAGCATACCTCCCCATTGGCCTCAGTAGGAACATCACAACATACTTTCCGTACTGAACATACCTCCCCATCGGCCTCAGTAGGAACATCACAACATACTTTTCGTACTGAGCATACCTCCCCATCGGCCTCGGTAGGAACATCACAACATACTTTCCGTACTGAGCATACCTCCCTATCGACCTCAATAAAAACATCACAACATACTTTTCGTATTGAGCATACCTCCCCATTGGCTTCAGTAGGAACTCATTTTCACACTTCTTCATTATTCTCAACCTTTCTAGAGACTAGTATGATACACCCATTTATACCATATAATACAATTTATATAATAATACAGTAATATAATCTCAATTTGACAATTCAATATAAAACTATCATACTATGATATGTATATATCTCATTTCATTATATCTGTATAAATCGTGTCTGTATACATCTCATATCACCGCCTCTATATAAAACATGTTTGTATATATCTCATTTCATCATATCAGTATTATTCACGTCTGTATATTTCACATATCATTACATTTGTATAAACATATTTATATATCTCATATAATCATATCTATATAAAACATATCTATATATTTCATATTGTCATACTTGTATTTTTGGTAAAAACTCATCCTCACATATTTTAGTATAAATTTGCTATTTCATGTTTCTCATGCCACACAACTTTTGAATGATAACTCATAATCTAATAATCACTGAGGAAATATCCATATCATAATATTCCAAAACCATATACAATATTTTCATTTTCACGTACTTTAAGTCAACTAGTTAATTCCCAAAAGTATCTGTCATAATTTATTCCCCTTGTCTGCTTATTGAAAAAATGCCTGCAGGGATCATTTGGAGCATGACACCAGTAATCATACATTTTGTTTTGCTTAGCTCAAACTCAGGATAATAACTACTTAACATTCATAGGCCCACACACCCCCATTAACTGATCAAATTCTAAAGAAAGGTGGGTATGATCCACTTCCCTTATTTGAGTTTAATTTCTAATATGTTTAAAAACACTAATATGGTCAAATCCTCGCAGTTTAATCTAATTTCAAAACATTCCTAAAATTCCAATTTAATCAAACCCCTACAATTTAACTTAATTTCAAAATATTCTCAAAAAAATCTATTTAATCAAATCCTTACAGTTTAACTTAATCCCAAAAATATTTACAAAAATCTAATATAATCTAATCCTGCAATTTAATTTAATTTGAGGAATATCTCCAAAAATCTAATATAATTAAATACTACAATTTAATAATTAAATACTACAATTTAATTAATTAAAATTTTAAAACAACAAACATAATTTGTACTGCTCACCTTTGCCTTGGAGTGGTGCCTAAGATCCCCAAATCAAAAATCTGCTTCAATTAACTTGCTCAAAATCGAAACCGGGACCTCGTGGTGGTGTTTGATCGTCAATTTGGCCGAAGATTTGGGAGAAATTGAGGAGAGAGAGTGGGAAAGCGTGAGGAGAGAGAGAGTGGAGAGAGCTGGGAGATATGAGAAGCTTGTCAATGGGGGGTGGGGGGCATCCTTAGATTGAATCAATTTCAATTTGGTTTGGGATGCTTCCAAAGAAAGCATCCTTAATGCTTTTACCTATATATATATATATATATATATATATATATATATATATATATAAAACTTTTGCCTTATCATTATATACTTATATATATATAATATTATTTTTTTCTTGGGTCGGGTTATTACATTCTCCTCTCCTTATAAAATATTCATCCTCGAAATTTGCTAATTTACACTTATCACAACCCCCCTCTTCTAATTCTCATGAGACTCCCTCAATTGCATGATTTCCCTAAAGTACTTTTACCAATGAAATTTTCTTAATATGAAATTCTTGCTCTTTCTGATCTAGGGTCTGAACTGGCAATTCATGAAGTCTAACTATGTAGAGACCAAAGAATTATGGTATTTAAATAATAAAAGAGAGAGAAAAGGAAATTTTTAAAAGAGGTCACAATAGGTTTGCGTTCATCGATGAAGTGGCTTATTGGGATTGTCGATGGGGACACATGTCTCATCGACGAGGAATTACCAAGAGGGCTATTTCAGGGCCTGAAATTCGTCGACGAAGGTTATGAGTTCGTGGATGAACTCCCTTCTTGACCTCGTCGACGAAGGCCAGTGTATAAGTATGCCAAAATCGGATTTCAGTACAGAAATTTCGCATGCAACCCTTTCTCTCTCTAGATTTTCGTCCCCTCTACCTTCTCTTTAACTTTCTGGCTCGAATTTTCACTGGTTCGATGATCTGAAGCCGCCATGCTACTCTTGGGAAGATTCTCTTCATATCTTCTGGAGTAGATCGTCGGTTAGGCTAATTTCATAACCATCCCAAAATTTGGGTAAGTTAGTTAATTTTTGTATTATTGGGTATTTTGTGTTTCTGGACTGAGTAGAATATGTTAGGAAAAGAAATACTGAAGTTTTGTTAGGAAAACTGTTAATTTCAGGGTGTTGTGTTGGGAACACTATAGGTGAAGAATTGGCTATTTTGTGAGCTTGTCAGTAAGTCAGGTAAGGGGATAAACTAAGTCAGGATTTTCCATGAAATTATTTATTATTTTACAACATTAAATTCTGGGAAAATATGTATAATATATAATTATGTTTGGGAAATACTGTTATGAACATGAACATGATTTAAATGTATTTATTCAGAAAAATATAATTTTAGAACAGATTTTACATTCAGGAGGTTAATCTAATTCTGTGTGGCATGAGTTTAATTTCCATATAATTGTGTATATCAGAATAGAATGTTTTTCCCAGATCAAGCATGATATGTTGGTTTTCATGGCAATTATAAAACAGTGTAGGAAACATGATTTTACATATTAATTAGTACAGAAAAATTATGTTCAGTATATTATGTTATGCCGGTGCAGATGCCGTGATTCATGTTATGTTGTGCTGGCGCAGATGCCATAATCAAGTATGATAAAACAAAATTTATGAAATATGTACATGACAATTATTATTATGAAATACAAAACAACTATGTTCAATATATGGAACTTATCATATGATATCAAAACCTGGATGACATGGTTTAGTACAGTTTTAGGAGCATGGTACCGTAACTATATATTCAAAATTATGATAGTGCTACCACATGACTAGTAGTGCGGGAGATGGCAGTCGATGTGACTTCAGTGTAGAGTGGAGTAGTCACCCTGGCAATCTGGGACTAGGTGGGGCGGGCTCATCGTACTTACATACTTTTGTTTGATCTAGCATGGTCGGCCAGCCATTGCTAGCTCCCGCTTTCGGGTTGCACAATCTAGTCATGTGGGGGTAAGATATAACATCAACTAGCTATCCATCCTGGGTGTATTTCAGTATTGTACAGTTATATAAGAAGATTTCCATGTTAGTAATTTAGTACGTTATATTATGTTATAAAGAATCATGTTTTATATGGGTATGATATCCACAGTTTTTACTAGATATGATGTATGTACTGTTATTATGCATAACACGGAAACACTCATGTTGCTACACATTGACGTTAGTTTATTTCCCTTACTGAGAGGTGTCTCACCCCAACTATATAAACATTTCAGGAAATCTAGGTAGAGGAGCGGATAGAGCTCCGCAACGGTGGAGACTGGTGGGGCTACCCTATCTAAAGGGTGAGTTATTGAGCTAGGGTCAGGTTTATTTTTGGGTTATTACCCTAGGGTATAGTTGGCCTTTTGGGTGGATGATTGTATATATAGTAGGTTTAGTAGAACTCTGGTATTGTGATTGATTGTATGGTATTTTGTAATTTACGTTTCCTGCTGCATAGGTATCTAAGTTGTATTTTGGGTATATCCTTGGTACCCATGGGTCCAAGTTGATTATGCTAGACAGTTGGACAGGATATCA
Source organism: Malania oleifera (assembly GCF_029873635.1). Classification (NCBI taxonomy): domain Eukaryota; kingdom Viridiplantae; phylum Streptophyta; class Magnoliopsida; order Santalales; family Ximeniaceae; genus Malania; species Malania oleifera. Next base: position 13,231,816 of record NC_080417.1, read on the forward strand.
GGCTTATTATATTAAATGTTGTTGGGAATATATATATATGGTAAATTAGGTTGGTCGTTACAGTTTGGTATCAAAGCCTAGGTTGCTAGGTTCTATAGAATCTAGAGTGCAGCAGAAATAATACCAGAGTATAGGAAGAGGATTTGAGGTTTTGTTTTATAGTTTAAAGGCAAGACTTCCGTGATGGTTTTTGTGTCTTTCCTGGGGTGACAATTTCAGGAAAGTCATAGTAAACTATTGTTGGGTTGTGTTTCTAGAGTGTAGGACCGAATCTTGAATTAAGTTAGGGATGACAAGATAGGGGATTTTGGGTAGATGCGTAAGTTATAAGGATAGAGTCCCTAAGTTATGTTTATTGTCTTTTCAGGATGGATCCTAGAGGAGGTAGCGCCCATGCGAGCGATATTGACGGTGCAGGGCCCTCGAGTGTAGGCGGGGTTGATTCTGATGCGGTATTATGCAATGTGGCTCAGTAGGTTATGACTGAGATTGCACGGAGGTCCAGAGAACAGGTTGGCTTGTCTGCCGGCCATGGGTGCATGATTAAGAAATTCACTAAGATGAATCCTTCGGCTTTTTTAGGGGGAGTTGATCCTACAACTGCTGAGAATTGGATGCAGGAGATCGAGAAGGTTTTGGTAGTATTATAGTGCACGAAGGAGCAGAAGGTTCTTTTCGCCACCTATAAACTGACAGGGGAGGCCGAGAGGTGGTGGATTGCGGTGAAAATTTTGGAGCAGCAGAGGATGACGCTGATAGTTATGACATGGGACCGATTTTAAAAAATATTCTTTGATAGATACTTCCCAGCTACTGTCAGGGAAGCTAAAGTGGAAGATTTTTTGAATTTGAAGCAGGGGCAGCTGACGGTCCAATAATACGAGGCAAGGTTTATCGAGTTGTCTCGTTTCGTCCTGTATGTTGTTCCTGATGAAGTAAAGAAAGCAAGACAATTTGAAAGGGGTTTGAGGCGTGAGATCTACAAACAAGTTATGGTGTTGAAAATACAGGACTTTGCTGAGTTAGTTGATAGAGCAGCTTTGGCTGAGGCCGATGAGCAGATGGGTGCAGAAGAACAGGGGCAGAGGAAGAGGTCCACACCTTCAGGCTTTCAGTAGGGTTTTGGTCGTGGTCAGTGGAGGAGAGGAAACTATGGTATGGGTTAGAGGTAGGAGACTGGAGACCGTGAGGTGTATGTCAGATATGTGAAAAGAGGCATCATAGGGAGTGCCGAGCTTGGAGAGGTGTATGTTATCATTGTGGAGGATCGGGGCATCTAGCATGATATTGTCCTACACCTATTGGTACTATTCCTGCTCCCAGATAGTTCAGGGGAGGTTACCAGGCACTTCATGGAGGTCAATAGAGGAATGTGGCCCCAGCGAGGGCTTATGCTCTAATGCCAGGAGACGCTAAGAGGGCCACAGACGTCGTGATAGGTACCCTTACTGTGTTGTCATGCCATGCTATTATTTTATTTGATTTAGGTGCTACTCATACTTTTGTGTCTGTGAATTTCATTAAATTTTCTGGAGGTGAGACCTAGTTATTAGGTATAGAAATGTCAGTAGCTTCACTGACTAGTTTAGTGGTAAAGTGTTGTAGTGTGCTTAGAGGTTATCCTATAGAAATTCAAGGGAGAGTGCTATCTGCTAATCTAATTATATTTGACATGCATGAGTTTGATGTAATACTGGGTATGGATTGACTGACAACTAACTATGCTAATATTGACTGCCATTTGAAAGAAGTGATCTTCAAACCACCAGGCAAGCAGGAATTCAGATTTGTGGGGTTGCAGGTGTGTTCCCCGCCTCAGTTGGTGTTAGCCATGCAAGCGAGAAGGCTACTCCTGGATGGTTGTCAGGGGTTTATGACTTTTATAAAGGAGGTGTCAGGAAATGAGTTGAAGCTTAGTAGTACACAGGTGGTTAAGGAGTTTCCAGATGTTTTTCCAGAAGAATTGCTAGGATTGCCTCCTGACCGTGAGGTAGATTTCCCTATTGATCTACTTCCTAGGACGACACCGATCTCTAAGGTTCCTTACAGAATGGCTCCAGCAGAGTTAGGGGAGCTAAAGGATTAGTTGTAAGATTTTTTGGATAAGGGATTTATTCAGCCCAGTGTATCACCGTGGGAAGCCCCACTGTTATTTGTAAAGAAGAAGGAAGGGTCTATGAGGATGTGTATAGATTATAGGGAAATTAATAAGGTGACAATCAAGAACAGGTATCCTTTACCCGGTATAGATGATCTATTTGACCAGCTTTAGGGTATGCGGGTCTGTTTCAAGATTGACCTCAGATTAGGCAACCACCAGGTGAAAGTAAAAGCAGACGATGTCTCGAAGATAGCCTTCAGGACTAGGTATGGGCATTATGAATTCCTTGTTATGTATTTTGGTTTGATGAATGCTCCTATAGTATTCATGGATTTGATGAATAGAGTCTTTCATCAGTATTTAGACTGGTTTGTTGTGGTTTTCATTGATGATATACTAGTCTATTCGAGGAATTTTGAGGAACATAAGACACACTTATGACTAGTACTTCAGACGCTCAAAGAAAAGAAATTGTATGCCAAGTTTAGTAAGTGTGAGTTATGGCTGGAGAAAGTGGCATTTCTAGGGCATGTTATATCAGGGGATGAAATTTTTGTGGATCCTAGCAAGATTGAAGCAATAATGAATTGGGTCAAGTTGAAGAACGTTCAGGAAATTAGGAGTTTCTTGGGACTGGCGGGATATTACCTTCGGTTTATTGAGGGATTTTCAACATTATCAAGGCCTCTAATGCGTTTGACTAGGAAAAATGTCAAGTTTGAATGGGATGACAGCTGTGAATAGAGTTTTCAGGAATTGAACCAGAGGCTTGTCACTGCATTGGTATTGATCATTCCATCAGGGGGTGATGGTTATGTAATTTACAGTGAGGGATCTTTGAAAGGGCTCAATTGTGTATTGATGCAACATGGTAGGGTTGTAGCTTATGCCTCCCGATAGTTGAAAGAGTATGAAAAGAACTACCCTACGCATGATCTAAAATTGGCTGCGGTGGTACACGTACTAAAGATTTAGAGGCATTAGTTGTACGGTGAGAGATGCGAGATATTCTTTGATCATAAGAGTTTGAAATACTTTTTCACTTAAAAAGAGCTGAATATGAGACAGAGGAGGTGGTTGGAACTTAGTAAAGATTATGACTGCACTATCAGTTACCACCTAGGGAAGGCAAATGTGGTAGCTAATGCTCTGAGTAGGAAATCAGTGGGACTAGCATCGATAGCTATGGAGGTTCAGCATCCAATCTAGATGGATCTAGAGAGACTCAGTGTAGATTTGGTAGAGAGTGACCCTCAGGCATTAAGATAGCTCAGAGATATGACGCAGAATTAAAAGAACTGATGACTAATGTGTAGGACGGACAGGAAGAGGAATTCAGTTCTGATGATGGCGCTTTTTGGTTCCGTTTTAGGTTGTGCGTGCCTGCAAATACTGATATCAGGAGGACGATTTTAGAGGAGGCTCACAGGTTCTTGTACACAGTTCATCCAGGTACTATTAAAATGTATAGGGATCTGCAAGAGTCTTATTGGTAGAGCGGCATGAAGAGGGAAATTGTCGAGTTCATACAATAGTGTTTGACGTGCCAGTAGGTAAAAGCTGAGCATCAAAGGCCAGTGGTCCAATTGCAACCACTTTACATCCTAGAGTGAAATTGGGATTATGTATCTATGGACTTCGTGATGGGTTTGCCACCGAAAATTACGCGCTTAAATTGCATAATTTGGTGCTTTAATTCATACATTGAGGATTATATTTTTAATTAAATACCTAATTACTCTCAATATTTTAGAACGATGTCCTATTTATAATATTTGGGTTTTATTGAGTAAATTATGAATTTTTGGTATTTTTTATTGCAGGGCGATTATTTGAAGCTAAAAATCGATAATACTTTGTAATTTGGGCGTAACTCTCTCATCCAACCTCTGATTCAGATGATTAAAGATGCTATAGAAAGATAAGAAAATTCTCTACAATTTTTGTGTTTTACATTTTGAGAAATACTAACTGCATCAAGGTCGAAATCGGACGTGAAGTTACCATACGCTGTTTTAGGGACTATTTCGATATTACTTCGTAATATGAGCATAAATTTCTCGTACAAGCTCCGATCGAGACAATTCAAAATTATGAGGAAAAATGATAAAGAGTTCTACAACTTTTGTGTTTCGAGTTTTGAGAGATACAGACGTTTACTAGGTAAAAATTGGCATTGAAGTGCAGAACCAATTATGTGTTAACAAAAGGAACAAAGAAAAAAAGAGAAAAAGAGCTTGATGTGACCACGTGAGGGCCACATGCAGCAAGATAGGACGTGCGGGTCTTCTAGTTGCTAGGGCTGAATTGTAAAAAGCAGGGGAATTTATGGGTTATTTTGAAAAGTCAAAGGGACTTTTTGGGGAGGGGTGCAAGGGGCAGTAGTTGGGCTGCCACTTCTACACGGCTAGCACTCTCCTCTCCTCTCTCTCTCTCTCTCTCTCTCTCTCTCTCTCTCTCTCTCCCTCTTTCCTTTTCCTCTTGTTCTCTAGTTTTTTTTCTTGCAATTAAATACTTGATTGATCATTGTTAAATTTTGAATTTTCATTAAAGTTTTGAGCTTTTAAATCTATGTTGGGTTCTTATTATTAAATACAATTTATTTTTTTCTCTTTTTATTTAATATCATTATTAGAATTAATTTTGGTTGGGTAATTTTTTATTATTAAAGTTCGGTTTGGTTTCTTAAAAAAAATATTCTTCTTTAGGATTTAAATTTTTTTGGTTCTATTTATTTTAAATTCCGTTTAATTAAAGTTTGAGTTTTTATTGCGTTTTAGTTTATTAAGTTCGATAAGTTTTGTTAATCCGTTATTTAAGTTTAGATCAATTTGTTTTTGTTTGAATCTATTATAGGATTAAGTTTAATTTTGTTTACGTTAATTAATTGGTTAAGTTCGATTGTTTAGTTGGTTTTTAATTTTATGGTTGAATGCTTTAGTTAATTAATAAAGTTTTGATCTTTAGGCTTTTGTTCGGAATTTCATACGTAAGATTTATTTATTGTCTAAATAGGATTTAATTACCGTCATTCGTTTCTTGTTATTCTTAGTGTATTAGGTTCTTATTTTATGTTTTAATTTAAAGTTCATAAATAAAAGTTCACATTGTTTTAATTTCGTCATAAAATCTCAAACATCCTAGAAACTGAATCTGAACTATGTTCAGTAAATTTTTCTTTTTTTAATTTCTTTTGGAATTACACGAGTTTGGAATTAAAACGCATTCCCTGAGAAGACGATTTGACCATTGGGCTGAATATTACATGATATAACTCCTATACTTGAGATAACTTCCGAGCTGCTCATTTTTCGAATGAGTCAAGTTTTTGATGCTATTGCCAGGGATTGTCAATTTTAGTTTCAAACTAGTGTTTTTTCCGTTATTTTAATTTTTCTCATGAAAAAGAAAAAAAAAAGTTTTGAAAAAAAAAAAAAATATGGCTGCGCTTGCACCACGCATGCTTATGGATTTTTTGCAGCCCACACGAACCACACAACCATCTTATATCATATTGCCTGAGAATGCACAAAACTTTAACATTAAGCCTGCAATGATATCTGTGATACCTCAATTTTATGGGATGGAGTGTGAAAATCCGTATTAGTATTTAACTAATTTTAAGCTTGCATGTGTTACATTCATAGATAGGACTGCTAATAATTAAGCAATTAGATTGCGTCTGAAATTAGGAATAGCTTCCCAAGAGGGGGGGGGGTGAATTGGATTCTAAAAATTTCTTTTGATTTCTTTTGAAATACCTTAAACTTCTTTTATTTCTTTTAACCAATTCTTGACTTATTTTTTTAATTCCTTAATCAATCAAGAACTTAGTTCTTTTATCCAATCAATTAAACACAATCTTCAAACCAAACAATCAATTTATTTGCCAAGTAAAAGTTAAACAACAAACAACCAAACCAAGATATAAAGTATTCAGCACTTTGGTAATATAAGATCTTGAGATAGTTTGTTTGTTTATATAAGTCCTATGATTATGAATTATAATTTATGCTTACTAAAGTAAAGCCCTGTATAAATAAATCCAATCACTCTTTCCAAATATTTAGAATTCAAATAAACTCTTGGTAAATTTATCTTTGGGGTGTTAACCAAGTAACGTACTCCCGTATGGTTTCCGCAAGATATGGTGTAACCAACGTACTCCCTTTCAGTTTCCGCAACCCAAATCAAAATTGGCTTTTAAGTTTACTTGATTTTCAAATATGCGTAGTATGTATAATTTAGATATTTAAATCATCCACGCAGTTGTATATGAACTAAAAATAAAGAATAGGGAAAAAGAGAGTGAGACGGAGATTTTTACGAGATTCGGCTTATACCCAGCCTATGTCCTCGCCTTTGGAAAATCACCAAAGGATTCACTAAACCTGTTCCGTTGATGGGTGGAACAAAACCGATTACAACATTCCTTGGTTAAGGCTAGAGCCCGCCTTCTCCAAACAATATTCCCTCGTTCGGTCACTCCTTACATAGGCTAGAGTCCGCCTTTCTAAGTAATATCCCCTTGCTTAGCCAACGATCCCAACACCTTGGAATGTCAATGAACTACAAGAAACACAAGATAAAATTTACGTACAAGTATACTCTCTCAAAGAGCAAGTTAGTACAATTTCAACACTATATACTTTAATGTAAAATATCAATAGGAAATAGAATGAAGTTCAAGTGTAGAATTCACCAATATCCTTCTTAGAAGAGGATTAGCAGTAGGAATTCAAAGGAAGAACGATCAACACTTCAAAGTTCTCAGCAAAAGAATTTTCCAATGAGTGAGCAAGAGAACTTAGGAAGAACAAGAATACTTTTAGCTTCTCAAAACAGATTTTTCAATTCTTAGTTTTTTATTTGTTTTGCAAAACCATGTATTTATAGGCTTTTAAACTTGAAAAAGTTTCCTTAAAGAATTTCCCTATTTATTAGAATATTTAAGGTTCAAACGGCTATAATTTAAAACATTGGAATTTTAAAAATTTGCCCGTTGAACAATTTTTAAATGTCTGACAGTAGTAACCCCATTTCATTGTTTTGGCAATAAATTTTTCTGTATAACTCCAAATTAGGTGGTCTTGGTGTCAAACGAAAGCTAAGAGAAAATCCTACAACTTTTATGTTTACCACTATTTAAAATAATGAGTTTTTGATAGAGAAAAATTTACCTCAATGCGGCTGTATAAAAACTGACAGTATTTGGGAAAAAACTCTTTTTTGTGCTCTATATTCCAAAAATGATTTTAACTTTTTTAAAATAATTTTTGACCTTATAAAAATATTATTCAGGTATTTTAAAAAGTATCTAGGTCTAAGAAGTTAACCTAAGAGCTTCAAAATATTTCAAATGATATTTTAAACATTAAAACACTTACATGAGACTTCTAAAATATTAACATTCTAAGTTCTTGAGTCTTCATGCTTTGTCCTTTGATTGAATCCATCTTTTCTTCAAACTTCCATATTCTTTAAGCTTTCTTACTTTGCCTTTCTTTGGATCTTTTGACTTTAATATGCCTTGACTTTCAACAACTTATTTATGTCCTTATGTTCTTCAACAAGTAATTCATGTCTTGGCTCATTTAAGCTTCATTTGATCCTTGTGAGCACTTTGACCTTGCTTCCATCATATTTGATCCTTGTGTGCACTTTGACCTTACTTTCACATATATGAATCCTGAAATATCATTACTCACACAATTACATTAAATTTCACTTGTTTGTTAGCATCAAAACAAGGTAACAAGATTTTAAGCCTTGTAAGGCCAACAGTGTCTATTTCCTTTTTCATTGAAAGATAAGGTTAAGACGTGGTTTAATTCTCTTAAGCCTAATTCTATCTCTAGTTGGGCTAATATGCAAAACAAAATTCTGCATAAATTTTTTCTCTTACAGAGAACTCAATTTTTGTAGGAATATATCAGTCAATTCATGCAAGGAGTTGATGAGACATTTCATGAAAGCTGGGAGAGATTTAGAGATCTGATTAACATGTGTCCCCACCATGGAGAATTTTATTTTATGTGTTTGTAATCTCCTATAATCCTGAATGTAACCATAGTATTCCTCCGCCATAAGTAAGGGTAAGTAACAAAATAAGTAGCCCATTTTCTCTAAGCGATGGTGAATTGTTCAAATAGTAAATTTCGAGGACGAAATTTTTATAAGGAGGGGAGAATGTAGAGACCCGAAGAATTATGGTATTTAAATAATAAAAGAGGGAGAAAAGGAAATTTTTAAAAGAGGTCACAACAGGTTCGCGTTCGTCGATGAAGTGGCTTATTGGGATCGTCGATGAGGACACGTGTCTCATCAATGAGGAATTACCGAGAGGGTTATTTTAGGGCCTGAAATTCATCGATGAAGGTTATGAGTTCGTCGACGAACTCACTTCTTGACCTCATTGACGAAGTGACGTGTCTCGTCGACAAAGGCCAGTGTATAAGTATGCCAAAATCAGATTTCAGCATAGAAATTTTGCATGCAGCCCTTTCTCTCTCTGGATTTTCGTCCCCTCTACCTTCTCTCTAACTTTCTGGCTCATATTTTCGCCGGTTCGACGATCCAAAGCCACTACACTATTCCTGGGAGGATTCCCTTCATATCTATTAGAGTAGATTGTCGGTTAGGCTAATTTGAGAACCATCCCAAAATTTGTGTAAGTTAGTTAATTTCAGTGTTATTGGGTATTTGGTGTTTTTAGACTGAGTAGAATATGTTAGGAATGGAAATACTAAAGTTTTGTTAGGAAAAATGTTAATTTTAGGGTGTTGTGCTGGGAACACTACAAGTGAAGAATTAGGTATTTTGTGAGCTTCTCAATAAGTTAGGTAAGGGGATAAACTAAGTCAGGATTTTTCATGAAATTATTTATTATTTTACAGTATTAAATTTTTGGAAAATATGTATAATATATAATTATGTTTGGGAAATACTGTTATGAACAGGAACATGATTTAAACGTGTTTATTCAAAAAAATATGATTTTGGAACAGATTTTACATTCGGGAGGTTACTCTAATTCTGTGTGGCATGAGTTTAATTTTCATATAATTGTGTATATTAGAATAGAATGTTTTTCCCAGATCAAGCATGATATGATAGTTTTCATGGCAATTGTTAAACAATGTAGGAAACATAATTTTAAATATTAATAAGTACAGAAAAATTATGTTCAGTATATTATGTTATGCTAGTGCAGATGCCGAGGTTCGTGTTGGCGCAGATGCCATAATCAAGTATGATAAAACAAAATTTATGAAATATGTACATGACAATTATTATTATTGAAATTATGAATAGCTTCCCAAGAGGGGGGGGGGGGTGAATTGGATTCTTTTTAATTTTAATATTTTTTTTTAAACTTTTGCTTATGATACCAAAGAGAACTCTGTTAAATTAGGTGTAATCCCAAGAGGGGGGGGGGGGGAATGGGTATTTAAAAAATTCTAAGGCACTTAGTTACCTCTTAAACTCTTCTTATAAATTTACCAACAACTTCTTGTTACTCAATTATGTATGAGTATGGCTATTCAATCTATGCATGCAATATACACAATTTAAATGCAATGCTGAAAATAAAAAGTGAAGGGAAAAGAGAGGACAAACGCAGTTTTACAAGGTTCAGCCGACTTGGCCTACGTCCTTGCCTTGAGCAACCACTCAAGGATTCACTAAAACTCTGCTCCTTAAAGTGAGACGGAGCTTCCCTTACAATCCACTGCTTACAAGAGGCACAACTTCCTCCTACTCCGCTGCATACAAGAGATATAACTCTCTCCTCACACACCGGTTCACACACCAAACCGTGTATATAATAGAATCTGGAAAACAACACTCAAAACAATGCTTCTAACAAAAGCTTGTGAGTACAATTCAATTTCCTAACACATTAACATATGATATAACTTGAAGCTCATGAATGTATGAAAAACGATACAATCGTTTTATGTATGATATACTTCAACACACAAATTCCTATTTAACCACAACTTCCAAGTAAAGAGATATTTGAAATGCCTTGGAGTCAACTAGGGTTCTTGATTCACTTTGTAAAGATGCATAAGTATGCTTGATGTGAGCTAGTTAACAAAAAAAAAAAAAAAAAAAAAAACTTTGTCTTGAATACAAACTCAATCAAAATCACAAAGTTTTAATTGATGTATTCAATTACAATTTGAGTATATTAATTTTCAGAAAATATCCTTCAATTAATTGTATGGTTATAAGTACCAAGGATATTTAATCAAGCTTTAATATATCTAAAATATAAATCTTTTAGAAAACACACACTTAAATCAAATAATGATCTTGTTTAAAATCGCTATGTATATGTATAGATACTTTCAAGATCACATTTTTAAATCAAACTATGTTTTTCAATAATAAGCTCTTTGAAAAATATATGTATATTTATATGCTCTTGAATCAAAATTCAATCAACCAAGTTAAATAACCTTTCTCAAGTAATGATCTCTTCAAAAATTAATTTTTATACGAATAAGCACACTCAAGATCAAAACTTTTCTAATGCTAGTAAAAAACAAGCAATGAGATGAGATGAAAAGTTCGTAAGACTAATAACTTGAAAAATCAAACCTCAATACTAGATTCAAGTACAGTAGAGTAAATAGGTTCCCTTTGAGAATCTGAGTTGATTTGCCCAAGCTTGAATAATAGAGATTGAAGTGTAGGCAATCGTATAGTACTAGGAGTAGATTTTCGACGTTCTTGCAACAAGGTGTGTTCTTCTCTTTCTTGTGTGTCTAACCTCTTCTCTAGGGTTTAGATATTTAGAATATTTAGTATATTACCCTTAGGATTGATCTCAACCGTGGGATCAATAAAATAGCTCGCAAGTCTTTTTAATAAAAATTTGAATTTTAAGTTTCCCGCAGGTTCAGGCAACCGAAGTGGGGTTGAGGCTCCTGAAGTGACAACTTCAAGCACCTGAGGTTCTAGGGTTAGGCGACCGAAGTACCTCTGTCAGGTTCTATCTTTCCCATTTAATTCTTCAGGCTACCGAACTTAATCTTTAGGCTACCGAAGAAATTCTTCAGGCACCTGAGGTTGAGTTCAGGCTACCGAAGTCCCCTTTTTCTCAAATTTTCTTTTCTAATTTAAAATTATGTTTTGCTCCTTTTCTTGGGTCTTTTATAAAACATATTTTTCATGATTTTAAGAACATTTCTAAGTCCATGAGAGTTACCTAATGATGTACATGAAATGCATTAATCCAAAAATCATTCTAAGTTATATTGAGGCTCAAATTAAATCATACGAAAATGTAAGTACATGAGTTCTAAATACCCATTCCCAAAATATTCTTGAACTTTGCCACTTGCATCTTGATTCTCGTACTCTTTGAGTTCCATTGTGCTTTCTAAAACGTATCAGCTTTACTTTATGGCTTCCATGACTCGTTACCTTTCCGTGCATGCTTAGTGTAAGTCCTGTTCACAAACTCAATGCACAAATCAAATATCAAGTGATTTGTCATTATCAAAACAGGATTGGACTCGTAGAGTCAACAAACTCAATTAACAACTGATAATCACACTTGAAAATACTGAAATTTAAATTCACAAGCCAATTAATGAAACCAAAATAATTTAATCACTCAACCAAGAATATTAGTGCTTTTTTTAATTTCCCTGTAAATGTTTACCACCTTCTTTGAATAAGCTCTTAGTATGCACTTCTCTTGATTAAGATTTTCGCAGTTTAACCAACGTACTCCCTTTTGAGTTTTCGCAAATGATTAATCAAAGCGTACTTTCTAATTATCAAGAGTCTTTGTTTCTTTCTCTTTTTAAAACCTGCAACCTACACTATTAAATCATACAACAACAGCAAGTACAGAATATAAAGTAAAGCAAAAAGAAAGACACAAGATTTTTACGAGGTTCAGCTACAACACAACCTACGTCCTCGCCCTTGGCAAAACACCGAAGGGTTCCACTATAGCAGTTCCGTTACCGGGTGGAACAACGCCTGTTTACAACCACTTCTTGGAAAAGGCTAGAGTCCGTCTTCTCCAAACAATATACCCTTGTTTGGTCAACGATCCAACAGCCTGGAATCATCCAAAATCTACAAGAGAGATATCAAAAAGCTGGTGTACAAGAGTAGCTCACACAAAGAGCAGATTAGTACAAAGTTAAACTATGTACTTCAAAAGATAAATATTAAGAAGGAAATACACTTTTGAAGCTTTACAAGAATTTCACCAAATTCCTTTTCTCCAGACGAGAAATCAGTAATTCTTCAGGAATTGATGAGCAAGAATATCAGAACAACAATACTTTTAGCTTGCAAGAGATTGATCAATGAGAGATTTTGAAAGTAAGAGAGCTTGAGAGATTTTCAATGCTAGGTATATTTTTGATTTACAAGAACCATGTATTTATAGGCCTCCAAGCAAGTTTCCTTGTTACAAGAGTTTCCTTAAAGAGTTTCCCAAGTTGTTAGAAAATTTGGGGTTCAAACGGCTATAATTTAAAAAATAAGATTTTTAAAAAATTTGCCCATTGAACAATATTCAGATGTCTGAGGATTCGAGGTCAGATGTCTGAAGTTCCTAAAACCCCTTTAAAAATGAACTTGACACAGGGTCAGACATCTGAAGATAAGGTTCAGATGTCTGAGGTACCAGGTTCAAATGTTTGAAGTTGCGAGTTCAGACGTCTGAACTGCTACTGACTCTTTCTATTTTGATCCATAAAATCTTCAGACGTCTGCACTTAATCTTCAGACGTCTGAAGTAATTCTTCAGATGTCTGAACATGAAGTTCAGTCATCTGAAGTTTCTACTTCAGTCATCTGAACTAAAAAGTCCAGTCATCTGATCTGCTAAAAACTTGTTTTAGAAAATATTTTACTTTAAAAACTGATTTGCTCTCTTATGATTTTTATAAGACTTGATTCAGTATACTTTAAATAGGTCCTTAAGTCTTCATAATCTCTTGAAAGAGCTTCAAAACATATTTCAAACGATATTTTAGCTTTTGAAATACTTACAACATATCTCCTAAAACTTTGTATGACAAGCTTGATATCCTCCTCAATCTTTGCTTTTGAAGTTCTTTGTTTAAGCTACAAATATTTGAGTTTCTCTTTGGATCATTGAATAGTTGTCCCATACTTGGTTCATACTTGGTGTTTACTTGAATCACACTTGATCTTTTCTTGAACCATACTTGAGCTTTACTTGAACCATATTTCCTGAAACATAAAAACTCAATCTTTCCAAGTTAAATAGTTCTTTGTTTGTTATCACCAAAACCGATTGAAAAACCTTGTTAGGCCAACAATTATGAAATATGAAACAACTATGTTCAGCATATGGTACTTATTATATGATATTAGAACCTAGATGACATGGTTTAGTACAATTTTAGAAGCACGCTACCGTAGCTATATATTCAGAATTATGATAGTGCTACCACACGACCAGTAGTGTGGGAGATGGCAGTCGATGTGGCTTCAATGTAGAGTGGACCCCTTGGCAGTCGAGGACCAGGTGGGGCGGGTCCATCGTGCTTACAGACTTATGTTTGATCTAACATGGTCGGCTAGCCATTGCTAGGTCCTGCCTTCGGGCTGCATAACCTAGTCATGTGGGGGTAAGACATGACATCAGCTAACTATCAATCCTGGGTATATTTCAGTATTGTACAATTATATAAGATGATTTCCATGTTAGTAATTTAGTACGTTATATTATGTTATAAAGAATCATGTTTTATACAGGTATGATATCCATAGTTTTTACCAGATATGATGTCTGTACTTTTATTATGTATAACACAGAAACACTCATGTTGCCACACACTGATGTTAGTTTATTTCCCTTACTGAGTGGTGTCTCACCCCAGCTATATAAACATTTCAGGAAATCCTGGTTTACTCTGCGACGGTAGAGACCGGTGGGGCTACCCTGTCTGAAAGGTGAGTTATTGAGCTAGGGTCAAGTTTATTTTTGGGTTATGACCCTAGGGTATAGTTGGCCTTTTTGGTGGATGATTGTATATATAATAGGTTTAGTAAAACTCTGGTATTGTGATTGATTGTATGGTATGTTGTAATTTACGTTTCCTACTGCTTAGGTATATGAGTTGTATTTACGGTATATCCTTGGTACCCATGGGTCCAGGTTGATTATGCTAAATAGTTGGACAAGATATTGGGCTTATTATTTTAAATGTTATTAGGAATATATATATGGTAAATTAGGTTGGTTGTTACAAACTATCTCCTGAATATACTTCTCCGCCAATCGATTCATGGAGTAGTTAGCTCTGATTGGAAGAAAATGGGCAGTCTTCGTCAAATGATTAATGACCACCTAGATGGCATCCTATCCATGCAATAACGGTGGTAATCCTGTAACAAAATTCATCGAAATAAGCTCCCACTTCCATTCGAGGATGTGAAGTGGTTGCAATGATTCCGCTGGTTTCTGATGCTCAGCTTCATCTGCTAACATATTAAACACTGCTCTACGTATTGGGCAATTTCATTCTTCATATTATTCTACTAAAAAGATTTCTGCAAATCCCGATACATTATAGTGCTTCCTGGATGCACTGTATATAAAGAACGATGTGCCTCATCCAGAACAATTAATTTAATCTCAGTAGTATCAGGTACACATAATCTAGTGCGAAACCTCAATATTCCCATAATCTGAGATACAAAAATCTATCCCCCAGTCCACCTTGCATTTATCCACAATCTTTACTAACTCTGTATCTATAGTGACCTAGGGAATTTTGGTATTTAAATAATGGAAAAAGGGGGAAAAGGAAATTGTAATTTTAATATTTAAACAGGGCCTCGTCGACGAACACATGGAGTTCGTCGATGAGTACACATATGGGGCTCTTCGATGGGGACATGTCTCGTTGACGAGAAAAATACCGAGAGGTTATTTTCCCATCTTTGAATTTCGTTGACGAGAAACAAATGTTCATCGATGAACTTCCTTCGTGACCTCATCGACGAGGTGACGTGGCTCGTCGACGAAGGCCAGTGTATAAATAGCCTAAAATTGGGTTTTATAGTAGAAAATCATGAAAAACTTCCCTCACTCACTCCTCTTCGGTTTCCACCCATTCTCTCTAAGTTTCTGGGCCGGATTCTGTCGGTTTGATGATCTGAGGCCACAATGACACTCCTGGGAGAGTTCTCTTCAAATCTGCTGGAGTGGATCGTTGGTGGGGCTAGCTTGAATTTCATCCCAGTTTAGGGTTAAGGCTTTCTATTTAGTATTTGACTTTTCCGCAGTTGTAGAAAATGTAGTAGTCAAAGAAATACTGAATTTTTATTCTGGGAGATGTTGTTTTCAGGGTGTTGAACGGGGAACCCTGCGGGTGTAGGACTAGTTGTTGTAGAGGATTATCAGAAAGTTAGGTAAGGTAATAAACTAAGCTAGTTGTTTTATGAAAATATATGTATAATCTTATAGCATTTAATTTCAGGAAAATAAATATATATATTAGCATTATGTTTGAAAAAATATTGCTATAAATGACGATATGTTTAAATATGTGTAATACCCATTTTGTGTGGCATGAGTAGAATTTATTATGAATTACTGTTTCTGGGAAAATGTTAAATGATACAAAGTTTTACTATGATATACTGGCGTACGAGTCGAGAGTTTTTATATGGTATATCAGCATATGGGTCAAGAATTTTATATGATATACCGGCGTACGGGCCGAGAATGTTCTCACATGATATGCCGGCGTACGAGTCGAGCCTTTTACATGATATGTCGGCATACGGGCTGAGCCATTTATATGATATGTCGGCGTATGAGCCAAGCCTTTTTATTTGATATATGATACGGTGTATGAGTTGTGATTGATAAAATACAAAATGCCGACATAAGGGCCGATGATTTTCACGTTATGTATGAAATGTGATATGATGATATTGATCTGAAAATTATTATTATGAAATAGCAATGTATCACAATTTAAAATATGTTATATGCTATCAGAACCTGGTTGACTTGGTTTAGGCTTGCACGAGCACGATACCGAAGCTATGTGATCATGATTATTATGATGTTAGTGTTATCGCTATTGTACGGGGCAGCATGAGGATGGATAGTCGATGTGGTTTATTGAAGTGTTGGCGCCCCTAGTGTACAGACCAGGTCTGGTAGACCCAACATACTTACAAACATTTGCTTTGACTTGGCAGTGGTTGGCCAACCATTGTCAGGTCCCTCCTTCAGGCCACACAACCCAATCATGTGGGGGTAAGACATAACACCAGCCAGCTAACCTTCCAGGGTTGTTTTTGTATTATTATTATATTAGATGAATTTTTTTTATGGAAAACCAATATGTTCTATCATGATATGATTATATACATGTTTTTCCCAAATATGATGCAGTCAGTTTCACTAAAAATGTTCATATACTCTTATATTTATAACACAGGGATACTGTAGACACCCTATTTTTGCCCTAGCCGAATAGAACAAAGGAGTCCCTTCTCATTATATTATTATTATTGTTATTACCTTATTTTTATTATTATTATTTTATTATTATTTTCTTATAATTATTTGTATTATTTATTATTGTTCATTACTAGTATTATAGTTAGTGTTACTTTACTATTATTTTGCTAGCATTTTTATTATCCTTATTATTATTATTTTTCATTTTTTATTACTAGTACTTTTATTATCTTTTACTTTACTATACTTATTTTTATTTTTCATTTATTTTGTTGTTTTTGATATATCATCATTATTATTATTATTATTACTTTTTGTATTATTACTCTATTTTTATTAGTATTATTATTATTATTATTATTATTATTATTATTATTATTATTATTATTATTTTACTGATAATATCTTTATTATTTTTATTCTTACCATAATTATTTATTATTATTTACTATTAATAGTAGTATTATTTTTATTATTATTATCTTATGGATACTTATATTATTATGATAATTATTATTATTGTTATTATTTCCTTTTTCATTATTACCATAAAAATAAAAGAATAAAAAAAAGAAAACAAAAAGAAAATCAAAAAAGGGAAGTTGTTTTAGGGTTTTCCCAAACTTTTTTTATAAGAGGGAGGGGCCGCTGCACACAAAGGGGAGACAAAAAAAAAAAGGGGCAGCGCAAAGTAAAAGAAAAAAAAAATCTGCCGCATTCTTCTTCTTCCGGCCAACCCCAGCGTCTCCAACCCTCATCCTTCCATCTCTCTCATACTCTCCACCCACACAGCCATCTCCTCCTCTGTCACACCACACACAGCAAACCAGCCTCGGCACAGCATCTCCACGGCATCTAAGGCTCCCGGCCAGCCTCCAGGATCTCCAGTGCCAGCCATTTGCACCCACCGAGAACCATCTACTCCTCTGCAACATCGGCGTCCTCACCATCTCCAGCCGAGACCCGAGCACCATACCACGGGCCCGAGCCACCGGGGACCTCCAACTCTGCAATCCACTACTGCTCCGGCGACCACTTTCACTCTTAGCCACCATCGCCGTGCCCAGCTCCGGTCTTTAGCTTCGGCCACGACCCAATTCCTGCAAACCCAGACACATACCAGCGCCTGCAGATCCATCATAGCCGCCCCCTGCTGCCAACCTGCTGCCCTCTGTAAGCCCCCCAGTAAACACACGCGCACATATATATGTCTATATATATATACATGTACATGTAAAGTTTAAATTTTTTATTATACATTTAATTGGGTATATATATGTACGTATATTGGTTTTATTTTAAGTCTTAAAGTTCAAGTTTTTATTTTTATTTTTTCTCTTTTCTTTTATTTGCATGTGGGTATGTATTAAAATAATATCTATTGTGGTATTTAGTGTGTGTATATTAATATAATACTTGTTGTAGCTTTTAGTTAAATATTTGCATATAGGCTATGTGTATATATGTCTATTAATACATTATTTGCTGTAATATTTAGTTAATGTTTATATCTAGGCTATGTATGTGTGTATGTTGATATAATATTTGGTGTAGTATTTAGTTATTATTATTATTATTATTATTATTATTATTATTATTATTATTATTATTATTAATATTATTATTATTATTTTTGCTAGTTTTGGTTTGACCTAATATCTAATGTCTTGATTTTTGTTTTTTTTTCTTTGCGTATGCAGGTATATAGGTTTTTATAATTTTTATAGTCATTTTAATTTTTGATACTTAGGGTAAGTTTTGATTGTATTATTCATATAAGTTAATTTTCTTGAGTGCGGAATTTTTATAGTTGGAATTTGTCTAGATATTTAAAGTTTAATTTCATTTTATTCGTTGGATTGTTAATATTATTGTTGCATATTTAATACGTAGTTAGAATAGTTATTGTAACTATTTACTTAATCCATATGTTTAGGGCTATTTAGGGTTTTCATTGTTGATGTATGTTCAATTTTAATTACTTAGGGTTTTCTTTATGTGTTATCTATACTCATATTAATATTTTCTGATATTTAGTATTCATATTCTAATATTTTATCATGTTTACATATAAAGGTATCAATCATTATAGTAAGTTTAGTGTTTTGGTATATATTTTGCTTAGTATGATATTGTATATAATATTATGGTATAATTATTATTTAGCTTCACTTATTAAGGTATTTTTTTGTATAGTATCTTGAGTGTTTTAATATATATATATATATATATATATATATATATGTACATATGGTATTTTATTGCCTGTTTTGAAAGTTGTAATATTTTAATAGATATGCTTATTATCATTACTATTTTTATATGCATTGTGATAATTTAATACTTTAACTTATTATCTTATTAATATATAGTAAAACCTCTCATACTAGTATTTTCCTATAAAAATTTTATATACAATTTCAAAATTTGGGAGCGTATTTTCTTAGATATTTTATTGATTTTTATTATCCCTATGATTTTATTGCGGGGGTATGAGCCTTCGGGCTTTACGTACCTTAAGCTCTGAGGGAATATATGTATATATTTATTTATTTATTTATTTTTTCATAGGTATTTATAAATTCATAAAAAGGAGTAATTTAAAGACTTATTAGATTAACTTAGGGATAATCTCAAATTAATTAGGTACCGTTCGTAAGAACGGGCGCGTAGGGGGTGCTTGTACCTTCCCCTCGCGTAACCAAACTCCCGAGCCCAACTCTGGTAACATAGACCCATTCTACCCCTAACGGGGTAGTAATCACGTGTTCTAACCACACTAAAAGGTTAGTGGCAACTTCGACATTCCATGTTTTTCCTTGAGAACTAAAATTGATTTTTAATTTCGCCGCCCGGGGGCACACGCGCTCCCGGGACGTCGCGACACTCATGTTGTCACACACTGGTATTAGTTTGTTTCCCTTACTGAGATGTGTCTCACCCCAAATTATATGAACGTTTTAGGAGCTCTAAATAGGAGAGCGGATAAAGCTCTGCAGCATTAGAGTTCAGTCGTTTTACCCTGTCTGAAGGGTAAGTCTTTCGTTAGGGTCTGATGGATTTTTGGGTGATGACCCTAGGGCTAGTTTTGATTATTTTGGGTATATATACAATGGATATAGTAAACTTTGGTATTGTGTTGAATGGTAATATGAGATGTATATGATTTTAAGTTTTCTGCTGCTTAGGCTTTCATGTTGTATTTCTGATGTATCCCTGGTCCCCACGGGTTCAGTTTGATTATGATTTGCTAGGTTTGTTATACCGATTTTTATTATCATAAAAAAATGGTAAAATAAGCAGGTCTTTATAGTATCTTTCATATGAGCAGTATTAATCCTTTCCAATAGTGCTGGCGGAATGACCAGATTAGAAATGAATGCTTGGTGGTTTTCTTCCACTAATTTCACACCAAATGTTCTTAAATTCATTCATACTTTATATATTTTCTTGTCAATCGTTTCAGAGGATCCAATAGTTTAGAAAATCCTTCCATAAATCGCCAATAGTATCCTACCAGACCCAAGAAACTTCTACTTACTTGAACATTTCTCAGTCTTGGCCAAACCACTACCACCTCTACTTTACTCGGGTCTATAGAAGCACCATCCCTGGATATCACAATCCAAGGAATGCAACCTTCTCCGACCAAAATTCACATTTCTTGAGTTTAGCATAAAATTTACTTTCTTTTAGTACCTAAAGTGCCAACCTTATATGATTCCCATGCTCCTAAGGACTCTTTAAATAAACAAGAATATCATCAATATGAAGTAGCGGGTACTTATACTTAATCATCACGTTATCTATCTCCCAGTAGTTGATACACATCCTCATCAACCCGTCTTTCGTTATCACGAAAAGCACCGACACTCCTTAAGTGACCCGCTAAGTCTGATGAATCCCTTGTTCACTAATTCCTGCAACTGTTCTTTCAACTCCCTCAACTCTGTTGGGGCCATTTTGTACGAAGCCATAGGGATTGGTGTCATCCCTAGGAATAGATCAATGTCAAATTCAACTTCATGGTCGGGAGGTAACCCAACTAAGTCCCTCGAAAATACATCAGGGAAATCCTTCCCCGATGGGATATCCCCGAGCTTTACTTCTCCCTATGAATCATTTTTCTCACAAACTAAGTATCCCTGACACCCCTCCAAGAGTAGCCGCCTTTTTGCTTGACTGGCCAACAGTATTTGTGGCGAGGCGCACTCACACGACCCAAAACATCTGTACTCCTACTCCCTAGGTGGTCTGAACTCCACTTCCTTTTTATAACATTCAGTACTAACATAATTAGAAGTTAGCCAGTCCATCCTCAGAATTACCTCAAATCCATACATGTTAAACATCATTAAAATGACGGGTAGTGTTCTTCCCTGAATATCCACTAGATAATCTCTATGTACTTTTCTAAATATTACTATGGTTCTTGTTGGTGTAACCATAAATAAACGACATTTTTTGATTAAGTTATTATCTCACATATTTAAATATACTTTAGAAATATGAATGAATAAATTGTTCCAGAATTAAACAAGACTATTGCTTACTTTAATATAAAATGTTACCTGTCACCAGCATTTCGTGCCTCTCCTAGGGTAAGTAAATAAACTCATGTTTGGCGGTATTCTTCTATTGGTTGCCTTGAGGTACTTGATTGTTTCCCTGATATTGATTTAGTGGGGGTGCGTTATTCAACAGCCCTTGACATTCTATTGCGAAGTGGCTGGGTCTACCGCATCAATCACAAGTCTTTGTTCCTCTCCAAAATTTTCCCCCATGCCTTTTGTTACATGTAGGACAAATGGGGTATGATGGGTTACCCTGAAATGGCCAATTTCCCATCTCCTATCTCTGATCCCTACTGTTACTATGTCCCCAACCTGGACCCTAACTTGTACTTGCATGAAAACTAGGAGGCACAGGCCTCTTTCTATGACTCTGTCCTCCTGGACCCCTCTATAGATTGGACTCTATCACTGTAGCTTTGTCCACCAATTTTGAAAAAATTTGGAGTTGGAATGCCATCACCTGCTCATAAATACCCTACCTCAGGCTGCTCTAGAATTTTATTGCCTTTTTTTCCTCATCTGGCATCATGTATAGGGCAAAACGAGACAACTCGATGAATTTCGCAGCATGCTGTTGTACCGTCATATGTCCCGGAGTCAAATTCAAAATTTTGCCGCTTTTGCATTTCTAGTGGTAGCGGGGACATACCGCTCGAAAAATAATTCCTTGAAGCGGCTCTAGGTCATAACTATAGGCATAGGCTTCTACTCCTTCGATAATCTTGCTAATCTCCATCAGCGTTTTGCCTCCTCTGTCAACTTAAAGGTAGTAAATAAGACTTTCTGCTCATCTCTACAAGGGATAACTGCTAATTTCTCCTCGATCACCTAGACCCAGTATTTTGCCATGAATGGGTCGGCTCCTCCTGAAAATGACGGGGAATTCATACGCGTGAATCACTCAATCGTGCAGCCCCGTTCCCCTGCATTCCTGGCCATTTCTACCATCACTTGTTGGGTGACACTATGCAACACCGCATCTGAATCTCTACCACCCACATTAGAAGGCCCTGCATCATCACCTCCAACATGTGCATTGCATTGCTACTTCCAGGGTCCATTCAGAAAATGGAACAAATAGTCTTAGAATTCCACTATCTTAATACAGTTGATACTGTAATGACCTGCTTATCCTAACATATATTTAAACACAATAAATAAAATAGTCAACCCGAACCTGTGGGTAATGGGGACACCTGTCATTCATAGCAAAAACCTAAGTAGTAGTAAGTATAAAATTACAACCATCTAACCATAAATCATAATACCAGAGTTTACTTTCACCAAAATATCATACATATATTTTCAATCTCCCATAACATTCCAAATATAACTAGGATCCCATAAAAAAATAATCCTGATCCTAGTACAAAATCTTACCCTCCTAGTGGGGTAACTCAATACACTTAATGGCGGCCACGACCCGCCGATCTCTTATGGTCTCTTGAAAAATTAATTAAATTCCGGGGTAAGACACTTCTTAGTAAGGGAAAATAAACTAAGTTCAAATGTGTGGCAACATGAACATTTATTGCAGTTATACATACTCAGTACATTTCATATATCTAAAAACATACATCATAACATAGTGGAATTATCATATACTTTCATATTTTCTAATAATTCATACTGATCATGAAATTTCTGTTATAGCTAATAATATTGAAAATATAC
This sequence comes from Malania oleifera, assembly GCF_029873635.1. Taxonomy (NCBI): domain Eukaryota; kingdom Viridiplantae; phylum Streptophyta; class Magnoliopsida; order Santalales; family Ximeniaceae; genus Malania; species Malania oleifera. The sequence goes on from NC_080417.1 coordinate 13,254,656, forward strand.
CAAGATGAATAGCTAGCTGATGTTATGTATTACCCCCATGATGGGTTGTACAGCCCAAAGGCGGGAACCGACAATGGTTGGCCGACCACTGCCGAGTTAAAAAATGTTTGTAAGTATGATGGACCCACCACACCCTGGTCCGGACTGCCCGGTGGACGTCCACGCTCTAGACTGAAAGCCACATCGACTATCCATCTCCCACCCCCTCGTGGGGTGATTAGTACCAATCTGATCATAGATGTCTGATCAATAAGCTACGGTACCATACTCCTGAAACTGAACTAAACTAACATAAAGGTTCTAGTAACATATAGTACATGATAATATAACATTTAACATAAATAGATTGATAGCATTTCTATAATTTCATAAATATGGCCTCGTGCCAAACATTTCATAAATACGACATCGTGCTGAACATTTCATAAATACGGCCTCGCGCCGAAATCATACATAAAACACGGCCTCGCGCCGGCTATCAATCACGGCCTTGTGCTGAATATCTCATAAATATCATTCTGAATAATAAATCAATTATCATGTACTTTAAAATCATAATGTACTATATTCTTTCATAATCTCTGAAAAAAACATGCTTCATTCATAACATTGTCATATCATAATATTTCTCACGTAAAATAATATTCATGCCACACATTTACTGTATAAAATCATACTTCATATTCCAAAATCATAATTTTTGGCATCTCATATATATATATATATATATATATATATATATATATATATACACATTTTAACATAATAGCAGTATTTTCCCAAATGTGCATTTTCTTCGTAATATACAAATACAATCTATGTTTTCCTGAAAATAAATTTACTGATAAATGATAATATTTGGCATAGAAAATAACTGTTTTAGTTTATTCCCTTACCTGGCTACTAAGAAAAGCCCCTATAAATTCTGGTCTCACACTCGTAAGATTTCCTAATCAATACTCTGAAAATGAAAACTCCTAGTACTAAAGTTTAGTATTTTCATGTGAATATCATTTCTTATAACTGTAGTAAGACCAAAATTGGCATAAAAAGCCTTACCTCAACTCAGGGATGATTTTCAACGAAATTCAACCGATGATCCGCTCCAGCAAATATGCAGAGAACTTCTCTAGGAGCATCGTGGTGGCCTTAGATCGTCGATCCGACAGAAATTCGGCCCGAAATCGAAGAGAGAAGGGAGAGAAACTGAAGGGGGAGAGAAACCGAAGGGGGAGAGAGAGAGTGAGATTTTTCTTAAATTATGCATTTAAATTTAGGTTTCTACTATTTATAGGGTCAGATTCGTCGATGAGACACGTCACCTCATCGATGAGTACTATAGAAAGTTTGTCGACAAACCTACACCTTCATCGACGAATTTCAAACTTCCCCAAAACCCTCTCTTGGTATCTTCTCGTCGACAAAACTTGGCTTCGTCGACGAGGCCCTCTTATATCCTTGTCAATGAATCCCCTGTTTTCGTCGACGAGGCCCTCGATTAATATTCCTAAAGTGCAATGTTGCATTTTTCGACGAAGTTGACTGGCTCCTTCTATTACTGTTTCCATTTCCCTTCCTCTTTATTATTTAAATACCATTATTATTATTTGGGTCGTCACAGATACAATCATTGAACTATATAAAATATACTATATCCTTACACGACCAACCAACTAAACATCCTTACTCCTAATTTAAGATTCACTCTTACCACTTAAAAATAAGAACCGACGATAGTTTACTATGACTTTCCTGAAATCGTCACCCCAGGAAAATCACAGAAACCACCACGAAATTTCCTGCCTCCAGGCCACGAGACAGAACCCTAAATTCCACTTTAACTTCCATAACAATATCCTATTGTACACCTGATCTACCCATCTCCTACCCTCCATCAAGATCCATTCCTATACTCTGGTATTGTATCTGTTAAGTTTACAGAACCTAACAACCTAGGCTCTAATACTAAAATGTGACGATTCGATTTTTCTACCATTTTTTTTCCATTTTCAATACGATAAACTACAACAATAAATCTACATCTATGATACCATACATCAACATGACCTGACTCGAAGTGGGGACCAGGGTGACCTGGCCATCACTTATAATATACCAAACAACGGAAACAACATATATACATCTAATCCCAAACACAATACCAGAGTGCTAATGTCATCAGAATACACAGATAACTCTTCAAAACCAGACTTTATGTGACGACTTGATTTCTTTACCATTTTTTTTTTAGTAAACAACAATAATAATCAATCATCTGTCAAATAACTCTGATACCATATATCATACATAACCCAACCTATAGTGGGTATCGGGTAATCAGTCCATCAAACCTACTATCCACGCAGCAGAGTACATACTGTGTCTGGGTCCAAAATACAATACCATCCAAAATACAAAAAATACCAGAGTGTTATAATCTCCACATATATATACATGTACATCCCCAAAAACCCATAGGTACTCTAGGGGTTACACTGCATACCCTAACTTTAACACTTACCCTGAATCCCAGGGTACAACAGTCTCCTCTACCTCGAAGCTCTCTCTGTTGGCCTATCTTGGTTTCTTGAAATATTTAAATTCTAGGCGAGACACCTCTAAAAAAGATGGAATAAATTATTGATAGTGTGTGGCACATGAGTTTTAATATATCATCACATTCATTTAAATAATTATAACAATTGAGAAAATATATCGATATGTACTCATAATCATAAATATAAAACATAATGTCATAAACTTTCTGAAAAAGAAGGTGTATTCCTAAGAGGGGGGGGGGGATGAATTGGAAATTTAAAATTTCTTTATACCCTATTTAATTAATTATTTCTTAACTCTTTTTGGTTTCAGCAAACATAATCACAAATACATCGTATAACTAATTCAAGATTGAATCTCTAATGACCTACTACTTACATAATTTTTTTTCCATAATATATATATAAAACATATCACCAATCTGTCTGTATACTACTAAAAACAACTCAGGCCCAAAAGAGCACTGAGGAAACTCTGTACACCATCCATTCCTAAGAAGCGGTAACTGTAAAACTTTAAAAATCTATATACAATACCAGAAAGCTATAAGTACACAAGTATATACACATATATCACAAAAATACTCAGTGACATCATCAAAAACCTGGGATCTACCCCAACTATTGGCACTATAGAAACACCTACCCTTCCAATAAGGGCAGCGTCAATAGTCCTCTACCCACGAGCCTGATCTGCTCGCCAAGCTAGATCTCCTGAAAAATAGTAAGTCACTGGGATGAGACAATGCTCAATAAGAGGAAATATGCTATTACTAGTGTGTGGCAAATGAGTTACACATTTAATATACAACTATAATATACTGATACTATAAAACAAATATGCTGGTATACTGTACAAAACTCTCGTAATATAATTTAAAATACAACTGTGTATCTGAGTTTTCTATTCATACATACTTCTAATATTATAATATAAATGCTGCTGTGTGATATATTTGTACATAAGAACTTATGAGATAATACCGTGGGATCTGTATGTCATGATTTAACCCCTCATGACACGGTTGTGCAGCTTGTAGGCGGTACTTACTCTGGTAGGCCTACCAGGTAAGTCAATCTATATATGCTATCAACTGCCAATCTAGCTCACTACAATCTCTTTAGGCAATCTCCATATCTATCTTATCTAACTAGCCACCTCAACCCAGCTTGCTAAGGAGACTACAATCTCTTTTGGCACGGTTAGACGGAATCCACATACTATATGAGTTATGTGGTTGCACTCTATATGAAATAGCATCAGTACCGTGCTTTGCTATCTAAATCTGTCTGAAATTTCTATAGGGATCTGATACTGTGTAATACTAATATATATATACATATATTTACCTTGTTGCTTTTAACATGATTTCAAAATAACCATAACACTATAAATATGAACTGACATATCTGAAATATCTGACTGAAATATCTATAATATCTGTCTGAAATATCTGTAATTTTTGTTTGAATATCTATAATATTTTTTTGAAATATCTGTAATATCTGTTTGAAATATCTGTATTATCTGTCTAAAATATCTGTAATATCTGTCTGAGTGTTATGGTATTAGAAATCATGTCATTCTGGAAATTACTATAATTCATACTTTCTGCTAATATCTGTATAACTGGATATCTGTAAATCTGTTTAATTATCATACTAATCTGTGTTAAACTCATGCCACACATTTGAGTAATTAAAATTTCATGCTCAATTTCTGTAATTCTGCTGTAATACTAATAACAATAATATTCTAGAAAAACTAATCAATAAGCCGATATATATACATAAACATAATCTTCTGACATACATTCTAAAATCCCTAATATAACATATTTTCCTTACCTGATTATTGAAAAGCCCCTACTGTGTCTGATCCTACACTCACAGGGTTCCCTACTCAATATCCTGAAGACAATATTCCTCAGAACAAAACTTCAGTATTTCTATATGTACTACATTTCTTATAACTATGGTAAGACCAAGTATGGAATAAAAGGTATTACCTTGAATTTGGGATGAAATCTAAGGCAGTCCCACCAACGATCCACTTCGACAGACTTGAAGAGAACTTTCCCAGGAGTGTCGTGGTGGCCTCGAATCGTCAAACCGATAAGAATCCGGCCCGAAATCTCAGAGAGAAGGTGAGAGAGACAGACATAAGAGAAAGAGAGAGAAAGAGAGAGAGAGAGAGAGAGAGAGAGAGAGAGAGAGAGAGAGAGAGAGAGAGAGAGAGAGAGAGAGGATTTTGTGTGTGATTTTCAGCTGGAAAAATGAGGTTTAGGCTATTTATACATTGGCCTTTGTCGACGAACCACGTCACTTCATCGACGAGGTCAAGAAAGAAATTCGTCGATGAATGCTTACTCCTCGTTGACGAAATTCAGAACTGCAATATATCCTCTTGGTATCTTCTCGTTGACAAGACATGTCCCCATCGACGAACTGCTCATGTGTGCTCATTGACGAATCCCTTGTGTTCTTCGATGAGACCCTGTTTAATTTTCCAATTTTAAATTCTTCTTCTCTCCTTCTCCTATTATTAAATTATGATAATTATTCGAGTCTCTACATTCTCCTCTCCTTAAAAATTTCGTCTTAAAAATTTAGTATTTGTACCATACATTATTCTCTGAAGAAAATTGTCTACTTATTTTGTTATTTACCCTCACTTATGAAGGAGGAATACCGTGGTTACATTCTACATTTTGGGAGATACACATATAAAACTAAAAGACTACTTACTAACTAAATTAATACATGTACCTGCAAAAGAAACCTTACCCAACTACTTACATTTTACCTGGTTATAACTATATCTCTTGGAACAAGTGCGGGTATTTCTGTCTTATTTGTTCCTCAAGCTCCCAAGAAACTTCCTTTATAGCATGATTTCTCCATAAAACTTTCCCTAACTGAATTTCTTTGGTGCTCAATGCTTGTGTCTTTCGATTCGAAGATCTGTACTGGTGCTTCCTTATATACTAATGAATCTTTAAGCTCTATTTCTACATAACTGATTATGTGGGATGGGTCTGAGACATATTTCCTCAGCATGAAAACATGGAATATGTCATGAATCCTGGACAAGGTTGTTGGCAGAGCTAGCCTGTAGGCAACTGACCCCATTTTCTCTAGTATCTCAAAAGGACCAACAAACCTAGGGCTCAGCTTGCCCTTCTTTCCAAATATCATAACCCTTCTCAGAGGAGCTACCTTCAAGAATACTTAATCCCCCACATCAAATTGTAACTCTCGACGGCGAGTGTCTGCGTAGCTTTTCTGCCGATTCTGAGCTGTACTGATTTTTTCTTTAATTAGTTGGACCTTATCATACGCCTGCCGTACTATCTCTAGACCCAAAACTTGCCTTTCGCCTACTTCATCCTAGAAAAGAGGAGAACGACACCTTCTACCATACAGTGTCTCGTAAGGTGCCATGCCGATGCTAGTCTGATAGCTCTTATTATAAGAAAACTCAACTAGTGGCATAAACTGGGTCCAGCTATCCCCAAAATCTATCACACATGCCCGAAACATATCTTTTAATGTCTAAATTGTTCTCTCGGTCTGACCATCTGTCTGAGGGTGAAAAGCAGTGCTGAATGCTAACTGTGTACCCATAGTCTCCTGAAAGCTTTTCCAAAATGGTGAAGTAAACTGAGGATCTCGGTATGAGACTATGGATACCGGTACACCATGGACATGAACTATTTCCTGAACGTATATTTTCGCCAATCTATCTATGGAATAGCTGACTTTAATGGGGATAAAATGAGCAGTCTTTGTCAAACAATCAATGATTACCCAAATAGCATTCAATCCCTATCGTATTGGTGGTAACCCAGTAATAAAATCCATAGAGATGTGATCCCACTTCCACTCTGGTATAAAGAGTGGCTGCAACTGTCCTGCTGGTCTCTGGTGCTTAGTCTTAACCTGCTAGCATGTCAAACACTGCTGTACAAGTTCGACAATTTCCTTTTTCATTCCACTCCACCAAAAATACTCTCATAGATCCCTATACATTTTAGTACTATCAGGATGAACTGTGTATAGTGATCTATGAGCCTCTTCTAAAATCGTTCTTCTAATATTATTATGTGCAGCCACACACAATCTGGTGCAAAACCTCAGAGCTCCGTCATTAGAGATACTAAACTCCTCTCCCTGACCATCCTGTACTCTGGCTATTACCTCTGCTAATTCTACGTCATCACCCTGAGCGGCCTTAATCTTTTCATATAGCATAGGCTGCATAACCATACTGGAAATAAATGCCTAAGGATTATCCTCCACTAAATCTATGCCAAGTCTCTCCAAATCCATCAGAATTGAGTGCTGAATCTTCATAGTTGCTAGTATTGGTCCCACTAATTTCCTACTCAGAGCATTTGCTACCACAGTCACTTTCCCTGAGTGGTAACTAATAGTGCAGTCATAGTCTTTAATAAGTTTTAGCTACCTTCTTTGCCTCATATTCAATTCTTTCTGGGTAAGAAATATTTTAAGCTTTTATGATCCGTGAAGATTTGGAACTTCCCACCATATAGATAATGCCTCCAGATTTTGAAAGCATGCACCACTGCAGCTAGCTCCAAATCATGCACAAGATAGTTTTTCTGATATTCTTTAAGCTGTCTAGAAGCATATGCGATAACCCTACCGTGCTGCATCAACACACATCCAAGACCCTTCAAAGATGCATCACTGTATATCACGAACCCGTCCTCTCTTGATAGGATAGCCAACACTGGGGCAGTAGCCAACCTCTGTTTCAACTCCTGAAAGCTCTGCTCACAGTCATCAGTCTATTCAAACCTTACGTTTTTCCTCGTAAGTCACGTCAGCGAACCTGATAAACTGGAGAAACCGTTAACATAACATCGGTAGTAACTCGCCAAACCAAGAAAGCTTCTAACTTCTTGGATACTCCTTGGACTTACTCAATCCACTACTGCCTCTATCTTACTCGGCTCAATTGATACACCTACCTCAGAGATCACATGGCCGAGAAAAGAAACCTACCTTAGCTAGAATTCACATTTCTTGAACTTCGCGTATAGCTTTCTCTCTCTCAATGTTTGCAATACCAGCCTCAAATAATGCTCGTGCTCCTCAAAACTCCTCGAGCAGACCAGTATATCATCATTGAATACAACTACGTACTGGTCCAAGTACTGATGGAACACTTGAATCATTAAATCCATAAATACTGCTGGTGTGTTAGTCAACCTAAATGGCATCACTAGGAACTCATAATGCCCATATCTCATTCAAAATGTTGTCTTTGAGACGTCTTGTGCCCTAAGTTTCATCTAATGATAACCCAACCGAAGGTCAATTTTAGAATAGACCTGGGTCCCTTGAAGCTGATCAAACAAGTCGTTGATCCTGGGAAGAGGATATTTATTCTTAATTGTCAATTTATTCATCTCTCTATATTCTATACACGTCCTCATGGTCCCATCTTTCTTCTTCACAAATAGAACTGGTGCTCCCTAAGACAACACACTGGGCCTGATAAATCCTTTATCCAGCAATTCCTGCAATTGATCTTTTAGTTCCTTTAACTCAGCTGGAGCCATCGATAAGGTGCTTTAGACACTGGTGCTGACCCTGGTAGAAGATCCATAGTTAATTCAACTTTACGGTCTGGTGGCAAACCAGCTAATTCTTTTGGAAATACGTCTGAAAATTCTCTAACCACAGGAATATCGGCTTGTTTCAGTTCTTCTTTTGGAAATTCTTTTATGTAGGCAATAAATCCCTGACAACCTTCTTGAATTAGTTTCGTCACCTGAATAGCTAACGCAAGCTATGGTGAAGAATGTACATGTGAACCAAGAAATCTGTATTCTTGCTCACCTGGAGGTCTAAAAATCACTTCTTTTAAATGACAATCGATACTAGCATGATTAACTGCCAATCAATCCACACCTAGAATAATATCAAGCCCTTGCATGTCTAATATCACAAGATCAGGTGGCAGTAATTTTCCTTGAATGGTCACTGGAAAGTCCTTGAGTATTCTCCTACATCTCACCACTGATCTAGTCAGCGTAGCTACAGCCAACCCAACATCCAACAACTATGCCTTATACCCCGTTAACTTAGCATACACCAATGAAATAAAAGAATGGGTAGCACCTATATCAAATAAAACAACAACTTTATATGAAAAAACAGTAAGGGTACCTGTAACTACATCTCTAGCTGCCTTGGTATCACCCAACATCAATGCATAGACTCTCGTCAGTGCAGTGTTCCTCTGCTGGCCTCCACGGGGTGCTTGATAACCACCCCGAATGGTCTGGGAGCTGGTGTCTGAGCCGACAATCCCTAACACGACCAAGACTTGTGCCTTGGTCTCCCACAATGGTAGCAGACATCCTCTCTCAGTCTACATTCACCTAGATGTCTTCGGCCACATCTAGAACATGAAGGAATAGCCTATCCACCCTGAGGTCCACCACACCCCATCATCTATCCCTAACTACCTCCATATCGATCTCCTCTCCATGGCCCTTGACTAGAACTAGCCTGATAATCCTGAGGCGCGGGCCTCTTTCTCTGACTCTGAGCTGCGGCACCTCTCTGCATGCCACTTTCGATAATAGTAGCTCTATCGACCACCTACCCAAACGTCTAAGCCTAAAAATCGATAACTTGCTTGAATTAATTCTGCCTCAAGCCTTCCTCAAACTTCCTTACTTTCTTCTTCTTAGTTGGTTCCAAGTGTGGGGAAAATGGGACAACTCTATAAACCATGCGGTATACTGTGACACTGTCATCTGCCCTTGAGCTAAATGCAGGAATTCTATTGCCTTCTTGCTCCGAACGATAGTAGGAAAATATCGCACAAAGAACAGTTCCTTGAATCGAATCCACGTCACTGGCACTGGATCAGGCCTCTATTCCTCAATCAATCGTGCTGACCTCCATGAGTGCTTCTCCTCTCTTGTCAGTTTAAATGATGCAAATGACACCTTCTGTTTGTTTGTACATGCCAATACTGCCAAAATCTCCTTAACGTCTTGAACCCAATTTTTAGCTACAATTGGGTCAGGTCCTCTGGCAAAAGATAGGAGCTTCATCTGTGTAAATTGCTCGATCGTGCAGCTATGCTCTCCCTCGCTCCTAGCCATCTCAGCCATCACCTACTGGGTGACGCTGTACAATACTGCATCTGTATCTCCACCTCCCATACTAGAGGGTCTTGGTCTATCACCTCTAGCATTCTTACCACTACTCCATAGATCCATCTTGTAAATACAAAGAACATTATTTCATGATCTTAGCTCCCATAAAAATCTAATTTATTTCGTTCAACTAAACCTTAGATTCTCTATTAACTATCACCCCTATTCCTGACCCAGAATCAAATCCTGCAACCTAAACACACGACTCATTGATAGTTTACTATGACTTTCCTAAAATCGTCACCCCAGGAAAAACACAGAAACCACCACAAAAATCCTATATCTTGACCATAGAACAAAACCTTAAATCCTTTTTCTTATATTCTTATATTTTTTCCGTTGCATTCTAGAGTCTATAGAACCTAGCAACCTAGGCTCTAATACCAAACTGTAACGACTTGCTACTTACATAATTTTTTTTCCATAATATATATATATATATATATATAAATAACATATCACCAATCTATTTGTATACTACTAAAAACATCTCAGGCCTAAAAGAGTACTGAGGAAACTGTGTACACCATCCATTCTTAAGCAGCAGTAACTGTAAAACTGTAAACATCTATATACAATACCAGAAAGCTATAAGTCCCAAAGCATATACATATATATCACAAAAATACTCGGTGGCATCATCAAAAACTTGGGATTTAACCCAACTACTGGCACTATAGAAACACCTACCCTTCCAATAAGGACAGCGTCAACAGTCCTCTACCCACGAGCCTGATCTGCTTGCCTGGTTGGATCTCCTAAAAAATAGTAAGTCACTGAGATGAGACAACACTCAGTAGGAGGAAATATGCTATTACTAATGTGTGGCGACTGAGTTACACATTTAATATACATATATAATATACTGATACTATAAAACAAATATGATGGTATACTGTATAAAACTCTTGTAATATAATTTAAAATACAATTGTGTATTTGAGTTTTCTATTCATACATACTTCTAATATTATAATATAACTGCTACTGTGTAATATATCTGTACATAGGAACTTCTGAGATAATACCCTGGGATCTGTATGTCATGATTTAACCCCTCATGACAAGGTTATGTAGCCTATAGGCAGGACTTACTCTGGTTGTCCTACCAGGTAAGTCAATTTATATTTGCTATCAACCACAAATCTAGCCCACTGCAATCTCTTTGGGCAATCTCCATATCTATCTCGTCTAACCGGCCACCTTAACCCAACTTGTTGGGGAGATTGAAATCTCTCCTGGCACGGTTAGATGAAATCCATATACTATTTGAGTTATGTGGTTGCACTTTATTTGAAATAGCATTGGTACTGTGCTTTGCTGTTTGAATCTGTTTGAAATTTCCACAGGGATCTGATACTGTGTAATATTAATATATATATATATATATATATATATATATATTTATCTTGCTGCTTTTAACATGATTTCAAAATAACCATAATACTATAAATCTGAACTGACATATATGAAATATCTAACTGAAATATCTTTAATATTTGTTTGAAATATTTGTAATTTCTATCTAAAATATCTATAATTTCTGTCTGAAATATCTGTAATATTTGTCTGAAACAATCTGTAATATCTGTAATATCTGTCTGAAATATCTCTATTATCTATCTAAAATATCTGCAATATCTGTCTGAGTGTTATGGTATTAGAAATCATCTCATTCTGGAAATTACTATAATTCATACTTTCTATTAATATTTGTATAACTGGATATCTGTAAAGCTGTTTAATCATCATACTAATTTGTAGTAAACTCATGCCACACTTTTGAGTAATCAAAAACTCATTCTCAATTTCTGTAATTCTATTGTAATACTAATAACAATAATATTCTCGAAAAACTAATCAATAAGCCGATATATATACATAAACATAATCTTTTGACATACATTCTAAAATCCCCTAGCATAGCATATTTCTCTTACCTGATTATTGAAAAGCCCTTACTGTGTCTGATCCTACACCTGCAAGGTTCCCCGCTCAATATCGTAAAAACAATATTCCTCAGAACAAAACTTCAGTATTTCTCTGTGTACTACATTTCTTATAACTATGGTAAGGCCAAGTATGGAATAAAAGGTCTTACCTTGAATTTAGGATGAAATCTAAGGCAGTCTCACCAACAATCCACTTCGGCAGACTTGAAGAGAACTTTCCTAAGAGTGTCGTGGTGGCCTCGTATCGTCGAATCGATAAGAATCTGGCCCAAAATCTTAGAGAGAAGGTGAGAGAGATGAACAGGAGAGAGAGAGAGAGAGAGAGAGAGAGAGAGAGGATTTTGTGCGTGATTTTCAGCTGGAAAAATGAGGTTTAGGCGATTTATACACTGGCCTTCGTCGACAAGCCACGTCACTTCGTCGACAAGGTCAAGAAGGAAATTCGTTAACGAATGCTTACTCCTCGTCAACGAAATTCAGAACTGCAATATATCCTCTCAGTATCTTCTCGTCGATGAGACATGTCCCCGTCAACGAACCCCTCATGTGTTCTCATCAACGAATCCCCTGTGTTCGTCGATAAGACCCTGTTTAATTTTTCAATTTTGGATTCTTCTTATCTCCTTCTCCAATTATTAAATTATGATAATTGTTCGGGTCTCTACAGAATCTTTATAAATGAGAATACTAATTTGAATACTTTTCAAGTTCCGTAACACATCCAACAACTCAATCTAATTAATCAATATAAGCTTTCACAATATGAAGCCATACAACAATTTTAGCAATGCTTCCAATATTTAGATTTAGATTTGAGCTTAAATATGTAACTGATGAATAACCTTTACAAACAAGGAAGACTTGATTTCGTCAATATGAAACACAATAGAAAATTCAACCAAGCTTCCAAAACTCAAATATCGATGTTAAATATGTAACATGAAATATGCAACCAATTAATTTGTTAATGAGCTTTGGTATTGATCAATTAATGCACTTCATTTAATCAAGGTATCCACAAAATGATTAATCAACATACTCCCTTTAAGGTTTCTGTAATAGATCAATCAACATACTCCCTTTAATTAAAGTTTCCGCAATTTCAATAACAAATTATTTCCAACACTTAAATAAACATCCACGCAATTTATATATGCAGAAAATTGAAGAGTAGGGAAGAAAGTGAGATCGAGTTTTTACAAGGTTTGACTATACCCGCTTACGTCCTCGCCTTAGGCAAACACACCCAAGGATTCCACTATACCACTCCTTTACGGGTAGGAGTAACCTTACACATTCCTTTGACAGGTAGGAGCAGCCTTTTACAATCACTCCTTCAACTAGGGTGGAGCCCCCTCTCCAAGCGATACCCCACGCTCGGTACAATGATTCAACAATCCTAAACCATCAAGAAAAACAAGAAACAAATTTGGTGTACAAATTCTCATTTTCATAGTCTAGCTTATGAATATCCACCATTATAAAATATACTACGCTTCTGTAACTCATGGCTGATCAATTCACTTTTCATAAACATTTTCTAGCTTATAAGCATCCACTAGAATAAAATACGTGGCGTGTCTATAGCTCATGGTGGTTCATTTTCGTGTTTGTAATGAGAAACCATCCTGAGGATAATCATATCGTCATGTATTCATCCTATATGACTGGATTGTGCGGTCTGAAGGCTAGACCTAACCATTGTTGGCCTACCTAGTTAGATCAAAACAGGATACGCGTCTGTAGTACGATTGGCCTACCCAATCCGGGTCTAGACCCCAGGGGGTAACACAACCCTTCATAGGCCCAATTGATTGCCTCTCCACACGCTATGCAAGTCGTGTGGTTGCACTAACACAATGCTAGTAACGGTACCATGCTTTGTATACTATGATCCATCAGGGTTCTCATTTCCACTTTTTTGTGTTCCCATTTCATCATTTCTGTAATTTTCATCATTTCTATATAATTTTCATCTCATATTTATATACATATCTCATTTCAATATATCTGTGTAAACATATTCTGTATATCACAATTTAACATCATTTCTTAGTAAAAGAACATTTGTATATAAGTCTCATATCATCACGTATATATATAAAACATAATTGGGTTTCCATAACTTCACATCTGAATAAAAACATATTTGGATATCTCATATTATCATATCTCTATATCACATATTTCAATATCAATCACATTCTCAGTAATAAAACTGTTATTTCATATTCTTCATGCGACACAATTTTTTAACTGATAATCATAATATAATAAGTACATGGAAAATATTTATTAAATATACTATATACCATATTTTCATTTTCATATATGATAAATCAACTAGATCATTTCTAAAAAATATCTGTTATAATTTATTCCCCTTACGTGCTTACTAAGAAGTTGTTTGCTAGGATCTCTAAACCAACGCCCACGATGTTTGAAGATCAAAACCTTGAAATCATATTTTTCCTAGTTCAATCAGCTCAACTCCTGCATTATAATCATTTAAACATCCTTAGGCCCATACACTTCATTTAATCAGTTAAATTCTAAGCAGTTAACACATTTTTCACCCTTATCTCAACTTTGGAGTGGTACCTAGGAACCCCAAAACATAAATTTGTTTCAATTAACTTGCAGAGAATTGCCCCTAGAACCTTAAGGTGATGTCTGATCGTCGAATCAGGCTGAAATCAGAGAGAAATCGAAGAGAGAAGGGGGAGGGCTCACAGCCCTAAGAGAGAGAGAGAGAGAGAGAGAGAGAGAGAGAGAGAGAGAGAGAGAGAGAGAGAGAGAGAGAGAGAGAGAGAGAGTGTAGTAATTCTAACGTTCAACTAAACTGTTATAATCATGATCAACCTAGACCCATGGGTAGCAAGGGTATACCTGTCATACAATTCCGACACCTAAGCAGCAAAAAACATAAAATCACATACATACCATAAAACACCATAAACCATACCAGAGTTCTACTAAATCTGTTATATATATATATAGTCATCCAAAAAAAGACCAAAAAGTATTCCTAGGGTCTTAATCCAAAAATCCATCTGACCCTAGCTCTCCCACTTACCCTATAGACAGGGTAGTTCAGTCCACTTCTACTGCTGTGGGGCTCTATTTGCCCTCCTACCTGGATTTCCTGAAATGTGGTAATGCTAGGGTAAGAAACCTCTCAGTAAGGGAGATAAATTAGTATCAGTGTGTGGCAATATGAGTATTTTTCATGATATACATATAAACAGGAATAATTCATATCAGGGATAAACAATTGTATCATAATTGAATAAAACGTGATTTAACATATCATAGTTTAACATACTAAATTTTTATACTGGAAATCATCATATATAAACATATCATACTTAAATTATTACCCAGGATAGATATATAGTTAGCTATCATCATGTCTTACCCCCACATGACAGGGTTGTGCGGCCCAAAGGCTGGACCTAGCAATGGCGGACCGACCATGCTAAGTCAATATCGGTATTAGTGTAAGTACGATGGGCCTGTTCCATCTATGCCGAATTACCAAGGGAACTACGACACTCCCATAAAGCCACATCGACTGCCATCTCCCACACTCTACATAAGATGTGTGGTAGCACTAACATAAACGTAAACGTAAACGTAAACATACAACTACGGTATTGTGCTTCATAAAACTAAACTAAGCTGTCTGTGTTGTGATAACATATAATACATTTCATGATATTGAACATAAAAGTTTCATATTTCAGGGTAAACATAACTAAACATATTTCATAATTTCTTACATATCATACATAGTCACGACGTTTACGCCTGCATAATTCATAACGTAAAAATTATAGCATTTACGCTGGCATAATTCATAACGTAAAATCACGGCGTTTACGCCGGAATATTTCATAACGTAATAATCATAAATTCTTGCATTATTTAATATAATCTTTAAAATATAGTTCTCGTACAGTTTTAGGATTTTCCTGAAAACTGCCATAACATACTTATCTGGGAAAACTCATAATATTTCAACATAGCATAATTTTCATGAAAATATTGTACTCATGCCACATAAATGTACATAACCTTATAAACTCATAATTAATTTTGAAATCA
Source organism: Malania oleifera (assembly GCF_029873635.1). Lineage (NCBI taxonomy): Eukaryota > Viridiplantae > Streptophyta > Magnoliopsida > Santalales > Ximeniaceae > Malania > Malania oleifera. The sequence continues at coordinate 13,270,478 of NC_080417.1, forward strand.
TATTTCCATATAACGTATTAAAATAATTTCACTGTTCAGCAGCAGTATTCCCAAACATAATTCTATATCATACATATTTTTTTGGAAATAAATGCTGTATAATAATAAATAATTTCATGAAAATGTTGGCTTAATTTATCCCCTTACCTGACTTACTGAGAAGCCCACAAAATATTCCAAACCTACACCCGTTTGTTCCCCAACTTAATACCCTGAAATTGCATTTTTCCCAACAAAATAACTTATAAATCCTAAAATAACAAACTTACCTAGATTTTGGGATGGTTCCCAAACTTTCCAAATCGAATTTATGCTCTAGCTAGGTTGTAGAGAATCTCCCCAGGATCACCGTGGTGGCTTCTGATTGTTGAATTGAGGAGAATTGAAGCTGAAAACGTAGAGAGAAAGTAGAGAATCTAAAACTAGAGAGAGAAAGGAAAAGGGAGACTGAAATTTCCTTAAAAATTGTCATTTTGCATATTTATAGGTGACTTGCCATGTGGCCTCATCGACGAGCCACATCACCTCGTTGACGAGTCCAGAAGGGAGTTTGTTGACGAACACTTATTTCTCGTTGACGAGTTTCAGTCCCTAAAATCAGTCCTCTCAGTAATATCCCTGAAATCAGCCCTTTCGGTAATGTCTTGTCGACAAGACATGCATCCCCATCGATGAGTCCAAGGGGCCCGCTTGTCGACGAGTCCAAGGGGCCCGCTCTTCGACGAGTCCAAGGGGCCTACTCGTCGACAAGCACTTTGCCCTCGTCGATGAGACCCTGTTGAAACCCCTTTTTGAAAAATCCTTTTTCTCTCATTTATTTTATTATTTAATTACTATAATTCTTCGGATTTTTATAGAGAGAGAGAGTATGTTTAATTTTCTAACAAATAAATGACTAAAGGCCTATTTATAGGCTACTGTCCCAGCCGTACTCGTCGACGAGAATAAAGTATTTGTCGACGAGTCAAAGAAGGACACTCGTCGATGAGAACATGGGGTTCGTCGACGAGCCTTTAAATATGAGATTTCCTGGCTCTCGAGATCTCCTCGTTGGTGAGGCCAGCACTCGTTCGAGTCCCTACTGCGTTGCCCTTTCAAATTTTCTTTCTTCTTTTCTTTATTTTCTCATTAATTAAATTTTTCTAGGTTTCTACACTTTAACACAATACTAGGTGTCCCAAATGTATACACACATCAGTTCTCAGCAATACTTACTTTAAACAAACAACCAACTAATCCTACCCTGGAGCTCCCTAGGCCTGATTCTTAGTATTTCCTGAAATGTAAAATTTATAGGAGTGAGACACCTCTCACTAAGACGGAATAAATTATTGACAGTGTGTGGCAACATGAGTTTGTTATATCAAAACACATTCTTTAAATCATTATTTCAACTGAGAAAGCAAGTGGATATGTACTCATAACCATATATATATTCAAAAGCATTAATTTCTCCGGAATATGTTCTAACTCAATGAGTATCCACGTGTACCTAAATCCACATATAGGTATTTTACATATTACAACAGATCACATAATTTCAACTCTCAATGCTTACTTAGTTTCCATACCGAGCATTCCTCCCCAACGGCCTCCGTGCATACCTCACAACATAGTTTCCAAACTGAGCATACCTCCCCATCGGCCTCAGTAGGAACATCACAACATACTTTCCATAATAAGCATACCTCCCCATTGACCTCAGTAGGAACATCACACATCATTTTCATACTGAGCATACCTCCCCATTGGTATCAGTAGAAACTACACAACACAATTTCCATACTGAGCATACCTCCCCATCGGCATAAGTAGGAACTCATTTTCACACTTTTACATTATTCTCAACCTTTCAAGAGACCAGTATGATACACCCATTTATACCATATAATACGATTTATATAATAATACAGTAACATAATCTCAATTTAACAATTCAGTATAAAACTATCATACTGTGATTTTGTATATATATATCATCGTATCTGTGTATATCTCATCATGTCTGTATATATCTCATTTCATCATATCTGTATAAATCCTGTTTGTATATATCTCATATCACCGCCTCTATATAAAACATGTTTGCATATATCTTATTTCATCATATCAATACTATTCACGTTTGTATATATCACATATCATTACATCTGTATAAAACATATTTGTATATTTATTATTGCCATACCTGCATTTTTGGTAAAAACTCATCCTCACATATTTCTGTATAAATATGCTATTTGATGTTTTTCATGCCACACAACTTTTGAATGATAACTCATAATCTAATAATCACAGGAAAATATCCATATCATAATATTCCAAAACCATATATAATATTTTCATTTTCACGTATTTTAAGTCAACTAGTTAATTCCCAAAAGTATCTGTCATAATTTATTTCCCTTACCTTCTTATTGAGAAAATGCCCACAGGGATCCTAAACTGACGCTTATGGCATTCGGAGCATGACACCTGTTATCATACATTTTGCTTTGCTCTACTCAAACTCGGGATAATTGCTACTTAACATTCCTAGGCCCACACACTCCCATTAACCGGTCAAATTTTAAAGAAAGGTCGGTATGATTCACTTCCCTTATTTGAATTTAATTTCTAACATATTTAAAAACACTATTATGGTCAAATTCCCGCAGTTTAATTTAATTCCAAAATATTCCCATAAATCCAATTTAATCAAACCCCAGCAATTTAACTTATTTCCAAAATAATCTCCAAAAATTCCATTTAATCAATTCCTTGTAGTTGAACTTAATCCTAGAAATATTTCCAAAAATCTAATATAATCCAATCCTGCAGTTTAATTTAATCTTAGGAATATCTCCAAAAATCTAACATAACTAAATACTACAATTTAATAATTAAATACAACAATTTAATCGGTTAAAAATTTAAAACAACAAACATAATTTGTAATCCTCACCTTAGCCTTGGAATGGTGCCTAGGATCCCCAAATCAAAAATTTGTTCCGATTAACTTTCTCAAAATCAAAGTCGGGACCTTATGGTGGTGTTTGATCGTCAATTTGGCCGAAGATTTGGGAGAAATTAAGGAAAGAGAGTGGGGGAGGGTGAGGAGAGAGAGAGAGAGAGAGAGAGAGAGAGAGAGAGAGAGAGAGAGAGAGAGAGAGAGAGAGAGTGGAGAGAGTTGGGAGATATGCGAAGCTCGTCACTTGGGGGGGGGGGGCATCCTTAGATTGAATCAATTTCAATTTGGTTTGGGATGCTACCAAAGGAAGCATCCTTAATGATTTTACCTATATATATATATATATACTCATCATTTTTTATTAAAAAAGACGCAAACTTTATTGATATGACCTCACTTTTGGCGGAGGAATACAGTAGTTACAAGACAAGCATTGGGAGATTACAGATAAAGAAACTAAAGGCCTCCCAAAAACAACACCAACAACCAACCAAAATAGAACTACAAATTATACCTTTTACTTTTATCCTTTCTTATATATATATATATATATATATATATATCTATCTATCCACCTATCTATCGATAATATTATTATTTTTTTTTATTGGGCTAGATTACTACACTAAGATACAACTTGTTCGTCAATGACTTGGACATGTACCGACCCTCCAATTTCAGCCAAATCACTGACGACGATTCCTCATCCATGACGTGATACAACACGTCATTGGCCAGACATAACCTGATAGTAGACACAGTTCTCGCTTCAAGCTCCTTCAAACTTGTGTCGTCCATACCTTTCGACTTCTTTCCGTATAGACCCTTCACTATCCTTTGCTACACTAGCAAGTCCTTCACTCTACTATGCCAAAGCCTGAAGTTCCCCATTCCATCGAACATACCAATCTGGAGTCTCGCAGAAGAAATCCCAGCCATTGCAAAACAATAGCTCTGATACCACTCATTGTGCAACAATCGACGATCTAATACCAATTGTTATTGCAACAATCGGCGTTCTGATACCAATTGTTGGTGCTGAGTGTGCGCAGTGGAAGACCTCACACAAACTCTCTTGAAACAATCAATGGAGCAAGTAAGCCAAGCACTCGATGATGAACTATACTAAACAAGCAATCACTCAACAATCACCTCTGGGTGAAGTGTCCTTGGCTTTGATCATGAACTTTGAGGTTTTTTTCCTGATTGATGCTCCCAGTTGTATCCTCCCCAATCTTTGGATATGCAGTAGTGGATTTCTTGCAAGCTGTGTTTGGTTCCTGCAATTTTGTGGGTTTTGTTTCCTGCAATTTTGCATTATGTGGATTTTCCTATACTCCTACAACTTGGTACAGTGTGGTTGTGCAGGTCTTGATGTTGTGATTGTAATAATTCTTGGTTTTTCCTTGTATTGATATGGCTTTGAGGCCCTGGGTATGCCCAGATTTTTGTGTAACTTTTGTTACTTGTGTTGTTTCGAAATTGGAGCTTAGGTCTCCTTTGTTTTTGATGTAGGTGGCCTTTTTGGCTGGCCTTTTGATTGTATTACTTTGCAATTGTGTTGAGGACTTGGTTTCCCCCTTTCCCGGGTACTCCCAGTATATATTGTACATATCCATTTGATCAATATATTTACCATTTACTGATAAAAATAAAGAGACAATAATTTACGTGGTTCTGCAATTTGCTTACGTCCACAGGAGCAGCAACTGTTTTTCACTATCTCAATGTGAAGCTTACAAAGCTTAATCAAGCTAGGGTTACATAATAATGATTAAATACTAATCTAATGTATATAGGAGACTTCTAGTATATTTAAAACACATATGTAGATATCCCCCTGGAGGAAAATCCTCAAAAACTCTCAATCTACTAATCTCCGATTCAACAATCCATGATGTCTGCGAGCGTAACCGTCGATATTTTAGAGCAAACCGTCAATGATTTTGTAGCTGAGAGAACCCTTTTGCATTCTGCCAAAAACCATCGACGGTTATACCCAAACCATCAACGGTTAGCCCTCAAACCTTTGAGTAAACCGGCAACGGTTGCCTTAATGCAAACCTCTCTTTTGTTCCTCACTTCACAATGCTTTTTCTGTGCATGCATTCCATACAAAATATGAGCCACATCCACAACAAGGTAAGTGTCACGACCTGCTATTTCTATGGGTTTTTTTTTTATATATATATATACTATAACATTTAAAATACTCTGATACCAAACTGGATTAAACCCAATCATCAACCTAAGCAGCAAGAAGCAGAAATCAAATAAACATAACCATACGTAGTTATATATAACACTAGAGTGCTAAAGTGTTTCCCAAAATATACATATATGTCTGTTTTCCATAATACCCTCAACAGGCTAGGGCTATACAAAAATACTCCCAAAAATACTCACACTACTGTCAGGGCAATACCGAGGCCCCTCTATCAGCGAGCCTGATCTGCTCGCCTACTTGGATCACCTGAAAAATGTTAAAGTAATTGGGATGAGCCAACGCTCAGTAAGACGAAATATGCTATTGCTAGTGTGTGGCAAATGAGTTACAATACTGTGAAAATCTATTACTATATAGTCATGAATCACTAAATCTGTAAAGTACAATACCAGTAATATAATCATCTTCTTTTACCTGTTGCTTAACATTTCTGTACTTTAAGTTTCTACTCAAAATACTGCTAATATATATATATATATATATATTTTCTGTTTTTGTAAACCTGTATAAACATAGTAATAACTGTAAACTTCCCTATGGATAACTATGTGTCATGATTTAACCCCTCATGATAGGGTTGTGTGGCCCGTAGGTGGGATTTACCCTGACTGGCTAACCAGGAATAAATCACTATACTCCATAGTCTGATCAGCCCTCCTCAACCCATATCTGATGGGGAGATTGTCCACTCGTGGGCTCTATGTGATCGACCTTTATACCACATATTATCTGAATAGGTTGTTGCACTCTATATATTGTATGTAGCTACGGTACCGTGCTCTGTAACTGTATGGTCCAACAGGGTCTGATACTATATAATACATCTCTATATACAAGTATATGTTTTACCATAATTCTGTAATAACTGTATAAACCATGACGCTGTGAAAAACTGTATCTATATCAACTGTGTTTCTGTAATTAACTGTAAATTTGTATGTCATCATACTGTAAAACTGTATAATCATGGTATTTCTGTAATTGCTATAAAATATATTCACTGTCTATATATTTTGTAAAACACATCTCTGAAAAATACTGTAAAACATGTTTTTGTACTATATCTACATTCTCAAGCCACACAGTAATTTTAAAACATACTAATCATACTTGATAAACTGTATAAGTCTCTATTGTGAATAATACTCTGGTGAAACATTTATAATTTTATACTGAAATCATACTCAAATAACCTAGCATAGCATATTTCTCTTACCCGTTTCCTGCTAAAAAAATCCCCTACTATAACGAGTCCAACACCCGTAGGGTTCTCCGCTCAATACCCTGAAAACCATAAATCTCAGAACAAAACATTACTATTTTTACGTGTATTACATTTCTTACAACTGCTGGAAACTCAAATTCCGAATAAAAGACCTTACCCTAGATTTGGGATGAATCCCAACTTCGTCCCACCGACGATCCGCTCCGGCAGACTTGCAGAGAACTCTGCCAGGAGCGTCGTGGTGGCCTCAGATCGTCGATCTAGTGACTAACGAGACCAAAATCGAAGGAAGAAGAGGGAGGAGCCGTAGGGGTAGAGAAAGAGAGAGATTGCGGCAAATTTTTGTGATTAAAATCAGTTTAGGGCTATTTATAGTGTGGGATTCGTCGACGAGCCACGTCACCTCGTCGACAAGTCCTATAGAAAGTTCGCCGACGAACCTACACCTTTGTCAAAGAATTTCAGATTTTTCAAAATCCTCTCTCGGTAACTTCTTGCCAACGAGACAGGACCTCGTCGACAAGATCCTAAAGTACCCTCGTCGACGAAACCCTAGTGTTCATCAACGAGGCCTCCTTCTGTTACTGATTCCATTTCTCTCACTCTTTATTATATTAATACCATTATTCTTTGGGTCACTACACTAAGAGCAGATGTAAAATGTGTTTAGCTTCTAATGTTGTTGGCCTAATAAGACTTACAATTCTTATTTTGATGATAACAAATCAAATGATATATTTAATATGTTTCAAGTAAAAGTGTTCAAGAAAATAACAGAGCTCAAGTGTATAAGAAAGTTCATGGATTACAAAGAGCATGAAGAATGAAGTCATATTGTGAAAAACTCAAAGGAAAGAATGCAACTACAAAGATGGTGGAAGAACAAGTTTTGAAGACTAGATTATACTTTTAAGGATATTCTCAAATGTAAGTACTTCAAAGTAAATCTTAAGTATAAAGAAATTTGAAGCTCATAAAAATTCAAAAATATGTTTTTATATATATACTCTAAAGAATATTTCTTAAATCCATAAAAAGAAAGGGTTTAAGAAAAGAAAATTTTTTTTTTTTTAAATAATGAAGTTTTTAAACATATTTATTTCAAAATATTTGGAAAATAAAAAATATTTTATACTCTAAAAAGTTTTTTTTAATAAATAAAAAGGGCTTAAAAAGAGAAGATTTTTTGAACCATGTTTTTAAACATATTTATTTCAAAATATTTGGAAATGAATTTTAGGAATCTTTGGGAGTAATGGATGATTTCAAAAAAAACTCTATAAATAGTTCTAATCTCAAACATTTTAAATTAGAGAAAAGAAAGTACAAAGAAAGAGAGAAAGAACTTTCAAAAGAATTTTGAAATTGAGAAATCCTCTAAAGTTTCCAGATCAAGTGCTTTTCAACAACTTTTCTGATCCAGAGATATTCAAAGGCTTTTAGATCAAAGTAAGTTTTTTTTTTAAAAGGTTTTAGATCAACTAATTTTCAAGTATTCAAAATTTTGTTTTCAAAGGATATGAAATTCTTTTAAGATAAATTCTTTGATCTGAAATCGATTTACATTCTGAAATTAAGTTTTCCAATGATCAAAATTTTTGTCTTCTTTGGAAAATTATTTGATAATCCATACCAAGTAATTGAGCTTGAAATTTCTTATATTTAAATTACTTTGAGGTATAAAGTGAGCTGATTGGTGTATTAATTCACTCTACTGTGAGAGTTTTCTTTTGTACACATATTCCTTCGTTATCTTTCTTAAACGATTCCGAGTTGTTGAATCGTTGAACCAAATAAGGGGTTGTTATTTGGAGAGGCGAGCTCTAGCCTAATTGAAGGAGTGCATTGTAAGTTGGTATTGTTCCACCAGGTAAAGGAACTGAGATAGTGAAATCCTTTGGTGTTTTTGCCAAAGGAGAGGACGTAGGCCGTGTTGAAGCCAAATCTCGTAAAAACTCTTGTCTCCTTCTCTCTACTTTAATTTACATACTTTATTCGCTTTTGTTATAAAATTTATGAGTACAGGTTGCAGGATTTAAATTAAGTTCTTGATCAATAGAAAGTACGTTTTGATTAATCTTTTGCGGAAACCCAAAAGGGGAGTACGTTGATTAATTTGCGGAAATCTTAATCAAGTAAAGTGAATAATAAAAGGTTACAGGGAAAGCAATGGAAGCCTAAATGTTATTGATTGATTGATTACGTTGATTGAATTATTATTTTAAATTCCAGTTTTCTTAAGTGTTGTTATATATTGTATTTTGCTGGGTTATTAAAATTAGAAAACTTAAAAATCAAATAAAATTAAAAGATTTCCAATTCACCCCCTCTTGGGAAGCTATTCTTCATTTCAAATGTCAAACATAGTTTTCTTAATTAAATATTAGATGCACACATATACACATGGTTGAATTGAACCAAAAAGTTTGTGAGAATTTGTCACGCCTCGAACCCAGTAATTGAACCCGAGGGTGAAAAAGTAACTTAACCTGTCCCTGTATCATACAAAATCAAGATACAGTACAATGAATGAGGGTCTGAACCCGTGGGGTTCCTAGGCACCCTATACATATCCACATATAGAATAGGTACACAACGAAAAATAAGTCTTTCTATACACAAACTGTACCATACTAGAGTCTATACATGGAGTCAACTCCACAAAAATACAACACAAACTCGGGTGTTAGCCAAAACCACCAACAGACCACCCAGTATAGTCCTAGTACTTACCCAAGTACTTCTCGTAGTACACCGACTACTACGCTTCCAACAACAGGACGCTAGTTCCGGTTACCTGAAGGACCTGAAAAATATGTACGTATAGTAGGGGTGAGACACCTCTCAGTAAGGCAGATATAGGTTATATCGGTGTGTGACATTTGAGTGTTATCATGATAGCAAAACATACATAGTTAAATGCAATTTCAGTATTTTCACAAAACGGTTCCAATGCAGTGCACACACACAAACACACACACATGATCAACCTGGTGTCGTCACACCCTTTGGCCTGTAGCCGACCCACGATACACGGTGTCCCTGGCACATGGCGAACCCCAGGCTCCCATGGCATCGTACTAGTACAAACTGGTGGATCCACACCCTTCTCTAATCAGTCGGAAAGGCTCACGCCCTCGGATATAGAGTCAGACACTCTTACCAAACATGGCCTAACAATTTCATACGCCCACGGATATAGAGCCGGACACTCTTTCAGTACCTGGAACAACTCGGAACCCAGTTCCTATTACATTTCAATAAAACATAGCCATACATGCTCATATAACCAAACAAACCACACCCATTTGGAAATCCGAAAATCATGTTTTCCAAACATGTACAGTTTAATATAAAATCAAGGCACGACAATCCCTATTACACAGTATAAATCACCCCATACATATGATTTTCAACAAAACCAGGGACACAACCCAATGCCCCATTTTTCCTAAAACTGTAACATGAAAAACCCATGATTTTACCGTTAGACCCCCCCTAAATAAGTAACCAAAATGCACACAGGACCGTAAACCACAGTTTTACCGAGTTCGATTTAAAAAAAAACTGACATAAACTGAATCCCCTTACCTTTCCCCAAATGACAAATCCCAAACTCCAAGGCCCCTAAACATCGAACTGAGTTCCAAAACCTACATACCACAATACAAAATATGCTCACAAACCTATTCTCTACACAACTACCGGATCATATTTGAAAACCGAACCTTACCTCAATTCCGAGCCAAAACTCGAAGATACTCGAATCAACGATCCGATCCATAGAACTTGTAGAGAATCCTTCCCTGATCCTTGTGGTAACGTCGGATCTACGATTCCCGCTACATACGACGAAGAAATATAGAGAAATAGAGAGTAGGTTGAGTTGTTTTAGCTGAAAAGTAATGAAAATATCTATTTATAACTGAATTTGAGTTTTCTTAGCTGAGAAGTAATGAAAATATCTATTTATTTTCTTATTTGAGTTGTCGCCGAGAACTACAAAGACTTCGTCAACGAACTCTGGCTTCGTCGATGAAACTTGCTTAATTACCAATTTACTCCTCTCTTAATTAATCACGGTTCAAGTTCTTATAGAATTTGTCAATTAAAATAATATGAGTTTTGAAATGAGTACATTCATAAAGTCTTGTATAATAGTAGCAACAACAACAATAGTAATATTGATGTGGACAAAATTAATAGTAGTGCTATGACTTCAAGAGGAATTCCAAAGGAACATCCTGAAAAGCCCAAGAAAGCCATTTTGGATCATTATGGGAAGAAAAGCCTGCCCATCAATATGACATTATGAAGGTGTGCCTTAAAAAATGTCAAGGCTCACTCACATTAATTTCGGATATTTAAAGCCTTGAATGAATCGAACAAGAAAAACCTAGAGGTGTAGAATGCTACATGCTCTAAAATTATATATAAGATGATTATAATCAAATTACCTAGATACTTTATTTCTATATTGGCTTGAACATCGGAAAAAAGCTTTCGAAAGCTCTTAGGGGTCTCCCAAAATATTTATTTTTTCCTTGGTTATAGGTGATCATCACAATTTATGAGTGCGGATATCAAAGTTCAATTTTTGATATCAACATACTGGCCCGTCAAGTATGGACAATTTGCTTCCCAAATCCCACATAAGAAAACAAAAAAGAAGAGACAAAGTGAGTGATGCCTAGATCGGCTCCTCCAAATTGAAGAATGCCTTGGCCCTAAGATAAAAAAGGGTGAGGAGTACCAAAGCTCTAATGCTTGACAAGATCGAGAGCCTAAAAAAAGGGGGAAAAACAATATAGATTTGGAGAAGTCACAAAACTTTGATTAATTTGGTTGGAGAATGGAGAGGGAGCAACAAAGCTTATTAAGTATTGGTAGCGTATTTTTTAGGCATCCAACTAGCATGAGTAAGAACATAATGTACTCGATGAAATGCTTAAACCAAATGTTAGCACCATTTGTTGAACTATGATTTCAATATTTTTGATTGTTCTCTTCTCTTCGAGTTTCAGGCTATGAAAAAAATGTGCACCTCTAAAGTCTAACCCATTTAAGTTTAATTATCTTACCTTTAATAACAAAATATAGATAAATGGAGGTAAAAAATTTGTTGCTACTAAGAATAACACATCTCCGCATAGTAGCACATCTGGTGTTAATTAAAAGTTCTCTAAGTACCATAAAGTGAAACGAGTTTACAAATTAAGTATCAAGTATGTGCCCTTTTCACACACGGTATATGCATGCTTCTTTATCTTATTTTTAATATTAGGTGGTCATATTTAATTGGTAAATAATATATAATCACATACATTGGTCTTTTGACCATGATAGGAACGGTTTGAAATAAAATATTAGACTCACCTAAATTAGTTGGTAAGAAATTAATCCCCATAAACATGTAATACACCTTAAAATACCAATAAATTAATAAGTTCAACAGATTTATATGAATTAAGCGGCAAATGATCATAAAAGTTACATATTGATTCATTAAAAAATAATGAATACAAACCAAAAGTTATTAGATTAATCTCAAAAAATGGCAGTGTCAATGAAAAAAAATTCTTAGAATTGTTAAAAAAATTAACTAAAAAGAATGATATAAAATCAATCATTAATTTATCAAATAATAAGGTTGGCATTAACTCAACCTATCCAAATAATAAGTTTCTCTGTTTTCTGTGGTGTTGAATTAAAATTAGACGATTGAAAACAAAATAGAAGTGGAAGAAAGGTTTGGTTTAGTTTAGTTACCGAAATACGTCCTCCACAAAAATAACTGAGATTCAAGTCAACAAGTCAACATAGAAAACGTAGGGGTCATCTTTTGAGCCTGCCCCGCGGACTAATGCAAACTTTGCTCAAGCTCCGATTTTATCCCAATACAAGAGAAAGCGCTGATAAGCTTCGCTCCATTGGAAAAAAGAACACACAGTGCCGCCAGTTTCCATGGACGACCTTCATTCCTACACGGTTACTTTCTCTCTCCTCTTCCTCCTCCTCCTCCTCCATTTTTCTTCTCTTCAGCTTCTTTCATCAGCTTACACTCTTCCCGAGAAGTACTTCGTCAACTGCGGGTCAGACTCCACCGCCACCTACGGCAGTCGGACCTTCGTCGGCGACCTAAACTCCGGCTCCTTCTCCGTCGGTAAGAGCATCCCTGTCAAAAACACTAATACAACACCAGGAACATCAATTCTGTATCAAACGGCAAGAATTTACAGGTACCCATCATGGTACGAGTTTGGGATTACCGAAAATGGCACTTACCTGGTACGCCTTCACTTCTTCCCCTTCTCTTCCCCCACGGATCTCTCTGCTGCGCTGTTTAACGTTTCAGCTCTTGGGTTTTCACTGCTATCAAACTTTAGCGTCCGAATCGACCGCAATTTACCGGTGGTTGAGGAATTTGTACTCAACATCGAAGTGGATAACTTCAGAATCTACTTCACGCCTTGCAAAGAAGCATCCTTTGCTTTCATAAACGCAATAGAGGTCTTTATTACGCCAGAAGGTTTTATCTCCGGTGATCCTCCTCTTGTCACTCCTGCAGGAAGTGACAAGCATGACAGGGTTCTGCTTTCTCACGGTTTGCGTACAGTCTATAGGATCAATGTTGGAGGTCGAGAGCTCACGCCGGATAATGATACCCTGTTGAGGAGTTGGATTCCAGATGATGGTTATCTATTTTTTAACGGTTCTGCGAAGAACAGTGAATTTTATAGTGGTACACCTAACTACCAGCAAGGGGTTACTGAATATATTGCCCCTTTTCTTGTTTATCAGACTGCTAAAGAATTGAATATAGATTCCAACAGGACTACCAATTTTTTCAATATTACTTGGAGATTTGAAGTGAGTAAGAATGCTAGACACCTCGTGCGGGCACACTTCTGTGATATTGTTAGTCCATCTCTTAATGCTGTATTGTTTAATTTCTATATTGATAACCAATTCAGTAAGAAGATCGATCCCTATAATGTAATTCCCCAACTAGCAGCTCCTTTTTACTTCGATTTCATGGTTGATTCTGATGATTCTGGTGTTATGAATATTAGTGTAGGACCTCGAAGAGATTCGATGCAACAGACTGCCTTTTTGAATGGGTTGGAGATAATGGAGGTATGCAAGGATTCAAGGACATTGGTGATGCCAAGTGAGTCAAGGAAAAAAAGTTTGTCAGTTATAGTTGGTTCGGTTGCTGGAGCTGTGGCTCTCATTTTCATTTTGGTAGCTGTGTTATTCTTGGGCTTGAAATATGTGAAAGCAAAAACTGTCAAAAATTTTGAGTCTCCATCAATACCTCTGTATGGAGGAGGAGGTTCTTTCAGCTGGATAATTGAAAGAACTGCAAATTCCTCACCATTTTCTAACATGAATCTTGGACTAAAGATACCTCTTGCTGAAATACTTAAAGCAACCAACAACTTTGATGCAAAGTTGATGATTGGCGAGGGTGGTTTTGGGAAAGTCTACAAGGGAATTTTTGGGGATGGAGTAAAAGTTGCTGTGAAACGAAGTGAACCAGGACATGGCCAGGGCCTTCCCGAATTCCAAACGGAAATCCTGGTTTTATCCCAAATTCGCCATCGTCATCTTGTTTCCTTGATTGGCTACTGTGATGATTTGGCTGAGATGATACTAGTTTATGAGTTCATGGAGAATGGGACTCTGAGAGATCATTTGTATGATACAAATGCGAACTTCAACATAACATCTAGGCGACCTGCATTGTCTTGGAAGCAAAGACTCGAGATTTGTATCGGTTCTGCCCAGGGTCTTCATTACCTTCACACTGGTTCAGGCCGAGGAATTATTCATCGTGATGTTAAGTCGACAAACATCTTGCTTGATGACCATTATGTGGCTAAAGTTGCTGATTTCGGTCTATCAAGGGCAGGCCCTCTTGATCAAACCCATGTCAGTACAGAAGTAAAAGGCAGCTTTGGTTATCTTGATCCAGAATATTTTAGATGCCTACAATTAACCGAGAAATCCGATGTGTATTCTTTTGGAGTGGTTCTTCTAGAAGTGCTTTGCGCCCGACCAGCTATTAACAGCTTGCTTCCAAGGGAGCAAATAAACTTGGCTGAATGGGGAATATCTTGGCAAAGGAAAGGGCGGCTGCAAGAAATCGTTGATCCTTCACTTGCAGGCAAAATTAATCCCAATTCGTTGAGAAAATTTGGGGAAATTGTTGAGAAGTGTCTGAAGGAATATGGTGTTGAGAGGCCTCCAATGTCTGATGTGTTGTGGGACTTGGAGTATGCTCTTCAACTTCAACAAACTGGTGTTCGCAGAGAGCCGCATGAGGACAGCACGACAGATGCTTCTTTGGGATTGTCGCTGCCTGCTGTTCAGGGTTTGCCTTCTTGTACCTTTTCAATTGAAGAAGATGGTAAACTGATGGAACTGATGGGAAGGAATGATCTTTCAGATCCATCAGCTAGTGGAGTGTTCTCCCAGTTAATGGTTGATCATGCTAGATAGTTGAAGCTTTTTTAACGTGTAGAAGTATAGTTATGTTGTTGTTATTGTTAGATAACTCATCTTCAAAACCTAAGTGTTAAGGAGAGAGAGTTAAAAAGATTTTAGTCCAGTCCAGGGAGGAATTAAAGCAGTCCAAGGCCTAACTTTGATACCATGTTAGAAAATTCATTCTCAAAACCTAGGTGACAGAATAGAGAGTTAAGAGAATCTTATACTGGCTTTGGAACTACTCACAGACACGATGTGAGACTGGATCCCTTCAGTTGTTTTTTTTTTTTAATTTAATACCTTAAGGTGTTTTTCTGTTCTTCATAAACCTGGGTTGGTAAAATGTTAAGTGTAGCCATGGTTACAAGACTTGGTCTGGAAAAAAACTGTTCAAGTCAGTATATGGAATTGTAATTTATATCAACAGATCCTTGTAATGTAACTCGGGATCAAGTGCTACAAACCAATCCAAGTAAATAAATAGATCCACGAAACAAAAGTGGAGAGCGTTATGCCTTCAATGAAATTCAGTGATGTTAAAATAGCATTTTCAATTAATAGTTGCATTTCTTTTTCCCAACTTCATTTATGCTCTAGGCCTCAGGAGTCATTTTCTCATCAGCTCAGGACTGAGGTTATCATCCTCTGCCTATCACGACCTGTTCATATTATAAATGATTGGGTTTGCTTTAGTTTGTGCGACAAACTTGTTTGGGCCAAACTGTTTCTGCCAGGTTTAATATGAAGTAGATTGATGCTGGGTCCATGTTGAGTTTTGTGTTTAAGACATTTATCCACTAAGGAGGGTTTAGGGCTGGCAGACTTCATACCTAATCCATGTCCAACTCACTTGAGCCTCTCATAAAGATTTTTCTTGAGGAGAGAATTTTTAAGAATTACTGTGAATTACTAAAATTTTCTAACCAAGAGGAAATCAGAATGAATAATTTTTGTATTTCTTGAATAAATCTTTATACAAGCTAATACACTACTTAAAAAAACAAAAATGCTAATACACTACTTATAATACAATCGGGTATGCTAAAACTGGGAACAATCTCCTAGAATAATCCTTCTTAATAATATACAAGATACTCGGGATTTCTACACTTCCCCTCAAGTTGGATCATAGATATTGATCATATCCAACTTGCAAATGAAATGATCAAAACTTTGTCGAGCTAACCCTTTGATAAAAATGTCTGCTATTTGTTCCTTGGTAGATACATAAGTCATATAAATGGTTCATTATTCAACATTTTCTTAGATAAAGTGTTGGTTCACTTCTACATGCTTATTCTTGTCATGTTGAACTGGATTGAGAGATATGTACTGATGGTTGCTTTGTTATTACAGTAGAGTTTGATAGGGAATTTCATTGTGATCTGTAGTTCTTCCAAAAGTTTCCGTAACCACAATCTTTCACGTATTCCTTGTGCAACTGCCCTAAACTCAACTTAAGCACTACTTCGAGCCATACATTCTATTTTTTACTCCTCAAAGTCACCAAATTTTCCTATACAAAGGTGCAATATTCGGTGGTAGATCTTCTATCTTTCGCTGATCCTGCCCAATCAGCGTCTGTGAAAACTTCTACTTTCTTACTTTCACATTTCTTGAAGAAGAGTCCTTTGCCCGGAGAACCCTTGAGATACTTGAGAATCTTGTACAGAGCCTCTAGGTGTGTATTCTTTGGTGAATGCATGTGTTGGCTTACTATACTTGCTGCAAATGCGATGTCGGGTCTGGTATGTGAGAGATATATTAGTTTACCAACCAATCTCTAATACCTCTCATTTTCAATTGATATTCCGCAGTCTTCAACTCTCTTTACTGCTTCAATTTGGGTTTCATTAGGTTTGCATCCAAGTATGCTAGTTTCAATTAGGATATCAAGGATATACTTTTTCTGAGAGACACTGATACTCTTTTTTGATCTACTAACTTCTATTCCCAAGAAGTACTGCATTTGTTCCAAGTCTTTAACTTCAAACTCAGTGATTAGGACTTTTTTTCAATCTTTTCATCTCTACTGTATCATCTTTAGTTAGTGTTGGCCTCACAAGGTTTAGAACCTTATTTTGATGATAACAAATCAAAAGGACTTAACATATTTGGTTAAGTGAAGTTTCAGGACTCAAGTGTGTTGATAAAAGATCAAGATCAAGAGCTTGAAAAGTCTATTGAAAGCTTGTACTTAAAGTTATAAGAACTTGATGAAGTATGTACTTAAGTCAATGAGCTATGAAAGAAGTCAAAACAAATACATGAAGACATTGAAAGCAAAGCAAATACATGAAGACATTGAGAGCAAAGCAAATACATGAAGACTTAGTGATTAGAAAGTCATAGTCCTTAAGAAGTCTTATGTAAGTACTTCAAACAATTCAATATTGATGCATGAAGCTCTTAGGAGTTAATATTGACTTAGAGACCTATGTTTGAAAACATCGAAAAATATTTTCAAAAGTCTCAATTCAATATGAAAAGTATAAAAGCTAAAAAAAGTTTTGGAAATAAAGTTTTTAAAAGCATATGTTTTGCATGATTAGGCGACTGACATTCTATGTTGATGAAAATTAAACAGACATAATAGAATCAGGCAACTGACCCCATTCTGTGTTTGAAAATGCACTTTACTTAAAAGGCACAGGCGACTGACTCTGATATTTCAGTTGACTGGCCTTCGTGATTTTAAATTTATAACAACGATAGAAAGTTTCCAAATTTGATTACTTGTCTCCCAAACTTTTAGAAAACTTGAGAAATACTCCAAGTAACTTGGGCAACACGAAAATTTACTTTATTACTCTATAAATACATGTTATTCACATGAATTAATTACAACTAGCAAGCACATACGAATTGAAAATTTAGAATACTATTGCTGGAATTCTATTGAAGCATTATTGTGCTATTGTTAACAAAGCCACGGTTTATTTGATTGTTTTCTACTAAGAAATTCAAAATTAAATCAGAATTTCGGTAACAATCATCTGAGCTTTATATTTCTATATTAATTATTGATTGAAGTATATTGTTCTTAAATTATACTAATTTGATCTTGTTGAGAGTGTTACTTGTATACAAGTTGTTTCTTGTTTCTCTTATTGATTGAATTTAGGATTGTTGAATCATTGGCCAACGAGATGGGGTATTCTTGTTAGAGAGAATTTGTTTTTGTTTGACGATTCAGGGTTATTGGATCATTGGCTAATGAGAAGGGGTATTTGTAATAACTCGGAAATTTTTTTTTTAAAAAATAATTAAAATTATTAATTAAGTGGTTAAACACTATTAAATTAAGGTATTAAATAAACAAATATAAAAAATAGCATGAAAATAAAATAAAATAATTAATCAAAGAATAATTAGTAATTAATTAATATTAAATTGAATTAATTAAGTAAATTATATGATGAGTATATATATATAAGGATAAGGTATATATATTGTTGAAGTAATAAGTATATATATATATATATATATATATATATATAAAATATAAAATAATGTAAAGATAGAATTAAATGAATTGGATTTCAAACTGAAATCCAATTCAATTACAAACCTTACCTATTCACGCCTCAGGATTTCAGGCTCTCAGATTTTCTTCTTCTCTGTCTCCTGCTCGTCCATCCACTCCTTCGTCTCCGCCTCTCTCTCTCTCCTCTCATTTCTCGATGAATACTCAACCGATCGGGAAACGGAAGGTGTCATTGGGTTCCTAATTCTGCCACCGACATTTCTATTGGAGCGAATTTGTTGTGGGAGCAACATAGGCACCACTCCTGGGGAAAGATATATTTTCCCTAATTTCTCAATTTCTGGTTAAATCTACCGTTAAATCGACGATTAGTTACCACCACGGGGTCTAAGTCGTCGTTGCCATCATTTTGACGTGAATAAATTTTCAATTGGGGTTTTCTAGGTTTTACTTTAAAGCGAGAATGAGATTTGAAAAATTTGGCAATTTGACTAAATTTAAGGGTATATTTATTTATTCAAGAATTATGACCCTAGGAAATATTTAAATAATATTTTATTCAGGAATAATTTATTGGAGTTAGGAATTTTTGATTCAGGGTCCGGGTGAGCGCCGCAGGTATTTTTCAGGATCCCTGTTGGCGTAGTTCAAGAAATCAGGTAAGGGAAAAAATATATATTAAATCAGAATTTTCATGAATTTAATAAAAAAATAAATTGTGTTATATATACGTGTATATGTTTCGGTATGGGTAAAATGCCAATTGTTTAAATTATATTTTTTTCGAGTTTAGGATTGTTTATTAGATATGTATATGCGAAAATGAATTGATGAAAGTGAAAAAATATTTTCAGGATAATCATATAAGAAATGAAAGGTATTTTCAGTATATAAATGTTAAATATTGGTTGGCTTATTTTATAGGTTATGTATGAATTTTATTGTTAAATTGTGTGACATGAGAATTTGTGCAAATATATGTTAAATGTATGAGATGCAGGCTAAGTAAGTAAAACAATGAGAATAAAATATGATATAGACAATGTTGCCTGTGTATGTTAAATGCAACCATGTAAATGTAAGACAGCTGAAAGATAGTCATGTTAGAAGATCTAGCACACTTCTGTGTAAACTAACTGATGACAGCTAAAAGGAACTGTGTTAGCAGATCTAGCACTTTCTACCTAAACTAACTGATGATAGCTAAAGACCAGTTGTAGTACGAAGTAATGAAATGAAATGTTATGGAATGAAATGATGATGAAATGACAATGAAATGAAATGACAAAGGTAAATAATGTAAATGGGAAAGAGTCACTTAAAGTGAAACGAAATGTAAAGTTAAGTTATGAACAGGAATGAATGTGCATGAATGTATAATGACAGAAAATAATGATGTATTATGATAATAGAAGTATGTATGTACGTAAAACATGTTACGATTGGGCGAGATGTACCTTTCGCTTGAGGGCTTGCTGAGTAAGGCGAGTGCACTAGTAGTTTCAGATGTGGAAGTAGCTGCATAACGCACTAGGGCAGAGGGAACCTACTTATATGGGCGGGTAGAGTTCCCTATCCTTAGGGCCTTTGCCGGTAAACTATTGTTGAACGCGTGAGTACGAGATCAGTTTAATACTTGAGAGCTTACTGAGTAAGGTGAGTGCTCTGGTATGCTTAAACCGTGACCTTCGGGTTGCTAAATGTATCATAGTAGAGGGGTGCTACTTGTATGGGCGGGTAATCACCCCTGTCCTCAGGTAATCTTGTGGGTTAAATATTTGTATGTGATTGTTTAGGTTTAAAAAATGATTTCAATGTTATATGATGATTTGCAAATGAAATAAAATGATATCTATTTAAC
This sequence comes from Malania oleifera, assembly GCF_029873635.1. NCBI lineage: Eukaryota > Viridiplantae > Streptophyta > Magnoliopsida > Santalales > Ximeniaceae > Malania > Malania oleifera. Next base: position 13,290,721 of record NC_080417.1, read on the forward strand.
TCATGTTGGCCATACATTGTTTTAATATATTGTTTCTTCCTTTACTGAGATGTGTCTCACCCGAATATGAATTCATTTTTTTTTTTTTTCAGGATTTCTCAAGATCGAGCTTTGAGAGCTCGAGATAACATAACATTTTTGGAAGATATAAGAAAAATGGTATATTTTTTATGTTAATTCTGATATGTATTTTTTATGTTTTATATCTTTATGTTTTAACTCAGTTATGAAAGGATAGTTGTGAAACATACTGGTATTAGTGGATAATGTTTTGGAGACATGTATATATTTGAATACTGGTGGATTATTAATTTATTATGGTTGGTAGTTAGAATTAGTAAACTCTGGTATTATGTTATATGGAGATTATGGATCATGATTTATTAAGATATTATCAAGTATGACGCGCCGGACCCGGGTTTAAGGGTTCGGGGCATTTCATTTGGTATCAGAACAATGTCCAGCTGGAAGTGTGATTAGATTCACATTGTCTGGATATGGAAATGTTAGAGTACTAGGTTAGGGATGATTTATGCCAGAGTATAAGATTGAGTTGCGATAAGGATAGGAATGGGTAGATTAATATATCGTTAGGAATTCTGAGTTGTGTTTCGTAAGCTTGGGGGTAGAAATCCCTTGATGGTCTTCTGTGTTTTTCTGAAGAAGTTGCTAGCTTCAAAAAATTATGATAAATTCATCGATGGTAATGTTTCTGAGTAGAGAAATTCGAACTTGGGATTTGAACTCGATGGTGAGGTTAGTTGATTTTAGAGGTTATGGTATCGAGGAAAAATCAGCAGATACCACTAGGTAGAGGTGGACGAGCACGTGGTTATACGATGGTCCTGAATTAGGCAGATAAAGCCAAGAGGGCAGGTATGAATTTATGTTGAAGATGATGATTTTATTTAATTATTGATGATGCAAAAATTTATTTGGGAGACATATTTATTGAATGGTATGAGGTATAATAAGTTGTAGATTTATGAAGATGAAAGATTAGGTAACGAATTTCGAGGACAAAATTTCTTAAAGGAGGAAAGAATGTAATAACCCGAAAAAAAAAATTAATTAAAATTATTAATTAAGTGGTTAAACACTATTAAATTAAGGTATTAAATTAATAAATAAAAAAAATAGCATGAAAATAAAATAAAATAATTAATTAAAGAATAATTAGTAATTAATTAATTAATTAATATTAAATTGAATTAATTAAGTAAATTATATGATGAGTATATATATATATATATATAAGGATAAGGTTTATAAATTGTTGAAGTAATAAGTATATATATATATATAATATAAAATAATGTAAAGATAGAATTAAATGAATTGGATTTCAATTTGAAATCCAATTCAATTACAAACCTTACCTGTTCACGCCTCAGGATTTCAAATTCTCAGATTTTCTTCTTCTTTGTCTCCTGCTCGTCCATCCACTCCTCCGTCTCCGCCTCTCTCTCTCCCCTCATTTCTCAATGAATACTCAACCGATCGGGAAACGGAAGGTGCCATTGGGTTCCTAACTCTGCTACCGACATTTCTACTAGAGCGAATTTTTCGTGGGAGTTGCGTAGGCACCACTTCTGGGGAAAGATATATTTTTCCTAATTTCTCAATTTCTGGTTAAATTTGCTGTTAAATCGATGATCAGGTACCATCACGGGGTCTTAGTCGTCGTTGCCGTCATTTTGATGTGGATAAATTTTCAATTGGGGTTTTCTAAGTTCTACTTCAAAGCGAGAGTGAGATTTGAGAAATTTGGCAATTTGACTAATTTAAGGGTATATTTATTTATTCAAGAATTATGACCCTAGGAAATATTTAAATAATATTTTATTCAGGAATAATTTATTGGAGTTAGGAATTTTCGATTCAGGGTCCGGGTGAGCGCCGTAGGTATTTTTCAGGATCCCTGTGGCGTAGTTCAAGAAATCAGGTAAGGAAAAAAATATATATTAAATAAGAATTTTTATGAATTTAATGGAAAAATAAATTGTGTTATATATACGTGTATATGTTTCGGTATGGGTAAAATGCTAACTGTTTAAATTATATTTTTTTCGAGTTTAGGATTATTTATTAGATATGTATATGCGAAAATGAATTGATGAAAGTGAAAAAATATTTTCAGGATAATCATATAAGAAATGAAAGGTATTTTCAGTATATAAACGTTAAATGTTGGTTGGCTTATTTTATAGGCTATGTATGAATTTTACTGTTAAATTGTGTGACATGAGAATCTGTATAAATATATGTTAAATGTATGAGATGCAGGCTAAGTAAGTAAAACAATGAGAATAAAATATGATATAGACAATGTTGCCTGTGTATGTTAAATGCAACCATATAAATGTAAGATGATTACGCGTCAAAACTGCGTAATTGGGCATCTTAACTCGGGTTTTACGGTTTATATTTTTAATTAAATGTCCAAATTTGTTCAATATTTTAATAAAGTGCCAAAATCATCATTCTTGAACTTTATTGCACTATTTATGAAGTTTTGATATTTTTTTGTCGCAGGAAAATTCCCGAGAACCAAAACCAATACCTGTTCGTATTTTGTATATAACTTTTCCGTCCGAGCTCCGATCGAGATGATTCGAATTTCTAGAGAAAGAGGAAAGGATTATCTACAACTTTTGTGGTTTGAGTTTTGTGAGATACGAGCTCCAGAAGAGTCAAATTTGCGATGAATAGAGAATGAAAAAAATGAAAAAAAATATAGCAATTCGGGTCAACTCCAATTGGGTCAAGTTGTCGGGTCGGGTCTCCTATCCGGGTCTAGGGCTTTCCCCCCTATCCTATTTAACCCTTCTCTTCCACTTCCTCCGTAGGCAGCCCTGTGATTGCTCTCCTCTCTTCTTCTTCTTCTTCTTCTTCTTCTTCTTCTTTAGTTAGTTTTTTTTTTTTTTTTCTGCTTTGTTCCTTCTCTGTTTCCCTTTCCTTCTTCCCCTGTTCTTCCTTAGCTCTGCCTTTCCCTATTCTCTTCCTTGCCCTTTGTTCCAGTCCTCCTTCAGCACAGCACCCACGCACAGCATAGCTGCAACACCAGCAACACAACAGAGCTTCACGGCACAGCAGCAATACCCGCAGCTTGCAACAACTTCTCCAGCACAGCAGCAGCTTCATGGCACAGTAGCCCCTGCACAGCTCTTCTCTCTCTCTCTCTCTCTCTCTCTCTCTCTCTCAACTTTTCTTTATGATTATTTTATTAGTATTAATTGTCTGAGCATTGAATTAAATTGGTTTGAATTTTATTTTAGACTTTGATTGTTGTTTAGACTTTTTATTACAGTACGAATTTTCATTGGGATATTTGTTTAGGCTTTTTATTCTTTTTACAGTATTTATTTATCTATTTACTTGTTTGCTTTTTCTTTTAATTGAATATGTGTTAGGATCGGTAGTGCTCGATTTAGTACCCTAATTTGGTGACGTCCATTCTAGTTCTTAAATAATAATAAAAAAAAAAAAAGGAGAAAGGTGTTATTGTGATTCATTAAATTTAGATCTTTGTTCGTGTTTTGTTCCTTCAGTTCGAGTTCTTGGCTCGTATTAAAAGTTCAGTTTTTAGTCTGCATTTAAATTGTGATTTTGGTTCGTAATTTTTAGTTCATGTTAAAGATTTGATTTTTATTCCACGCGTGTGTGTGTTTGATTGCGTTTCCTTTGCATGTTTTAATTCCTTATTTGTAGTTGCCATATTTAATAATGCGTGTTTAGGTATTTCCTTAAGTAGACGTAGGGTTTCTATTCTTGTTTTCTTTTATTTAGTGCATGTTAGTTTAAGGTTTTAAATTATGTGTCATTTAATTCATCAAAAGTGAAATTGAACCATCTTGAAAATCCGAATCTGAACCAAGTTCAATACATTTTTATTTTTGATTGGGAGAACGTAAAATATGAGATTAAAATGCATTCCCTGAGGAGACGATCTAGCCCTTGGGCTTAATATTACACTACAGAACTCTTATACTTGGGATAGCTTCCGAGTTGCTCATTTTTCGAGTGAGTCATAAGACAGCTGAAAGACAGTCATGTTAGCAGATCTAGCACACTTTTGTATAAACTAGCTGATGACAGCTAAAAGGAACTGTGTTAGCAGATCTAGCACGTTTCTACGTAGACTAACTAATGATGGCTAAAGACCAGTTGTAGTACGAAGTAATGAAATGAAATGTTATGGAATGAAATGATGATGAAATGACAAAGGTAAATAATGTAAATGGGAAAGAGTCACTTAAAGTGAAACGAAATGTAAAGTTAAGTTATGAACAGGAATGAATGTGCATGAATGTATAATGACAGAAAATAATGATGTATTATGATAATAGAAGTATGTATGTACGTAGAACATGTTACGATTGGGCGAGACGTACCTTTCGCTTGAGGTCTTGCTGAGTAAGGCGAGTGCACTAGTAGCTTTAGATGTGGCAGTAGCTGCATAACGCACTAGGGCAGAGGGAACCTACTTATATGGGCGGGTAGAATTCCCTATCCTTAGGGCCTTTGCCGGTAAACTATTGTTGAACGCGTGAGTATGAGATCAGTTTAACACTTGAGGGCTTACTGAGTAAGGTGAGTGCTCTGGTATGCTTAAATCGTGACCTTCGGGTTGCTATATGTATCAAAGCAGATGAGTGCTACTTGTATGGGGGGGTAATCACCCCTATCCTTAGGTAATCTCGTGGGTTAAATATTTGTATGTGATTGTTTAGGTTCAGAAAACGATTTCAATGTTATATGATGATTTGCAAATGAAATAAAATGATATCTATTTAACTTATGTTGGTCACACATTGTTTTAATATATTGTTTCTTCCTTTACTGAGATGTGTCTCACCCGAATATGAATTCATTTTTTTTTTCAAGATTTCTCAAGATCGAGCTTTGAGAGCTCGAGATAACATAACATTTTTGGAAGATATAAGAAAAATGGTATATTTTTATGTTAATTCTGATATGTATATTTTATGTTTTATATCTTTATGTTTTAACTCAGTTATGAAAGGATAGTTGTGAAACATACTGGTATGAGTGGATAATGTTTTGGAGACATGTATATTTTTGAATACTAGTGGATGATTAATTTATTATGGTTGGTAGTTAGAATTAGCAAACTCTGGTATTATGTTATATGGAGATTATGAATTATGATTTATCAAGATATTATCAGGTATGACGCGCCGAACCCGGGTTTAAGGGTTCGTGGCATTTCATTTGGTATCAGAACAATGTCCAGCCGGAAGTGTGATTAGATTCACATCGCCTGGATATGGAAATGTTAAAGTACTAGGTTAGGGATGATTTATGCCAGAGTATAAGATTGAGTTGCGATAAGGATAGGAATGGGTAGATTAATATATCGTTAGGAATTCTGAGTTATGTTTCGTAAGCTTGGGGGCAGAAATCCCTTGATGGTCTTCTGTGTTTTTCTGAAGAAGTTGTTAGCTTCAAAAAATCATGGTAAATCCATCGATGGTGATGTTTCCGAGCAGAGAAATTCGCACTTGGGATTTGAACTCGATGGTGAGGTTAGTTGATTTTAGAGGTTATGGTATCGAGGAAAAATCAGCAGATACCATTAGGTAGAGGTGGACGAGCACGTGGTTATACGATGGTCCTGAATTAGGCAGATAAAACCAAGAGGGCAGGTATGAATTTATGTTGAAGATGATGATTTTATTTAATTATTGATGATGCAAAAATTTATTTGGGAGACATATTTATTGAATGGTATGAGGTATAATAAGTCATAGATTTATGAAGATGAAAGATTAGGTAACGAATTTCGAGGACGAAATTTCTTAAAGGAGGAAAGAATGTAATAACCCGGAAAAAAAAAATTAAAAAAAAAATTTAATTAAAATTATTAAGTAAGTGGTTAAACACTATTAAATTAAGGTATTAAATAAATAAATAAATAAAAAAATAGCGTGAAAATAAAATAAAATAATTAATTAAAGAATAATTAGTAATTAATTAAGTAAATTATATGATGAGTATATATATATAAGGATAAGGTTTATATATTGTTGAAGTAACAAGTATATATATATAATATAAAATAATGTAAAGTAGAATTAAATAAATTGGATTTCACTTTGAAAGCCAATTCAATTACAAACCTTACCTATTCATGCCTCAGGATTTCAGACTCTCAGATTTTCTTCTTCTCTGTCTCCTGCTCGTCCATCCACTCCTCCGTCTCCGTCTTTGCCTTTTTCTCTCCCCTTATTTCTCGATGAATACTTAATCGATCGGGAAACGGAAGGTGCCATTGGGTTCCTAGCTCCGCCACCGACATTTCTACTGAAGCGAATTTCTCGTGGGAGCGGCATAGGCACCACTCCTGGGAAAAGGTATATTTTTCCTAATTTCTCAATTTCTGATTAAATCTGCTGTTAAATCAACGATCATGCACCACCACGTGGTCTTAGTCGTCGTTGCTGTCATTTTGACGTGGATAAATTTTCAATTGGGGTTTTCTAGGTCCTACTCCAAAGCGAGAGTGAGATTTGAGAAATTTGGTAATTTGACTAAATTTAAGGGTATATTTATTTATTCAAGAATTATGGTCTTAGGAAATATTTAAATAATATTTTATTTAGGAATAATTTATTGAAGTTAGGAATTTTGGATTCAGGGTCCGGGTGAGCATCGCAGGTATTTTTCAGGATCCCTGTTGGCGTAGTTCAAGAAATCAGGTAAGGGAAAAAATATATATTAAATCAGAATTTTTATGAATTTAATGGAAAAATAAATTGTGTTATATATACGTGTATATGTTTCGGTATGGGTAAAATGCCAACTATTTAAATTATATTTTTTTGAGTTTAGGATTGTTTATTAGATATGTATATGCGAAAATGAACTGATGAAAGTGAAAAAATATTTTCAGGATAATCATATAAGAAATGAAAGGTATTTTCAGTATATAAACGTTAAATGTTGGTTGACTTATTTTATAGGCTATGTATGAGTTTTACTGTTAAATTGTGTGGCATGAGAATCTATGCAAATATATGTTAAATGTATGAGATGCATGCTAAGTAAGTAAAACAATGAGAATAAAATATGATATGGACAATGTTGCTTGTATATATTAAATACAACCATGTAAATGTAAGACAGCTGAAAGACAGCCATGTTAGAAAATCTAGCACACTTTTGTGTAGACTAACTGATGATAGCTAAAAGGAGCTGTGTTAGCAGATCTAGCACGTTTCTACGTAGACTAATTGATGATGGCTAAAGACCATCTGTAGTACGAAGTAATGAAATGAAATGTTATGCAATGAAATGACGATGAAATGACAATGAAATGAAATGACAAAGGTAAATAATGTAAATGGGAAAGAGTCACTTAAAGTGAAACGAAATGTAAAGTTAAGTTATGAATAGGAATGAATGTGCATGAATGTATAATGACAGAAAATAATGATGTATTATGATAATAGAAGTATGTATGTACGTAGAACATGTTACGATTGGGGGAGACGTACCTTTCGCCTGAGGGCTTACTGAGTAAGGCGAGTGCACTAGTAGCTTCAGATGTGGTAGTAGCTACATAACACACTAGGGCAGAGAGAACCTACTTTTATGGGCGAGTAGAATTCCCTATCCTTAGGGTCTTTGTGAGTAAACTATTGTTGAACGCGTGAGTACGAGATCAGTTTAACACTTGAGGGCTTATTGAGTAAGGTGAGTGCTCTGGTATGCTTAAATCGTGACCTTCGGGTTGCTAAATGTATCAGAGCAGAGGGGTGCTACTTGTATGGGTGGGTAATCACCCCTATCCTTTGGTAATCTCATGGGTTAAATATTTGCATGTGATTGTTTAGGTTTAGAAAACGGTTTCAATGTTATATGATGATTTGAAAATAAAATAAAATGATACCTATTTAACTCATGTTGGCCACACATTGTTTTAATATATTGTTTCTTCCTTTATTGAGATGTGTCTCACCTGAATATGAATTCATTTTTTTTTTCAGGATTTCTCAAGGTCGAGCTTTGAGTGCTCGAGATAATATAATATTTTTGGAAGATATAAGAAAAAGGGTATATTTTTATGTTAATTCTGATATGTATATTTTATGTTTTATATCTTTATGTTTTAATTCAGTTATGAAAGGAGGTATTAGTGGATAATGTTTTGGAGACATGTATATTTTTGAATACTGGTGGATGACTAATTTATTATGGTTGGTTGTTAGAATTAGTAAACTCTGATATTTTGTTATATGGAGATTGTGGATTATGATTTATCAAGACATTATCAGGTATAACGTGCTGGACCCGGGTTTAAGGGTTCGGGGCATTTCAACATTCTTGTTAGAGAGGGATCTCCACCTAATAAGGAGAGGTTGTAACTTTTCATGATAAGAAAGTTGGAAAGGAAAATCCTTACAGCGGTTGCTTGGGGCAAGGACGAAGGCTGTTGGCCGAACCTTGTAAAAAATACGGTCTTAAGCTCTTCTCCCTACTCTCTTTAATTTACTGCAAGCATATAACCCGTGTGTATGATTATTTAAAACTTGCTGAACATTGGGAGTTGCTGAATTTTTTGATCCATATTTGATATCAGTAAAACTATTTTGTTTGGTTGTTGATTGGATATTGAGAGCTTACCAAAATCCTAATCTTAATTGGTATTTGAATCAAGGAATTAATTGATTGGTAATATTTTGAATATTGAAGTTCTTGAAATATTACTAAGACATATCTTGATAATCCGAATATCTCATTGAAGTTATATTACAGGGAAATTGAGATCAATTTTTGTTTAAAATGCAGTTGATAGAAATCTTATGTGATTACTTCATCTATTTTACAAGACACTTTTGATTGGTTTATTGGGACTATTCAGTGAAGTTATTATTATTGTTGAGAAGAAAAATTGATTCTGAAATTTGGTTATGTATTGAAGAATTGGATTTAATTACTAAATTGCTGAGTATCATAACTAAGATTAATCTTGTGAAATAAACTATTCCGTTAAAGCAAAATTGCAGAGTTCTTGAGATAAAATTCTGAAACTAATGTTGTCTTTGATATATATTAAAAGGAAAATATGATCTGAAATTTTTATCCATTAAAGCACTAAAAGTTGTATAAGCAACATCATCTTTTGTTGGTTAATATAAATAAAGTGGTTGATAAGAATTCAATTGTTGATTTGAAAGTGTGATTGCAATTAACTTAAACAAAAAAAGGGTTATACTTAAAGAGTTTATAAAGAAATTTTAAAAACCCAATTCACCCCCTTTTGGGAGTATACCGTACTTTTCGATTGGTATCAGAGTGTAGGTTGTAGTAAATCCTAATCTAGAAGTTACATAAAGATCCTTGTGGCACACCTAGGTGTATCTCCTTTTGCTAAGGGTCAATCCTCCTATAGAACACCCATCTTCTACGAAGTTAACTATGTTGACCTTATAACTCAGGTCCGGTTTTAGTTATGAAAAATACTCATTGTGACTAATGAGTGTTTGAGACCTTGTGCGGGAACTTAAATTGATAGATCATAATGCACATGGAGAGAGTGAAGCTTGAAGATAAAATTTATATTGAAGACCAAATTACTTTGTGTTGTAATATATATAATTCAGTCATGTAATCGATCTGTAATAGTAATTAGGATTTTTACTTGTGACAATCATACACATTACATGCATGGTCAAATATGTAAGCTCATAATGAAAATGACCTTAGAATGACCTTAGGGTTTACCCTTCGGTCGACCGACACCAGATTTTTTTCAATGTTTTTAAAAAGGCCTGAAATGACCCTGGGACACTGACTCATGCATACATATGATTGATCATTTGATTTGAGTGATTGCATGCTTAAAAAATGACAAAAATGTACAAGTTTTGTACTTTCGGTTGACCAATCTACACAGGTCATTTTCTCCTGGTCGATCGAAATTGGTCTGGGTCAACAAGTTGACCACTGTCCGGTCGACTGAGCCTCTGAAGCTCATTTGACCCCAGTCGACCGAACCACCTGGGAGTCAACATTTTGACCTCTAGGTCGACCGAGAGATTTTTATACTACACCAACTTGGTCGAACGAATCCCCACGTGTGGGATCCAACGGTCTGGTTGACTGACTAGTCTAGTTCATTATAGTCCTAGTCGACCGAACCTCGGAAAACCGAAAAATCACCTTTTTTCGGTCAACCGAGACCTTAGTTCATTTTTACCCTGATTGACCGAATCTTGAAAATTTGGAAAATCGCCTCGGACATACTCGTCCGGTCGACCGACTTTGAAGTTCATTTTTGGCCTGGTCGACCGAACCATATGAACTTAGGTCGACCGAAATTGTTTCTAGTCGACTAGTGCTCTCAGGTTATTTTGAAAAGTTGCCATTTTTAACTATATTAATTACTATAAATGGTATTATTCTTTTCTAATAATGCCGATCGTGTCCACAACGAGCATTATTTATGGTATCCCTATATGTACCTGTTATTTAGAGAAATTACACTCGGATTGAAAATATACAATTAAGAAAATTTCTCCAGAGCTTTTTATCTTGCGGCTTCAATTATCCATCCACTCATACTTACCTGCAACTATTGTCTAAACACGTTGTAAGTCGATTGAGTGTTTTGCTTGGAAAGGTTTGCTCTCCTTGATTTGTTTGATTGACACGATTTTCTTAAGAGCCAAACCAAAAAAGATTCTTAGGGAACTTTTCTAATAAGTTCATTCTAAGAATTTATTTGATCTTTTGAGAATTGCACTTTCATTGCAACATCTTAAGAAGATTGTTTTTGTTTTTGGCTGCAAAATATTTTCAAAATAATTTCAAATATTTAGTGTGCTTTGTTTTGATAAATCTTTGAATAGATATTTGTTTGTGTGATAATCTTTGTGACAAACATTCATGGCCTGCTGTCAGTTTAAATGCCACTGCCATGCATATTTTGTACTGTAGCCTTGATGTTAATGAATTTAACAGAATTATGGCCTGCTCTACTACAAAAGAAATATGGAATAAGTTAGAGGTCACATATGAGGGTACTAGAGATGTGAAAGATAGGAGAATAGATATATTAACCAGTGAGTATGAGGCTTTTAGGATGAATGTAGGTGAGTCCATTCAGAGCATGTACACCAGATTCACACACATCATTAACTCACTGCATGCATTAGGTAAGACCTATCCTATATATGAAATGGTTAGGAAGATCCTTAGAGGCTTGCCTCCTGTTTGGGAAGCCAAGGGTACGACCATTGCTGAGAGTAGAGACCTTAAAGCCATGTCTTTATATGAATGGATAGGTTCTCTTATCACATATGAATTAGCCATAAATGAGAGAATTAATGAGCATAATAAAGCTAAGAAAGTGACTGCATTGAAAATCTCCACTAACTCATCTAGTGATTGCAGCGAACCTGACTCTGATGATGACATTGCAATGCTAGCTAGAAAGTTTAGCATATTTTTCAGGAAAAATAGAAAGCCCTACAAAAAGTACATAGAGTCTGCGACTGAGAAGGGAGAGTCTAGCAAAAGAAAAGAAAAATCAAATGCTCCTACGCGTTATAACTGCAATAAGGCTGGGCACATCAAACCAGATTGCCCACTGCTTAAAAAAGGAAGCTAAGAAAAAGAATAAAGCCATGAAGGCTGGTACATCATGGGATGAACTTAGCAGCAGCGAATCAGAATCAGACAACAGTGACTCAGAGGTTGCTAATCTGTGCTTAATGACACACGATGATGAGGTATCGTCTTCTAGTTCATCATCTGCATATTATTCATCTGATGATTGTGATTCCGATTGCATGCCTATATTTAGAGAATTACAATTTGATTATATTCGCATATCTAAACTGTTGAGTAAAATGACCAAAGAGAATGATGATTTGAAAAAGAAATGGGAAAACCTGTCAAAAATGCTTAACATTGAAAAAACCTCTCATGCGGTTATTTTAAAAGAAAAAGATGCTACTATTGTTGAACTTGAGAGAAAACTGGAGGATAACTCTAAAATCATTTTCAAATTCACAGAGAACAAACACAATTTTGAAAAACTACTTGATGCCCAAAGAAACTCCTTAAGTAAAGAAGGTCTTGGTTTTAATGGTGTTGAAAATGTGAGACAATCTGATATTTACCTAAGACATTTTGCACGTGAGTCAAAGTTTTATGTTCCTCCTAAAGATCTTAAGTGTAGAATAAAATATTTTAAATGTAAACAAATTGGTCACATTCAATTTGATTTTCCACTTAGGAATAAGCACACTAAGATTAGGAAAGTATGGATAGTTAAGGGAGATCTGGCCACTAACCCCCATGGACCCAACAAAATATAGGGACCGACATCAGTTATTTAGCTAATCTTGCAGGTGTGCCTAAGATCATCCTCCTCTAAGGACCGATGGTACTTAGATAGTGGGTGCTCACGACACATGACCGGTGACAAAGGAAAATTTACTTCAATCGTTCCCAAGGATGGAGGCTATGTGACATTTGGGGACAAAGCAAAAGGACGCATCATCGGGGTAGGTAAGGTTGGTAAGGATTCCTATCTTACTATTGATAATGTCTTATTGGTTGATGGACTGAAACATAATCTACTTAGCATAAGTCAGTTGTGTGACATAGGATGTAAAGTATCTTTTAAAAATGATAAATGCATAGTGGAAAACAAATTAGATCACAAAGTCCTTTTTACTAGAAATCGCCATGAAAATGTTTATACTACTTCTCTTGATAATTTAGCATCACAATAAGTCACTTGCTTTTCAGCTGTGAATGAAGGCAGTTGGATTTGGCATAGGCGCTTAGGACATGCCAGTATGGATTTGCTATCTAAACTTGTTAGAAAAGAACTGGTTACAGGCTTGCCTAAAATGTCTTTCATAAAAGATAAAATTTGTGATACATGTCAAATGGGTAAGCAAACAAAGTCTAACTTCAAGAAAAAGAAACTCATTGAAATTAGGACTTCCCAAGAGGGGGGGGGGGGGTGAATTGGTTTTTTAAAAAATTTCTTTTAGAATTAGTTCTTTTAAGTTATCAATCTTAGAAACACTCATAATCAATCACAACAAGATCAAACTTTTAATTTTAAGTAAACAATATATGTGAAAATTTTCCGCACTCAATATAATCCATGTATCACAAGTATTCTTCTTCCCAATGTTCAAATTTTAAATAAACTTTTAGATTAATAGGTCAAGGATAATCAACCAACGCAGTCCCTTTCCGTTTCCGCAATCAATGCTAAGTTATTCAAAATGAATTACCTTCTGGTCTATTTAACAACCAAACATTCAGGATTAAAATTTAAAAACAACCACATAGATTATATCCTTGAAAAATAAAGAGTAGGGTAGAGAAAGAAGATTACAAGGATTTTTACGAGGTTCTGTTTCAACACAGCCAAAGTCCTCGCCCTTGGCCAAACCGCCAAAGGATTCACTATCACCATTCCTTTAACAATAGGAACAAAAACAATTACAAGCACTCCTTTGGTAAGGCTAGAGCCCGCCTTCTCCAAACAATTCTCCCTTTGTTTGGTCCAATGATTCAACACTCAAATCGTCAACAAGCCCTGTTACAATGATAGAGAAACAATACGTACAAAAACTTGCTCCTCAAAGAGCTGATTAGTACAAGTTTAAAACACTAATATACTTCAGTAAATTCAGAATATGAATTTTCAGATTGAAGCTCTTAGAAATTTATCACTGTAGATATTTCTTAATGAAAGAATTTGCAACTTCAAAGATCAAACACAGCGAGAGTGAGCAGGAACTTCTTATTTTCGAGCAAGGATGTGAGCAATATGAGGTGCTTTCAAAATTTCAGAGTAAAAGAAAGTATGACAGCAGATTGTGAGCTTTTAATAATCTTGGTGTATAATTCAATAAGCATTGCGGGTATTTATAGATGTATAAAACCTCTTTGCTTGTTCCCCAAGGAATAATCAGACTTGTTTCCATAAAATAAACTTATTTTAGTTTCCAAATTTTTGAATTTCAAAAATTATATCCGTTGGAAAACAGAAAATTGTCGCGAGGCAGACGACTGTGAAGTCCTTGACAATCGTTTGTCTATTAAATATAATAGTAGAAATCATAGACAGAAAGGTGGCAGTCGTCGGTCCCTTGAGTGGCAGTCATCTGTCATCAGAATATAAGGTGTCAGTCGTCTGTTTATAAGATGACAGTCGTCTATCCATGTAAAATATTTGAGCCTTCTAGTAACATATATGGTGGACAGTCGTCTGGTGAAATTTTCACAGACTTCTCACCTTTCACTAACAGTTGTCCATGGAAGCCTTGACAGTCGTCTGTCAAGCTTCTGTGTTTTAATTTTAAGCCTTTAAATTTAGTCAGTCGTTTATCTATAATCCCATAGTCCTCTTGTTGGGAGTCCCAACCCAGAGTATATAGTTTAGAGGGGGGGGGGTGAATAGACTCTTTTCGAGGAACACGTATTTTTCTACAAAATAAAAACTCTTGGCAAGATAGAAGAAATTATATCACAATATAAATATAAATCATGCACAAGATATAAAATAAAGAGTGTAAGGGAGAGAAAGAATAACACCGGTGTTTTTACGTGGTTCGGCACCAAGCCTACGTCCACGCCTTAGTACCAAGCCAAGGATTCCAAAATCCACTATAATCATTCCTTCCACAGCAGAGCAAGCCTTACAAACTTGGGAACAAATCCCTACTGCTCACAAAGAGCCTTTACCGATTCGGTTCACAAAGAACCTTACAACTTGGTTCACAAAGAACCTTTCACACGAAGATGGAAGATTACAAAGAATGCTCCTTACAATGAGCAAATATGATTTACAACTCAAACCTCACACTATTCTCTCAAGAATTGAATCAAACACAATAAGTGAGCAAGAGAGAATGAGCACATGTAATGAAGAACTAATAAGCAATGTGCTAGGTTTTGTATAAAATGATGTTTTTTACTAACAATGATCAAAGACCTTCAAAACCATGTTAATACAAGTATAATAGCTTGTATTTATAACCCAAGAACATTAGGAGCCGTTAACTAGCCGTTGGGGGGAAGAAAAAATATTTTATTTGGAAAACTAGCCGTTTTCCACCCATCGGAGCGCTTCTGCTCGTTGAATTCACCGACAAATCCCTTGTATTCGTCGATGAGGTCCCTGATTCAGAAAAAGTCACCAAAATGAAAGTTGTGGAATTTTTTCTTAGCTTTCCAGGGACACCAAGATTGTCCCATTTGGACATTTTAAGAAAACGTTATGCCCAAAATACCGCAAGGTGTTCAGGACTTAGGACTGCACTACGACAGTGACGATTACTTTATTTTTTCTTATCAAAAAGTGTTTTAATGACTCTAAACATTCTTGGATAAAAGTATATGAAATATATTAAGTCTAATGAAGATTAAATCTTGTCCAAATGAGTTTCCTTTTGAATATAAGATATTTTAATTAATAAAACACTTTTGAAAACCCATTTTGATATCTTATATGCTTAGTATGTCCTTTTGTAAATATACTTGACTTTCTTTGAACCTTTAGGATATTAAACTTATTTTAATACAATAGGGACTAAGTATAAAAATGTTCTTAAAACTAGAATGTTAAAAACTTGTCCCTTTGAAAATATATTTGAGTTTTAGGATTCATTTGACAAACTCTTGTTTTAACTTAAAAAGCCATGAAAGGTGAGTTTGTGTTTATGTTTTTAGTGCAATCCTATAAATTCATGTGTCCTAGTATGCATGTGCTTTGCTTAACTCTTGCTCAAAAATCATGCAAGAAACACACTCATAAGAGTTACAAAACATACTACCACACACAACCCTTATTACAAATAATTCTACAATGAAGCTTCCTTTGGTTGTGCTTGGGTCATTCCGAGTACGTGTCCATTTGATATTTCCTTCTTAATGTCTACTTGGTCCGATCTTTGCCTTCGATCCAATAATTCATGTACGAGTACCTATAGTAAACATGATATGCAAAGATAGGAAAACACTAGGAACAACATATAGGTTAATATCATCAAAACACATTAAACAATGATGGTGTAGCCACTAAGGCTAACATTCTCCCCCTTTTTGATGATGTCTAATCTATTACTAATTTACTTAATATTTGCATTTATATTTATACTAATCATGGCTTGATATGCAAAGATAAGCTTACCTAGAACCACTAATTGGTTGTTATCATCAAAATAATGCAATTAAACTGACATAGCCTCTAAAGCTAACATTCTCTCCCTTTTTGATGATGGCAAACCATTGGTGTTCTCCTATAGGGTGAAATTTAAAGCTCTCCCTTAATTTATGCATATTCTAGAATGGTACTAAAATATGTTCCGCCTTACTTTATGCATATAAGGTGTAAAAATATTTAACTATATTTTTCATATCTATTAGATCTTTAAACGTGCATACTATAAAATAGAAAGTTCATGTAAGATAAAACAAGTAAGCAATTAGAACTTTCATATTATCTTTGAATTACCACATGCATAACCCACATGCATTTTACTTGCATTTCACTTCTCCTCCACACATAACACCACACAACATTCTCTTAACAAAGAGACAAAGAGGACACCAAAATATCTTCTCCCCCTTTGATCATCATCAAAAAGAGAGAGGTACAATTAATTTTACTTAAAAATGATTTCTCCCCCTTAATCTAAGATTCCATGGTGGTGAGGTGAGTATGTGCTAAACACATATACTAAAATTTTGGGTGCTAAACCATAATATTAGAAAAGCCTAGATTGGCTTACTGACTTATTCACGAATAATGATCTCTCAGGTTTATTACCATTTGTTAAATATGGAGAGCTGATACTAAAATATGGTAGAATACTCTTATATTAAAGGATAATTCAACAATGGATGAATAAGAGTATAAGAAGAAACTTTCTTATTTTTCTGTCAACCAAAAAAAATTGTGAATGCTTGAAAACAAATTGCATATCACAAACACATTGATGCTCATGGTTGGGTGTAGGTTGCCTAGATAAGAATGAATGTTCATTTTGAGAACCCATTATTGCTTTGAGGTAATGATAAGATGAATTCCTAGTTTATTCAAAATTTTTTTTTTCATCCTATTAACTTGGATATATATGTAGTTTTGTTTCTCAAGGCGATGCTTGACCTAATTCAAGTGAGTTAAGGATAAAATCTAGTTAGTTCATCACTTGTAAATCATAAGCTTCCATTATTGCCACTGTAGAGGAAAAAATTTCCTCTTAAAGGTAAGGGACATTGAATTATGTGGCAGTTTAGCAGCTCTAATATATGATATTGAATTTTCCTTAGAATTTTGTTGAGCACTTGAAGCTTTTGTTGAGCAAATATCTCAACAAAGTAAATCTAAGATAAGAGGTAGATAATTCCAATGTCGAGAAAACCTCTTCTTGAATTGCTTTGGTTTTATTTGCATCCAAATAATGAGTCATACATCCCTTGGTAGGGGATGCTTATCATATTTGAGTATAACTCGAAAGCTATTTTGCCAATGCAGTAAATTGTTCCAAAGCAATCAAAATTGACATTTTTCCTATGAAGAATTCGTGCTTGTGATTTAAGCATGGTAAGTGTGTCATTTGGTCTTGGAGTATTTTTTCTATGGTTGCATTTTGTCGGGGAAGGGAATGCTTTTGCATTAACAAAGGTTAAGAAGTTTCCCTTAAATCAACCATAGAGGGAATACTCTATCTTCGAGTCAATATAACTAAGAATCCCTAGGTAGATATTTCTAAATGATCATGATGGGATGTCTTTTGGTAAGCACTAGAGATTGTTTCTAGAAACTTTTTACTAGTTTGATTTCTCAGCGATGACTCATATTCATAGATGAATTTAGGATTGGATGGTCCATAGTGTCCATGTTGTTATAATTAATTTTCCTAACAATCAACTTCTTATAGAGGGATAAAATATGCTTATAATCTAGATGTACTTACTATGTTTCTAAATTTTAATCATATATCATTAAAAAAATAGATTATGTAACTAAGCAATATCTCTTGTCCATAAGAGATGGATCTACCTACTATAGCATGCTCCTAAATCTTTATTCAACACCTAAGTTTTTTATATCAGAAATTAAAGGTTTCTACCTTTTCCCCAAAAATAGGCCTTTTTTTTTTTAGTCCCTTTGCCTTGCATTTTGGAGGAATGATGTCAAATGTTTCACAATAGCAAATATTGTTGCATTCCTTACGAATCCTATAGGACAAGCCTAACTACAGAGATTGTGAGGGTGTGCATGCTACTTTATCCCAAGTAGAGGTAAATAGTCGTAAGTCCAAGATGACTTGTACTTTAAGCATAGCTTGTATGTCCTTACTACTAGGCAAAGAGCATTAGGGGTATACTAGAGTTAACTTAATAATGCTCTAGGAGACATGTTCTCCTAAATTGCCACTAAAGGGAAGGTATTCAAAACATATGTTATAAAGATATTACATGTTAGTACTTCACTTGAATACCACTTGTTGTTATGATTATTTTTACTAAAACTCAAATCATGAATGCTATGTTTAGATATTCAACTATGTATTCAAACAAAAGCATATATTATCAAAACGAATTATGTGACTAAGAAATACATCTCTTTTCCATAAGAGATGAATTTGCCTATCATACCATGTCTTTGAACTTAAATTCAAAACCTTAGAAACTTATATGAGAAAAGCAAGATATTTCCATTTAATAAACTTGGAGCACATGCTATTTATCCCATAAATAATAGCCAACATTTTCAAAAAGGAACCAATTGATAATGACATATACAATTAAAGCATCACATTGGTTTTATAATTTGAACTCATCAATATTGGCATGTTTTTCAAAAGTTCCCAACAAAGTAATTTAAACAATTCAAAATTTGGGATTTTTCGATTATTAAATACTTTGACCTAGGTGGGGTTTAAATCTACCTGAACCTAATTCCTAATCCTAGGTCCTAAGGAAACAATTCAAAAAGCTCATGTGTTTCCTTTTGGTACCTATTCCTCCTTGGGTCCCAATGGATTTTTCTTCACAACTCATTCCATTTTTCTTTCTTTGCCTCTAACTCCTTTAAATGGGCAAAAATATTTAACATGACCATTTCTTTCACAATATAGACAAATCTTGTTTTCATGTGAGGGTCTTGACTTATTTGCATTATTTTTGCTTGTTGAGGCATAATATTGACCTTATAGGTCACACCCTAGTTTTGATAAAGCCAAATACTCTTGTATTTAATAAATATTTAGTTCATGTGCAGGTTCATATTAGCATATCATCAATGGCACGTGAAAGCTCAAAGCTTGAAGACAAATTCATGCTTTTAATTGTAATATTATTGTAGTGAATTTGTCTGTAATAGTAATTAGGGTATTCAGTTTGTAATAAGCACACACATTACATGCATGATTTATTTTGTAAGCTCGAACTAGATACAAATAAAAAATGACCTTAGAAAGACCTTAGGGTATTCCCTTCGGTAGACCGACACCGAACTTTTTCGGTGTCTTCAAAATTGGCCCCCAAGTGACCTTAGGACACACACATTTGCACATATATTTGTTAGGCACTTGAATAGGACTTATTTATTTCGATACAGGACCGAAATGCACACATGGTGCACTTTCGGTCGACCAGCCAAGCCAGTTCATTTTGGCCTGGTCGACCGAAACCTCCTTGGGTCAAAAGTTTGACCATCTGGTCGACCGAACCAGGTAGTTCAAAAGGCCCTGGTCGACCGAAACCTCCCTGGGTCAAAAGTTTGACCATTTGGTTGACCGAACCAGGTAGTTCAAAAGGCCCTAGTCGACCGAAACCCACTGGGGTCAAAAGTTTGACCATCTGGTCGATCGACCCTTTTTGTACTCCAACTACCTGGTCGACCGGAGGGTCCTCGAGAGAATTCCCAGCGGTCTGGTCGACCGAACCAGCCAGTTCAAAATGGCATGGTCGATCGAAACTTAGAAAATTGGGAAATCACCCTCTCCTAATCGATCGTGCCCTTAGTTCAATATTTCCCTGGTCGACCGAACAATTTGAGACTTGGTCGACCGAAACATTTTTGGTCGACCGGGCCTCTCGGGTTGCCATCATTTTTACCGCGGGTTAAATATTTTTAAACAGGGTTAAATTGATTTAAATGTCATTAAAGTTTTCCAACAATCCCTAATAGGTCCCCAACGGTCAAATATTTTGGTATGTCTATATATACTCTTTCGTTTGGGAGAATTAAGCATCGATTAGCAAATATACTTAAAAAATTTTCTCTCAAGCTAAAAACATCCTACTTCTCATACTTTTGCTAAATCCACTCAAACTTACCTTCTTCATCTCTCAGTATCATTTGTAAGTGTATTTGAGTGTTATTAGTTAGAGGTCTGCTCTCTCATTTGGTGAGTGTGTGAATCGATTTTTTCACGAGAGCATAACCTAAATATTCTTAGGAGGCTTCTCTGATAAGCTATCCTAAGAAGACTTGTGTTGAACTTCTGAGTATTGCATTATCATTGCAACATCTCAGGAAGTTTGTATTGATTTTTGGCCTGCAAAAATTCTTTCAAACTTACTCAAATATCTGTTGGAACTTTTATTGAACTGTTTGTGAAGAGATATTTGTGTTTTTTGCATTAATCTTTGTGGCAATATTTATTAGAGTATATACATCATTTGCTGAAATAGAAAGATTACATAGATCTTGCAAACCAAGCATATACACTATTCATGTGATTGACATCTTCTGCTATTTGGGATATTTGAATATTGTATGATATCTTTGATTGAGCTTGATTAAGAACATTTAGAAATAAAAAGATTGCTTGTTGACACTCTCACGTATGTATTACACTAATAGAAAATATATTTGAGAGTTGGACTACTTAGACCACACTGAGCTTACATTTTAAATCATCTGTGGTGTTTCGTGATTGTACGCATTTGCGGTACAAATCTGCTTTACGTGAAAGCACCCTTGTATTGTACCTTTTGATTGTATATCTGAGAGATTCTAGGTGTGGCCTGAGGGGGCGGTAATCCAGCCTGGTAAGGATTGGTGTAAAGGTTGAGGTCAGCCCTGTGATAATTTAACCTGGTTGTATAGGTGTCGCTCCACCCGTTTAAGTGGGCAAGTTATTGTGATAATTCTTGTGCTGGTTAGCCAAGGCGGGGACGTAGGTAGTTGGCCAAACCTCGATAACATATCTGCTTGTCACCCTTTATTTACTGCTTTCTGGTGCTTGTGCGATTAATTAAACTGCTTCATTTAATTTCTGATATATTTACATTATTCGCATTAGATTGACTGTAGGGTTGTGAACATACTGCTGTTAGGAGGAATACTTAGGGGATAAATTTTAAAAATACCAATTCACCCCCCCTCTTGGGATCACGGTAAAGCTAACACATAACCTTGTGATTTATAAGAGGATTTTGAATTCTTTTTAGAAACATTATTTTTCATAACTTCCAAAGATTTATTTATGTTTTCTTTTCCTCTTAGGATTTTACCATGATTTTCAACTTTGTTTTTCAAAAGAGTATTTTCTTTCAAAATATTTTCAATTTTATTTTTCAAAATTCCTACTTTCCCTTGAAGAATTTTATGGTCTTTTTTAGCTTTTTCCATAAGCTCCTCATTTTCCATTTTTAAAGAGCAATTTTCTTCTTTCAAGATAGAACAAAGACAAGGTTCCTTACCTTTGGATTTTGAAAATTTTCCTTCCAAATTTTCTATCTTTACTTTCAAAATTTCATGTTCTTTTTGAGAATTTAAAACAAACTCTTCATTTTTTCCTATTAAGGGATTCATTTTCTTCTTTTAAAGAAAATTCTATTTGTTTTGACAAAGCAAGCTCTTTCTCAACATTTTTATTCTTCCTTTTTACTAAAAGTAATTCATTAAACAATTTAACACAACTATTCACAATTTCATCATATGAAGGTGCATAATCTTCCTCATCTGAACTTACTTCATCTTCTTGTTCGTTAGCCATGAAGTAAGGACGTGCTTCTTTCTCATTTTCATCATTGGTGGCTAATCCATCGATTTGATCCCAAATAGTACCATTTATGGCATTATGATCCCCATTTAGAAAATTTTCTTCATTTTGATTTAGGGGGCAATTTATCATGTCATGCCTAGAGTTAATACAATCGCAACATTCAATGCATGACTCTTCTTTTTCTTTTTGTTGCATTCTTTTACTTAAAAGTTTCTTAACTTCTCTTGTGAAGAATGCAATATCATTATCTTCAATTATTTCTTGTTGATTAGTACAAGATGATTCTAAGACAAAACCATTTTCTATCTTAGGTTTTTCTAGATTTCTTACTTCTTCAATGGTTATAGATGACTTAGGTAAAGATTGGAGAATTTTTTGAATATAATCTTCTAATGAATAAATTCTACTAAATGCTTTCAAGTTGTTTATGAGGCGTGTGAACCGAGTGCATGGAAGAAATTTCTTCACCATCATTTAATTTAAATATTTCATATTCTCTAACTAGCATGCATATTTTTGATTGTTCATTTTGTGATGTATTTCCACAGATGTTTTCAAGTACATCCCACATTTCTTTTGCGATTTGACATTCACAAATAAGACTATGCACATCATCATTTAAACCACAAAGAATAATATGCTTTGCTTTAAAATTTAGCTCAACTAACATTTTTTCGCTTGGTGATTGTTCCAATAAAGTCTTTGGAATATCCTCATTTTTGTTTGTGATTGAGAAGTCTCCTTTGGAGATGATCTCCCCCAAATCCAAGTTGTATCCTTGAATGAACACGGACATTTGATTTTTCCACTCGAGGTAGTTTGAACCATTGAACATTGGTGGTTGATAAATGGATCATCCATATAAAGATGTGCTCACTGAATACTCCATTCGATATTTTACGCTCTGGATTTTACTCCAAAAATGTAAGCGCCTCGCTCTGATACCACTTGTTGGGAGTCCCAACCTGGAGTATATAGTCTAGAGGAGGGGGGGGGGGTGAATAGACTCTTTTCGAGGAATAAATATTTTTCTACAAAATAAAAACTCTTGGCAAGATACAAGAAATTATATCACAATATAAATATAAATCATGCACAAGATATAAAATAAAGAGTGTAAGGGAGAGAAAGAATAACACCGGTATTTTTACGTGGTTCGGCACCAAGCCTACATCCACGCCTTAGCACCAAGCCAAGGATTCCAAAATCTACTATAATCGCTCCTTCCACAGCGGAGCAAGCCTTACAAACTTGGGAACAAATCCCTACCACTCACAAAGAGCCTTTACCTATTCGGTTCACAAAGAACCTTACAACTTGGTTCACAAAGAACCTTTCACAAGAAGATGGAAGATTACAAAGAATGCTCCTTACAATGAGTAAATATGATTTACAACTCAAACCTCACACTATTCTCTCAAGAATTGAATCAAACACAATAAGTGAGCAAGAGAGAATGAGCACATGTAATGAAGAACTAATATGCAATGTGCTAGGTTTTGTATAAAATGATGCTTTTTACTAACAATGATCAAAGACCTTAAAAACCATGTTAATACAAGTCTAATAGCTGGTATTTATAGCCCAAGAACCTTAGGAGCCATTAACTAGCCGTTGGGGGGAAGAAAAGATATTTTATTTGGCAAACTAGCAGTTTTCCACCCGTTGGAGCACTTCTGCCCATTGAATTCGTCGACGAATCCCTTGTATTCATCGATGAGGTCCATGAATCAGAAAAAGTCACAAAAATTAAAGTTGTGGAATTTTTTCTTGGATTTCTAGGGACACCAAGATTGTCCCATTTGGAATTTTTTAGAAAAAGTTATGCCCAAAATACCGTAAGGTGTTCAGGACTCAAGACTGCACTACGGCAGTGACGATTACTTTATTTTTTCTTGTCAAAAAGTGTTTTAATGACTCAAAAAAGTCTTGGACAAAAGTATATGAAATATATTAAGTTTAATGAAGATTTAAGCTTGTCCAAATGAGTTTCCTTTTGAATATAAGATATTTTACATTAATAAAACACTTTTGAAAACCCATTTTGATATCTTATGTGCTTAGTATGTCCTTTTGTAAATATACTTGACTTTCTTTGAACCTTTAGGGCATTAAACTTGTTTTAATACAATCGAGACTAAGTATAAAAATGTTCTTAAAACTAGAATGTTAAAAACTTGTCCCTTTGAAAATATATTTGAGTTTTAGGATTCATTTGACAAACTCTTGTTTTAACTTAGAAAACCATGAAAGGTGAGTTTGTGTTTATGTCTTTAGTGCAATCCTATAAACTCACGTGTCCTAGCATGTATGTGATTTGCTTAACTCTTGCTCAGAAAGCATGCAAGAAACACACTCACAAGAGTTACAAAACATACTACCTCACACAACCCTTATTACAAATAATTCTACAATGAAGCTTCCTTTGGTTGTGCTTGGGTCATTTAGAGTACGTGTCCATTTGATCTTTCCTTCTTAACGTCTACTCGGTCCGATATTTGCCTTCAATCCAATAATTCATGTATGAGCACCTATAGTAAACATGATATGCAAACATAGGAAAACACTAGGAACAACATATAGGTTAATATCATCAAAACACATTAAACAATGATGGTGTAGCCACTAAGGCTAACACGTCTGTCAACTAAAAAATTTCTTTCTGTAATCATTTTTTGATTTCTCTCTCATTTTACTTGGAATAAAAATTTGTTTTAACTTTGAAAACAAGTTCCAAGTTATTTTTTTTTATGATCTCTAAGTTTCTTTGATTAAAGAGCTTCAAAATGAAAACTTCATACTTGAATAAACTATAAGTACTTACAAAAACTTGTCCTAATTTCTCAAAAATTCTCCTTTGCTCTGATCTGAACTTTCTTTGTGGCTAAAATCTAATTTCTCAAAATATTCTAAACTTTGAGCTCTCATGTTGTTCTGCTTTAATCATCATGCTCTTATGGTCTTCAAACTTTAATCCATGCTATCAGTTATTGATTCATGCTTCATGAGGACCTTCAATATGAATTCCTGAGGAAACACAACACTGAACTAAAGCATGTTAAATCGTACTTGTTTGTTAGCATCAAAATGGAGTATTAAACCTAGTAAGGCCAACAATCTCCCCCTTTTTGATGATGACAAATAAGACACAAAAATTTCCTTAAATAGACCCCCCCTTAAAAAGACTCCTCCTGTCAATAAGCTTTAATGTCATTCATGCTTTTATCAAATGCAAGCAAAATTTTGGGACTAAACACTTCTCCCCCTTTGACATCATTCAAAAATAAGGTTTGAGTATATAATGATCAAGAACAAATAGAAATTTGAGTATATGTGAAACCAGTGCTAAGTATTAACATTAATTGAGTAAGAATCATGCTCAAATTAGAACTCATAATACTCCCCTTATCAAGCAGTATATTCAAAGAAAAAACTTGCAAAGTTTTCAGAATGATCATAAATATGAGAACTTATAATACATCAAACTAAAAGCAAAACATGGCAAAAAGTTTAGAATTTCAAAGCTAGAATACATAGAGAGACTCATAGTCTTTTAGCTTACATGTTTTCCTTTAACAAACGCAGAACAAATACATCCATAATTGAAGCATATAAAAGAAAAAAACACCAACATAAATCTATATGTCAGAATTAGTGTCACTGTTTTCAGCAATTCCTTTTCCTTGGATTGCTATGAACCTTCTCCTTTGTCTTCTTCTTCCTCTTCTTTAGTTGCTGCTTCATCATCTCTTCCTTCACCTTCTTTAAATTCAGTTACTTCCTCCTCATTATCTGAATAAGTGTTTTGTTTAGTGACATATTGTTCCATCTTAGCAATACAAGAATCTAATGAGGTATACTTGTCATCAATGGTGGAGAGTTTATCTTGAAGAGAAGAAAAATTGTCTCTCATTTCGGAACTGAAACTAGTATAATGTTGATAAAAAAGGAATAAACCAAGGTGGCATATCAACTTCTTCAGGAACTGGACTCCTTGCCTCAGGTGCAGGTCTTGCCAGTCTATTTCCTCTGAACATCCAACCCTCAGAATACTGTTTGTAACCCATTCATTTCAATATAGTAGATGAGAAAACATGATAATGGGTTCTTTTTACTATTTTTGAAGTTGGAGAGAGGACTTGAAAATGGGCAAGGATTAAGGAAAGAATAACACCGTATGGAAGCCCAATTCTAGTTGATTCATGCTTCATTACCATCCACTTCAGTATAATACTGGATAAGTCTAGTTTCTTCCCTTTGAGTAAGCACCACATAAAAAAACAATCAAAATATGAAATGTGATCAAAAGATCCAGACCTTGGAATTATGTTGTATGCAATGATCTTATGTAGAATTTGTGCTTAAAGATTAAGCTGCTTGTATGGTGGAGGATGTCCAAAATAGACTGGTGCATCATTCATTACAAGAGGCAGAAATTCTTGTGGTGTAAATCCTTGTTCCATAGTCCAATGCTTTTTAACTGGTGTACATTCAAAATTCCCATGCTTAATATGAAGAATTTTCTGTAATGAGTGAGGGGTGAGTGTAATCTTTTGACCATAGATTTCAGAAGAAATGCCATCTTCTTTCTTAACCAAGTTAGAGTAAAAAATCTTACTCTGATTTGGATAATACCCTTTTAATTGATGAAGGATAAATTTGTCCCATCCTATAGTTTTGAACATATCTAAAATTTCAGGAAAATTTTCTTCAAAGAAAGCAACATCTAAAATCTTACAGAACATTGGTTCAATAGCTGATAGATGATTATGATACAACGATTTTGTGTGTGAAGAGACCAACCATTTTTCGATGTCATTGTTGCTTGTAGGCTTTGAATAAGACGAAGAGGCTTTGTCCTTCTTTCCCACAGTTTTGGTACTAACCATCTTGTTAAGAAGAAACCCTAGATTCGTATGGTGCAGGGTATGATGGATAATCGTATTGTGAGGCTTGGGAGAGAAAGAACTGAAAGGAAAGAGAAGAGAAAATGTTTTATAGGAAGGAAGATGAATGGTCAGTCGTCTGTGGGGTTTAAAAATCATGGTTTTAGGTGATAAGTATTTTACCCACCGCGAGACAACTGTTTGTCTCTAATTTGACAGTCGTCTGTCTATAGACAATAGCCTGCCAGTCATCTGTGAGCTCACTGGCAGTCGTCTGTCTATTGTCTTTTACACAGACATTAGCCTACCAGTCGTCTGCCACCTTCCTGGCAGACATCTGTCCTGACCAAACTCAACTTCTTCCCCTTTTTAGTTAACTTCTCTTATATGTAACATGCATAATTCTCGTCGAATAAATATAAATTGATCCTCAGCTAATGGTTTGGTAAATATATCAGCTAATTGATCATGAGTATTTACAAATTCAAGAATTATTTCTTTCATGAAAATAATGAGTGTCCTAAAAAGTGGCAAGTCCCACTAGTGCTTTTTCTATCTATTTTGCATCCTACATAATCTGCATCTGAATATCTCATCATTTCAAAATCAGATCCTTTTGGATACCATAACCCCAATTCAAGCGTGTCTAGCAAATATCTAAGAATTCGTTTTATTGTTGTTTGATGTGATTCCTTAGGAGCCGATTGGAACCTAGCACACATACACAAGCTGAACATTATATCTGGTCTACTTTCTATTAAGTAAAGTAAACTTCCTATCATACCTCGATAATGTTTAGTATCAACTTGTTTTCCTTTTTCATCCTTATCTAGACCAGTTGAAGTGCTCATAGGAGTTCCTATAGTTTTACTTTCTTCCATATCAAAATTTTTTAACATTTCTTTAATATACTTAGTTTGATTTATGAAAGTTCCATTTTTAGCTTGTTTGATTTGCAAACCTAGAAAGTAATTTAATTCTCCCATCATTCTCATTTCAAACTCTCTCTGTATAGTTTTAGCAAATTCACTACACAAATCTTCATGAGTAGCTCCAAATATAATATCATCAACATAAACTTGAACTATAAGCATATTTTTATCTTTGGTTTTTATAAATAAAGTACTGTCTATGTTTCCTCTTGAAAAATTATTTTGGAGTAGAAATTTGCTTAGCCTATCATACCAAGCTCTAAGAGCTTGTTTTAATCCATATAGGGCTTTGGTTAACTTAAAAACATGATTTGGATTTTTAGAATCTTCAAAACTTGGAGGTTGTTTAACATAGACTTCTTCATTTATATAGCCATTTAGAAATGCACTTTTTACATCCATTTGGTATAATTTGAAATCTTTATAGGCTGCATAGGCAAGAAGCATCCTTAGAGCTTCCATTCTTGCTACAGGGGTAAAGGTTTCTTCATAATCAATGCCTTTTTCTTGATTGTAACCTTGTGCTACAAGCCTAGCTTTATTTCTTACAACTATTCTAGTTTCATCCTTTTTATTTCTAAACACCCATTTAGTTCCTATGATTGACTTGTCTTTAGGTTTAGGTATAAGTTTCCAAACTTTACTTCTTTCAAATTGATTTAGTTCCTCTTGCATAACTATGATCCAAGAATCATCATTTAATGCTTCTTTAATATTTTTGGGTTCATCTTGAGATAAAAAGGCATAATGATTGCAAATATTTTTTAATGAGACTCCAGTATTTATTCCTTTTGAAGTTTCACCAAGAATTTGTTCTTTTGCGTGATTTTTATCATATCTCCATTCTTTAGGAAGCTTCAGATTTTATGTAAGGTTTTCTTTTGAATCATCATTATTTATTTCTTCTTTTATTTCAGGATTTTCTTCTTTTTGTGAAGTATCTTCTTTTTCATCATTCTCATTTTTATTGTTATGATTGTTTGATTCATCAAATGTTATGTGCATTGATTCCATAATAGTAAAGGTTCTTTTATTATAAACCCTATAAGCTTTACTATTTATAGAGTACCCTAGAAAAATACCTTCATCAGATTTTGCATCAAATTTTCTTAAATCATCTTTAGTATTAAGAATAAAACATTTGCATCTGAATACATGAAAGTAGGAAATATTAGGTTTTCTTCATTTCCATAGTTCATATGGTGTTTTGTCTATTTTTGATCTTATTGATACCCTATTTACAATGTAACATGCTGTATTTACAGCTTCTGCTCAAAAGTATTTAGGTAGATTATTTTCATTCAACATTGTTCTTGCCATTTCTTGTAGAGTTCTATTTTTTCTTTCTACAGCCCCATTTTGTTGTGGAGTCCTAAGTGCGGAAAAATTATGATTTATTCCATATTCATTACAGAATTTTTCAACATATTTGTTTTTAAATTCCTTGCCTTGATCACTCCTAAAGCTTATTATATTATAACCCTCTTCATTTTGTAATTTCTTACATAAAGTAATAAGCATGTCATAGGCTTCATTTTGTTTGCTAGAAATAATACCCAAGTGAATCTTGAATAATCATTTACTATTACAAAAGCATATTTTTTTCCTCCTAGACTTGAGGTTCTAGTTGGATCAAATAAGTCTAGATGCAATAATTCTAGGGGTCTTTTTGTAGATATGTATATTTTCTTTTTGAAACTTGTTTTAACTTGCTTTCCCTTTTGACATGCATCACATATCTTGTCTTTTATAAATTTTGTATTAGGCAGTCCTTTGACAAGATTTTTCTTTGATAAATTGGATAGTAGGTCCATGCTAGCATGTCCTAGTTTCATAACCAACTTGTTTCATTCATTGCTGCCAAACAAGTTGCATTTTGGTTTACTAAGTTCTCAAAATTGATACAATAGAAATTATTTAACCTATGAGCTATAAACAAGGTTTCATTGTTCTTAAGATTTTGAATAACACATTTTTCTTTCTTAAAGATTATTTCAAACCCTTTATCACTTAGTTGACTAATACTTAAAAGATTATGTTTTAATCCTTCTAATAATAGCACATTATCTATAGTGAGTAAAGGTTCTTTACCAATTTTACCGATACCAACTATTTTACCTTTAGCATTGTCGCCGAAGGTGACATATCCCCCATCCCTTTTTTTTTTTAATGTAGTGAATTTGGTATTGTCACCGGTCATGTGCCTTGAGCACCCGCTGTCCAAGTACCATTTATCCATTGACATTGTTGTCTTAAGATAAACCTACAATGAGGAATACTATGTGTTAGTTTTTGGAATCCAAATTCTTTTGACTTTCTTTATTTTGTTGTTAGTTCCATTATTGGCTTTCCATTCACCTTGAATTTTAACATACTTTCTTTTTAATGGGCAATTGAACATTACATGAACTTTAGTTTTGCACATATAGCAAGTGGTGTGTTCATATTTGTTGTTTGATGAGGTGCTAGCATAATACTTAGCTTCCTTAACAAAGTATCCCATGTATAGTTTTTTGTTCTTCTTATTTGTTTAACCATTGTAGCCTATACCTTCTTTGTTCCCATGAAACTTTTGCTGTCCAATCATCTTTTCAAAGTTTTCTTTTCCTTTGGTAAGGTTATAGATAATTTTTTCTTTATCTTCTACTGCCTTTTTGAGTTCATTTACTTCTAGATCCTTTTTATTCAAATTATCTTTATGAGTTTTTCTTAAATCTTGAGTTACTTTATTTACCTCTTCTTCTAACTTCTCAATGCAAGTGTCCTTTTCTTTTTCAATGATTTTGAATGATTCAAGTCGCTTTAATAGTTCTTTATTTTGATCTTTTAAAGTTATATTTCTCTTAGAAATTTTTATGAATCTCTTATGCAAAGAAAATAACTCAGCTTGCAATTTCTTATAAGAAGACATGCTGTTACATGACTCATCACACGATTCATTTTGAGATTTTGTAGAGGAATAGTAAGAGTTTACCTCTTCTTCATTCGCCATGAAACATATGTTTGCTATCTCTTGTCCGCTTGATTCATTTTATGTCTCGCTGGAGCTTGAATCATCCCACGTAGCTTTTATAGCTTCCTTCTTTTTTTTCTTGTCTTTCTTGAACAACAGACAGTCTGGTTTGATATGCCATGGTTTCTTGCAATGATAACATATTAAGGGTTCATTCTTGCTTTTATTTTCCTTCCTACTTGTCTCTCCTTTTTCAGATTTCTTTTTATTGAACTTTCTAGGAAATCTCTTATTTCTTCTATAGAACTTACCTAGTCTCTTAGTGATGAATGCTAATTCATCTTGATCTAAGTCACTTGTCTCACTTTCTTCTTCACTAGAACTATGGCTAGAAGCTTTTAAAGCAATATATCTTTTATGCTTTGGTTCAGGATTCCTTTCTTTTAATGCCATTTCATAGGTAAGAAGTGAACCTATGAGTTCATCTAAAGAGGTAGTCTTAAGGTTTCTACCTTTAGTAATAGCTGTAGCCTTTGGTTCTCATATTGAAGGAAGGCCTCTAAGGATTTTCCTAATCATTTCGTAGGTAGTATAAGTTTTCCCTAAGGCATTTAAGGAATTTATTATGTGGGTAAATTTGGTGTACATACTTGATATTGTTTCATCAAAATTCATCTTGAATGCTTCATATTCACTTGTTAACATATCTATCCTATTGTCTCTAACATCAATAGTTCCTTCATATGTTACTTCCAATTTGTCCCATATTTCTTTAGCCGTTGTGCATGCCATGACCCTATTAAATTCGTTAGCATCTAAGGCATAGTATAAAGCATTTATAGCGCTTGAATTGATTTGAAGCATTTTATAGTCTAAATTGATCATATCTTTTTTTTTTTTTTTTTTGGAATCTGTTTTCCATCAACAATTTTAGTGGGAATAAGGTCTCCATCCATAATTACTTCCCATGCTCTCCAATCCATGTGTTGGAGATAGGTTTGCATTCTCTTTTTCAAAAACATATAATTATGTCCACAAAAGATTGGTGGACGAGTTGAGGATTGGCCTTCACCGAAGGGTGCTACTCCTATATTTTCCATTCGATCTTTTTATAGTTTCTTGTTAGGAATTACTATAACCCTCTCTGATACCAATTGAAATTAGGAATAGCTTCCCAAGAGGGGCAGGGGTGAATTGTTTTTTCAAAAATTTCTTTTAGAATTAGTTCTTTTAAGTTATCAATCTTAGAAACACTCACAATCAATCACAACAAGATCAAACTTTTTTAATTTTAAGTAAACAATATATGTGAAAATTTGCTGCACTCAATATAATCCTTGCATCACAAGTATTTTTCTTCCCAATGTTCAGTTTTTAAATAAAATTTTAGATTAATAGGTCAAGGATAATCAACCAATGTAGTCCCTTTCGGTTTCCACAATCAATGCTGATTTATCCAAAACGAATTACCTTCCGGTCTATTTAACAACCAAACATTCAGGATTAAAATTTAAAAACAACAACGCAGATTATATCCTTGAAAAATAAAGAATAGAGTAGAGAAAGAAGAACACAAGGATTTTTATGAGGTTCGGCTTCAACACAACCTACGTCCTCACCCTTGGCCAAACCGCCAAAGGATTCACTGTCACCATTCCTTTAACAGTAGGAACAAAAACAATTATAAGCACTCCTTTGGTATGGCTAGAGCCCGCCTTCTCCAAACAATTCTCCTTTTGTTTGGTCCAAGGTCCAACGATTCAACACTCAAATCATCAACAAGCCCTGTTACAATGATAGAGAAACAATACGTACAAAAACTTGCTCTTCAAAGAGCTGATTAGTACAAGTTTAAAACACTAATATACTTCAGTAAATTCAAAATATGAATTTTCAGAATGAAGCTTTTAGAAATTTATCACCGTGGATATTTCTTAATGAAAGAATTTGCAACTTCAAAGATCAAACACAGTGAGAGTCACCAAGAACTTCTTATTTTCGAGCTAGGATGTGAGCAATATGAGGTGTTTTCAGAATTTCAGAGTAAGAGAGAGTATGACAGCAGATTGTGAGCTCTTAATAATCTTGGTGTATAATTCAATAAGTCTTGAGGGTATTTATAGATGTATAAAACCTCTTTTCTTGCTCCCCAAGGAATACTCAGACTTATTTCCATAAAATAAACTTATTTTAGTTTCCAAATTTTTTAATTTCAAAAATTATATCCGTTGGAAAACAGAAAATCTTCGCTAGGCAGAAAGTTGTGAAGTCCTTGACAGTCATCTATCTATTTAATATAACAATAGAAATCATAGACAGAAAGGTGGCAGTCATCTGTCCCTTGAGTGGTAGTTGTCTGTCATCAGAATATAAGGTGCCAGTCGTTTGTGCATGTAAAATATTTAAGCCTTCTAGTTACATATATGATGGACAGTCGTCTGGTGAAATTTTCACAGACTTCTCACCTTTCACTGACAGTCATCAGTGGAAGCCTTGACAGTCTTCTGTCAAGCTTTTGTGTTTCAATTTTAAGCCTTTAAATTTAGTCAGTCGTCTGTCTATAATCCCACAGTCGTCTGTCAACTGAAAATTTTCTTTCTTTAATCATTTTTTGATTTCTCTCTCATTTTACTTAGAATATAAATTTGTTTCAACTTTGAAAACAAGTTCCAAGTTATTTATTTATTTATTTTATGATCTCTAAGTTTCTTTGATTAAAGAGCTTCAAAATGAAAACTTCATACTTGAATAAACTTAAAGTACTTACAAAGACTTGTCCTAATTTCTCAAAAATTCTCCTTTGCTCTGATTTGAACTTTCTTTGTGTCTAAAATCTGATTTCTCAAAATATTATGAACTTTGAGCTCTCATGTTGTTTTGCTTTAATCATCATGCTCTTATGGTCTTCAAACTTTAATCCATGCTATCAGTTATTGATTCATGCTTCATGAGTACCTTCAATATGAATTCCTGAGAAAACACAACACTCAACTAAAGTATGTTAAATCCTACTTGTTTGTTAGCATCAAAATGGAGTATCAAACCTAGTAAGGCCAACACTCATGTCTACTACTAGACCACTTGAAATGCTCCATTTAGATTTGTTTGGTCCTAATCCTGTACAGAGCCTTGGTGGTAAATCATACGCCTTTGTGATTGTGGATGACTTTTCTAGATTTACATGGGTACTGTTCCTCGCACATAAAAATGAATCTTATGAACAGTTCACCAAACTTTGTAGAAGAATTCAGAATGAAAAAGGATATAAGATAACTCATATTAGAAGTGATAGAGGCATATAGTTCAAAAATGAGAGCATAGAAAAATATTGTGACTTAGAAGGCATTTCACATAACTTTTTTGCACCTAGGACACCTCAACAAAACGGTGTGGTAGAAAGAAAGAATAGGTCACTACAAGAAATGGGTAGAACAATGCTGAATGAACATAACTTACCTAAATATTTTTGGGCTGAAGCCATAAATACTGCATGTTATGTTATGAATAGGGAGTTAATTAGACCATCTATCAATAAAACTCCCTATGAACTATGGAACAACCATAGACCTAATATTTCCTATTTTCATGTGTTTGGGTGTAAATGCTTCGTGCTGAGAGATAATGAACACTAAGGAAAATTTGACTTTAAATTTGATGAAGGTATTTTCCTAGGTTATGCACTAAACAGTAAAGCATATAGAGTTTTCAATAAAAAAACATTAACTTTCATTATATGCATTAATGTCGTATTTGATGAATCTAATCCATTTTCTAATAAAGACGATGAAGATAATATTGACAATAGAAGATGCTTAGATAAATTATCTATTGAAAACAATACAGGTGAAAACCTTGAAGCAAATGAAAAATCATCTGAAGAAAGTGAAAAACAGGAGCTCCCTAGAGATTGGAAATATATAAGAAGTCATCCTTTAGATCAAATCATAGGTGAACCATTCCGTGGTGTAGCCACAAGATCCTCGTTGAAAAATCTAGTGAGTCATTCAGCTTTCTTATCCCAGGAAGAATCTAAAAACATTGAAGAAGCCATAAAGAATGAGTCTAGGGTAATGTCCATGCAAGAAGAACTAAATCAATTTGAAAGAAGCAAAGTGTGGACTCTTTTTCCTAGGCCTAGTGATCATACCATCATTGGAACCAAATGGGTATATAGAAATAAGAAAGATGAGAATGGGGTAGTAACTAGGAATAAGGCTAGACTAGTTGCCCAAGGGTATAACCAATAGGAAGAAATTGATTTTGATGAAACATATGCTTCTGTTGCTAGGTTAGAAGCTATTCGTATGCTACTTGCTTTTGCCACTTTTAAAAATTTTAAATTATTTCAAATGGATGTTTAAAGCGCTTTTCTAAATGGCTACATTAATGAAGAGGTGTATGTAGAACAACCACCCGGTTTTGAAAATCATAAATATCCAAATCATGTTTACGGTTGTCTAAGGCCTTGTATGGATTAAAACAAGCTCCTAAAGCTTGGTATGAGAGACTTAGTGGTTTTCTATTAGAAAAGGGGTTTACACATAGTAAGATTGATACTACACTCTTCATCAAATCCAAAAATGATGATATGCTTCTTGTTCAAGTTTATGTGGATGATATCATTTTTGGAGCCACTAATGATGAGTTGTGTAATGAGTTTTCCAAATGCATGCAAAATGAATTTGAAATGAGCATGATGGGTGAACTTAGTTTCTTTTTGGGGTTACAAATTAAGCAAGCAAAATGTGGAACTTTCATATGCCAATCTATATATATCAGGGACTTGCTAAAGAAATTTAATATGGAAGGTTGTAAAATCCTTGGCACACCTATAAGTTCTTCCATTAAGCTAGGTAAAGATGAGCAAGGAATTCCTGTTGACGTAAAATTGTATCGTGGCATGGTTGGAAGTCTCCTATATCTCACTGCTAGTAGGTCTGACATTATGTTTAGTGTGTGTATGTGCGTTAGCTTTCAGGCTACCCCTAAGGAATCTCATCTAAAAGCTGTTAAACATATCCTTAGGTACCTTGTTGGGACTATAGAGTTAGGCTTGTGGTACCCTAAGCATACTTCTT
The DNA here is from genome assembly GCF_029873635.1 of Malania oleifera. NCBI lineage: Eukaryota > Viridiplantae > Streptophyta > Magnoliopsida > Santalales > Ximeniaceae > Malania > Malania oleifera. Next base: position 13,326,598 of record NC_080417.1, read on the forward strand.
TTGAGATTGTTAGTTATTCCGATGCTGACTTTTTCGGTAGTAAGATTGATAGAAAAAGTACCAGCGGCACTTGTCACTATTTAGGACAATCTCTTGTTTCTTGGTTCTCCAAGAAACAGAACTCAGTTGCCTTATCCACTGCCAAAGCAGAATACATTGTGGTTGGAAGTTGTTGTGCCCAAACTCTTTATATGAAACAACAACTTGTGGACTTTGGATTGCATTATGAAACAATTCCGATTAAATGTGATAATACTAGTGCAACCAACATCTCTAAGAATCCTATCTCATATTCACGAATTAAACAAATTGAGATTAGACACCACTTTATTCATGATCATGTGCAAAAAGGAGATGCGGCTCTTGAGTTTGTATGCACTAATGAACAATGGGCAGATATATTTACTAAACCACTACCTGAGGATAGGTTCATACAAATTAGACGCGAATTAGGTTTGATGCATAGTAGAGAAGCCTTTTAGACATTCCATAGCCTGCATATACTTAGGGGGAGCTCTCACATGAAATTTGTAAGTCTTAGCAACTAATATTATTGTTGATTTGTCTTCTTGCTTGAGACTTTATGCATGTTGATTCTTGCTTGTGTGCACATGTCTTATATCTACAACATAACAATCTTGGATGTAATGGATATTGCTTATGCCTTGTGATGGTCAATTCATTTGTTCACAATTATGCTAATATTGAAGTTTATGTTTGGCTGTTGGACCATACTGGACTGTTTGACTAATTGTGGATAAACTACTAGGATATATTTAAAATCGAACAGGTTACACTTATATAGGATTTATTTTGGAAAGTTCATTTTACAAACGACACTCTGTCGAATTTTTTTTAAATCTTTCCAAAATTTTTCATGTATAAATGTAACACTTACCCTTTGCCTAGAGTGTTAGCTCATATGGCCCTTTTTGCTGTTTCCAAAAGGGGGAGATGAAAAAGGGGCAAAAATAATAGGTAAAATAACTTGGCTAAAAATAAAGTGGATGCACATTGATAGGGGGAGCCTTTTTAGGCTTAAAACCATATTTTTGTTAATCGTATTTGTCATCATCAAAAAGGGGAAAAATGTTGATCTTATAGGTCACGCCCGATTTTGATTATGACAAATACTCATTGTGACTAATGAGTGTTTGAGACCTTGTGTAGGAACATAAATTAACAGATCATAATGCACATGAAGAGAGTGAAGCTTGAAGATCAAATTTCTATTGAAGACCAAATTATTTTGTGTTGTAATATATATATAATTCAATCATGTAATCGATATGTAATAGTAATTAGGATTTTCACTTGTAACAATCACACACATCACATGCATGGTCAAATATGTAAGCTCATAATGAAAATGACCTTAGGGTTTACCCTTCGGTCGACCGACACCAAATTTTTTTTAGTGTTTTCATAAAGGCCTGAAATGACCCTAGGACACTCACTCATGCATTCATATGATTGATCATTTGATTTGAGTGACTGCATGCTTGAAAAATAACAAAAATGTACAAGTTTTGTACTTTCGGTCGACCGACCTACACAGGTCATTTTTTCCTGGTCGACCGAAACCGGTTCGGGTCAACAAGTTGACCACTGTCCGGTCAATTGAGCCTTTGCAGCTCATTTGACCCCGGTCGACTGAACCACCTGGGAGTCAACATTTTGACCTCCCGGTCGACCGAGAGATTTTTATACTACACCAACCTGGTCGACCGAATCCCCACGTGTGGGATCCAACGGTCTAGTCGACCGACCAGTCTAGTTCATTCTAGTCCTGGTCGATCAAACCACGGAAAATCAAAAAATCACCTTTTTACAGTCGACTAAGACCTTTGTTCATTTTTACCTTGGTTGATCGAATCTTGGTAATTTGGAAAATCGCCTCGAACATACTTGTCCGGTCGACCGACTCTGAAGTTCGTTTTTGGCCTAGTTGACCGAACCATATGAACTTAGGTCAACCGAAAATATTTCTAGTCGACTGGTGCTCTTGGGTTATTTTGAAAAGTTGCCAAATTCAACTATATTAATTTTTATAAATGGTATTATTCTTTTCTAATAATGCCGATCGTGTCCACAGCGAGCATTATTTATGGTATCCTTATATATACCTGTTATTTAGAGAAATTACACACGGATTGAAAATATACGATTAAGAAAATTTCTCCAAAGCTTTTTATCTTGCTTTTCGAATATCCATCCACTCATACTTACCTACAACTATTGTCTAAACACGCTATAAGTCGATTGAGTGTTTTTCTTGGAAAGGTTTGCTCTCCTTGATTTGTTTGATTGACACGATTTTCTTGAGAGCCAAACCAAAAAGGATTCTTAGGGAACTCTTCTAATAAGTTCATCCTATGAAGACTTTATTTGATCTTCTGAGAATTGCACTTTCATTGCAACATCTTACGAAGATTGTATTTGTTTTTGGTTGCGAAATATTTTCAAAATAATTTCAAATATCTAGTGTGCTTTGTTTTGATAAATCTTTGAATAGATATTTGTTTGTGTGATAAAAATCTTTGTGAAAAACATTCATTGAGTTATATCTTTTATTAGATACAAAGATTAAAACCTTTTTACAAACCAAACTTATACAGAACTTTATATACTTATATTGAGAGAACTTGCTGTTTGAAATATATAAAGTGTGATTGACATCTTTGTTTGAACACGATTGCTTGAATATCTTGAGATACAAAGATTGTTTGTTGATACTCTCATGCACTCATTACACTAATAGTAAACATACTTGAGAGTTAAAATATAAGATCACATTGAGCTTACATATTGAATCATATTGTGGTGTATTTGATTGAGCTTATTTGGGTACATATCTGATTTACATGAAAGCATTATGATTGTACCATTTGATTGTAATTTTGAGTGTTCCAGGCGTGGCCTAAGGGGGCGATAATTCAGCTCGGTAAGGATTGTATAGGTTGAGGTCAGCCTTGTGATAATTGACCTAGTTGTAAAGGTTAAGGTCAGCCCTATGCTAATTTGACCTGTTTTGTATAGGTGCCGCTCCACCTGTTTAAGTGAGCATGTTATAGTGGTAATTCTTGTGCTTGTTAGCCAAGGTGGGGACATAGGCAATTGGCCGAACCTCGATAACATTTCTGTGTGTCATCCTTATCTTATTGTTTTTGGGTGCATGTATGTCTGATTAAATTGCTTTATCTACTTTCTGGTATACATTTACATTACTTGCACTAGATTGACCATAGGGTTGTGAATATACTGGTATTAGGTGATTGACCTAGAGCTTAAAATTTAAAAATACCAATTCACCCCCCCTCTTGAGATCACGGTAAAGCTAACAAACTACACCTTTTGGAAACAATGTATGAGAATATACCTGCAAACTATGCATTGGAAAGTATGGAAAGTAGTCACACATGGTGATCTCATCCCTACTAAAAATGTAGACAACAAAGACATACCTAAGAAAGAAAAAGAGATGACTGATAATGACCTAAAGATGCTGCAAATAAATTCTAGTGCAATAAAAGCACTATATTGCGCCCTTGATTTCAAATGAATTCAATAGGGTCATGACATGTAAATCGGTTAAAGAAATTTGGCATAAACTTGAAGTAACTTATGAAGGAATGATTAATGTAAGGGATAGTAGAATTGATATGCTCACTAGCAAGTATGAAGCATTTAGAATGAACCCTAAAGAAACCATCACTAGTATGTACACTAGTTTTACCCATATTATAAACTCTCTTAATGCATTAGGAAAAAACTATAGAGACCCAGAAAATATAATAGTAAAAAGAAATTGAAAAAAAAAAAGTGGTTTTTTAGCTGAGAGAAGAAAATCGGCGATGGTTTTCTGGAGAAAATAGAAAACCGTTGACGGTTATGGGAATTTATCGTGGGTTGTTAACAGGTAAATGGTAATTTTGGGTCGGTTAAATAGAAAATTGGTGACGGTTTTTTGAGAGCCAGAGAAAACCATCGGCATAATGTTTTTTTTTTTTTTAAAGGAAACCTGCGAGCTCATTTGAAATAATAAAACTAAATTCTCTCTCTCTCTCTCTCTCTCTCCCTCACTAAACCCTACGTCCCTCATTTCATTTTCCTTCGATTCTCGCTTCGTTAAGCCTCGTTTTGATGATTAGGAACCACCACGAGGTTCCTGGGAAGATCCTCTGCAACTTTGGTGGAGCGGATTTTCAGTTTGGGGTTTCGGGACACCGTCCTAAAATCTGGGTAAGTGAGTTATTTTAAGGTTTTCTTGGTTATTAGGTATTTCTGGGCCCAGAAAATGTATTAAATATTAATATACTAGAGTTTGAGTTGATTAAACTAGGGTTGAACTAAGGAATTTGGATTTTTTGAAATACAGGGTTATGGTGTAAATGTTGCAGTCATAAATTTAGAGTTCAACGAGTATTTTCTCAAGAAATAAGGTGAGGATAATCATGTTTGTCTGGTTGACATTTTGTAGATAAAATAAATATGTGGGTTTAGAAAAATGAGAATATATGTGTATAATTTCAGGGTTTTGAAATCATGAAACGCCGTGGGCGTGAGATAGGAAAATAATAAACAGTTCTCAGATAGTAAGGTAAGAGAAATATGTTATTCTAGCAACATAGAGATTTTCATCAATAAAATATTTTATATATAATTATATGTTATTGTATTATGTTTTTTGATATGAGATGTGGGATTGAAATTATGCAATTTTAGGACAAACTCTACAGTTTATGAATCATTTTACACAAGCAAAAAAATATAGATTATAGTACATGAGATTTATTTATTTAAATGTGTGGCATGAGAAATATTTGTTTAGCATAGAGTTTCACACCGATTTTATAGAATTATGAATTACGATTTTACAGAGATATGATTCATAGTTATTATAGAAAGAGAGTTACAATTATTACAGAGATTACAAAATCATGTATATATAGTATTTTACAGTTTCATGAATATACAGTGTTCTACAAAACCATGATATACAGATTATAGAACCATGACATACAGAAATACAGTTTATATAGATATACAGTTATTATAGCGTCATGGTTAATACATAAAATTACAGAATCATGGTTAATACAGTTGATACAGAATCATAGTTAAACTGATAAATATTATATAGAAATAGTATTACATAGTATCAGACCCTGATGGATCAGAGCAGTTTACAGAGCATGTTACTGTAGCTACTACAGTATAATTAGTGCAACCATATGTCTTAGATAGAGTATGGTATTGGATGCTGATTGTGCCACAGGTAGAGTTGAGGGCTCCTTGGCATTTGAACCAGGTGGAGCAGGCCTTTCGTGCTACAAACATACATAGTTTAACTAGCACTAGTAGGCCAACCGACGTTTAGTCCAGCCTATGAGCCGCACAACCCTGTCATAAGGGGTTAAATCATAACATACAACCATCTAGGGAAGTTTTTAGAATTATGTACATATACTGTATACACAAAAAACAAAGATTATATATTATAGATAGAAGTATGTTTGAATAGATAACCCAGAATTTCTGTATTTTAAATGACATGTACTTTTACATGATATCTCATTTATAGTTTTAATTAAATGATATGTTTTTTATATAATACTCATATACTACACACTGGTAATAACATGTTTCTCCTTATTGAGAAGTGTCTCACCCTAGCATTATAAACATTTTAGGTGATATAGTTAGACGAGCATATCAGGCTCGGAGATAGAGGAGACCCTCGTACTGCCCTGTCTGTAGGGTAAGTAATTTTGGGAGATGTATTTTTGAGTAGTTTCTAGGGGGTCTGGTGGATGATCTTGGAGAGATGTGTATGCATGTTTGGAAATTACTAAAACTTTGGTATTGTAATTATGGTTATGTAAGTTTATGTTTTCTGCTGGATATGTGTGTTGTTTGTGAGCAAGAATTCTCAGTGCCTACTTTGGGACCGAGATGTTATGATAGATTTTATTAGGGGTATTAGAGTAATATAATTCTACAGCATATATACATATACATATATAATGGCATGAATTTTTGGATTGTTACAATTTTGGTATCAGAGCCTAGGTTGTTAGGTTCTGTAGACTTTAGTGTACAACAGAAAACAATACCAGAGTATAGGAATAGGTTTGGGAGAGGATAGGAATTGGGATAGATCAGAATTTCAGTGAGTTAATATTGAAAAGTTAAGGTGAGAATTTAGGGTTGTCTCACGATTTGGAGACAGGAACTTCAGGGTGGTTTCTGTGATTTCCTGGGGTGACGATTTCAAGAAAGTCATAGTAAACTATCGTTGGTTTCTATTTCCGGATGGTGGGACTGGACCTTAAATTAGTGATAGGTGGTATAAGGATATTTTAGTTAGATAAATATAAGAACAATGTTATGAGGTTTAGATTCTATGATTATTTTGGTGTAATTGCAAGATGGATCCAGGAAATAGCAGTGCTCATGCTAGTGGTGACGATGGTGCTGGGTCTTCTGGAAGGGGTGGCGAGGATTCTGATGCCATTCTGCTCAGTGTAGCTCAATAGGTTATGGCTGAGATTACGCGAAGCTTTAGAGAGCAGGGAGGCCCATCAATAGACTAGGGTTGTACCATCGAGAAGTTTACTAAAATGAAGCCGCTAGCATTCTCTGGAGTTGCCGACCCACAATTACTAAAAACTGGATCTAAGAAATTAAGAAAATACTGACGGTGCTCCACTCTAAGTATGAATAGAGGGTTCTCTATGCTACTTATAAATTGACAGGTGAGGCTGAAAGATGGTGGACAACCGTGAAATTACTAGAAGAACAGAGACCCATATCAGGGAATATAACCTAGAGCCGATTTAAAGAAATTTTCTTTGATCATTATTTTCCTGCCACTATTAGAGAGGCTAAGGTAGCTGAATTTTTGAATTTGACTCAGGGAAATCTGACGGTCCAGTGATATGCGGCGAAGTTCATCGAGCTATCACACTTTGCCCCCTACGTCATCCTAGATGAGGTTAAAAAGGCAATAATTTTTTAGAGGGGTTTGAGGTAGGAAATCTAAAAGCAGGTGGTAGTCCTTAAAGTGTAGGATTTATTTGAATTAGTTGATAGGGTCACGTGGCAAGGGAGAGTAGCTAGAGGGATGTGGGAACAACGAGCTAGAGGAAGAGGCCAATGCCTCCGGGATTTTAGGTGGGTTCCAGCTGGGGCCTATGGAGGGGAGATCGGTATAGTGGAGGCCAGAGGTAGATGACAGGACACCGTGGTTTCCAAGGCGAGCAGACATACCCTATTTGCCCTAGATACAGTAAGAGATATACGGAAGAATGCTGGTTGGGAAACAATGTTTGTTACAGATGTGGAAGACCTAGACACATAGCACGAAAATGTCATTGGCCACTGAACAGTGCACTAGTCCCTAGACAGATTCGGGGACATAATCAAGCACCCAAGGGTAGTGACTAGTAGAGAAACACAGCTTCAACGAGAGTTTATGCGTTGACACCGGGAGCTGTTGAGGCGGCAGATGATGTCGACGTTGTGACAGGTATTATTATTGCTTTACCATATAAAGTTGTTTTATTTGATTGAGGTGCCATCCATTTGTTCATGTCATTGGGGTATGTCAAGTTGACTGGAGTTGAGACATAGTTGCTAGATATTGATTTGTCAGTAGCCATGCCAACCAGATTAGTAGTGAGATGTAGAAGAGTGCTTGAGAACTATCCAGTGGGCATTCAGGAGAAAATATTACCAGCCGATCTTGTGGTATTAGACATACATGGATTCGATATGATATTGGGTATGGATTGGCTGGCTACTAACTATGCTAGCATTGATTGCCATAAAAAAGAGGTGATCTTCAGACCCCCGTGAGAGCAGGAAATTAGATTTGTGGGATCGCATGTACACTCCTCGCCACAGTTAGTGTCGACTATTCAGGTGAGGAGACTGCTTCGGGATGGTTGCCAGAGGTATGTAGCTTATATAAAAGAGATGCCAGAGGAAGAAATAAAACTTGTTGATATTCCAGTAGTCAAGGAAATTTCCGATGTATTTCTAGAAGAGTTACCTAGCTTACCACCAGATCAAGAGATTGAATTTGCTGTGGATCTACTTCCAGAAAAGCACCAATATCTAAGGCACCCTATAGAATGACCCTAGTCAAGTTAAAGGAGCTAAAAGACCACTTGCAAGAGTTATTAGATAAATGGTTTATTAGACCTAGCGTATCGCCCATGGGAGTGCCAGTGCTATTTGTAAAGAATAAAGATGGAACGCTAAGGATGTGTATTGATTATTGCGAGATAAATAAAGTTACGATCAAGAATAAGTAGCCTCTTCCTATAATTGATGATTTATTTGATCAGTTGTAGGAAACCCAGGTCTACTCCAAGATTGATCTTCGGTCAAGATACCATTAGGTGCAAATTAAAAGAGAGTATATTCCAAAGACAATATTCAGGACTAGATTTGGCCACTATGAGTTTCTAGTTATTCCATTTGGTCTGACTAATGCACTTGAGCGTTTATGGATATGATGAATCGGGTCTATTCAAAGAGTTTTGAAGAGCACGAAGATCATCTGAGACTAGTACTATAGGTACTAAGAGAAAAGAAGTTATACGCTATGTTTAAGAAATGTGAATTCTGGCTAAGGTAGGTCACTTTCCTCAGGCATGTGATCTTCGGGGACGTCATATTAATAGATACAAGTAAGATAGAAGCGGTGGTGAATTGGGTAAGGTTGGGAAACGTTCAGGAGATCAGAAGCTTCCTAGGTCAAGCAAGGTACTACCAGCATTTTGTGGATGGGCTTTCTAGATTATTTGAAATTTGGAATAGCTTCCCAAGAGGGAGGGGGGGTGAATTGGATTCTAAAAATTTCTTTTAATTCCTTTTAAAATACCTTAAACTTCTTTTATTTCTTTTAACTAATTCTTGACTTGTTTTTTTTTAATTCTTTAATCAATCAAGAACTTAGTTCTTTTATCCAATCAATAACACAATTAAACAATCAATCAATTAAACACAATCTTCAAACCAAACAATCAATTTATTTTCCAAATACAAGTTAAACAATAAACAACCAAGCCAAGATATAAAGTATTCAACACTTTGGTAATATTAGATCTTGAGACAGTTTGTTTGTTTATATAAGCCCTGTGATTATGAATTTGTAAGCCCTGTAGTTGAATTATAATTTATACTTTGCTGATATAGATTTGCTTCTTCAATATGTTTTCAACAACACATTCACTCTCTTCTCAATATTCAAAACTCAACTAAACTCTCAGTTAATTTATCCTTGGGCTGTTAACTAAGTAACGTACTCCCGTATGCTTTCCACAAGATATGGTATAACTAACATACTCCCTTTTGGTTTCTGCAACCCAAATCAAAATTAAACTTTAAGTTTACTTGATTTTTATATTACGTAGTATATATGATTATCAAATAAACCATCCACGCAATTTAAATATGCTGAAAATAAAGAGTAAGGGAAATAGAGAGTGAGATGGAGATTTTTACGAGGTTCGGCTTATACCTAGCCTATGTCCTCGCCTTTGGAAAATCGCCAAAGGATTCAATAGTTTAGTTTCGTTGATGGGTGGAACAATACCAATTACAACACTCCTTGGTTAAGGCTAGAACTCGCCTTCTCCAAACGATATCCCTTCGTTTGGTCACTCCTTATATAGGCTAGAGCCCGCCTCTCTAAGAAATATCCCCTTACTTGGCCAACGATCCAAATAACCCTTGGAATCGTCAATCTACAAGAAATACAACCACAATATGTGTACAAAAAATTTGCTCCTCAAAGAGCTGATTAGTACAACAATTACAGCACTATATACTTCAAAGTAAATAACAATATGGAAATCAACTTGAAGCTCAAGGAAGTATATCACTGATTAATTCTTTGAAAGATTTAGAATTTATAGCACAATTCTGGTTGAAAAAGATCAAAAACTCAGTTGAATTCGTGCACAATATGTGAGCTTGAGAGCAAGAGAGAGCCTTGAGAATTTGAGAGCAATTTGAGAGAGACTTTGAATTTTTTTAGAATTTGAATTCTTTTTTGTGTTGATTCAATGTTCTTAGAGGCTTATTTATAGACTTTAAAAGGTATGTAACTTGGTCCCCAAGTGTGTTGAAGTATCCCCCAAGTTTCCATAAATTTTGAGCCCTAAGCAACCTCTTTTAAAAATTTGCCCGTTATGAAATTTTCAAATCTGCCGTGGTGAAAGATGACTGTCCATTTGTGGCAGTCGTCTGTCCACTTAAATTAAAGGGGCGGTAGGGTCACAGTCATCTATCCAAACATGGACAGTCGTCTGACAGTGCAACACCAGCTTATGACAGACTGCAGTCAAGCTGTCAACTTTGAGCACCCATCAGTAATTTGGTCATAAAATTTTCTGTGTAACTCCAAATGTGATGATATTTGTGTCAAATGAAATCTAGGATAAAATCCTAAAACTTTTATGTTGAACACATTCTAAAATAAATACGTTTTGATGGAGAAAAATGTGCATCAATGCGGATATAGAAAAATTGATAACATTTGAGAAATCCTCTTTTTAGTGTTTTTCATTCCAAAAATGATTCTAACCTTTTTGAAACAATTTTTGACCTTTTAAAAATATTTTCCAAGTATGTTCAAAGGTATCTAGGTCCAATAAATTTACCTAAGAGTTTCATGCATCCATATTGAAATTCTTTGAAGTACTTACATGAAATTTCCTAGACTTTTTCAATTCTTGAATTCCTTGAGGCCTTTATACTTGTTTCATCTTTCTTTGAGTTCTCCATGTTGATCACTTGGGATTTCATTATTGAAGCTTTTTCTTTAATATCAATGCTCTCATGAGCTTCAAGTTTTAATCTTTAAATCCATGCTTCAAGCTTGATATAACCTTCCTTATCTGAGGTACAAGCTCTCATGAACTCTTTAACCTTGCATTCTTCATTTAGTCCTCAAAATACATCACTTAACATAGCATGTTAAGATCTACTTGTTTGTTAGCATAAAAATAGGATGTTAAGCCTTGTAAGGCCAACAATCTCCCCCTTTTTGATGATGACAAATAAGAAGCAAAAATTGGAGTGAGCCTTAAAAAGACTCCCCCTTTCAATAAGCATCATCTTAACAATATTTGCAAGATCAATATCAATTTCAAAAAACTCTTTTATAATCATGCTCATCCCTTCATTTTACAATCATGCTCATCACTTTATTCAAGTTCAAGTTTATCAATCAACATCAAGTAATTCTTCTCCTTTTGATATATTATGTTCATGCTCAATTTTTGCAATCTCATGCTCAATTTTTGCTTAAAACTTCTCCCCCTTTTGACATCTATCAAAAAGAGAAAAAAAAAAAAAAAAATTAAGTTCAAGTAAAATCACATGTTGGGCTTATCATCAAACATGCGTATCAAACATATGAACACACTCAATTTATAGTTTTTCAATATAACATGTGTAGTGTGTTTTAACAATCATATCTTTACTAATAGCTTCTTCCTTCTTTGACATTACTTAGGATTTCAATTGTTGATATTATGATACCGATTTAAAATTGAATTCATGATATCTATGATGAGAATTGATACCAATTGAAAATTTAATTCATGGTATCAATTGAAAGTTCTTTGGATTGATTAATAGGGAAACAATCATAATATAAGTAATAAGACATAACACTCCACCTGAATTCAATACATTTAGTTTTTCTATCAATTTTGCTTTCATCATCCCATGTTTCAAAACATTGATTCACATCATGTATCAAATATCAATATCATGCTAATATCATCAATGTCATACTATGCTCATAGATATAATCATACTTGTCATGCTTAAAAGACAAATTTAACTTTTAGATTGTGATACCAAGTGAGCTTTTAAATTATGATACCAATTAAAATTTTTAAAATGTGATACCAAAAATATTCATGGATACCAAAATACTTTATAGATTCTAAATTCATTATCACATAATGCATAGCTCATGGATACCAAAGTATTTTATAGATACAAAAGCCATTATCACATTATGCATACCTTATGGATATCAATATAATTATTACATCTTTTATAGCTCATGGATATTAATACAAAGAGCAGTAAGTTTATCCATGTGATTCATCAATAGCATGCATGGTCAAGAATTAATCAAAATTCATATCAAAATTCATGCTTATACTCAATAATCTCATGCTTAGATTTTCAACATAGTGAACCATAAATTTTCAATATAAGTCAAGCATATCATGTAGCATAGGCATGTAAGCATGTAGCATATAGTATATCATATAGGCATGTAAGCATGGAGCATATAGCATATCATATAGGCATGTAAGCATGTAAGCATGTAGCATATAGCATTTCATTCTCAAATATCTTAAAATAAAATTATGCAGTCGCCTGTCAACGAGGGGCAGTCGTCTGTCACTAAACAACCAGATTTTTAAAAAATGAACAGAAGGGTGACAATTGTCTGGCGAAACACTCACAGACGGCTCACTGGTCACTGGCAGTCGTCTGTCCATTACTTGACAGTCGTCTTTCAGTCTTCTGACTTGTGTTAAAAACACTTCAAAAACATTTCAGTCATCTGTCACTAGATAGACAGTCGTCTATCAACTGGATTTTACTCATTTCAACATGTTTTTGAGTTCTCTCTTCTTTGCTAAATTATTATTGGAATATGAACTTGTTTAACTTTGAAAAACTTATTCCAAGTTTTATACTAAGGTCTCTAAGTCTCATTGCCTAATGAGCTTCAAAATGAAAAATCATACTTGAATCAACTTGAAGTACTTATATAATAAGCTCAATTTGATATTTTTTATTTTTCAGTTAAGCTTTTAAAAAAAAATCATCCTATGATTTTGCCAACAATGCCATTCTTGAATTTGTTATAATAAGCTCTTAAACTCATTGTCAAGTTTTTCTATTTCGTCTAGTTCATTTGTTGATCATGAATCAAGTTACTTTCTCAATTTTTAAAGGGAATGACATAATCTAGGGAGTTTTTCATTTATGAACTAGTTTATCATCTCGGTACCCATACTTTCTTGGGTCCAGTTGGTTTCATAAAGGATGTTTCTTTAACTCTCCATATTTGTTTGGTTTTCACACCTTTTCTCTTAAATGGACATTCAAACTTTATATGCCCTTTTTTTCTTACATTGATAGCATATTGTATTAGTGTAGGCATTACTAGGTGTGGTAGCATTATCTTTGGAGGCTTTCGAGAAATAACCCAAGTAAAGATTCCTTTTCTTTTTATTTTCAATTCCATTAAATCTAATGCCTTCTTTGTTTAGAGACATTCTTTGTGAGCCAATCATCTTATCAAGATTTTCCTTCCCTTTTGTAAAGTTGTAAATAATTCTTTCTTTATCATCAATTTGATTCTTAAGATCACTTATCTCTTTATCTTTCTTATCATCAACCTTCTTTTGTGATTTCTCTAATTTTAGAGATAATTTTCTTATTTTATCCTCTAATTCAGAAATATACATATCTTTCTCATATATCGTAGAGGATAGGGATCTAAGGTCTTCTATCATTTTTTCATTGTTGCATTCTAATTCTTTAATTTTCAAGTCGTTTTCTTTTTCGAAGTTTAGGAAAAATCACAAAAAATCACAAAAAAATGTTCATACTTAGGAAAAATAAAAAATGTTTGTTAGGTCCAGAGAATTATTTTCATCTCGAATAAAGTCCGAAAACCTCCCGGAATACCATTTTTCCTACTTAGAAAAACCTACAGATTTTAAAAACCCCTGGAGTGTATTTTGTATCCTATTTTCTTGATTTTCTTCCTCGATGATTGCGACAAAGGACATGGACTCTTCGGAGTATTGGATTGCCCTCGTTTTGAGGGAATCCTTATATTGTATCTTTGAAAGGGAGTAATTTTGAAAGGCTTATTAAATTTATTTTTGGCATAATTTTTTATTAATCTGGTACCGTTCGTAAGAACGGGTGCGTAGGGGGTGCTAAAACCTTCCCCTCGCATAACTGTACTCTCGAGCTCGACTCTGGTGATATAGACCGATTCTACTCCTAATGTGATAGTAATCAAGTGTTCTAACCGCACTTCAAAAGGTTGTTGGCGACTCCATCACACATTGTTTTTCATGAAAAATCTTTTTCGAAATCACACATCCATTTTTTCCCAGTTCGCAGCCGCATCCATTTTCGCCAGAGTGGTTTTCTAGCTGGGTCCGGGACGTCGCGATAGCTTGAAGACTCCATTGGAGACACTTGAGAGTCGAGCCAGTGATTAATTGAGAATTATCCTGATCTCAAATCTAAATAAGCCTTCTTGATTACTCCCTTTCATTTTTGTATAAATTGATAACTTGATTGCATATATGTGAATATAAGATTAATTGTAAATGCTTTGCTTGCTTTGGTACTTGGATAAGCATGTGATTAGTTCTGTTTGTTCTAGATAAGCATGTGTTTAATTGTTAATATTGTGTTCAAGTAAGTGCATGGATGAATCTGGGGCAGAAGGTTTAGGTAGAAAATATGATTTCACACACTCTCACAGCTCTATACCCAGGCTTTCCCTTGCTAGGATTAGAAAGGAGTTTAATAGTGCCATTTACCATGTGGTATGGCCTGTGGGGACCTGCAGACCACTCCGCTTAGTGCAAGCCTTGTCCGGACCTCTATGAGGGAGGATAAAGTTTCAATCCGGGAAGCTGTTGTCAATAGGGGTTAGAGCCTAGCCACACATGATTGTCCATAATCCCTTACCTAGGGTAGAACCTCTGAGAACCCCATGTGCATACCTTCCCTCGGATTGAGACAGAAGCCACATCCTTCTTCACATGTTGTAATCCATGTCTATTGTATATATGTTTTGAAAAATGCTTTGTGTTGTGTACATCCTACATCCATGTTAGATACTAGTATCACTTGGCCAATGTTTCGAGAAAGCTGAATTCATTTATGAAAAAGTCAAATTTTATCTCTTAAAGTACCCTTCCCAAGGGAAAATGGATCATTTATGGGATCATTGACATTTTTCCCGGAACTCTGGCTGAATGATTGTTTAGGTTGCATTACATGCATGCATGCATGCATGTTCTTCTCCAATGGGCCGATAATCACTTTCCGACTTCCTATCAGGCCAAATTAAAATTCAAAATTCCAACATTGAGCCCACCTCTACTCACCACTACAACACCAGGAGTAAAGCAAAGTTATGGTGGAACAATTGGAAGGCAGAATCCTGGGAATAGAACAGTGGCAAGAGGATCTGAATAACAAGATGAACAAGCTTTTGGACCTAATGATGAACAAGGGTAAGACTGTGCAACCACCAAATGTTGAGGGAGGAGTCCAACCCTAGCTACCCTCTGGAATTCACCCCGTTGCACGGGCAGACCTTGACACAACCCTGGGTCACCGCAGAAAATCCCCCACCAAACTGTGCTTCATTCATTCCTACCATACCAACACTAGGGGTTCCAGCAGTCGAAATACCCCGATAATGATGATAGATGTGGGGGTAAATAGAATTACAACTGAGCGTTTCTGTGATGTACTTGAAGAACGGTTAAGGGCCATCGAAGGGTCCAATTCATTTGATTACGTTGATCCGACATACCTCTGCTTGGTGTCGAAGATTACTTTGCCTCTGAAATTCAAGATGCCTAACTTTGAAAAGTACGACGGAACTTGGTGTCCTCGAGCTGACTTACTGATGTACTGTCAAGTGATGGCAGCATACTTAGATGATGAGAAGCTAATAATGCATTGCTTTCAAAACAGTTTGACCGGGTCTACTATCCATTGGTATATTCAGCAATATAAGGCTCAGGTCCACACTTGGAGGGACTTGGCCAACGCCTTTGTCACTCACTATCGCCACGTCACGGAGATGGCACCTGACTGGATAAATTTGCAGGAAATGGAGAAGAAACCTACTGAAACGTTTAGGGAGTATGCTTATAGGTGGAGGGATATTGCGATCTAGGTGGATCCCCCGGTAAGTGATCGAGAGACCATTTCTTTGTTTGTGAGCACACTAAAAGATCCCTACCGCACGCATCTTCGGGGAGCAACTCCCTAAGATTTTATGGATATCATGGCTATAGGAGGGAGAATTGAAGTCGACATCAAGGTGGGTCTAGTCAGAGATGGTGGAAATGAGGCTAGTCCGGGAAAAAGATGGATAGGTAGGAAGAAGGATGAGGAAACTCATATGGTTCAGGGGCATTATTGTCGGGGTAGTGGAAATCACTGGCCTAAGAAGAATTTTGGTTTCAGACCCACCATTAATCAAATTTCGCAAATAGGCATGAGGCCTCAAAAGGCTTCTCCTGAGCCTAGACTCGCCTAGCCGATTAACCAATCACAAGAAAGGGGCGTCCAAGGAAATGTGAGGAAGATAGAACCCATTCTGATGGCATATTCAAACTTATTTGCTCAACTGGTGGAACGAAACATGGTTACAACCATTCCGGGAGTTCCTGTCTCACCCCTTTTCCTCGTTGGTACAACTTGAATGTCCGATGAATTTATCATGCCAATACTTGTAGGCACTCCATTGAGTCCTGCTGGGCATTCAAAAACAAGGTGCAGACATTAAGGGACACGGGGTGGTTACATTTTGATGATAAGCAGTATGGAATTCAGATCGATCCTTTACCTAATCATGGGGAAGGCAGCAGCAAGTAATGGTCTAAGAGCCACGAAAGGGAAGAGAAGCTTTCCAATGATAGAAATCCTTCCACAAAGTAATTTGTTTCTCAACCATTGGATTGGAGAATCTTTGGCTATTCAACTTAGTTCATGTGATGCTTTTATTATTTTTGTTTTTCTCTTGTAATCCTTTGACAATTCAATGAAATTATGCATTTTTGTTGTGAGTTTAAGTGCCAAGATTTTGTTTGCTCGTGTCTCATGCTAAGATTAGGAAAATGAAAATACTAGTATTCATGAGCCATGAAAATGATGAGAACTCAAAAAGGGAGGACGAGAAGATTTCCCTCACCTCGTGGATTCACGTGTTAAAAAGGATGACATGGCGTTGTTTGTTCCATAAGTTTGTGATGCTCACCACTTTTGTTTTGATCAAATGACAGATGACCATTATTGGCTGACCAATTTTCCCATAAAAGAACCAAGCACTGATTTATCGCTTATATACACCACTTGAGCCTGAATGTCAAACTATTTCTTCTAAAAAGTCATTTTTCAAAATTAAAATGAGTTCAGGGTTTCAGGGGTCTGACGAATTATATGAGGCAACAATTAGCTACTTAAAATGATGGCAGGCCATCTTTCTACTACCAAGAAAGAAGATCTAAAATTCCTTTGCTAGCCCTGTTGAGCTTGAAATATTCAATTCTTGATTTAACTCGTCAAAGGGTCACATCCTACACTAGAGCAATTTTAAAAGGTTTTGTCCCAAATGGAGATCAAATGAAAATAAAGTTAAAACTCCTCCATGAATGTGAAAGCAAAAGATAAGAAAATGAAAAGGGACATGCTTAAGATGTGATCCTTGTCCAATGATTACCCTTGATAATATTAACAAATTTTAAGCCTTATCATACCTTTTTCTTCAATAACCTTTATCCCTAAGCCTACATTACGGTCTAAACAAAGTCTTGACTAGATTGGTAATACATTGTTGTCTCAAATGATTTGTCAGACTCAATATTGCAAGTACACCGCCGCAAACTGGGGCAAAATATATCATTTGGGGAAGGGAATTTTGAGCCTTAGTTTCCTTATTTCTCTAAGAACCTGCATCCCGAGGCCTATGTTTCATCCCAAGTCCTAAAATCCATCTTAAGATCAAAATAAAGGTAAAGACTTCATTAAGCAATGGGCAACGACCAAAACAAGGAAGTGTTAATAGTTCCCCATCAAAAGACAAAAGGGGAATATTTCTTTCAACAAAACTGGGGCAATCAACAAAGTGAGAAAGCCAGTCATCTAGGTTGAAAGACTAGCATCAATATCACATGTCTTTTGAATACTGGTATAAATTTTTCCTCTTAAGCATGAACATAGTAAAACATCTATCTTGTGCATATCCCCTTTTGACTTTGCAAATTTGTCCAAAATGCATGACTTCTCATCCACAAAAACCCCTTCCATCCTTCAAAAGCTCCAAAGAAGTATCCTGCAAAGATCGCTGATTTACTAAAATCCAATTCAGAGATTTGCTTACTCAAGTAGGATTTGAAGAGAAATCCAGAAGCCGTTACAGAAGCATGTAATTGGGGCAAATTCTGTGAGGAGTTTCATTATAGTCAGTTCCAGTGCTTTCGCGTCAAAATAGGAGTCAGAGGATGAAAGATTGGACACGATCAGTTGCAACTGGGGCAAATTTTGAGTTGAAACTTACATAGTCAGTCCCGGTATCTTCACATCAAAGTGGAAGTTGAAAGAATGTAACTGGGTTAGATGACAGGTTGAATCTTTGACAAACCAATTCAGGGACCTTCATATTAGATTGGATTTTTAAAAGTGGCGAAAGTTAGAGTTGAGATCGTTGATTATCAGCACATTGGAAAGTTCATGCTTTAACATGCATTTCAAGCGTTGCATAAGAAAAGTAAATACACATTGCATACGCACGATATTGTTCAACATGCGCATGTCTTTGCATTCTAGATCACAGTTAGCAACATGCATTCATATAATAATAGAATACCATGCATTCACACTTATCCTGTTGAATAGGCTTCTTCCACATCCTCGTTTGAGTCATCCTTGTCTTGAGAATACTTGAAACTGGGGCAATTGATCCTCGGCACATAATGACATGCCTTGAAATTGGGCATTTGACCCTAGGCACAGAATGACGTTGAAATTAGGAAAACTTCCCAAGAAGGGGGGGTGAATTGGAATTTTAAAATTATTTCAGGTTTAATTCTTTGTTTTATATTAATCAATCACAACAAGTAAAAAACAATTCAACCACAACCAATCAATAAGATAATCAGAAACTTGATCTTTGTATCAATAGCCCTGTAATAAATTGTAAGACACGCTGATTTTATGCAAGCCATGTGTTTATTCCAAACTCACAATTCTTCTTTGTGTTTAGCTTTTAAACAAACTTTCAGATTAATAAGTTTAGGATGATCAACCAATGTAGTCCCTTTTGGTTTCCGCAATCAATGCTAATCAAGCCAAAAATAAATTATCCTCCGGTCTATTTAACAACTATACACTCAGAATTAACAATCATTTGCAGAAATCTTAGTTGAGGTAAGAGCAAACAAATTTCATTAACAATAGGGCTTCATATATACATACATATTCACAGGGCTACAAACAAATAAATATCTTGAGTTCTTACAAAAGCTGAAACTTGCCAAGGAGCTACATATCATATCTTGATTAAGTATTTTGTGGTTGATTACTTTAGTTATTGATTGGTTGTTTGATTGTTTGAGTTTTTCTTTACTTGTGTTGTTTGGTTTGTGGATTGATTAAAAAGCTTTGTTGTGTGTTTGATAAATTAACAAGAGGTTAAAAGATTATTGAAAAGAATTTTTAATAACCCAATTCACCCCTCCTCTTGGGGAAAACTCCTTGACTTTCATGAAGTATGAATGGACTGATGAGTGTGAGCAAAATTTTCAGGAATTGTAGCAGCTACTCGTTACTGCACCGACTTTGACTATTCCATTAGGAGATGGTGGATTTCTAATATACAGTGATGTGTTTTGATGCAACAGTGAAAGGTAATAGCTTATGCTTCTTAGAAACTCAAGGAGTATGAGAAGAACTACCTTATACACGATTTGGAGCTAGCGGCAGTAGAGTATGCATTGAAGATTTGGAGGCACTACCTGTATAGTGGGAAGTGTGAAATTTTTACAGATCATAAGAGCTTTAAGTATTTCTTCACGTAGAAGGAGCTGAACATGAGACAGAGGAGATGGCTCGAGTCGATAATGGATTACAATTGTACCATCAATTACCACTCAGTAAAAGCTAATGCGGTAGCTGACGTGATGAATTGGAAGTCAGTGAGCGCTACAGTATCAATGGTGGTAGCTTAACACTAGATTAGGATGGACCTAGAAAGGTTTGGTGGGTAACTAGTAGAGGGAAGTCATAGGGCATACATTGCAAATCTAGTGAATCAACTCACTTTGCAGAAAAGAGTTAAAATAGCTCAGAGTCGGCAAAAGAGCTATGAAGATACTCGCTGGAGGAAATTGGAGTTTGGTGCAAGAAATCACGTGTTTTTCAACGGTTCACTCATGAAAGGAGTGATGAGATTTGGTAAGAAGGGTAAGCTAAGCCCTAGGTATATTGGGTTATTTGAGGTATAGAAAGAATTGGTTCAGTTGCCTACAGGTTAGCGTTACCCTCAACACTATCCACGACATATTTCATGTATCTATATTGAAGAAATACATCCTAGATCTGTCATATGTAATCAGTTGTGAGACACTGGAGCTTGGTGATACACTATCACCAGATCTTAGACCAGAAAGACCATGAATTGTGTACTGAGAAAATTCCATCAGTTAAGGTACTCTGGCATAATCACGCCGTTGAGGAAACATTATGGGAATTAGAAAAGGAGATGCACCAGAGGTACCCACAACTATTTAGCAAGTCCCAACACTAGATGGTTCAATATAACAATTCAAGTCCGTGTAACAGTTCAGATAAGTGCTTGGTTAATAATATCTAAGTGTAATTTGGAAAAAAATATATATATATCATTAATTAATTAATTAATTATTGTTAAACTGAATTAATTAAATGAAAAATATGATATATATATATATATGTATATAATATTAATATAATACTATAATTATAATAACCTAACCATATATATGTCATCAGGAAGTCAGAGACTTCCAGAGACCAAAATTGAGTTAGGATTCAATTTCTTACCCCCCCTATTCGTGCTCTCTCTCTCTCCTCACGGCCTCACTCACTCTCTCTAAAATTATTCTCCTTTCGTAAGGCAAATCGAAAAATGAACACCGCCACGAGCACTCGGCTTCAATCCTCAACAAGTTAGCCGAAGTGGATTTGTCATAGGGTCTTCGTAGGCACCACTCCAAGGATATGATAACTCTCTCTCTCTCTCTCTCTCTCTCTCTCTCTCTCTCTCCCCTAAATTTCTCTTAGATCTTTTGGTAAATTGACGATTAGACGCGATATCAGGGCCCCAGCTTCCATCCTTGTTGTTTTAATTGGAGTGAATTTTTGATTTGGAGATCCTAAGCACCACTCCAAGGCTAAGGTGAAGAGTACAAATTATGTCCATTGTTTTAAAAAAAAATTAACCGATTAAATTCTAGTATTTAATTATTAAATTGTAGTATTTGATTATATTAAATTTTTGGAAATATTCCTGAGATTAAATTAAACTGTAGGATTGGATTATATTAGATTTTTGGAAATATTCCTAGGATTAAGTTAAATTGCAGAGATTTGATTAAATAGAATTTTTTGGGAATATTTTGAAACTAAGCTAAATTATAGGGATTTGATTAAATTATATTTTTGAGAATATATTGAAATTAGATTAAACTGTGGGGATTTGATCATATTGGTGTTTTTAATACGTTAGAAATTAAATTTAAATATGGAAAGTGGATTAAACCCACATTTTTAGAATTTAAACGGTAAATGGGAGCATGTGAACTTAGGAATATTAAGATAATTGTAATTTTGGGGTTGAGCAAATTAAATTGAGAAAAATATGATTTCAGGATTTTGAGTTCTGAACGCCACAGGCATGGGTTTAGAGATCTTAGCAAACACCCTTTTAGTAAGCAGGTAAAGGGAATAAATTATAATAGATATTTTTGGAAAAATTAACTGGTTGTAATTAAGTATGTGAAATTATGAATATTGTTTATGTTTTGGAAAAGTTATGATATTGATATTTTCCTTGTGATCATTATATCATGATTATCAGTTAAAAAATGTGTGGCATGAGGAATATGAAATAACAATTTTATTACGGAGAATGTGGTTGAAATTAAAATATGTGACAATATGAGATACCCAGATATGTTTTTATTCAGATGTGAAGACTTGGGAAACCTAGTTATGTTATATATATACATATATATATATATATATATATATATATATATATATATATATATATATATATACACGTGATGATATGATATTTATCTATAGATGTATTTTTACTAAAGAATGATGAAATGTGATATACATATATGTTTTTATTTGGAAATGATGATATGCAATATATACTACAATGTTTTATAGAAACAATGAAATGAGAAATGCAGATATATTTTATACTGAAATGATGATATGTGAAATACATAGAGCTGTTTTATACAGAAATGTTGAACAGAGAATTATACAGAAATGATCAGAATTACAGAAATAATGAAATGTGAAAATGAGAACCCTGATGGACTATAATATATAAAGCACAGTACCGTTGCTAGTATTTGTGATTAGTACAACCACACATTTGGTACAGAGTGTGGCAAGATAGTCGATTGGGCCTATGAAGGGTTGTATTACCGCCTATGGTCCGAATTAGGATTGGGTAGGCCAATCATACCACATACGCGTTCCTCGTTTTGATCTAACTGGGTAGGCTGTAGCTAGGTCTAGCCTTCAGGCCACACAACCTAGTCATGTGGGGTGAATACATGACAACGTGAATATCCACAGGTTGGTTTCTCATTACAGACGCGATAATATATAACCATGAGCTACAGACGCGGCGTGTACTATATACTGGTGGATGCTCATGAGCTAAACAATGTTTGTGAAAAGTGAAAAATGAAATGAACAACCATGAGTTATAGACGAGTCGTGCTTTATGCTGGTGGATACTCATGAGCTCGATTATAAAAAAGAGAAATAATATGAGAAATGAGAGAGTATGTATATGATAAGAGAAATGGAGGAGTAAGAATATAAAGATGAAATATGAAAGTATATGTATAATGTTATGAGAAATGATAGCTTATGACATATGAATATGAGAAACGATTTGAAAGCTTATGAAACTATGATATATATATATATATATATATATATGATTATTAGTGCATATTTGTATATTTTTTCGAGTTTATATAATGATTTATGATGAATGTGATATGATATATTAAACTTATGTTGCCACACACTATGAATAATTTATTCCGTCTTACTGAGAGGTGTCTCACTTAGAATTTAAACATTTCAGGAAACCAAGATAGACAAGCAGAGAGAGCTCTGAGAGAGAGGAGACCATAGTACCCTAGTAGTCAAGGTAAATTTTTTAAGTTGGGGATGTGTTTCGTATAACTCCCAGAGTATTTTGTGAATTTTTGGGGAGGTATATGGATTAGTGTATGTATGGATGTATAGAACTCTGGTATTTGTATTCAGGATGGTGTATATATTAACTTCCGTTGTTTTGGTGTACTTTTATGAGATGGACTGATCACTCAGTTCCCTATTTAGGTTGGGTCATGTTGATATGGTATCAGAGATAATTAATAGATACTTGATAGAGATATTTGATAGATGATTTGCTATTGCTTATTATTATTGTGTTGAAAAAAAAATGCTAGGAAATTCGAGGCACTGCATTGGACTTAACCTTAGCTGTCCTGCCACCAGGCTAAGTCAACTATATTGGCCCACTCAACTATTCAATACCAATACTCTCCCTGAGACGTGTGGTTGTACTAAGCTCTTCATTACTGTAGCTACGGTACCGAGCATTCTATGGTCCATCGGAGTTCTTAAACCATACATTGTAGTTTAACAATAATAATACTCTATACTTTACTTTCTTTTCCACAGTTCTAAAAATAGTATAATATCCACACATTTTAGTATATCAATATATCATACTATAAACTCATAACTTTAATTAAACAATAATATTCTTTCTCATGCCACACGATTTAGGTGTTTCTCATAATTATATAAATTACTAGAAAACCGGTTGTTCTATTTTCAATATGTATTTTACCGAAAACACCGATTTAATTATCTCCATCATTTATTTAACTCAAAATATGTATTTAAAGGAAAAATGGAGATAACCAACCCTACTCACTTTAATTCTTTACAAAATACATATAATAAATCAAACCAATAATTTTATCTGGTCAAATCATTCAGAAAATCTCTTACAATAATCCAGAAATCAAATACTTTAATTAAATTGGTTAAACTTTGAAATACAATTATTATAAAAATCCCTAAGCTCACAAACACCAATTTAATTAATTAATAATAGTAATAATGACCTAAAATCCAATTTCCATATGCCAGAATATTCAGAAAAACGTGTATATAATTCTTGTAATCTCATATTACAATTTAATCGGTTAATTTATAAAAATTACCGACATAATTTATTCCCTTTACCTTATCCCAGGAGTGTTGTAGGAGTGGTGCCTACAACACTCCTACGATAAATCCACTCTAGTTAAAATGTTGGTGGTCGAATTTGGAACCTAAGGATATTTTCCATTCTTCAATCGGTGCATGTTTGGCCAAGGAAATCGAGGAGAGAGAGAGAGAGAGAGCTGGATAGAGAGAGAGATGAAGAGTGCAGAGAGAGAGAGAGAGAGAGAGAGAGCATGGAAATTATTGGGGGGCACTTCTGTTAGCTTCAGGAACATATATTATATTATATTATATTATATTATTATATTAATTAATTAATTAATTAAATTTATTTATTAATATATTATTATTTTTTTAGGATCATATCCCTAATCAATTTATATATTATATTTATTTATTTTTTACTATTAATGAACCAACCCCATACCACGCATTTTAGTGTACTCCACAACTATAAATAAATATATTAATCTAGAACCAAAATTACCATTGCTTGCCTCATAACATAAATATATTACCTGCTCCTACACCACGAGCAATATCCTAATTAGTCAGGATCAGTGTATACACACGTGTCTGGCCGCCTCAGGGTGCCTGATTGTTTCCCTGGTTCTAATTAGAAGTAGGTGCATTAATCGGCAGTCCATGACAATATTGTGCAATGTGACTTGGCCTACCACACCGTGTTGAATTTGTTGTATACCTAAGAGGGGGGTGAATTGGAAATTTAAAAATTTTACCTAAGTTAAACCAGATAACAGCAGTATTTCACAATCTAAGGTCTTTCTATGCAATCCCAATCACACTAGTAATTAACTGAGCAAATATTTAAACAATTAAAGCAATTTCAGTATTTCCAAACATTCATAGAGATTGAAATATAAACAAATAAGTATGGAAACTTAAATAGGGTAAGGAAAGAGAATGACACAGGATATGATATCGGGGTTTGGCTAACTATGCCTATGTCATCGCTTCTAGCTTGCAAGCCCTAGGATTCCAAAAAAGCTCACTTGCGGGTGGAGCGACACCGGTTACAACCTCCCTCTCCTTACTAGGCAAGGGAAACCCTTGGTTAGATTAATAACGCTGACCCCAACCTTTATAATCCACTCCTTCACAGGGCAGAGTACACCCTCTTTAGGCCACGCCTGGAATACAACAGATAATCAAATGTGTACAAATAAATTTTCTTCTTACATAAGTAGATATGTACTACAGTCTAGCACAATGCACTCACAGATGATGAGAAATTGAGCTTAATGTGAGAATTTCTTAACACAATATATCAACTCACAGTAGTATGTGTATCCATATGTATAAGAATGAGTGAGTGAGACCTTTGATTCAAGATAGTATATTTGCAATATGAATAATCAAAGAACCTCTACAACCCTAAGCAAATATCTCGACAATATGTTTCTAGTATCAAGCACAATGGATATTAGGGTTTAAGCTTGCAAAAGTATTTTTATCAAAAGCACAAAGCAAGCTTTTGAAACTTCAAATAAGGATGTAGGTTTAGCTTGTGAGTACTATGAGATTTTCTCACAAAAATGCACACTCAACCTAGCTTTGAAATGCAAACAATATGAAAGTGAAGAAGGTGAGGAAATATACTCTATTGGCCTAACAAGGTCTTTCAATCAGTTTTGGTGATAACAAACAAAGGACAATTTAACTTGGAAAGGTTGAGTTTTTGTGTTTCAGGAAATATGGATCAAGTGAAGTTCAAGAATGGATCAAGTATGGATCATCAAGGAAGTTAAAGTAACAAGTGATTCAAAGAGAAACAAAGGCATTGACTGATAAAGCTAGCTCAAGCAAATATCCAAAGAACTTCAAAAGCAAAAAGATTGAGAATGATATCAAGCATGGCATATAAAGTCTTAGGAAACACATTGTAAGTATTTCAAAGTTAAATATCGTTGGAAATATGTTTTGAAGCTTTTCCAAGAGATTATAAGGACCTAAAAATATATTTAGGATTATTGAAACAAGTTTTATAAAAATCAAACAAAGAGAGCAAATTAGTTTTTAAAATGAAGAAAATCATTTCAACAGTTTTGTATGTTCAGATAACTGAACTTTTAGTTCAGATGACTGAAGTGGAAACTTTAGATGGTTGAACTTCATGTTCAGATGTTTGAAGAATTACTTCAGATGTCTGAATATTTTCTAGGAAGAAATAGGAATAGGCAGTAGCTGTTCAGATGACTGAACTTGTCTTTTCGGTCATCTGAACCCGACTCTTCGGTCGTCTGAACCCTACTTCGGCTATCTGACCCTGTGTCCAGTTCATTTTTTAAAGGATCTCAGGAACTTCAGATGACTGAACTCGACTCTTCAGTCATCTGAACACTGTTCAATAAGCAATTTTTTTTTTAAATTTAATATTTTAAATAATAGTTGTTTGAACTCCAAATTTTCTAACAACTTGGGAAATTCTCTAAGGAAACTTTAGCAACAAGGAAACTTTTTTGAAAGCCTATAAATACATGGCTTTTGTAAATCAAAATACACCAAGCATTGAAAATCTCCCATAAGCTCTCTTGCTCTCAAAGTCTCATCTTGATCATCTCTTGCAAACTGAAAGTACTGTGACTCTGAGATTCTTGCTCATCAATTCCTGAAGTTAGATTGTTAATTTCTCATCTAGGGAAAAGGAATTTGGTGAAATCCGTTTTAAGCTTCAAAAGTGTATTTCTTTCTTGATATTTATCTTTTGAAGTACATAGTTTCAATTTGTACTAACCTGCTCTTTGTGTGAGCATCTCTTGTACACTAGCTTCTTATTATTTCTCTTGTAGATTTTGGATGATTCCAGGCTGTTGGATCGTTGACCAAACAAGGGTATATTGTTTGGAGAAGGCGGGTTGTAGCCTTAGCAAAGGAGTGATTGTAAACAGGTGTTGTTCTTCCCGGTAAAGGAACTGCTATAGTGGAACCCTTCGGTATTTTTCCAAGGGCGAGGACGTAGGCTGTGTTGAAGCCGAACCTCATAAAAACCTTGTGTCTTTCTTTCTTTCTTCTTTACTTCCTATTTTCTGTACAAGCTATTTTTGTGTGATTTAAAGTGCAGGTTGCAGGTTCTAAAGTTAGAAATAAAGAAAGACTCTTGATATTTAGAAAGAACGTTTTGATTGACCATTTGCGGAAACCCAAAAGGGAGTACGTTGGTTAATCTGCAGAAATCTTTATCAAGATAAGTGCATACGAAGAGGTTATCTAAAGAAGGTTGTGAACATCTATAGGGAAATCGATAAAAGTACTAAGATTCTTGCTTGAGTGGTTGAATTGTTTAAGTTTAATTAATTGACTTGTGAATTTAAATTTCAGTATTTTTAAGTGTGATTATTAGTAATTTAATGTGTTTTTCTTGGTGTCATAAGCAAAGCTTAAATATATTTAAAATTAAAAAGAATCCAATTCACCCCCCCTCTTGGGAAGCTATTCCTAATTTCAATTGGTATCAAAGTTAAGTTATAGAAATTCCTAACAAGAAACTATAAAAAAATCAAATGGCAAACATTGGAGTAGCACCCTTCGGTGAAGGCCAATCCTCAACCCGTCCACCAATCTTTTGTGGACACAATTATACCTTTTGGAAAAAGAGAATGAAAATATTTTTCCAACACATGGATTGGAAAGCATGGGAAGTTGTTATGGATGGAAACCTTATTCCCACTAAGATAGTTGATGGAAAACACATTCCAAAAGAAAAGAAAGATACGACTGACTTAGATTATAAAATGTTTCAAATAAATGCAAGCGCTATAAATGCGTTATACTGTGCATTAGATGCTAATGAATTTAACAAAGTCATGGCTTGCAAAACAGCTAAGGAGATTTAGAACAAATTAGAAGTAACTTATAAAGGAACAGTTGATGTAAGAGACAATAGGATAGACGTGTTAACAAGCGAATATGAAGCATTCAAAATGAATTCTAATGAAACAATATCAAGTATGTACCCACATAGTAAATTCCTTAAGTGCCTTAGGGAAAACTTATACTACCTACGAAATGATCAGAAAAATTCTAAGCGGCCTTCCCTCTATATGGGAACCAAAGGCTACAACTATTACAGAAGGTAGAAACCTGAAGACCACTTCTTTAGATGAACTTATAGGCTCACTTCTTACCTATGAATTGGCCTTAAAAGAAAGAAACCCTGAACCAAAGCATAAAAGATCCATTGCACTAAAAGCAT
The DNA here is from genome assembly GCF_029873635.1 of Malania oleifera. Lineage (NCBI taxonomy): Eukaryota > Viridiplantae > Streptophyta > Magnoliopsida > Santalales > Ximeniaceae > Malania > Malania oleifera. Next base: position 13,355,174 of record NC_080417.1, read on the forward strand.
CTAGTCACAGCACTAGTGAAGAGGAAGGTGAAACAAGTGACTTAGATCAAGATGAATTAACATTCATTACTAAGAGACTAGGAAAATTCTATAGAAGGAATAAAAGGTTTTCTAGAAAGTTCAATAAAAAGAAACCCGAAAAAAGAGAGACAAGTAGGAAAGAAAATAAAGGTAAGAATGAACCACCAATATGCTATCATTGCAAGAAACCAAGGCATATCAAAGCGGACTATCCGTTGCTCAAGAAAGACAAGAAGAAAAAGAAGGAAGCTATGAAGGCTACTTTGGATGACTCTAGCTCCAGCAAAACAGAAAACGAAACAAGTGAACAAGAGATGGCAAATATAAGCTTCATGGCGAATGACGAAGAGGTAAATTCTTACTACTCTTCAACCGAATCTCAAAATGAGTCCTATGATGAGTCATGTGATAGTTTGCCTTCTTATAAGAAATTACAAGCTGAGTTATTCTCACTGCATAAAAGATTCATAAAATTTTTTAAGAGAAATATAACTTTGAAAGATCAAAATAAAGAACTAGTGAAGCAACTTGAATCATTCAAAGCTATTGAAGAAGAAAAAAATTCTTGTATTAAGAAGTTGGAAGAAGATATAAATATAGCAACACAAGAGTTAGGTAAAACTCATAAAGATAATTTGAATAAAAAGGATCTAGAAATAAATGAACTCAAAAAGACAGTAGAGGATAAAGAAAAAATTATCTATAACTTTACCAAAGGTAAAGAAAACTTTGAAAAGATGTTTGGACAACAAAAGCTTCATGGGAACAAAGAAGGAATAGGCTACAAAGGTAAAGCAAATAAAAGGAATAAAAAGTTATACATGGGATACTTTGTTCAGGAAGCTAAGTACTATGCTAGCACTTCATCAAACAACAAATATGAACACACCACTTGCTATATGTGCAAGAATAAAGGTCATGTAATGTTTAATAGCCCATTAAAAAGAACGTATGTTAAAGTTCAAGGAGAATGGAAAGCCAATAGTGGAACTAATAACAAAACAAATAAAGTCAAAAGAATTTGGGTTCCAAAAACTAACACATAGTATCCTTCATTGTAGGTTTGCTTTAGGACAACAACGTCAACAGATAAATGGTACTTGGACAGCGTGTGCTCAAGGCACATGATCGGTGACAAGACCAAGTTCACTACATTAAAACAAAAGGATAGGGGATATGTCACCTTCGGCGACAATGCCAAAGGTAAAATCATTGGCATCGGAAAAATTGGTAAAAAACCTTCACTCACTATTGATAATGTGCTATTAGTAGAAGGACTAAAACATAATCTTTTAAGTATTAGTCAATTAAGTGAAAAAGGGTTCGAAATAATCTTTATGAAAGAAAAATGTGTTATCCAAAATCTTGAAAACAAAGAAACTTTGTTTATAGCTCATAGAATAAATAATGTCTATTGCATAAATCTTGAGAAATTAGCAAATCAAAACATAACTTGTTTGACAGCTATAAATGAAGTAAGTTGGTTATGGAATAGGAAACTAGGACATGCAAGCATGGACCTACTATCCAAATTATCTAAGAAAAATCTTGTAAAAGGACTACCAAATACAAAATTCATTAAGGACAAGATGTGTGATGCATGCCAAAAGGGAAAACAAGTAAAAACAAGCTTCAAAAAGAAAAAATATATATCCACCAAAAGACCTCTAGAACTCTTGCACCTAGACTTATTTGGTCCAAGTAGAACCTTTAGTTTAGGAGGAAAACAATATGCTTTTGTGATAGTAGATGATTATTCAAGATTTACTTGGGTAATATTTTTGGCAAACAAAGATGAAGCTTGTAATCTATTAATAACCTTATGCAAGAAATTACAAAATGAGAAGGGCTATAATGTAACAAACTTTAGAAGCGACCAAGGAAGAGAGTTTAAAAAAAAGGAAGTTGATAAATTTTGTAATGAATATGGAATAAATCATAATTTTTCAGCACCTAGAACTACACAACAAAATGGAGTTGTAGAAAGAAAAAATAGAACTCTACAAGAAATGGCAAGAACAATGCTGAATGAGAATAATCTATCTAAATACTTTTGGATAGAAGCTGTAAATATAGCATACTATATTGTAAATAGGGTATCGATAAGATCAAAAATAGATAAAACACCATATGAACTTTGGAAAGGTAGAAAACCTAATATTTCCTACTTTCATGTATTCAGATGCAAATGTTTTATCCTTAATACTAAAGATGATTTAGGAAAGTTTGATGTAAAGTCGGATGAAGGTATCTTCCTAGGTTACTCTACAAATAGTAAAGCTTATAGGGTTTATAATAAAAGAACTTTTACTATTATGGAATCAATACACATAACATTTGATGAATCAAATAATCATGACAATAAAATTGAGAATGATGAAGAAGAAGATACTCCACAAAAAAGAAGAAGATCTTGAAATAAAGGAAGAAAACAATAATAATACTCCAAATGAAAACCTTATAGAAAATATAAAGCTTCCTAAAAATCGAGATATGATAAAAATCACCCAAAAGAACAAATTCTTGCTGAAACATCAAAAGGAATAACCACTAGAGCCTCTTTAAAAAATATTTGCAACCATTATGCCTTTTTATCCCAAGATGAACCGAAAAACATTGAAGAAGCCTTAAATGATGATTCTTGGATTGTAGTTATGCAGGAGGAACTAAATCAATTTGAAATGAGTCAAGTGTGGGAACTTATACCTAAACCCAAAGATAAATCAGTCATAGGAACTAAATGAGTGTTTAGAAATAAAAAGGATGAAAATGGAGTTGTTATAAGATATAAAGTTAGGCTAGTAGCACAAGGTTATAATCAAGAAGAAGGAATTGATTATGATGAAACCTTTACTCCAGTAGCGAGAATGGAAGCAATAAGAATGTTTCTAGCCTTTGCAGCCCATAAGGATTTTAAGTTATATCAAATGGATGTAAAGAGTGCATTCTTAAATAGATATATAAATGAAGAAGTGTATGTCAAATAACCTCCAGGTTTTGAAAATTTGAAAAATCCAAACCATTTATTTAAATTAACAAAAGCTCTTTATGGTTTGAAACAAGCTCCAAGAGCTTGGTATGAAAGGTTAAGTAAATTCCTACTTAAAAATGAATTTACAAGAGGAATGGTTGATAGTACTTTATTCATTAAATCCAAAGACAAAGATATGCTAATAGTTCAAATATATGTGGACATTATTATATTTGGAGCTACAAATGAAGATCTATGCAAGGACTTTGCCACATGTATGCAAAAAGAATTTGAAATCAGTATGATGGGGGAGCTAAATTATTTTCTAGGATTACAAATTAAATAAGTTAAAAACGGAACATTTATAAATCAAACTAAATACATCAAAGATATTCTTAAAAATTTTGATATGGACCAAAGTAAACCAATAGGAACTCCTATGAGTACATCTACAAGCCTTGATAGAGATGAAAAAGGAAAACAAGTAGACATAACACACTATAGAGGAATTATTGGTAGTTTACTATATCTAACTGCTAGTAGACCTGATATTACGTTCAGTGTGTGTATGTGTGCTAGGTTTCAATTAGCACCTAAGGAATCTCATCAAACAGTCGTTAAGAGAATACTTAGGTACTTACTAGGAACACTTGATCTAGGTTTATGGTATCCAAAGGACACTGACTTTAAAATGATAAGTTACTCTAATGCTAATTATGCCGAATGTAAGCTTGATAGAAAAAGTACAAGTGGCACTTCCTAAGTCATTCCTTAGTATCATGGTTTTCAAAGAAATAAAATTCTATAGCCTTTTCAATTGCCGAAGCTGAGTATGTAGCAGCCGGAAGTTGTTGCGCACAAATCTTGTTGGCCTTACAAGGCTTAAAATCTTATTATCTTGTTTTGATGCTAACAAACAAGTGAAATTTAATGTATTTGTGTGAGTAATGATATTTCAGGGTTCATATATTTGAAAGTAAGGCCAAAGTGCCCACAAGGATCAAATATGATGGAAGCAATGTCAAAGTGCTCACAAGGATCAAATGAAGCTTAAATGAGCCAAGGCATGAATTACTTGTTGAAGAATATGAGGACATGAATGAGTTGTTGAAAGCCAAGGCATATTAAATTCAAAAGAGCCAAAGAAAGACAAAGTAAGAAAACTCAAAGAATATGGAAGCTTGAAGAAAAGATGGATTCAATCCAAGGACAAAGCATGAAGACTCAAGAACTTAGAATGTTAATATTTTAGAAGTCTCATGTAAGTGCTTTAATATTTAAAATATCGTTTGAAATATTTTGAAACTCTTAGGTTAACTTCTTAGACCTAGATACTTTTTAAAATACCTGAAAAATATTTTCGTAAGGTCAAAAATTATTTAAAAAAGGTTAGAATCATTTTTGGAATAAAAAGCACCAAAAAGAGTTTTTCCCAAATGCTATCAGTTTTTATATAGCCACATTGAGGTGTATTTTTATCTATTAAAAGCTTATTATTTTAAAGAGTGGTCAACATGAAAGTTTTAGGATTTTATCTTAGCTTTCTTTTGACACCAAGAACACCTAATTTGGAGTTATATAGAAAAATTTATGGCCAAAAAACTGATATGGAGTCATTGCTGTCAAACATTTAAACACTGTTCAATGGGCAAATTTTTAAAATTCTAATGGTTTAAATTATAGCCGTTTGAACCTTAAATATTCTAATAAATAGGGAAAATCTTTATGTAAACTTTTACATGTTTGAAAGCCTATAAATACATGGTTTTGCAAATCAAAATAAAAAAAAAAGAACTGAAAAATCTGTTTTGAGAAGCTGAAAGTACTCTTGTTCTTCCTAAGTTCTCTTGCTCACTCATTGAAAAATTCTTTTGCTGAGAACTCTAAAGTACTGATCCTTCTTCCTTTGAATCCCTACTTCTAATCCTCTTCTAAGAAGGATATTGGTGAATTCTACACTTGAGCTTCATTCTATTTCCTATTGATATTTTACATAAGTATATAGTGCTGAAATTGTACTAACTTGCTCTTTGAGAGAGTATACTTGTACGTAGATTTTATCTTGTGTTTCTTGTAGTTCATTGATGTTCCAAGGTGTTTGGATCGTTGTCTAAGCAAGGGGATATTACTTAGAGAGGCGAACTCTAGCCTATCTAAGGAGTGACCGAACAAGGGAATATTGTTTGGAGAAGGTAGGCTCTAGCCTTAACCAAGGAATGTTGTAATCGGTTTTGTTCTACCCGTCAACGGAACAGGTTTAGTGAATCCTTTGGTGGTTTGCCAAAGGCGAGGACGTAGGCTGGGTATAAGCCGAACCTCGTAAAAATCTTTGTCTCAGTCTCTCTTTCGCTATTCTTTATTTTCAATTCATATACAACTGCGTGGATGATTTAAATATAGAAATTATACATACTACACATATTTGGAAATCAAGTAAACTTAAAGTCCAATTTTGATTTGGGTTGTGGAAACCGAAAGGGAGTACGTTGGATACACCATATCTTGCGGAAACCATACGGGAGTACGTTACTTGGTTAACACAACAAAGATAAATTTACCAAGAGTTTATTTGGATTCTAAATATTTGGAAAGAGTGATTGGATTTATTTATACAAGGCTTTACTTCAGCAAGCATAAATTATAATTCATAATCATAGGGCTTATACAAACAAACAAACTATCTCAAGATCTTATATAACCAAAGTGCTGAATACTTTATATCTTGGTTTGGTTGTTTGTTGTTTAACTTGTACTTGGCAAATAAATTGATTGTTTGGTTTGAAGATTGTATTTAATTGATTGGATAAAAGAACTAAGTTCTTGATTGATTAAAGAATTAAAAAAAACAAGTGAAGAATTGGTTAAAAGAAATAAAAGAAGTTTAAGGTATTTTAAAAGGAATCAAAAGAAATTTTTAGAATTCAATTCACCCCCCCTCTTGGGAAGCAGTTCCTAATTTCAAATCTTATACATGAAACAACAATTAAAAGACTTCAATCTAGATTATAAGACAATACCAATAAACTGTGATAACACTAGCACCATAAATATATCCAAAAACCCAATTTCACAGTCAAGAACCAAACATATAGATATAAGACATCATTTTTTGAGAGATCATGTTTAAAAAGAGGATATAATTCTTGACTTTATAAATACAAATGACCAATGGGCTGACATTTTTACAAAACCCCTAAGTGAAGAGAGATATATACATATTAGGAGAGAACTTGGGCTAATCCATAGCAGAGAAGTTTATTAGAAAAAGAATTACGACATTTGTATGAACTTCGGTCGTCTAAAATATGCACCATAGACAATTGAACACTGTAGCAAACAGGTTCAGATGACTAAACCTGGGACCTCAAACGTCTGGGAGCCTACTGTCTCTTCAAATTCTGGGATTAAAAATCTTCAGATGACTGAAATTAATCTTCAGTCATCTGAAGTCTCGGGGTTTAAATATCACTCACAGATTGAAACCCTAATTTCAGACTTCTGAAGTTTGTTGCTCAACTCATCCGAACATCTTCCTCACTCTCTCTTCTTCTCCTCACTCAAAAACCCTCAATCCGAAGCTTGTATCCCTCTCCAAAGAATTACTTCATGAATTCTAGGGCATTCGAAATCAAGTATTTCCATGCCTCGTATCAAGCAAACTGCAAATCGAGGGTCTTCATTTGGGAAAGATGCTCAAAACATTGATAAATTGCTTGTGGCTCCTCGAGCCTGAATTCGTTATCGTACTTCACTCGGTACAACAGATCTGATTACGCGTCAAAATTACGTAATTGGGCACTTTGAGTCGGTCTCTACGGCTTATATTTTTAATTAAGTGTCCAAATTTGTCCAATATTTTAATAAAGTGCCAAAATTATCATTCTTGAGTTTTATTGTGCAATTTATGAATTTTTGGTAATATTTTATCGCAGGAAAATTCTCGAGAACCAAAATCGACACCTATTCGTATTTGATGGATAACTTTTCTGTTTGAGCTCTGATCAAGACAATTCAAATTTTTATAGAAAGAGAAAAGGATTATCTACAACTCTTGTGTTTTGAGTTTTGGGAGAATCAAGCTCTAGGAGGGAAAAATTTGGCGGTGAACAGAGAATGAAAAAATGAAAAAGAAAAAAGCAAGAATATATATTAAATGAGCTTTGATTTCACCCGACCATGCAGCCGGGTCCGGTCAACCAGACTGGTCAGGTGATTGGATCTTAGGGCTTTACCCCTCTCCCCTTTTTATTCTCCTTTTGTTTCCCTTTCTTTTCCCTGTTGGGCGCTGCCCCCAGCCAACTCTCTTCTCTCTTCTCTTTCTCCTTCTCTTCTTCTTCTCTTCTTCTTCTCTTTTCCTTGATTTATTCCCATCCTCTCTTTCTCTATTTCAGTTTGTCTTTCTTCTTCTCTGTTCTCTCTCTCTCTGTATTCCCTTTCCCCTCTGTTCTTTCATTCTCTCCCTCTTTCATTCTCTTATACTCACTCAGCTCTATTCCTCTCGGTTACCACCTAGAAGCACCAGCACCCGTAGCTCTCTTTTACTGCCTGCAACTCAAACTACAGTAGTAGATTCCCTCGGCAAGCTTCTTCTCCGGCCACATATAGCAGCAGGCTGTGAGGCTCCTCTGCAGCAACCTCCTTCCTCCACGACAACAGAAGAACACCCGAGGCTCCCATACCCGCAAGCACAACAACTCCAACATGCCCAAGCACTAGTTCCAGCATTGCCACCGAGAGTCTCCTATGCAAACAGCCAGCCTCCTGCTCTGATTTTCTCTATTTCTCTCTCTCTCTCTCTCTCTCTCTCTCTCTCTCTCTCTCTCTCTCTCTCTCTCTCTCTCTCTCTCTCTCCTTTTATTTTCTTTCTTTTCTGTTTTTCTTAATTGCAATGAAATAATATTTCTTTATCTTTGTTATAGTTTATTGGAAGTTTAGAATTTGAATAATTGTTAAGGGATATTAATTTTTTTGATTGAAGTTTGATTTTTTTTATTATTTACTTATCTTGTTCGTAGTTAAAGTTAGTATTAGGTCTAAGCATTTAAATTGGTTGCTTTATTTATCTTCGCTTAATTTAAATTCTACTTTAATTCGTGTTTGCATTTAAATTATGGTGCTTAATTCAATTTCATAGTTTTGTTAAAGGTTTGTTTCTTTTTGTCCACGTGTGTGTCTAATTGAATTTTCAGTGTTTCTCCGAGTAGATTAGAGTTTCCATCTTTGCTCATTAATTCAGTGCTTGTCATGTTTAGGGTTTTTAAATTACGTGTCATTTAATTCGTCAAAGGTGAAATTGAACCATCTTGAAAATCTGAATCTGAACCGAGTTCAGTAACCTTTTTGTTTCGATTGGAAAAATGTAAAATCTGAGATTAAACGCATTCCCTGAGGAGACGATCTAGCCCTTGGGCTGAATATTACACGACGTAACTCCTATACTTAGGATAGCTTCCGAGTTGCTCATTTTTTTCGAGTGAGTCAAGTTTTTGGCGCCGTTGCCGGGGAATGTCGGTCTTAGTCTCAAATTTGCGTTTTTCCCGTCATTTTTATTAGTTTTATGAAAAAGAAAAAAAATAGAAAAAAAATTGAGTTTTGAAACATGGCTGCACCTGCACCGCGCACGATAATGGACTTTTTGCAGCTTGAATATGCCACTGCATCCTCTTCCACTGTTTTGCCTTATAACGAGCTTAATTTCATGATGTAGCGCAGGAGGACGTCACTTCTACCTGAGTTCTACAGGATGGAATATTAGTGCCCATATCAAGACTTAGCAGAGTTTGAATTAACCTACAACATGTTTTTCTCTCATGCTAAAACTGATGAATCCATTCGACTGAATTTATTTCTTGCTACTTTGCAGGATAGAGCACTGATCTGGTTTCATTCCTTGAGACCTCACTTTATCACTAATTGGTCTGATATGGAGTGTGAATTTCTGCATGCGTTTTGTCCCTAACAGAAAACTCAATTTTTGCAGGAACAAATTCTTAATTTTATGCAACAGGATGACGAGACATTTCGGGCTTGCTGGGAGCGATTCAAGGATCTACTAAGCACTTGTCCACATCACGGGTTTGACTCATGGAGGTTAGCTGATTGTTTTTATACTGCTCTTACCCTTGATTGCAAGTATTTTGTCCAGACCATGTCTAATGGAGAGCTCGTCAGCAAGAATCCAGATCAGGTATTATCATTTTTTGATTACTTAGCTGACAATGTCTGACAGTGCAACACACGATACACTCAGGCGCCCATGATTGCACACCCTATCAGCACAATTAGTGGTGGTGATGCGTATGAACCACCAAACTACCCAGATATTCCTCCGCCTCAATACCAGCCACAATAGATCCCTCAGAGCTGTACGCCATCAGAATTTTTGGAGGATAGCATAACAAAGATGGCGAACATGCTCCAGCAGTTTATGTAAACTCAAGTCGATCATAATAATGAATTGCGGGACACCATTAATGCGATAAGCACGCAGTTGGACATCTTAGAAAACGAAGAATTGCCTGTGGAACCTCAGCTTAGTCCTCAAGAGTTCCAGCAGTCACACCAACAAATACACGATGTTTCTCTTGAGACAGCAGAGACCACAACTACTTTGAGAAGCAAGAAAGAATTTCCCCAACTTGAGATGCTCATCGTCGAACAACCAGTTATCCCAGTACTAGAAGTCATGGTTAAACCAGAAGAGGTCAAAGAAAAATCAGAGGAAATGAGGCCAGAAGCGGAGCAGTTAGTTGATGAGGAGACTGATACTCATACGGAGTACCAACTTGTGGTACCTCATACTCTGAGCTCAGAAACCGTGGAACCGTCACTTCCACCTGAATCAGATGTTAAGGAGCCTAATGTGGAGGCAGACTCTTGCAGTGGTATGATGATATGTACACCCGATAAAGAGGGTGACTAGTATGGTGAGCATATAATTTTCAAAGAATCAGGTAAAACCTTTAATGTTAATGCTTCTGAAGAACTACAGGTAATTATTCCGATCACTTTCTCTCAACCGTTAGTTCGTAAAGAAGCAAATTTCCTAGACATGATGTTAAATAAAGACCCTTTCCTGTCAACACATGAGGGTCGATCTGCATACATATTGTTTGGTTATTTAACACATATTGATTTATTCGAGGCTAATTTTCGTGCAGGTATGAAGATTGATCGATTGTGGCGGCTCAAATTTGGAGAACCACTGGTGTAATTTATAGACCTACGGCCACCAGACGAAATTCCTCTTGAGCCTCCGCCAGACAATTGTGATGTTTTTCTTTCCCTTATTTTCCTTTTATTTTATCTTATTTTATTTTTAGTTAGTTTTCAGGTCCATTTTCTCGTAGTTCGATTTTTTTTTTCCATTATTTCGTCACTCAGGTACGCCTTACCTTTCCCGTGCACAATCTTTTCTATTTCCCCTATGCTTTCACATTGAGGACAATGTTCCACTTTAGTTGGGGGGGATGAGCATTCGCATGTAACACTATGCACGTACACGTACCGGGTTTTATATTATAAAAAAAATAAAAAAGAAAGAGAGAAAGAAAGAGGAGCACTGAAGGATTACATTGCATTATGCCATGCTTAACACTGACTCATACCTTTCACATACTTGCGTACAACTTAAGAATGACACACTTGAGTCAATCATGCGTAGTTCTCTTTATATGACTTTATGACTCTATGAAGAATTGATTGGTAGTACATTCGTGTTAATTTGGCTATATAATTTCTTGTAATTACACGACATCTCACGAGGCTGAATAAATACATTCACTTGATTCATTGCACTTAGGGTTTCCTGTGAGTACTAAAAGAACACTCGTGACGACTATGACACCTTGTGAGATATCCTTGAGCTATTTATCGTCCTTTTGAGCATTAATATCAAATCAGAGTTCATAGAATTCAATTCTCTTTTTCTGGATGATCTCTTGTACACTAGTCTTTGTTTTTGATTTGCTAGCCTAGAGGTGACACCTAGTGGGGAGATAGAAACCTAGGTCTTGTAGCCTACTCAAAATGTGAAGGCTAAGCCACCCCTAGAGATAGACTTAATTCATGGACTCGTATTTGAGTTCAATTCCCATTGATGGTATAAAGATTACAAAAGAAGTGTTATGATTGTCCTAATTGATCAAGAAAAGACAGAGAATGAATAATGAGAAAAAAAAAAAAAAAGAATAAGAAATAAGCATGCGCATGAAATGAAATGTCAATGCTGGCCTAAATACATATCACAAAAAGTCAAGGCCACGATACATGTTTTCCAGGTATGAAGATGCTTCAACCAGTTAATGCCTCAGATGTATTCACGATAAGTTTGTGAATAAGTGGATCTAGGGTGGTCTCGATTGGATGTGGCGAGTAGGTGAGAAGATGCTAAGGTGAAGGACCCGACACCTCGTAGATAGGCTAGATCCTTTCCAAACTAGTCCACTCCATATACTTAGCGTTTGTTCCTTTTAATATGTGGGATGTTTGATCGCAACACTCCTTCTCACATATGATGAGTGAACCCATCTTCTTTGAGTGTTTTTGAGGGTATACCAGCTAGGCCGAGTCAAAGCGACCGTTCTGTAGGTGTCCACTGGTATCCTAGGTGTACTGAGTCACACACATCACACATACCTCAAGAGTTTACCTGTTTGTACTTGAACTTATATGAGTGCATTAACTCTAAATGTGCCACTGATTAACTTCATGTGAGTGTACTACTCTTAAATGACATATGAACGACAAAAACTTGCATGAGTGACGTGCTTTGGAGTTGTGTGAACAAGCTTGTGTGACATTCAGTTATGTTCTTGTATATGAAACGGTATGATTGTGTTGCATGTGCATTAATTTCATGATCACTGGAGTTCGTAGTTGTTGGCACTACCCTAAAATTCATTCACATCATTTGCTAGAGACTAGCAAAACGTTAGTTGGGGGGTGTGATTACGCGTCAAAACTGCGTATTTGGGCACTTTGATTCGGTCTCTACGGCTTATATTTTTAATTAAGTGTCCAAATTTTTCCAATATTTTAATAAAGTGCCAAAATTATCATTCTTGAGTTTTATTGTGCAATTTATGAATTTTTGGTAATATTTTATCGCAGGAAAATTCCCAGGAACCAAAATCGACACCTATTCGTATTTCATGCATAACTTTTCCGTCCAAACTCCGATCAAGACGATTCAAATTTTTGGAGAAAGATGAAAGAATTATCTACAACTCTTGTGTTTTGAGTTTTGGGAGAAATGAGCTCTAAAAGGGTAAAATTTGGCAGTGAACAGAGAATGAAAAAATGAAAAAGAAAAAAGAAAGAATATATATTAAATGGGCTTTGATTTGACTCGACTATGCAGCTGGGTTCGGTCAACCAGATGGGTCAGGTGATTGGATCTTAGGGCTTTACCCCTCTCCCCTTTTTATTATCCTTTTGTTTCCCTTTCTCTTCCCTGTTGGGCACTGCCCCCAGCCAACTCTCTTCTCTCTTCTCTTTTCTCTCTTCTCTTTCTCCTTCTCTTCTTCTTCTTTTCTTCTTCTCTTTTCCTTGATTTATTCCCATCCTCTCTTTCTTTGTTTCAGTTTGTCTTTCTTCTTCCCTATTCTCTCTCTCTCTGTATTCCCTTTCCCCTCTGTTCTTTCATTCTCTCCCTCTTTCATTCTCTCATACTCACTCAGCCTTATTCCTTTCGGTTACTCACCCGGAAGCACCAGCACCCGTAGCTCTCTTTTACTGCCTGCATCTCAAACTACAGTAGCAGATTCCCTTGGCAAGCTTCTTCTCCAGCCACATACAGCAGCAGGCCATGAGGCTCCTTTGCAGCAACCTCCTTCCTCCACGATAGCAGAAGAACACCCGAGGCTCCCATACCCGCAAGCACAGCAACTCCAACATGCCCAAGCACTAGTTCCAGCACTAACACCGAGAGTCTCCTCTGCAAACAGCCAGCCTCCTGCTCTGATTTTCTCTATTTCTCTCTCTCTCTCTCTCTCTCCTTTTCTTTTCTTTTCTTTTCTGTTTTTCTTAATTGCAATGAAATAATATTTCTTTATCATTGTTATAGTTTATTGGAAGTTTAGAATTTGAATAATTATTTTTTTGATTGAAGTTTGATTTTTTTTATTATTTACTTATCTTGTTCGTAGTTAAAGTTAGTATTAGGTCTAAGCATTTAAATTGGTTGCTTTATTTATCTTCGCTTAATTTAAATTCTACTTTAATTCGTGTTTGCATTTAAATTATGGTGCTTACTTCAATTTCATAGTTTTGTTAAAGGTTCGTTTCTTTTTGTCCACGTATGTGTCTATTTGAATTTTCAGTGTTGCCGCGAGTAGATTAGAGTTTCCATCTTTGCTCGTTAATTCAATGCTTGTCATGTTTAGGGTTTTTAAATTACGTGTCATTTAATTCGTCAAAAGTGAAATTGAACCATCTTGAAAATCCGAATCTGAACCGAGTTCAGTAACCTTTTTGTTTCGATTGGAAAAATGTAAAATTTGAGATTAAACACATTCCCTGAGGAGACAATCTAGCCCTTGGGCTGAATATTACACGATGTAACTCCTATACTTGGGATAGCTTCCGAGCTGCTCATTTTTTTCGAGTGAGTCAAGATCCAATCCTCGGTAAAATTCTGGATATCTCATTTTTCACTATTGAATTTCCTGATATCCTTCCCTTATTTCATGCCATAGGATGACTTAATTTTATCACCCAGCAACCCAAAGAATATTCCTCATCTTGTTAAAATCTTTTATGCTAATATGACAAATGAAAATGGGATTATTTCTTCAGAAGTTAAAGGAAAGAAAATTTTTCTAAAATCTGAAATATTGTGTCCCATTTTCAAAATTACTCCAGGTGATTTCAACTATCCTATGTTTGCTTAATCCTGGATTCTAGAAGAAAGATTCACTCCTTAAATTTTCCTTCCAATGATCATGGACAAAGAACCTTTCTATTTTGGGCATCCTCCGTTATACAAACAATTAAGCTTAAAAGGCCAAATTCTCCACAAAATTGTTGCAAACAACATCCTACCAAAACAAGGCTCTTTTGATCATCTCTCCTATATTGAATGCTTTGTCCTTTAGTGTCTTATTAAAGGAAAGAAACTATACCTAGCTAGCTTAATTATTCGATGGATGTGGACCAAACTTGAATCCTCCCGAGTTGTTCTTCCTTATGTAGGGATTCTTACTCTTCTTTTCAACCATCTTCAAGTTGCAAATAGTTCTAAATTCTTCCAGAAAAGAACCCGCTATGATATTTTCAATGAGACCTCCTTAAAGCAAATGGGGTATGACAAGGGGAGTTCAGGATGGTACTTGAAGTTAGGAAGGACTCAACATGCAGTACCAGCCTTAGCAGCAGCCTCAGGGTTAGCTTCAGCCTCAGCCTCAACATTAGTATCAGCAGCAGCACAATCCTCTTCTACATAGGATCTTGGTTCATCTCATGATACAAATTCATGGTTCTTATCCTTTCAAAGGGATTTCTCCAGCTTTTCATCTGAAGTACGCATTGGGCTTCAGAACATTAAAGAAAAAGTGACATCACTGGATAAGTGGGTCACTCATATAGAACAATTTCAGGTCAAATCTTCTAAGGGAAGTGATCCCATGGATATTAGCTCAACTCCTGAAAGTGGAGATGATGATTCTGATAATGATGCTATCGAAAATGAAGGAGATTCTAACGGAGAAGGTATCCAGAAAGATGAAGCCAAGAAGAAGAAGAAGAAGAAGAAGAAGAAGAAGAACAAGAAGAAGAAGAACTTATGCATGTAATAGAGTATTAGGACTTATGATGTTTTGTAATCATAGCACTATGAAACTTTTTGTTAGGGTACACATGAAACTTCTATGTATTGATATTTTGAGTTGATGTATTGAAACATCTATTGATGATCTTTGGTACTAATTACATCTTATTATGAGAATGTCTTCTTAATAAATTTTCATAATCCAATTACTCTTTTGGACTAATGACAAAGGGGGGGGGGGGGAGAGGGCTCTGTAAAGATAAAATAAATAAAGAATAAATGAATGGACACATGAAATCAAACTGACATGGATATATAATAAATGGATATTTGATGAACTTTCCTTGATATATAATGACAGGATATTTGATGAACTTTCCTTGGTCTGCTTATTAATGCTTATAGTAAGGGGGAGTACTTCATTTCACATAAGACCTTTATCTTTACTCCTTGTTTCTCATCATAAAAAAAGGGGGAGATTGTTGGCCTAACAAGGTCTTTTAATCAGTTTTGGCGATAACAAACAAAGGACAATTTAACTTGGAAAGGTTGAGTTTTTGTGTTTCGGGAAATAAGGATCAGTATGGATCAAGTGAAGTTCAAGAATGGATCAAGTATGGATCATCAAGGAAGTTAAAGTAACAAGTGATTCAAAGAGAAACAAAGGCATTGGCTGATAAAGCTAGCTCAAGCAAATATCCAAAGAACTTCAAAAGCAAAAAGATAGAGAATGATATCAAGCATGGCATATAAAGTCTTAGGAAACACATTGTAAGTATTTCAAAGTTAAATATCGTTGGAAATATGTTTTGAAGCTTTTCCAAGAGATTATAAGGACCTAAAAATCTATTTAGGATTATGGAAACAAGTTTTTATAAAAATCAAACAAAGAGAGCAAATCAGTTTTTAAAATGAAGAAAATCATTTCAGCAATTTTTGTATGTTCAGATGACTAAACTTTTAGTTTAGATGACTGAAGTGGAAACTTTAGATGGCTGAGCTTCATGTTCAGATGTCTGAAAATTTTCTAGGAAGAAATAGGAACTGACAGTAGCTGTTCAGATGACTGAACTTGTCTCTTCAGTCATTTGAACCCGACTCTTAGGTCGTCTGAACCCTACTTCGATCATCTGAACCTTTGTCCAGCTCATTTTTTTAAAGGATCTCAGGAACTTCAACTGACTGAACTCGACTCTTTAGTCATCTGAACACTATTTAACAAGAAAATTTTTTAAAAATTTAATATTTTAAATAATAGCTGTTTGAACTCCAAATTTTCTAACAACTTGGGACATTCTCTAAGGAAACTTTAACAATAAGGAAACTTGTTGGAAAGCCTATAAATACATGGTTTTTGTAAATCAAAATACATAAAGCATTGAAAATCTCTCATAAGCTCTTTTGCTCTCAAAGTCTCATCTTGATCATCTCTTGCAAACTGAAAGTACTGTGATGGTGAGATTATTGCTCATCAATTCCTAAAGCTAGATTGCTGATTTCTCATCTGGGCAAAAGGAATTTGGTGAAATCCTTGCTAAGCTTCAAAAGTGTATTTATTTCTTGATATTTATCTTTTGAAGTACATAGTTTCAATTTGTACTAACCTGCTCTTTGTGTGAGCATCTCTTGTACACCAGCTTCTTGTTATTTCTCTTGTAGATTTTGGACGATTCCAGGCTGTTGGATCGTTGACCAAACAAGGGTGTATTGTTTGGAGAAGGCGGGCTCTAGCCTTAGTAAAGGAGTGATTGTAAACAGGTGTTGTTACGCCCAGTAAAGGAACTGCTATAGTGGAACCCTTCAGTATTTTGCCAAGGGCGAGGACGTAGGCTGTGTTGAAGCTGAACCTTGTAAAAACATTGTGCTTTTCTTTCTTTTTTACTTCCTATTTTCTATACAAGCTATTATTGTGTGATTTAAAGTGCAGGTTGCAAGTTCTAAAGTTAGAAATAAAGAAAGACTTTTGATATTTAGAAAGTACGTTTTGATTGACCGTTTGCAGAAACCCAAAAGTGAGTACGTTGGTTAATCTGCGGAAATCTTGATCAAGAGAAGTGCATACGAAGAGGTTATCTAAAGAAGGTTGTGAACTTCTACAGGGAAATTGATAAAAGTACTAAGATTTTTGCATGAGTGGTTGAATTGTTTAAGTTTAATTGATTGACTTGTGAATTTAAATTTCAGTATTTTTAAGTGTGATTATTAGTTATTTATTGTATTTTTCTTGGTGTCATAAGAAAAGCTTAAAAAATATTTAAAATTAAAAAGAATTAAATTTACCCCCCTCTTGGGAAGCTATTCCTAATTTCATACTCTTTCTAAAAATATAATAAAATGTATATGAGAAAGAGTTTTAAACAATATGCTTGTAAAAAATGTGGGAGCATGAAAGATTTAGTAACAAGGAATTTGAGAGTTTAAGCTTGTGAGTACTATGAGATTTGCATGTTTATTACTGCATTACACAATCTGTGTGATTGGTTTTTTTTTTTTTCGTATTATTTATCATTGGTTGTTGCATTGCACAATCTAGTTCCACACGCATTAATTTGTAAGTACATGATATGCTTTCGATTTCATCAAAATCTACGAATGTAGTGGAAGAAGGAGACTCAGAGAGCGATGATGATAATATGCTTTTGATTTCATCTAGTTTAGATCATCTCATAAATTCTTGGATCCTTCATTCAACGTGCTCCTATCACGTGACACCCAACAAAGGTTGGTTCACCACCTACAGGTTGGTAAATTCTAGTTCTATTTTGATAAGAAATGATGCTTTATGCAAAATTGTTGGAATAAGGAATATTAGAATTAAATGTTTGATGGTGTTATTAGAATGTTGTGTGATGTTAGGCATATATCAGAGTTAAATAAGAATATGGTTTCATTGGGAACTTTAGATTGTATTGGGTTTAATTGTAAGTTTGCAAGTGGTATTGAAGGTGAGTAAAGGTGTCTTTAACCATGATGAAGGGACAAAAATTACTAGCAAATATATATACACTGCAAGGTACCACAGTTGTAGGTGGAGTTGCAGTTGCGGAGTTTGAGTCAGATAGTACTGTCTTGTGGCATATATGGTTAGGGCATATGAGTGAGCGTGGGAAGATGGAGCTTCATTAGAGAAACCTTTTGAAGGGTATCAAGACATGCAAGCTAAATTTCTGCAGCTATTGTGTTCTTAAGAAACAGAATAGGGTGCAATTCAAGACAACCACACACAAGACGTAGGGAATTCTTGACTATATTCATTCAAATATTTAGGGGCCAGTAAAGGTAGCATCACGACAATGACATATTTATTTTGTGATTTTCATTAATGATTACTCATGAAAGGTTTGGGTGTACTTCATGTGGCACAAGTTAAAGACGTTTGCCAAGTTCAAATTGTGGAAAGCTAAAGTGGAAAACTAGACTGGGAGGAAGATCAAATGCCTCAAGTCTAACAATGGTACTGAGTACACAATGTCAAGGTTCATAGAATTGTGTGAGCATCATGACATTAGGAGACACTTCACAGTACGCAAGACACTACAACAGAATGGTGTGACGAAAAGGATGAACCAAACAATAGCTGAAAGAGCTCAGTGTTTCAAGTTGAATGCATGAATTGCAAAGAACTTTTGGGCAAGGGTAGTGACTATGGCATATTTCTGGATCAACAAATCGTCAAGGGCAGCATTAAATGGGAAAGTAGCAGAGGAGGTATGGATAGGCAGCACGATAGACTACTCTAGTTTGAGTGTTTGGATGTCCAGCCTATGTGCATGTTTCTAGTGAGGAGAGATTGAAACTTGATGCAAAGTCTAGAGAATGTATTTTTTTAAGGTATCAAAAAGGGGTGAAAGGGTTCAAGCTATGGGATTCGAAGGAAAACAAGTTGGTGGTTAGTAAAGATGTAGTTTTTAGTGAGAAAGTCATGATGCAACATACTTAGGAAGAAGAGAAATAGGTGCTAGAAATAGCAGCAGCAATGAGCATATAATGCAGGTGGAGCTAGAGACTCAATAAGGTAGATATAAGAATATTCATAATGCAGGGAGTTCTAGTTCAGGAGACCAGCAACATCACAGTATAGCTATAGACAGGCTTAGATGTACTATCAGGCCACCCCTTAGGTATAGATTTGATGATCTGGTTTCTTATGCACCTATTGCTAGTAGCGGGGATCCTTCTACTTTTCAAGAGGTGGTGCACAACCAAGAAAAAAGTAGATGGATGGGTGATATGGTGGAGGAGATGAAATCTTTGCATAAGAACCAAACATAGGAGTTAGTGGAGCTTCTAGAAGGGAAAAGAGCTATATGAAGCAAAGGGGTGTATAGGAAGAAAAAGGTAGTATTAGAAAAAGAAGGAGACATATTCAAGGCTTATCTGGTGGCAAAGGATTACTCACAAAGGAAAGGGGTTGATTATGATGAGATCTTCCCCCCTGTGGTCAGACACACACTTCCATTAGGGTAATGTTGGAATTGGTGACACATATTGATATGCATTTGAAGCAGAAGGACATAAAGATAGTGTTTCTCCATGGTGATTTGTAGGATTTGATTTACATCGTACAACCATAAGGGTTCAGTCAGCTTAGACAAGAACATTTCGTCTGTAAATTGAGAAAATCATTTGACGGGTTGAAGTAGTCTTTGAGGTAGTGGTACAAGCGATTTGAACCCTGCATGATCCATATTGGCTATTGGAGATGTGAGTATGGAGATGTGAGTATGATTGTTGTGTTTATGTGAAGAGCCTTGATAATGGTTCATCCATTTTTCTGTTGCTTTATGTGGATGGCATGTTGATTGGCGTGAAGAGTATGACAAAGGTCAATAATTTCAAAACCTTATTGAGCAAAGAATTTGACATGAAATATTTGGGTGCGGCCAAGAAGATTTTTGGGATGGAGATTCGTACGGTCAAAGCTTCTAGGAGATTGTGGTTATCTCAACATAGCTATGTTGAGAGGGTATCAGAGGGGTTCAACATGGATAATGAAAAACCAGTAAGTACACCGTTGGCAAGCGAATCATTTTATATTGTCTACTGCCCAATGCTCGAAGGTAGGTGATGAAGTTGATGACATGTAAAAGGTTTCATATGCTAGTGCAGTGGGGTGCTTGATGTATGCTATGGTTTGTACAAGACCAAACTTGGCACAAGTTGTTAGTGTGGTGAGCAAGTTTCTTTTAAATCCGGGTTGATATCATTGGGATGCAGTTAAGTGGATTTTTATATACTTGAGGGGTACTATAGATTATAACATCATGTTTGGCAGACAACAGGGTGATCCTTCTGTTGTGGAGTATGTGGATGCAGACTATGTAGGGAACTTAGATGATAGGAGATCTACCACAGGGTATGTATTCACCATTATGAAAGGACCTATTTTTTGGAGGTCCATGGTTCAGTCTCTAGTTACACTATCTACAACTGAATCGAAGTATATGGCAGTGGCTGAGGCTGCTAGGGAAGCATTGTGGCTTACAAGAATGGTCGAGAAGTTGGGTATTTAGTAAGAGGGAGTTCAACTGCATTGTAATAGTTAAAGTGCCATTTATTTTGTGAAGAACCAGGTGTATCCTGCTAGGACCAAGCACATAGATATAAGGTTTCACGGGATTAGGGAGTTGTTGTCTTCTAGTGAACTATTGCTTGATAAAGTTCAGACTTCAGAGAATGCAACAGATATGTTGACAAATTCTATCACCGCGAATAAGGTCAAGCATTGCTTGGACTTGATTAACATCCCCAAATGCTAGATGGGAGGCGTCCCAACCTATTGTCCTAGGTGGAGCTGCGGGTTATGTTTTCATTTTCTCCTCAGGGGTGAACATTCGCCAAGGTAAAGTGTTGGCTTTGGTGTATTCCCAAGAGGGGGGTGAATTGGGTATTTAAAAATTTATCTCCTAGGTCTAATTATCTAGCAATAGTATTACACAAACCTAGGGTCTTTCTATATAATCATAAACCCAATAAACACATGTACAACATATAATTAATCAAACGTAAAACATGCATGTGCTGAAAATGAAAGTGCGAAAAATAAATTGCGAAAATATAAAGTACACGCATGATATGTTATAAGGGTTTGGCCAATATTGCCTACGTCCTCGCCTTAGCTCACCAGCACAAGGATTCCACTAATGCTCACTTAACGGGTGGAGCGACACCAGTTACAACCAAATCAATTCATGAGGCTAACCTTAACCTACAAGTACACCTTACCAGGATGGTACACCTAACTTTCCTAACTGGGTCTAAGCTAATTTAGGACTATTCAATAGGGCTAGTCTCCCTCTTCAGGCCCATGCCTGGAATACAAAATATATGAAAATTTACCTACACGGAAATGCTTCTTACACAAGCAGATATGTACCACTACGCACAATATAATCAATGCACACCAATAATGTAGGAACTATAAGCTCAATGGTGTATATGTACAAAAAACGCTTAGTATAATGTATGCACAAGAGTGTTCAAACAAGCTATTCTTTGAAACAAGATATACTATATCTCAATGTCATATTAGGGTTTCAAAGATGCTAGCAATAATATTGAAACAAACTCAAAAATATTTTCTCAAGGTAGCAAGTACAAAAGTTGTTTGAAATGAAGCTTGTAAAAATATTTTTGTACACAAAAATATGGGCTAAGGTATCTTGCAATATCAATGCAAAGACCCACAAGCCACTAAGTTTTCCCCACACAAGATTTATTAGATTAAATCAGTGGGAAAACTTATGCTTAACTTTTAATATCAAATCAATCAACAAATAACATAATGAGAGTTTTAAGCAAATTGGAGTGGAATATAAACACTCAAAGCACTCTCACAAAGCTTGGATGATCAAAGGAATAGGCGTGTGAGAGTGTATATGAGTAGTATGAGCAAAATAAGAATTGGAAATTTGAGAGAGTTTTGGCTTAATCCTTTTTTCTAATCTCTCCTAATTTTTGAAAATGAAGTTCTTGATTAAGGTGTAATCCCAAGAGGGGGGGGGGGTGAATTGGATATTAAAAAAAATAATCCACTTAATTTCCTTTTACACACTTCTTATAAGTTTACCAACTACTTCTAGTTGCTCAATTATGTGTGAGTGTGGCAATCCTATCTATGCATGCAATATACTCAATTTAAATATAACGCAGAAAATAAAGAGTAAAAGGAAGAGAGAAGACAAACGCGATTTTACGAGGTTCAGCCGACTTGGCCTAGGTCCTCGCCTTGAGCAACCCACTCAAGGATTCCACTACAATCCCTGCTCCTTAAATTGGGACAGAGCTTCCTTTATAATCCACTGCTTACAGGAGGTACAGCTCCCTCCTAATCCGCTACTTACAAAAGGTACAACTTCCTCCTAATCCGCTGCTTACAAGAGGTACAACTTCCTCCTCACACCCGGTTCACAACCTGAACCATGTTTACAATTTACGCTCAAATCTGCAAACACTCAATATTGCTTCTAACAAAAGCTGGTGAGTACAATTCAAAGTCCTAGTACATAATCATAGGATGAAACTTGAAGGTCAGAATGTATGGAAACGATACAATCGTTTTATGAATGATTATGTTTCAACACACAATACTCTTTTTATGAAATCTCCCAAATAAAGATATAATTAAGCACTCTGGAGAATTTTAGGGTTCTAGTTCACTTGGTAAAAATGCACAAAAATATCTTTTGTGAACTTATCAAAAGAGCTTTGAAGATTATATCAATTACAATCAAAAGGGTTCCTTTCAAATATTCAATCTCAACACAATCTTTGGTATATGCAAATATATATAGATATGTACTCCAAAGATAAAAACCTATGGAATCTATTTCAGAGAATATCCTTCAACAATATATGTATTTAAGAATTCCAAGGTTATCTAATCAAGTGGATTTTTAATATTAAAAGTATCGAGTCTTTGAATGGGAAAACTCACCTGAACCTAAAATATTTAATCAATAGCTAAAACTCTTTTCAAGTGGTAATAAAAAAATAGATCTTTCAATAATAAGCTCTAGGAACAATATATATATATATATATATATATATATATATATATATATATATATATATATATGCACACCCAAGATCAAACTTTTCTAATGAGAATCTAGAATAAGTGATGGGAAGAGAAACTCTTGAGAATATTAACTTGAATGATCAAACCTCAATACTGGATTGAAGAACAATTGAATGACAGAGTGCCGTTTGATTTTCAGAAGAGATTTGCCTAGAGAAGATGGAAGAAACTTGAAGTGCAGACAATCAGCTCTAGGGTTTTCTCCAATCTTGCAATAAGATGTGTTATTCTCTTGTTGTGTGTCTTCACTGTTCTAGGGCTTAGATATTCATAATATATAGGATATTACCCTAAATTTTGATCTCAACCGTTGGATCAATAAGATAGCTCGCAAGTCTTTTTAATAAAAATTTATTTTTTAGGCTTTCCCGCGAGTTCAGGCAACCGAACTCAACTTCAGGCTCTTGAAGTGGCAACTTCAGGCGCCTGAGGTTCCAAGGTGAGGCGACCTAGGTACCTCTGCCAAGTTCTGTCTTTCCCATTTAATTCTTCAGACTACCGAACTTAATCTTTAGGCCACCGAAGAAATTCTTCAGGCGCCTAAGGTTAACTTCAGGCTATCGAAGTCCCCTTTTTCTCAAATTTTCTTTTCTAATTTAAAAATCTGCTTTGCTCCTTTTCTTGGGTCTTTTATAAAACATATTTTTCATGATTTTTAAAACATTTCTAAGTCCATAAGAGTTTCCTAATGACGTACATGAAATGCATGAATCCTAAAATCATTATAAGTTGTATTGAACCTCAAATTAAATCATACGAAAATGAAAGTACATGAGTTCTAAATACCCTTTCCCAAGATATTCTTGAACTTTGCCGCTTGCATCTTGATTCTCGTACTCTTTGAGTTCCATGGATCTTGCCAAGATTTGTTAACTTTCCGTGCATGCTTAGTGTAAGTTCTATTCACAAATTCAATGCATAGATCAAATACCAAGTGATTTGTCATTATCAAAACCGGATTGGACTCGTAGAGTCAACAATCTGCCCATTTTTGATGATGACAAATGCACGAGCAAAAATATATGTAGATATATAATGGGTTACGCCTAACAAGGCTCCCCCTCAATTAATGCATCAAATATTCAATGAATGACAATATGCTCATGTTCATACACAAAGTGTTTAGCCTGAATCCAAATGAAATATGAAATATGCTCATAATGAATGTAATATGCTAGATTTCTCCCCCTTTGTGTATCTCACCCTTTGCATAACTTCAATAACAATTTTTGCTCCCGATTATTCTTTGCTTCTGATTTTTGTGTATTACTATTTTTGCTCTCGATTTTTCTCCCCCTTTTGACATCAACAAAAAGGTGCATAATAATAAGAGATGAATGGACATACCTTTATATTCTTCTCCCCTTTGAAATTTTAAAGTTTTAATCTTGTTCAACCAACAGATTTGGAAAACTTTTACTTCTCCCCTTTTTACATCAACCATCCCCCTAGCATAAGTTTCAGTGATTATGTGAGGATACCAATTATTGATTGATGGGATATCAAATGTGAATTAATGTTGATACCAATTGTTGATTAATGCGATACCAAAAGTTGATTGATTTGATACAAAGTTATCACACCTTAAGTGACGTTGCTCCCCCTGAATTTTGTCATCTAATATAATTCTAGGCAACCATGTTTATTTTAACTCAAAAAATCTCTTCCATGTTTTACTTCCTTAAGCTCAAACACATTATGGATCATGCAATAAAATATCTCTCCCACTTTAGTTCTCATCAAGGATTTACTCTAGTATATCTCTCTCACCTTTTGGATCTTCAAAACAAGTTTTGTTATAGATATTTGCTTTAAGTACATTCCAAAAAGAATTGTAACCAGAGAGACTAACCATACAAATCCTTATTATATTAATGCATTTCAAAACCAGGTCATGTGGTTAACTTAAGCAATTTTTAGCAAAGTAATATATTTCTCATTTTGCATATTCAATAAAATCATCAAAATTGAGTGCATGCAACAGAAAGTTCACTGCACATCTAAACACAATACTTGCGTAGATGAAATGAAATGCTTATACTTATCAAAGATTTATGCCACTACTAGTTCAAAGCCATATAAGCAATCATTGTGAAATCTTTTTGGCCAACTAGAGTGATACTATGATGCACATGAGTTCTTTACGCTTTTTCTCTAGGAATGGAGTTCAGCTCCCCTAAGTATTTTCAAGCATGCAACCAATTTAGTTCAATATAAAAAAAATCATTTTGGTTAACATGTTGTACAAATATGCACATAAGAATTTACACATATCATTCATGATTTGATACCCAAAATATGATACTAAATGTGCTTATTCTTATGTTTCAGAGCCATAGAATTTTCAAGTTAATTTGCTCCCCTTCAGTTTTGCACTTATCATACTTTTATGTCTTTTCCATGTAACCATTCTTCACTAGTTTATCCGAGTGTTCTCAGATCTTGAATGATTTATACTTGACTTTACCAACTTTAGCTTAGAAAACCAAAAAATTTATAAACAATTTTACTTCATAGTCATAAGCCTATACTGCTACCTTTCTTATGGATCTCAATGCACAGGTTTCCTAGTCATTTGAATTATCATATAGATTGAAACCTATAGAATATAGCTTAGCCATTTGACACATTCAAACTCTTCTAATAGATTTGACTTGAAGTTTGAGAGCTTATGAAGTGAGATTTTGTAGATACTCTTAACAATTTAATTATCATTAAGTTCATAAGAATATTCATTGTGTGTGGACAATATTCAAAATATTTTCGTGAGAGTGAATATATCCAACTACACAGGCCAAGGAGCAATTTTGAATAAAATTAATTTTGGAATACTACTCTTTAGGTATTTCTTATTATCCAATTATTGGACGGTACCTTATAAGTATGTCTTCAATATTAAGTAAGGGTACTTCCCTATAATGGATGAATCTTTACCGGATATGATCATGGTATGGTAAAGATTTCTTGTGGAGGATGTTGCTTAATCACACATCAAACTTAGGGATTTTTATGTTTCAAGCACAATGGGAATATTCATTAAGAATGTCTTTGTAAACAATTTTATTCCCTTAGAGAATGCCCCAGATTTGATTATAATGGGATATCTTTTAATAAGCACTTGAAAGATATAGAGTTTATGATTATTAGTGCTTGTGGCTAGAGTGATGACTGATTTTAATTCTTTGAGGTTCCAAGAGTGAGTTTAGGATTAGATTATTTTTAATATATGATTTATTCCTAAGGCTCAGTCTTATGCATTGGACATGATCTGCTTAACTTAGGATTTTAATATTTAAGCATGTGTTAAGCACAAAGAATTATTCGTTAAACAGCAATGCTTTAATCCATTTGGAAGTGAATTTATTCTTCAATGTTATGATTTATGATACTCATTGCAAGGATATAAGGTTCCAAAAATTCTAACAATTAATCTCTCAACCTTCACTTTGAATACATCAAGATTTTCATGCTATTCAATGTTTTAACATTTTACCCAATCATTATGATATATAAGCATTAGGTAGTTAGATTGGATATATTGCTCACAAGAATCATATTAACTTAACTTTCTTTGAGGATTCTTAGTATAATAATAGTGTAGTAAATGCACATACTAAGATTTTACATTTTAAGCATATACTATTCCCAAGCCTATTAGTTATCACTACCCTCTTTTGTTTATGTGACTGATTTCACTAAATTCTCAATCCTAAGGTCTAACGAGGAGTCTTTGGGGTTAGTTTGGTACTCATTTTTCTTTGACTCGCCAAACCTGTTTGAGCTTCACACCTTTCCTTTTAAATGGACAATCAAATTTAATGTGTCCTTTATTTTTACATAATACGTTGGTGGTGTGAGCATACGGACCAGTGGAGGTACTAGCATAGAATTTTGACGCTTTAACAAAATATCCCATGTATAGGTTCTTTTTTCTCCTGTTTTCAATTCCATTGTAACCTATACCTTCTTTGTCTAAGGTCATCTTTTGGGAACCTAAGAGTTTGTCAAAATTTTCTTTTCCTTTAGTAAATGTGTGGATGATCTTAGCTTAATCATCTATCTTTCTTTCTAGGTCTTGAATTTTTGGATGCTTTAAGCCTTTGCAAACAGCTTGTAATTTTACCAATTCATCAGTCACTTTGTTTGCTTTGCATTCAAGTTCAAGAATTTTAAGATCTTTTGCATTATCACACGAAATCTTAGATCTTAACTCTTTCAGCTCTTTTGCCATCATATCATTCATGTTTTCTAATTTCATAATTTCTAAATCCTTTTTAGTCTTTTCTTTTTTCAAAGAAGTTTGAGACTCACACAAATCAACTAACTATTTTGCTAAATCTTTATTTTCTCTTTCCAACATAATTTTCTTGTTGGTCATCCTTGTTAGTATTTTAAGAACTTTAGCAAGTCCTTGTTGTACTTCCTCATAAGATGACATATTATCATTATCAGATTCATCACAATATTCACTACCAGAGGTATCACATGATGTATCACAGTCATTGCATGAATCATTTTGAGAATTTGAATGAGTAGTAGAGTGAGTAGAGTGTACCTCTTCATCAATCAATGCAACTAGACCATAGTTTTCCACTACCTTATCATTTGAGTATGGATCTTCCCAAGTAAAGGACTTCTCTCCTTTGGTCTCTCCAAATCTCCTATTCTTCCCATATTTCCTTAGCACTTTGACATGACTTGATTTCATGGAAAACATTAGTATCTAAACCAAGCCATAGAATGTTCATAGCACGGAAATTTATTTGCATTAATTTCATATCATTCTCATTCTGCTCATATTCAGATTTAGGGATTTCAACTTTATCAATAATTTTCATAGGAACTAGGTTTCCTTGATCAATTACTCTCCAAGTTCTCCAATCCATGGATTTTACAAAAATAGTCATTCTCATTTTCCACTCGGTGAAATTTTCACCATAGAACATTGGAGGTCTTGCAGAGATTTGTTGCACACCAATTGGGGATACACCAAAATAATCCATCGAGATCTTTTTACAAATTAACAGTTACGTCTATATAAACCCGCTCTGATACCAAATGTTGATTAAGGTGTAATCCCAAGAGGGGGGGTGAATTGGATATTAAAAAAAATAATCCACTTAATTTCCTTTTACACACTTCTTATAAGTTTACCAACTACTTCTAGTTGTTCAATTATGTGTGAGTGTGACAATCCTATCTATGCATGCAATATACTCAATTTAAATATAACGCAGAAAATAAAGAGTAAAAGGAAGAGAGAAGACAAACGCGATTTTACGAGGTTCAGCCGACTTGGCCTACGTCCTCGCCTTGAGCAACCCACTTAAGGATTCCACTATAATCCCTGCTCCTTAAATTGGGACGGAGCTTCCCTTACAATCCACTGCTTACAAGAGGTACAACTCCCTCCTAATCCGCTGCTTACAAGAGGTACAGCTTCCTCCTAATCCGCTGCTTACA
This sequence comes from Malania oleifera, assembly GCF_029873635.1. Classification (NCBI taxonomy): domain Eukaryota; kingdom Viridiplantae; phylum Streptophyta; class Magnoliopsida; order Santalales; family Ximeniaceae; genus Malania; species Malania oleifera. The sequence goes on from NC_080417.1 coordinate 13,383,476, forward strand.
AGAGGTACAACTTCCTCCTCACATCCGGTTCACAACCCGAACCATGTTTACAATTTAAGCTCAAATCTGCAAACACTCAATATTGCTTCTAACAAAAGCTGGTGAGTACAATTCAAAGTCCTAGTACATAATCATATGATGAAACTTGAAGGTCAGAATGTATGGAAACGATACAATCGTTTTATGAATGATTATGCTTCAACACACAATACTCTTTTTATGAAATCTCCCAAATAAAGATATAATTAAGCACTCTGGAGAATTTTAGGGTTCTAGTTCACTTGGTAAAAATGCACAAAAATATATTTTGTGAACTTATCAAAAGAGCTTTGAAGATTATATCAATTACAATCAAAAGGGTTCCTTTCAAATATTCAATCTCAACACAATCTTTGGTATATGCAAATATATATAGATATGTACTCCAAAGATCAAAAACCTATGGGATCTATTTCAGAGAATATCCTTCAACAATATATGTATTTAAGAATTCCAAGGTTATCTAATCAAGTGGATTTTTAATATTAAAAGTATCGAGTCTTTGAATGGGAAAACTCACCCGAACCTAAAATATTTAATCAATAGCTAAAACTCTTTTCAAGTGGTAATAAAAAAATAGATCTTTCAATAATAAGCTCTAGGAACAATATATATATATATATATATATATGCACACCCAAGATCAAACTTTTCTAATGAGAATCTAGAATAAGTGATGGGAAGAGAAACTCTTGAGAATATTAACTTGAATGATCAAACCTCAATACTGGATTGAAGAACAATTGAATGAAAGAGTGCCGTTTGATTTTCAGAAGAGATTTGCCTAGAGAAGATGGAAGAAACTTGAAGTGCAGACAATCAGCTCTAGGGTTTTCTCCAATCTTGCAATAAGATGTGTTATTCTCTTGTTGTGTGTCTTCACTGTTCTAGGGCTTAGATATTCATAATATATAGTATATTACCCTTAGGATTGATCTCAGCCGTTGGATCAATAAGATAGCTCACGAGTCTTTTTAATAAAAATTTGTTTTTTAGGCTTTCCCGCGAGTTCAGGCAACCGAACTCGACTTCAGGCTCCTGAAGTGGCGACTTCAGGCGCCTGAGGTTCCAAGGTCAGGCGACCGAGGTGCCTCTGCCAGGTTCTGTCTTTCCTATTTAATTTTTCAGACTACTAAACTTAATCTTTAGGCTACCGAAGAAATTCTTCAGGCACCTAAGGTTAACTTGAGGCTACTGAAGTCCCATTTTTCTCAAATTTTCTTTTCTAATTTAAAAATCTACTTTGCTCCTTTTCTTGGGTCTTTTATAAAATATATTTTTTATGATTTTTAAAACATTTCTAAGTCCATAAGAGTTTCCTAATGATGTACATGAAATGCATGAATCCTAAAATCATTCTAAGTTGTATTGAGTCTCAAATTAAATCATACGAAAATGTAAGTACATGAGTTCTAAATACCCTTTCCCAAGATATTCTTGAACTTTGCCGCTTGTATCTTGATTCTCGTACTCTTTGAGTTCCATGGATCTTGCCAAGATTTTTTAACTTTCCGTGCATACTTAGTGTAAGTCATGTTCACAAACTCAATGCACAGATCAAATACCAAGTGATTTGTCATTATCAAAACCGGATTGGACTCGTAGAGTCAACAGAAGTGATATATATAGGGACCCTTTTAATTTTTACCGTTGGGGACCTAGGGGGAATAATTAATAAAGTTTTAAATAAGTTTAACCCAAATAACCTCATTTTAACGTTGGTAAAAATCGAGCAACCTGAGAGGGTCGGTCGACCATCTTGATGGTTCGATCGACCGTGGTACTCAATTCGGTCGACCAGGGAGAATTTGAACTATAAGTTCGGTTGACCATTCATAAGGCGTTTTCTGAACCTCCGAGGTTCGGTCGACCAGACTGAGTTCGGTTGACTGAACTTGGGTGTTCAACCAACCAAGCAAATTTCCTTCTATAAGTTCGGTCAACTACATAGTTGGGATCTCCCCACGTGTCAGCTCGGTCGACTAGAGCATTACAGCCATTTTAAGGTTGGTCGATTGAAGGGTCAAACTATTGACTCCTAACATGTTTGGTCAACCAAGCTGAATAAGCTTGACTAGGTTCGGTCGACCATATTGTGGTCAAACTATTAACCACTTACCAGTTCGGTCGACCAAGCTCAATAAGCTTGGTTGGGTTCGTTCGACTGAACACCTTACACTTTTTATCTTAAGTCCAATTTCATGCTAGATTTTTCCCTTGTTTGCATATATGAAAGCAAGGACTTACCTAAGTGCAAGTGCAAGGACCTAGGGTCTTTTTAAACTCGTTTTTCTTGCCAAAAAAATTCGACGTCGGTCGACCGATCCCTAAGGTATTTCTAAGGTCTTGAGCTTATAGTCCTACATGCATAATATGCAAATTATTACAGACCTTTTTGAATTTAAATATTACAGACCCGAATATGAAAATACAACAAGTAAATATGCTGCAATCTTCATTCTTTTTCAAGTTGCTGCATGCTATCAATGTGATCCAATTAGTATGATCTTGCACACAAACTTGAAAGTCATCAAATATCTGAGTATTTGTCATAATCAAAATAGAGTATGACCCATAGGGTCAACATAGGGATTGTTGTAGTATGTAGCTCATATTGAGTGGAACACATGTACAGAGAAAGCATGTTGAGTAAAAACAAGGAAGCTGGCCTACATAAGAAAGAATTGACATTTTTGCATAGACCATTAACGGTTACATCAACGGTTTCAACCCGAGGAAGGAACGATCGACGGTTTTGTTTGGTGTTGTTTTTAAATTTTGAATTGGGAAGGTCATTAGGTTGGGGATTCAAAGGAAAATCCTCTATGAATTGATATAGGGATATTTATGGAACTCTTTAATCATTCTGTACGTGTAGGGTTAGCATGTAGTAACTTGAAATTTTGCTCTAATACCAACTGTAGTGACCCAAAAATTTCAAATAGCGGAAGATCTCAAATATATTTACCGCAGTACTAAAAAAAATAAAAATAAACTCATTATATTAATATCTCCAATATAAAATTTAATACATCCTTAGAAAATTTCAAGAGAAACCAAAAATAACAAAATTAACATTTAATCTAAACCTCTCTTTCTAATCCCACGCACGCTTCCACTGCGCTACTCAAGTTTCGACTATGCTCTTCAAGATATCTGAAATGTATAATAATTATTGGGTGAGACACCTCTCAGTAAGTAAGGACTAAATTATTATCAATGTGTGGCTCAAATGAGGTTTAGTGTAAAAATAACTCAATTAATAAATTAACTATTAAAAACTACCATTAAATAAATGTAAATCATTTTTATCCAAAATACGTATGCATATAAATATATATACTTCCCTTTATACCTTTCTTTCACATAACATTTTAACCCTACTACCCGGTCTCTGTTCACATATACGCATATACTTTTCCTTACTGAAAATCATCTGTTAGGCCCTTTAAATATGGTCATTTATAAACATATAAATATATGCATACTTCTTTCCTAAAACAACATTCACACCCATCACATAATCAGAAACACATAAATATACATATATGTATAATCGAACTCCTTTTGGCCTATGCATGTTATGTTTAACTCCCATGACTGGGTTGTGCGGTCTGAAAACTGGACTTAGCCTTGGTTGGCTGACCAAAGCTAAATCAAAGGTAGCCCATTTGTAAGTGCGATTTTCCTCCCTATCCTGGTCCGAAAACAAGTGGGGTAATCCATTTCTACTCAGGCCAAATCCATTATCCACCCCCCAACACTTTCATAACAGTGTGGCTGCACTAATACTCATTTGTAGCTACAATACCGAGCATCCATTGCATCGGGTCCAACAGGGTTCTTAAAACATATAATTGTATTTTATACAATAAAACATATAATCTCATCATTATTCCCAATATAAAATTTGTACCAAATATTATCCTTATTCCCAATCTCATCAATATTTACAATAAATCACACACTAGGCATAACTTCGCAAAAATCCAAAATTTGCTCAATTATACAATAAAATAAAATAACTCATGCCACTAAATTTATATAATAATTATAATTTCATAAAATTACCTATAAAATTTTCATAAATATATACTCAATAAATTTAAATAAAAATTCGGGTATGATCCACTCCCCATTTTTGAATTTAATCCCCAACATATTCAAAAACCTAGATATGATTAAATCCCCGCAAATAATTCAATTCCAAAATATTCCCAAAAAATTCAGGCATATGATCAAATCCCTACAATTTAATTTCATTACAAAATATTCCCAAAAACCCGATATAATCAAATCCCTGAAGTTTAATTTAACTCCAAAATATTCCCAAAAACCTGATATAATCAAATCCATGTAGTTTAATTTAACTCAGGCATATGACTATAATTAAATTTACGCAATCAATTAAAATCAGGCGTACTTTTAAAATAAGATCTGAACATAGATATAATTAATTTCACATACTCAATTTAAATTGGACATATTTTAAATAACATAAATCTAATTAAATTCACATACTCAAATAAAATTAGGAATATTTTAAAATAAAACTTACATAATCTAGTCCACTTACACTAGCCTTGGAGTGGTGCCTACGATGTGACAATGACAAGGTTTCTTCGATTAAATCGTAGAAGAGCAAAGCTGGGACCTTGGAATGATGTCTATTTTTCAATTCGACCAAGAAATGATAGAAAAATTAAGAGAGTGAAAGAGAGAGTGAACAGAGAGAAACAGAAAGAGGATGAGAGAGATGAGAGCGTCTAGGGGGTGAGATTGAATTCAATCTTTGATTGAATTTATGATCAGAAGATTCTTGATCTTTTATATATATATATATATATATATATATATAAAATATAATATATTATATTATATTATTTAATTAATAATTATCATTAAATAAATAAATTATTTTTTATTATTTTATATATCTTTTATACTCATAATTTGAATGGTTTGAGCTTAAGTGTACTTCTATGCTCAAACTAAATTCATAATCATTTGTAATGTCTTCTTTATTGAATATGCTTGTGTTGTATTATTTATCTTTCAATTGTGCATATTCTTAGGGGAGCCTTTTTAAGCTAAATCTCATTTTACTTTGATGCATTTGTCATCATTAAAAAGGGGGAGATTGTTGATTTTTTTAGTCCGATCTCTAGTTTTGATTATGACAAACTGTATATTATTAATGTGTGTGCCTAGTACTTGAACAGGTCATTAATTTAGTACACACACATGAGAAAGGATTGATGGAAGCCTGAAAGTCTTAAAGATCACACTCCTAGCATATTCAAAGGGAAAATGAGGGGCAAAAGAAGAAGACCTGCTTATGCTTCATTTGTAAATGCATTTATTATATTTGGTTCTATAATAATTTATATCGATTTGTAATAATCTCTGCATGTTATGCATGTAGGTAATTGTAAGCTCAAAATGACCACAGATTGACCATAGGGACCGAATGGCCTTAGGGCACGCTAGGTTTTTAGACTTAATTGAAAAGCCTAAACCGTAGATTGACCCTATGTCTCTACACGATCGCATAAAATAGTCCCCATTTCAATTTATTAGGGGAATCAATTGAAATAAATTGGACTAAATAATCAAAATCTGCGAGAGAACGGGCGACCAAACTTAGGTGTTCAAAACACCTTGGTCAACTAAATCGCTGAAAAGTCAATAGGTTGACTTGGTTTCAGGCGAGCAAACCAAAACTAAACGAAACATCTATGGGCGACCAAACACTTGATTTTGGTCAATCAAAGTATAGTCTAGGTGACTAAAACGCAGACATAATGATTTTCGCTTTGGTTCAGCCAACCGAACTTAGACTCAGGCACCCAAACGTTCAAAAACTGCTTTTTTAACTGAGTCTATTCAAGCGACTAAACTAAGATTCAACCACTCGAAAACTCTTGGGTTGCTTATTTTTTTACTGAGGTTAAAATTCTTAAACAAGGTTAAATTTCTAAATTGTTTTTAAACAATTTTAAAAAATCCCCTACATGTCCTAAACGGTCATAATTTGCCCAACTTCTATATATAGGGCCTTATTTGTATGGATTAGCAAGAAATTAAGTAAATCATTAGTGTAAAAATCCTCTCAATCTCAAAAGCTTATTTTAGCCCATACTACTCAAAATACTCTCATACATCCATTCCTTTGATTCATTCTAGCTTTGTGAGAGTTCTTAGTGTGCTATAGCTATATCATTGATTGCTTAATACTCTAAACATTGTGTTTGATTGTTTGTTGATTTTTGAGAGTTAAGCAAAGAGATATCCCACAAATTTTATTTGATAAATCTAGTGTTAAGAAAAACTCATTAGCTTGTGGATCTTTGCATTGTCATTGCAAGATTCCTATAGTTATAGTTTTTGTGTGCAAATATTTTACAAGTTATATTATTTTTCAAACAACTCTTGAGCCTATTTCATTGTGAAAAATGTTTTTTTTTTTGAGATGATTTAAATATTTGATCAGCATCTTTGAAACCCTAATCTTGCATTGAGATCTGATATATCTAGTTTCAAAGAAATAGCTTGTTAGAACACTCTTGAGCATATTTGAGATTATATCTTGTTGAGTGTTGCTTGCAAAAAAATCATATCACAGAGCTTACAATTTCCTATACTATTTATGTGTGGTTAATTGATTACATTTGGTACATATCTGCTTGATTGAGAAGCATAATCACTGTACCCAGTTATTATTGTGAAATCTGTTGTATTTAAGGCGTGGCCTAAGGGGACTGTAATTCAGCCCATAAGGATTGGTAGGGCCTTCTCCGCTCTGCAAGGAGAATTTGTAAAGGTTTAGGTTAGCCCTGTGCTAATTGACTTGGTTGTTTGGGTGCTGCTCCACCCATTAAGTGAGCTTATAGTGTAATCCTTGTGCAGGTGTGCCAAGGCGGGGATGTTGGCAGGCTTAGCCGAACCGCAATATCATATTCGGTGTCAATTTTACATTTCCTACATTATATTATGCTTTGTGCTTAATTTTTTTGACTCTATGAGTCCAATCTTGTTTTGATAATGATAAATCACTTGGTATTTAATCTGTGCATTGAGAATGTGAGCAGGAACATTACTTAGCATGCACGGAAGGTGATGAAGTCATGGAAGCCATGAGGATTAAAGCAAATATATATATACATATAACCTAGCACAAGCTATGGAACTAAGAAGAGTAGAAGAATGAAGATGCAAGCATCAAGTTCAAGATCGTCATGGGAATGGGTATTTAGAATTGATGCATGTGCATATTTTATATGATATAACTAGAAGCTCAAAATGTATTCATATGCATCTCATAAAAACTTTCTAGGGTTAAATATGGATTTAGAGAACTTATTTTAAACCCTGAAAAATGTTTTATAAGAGGTTAAAGTAAGAGAGCTCAAATGATTTTGAAAAACTACACTGAAAATTCTGAAGTGTGTTTGCCCAAATGACTGAGGATTACCCCTAGAAGTCTGAAGATTCAACTTTATACGGCTGAAATTTTTTTCAGACGTCTGAAGAATTAGTTCAGTCATCTAAAGATTTAATTACTGAAACATAGAACGGGCAGAAAACCCTCAAAAGTTTGAACCATCAGTTCAGTCGTCTGAACTAGGGACTTTAGAAGACCGAACCCTCAGTTCAGTCGTCTGACCCTGTGTCTAGACTATAATTTTTAGTGTTTTAAGGAACATCAGACATTTGAACCTGAATCTTTAGTCATCTGAACCTGTGGGAAGTTTAAAAATATGATCTTTAGTGAGAGAACACATGGATTATACACTTGATCAAATTGATCCGATGGTAAGGATTCATCCTAAGGCCAAGATTACCTATATAATCAACCTCTAAACCCTAGTGCCTCAACTTTGGTAATATAATTGGGAGCCTTGAACATATACACATCTCTGAACATTGTTGAACTTATTGCTAAGCTCTTGTCTACAATTTCAAAGCATTTACATCATATTAAAGCTTGGGCTACGTTGATTTTCAAAAGGGGTTCCAGCAACTATTGTGCAAACAACTTTGATATTGAGGTTTGGTGATCAAACTAAGTGTTTGCTTGTTCTTAATGAGTTTTTCATCTCACAAACTTATCATTGAATATTTATTTTGAGAAGTTGATCTTGAGTTATTATCTATATATATATATATTTGTGGAAGATCACTACTTTAGAAAAGCTTTTGTTTAAAACTAAAATCTTAAGGAATGTTTTAAATATATCTTCATTCAAAGGGTTTCTATTTGATTAGTGTAAGAAGTATTTGATTGCAAATCCTAATAACCTCTAAATACATATTATTGAGTGATATTATCTTTCAAACTTAGTATTTAAATCTTTGCTATATTCAAAGCTGTTTATTTATTCAAAGATCCAACGTTACAGATTATTGATAGCAAGAATATAGATCTGTGCATTATCAAGGATTATTTTTGAAAGGATCTTGTTTTCTAATCTTTCTTAAAGTATTATGAAATCGAACCTTATTTTTTTCTCCAAAGCATTTATTTATGAAATCATATTTGGGAGATATTGATTTAAAGGATCAATTTGTAAAGCATATCATTCATATAATGATATCATCGTTACTACATACTAAGCTTCAAGTTTTATCATATGAATATGTGTTAGGTTTTCCATTGTACTCACTAGCTTTGTTAGAAGCAATATTGAGTTTTTGAAAATTTGAAATTTTATATTATAATCATGGTTCAGGTTGTGAACTGGATCAAGAGGAAGTTGTGCCTCTTATAAGCATCGGATTGCAAGGGAACCTCTGTCCCAGTTAAAGGAGCAGGGATTTAGTGGAATCTTTGAGTGGGTTCCTCAAGGCGAGGACGTAGACTGGGTTAACTGAACCTCATAAAATCGTGTTTGCCTTCTCTCCTTCCTTATCTTTTAATTTCTGCTTGCATTTCATTATCAACTTTTACATGTTTGTATGTTGATTTATATTATACACACTTGATAATTAATTGGGTAAAATAGAATTTATTAAGAAAATAATTTGAATTAATTTCAAGCCCCTGCAATTAATTTGTTAAATATTTAAATAGGGATTAAGTGGTAAAATAAACTTAAAGATTTTTAAAATACTCAATTCACCCTCCCCTCTTGGGATTATACTTGAATTAACATTTGGTATCAGAGCGGGTTTACTTAGACTTAACTATTCATTTTGTAAAAAGATCACATGACATACATCGGTGTAACTCCATTTAGTGAGGGACACTCGTCCACTAAACCATCAATTTTCTGCGGTGTAAATTACACTTATTGGAAACGTAGGATGGGTATATATCTTTTGAATGCTAATTGGAAAGTACGGAAAATAGTTTCTAAGGGAAACCATGTTCCCATGAAAGTAGTTGACAAGGTAAATGTTCCTAAGACTGAAGATGAATATACAAAGGAAGACTCGAAATCTGTGCAAATAAATGCTACTACAATGAATTTGTTATTCTGTACACTAGATGTAAATGAATTTAATAGGGTGATGGCCTATAACACTGCTAAAGAGATTTGACAAAAATTAGAAGTCACATATGAAGGTACTAAGGAAGTAAAAGATAGTAGGATAGACATGCTCACTAGTGAATACGAGGCATCTAAAATGACTGCTAATGAATCTATTCAATCCATGTATACTAGATTCACACACATCATGAATTCTTTAAATGCTCTTGGTAAATCTTACCCTACCTGTGAGTTGATTAGGAAAATACTTAAGGGACTACCTCTAGTTTGGGAAGCTAAAGCTACTGCAATACAAGAAGGGAGAAATCTGAAGGAGATGTCTGTTGATGAACTAATTGGATTGCTCATCACCTATGAGCTTGCAATAAATGAGAGGAAGAATGAGCAAATTAAAGCAAAGAAAGCTATAACACTTAAGGCATCATCTCATTGCTCTAGTGAGGGAAGTGATTCAGAATCGGATGAAAGCATGACACTTATTACTAAGAAATTTGGAGAGTTCATGAGAAAGAACCAGAAATACACTAGAAAAATTCAAGGGCTCAAAAACAGAAAAGGAGAGTCAAGAAGAAGGAAGCAAAAGGATGATCCTCCCCATGTGTTATAATTGTAGAGAATTTGGACATATCAAGCCAGATTGTCCCCAGCTGAAGAAAGTTTCTAAGAAGAAGAAGAAGAAGACTCTAAAGGTGGGCTGGGACACTCACAATACCAGTAGTTCAGAATCTGAATCCAATGATGATGAGATTGCGAATCTATGTCTGATGGCTCACGATGACCACGAGTTACAATCTTTTTGTTCTGCTTCATTTTACTATTCAAGTGATTCAGAAAATGAAAATAGCATGCTTTATTATGATGAATTGCATCAGGAATATCTATATACCCTTAGAATGCTTGAGAAAATAAATAAGAAAAATTTTGGTTTGAAATTAAAATTGAAAGAATTTTCGAAGTTAGTTGAAATTCAAATGAATCTCATGCATCTCTTATGAAAGACAAGAATTTGAAAATTGAGGAGTTAGGAAAGAATTTAAAAGATAAATCTAAAATTATTTGTAAATTTACAAAAGGTCAAAATAATTTTGAAAAGCTCCTAAGAGCTTAAAGAAATTCCCTAGAGAAGGAAGGTCATGGTTTTAATGGGAAAGAGAATCTAAAATAGAGGCATCTCTACATGAGATATTTTATAAGAGAGTCAAAATCGTATGTTCCAACTAAAGACTATCATAGAAATATTACATGTTTTAAATGTAATAGGTTGGATCACATAAAATTTGACTGTCCTTTCAAAAATAAAATGTCAAAATTAAGAAATTCTGGAAAGTCAAAGAAGAATCTAGTAGTTATCTGATTATGTCTTGCAGATGTGCTTTTGATTGTCCTCCTCGAAGGACAAGTGGTATATGGATAGCAGACGCTCGTGACATATGACAGGAGATAAAGCTAAATTTGCATCTATCATATCCAAAGATGAAGGATTTGTTACATTTGGAGATAACTCTAAAGGTAAAATCATTGGAGTTGGTTAGGTTGGTAAGGAACCTTTACTTGTCATTGATAACGTGTTATTAGTTGATGGATTGAAACATAACTTATTGAGTATAAGTCAACTATGTGATAAAGGTTATAAAGTCTCATTTGAACATGACAAATGTACTGTAGAGAACAAATCTGAAAACAAAATATTGTTTACTGTTGATCATCATGAAAATGTCTACACCACTAGCCTTGATAATCTTGCTTCTCAACATGATACTTGTTTTTATGCTATAAATGAGATTAGTTGGATTTGGCATAGGAAACTAGGACACACAAAAATGGACTTAATATCTAAACTTGTTAAGAGAGAATTAGTTAAGGGATTGCCTAAGACTAAATTCGTGAAAGATAAAATCTGTGATGCATGTCAACTAGGAAAACAAGCAAGAACTAGCTTTAAGAAGAAGAAATTAATCTCTACTACTAGGCCACTTCAAATGCTACACTTAGATTTATTTGGCCCAAACCCAACTTAGAGTTTAGGAGGAAAATCATACCCATTCGTTATAGTTTATGATTATTCAAGATATACATGGGTACTATTTTTAGGTCACAAAGATGAAGCATGTGAACAATTCATAAATCTGTGTAAGAAAATTCAAAATGAAAAGGGTTATATTGTCACTAAAATCTGAAGTGATAGGGGTAGTGAATTTAAAAATCAAGGCATGGAAGACTACTACAATTCATTAGGAATAACTAATAATTTTTTGGCTCCTAGAAAACCACAACAAAATGGTGTAGTTGAAAGAAAGAATAGGTATATACAAGAAATGACTAGAACTATGCTTAACGAACATAAATACCTAAGTACTTCTGGTCTGAGGTAGTAAATACTGCCTGCTATGTTCTAAATAGAGTTTTGATTAGACCATCTCTAAATAAGACTCCTTACGAAATATGGAATGACCACAGACCAAACATATCATATTTTCATGTCTTTGGCTGTAAAAGTTTTGTGCTTAGAGACAATGAACATTTAGGAAAGTTTGATATGAAATCAGATGAAGGTATCTTTCTAGAGTATGCCTTAGATAGTAAAGCCTACAAAGTATATAATAGACAAATATTAACCATTATAGAATCCATTCATGTAGTATTCGATGAGTCAAATCAATTCTCTTAAAGGACTGATGAAGATGAAATCGAGATAAATAAGGAATTTAAAAAACTGTCTATTGAAAATGATTCAGAAAAGAGAAATGAAATTAAGGAACCATCTGCCGAAACTAATCAAATTGAAAATGTGATTAATGAACTACCTAGAGAATGGAAATACATAAAGATTCATCCCATTGATCGAATAATAGGTGAACCATTACGTGGAGTAGTAGCCATACGATCCTCACCTAGGAATATGATTAGTCATTTTGCCTTTTTGTCTCAAGAAGAGCCTAGGAATGTGAGGGAAGCAATTGAGGATGAATCTTGGGTGATGTCCATGCAAGAAGAGTTAAACCATTTTGAGAGAAATAATGTATGGACATTAGTTCCTAGACCTGAGGATAAGATAATTATTGGAACAAAATGGATTTATTAGAATAAGAAAGATGAACATGGGTTAGTTGTTAGAAATAAGGCAAGACTAGTAGCTCAGGGATATTACCAGGAAGAAGGAATAGATTATGGAGAAACCTTTGTACCTGTAGCTAGAATGGAAGTCATTCGAATGCTTTTAGCCTATGCTGTTTTTAAGGATTTCAAGCTTTATCAAATGGATGTCAAAAGTGTAATTTTAAATGGCTACATAAGTGAAGAAGTTTATGTAGAACAACCCCTAGGTTTTGAAAACCATAAGAATCCATATCACATTTGTAGACTAACTGTAACGACCTCAAAATTTATATCATTTCTCTTTTTTTTTTCTTTGTTTTTTTTTATTTTATTTTTATAAACTAATCTGACACTCCCTACTATAAAACTCGAGCCTCAGAAGGCATCGGGGTAATCATGTGTACAATAACAATACCTAAGCAGGGGAAACATATATCATACAACCATATATACTATACAATACCAGAATTCACTACATACAGACTATAGCCATAAAAGATTTCCCTCCAGTATCATCTATCTCACAAATACAAAACTTTGTCACAAACTCACCCTACAACTAAGATAATCTAGAAATCTCTATCCGCGAGCCTGATCTGCTTGCCCAACTGGCTCACTTGAAAAATGTTAGAATAATAGGGTGAGTCGACCCTTAGTAAGTGGAAATATGCTACTATTAGTATGTTGCGACCGAGTTGTAAAACTATAATAATAGTATGTAAAACTACATGATCTGGAAAATCTATAAAACACATATATCACATGTATAGTAGCTTAAAATATATGTATCATCTGAACTTTCTATCATTCATACTGCTAATATCATACTATATACAACGAAAGTTGTAAAACTATATATATATACATAACTGTGCTTTATTCCTAGAACTTTATATGTTATGATTTGACCCCTTATGACAAGGTTGTGTAGCCCGTATGCGGGACTTAACCTGGTCGGCCCTCCAGGAAAGTCACTATACTCTACACTACCTCAGCCCGGCCAAACTGCATACTTCCCTAGGCGTGGGACCAGCTGCTACCTTGTCAAACTGGCTCCCTCAACCCAGCGAACTGGGGAGCTGCATACTCCACGAGCGCAGTTGACGGTACCCACACACTATCTGAGATATGTGGTTGCACTTTATTTGTATTAGCAACGGTACCATGCTCTATATTCTGTATCTGTATCTGTATCTGTATCTATCTATTATCTTTTCACAAGGATCTGATACTATATATGTACATATATACTCTTTTAGTGTTTTCATGTTTCCAAAATAACCATAACACTATTAATTTGTACTGTAAATACTGTAATATTTGTAGCATCTTGATGCTATAACTGTATAATATGTCTGTACTTTCTTTTTGTGTAAACTGAGTGTTATGGCATTTAGGAAAACATAGCTTTCTATATACTGTATATACTGTTTTGAATAATTATATGTATATTGTTATATATATCTGTCTGTGTAATCATATGAATAAAACTATATATGTATGCATATTTTATCTCTATAAAATCTGCAAATATCTAACTATATCTATATAACTTGAAATACTGAAAAATTGCATAAAACACCATATCAATATCATGTACTCGGGCCACACATACTTTAAAAATTCATATTATATATCATATCTGGTATACATGCATATATATATATATATATATATATATAATTTCTAATAATGTAAGTAAATCTCCTAACATAGCATATTTCCCTTACCTTAAATATGAAAAGCCTCTCACTGAACTCTAGTCCTACGCCCGCACCCTGAAAACAACATCCCCCAGAACAAAACATCAGTATTTTCTTACCTACAACATTTCTTATAACTACAAGGAAAACATAATCTAAATAAAATACCTTACCCTGGATTTGGGATGAATTCCAAACCAACTTCTCCCACGATTAGCTCCAGCAAACTTGTAGAGAACTTCGCCAGGAGCATCATGGTGCCCTCAGATCTTCAATCCAACAAGAAATAGAGCCAAAATCGAAGAAAGAAGGGGAGAGGGGTGTAGAGAGAGAAAAAAGAAGTGTTTTGCGCCAAATAATGCTGAAAAATTCGAGTTTTCACTATTTATAGGGCTGGATTCTTCGACGAGACACGTCACCTCGTCGACGAGTCCTGTAAAAATTTCGTCAATGAACCTGCACCCTCATTGATGAGTTTTAGTCCGCCTTAAAGCCTTTCTCGGTATCTTCTCACCGATGAGATGTGGCTTCTTTGACGAGACCTCCTTATGCCCTCATCGATGAACTCCCTGTGTAAAATTTTTTGGGCTATTACATTCTCCCCTCCTTATAAAATTTCGTTCTCGAAATTTACTATTTGTATCTTTATCTATCATCTCACAAAGGCAAATAGTTTACTTATTTTTATTACTTACCCTCACTTATGGCGGAGGAAAGCCATGGTTACAAAATATGTTCTGGGAGATTACATATAAAGTTAAAAACTACTCACTAATTACATCAATACATGTACCTACAAAAGACAATATAATCTATCTACTTATACTTTACCTATTTACCACTAAACCTTTTGAAACAACTGCAGATGATCTGCTCCTGAAGCTCCTTAGAAGCTTCCTCTATAGTGTGATTTTTTCACAAAACTTTAACTAACTGTATTTCTTTAGTGCGCAGTGTCTGTGTCTTTCTGTCTAGAATTTGAATCAGTACTTCTTCATAAGCCAATGAATCTTTAAGCACTATCTCTATATATTTGATTATATGGGACGAGTCTGGGACATATTTCCTTAGCATAACAACATGAAACACGTCGTGTATTCAAGACAATACTGACAGCAGAGCTAGCCAGTAGGCAATTGATCCTATCCTTTCTAGTACCTCAAAAGGGCCAATAAACCCAGGGCTCAACTTGCCCTTCTTCCCAAATCTTATAATCCCCTTCAAAGGAGCTACTTTCAAGAATACCTGATCTCCCACTTCAAACTCTTATTCTCAACGGTGAGTATCTGCATAGCTTTTCTACCGACTCTACACAGAACTGATTTTTTCTTTAATTGGTCAGACCTTATTATATGCCTATTGTACAATCTCTGGATCCAAAACTCACCTCTTGCCTACCTCATCCCAGAAGAGAGGAGAACGACATCTCCTGCAATACAATGCCTCATATGGAGCCATGTTGATACTAGACTGGTAGCTGTTATAATAAGCAAATTCAACTAGTGGTAGAAATTGAGTCCAATTTACCCCAAAATCCAGCACGCATGCACAAAGCATATCTTCTAATGTTTGGATTGTCCTCTCAGTTTGTCCATCTGTCTGGGGATGGAAAGCAATGCTAAATGCTAATTGGGTACCTATAGCCTCCTGAAAACTTTTCCATAATCGTGAAGTAAACCGAGGATCTCGGTCCAAGACTATGGATACTGGTACTCCATGAACACGAATTATCTCCTGAACATATATCTCTACCAATCTGTCCATGGAGTAGCCGACTTTAATAGGGATAAAATGAGCGGTCTTCGTCAAACGATCCATAACCACCCAAATTGCATTCAACCTCTGACGCACTGACGGTAATCCTATAACAAAATCCATTGAAACGTGATCCCATTTTTATTATGGAATGAATAACGGCTGCAATTGCCCCACTGGTCTTTGGTGCTTAGCTTTAACTTGCTGCCATGTCAAGCACCACTGTACAAACTCGACTATCTCCCTTTTCATTTCACTCCACCAAAAGTACTCTCGCAGACTCTTGTATATTTTAGTACTACCAGGATGGACTGTGTATAGTGATCTGTAAGCCTCCTCCAATATAGTTCTTCTAATCTCGGTATCTGTAGGAACACAAAGCCTAGTACAGAACCACAAGGCTCCATCATCTGGTATGATGAACTCCTTTCCATGACCATCTCGCACTTTAGCCATAACCTCTGTTAACTCTGCATCATCACCCAGAGCTGTTTTAATTCTCTCGTAAAGCATAGGCTGAACCACTAGACTGGCAATGAATGCCTGAGGACTCTTCTCTATTAACTCTAAGTTGAGCCTCTCCAACTCCATTAAAATTGAATGCAGAATCTCTATGGTTTCCAGTGCTAATCCCCCTGATTTCCTACTCAGAGCATCTGCCACCACATTCACTTTTCTCGAATGATAACTAATCGTGCAACCATAATCTTTAATAAGCTCTAGCCACCTTCTTTGCCACATATTCAACTCTTTCTGAGTGAAGAAATATTTCAGGCTCTTGTGATCCGTGAAAATCTCGCACTTTCCACCATATAGGTAATGCCTCTAGATCTTGAGGGCATACACTACCGCAGTAAGCTCTAAATCATTGACAGGATAATTCCTCTCATACTCTTTAAGCTGTCTAGACGCATACGCAATAACCCTACCGTGCTGCATCAACACGCATCCAATACCTTTCAAAGAGGCATCACTATATATCACAAATCTGTCCTCCCCTGACAGAATAGATAATACTGGAGTTGAAACTAACCGCCACTTTAATTCCTAAAAATTCTGCTCTTAGTCATTAGTCCATTCAAATTTTACATTTTTTCTCATGAGTCGCGTCAACGGACTTGATAAACTGGAGAATCCATCTACGAAGCACCAGTAGTGGCCTGCTAATCCCGGAAAACTCTTGACTTCTTGAATGCTTCCTGGCCTTTCCTAACTCACCACTGCTTCTATTTTACCTGAATAAACTAATACACCTGCTCTAGAGATTACATGGCCCAGAAAAGTAACTTGCCTTAGCCAGAACTCACATTTCTTGAATTTTGCATATAATTTCCTTTCTCTCAATATCTGTAACACCAGCCTAAAATGATGCTTGTGCTCCTCAAAGATCCTCGAGTAGACTAGTATATCATCAATAAACACAACCACAAACTGGTCCAAGTACTGATGGAACACCCGATTCATCAAATCCTTGAATACTGCTGGTGCATTCGTCAACCCAAATGGCATCACCAAGAACTCGTAATGCTCATATCGGGTTCGAAATCCAGTCTTCGAAATATCTTCTACTTTAATTTTCACCTAATGGTAACCCGATCGTAGGTCTATTTTAGAGTAAACCTGGGTCCCCTGAAGCTGATCAAACAAGTCATCGATCCTAGGGAGAGGATATTTATTCTTGATCGTTAGTTTATTGATCTCCCTCTAATCGATACACAATCTCATGGTCCCATCCTTCTTTTTCATGTACAGAACCGGCACACCCCAAGGTGACACGCTGGGCCTAATAAAACCCTTATCCAGCAATTCCTGTAGTTGATCTTTCAATTTTTTCAACTTGGCTGGAGCCATATGGTTGGTGTTTTAGATATTGGTGTAGATCCCAACAATAGATCTATAGCAAACACAATCTCCCAGTCATGAGGCAATCCCGGTAATTCTTCTGGAAACATGTCTGGGAATTCCCTTACTACTGGTATGTCAGCTTATTTCAATTCTTCTTTTGGAAATTCTTTTATGTATGCGACATATCCCTGGCAACCATCCTGTAGCAGTCTCCTCACCTGAATAGCCGACACTAGCTGTGGCGTAGCACGTACGCGTGAACCCACGAATCTGAATTTCGACTTACCCGTAGGTCTGAAAATCACTTCTCTTTTATGACAAACAATATCGGCGTGATGAGTTGCTAGCCAGTCCATGCCCAGTATCACATCAAACCCCTGCATATCTAGGACCACAAGATCAGCTAACAGCACTCTCTCTTGAATACTTACTAGAAAATTTCGAAACACCTTCCTGCATTTTACCACTGATCCCATCGACGTACCCATAGATAATTCTACATCTAATAGCTGGGTCTCTACCCCAGTTATTCAGACATACCCCGCCAATATAAAAGAGTGGGTGACACCTGTATCAAACAAAACAACAATTTTATATGGGAAAACAATAATGGTACCTGTGACCACGTCTCCAGCCGTCTCAGCGTCACCCGACGTCAATGCGTAGACCCTTGTCGGTGTAGTATTCCTCTATTAACCACCGTGGGGCACGTGATATCCATCCCGAAATGGTCTATGAGCTGGTGCATATCCCAACGGCATCTGACACAATCGAGCCATATGGCCAGGCCTCCCGCAGCGATAACAGACATTCTTTTCTAGCTGACACTCATCAGGATTTCTCCATCCGCATCTAGGACAAATGGCAAGAATTGTCTGCCCTAAAATCCACCGTGCTCTACCATCTTCCTCTGGTCTTCACCAGATCTACCTCCTCTCCAAATGCCTCGACTGGGACTCGCCTGAAAACTTGAGGGCGCAGTCCTCTTCCTCTGACTCTGCATCTCAGTCTCCCTCATCAAACTTTCCTCTGCTTTAATAGCTCTGACAACCAACTCTGAGAAATCCTAGATCCTTAGTACTGCCTCCTGCCTGTAAATATCTCGTCTCAGGTTCTTATCGAACATTCTCACCTTCTTCACTTCTTCGGGAACAATTTATGGGCAGAAATGCGACAGCTCGATAAATCTTGCCGCATACTATTGGACATTCAATAACCCTTGGGACAAACTTAGGAACTCCTGTACTCGAGCCTCTCTGACGGAGGCAGGATAGTACCTATCGAAGAACACCTCCCTGAATCGAGCCTAAGTCATCAGCACTGATATAGTCCTCTACTCCTCCAATAATCTAGTGGCTGCCCACCATCTCTCAGCCTCCCCCACCAGTCTATACGTGGCATATAAGACTTTTTGCTTGTCGGTGCAGTGAAGTACTGTCAGGATCTTCTCTACCTTTTGCACCAAATTCTTAGCAACTGCAGGGTCAGTCGTTCTAGAAAAAAAGCTTGCGGATTCATCTTTATAAATTTCTCTATGGTGCATCCTTGAACTTGAGGTGGACCTCCCTGCTCCCTAGAGCTCCGCACTATCTCATTTATAACTTGCTAAGCCACACTATGTAACACAGCATCTGAATCTCCACCTTCTGCGTTAGAAGGATGTGCTCCATCATCACCACTAGCGTGAGCACTACTGCCTCATGGGTCCATCCTGCAAATATATAGAACACTGTTTCAAAATCCTATTTCCCATACAGACTAAATTTATTCAACTAAAAATTTAAATCCTCTATTAATCATCCCTCCTGATCCTAATCCAAAAATCCAATCCTGCAACCCAAACACACGACTCATCAATAGTTTACTATGGTTTTCCTAAAATTGTCACCCCAGGAAAAACATAGAAACCACCACGAAAATCCTGTATCTAGACCACAGAACAAAATCGCAACTTCTTTTTCCTATATTTTGGTACTGTTTCCCCCTGCATTCTAGAGTCTGTAGAATCTAGCAACCTAGGCTCTGATACCAAAATGTAAAGGCCTCAAAATTTATATCATTTTTTTTTTTATAAATTGATCTGATACTCCCTACTATAAAACTCAGGCCTCAGAAGGCACCGAGGTAATCTTGTGTACAGTAACCATACCTAAGCAACGGAAACATAAATCATACAGCCATATATAACATACAATACTAGAATTCAGTACATATATAATATAGCCATAAAAAATTTCCCTTCAATATCATCTATCCCACAAATACAAAACTCTATCACAAACTCACCCTACAACCAATGTAATCTAGAAATTTCTATCCGCGAGCCTGATCTGCTCGCCTAATAGGCTCACCTGAAAAATGTTAGAATAATAGGGTGAGTTGACGCTCAATAAGTGGAAATATGCTATTACTAGTGTGTGGCAATCGAGTCGTAAAACTATAATAATAGTACATAAAACTGCATGATCCGACAAATCTGTACAACATATATATATCACATTTATAGTAGCTTAAAATATATGTATCATCTAAACTTTCTATCATTCATACTACTAATATCATACTATATACAACGAAAGCTGTAAAAGTGTATACATATACATAACTGTGCTGTAACGACCCGAATTAAAAGTGTAATTTAAATGATAAAAGAAAGGGGAATGGAAACAAAAATAAAGAAGGAAGCTGCCAAGCTTTGTCGATGAACACAGGGTTTCGTCGACGAAGGCTTCAAGAATTTCATCGACGAACACAGGGTTTCGTTGACGAGAAATTACCGTAAGGGGTTTTAAGGCAGCCTGAATTTCGCCGACGAATACAGGGTCTCGTCGACGAAATTTATGAAGAACTTGTCGACAAAGATCGGGCTCATCGACGAATTCTTCTGTCTATATATATATATATATATATATATATATATATATATGAAAAATTTGATTTTTATTCATTTGCAAGCTTCCTATTCACTCTCTCTCTCTCTCTCTCCTCTTCGGCTCTCTCACTCTCTCTCTTCAATTTTGAGCTAGTTTTATGCCGGATCGAAGATTTGAGGCTACCACGACGCTCTTGGCAAAGTTCTCTACGAGTTTGCTGGAGCGGATCGTTGGAAAAACGAAGTTGGAAATCATCCCTGGGTTGAGGTAAGACTTTCTAAGCCAAATTTGACTTTATGGTAGTTATAGAAATTGACGTACACATGAAAATATTGATGTTTAATACTGGGAGTTTTGAGTTTCAAGGTATTAATCAGGAAGTCATACGGGGGTCAGGCTAGGATATTTAGGGGTTTTCTCAATAGCCAGGTAAGGGAATAAACTAAAGCAGTTATTTTCCATGCAATTTATTATTGATTATGAGTAAATTTATTTCTAGAAAAAGAAAATGTTATACTTGTATATTATAGATGAAATGTATATTGGAAAATACTGCTATTATGATTAAAATATATATATGTATGTGCGAGATGCCAGAAATGATGATTTTTAGAATACGAAGCATGACTTTAAATGGCATATGTGTGGCATGAACATTATTTTTATGTGAAGTGAATCAAGATATGAATGATTTTACGAGCACGTATATTTCTAGGTATTTTGAAAAGACGAGTTATGTTATACTGAGTTTGACAAATAAATGAAAAATGAGTTATTTTCAGAATGTAAATACTTGAAACGTATTTATGTTATTGGCTCGAGGCCATGTATTTATACTATTGAAACGAGGCCATATTTACTATTTTGGCGCGAGGCCATGTATTTATATTATCGGCACGAGGCCGTATTTACAATTTTGGCACGAGGCCATGTATTTATGATTTCGGCACGAGGCCGTATCTATGTTTTCAGCACGAGGCCGTGATGATGTTATGTATGTTCATGTATTATATGTTATTACAACCAGGATGTTAGTTTAGTTCAGTTTAGGGCTTGGTACTGTAGCTATATATGTGGATCATATATCTATGTCAGATTAGTGTTAACCATCCCATGAGGGGATGTGAGACGGATAGTCAATGTGGGTTTCAGTAGAGTGTGGACATCCACCTGGCAGTCCGAACCAGGGTGTGGCGGGCCCATCGTACTTACATACATATTTGATTCAGCAGTGGTCGGCCAGCCATTGTAGGGTCCCGCCTTCGGGCTACACAACCCGTCATTGGGGGGTAATACATGACATTGCTAGCTATTCATCCTGGGTAGATTTTCAGTATTATAGTTATAACAGATGCTTATGTATGTTATGATTTATTAGCAAATATGAAAGTACATGATTATCCAGTATGATATTTTGATTATTTCCAGAGTTATGAAATGTATTGTATATGTATAAGCACTTTAAATGTTCATGATGCCACATAGCTGTATTTAGTTTATTTTCCCTTACTGAGAAGTGTCTCATCCCCAACATTAATATATTTTTCAGTAAACCTAAAGAGACCGGCGGGTCAAGGCCGCCGTTGATTGAGTGGTGCTTCCCTACTAGAAGGGTAAGCGTTAAACTAGGACCAGGAGATTTTTGTTATATGGTCCTAGTGTTGTTTTGACTTTTTGGGGATTGTACATATAAACAGTATATTGATGTTATAGAATGCGCTGGTATTATGTTTTATGATTCGATGTTGAGATTTTATGTTTACTGCTGCTAGGTTTTTCGCTGTGTATGACAAGTGTTCCTGTTACCCATGGGTTCGGGTTGACCATTTGATCTATTATGTGACATTTTATATTTAGAAATTAAGGGACGTTACATTTGGTATAAGATCCTAGGATACTGGTTCTGTAGACTCTAGAGTGCAGCAGTAATAATACCAGAGTATAGGATAAGGAAATTTGAGGTCTAGTTTTGTGGGCTAGATGCAGGACTTTCGTGGTGGTTTGTATGATTTTTCGAGGGTGACAATTTCAAGAAATTCATTGTAAATTATCGTTGGGTCGGGTATCTAGGTTGTAAAATTGAACCTTGAATTGAGATTAAGAGAGATGAGTTAATTAGGAGAATATATGATAGGAGTTAAGTGACATGTATAGTGAAGGGGTTTTGAGACTAAGTTACCTAATTTTCAGGATGGATGGTGGCAATAGTGCCCACGCCAGTGGGAGTGAGGGTGTTGGACCCTCAGGTGCTGCGGGTAGTGATTCAGATGCCATTTTACGTAGCGTAGCACAACAAGTTATGGCAGAGATTGCCAGGAGTTCGAAGGAACAGGGTGGTCCATCAGC
Organism: Malania oleifera; assembly: GCF_029873635.1. Classification (NCBI taxonomy): domain Eukaryota; kingdom Viridiplantae; phylum Streptophyta; class Magnoliopsida; order Santalales; family Ximeniaceae; genus Malania; species Malania oleifera. The sequence goes on from NC_080417.1 coordinate 13,406,627, forward strand.
GGGCCACGGTAGTTCGATAGAGAAGTTTATTAAGATGAGTCCTCCATCTTTCTCAGGAGGGACAGATCCTGCAGTCGCTGAGAATTGGGTGCAGGAGATGGAGAAGATATTCGTAGTGCTGTAGTGTTCAAAGGAGCAGAGGGTACTGTTTGCCACATATAGATTGACTGGAGAGGCTGAGAGATGGTGGTTGGCAGTGAGATTGTTAGAGCAACAGAGGACTGTTCCTGTAGAGATGACATAGGAACGGTTTAAAGAGATATTATTCGACAAATATTTTCAAGCCTCTTCTAGGGAGGCTAAGATTGCGGAGTTCCTGAATTTGAAGCAAGGACAGCTGTCAGTGCAACAGTATGCGGGAAGGTTTATCGAGCTATCTCGCTTCGCCCCGTACATCATTCCAGATGAGGTGAAGAAGGTACGACAGTTTGAGAGAGGTTTGAGAAGAGAAATTTATAAGCAGGTATCGATTCTGAAGTTGTAGGATTTTGCTGAGCTAGTGGATCAAGCCATTATAACCGAGATTGGAGAGCAATTGGAGGCTGAGGAGCAGAGGCAGAAGAAGAGGTCCATACCTTCTGGTTCCCAGCAGGGGGTTGGACGTAGTTCATGGAAGAGAGGTGGCTATTATAGAGGCCAGAGACAGGAGACCGAAAATCACGTTTTCCAGGGTGCACAACCATCTCCAGCTTGCCCATCTTGTGGGAAGAGACACCTGGGGGAGTGTCGTGTTGGGCATGGTGTTCGCTACAGGTGTGGGGAGCCAGGGCATATGATGAGGGAGTGTCTAACACAAACTGATACGGCTCCTGCTCCTAGACCTGCATGAGGAGGTTACCAGGCACCACGAGGAGGCTAGAAGAAAAATACAGCCCCAGCCAAAGTTTTCGCTTTGACGTCGAGCGACGCTGAGGCGACCGACGATGTGGTGATAGGTACTGTTCGTATGTTTTCATTTAAAGTTATTGCACTTTTCGATTCTGGTGCCACACATTCGTTTGTGTCCTTGGAGTGTGTAAATTTATATGGGGCAAAAACACAATCATTAGATGTCGAGTTATTAGTGGCTACACCGATCTGGTCAGCAGTGAAATGTAGTAGGGTACTCTGTGGTTGTCCAGTTGATGTCCAAGGGAAGATTTTATCTTCTGACTTAGTGGTATTAGATATGCATGGGTTTGACGTTATTTTTGGTATGAATTGGCTAGCGGCTAATTCTGCTATTATAGACTGTCGTGCCAGGGAAGTGATATTCAGACCTCCAGGGAAACTAGAATTTAGATTTATAGGGTCACGAGTGCAACCCTTACCTCAGATGGTCTCAGTTGTTCAGGCGAGGAGACTGCTTCAGAATGGCTGTCTGGGATTCATGGCTTTTGTGAAAGAAATGTTGGAAAATGAATTGAAGCTTATAAATATGTCTGTGGTGAAAGAATTTATAGACGTGTTTCCAGATGAATTACCAGGTTTGCTGCCTGATCGTGAAATAGATTTTTCCATTGATTTACGTCTAGGTACAACGCCGATCTCTAAAGCACCGTACTGAATGGCGTCGGTAAAACTGGCAGAACTGAAAGATCAGTTGCATGATTTGCTAGATAAAGGCTTCATACGGCCTAGTGTATCATCGTGGGGAGCTCCAGTGCTATTTGCAAAAGAAGAAGGATAGGTCTATAAGGATGTGCATAGATTACAGAGAGATTAATAAAGTGACCATCAAGAACAAATATCCTCTATCCCGTATCGACGATTTATTTGATCAACTCCAGGGTACACAGGTATACTCTAAGATCGATCTCAGATCAGGTTACCATCAAGTGAAGTTGAGAGTAGAAGATGTATCGAAGACGACTTTCAGGACCAGGTATGGGCATTACGAGTTTCTTGTTATGCCATTTGGTCTGACGAATGCTCCTGCGGTATTTATGGATTTGATGAATAGAGTCTTCCACCAATACCTATACCAGTTCGTAGTTCTTTTTATTGACGATGTACTGGTCTATTCGAGGAGCTATGAGGAGCATGAGACACACTTGAGGCAGGTTTTGCATATGCTTAGAGAAAAGAAGTTGTATGCCAAGTTCGGTAAATGTGACTTCTGGCTCGAGAAAGTTGTGTTTTTGGGGCACGTTATCTTAGGAGATGAAATTTCTATAGATCCCAATAAGATTGAGGCGGCGGTCAACTGGGCTAGACCGAAGAATATCCAGGAGATTAGGAGTTTCTTTGGTTTAGCCGGTTATTATCGTCGTTTCGTTGAGGGGTTCTCAGCTTTATCAGGGTCTCTGACATGATTGATGAAGAAGAATGCCAGATTTGAGTGGGATGACAGCTGTGAGCAGAGTTTTCAGGAGTTGAAGCAAAGGTTAGTCACAACACTGGTACTGATCATCCCATCTGGGGGTGAGGGGTACACTATTTACAGTGATGCGTCCTTAAAGGGACTTGGCTGCGTGTTGATGCAGCATGGCAGGGTAGTGGCATATGCGTCTAGACAGTTGAAAGAATACGAAAAAAACTACCCTACCCACGATCTTGAATTAGCTGCAGTGGTACATGCATTAAAAATTTGGAGGCATTACCTATACGGCGAGCAGTGTGAGATTTTCTCCCACCACAAGAGTTTGAAATATTTCTTCACCCAGAAGGAATTGAATATGAGACAAAGAAGGTGGTTAGAGTTGATTAAATATTTTGATTGCACTATTAGTTATCACCTAGGGAAAGCAAATGTGGTAGTTGATGCACTGAGTAAGAAGTCTGAAGTATCAGTGTTGGCAGCTATAGAGATCTAGCGTCCGATCATGATGGATCTAAAGAGACTTGGCATTGAGTTGATAGAGGGTAATACTCTAGTATGTATTGCCAGCCTCGTGGTACAACCTACTCTGCAGGAGAGAAATAAAGCCACCCCAAAGGAAGATCCAGAGTTAGTAGAAGTGATAGACAGAGTACAGAGTAGGCAGGGGGAGGAGTTCAGTATTGCAGATGACGGAGCTTTGTGGTTCCGTACCAAACTATGTGTTCCTGCAGATATTGAGATCAGGAAGACCATTCTAGAGGAAGCTCACAGATCCTTGTATACAGTTCATCCTGGTAGTACGAAGATGTACAAGGATCTGCGAGAGTCGTACTGGTGGAGTGGCATGAAGAGAGAGATCGCCGAGTATGTAGCCCAGTGTTTGACGTGCCGGTAGGTAAAAGCTGAGCACCAGAGACCAACAGGCCAGTTGCAGCTGTTATTTATCCTAGAGTGGAAGTGGGATCATATATCGTTGGACTTCGTGTCAGGACTGCCGACGACATTTCATGGCCAGAATGCCATCTGGGTGATTGTTGACCGTTTGACAAAGACCGCCCACTTTATTCCCATCAAGATCAGCTACTCCCTCAGCCATTTAGCAGAGATTTACATTCAGGGGATAGTTCGTTCTCATGGGGTGCCTGTGTCTCTTGTGTTAGACCAAGACTCACGATTCACGTCACGATTTTGGAAGAGCTTGCAGGAGGCTCTAGGGTCTCAGTTATCATTTAGTACGATATTCCATCCTTAGTCAGACGGGTAGACTAAGAGGACGATACAGATACTAGAGGATATGCTCTGCGTGTGCGTACTAGATTTTGGGGGTAGTTGGACTCGGTTCATGCCACTACTAGAGTTCGCATATTATAACAGTTACCAGTCCAGTATTGGTATGGTATCATTTGAGGCACTGTACGGTAGGAGATGTCGATCTTCTTTATATTGGGATGAAGTGGGTAAGCGGTTTGTAGTGGGACCAGAGCTTGTGCAGCAGGCATACGATAAGGTTCGGCTTATTAGGAAAAGAATTAGTGCAGCTTAGAGCTGACAGAAGAGTTATGCTGACCATCACTGCAGGAATTTGGAGTTTGATGTGGGGGACCGCGTATTTTTGAAGATAGCTCCATTGAAAGGAGTTATGAGATTTGGTAGGAAGGGTAAACTTAGTCCTAGGTTTATCGGTCCATTTGAGATTCTAGAGAAAGTGGGACCAGTAGCCTACAGGCTCGCTTTACCACCTTCATTATCCAAAATTCATGACGTATTCCACATATCGATGTTGAGGAAATACGTCCCAGATCCTTCTCATATTATACGTTATGATGAGTTGGAGCTTAGTGATTCATTGGGGTATGAGGAGGTACCAGTACGTATTCTGGATAGGAAAGTACAGGAGCTATGTAACAAGAAGATTCCTTAAGTAAAAGTTTTGTGGAGAAATCATGCGGTAGAAGAGACTTCTTGGGAGTCTGAGGAGCAGATGAGACAGAGGTATCCACAATTATTTCAAGAAGTTTAAATGTAATTAGAAAATGTGAATAAATATGTAATTTCTTTTACAGATACATGTATGATTTTATTAGTGCAGTATTTTGTTTTGGGAGAAATTTTCTTTTGATACATGAAATCTCCCAATACTTGAGTTGTAACCATGGTATTCCTTCGCCATAAGTGAGGATGAGTAATAAACGAGTAGACCACTTTGCCTAAGGGATGATAAATTATATGAATAGTAAATTTCGAGGAAGAAATTTTTATAAGGAAGGCAGCATCTAACGACCCGAATTAAAAGTGTAATTTAAATGATAAAAGAAAGGGGAATGGAAACAAGAATAAAGAAGGAAGCTGCCAAACTTCATTGACGAACACAGGGTTTCGTCGACGAAGGCTTCAAGAATTTCGTCGACGAACACAGGGCTTCGTCAACGAGAAATTACCGAGAGGGGTTTTAAGGCAGCCTGAATTTCGTCGACAAATATAGGGTCTCGTCGATGAAATTTATGAAGAACTCGTCGACAAAGATCAGGCTCGTCGATGAATTCTACTGTCTATATATATATGAAAAATCTAATTTTTATTCATTTGCAAGATTCCTATTCACTCTCTCTCTTCGATTTTGGGTTAGTTTTACGTCGGATCGAAGATTTGAGGCTACCACGATGCTCTTGGCAAAGTTCTCTACGAGTTTTCCAGAGCGGATCATTAGGAAAACGAAGTTGGAAATCATCCCTGGTTTGAGGTAAGACTTTTTAAGCCAAATTAGACTTTATGGTAGTTATAGAAATTAACGTACGCATGAAAATACTGATATAATACTGGGAATTTTGAGTTTCAGGGTATTGATCAGGAAGTCATACGGGGGTCAGGCTAGGACATTTAGGGGCTTTCTTAGTAGCCAGGTAAGGGAATAAACTAAAGCAGTTATTTTCCATGCAATTTATTATTGATTATGAGTAAATTTATTTCCAGAAAAGAAAATGTTATACTTATATATTAAAGATGAAATGTATGTTGGAAAATACTACTATTATGATTAAAATATAGATGTATGTGCGAGATGCCAGAAATGATGATTTTTAGAATATGAACCATGAATTTAAACGGCATATGTGTGGCATGAACATTATTTTTATGTGAAGTGAATCAAGATATGAATGATTTTATGAGCAAGCATATTTCCAGGTATTTTGAAAAGACGAGTTATGTTATACTGAGTTTGACGAATATATGAAAAATAAGTTATTTTCAGAATGTAAATACCTGAAACGTATTTATGTTATTGGCGCGAGGCCATGTATTTATATTATCGGCACGAGGCCGTATTTACAATTTTGGCGCGAGGCCATGTATTTATATTATCGGCACGAGGCCGTATTTACGATTTTGGCACGAGCCCATATATTTATGATTTCGGCACGAGGCCGTATCTATGTTTTCGGCACGAGGCCATGATGATGTTAAGTATGTTCATGTATTATATGTTATTACAACCAGGATGTTAGTTTAGTTCAGTTCAGGGCTCGGTACCGTAGCTATATATGTAGATCAGATATCTACGTTAGATTAGTGCTAACCATCCCACGAGGGGATAGGATATGGATAGTCGATGTAGCTTTCAGTAGAGTGTGGATGTCCACCTGACAGTTCGGACCAGGATGTGGCGGGCCCATCGTACTTACAGACATATTTGATTCGGTAGTGGTTGGCCAGTTATTGTCGGGTCCTGCCTTCGGGCTGCACAACCTGTCATGGGGGGTAATACATGACATTGCTAGCTATTCATCATGGGTAGATTTTTCAGTATTATAGTTATAACAGATGCTTATGTATGTTATAATTTATTAGCAAATATGAAAGTACATGATTATCTAGTATGATATTATGATTATTTCTAGAGTTATGAAATGTACTGTATATGTATAAGCACTTTAAATGTTCATGATGCCATACAGCTGTATTTAATTTATTTTCCTTTACTGAGAAGTGCCTCATCCCCAATATTAATATATTTTTCAGGAAACCTAGAGAGACGGGCGGGTCAAGGCCGCCATTGATTGAGTGGAGCTTCCCTACTAGAAGTGTAAGCGTTAAACTAGGACCAGGAGATTTTTGTTATATGGTCCTAGTGTTGTTTTGACTTTTTGGGGATTGTACATATAAACAGTATATTGATGTTATAGAAAGCTCTGGTAATATGTTTTATGATTGGATGTTGAGATTTTATGTTTACTGCTGCTAGGTTTTTCGATGTGTATGAAAGGTGTCCCCGTTACCCATGGGTTCGGGTTGACCATTTGATCTATTATGTGACATTTTATATTTAGAAACTAAGGGACGTTACATGTGCTATATCCCTGGAACTCTGCATGTCATGATTTGACACCTCATGACAGGGTTGTGCGGCTCGTAGGCGAGACTTAATCTGGCCGACCCTCCAGGAAAGTCACTAAACTCTACCCTACCTCAGCCTAACCAAACTGCATACTCTCTTAGGCGCGGGACTGGCTGCTACCTCGTCAAACTGGCTCCCTAAACCTAGCGAATTGGGGAGCTGCATACTCTCCGAGAATAGTTGACGGTAGCCACACATTATCTGAGATATGTGGTTGCACTCTATCTGTATTAGCAAAGGTACCGTGCTCTATATTCTGTATTTGTATTTGTATTTGTCCATAATCTTTTCACAGGGATCTAATACTATATATATATATATATATATACTCTTTTTACTGTTTTCATCATGTTTCCAAAATAACCATAACTCTATTAATCTGTGCTATAAATACTGTAATATTTGTAGCATCTTGATGCTATAACTGTATAATCTGTCTGTATTTTCTTTCTTTATAAACTAAGTGTTATGGCATTTAGGAAAACGTAGCTTTCTATATACACTATATATACTGTTCTGAATAATTATCTGTATATTGTTATATATATTTGTCTGTGTAATCATCTAAATAAAACTGTATATGTATGCATATTCTGTCTATATAAAATCTGCAAATATCTAACAATATCTGTATAACTTGAAATACTGAAAAACTGCATAAAACTCTATATCAATATCATGTACTCAAGCCACACATACTTTAAAAATTAATATTCTATATCATATTTGGTATACATGCATATATATATATATATATATATATATATAATTCCTGATAACGTAAGTAAATCTCCTAGCATAGCATATTTTCCTTACCTTAAATCTGAAAAGCCTCTTACTAAACTCTACTCCTACACCCGCAGGGTTCTCCACTTAACACCCTGTAACAAAACATCAGTATTTTCTTACCTACAACATTTCTTATAACTACAAGGAAGACATAATCTAAATAAAATACCTTACCCTAGATTTGGGATGAATTCCAAACCAACTTCTCCTAAGATCAGCTCTGGTAGACTTGCAGAGAACTTTGCCAAGAGTGTCATGGTGGCCTTGGATCTTCAATCCGGTGAGAAATAGAGCCATAATCAAAGAGAGAAGGGGAGAGGGTGTAGAGAGAGAAAAAGGAAGTGTTTTGCACCAAATAATGCTGAAAAATTTGAATTTTCACAATTTATAGTGCCGGATTCGTCGGCGAGACACGTCACCTCGTCGACGAGTCTTGTAAAAATTTTCTCGATGAACTTGCACCCTCGTCAACGAGTTTCAGTTAGTCTTAACTTGGTATCTTCTCGTCGACAAGAGGTGGCTTCATCGACGAGGCCTTTTTATGCCCTCGTCGACAACTCCCTGTGTTCGTCGACGAGACCCTGTGTAAAATTTTTCGAGCTATTACACTAACAAAAGTCTTGTACGGTTTAATGCAAGCTCCTAGAGCTTGATATGAAAGACTAAGCAGTTTTCTACTGAACAATGGATTTATCAGAGGTAGGATAGACACAACACTTTTCATAAAGTCTAAGAAAGATGACATGCTCTTAGTTCAAGTATACATAGATGATATCATATTTGGAGCAGCAAATAAAGACTTGTGCAATGAGTTTGCAAGCACAATGCAAAATGAATTTGTGATGAGCATGATGGGCGAACTAAATTTCTTCCTAGGACTTCAAATCAAACAAGCAAAACATGGAATTTTTATAAATCAATCGAAGTACATTAGAGATATGCTCAAAAAGTTTAATATGGAAGATGGAAAAATACTAGGGACACTTAAGAGCTCTTCCTTGAAATTAGACAAAGGTGAACAAGGTATGCTAATAGATGTCAAGCTCTATCATGGGATGATTGGTAGCTTACTTATCTGACTGCCAGCAGGCGTGATATAATGTTTAGTGTATGTTTGTGTGGAAGATTACAGGCTGCACCTCAAGAGTCACATTTATTAACTCTCAAACAAATACTTAGATACCTTATAGGAACCGTGAAACTTGGATTATGGTATCCTAAGTATACATCCTTTGAGATTGTTAACTATTCAGATGCTGATTTTACCGGAAGTAAAGTAGATAGAAAAAGTACTAGCGGCATCATTTCCTACGACATTCGTTAGTATCTTGGTTTTCAAAGAAGCAAAATTCAGTTGCAATATCCACAGCCGAGGCTGAATACGTAGCGGCTGGAAGTTGTTGTGCTCAAACGTTTTACATGAAGCAACAACTTATGGATTTTGGATTAAACTATGATACAATTCCTATAAGGTGCGACAATACTAGTGCAATAAACATCTCAAAGAACCCTATATCACATTGATGAACTAAACACATAGAAATTAGACATCATTTTCTCCGTGATTATGTGCAAAAAGGAGATGTGATACTTGAGTTCGTATGCACAAATGAACAATGGGCAGACATATTCATGAAACCACTTGCGGAGGATAGGTTTATTCAAATTAGACGTGAATTAGGCCTGATGCATAGTTGAGAAGTTGCTTAGAATTATATTAGATTACATAATTCAGGGGGAGCAACATAAATTAATATTCACAATTGGTTAGAAATTTCAAATTTGGCTCATTTGTTCACATTTGGTATTAAACTCATAGCATGATGATTGCATGTTAAATGACATATGTTGATCCTCACATAACCTTTTGAACTTCAGTGACTATTTTGATTATCCATGTCTATGTAATTTGACACACTGTGTATGTTCACATTGACATTTAATTCAACAACACAGTTTTGCATTAGCAAGGGGGAGAAGTACATTGAATAACACATGGAGCCATATTTCACAATACAATTTTGAAATATAAAGGTTACATACATATTTAAAAAAATAAAAAATGAGATATAATTATATCAGAACATTTTTATTACATACCTTTTTGTTGATGTCAAAAATGGGAGAAGAATATAAGGTTATAGTAAAAATAGTTAGCAAAATTAGAAAATTAGCTTGTAAAAGAAATTTTTTATTTTTTATTTTTATTTTTTATTTTTATTTTTTATTTTTATTTTTATATTTTACGTTGTGCTAAATTTTATATTGTGTATTATTTGAGGGGGAGCCTTGTTAGGCATAACCCATTTTATAATTTTGCTCGTGTATTTATCATCATCAAAAAGGGGGAGATTGTTGACTTTATGAGTCCAATCCTGTTTTGATAACGACAAATCACTTGATATTTGATCTGTGCATTGAGAATGTGAGTAAGAACATTACTTAGCATACACGGAAGGTGATGAAGTCATGGAAGCCATGAGGATTAAAGCATATATATATATATATATATATATAACCTGGCACAAGCTATGAAACTAAGAAGAGTAGAAGAATGAAGATGCAAGCATCTTATGCAAGCATCAAGTTCAAGATCGTCATGGGAATGGGTATTTAGAATTGATGTATGTGCATATTTTATATGAAATAGCTAGAAGCTCAAAATGTATACATATGCATCTCATTAAAACTTTCTAGGGTTAAATATGGATTTAGAGAACTTTATTTTAAACCCTAGAAAATGTTTTATATGATGTTAAAGCAAGAAAGCTCAAATGATTTTGAAAAACTTAACTAAAAATTCTGAAGTGGGTTTGCCTAGACGACTGAGGATTACCCTCAAAAGTTTGAAGATTCAACTTCAGACGACTAAAGTTTTTCTTCAGACGTCTGAAGAATTTCCTCAGAAGACTGAAGAATTTGTTTAGTCATCTGAAGATTTAATTACTGAAACACAGAACAAGTAGAACACACTCAGACGTCTGAACCTTCAGTTCAGTCATTTGAACTATGGACTTTAGAAGACTGAACCCTCAGTTTAGTCGTCTGACCCTATGCCCATACTATTATTTTTAGTACTTTAAGGAACATCAGATGTATGAACTCGAATCTTCAATCATCTGAACCTAAGGGAAGTTTAAAAATCTGATTTTTAGCGAGAGAACATGTGGGTTATACACTTGATCAAATTGATCCAACGGTCAGGACTTATCTTAAGGCCGAGATTACCTTTATAATCAACCTCTAAACCCTAGTGCCTCAACTTTGGTAATAGAATTGAGAGCCTTAAATGTACGCACAACTCTGAACATTGTTGAACTTATTGCTAAGCTCTTGTCTGTGATTTCAAAGTGTTTACATCATATTAAAGCTTAGGTTGCATTGATTTTCAAAAGGGGTTCCAACAACTATTGTGCAAACAACTTTGGCATTAAGGTTTGGTGATCAAACTAAGTGTTTGCTTGTTCTCAAAGAGTTTTTCATCTCACAAACTTATCATTGAATATTCATTTTGAGAAGTTGATCTTGAGTTATTATCTATATATATTTGTGGAAGATCACTACTTGAGAAAAGCTTCTATTTAAAACTAAAATATTGAGGAATGTTTTAAATATATCCTCATTCAAAGGGTTGCTATTTGATTAGTGTAAGAAGTATTTGATTGCAATCCTAAGAACCTATAAATACATATTATTGAGGTTTATTATTTTTCAAACATAGTGTTTAAATCCTTACTATTTTCGAAGTCGTTTTTTTATTAAAGATGCAACATTACAGATTATTGATAGCAAGAATATAGATCTGCACATTATCAAAGATTATTTTTGAAAGGATCTTGTTTTCTAATCTTACTTAAAGTATTCTGAAATCAAACCTTATTTTTTTTCTCCAAAACATTTATTTATAAAATCATATTTGGGAGATATTGATTTAAAGGATTGATTTGTAAAGCATATCATTCGTATAACAATATCATCGTTACATACATACTAAGCTTCAACTTTTATTATATGAATATGTGTTAGATTTTCCATTGTACTCGCTAACTTTGTTAGAAGCAATATTGAGTTTTTGCAGATTTGAAATTTTATATTGTAATCACGATTCGGGTTATGAACTAGGTGAGGAGGAAGCTATGCCTCTTGTAAGTAGTGGATTGAAAGGGAAGCTCCATCCCGGTTAAAGGAGTATGGATTTAGTGGAACCCTTGAGTGGGTTGCTCAAGGCGAGGATGTAGGCCGAGTTGGCTGAACCTCGTAAAATCGTGTTTGCCTTCTCTATTCCCTTATCTTTTAATTTTCGCTTGCATTTTATTATCAGCTTTTGCATGTTTGTATGTTGATTTATACTATACGCACTTGATAATTAATTGGGTAAAATAGAATTTAATGATATAATAATTTGAATTAATTTCAAGCTCCTGCAATTAATTTGTTAAATATTGAAATATGGATTAAGTGGTAAAATAAACTTAAAGATTTTTAAAATACCCAATTCACCCCCCATCTTGGGATTACATGTAAATTAACAGATTTAATTTCCCTACTAAATATACTACATATATGATTGACACGGTATTGCATCTTGTTGAGAAATATTGAAATTGTAGTGCATGTACTGAATTTGGTTAATATATCATATATGCAATTCCATACATACCTAGATTGCCCCTAGGATGCATAATATAGTTGCTAGATTAGTGGATTGACCTAGGGAACAAATTTTTAAAATACCAATTCAACCCCCTTTTGGGATTGCATCAAAGCTAACATGAAGACCAAACAGTCGACAGTTTTGGGTGAGCTCAGAAAACCATTGACTATTTTGAGTTACCGTGCCCAGGTAAGGGGTAAAAAAGTGAAAGAGGGTTTGGTTAAAAACCAAACCATCGACAGTTTTGTTGTGGGTGAGAAACCTATAAATAGGACTCTAGTCATTTTTTTAGGTTTATTTCATTCCTCTCCTCTCTCTCTCTCTCTCTCTCTCTCTCTCTCTCTCTCTCTCTCCAATTTTTTGCCTGGATTAAGCCCAAGTTGAAGGATAAACGGAATTTTGGGATCCTGGCAGCGATTCTCCGCAGTATAACCAGAGCAATTTTGTTGTTTAGGTTTTCCAGGCACCACTCCAAAACTTGAGTAAGGAAGATGCTTTTCAAGTTTAATTAATTATTGGAAGAGTACGAGCTTAGGATTTTTAAAGTGGTAAATATTATGGGGTTGATCTAATTGAGTTAGGGTATATGGATATAGGGTTTGTGCGAGCACATCAGGCACAATTTTAGGATCCCTGCAGGCACATTTCTAGGAAATAGGTAAGGGAATAGATTATGGTGGGCATTTTTAGAAATTTATTTGATTAAATATAATACTTGATTTCTAAGTAATATATATGTTTTATTGAGTATACATATTTGTGAGAATGAGAAACTTGATATGATATATGTATGTTTAAAAAAATTGGACTATTGAGTTGAGTAAAACCCTAGAGATAATTATACCAGTATTTTCAGCAGAATATTATAGTATAAGTTATCACTCAATCTGTGTGGCTTGAGTTTGAAATTTATGTAAAATTAAACTTGTTATTTTTTATGGTAAAACACATATAGATAGAAGCATGGTTTTCTACAGTATTATAGTAAAAGAGTGCTTTATACAAAGCTACAATATGACAGAGTTTTATGCATATTTATACAGTATTGCAGCGTCCGATAAAGGACTACAACACATAATTTATACAGTATTACAGTGTCCTATAAAGGACTACAATATAGATTTATATAGTATTTCAACACCCTATAAAGGACTACAGTATAGAATTTATACAATATTACAGCGTCCTATAAAGAACTATAGTACAAAATTTAGACAGTATTACAACATCCTATAAAGGACTATAGTACAGATTTATACAGTTTTACAATGTCCTATAAAGGACTACAATACATAATTCATACAGTATTATTATAACGACCCAAAAATTACACCACTTTTTTTTTTCACGCCCTAAACCCGTAGATGGGTCCCATGTGTGAATATAGTAACCAAACATGTCTTTGTATCAATTCAAACATACATGATACAGTACAATAAGAGGGTCCGACCTCATAGGGTACACGGATGCCCTATACATATACACATATACATCCATACTCATCAGTTACACAATGGAAAATGCTTCATATATCTATATAACATACCATACTAGAGTCTGTACAAAGCTAGGATACACAAACCCATGCAACACTAAGGTATTCAATCCTATAAATGTTGTACATACTTTGGGTGTCAACAAAAACCATCACGGCAATCTGGTTACAAAATCTCGTACCTAATCAGGTACTAACAGCAGCTAGTGACTCCCCCGCTTCCGATTGCTAGGATGCTAATTACGACTACATGATGGACCTGAAAATAGGTTATATCAGTAAGGAAGAAAGCAAATTATATCAGTGTGTGGCATACCAGTGTTATTTTATGCAAACCATAACACTATACAATTCGATACAGTTCAAAACTATTTCCATACAGTTCCAGTATTTTCATAAATGCATTCTAGTACATACAATACCCAAAACATACGGTCAATGTCATCACACTAATATGTAACTACGCTATGAAACCCTAAACTTAACAGCGATTACATTGCCAATACGATGTAGCTCACACTAGTATGCAACTACTCCATGAATCCGAAGCCTTACGACGATTACATTGCCAATACGCAACTACTCCATGAAACCCGAAACTTCACATGGATTACATTTCCAATACAATGTAGCTCACACCCCTCGGTGACCAGCCGGGATACGTAGTGATATTTCACACCCTCGAATATAGAGTCGGACACTCTCACCCACGGTTTTCACATAGGTACATGGTGCGACGTACGGTAATTAGCCACCACATAGCTGTTGTTTGCCTAATAAAGGCTTACAATTCTTATTTTGATAATAACAAATCAAATGATATGTTTAATATGTTTCTAGCAAAAGTTTTCAGGAAAACAGTAAAGCTAAAGTGCAGAAGGAAGTTTATGAAGTACAAAGAATCTTTGAAGAATACAAAGAAAAGCTTATGGGTTATCAAGAACATGAAGAACAAAATTATACTGTGAAAATCTCAAAGGAAAGATTGCAACCACAAAGCTGATGGAAGAACAAGTTTGAAGACTAAAAGAGTTATATTAAGGATATTCTAAATGTAAGTACTTCAAGGTTAAACTCAAATATAAAGTAGTTTGAAGCTCATAGAAAATCAAAAATATGTTTCTAAACATATATACTCTAAAGAGTATTTTTCAATAAATAAAAAGGGCCTATGAAGAGAAAAAAATTTTTAAATAATGAAGGGTCAGGCGACTGCCATGATGAGGCAGGCGATTGCCACATTAAGAAAATAATTTTTCAAAAAGTCAGTAGCTAGACAGGCGACTGCCTAACCAGCCAGGCGCCTGCATATACAAGCTAGGCGACTGCCTTGATTCTGGCAGGTGATTGCCTGCATTCTGTGTTGAGAGTTGCTCTGTGACAGACGACTGCCACTCGAACGTTGACATTAAATCTCTCAATGGGAAGATTTTTTAAACCACATTTTTAAACATATTTATTTCAAAATATTTGGAAATGATTTTTAGAAATCTTTAGGAGTAATGGATGGCTTCTAAAACATCTATAAATAGTCAAAAGCTTCAAAGGTTTAATAGGTTCATCATTGAGGCAATATTGAAAGGTTTTTTGAAATCAAGCAATTCTCAAAACTTTTCAGATCTGGAAAAGTTTTCAGATCCATCAATCTTCAAAGTTTTTAGATTAAGCAACTTTTCAAAAGTTTTTAGATCAAGTGATCTTCAAGTATTCAAATTTCTCAAAGGATCTAAATCTCTCTTGTGCTTAAAATTCTGATCTACTATTGATTTATACTTTGAAACAAAGCTTTCAAAAATTAGAATCTTTCATTTTCTTTGAAATATTATTTGGTAATTCATACTAAGTACTGAGCTTCAAATTTCTTATATTTGAATTACCTTAGAGTATAAGTGAGCTGATCATTGTACTAACTTGCTCTACTGTGAGAGTTCTATTTTGTACACATAATTTGATTATCATCATTCTTAAAAACAATTCAAAGCTGTTGAATTGTTGGACCAAACAAGGGTTTATTATTTGGAGAGGCGGACTCTGGCCTAGCAGAAGGAGTGGTTGTAAATTGGTATTGTTCCACTAGGTAACGGAATTGATATAGGGAATCCTTTGGTGTTTTTGCCAAAGGCGAGGACATAGGCTGTGTTGAAGTCGAACCTCTTAAAAACTCTTGTCTCTTTTTCTCTGCTTTATTCTACAATTTTTACTTGCTATTGTTATATGATTTATAAGTGCAGGTTGCAAGTTATGTATTGAGAAAGAAACAAAGGTACTTGATATTAAGAAAGTACGTTTTGATTAATCATTTGCGAAAACCCAAAAAGGGAGTACGTTGATTAATCTACAGAAATCTTGATCAAGTAAAGTGTATACTATGAGTTTTCAGGGAAATCAATAAAAGTTTTTATATTTTGATTGGGTGATTGAATTATCATGATTTCATTGACTGACTTGTGAATTTAAAATTTCAGTATTCTTAAGTGTGATTATCGTTCAAATATATATCTTGTTTTCTAGGTTGTTAAAATAAAAAGTCTAAAAATCATAACAATAGAAAAAGAATCCAATTCACCCCCCTCTTGGGAAGCTATTCCTCATTTCAATTGGTATCAGAGCCTAGTTATAGAAATTCTTAACAAGAAACTATAAAAAGATTAAATGGCAAACATTGGAGTAGTACCCTTTGGTGAAGGACAGTCCTCAACCCGTCCACCAATCTTTTGTGAACACAATTACACTTTTTGGAAAAAGAGAATGGAAATATATCTCCAACACATAGATTGGAAAGCTTGGGAAGTTGTCATGGATGGAAATCTTATTCCCTCTATGTTAGTTGATGGAAAACATATTCCAAAAGAAAATAAAGACATGACCGACTTAGATTATAAAATGCTTCAAATAAATGCAAGTGATATAAACGCGTTATATTGTGCATTAGATGCAAATGAGTTTAATCGAGTCACGGCCTACAAAACAGCTAAGGAGATTTGGAATAAACTAGAAGTAACTCATGAAGGAACTGTTGATGTTAGAGACAATAGGATAGACATGTTGACAAGTGAATACGAAGCTTTCAAAATGAATTCTAAAGAAACAATATCAAGCATGTATACCAGATTTACCCACATAATAAACTCTCTAAGTGCCTTAGGAAAAACCTATACTACATATGAAATGATCAGGAAAATTCTAAGAGGTCTACCTCCTATTTGGGAACCAAAGGCCACAGCTATCACAAAAAGTAGAAATCTTAAGACTACTTCTTTGGATGAACTTATACGCTCACTTCTTACGTATGAAATGGCACTAAAAGAAAGGAATCCCGAACCAAAGCATAAAAAATCCATAGCTTTAAAAGCATCTAGCCATAGTTCTAGTGAAGAAGAAAGCGAAACAAGTGACCTAGATCAAGATGAATTGGCATTCATTACTAAGAGACTAGGAAAATTCTATAGAAGAAATAAAAGGTTTCCTAGAAAATTCTATAAAAAGAAAACTGAAAAAGGAGATACAAGTAGGAAAGAAAATAAAGGTAAGAATGAACCAATCTGTTATCATTGCAAAAAACAAGAGCATATTAAACTGGAGTGTCCATTATTCATGAAAGACAAGAAGAAAAAGAAGGAAGCTATGAAAGCTACTTGGGACGACTCAAGCTCCAGTGAAACTGAAACCGATCAAGTGAACAAGAGATGACAAATATATGTTTCATGGCAAATGATGAAGAGGTAAATTCTTATTACTCTTTAACAGAATCTCAAAATGTGTCTTGTGGTGAGTCATGTGATAGTTTGCCTTCTCATAAGGAATTACAAACTGAATTATTTTCACTACATAAAAGATTTATAAAAGTGTCTAAAAGAAATATGACTTTGAAAGATCAAAATCAAGAACTAGTAAAGCAGCTTGAAACATTCAAAGATATTGAAGAAGAAAGAAACACTTATATGAAGAAGTTGAAGAAGAAATAAACATAGCAAAACAAGAGTTAGATAAAACTCATAAAAATGATTTAAATAAAGACTTAGAAATAAAAGAACTCAAAAAGGTAGTTGAGGATAAAGAAAAGACTGTTTATAATTTTACTAAAGGTAAAGAAAACTTTGAAAAGATGATTGGACAGCAAAGACCTCATGGAAACAAAAAAGGAATAGGCTAGAATGGTAAAGCAAATAAAAGGAATAAAAAGCTATACATGGGATATTTTGCTAAGAAAGCTAAGTTGTATGCTAGTACTTCATCAAATAACAAACATGAACACACAACTTGCTATATGTGTAAGACTAAAGGTCATATAATGTTCAATTGCCCATTAAAGAAAAAATATGTTAAAATTCAAGGAGAATGGAAAACAAATAGTGGAACCAACAATAAAATAATGAAAATCAAAAGAATCTGGATTCCAAAAACTAACACATAGTGTCCCTCGTTATAGGTTTGTCTTAGGACAACAATGACAACGGACAAATGGTACTTGGACAGTGGATGCTCAAGGCATATGACCAGTGACAAGACCAAGTTCACTACCTTAACACAAAAAGGTGGGGGATATGTCACTTTAGGCGACAATGCTAAAGGTAAAATTGTTGGTATCGGAAAAATTGGTAAAGAATCTTCACTCACTATAGATAATGTGCTATTAGTAGAAGGATTAAAATATAATCTTCTAAGTATTAGTCAATTAAGTGATAAAGGATTCGAAGTAATGTTCATGAAAGAAAAATGTGTTATCCAGAATCCCAAAAATAAAGAAACCTTGTTTATGGCTCATAGAATAAATAATGTTTATTGTATAAATCTTGAGAAAATAACAAATCAAAACATAACTTGTTTAGCAGTTATGAATGAAGTAAGTTGGTTATGGCATAGGAAATTAGGATATGCCAGTATGGACCTACTATCTAAATTATCTAAGAAAAATCTTGTAAAAGGATTACCAAACATTAAGTTTGTAAAAGACAAGATGTGTGATGCTTTTCAAAAGGGAAAACAAGTAAAAACAAGTTTCAAAAAGAAAAAGTTCATATCCACCAAAAGACCCCTAGAACTTCTACACTTAGACTTATTTGGTCCAACTAGAACCTTAAGCTTAGGTGGAAAACAATATGCTTTTGTAATAGTAGATGATTTTTCAAGATTTACTTAGGTAATCTTTTTAGCAAACAAAGATGAAGCTCGCAATCAATTAATAACTTTATGCAAGAAATTAAAATATGAGAAAGGTTATAATGTAACAAGCTTTAGAAGTGACCAAGGAAGAGAGTTTAAAAATAAGGAGGTTGATAAATTTTGTAATGAACATGGAATAACTCACAATTTTTCAGCACCTAGAACTCCACAGCAAAATGAAGTTGTTGAAAGGAAGAATAGAACCTTACAAGAAATGGCAAGAACAATGCTCAATGAAAATAGTTTACTTAAATATTTTTGGGCAGAAGCTGTAAATGCAGCATGTTACATTATAAATAGGGTATCAATAAGATTAAAAATAGATAAAACAACATATGAACTTTGGAAAGATAGAAAACCAAACATATCTTACTTTCATGTATTCAGTTGTAAATGCTTTATATTAAATACTAAAGATGACCTAGGAAAATTTGATGCAAAATCGGATGAAGGTATTTTCTTAGGTTATTCTACAAATAGTAAAGCTTATAGGATTTATAATAAAAGAATTTCTACAATTATGGAATCAATTCATATAACTTTTGATGAATCAAATCATTATAACATTAAAGATATGAATGATGAAAAAGAAGTCATTTCACAAAAGGAAGAAGTTCTTGAAATAAAAGAAGAAAAGAACAATGATGCATTAAATGAAAACCTTTCAGAAAAACTGAAACTTCCGAAAGAGTGGAAATACAACAAAAATCACCCAAAAGAACAAATTCTTGGTGAAACATCAAAAGGAATAACCACTAGAGCCTCACTAAAAAATATTTGTAATCATTATGCTTTTTTATCCCAAGATGAACCAAAAAATATTGAAGATGCTTTAAAAGATGATTCTTAGATTATAGCTATGCAAGAGGAATTAAATCAATTTGAAAGAAGTCAAGTATGGGAACTAATACCAAAACCCAAAGATAAATCAATCATTGGAACTAAATGGGTGTTCAGAAATAAGAAGGATGAAAATGGAGTTGTTGTGAGAAATAAAGCTAGGTTAGTGGCACAAGGATATAATCAGGAAAAAGGAATTGATTATGATGAAACTTTTGCACTTGTGGCAAGGATGGAAGCCATTAGGATGCTTTTAGCCTATGTAGCCCATAAGGATTTTAAGTTATATCAAATGGATGTGAAGTGTGCATTTTTGAATGGATATATAAACGAAGAAGTATATGTCAAACAACCACTAGGGTTTGAGAATTCTAAAAATCCAAACCATTTATTCAAATTGACAAAAGCTCTTTATGGTTTGAAACAAGCTCCAAGAGCTTGGTATGAGAGATTAAGTAAATTCTTACTTAAAAATAAATTTACAAGAGGAAAAGTTGATAGTACTTATTCATTAAAACAAAAAACAAAGATATGTTATTAGTTCAAATATATGTGGATGATATTATATTTGGAGCTACAAATAAAGATTTATGTAAAGAATTTGCCACATGTATGCAAAAAGAGTTTGAGATGAGTATGATGGGAGAACTGAACTACTTTCTTGGATTACAAATCAAACAAGCAAGAAATGGAATTTTCATAAATCAAATTAAATATATTAAAGACATGTTAAAAAAGTTTGATATGGAAGAAAGTAAACCCATAGGAACTCCTATGAGTACTTCAACAAGTCTTGACAAAGATGAAAAAGGGAAATAAGTTGATACTAAACACTATCGACGAATGATAGGAAGCCTACTCTATTTAATAGCAAGTAGGCCAGATATCATGTTTAGTGTATGTATGTGTGCAAGATTTCAATCAATCCCAAAGGAATCACATCAAACAGCAGTCAAAAGAATCCTTAGGTATCTCCTAGGTATACTTGAACTAGGATTATGGTATCCAAAGGAATCTGAATTTGAAATGATTAGTTATTCAGATGAAGATTTTGCTGGATGCAAAATAGATAGAAAAAGCACAAGTAAAATATGTCACTTTCTAGGACATTCTTTAGTTTCATGGTCTTCAAAGAAGCAAAATTCTATAGCATTATCTACAGCAGAAGCAGAATACATTGTTGCAGGAAGTTATTGTGCTCAAACATTGTATATGAAACAACAGTTAAAAGATTTTCAAATACAATATCAAACTATCCCTATCAAATGTGATAACACAAGTGCTATTAATATTTCAAAAAATCCAGTATCTCACTCAAGAAAAAAACACATCGATATAAGACATCATTTCTTAAGAGATCATGTACAAAATGAAGATATAGTATTGGAATTTGTAAATACACATGATCAATTAGCAGATATTTTCACAAAACCTTTGATGGAAGAAAGATTCATATTTATAAGAAGAGAATTGGGCATGCTTCATAATCGTGAAGTTATTTAGGAATTGTTCTGGTTGACAGGCGACT
The DNA here is from genome assembly GCF_029873635.1 of Malania oleifera. NCBI lineage: Eukaryota > Viridiplantae > Streptophyta > Magnoliopsida > Santalales > Ximeniaceae > Malania > Malania oleifera. The sequence continues at coordinate 13,427,791 of NC_080417.1, forward strand.
GTCACCAGAGTACCAGGTGACTGCCTAGCTACTGTCTTTCAAAATTCCACAAAGACAGGCGCCTGCCACATTGAAGCAGGCGACTGCCTTGCGGCGGGTAGGGTTTAAAACCCTATTTTAAGTCATTTTAAAACCCACCATGCACCTGACCATTCATTTTTCTCTATGAAACCCTTCGTTTCCATCACTTTCCATACAAAAATCTTGCTCAAAGCATCTTACAACCTAGTATCAAATCCTTCCTCCACACAAAAATCGAACTTACCTTAGGGTTTCCTTGTTTTTTATCTCTATATAAACATGCCTCGAATCAAATACGTTGGTGTCAAGGGATCCTCATCGTCAACAAGGATAAATAACGATGAGGTGGAGAAATGGTTGGTCACTCCACACGCCAAACACCTTTACTGAAATCAAATTACTTCAGTTGAACCAATATTAGGTAAGGTACTCGACGTAACGTTCTTCAATTCTAATTTTCCCGAAATCTTGGAACTTTTCAAGAACATTGGATGGGACAAGTTTATCACCTACCAAGCTAAAGGCTATTATCCCAATGTTATGCGTATTTTTTTTGCAAACATGGAGTGATGCAAAAATGGAATCAAAACAAACTTACTTGGGAAAGATATCAACTTAAATTCAATATCCTTGGGAAAGATTCTTCGAATTAAGCTAGGGGATTTTGAGATTCACATTATTGAGAAGCAATGGATTATGACTCAAGGTTTTACACCACAAGAGTTTCTGCCACTGGTGATGACTGACACTCCTGTTAACTTTGGTCATCCTCCACTTTATAAGAAGCTTAGTTTGAAAGCACTCATTTTGCATAAGCTTATTACAAACAACATTTTACCAAAATCTGGTTCTCACGATCACATTTTGTTTCTGGATTTTTTTGTAATGTGGTGCATCCTCAAAGGGAAGAAGATGGATCTTCCAAGTGTGATCATTTAGTGGATTATCATGAAAGTTGATGCTCCCCGTGTTGTCCTACCATATGCGGGAATGTTGAATATGGTTTTCGCTCATTTTAATGTTTTAACTCCATCATTCAACTTTACTAGCAAGACGTACTATGATATCTTTTCTAACACCATTCTAAAATGGATGGGCTATAAAAATTCTCCTCAAGGGTGGTTCCATAAAGGACATAGGAATGTCTCATCTGCACCACCACCTTCTTCATCATCTATCCACACACCTTTAGTTCAACCTGATCCAGATACTCCGTCATGGTTTGCTCCTTTTTTTAACCATTATATGACGTTTTTTGATGATATGAGATTTGGTTTTGGTACTTTGCAAGAAAAGGTTACATCCACAGAAACTCACTGTTCACAAATTGATAAACGAGTTGAAAAGATTGAGCAACAGTTAGCTAGTTCCTCTAAAGGAAAATCTCCTATGAGTATCAGCTCTACTACATCCAGTGAGGATAATCTGGAGAACAAGAAGAAGGAGAAGATGACAGTGAACAAGAGGAAGGAAATAATGAATCTGAAGAACAAGAAAAAGAAGCTGATGAAAGTGAAAATATGGAAGCCTTTGACTGATGTGCTCTTACCTACCACTTTTATGTGTTTTTATGTATTCAAGTTCTATTGGCTAGGCTATCTTTGGTGTTCTAAAACTAGTATTTTGACTTGCAGCATTTCTCTGTTTTTGTATCTCTTTCTCCTTTTTTATTGATGTCCAAAGGGGGAGAAATGTTTAAGAGGAAGTTGTGAGTGCAAAAATATGATACACTTATGGTTTGTAAATCTTTATTATGGTTTGTGACTTAATAAGCTCGATGGAAGTTTCTTTGTATTTATATGCATGGCTTCTTTGTACTTATATGCATGGGTTATATGCATGGCTTATTCTAGGATTAGATTATGGACTTACCTATGTGCATAAATTATACTTTTAAATATATCATGCATATTGATAGGGGGAGTTATTTGTACTTATATGCATGGGTTATATGCATGGCTTATTCTAGGATTAGATTATGGACTTACTTATGTGCATAAATTATACTTTTAAATATATCATGCATATTGATAGGGGGGGCCATAATTATTAAAAGCTTATTATTTTTGCTCTCGATTTGTCATCATCAAAAAGGGAGAGATTGTTGACCTAATAAAGGGTTACAATTCTTATTTTGATGATAACAAATCAAATGATATGTTTAATATGTTTATAGCAAAAGTTTTCAGGAAAATAGTAAAGCTAAAGTGTAGAAGGAAGTTTATGAAGTACAAAGAATCTTTGAAGAATACAAAGAAAAGCTTATGGGTTATCAAGAACATGAAGAACAAAATTATACTATGAAAATCTCAAAGGAAAGATTGCAACCACAAAGCTAATGGAAGAACAAGTTTGAAGACTAAAAGAGTTATATTAAGGATATTCTAAATGTAAGTACTTCAAGGTTAAACTCAAATATAAAGTAGTTTGAAGCTCATAAAAAATCAAAAATATGTTTCTAAACATATATACCCTAAAGAGTATTTTTCAATAAATAAAAAGGGCTTAAGAAGAGAAATTTTTTTTTTAAATAATGAAGGGTTAGGCGACTACCATGATGAGGCAGGCGATTGCTACATTAAGAAAATGATTTTTCAAAAGGTTAGTAGCTAGACAGGCGACTACCTAACCAGCCAGGCGCCTGCCTAACCAGCCAGGCGCCTGCATGTACAAGCCAGGCGACTACCTTGGTTCTGGCAGGTGACTGCCTGCATTCTATGTTGAGAGTTACCCTGTGACAGGCGACCGCCACTCGAACGTTGACATTAATTCTTTCAATGGGAAGATTTTTTAAACCACATTTTTAAACATATTTATTTCAAAATATTTGGAAATGATTTTTAGAAATCTTTGGGAGTAATGGATGGCTTCTAAAACATCTATAAATAATCAAAAGCTTCAAAGGTTTAATAGGTTCATCATTAAGGCAATATTGAAAGGTTTTTTGAAATCAAGCAATTCTCAAAAGTTTTCAGATTCGGAAAAGTTTTCAGATCCAGCAATTTTTAAAGTTTTTAGATCAAGCAACTTTCTAAAGGTTTTTAGATCAAGCGATCTTCAAGTATTCAAATTTCTCAAAGGATCTAAATCTCTCTTGTGCTTAAAATTCTGATCTACTATTGATTTATACTTTGAAACAAAGCTTTCAAAAATCCGAATCTTTCATTTTTCTTTGAAAAATTATTTGGTAATTCATACTAAATACTGAGCTTCAACTTTCTTATATTTGACTTACCTTGGAGTATAAGTGAGCTGATCATTGTACTAATTTGCTCTATTGTGGGAGTTCTCTTTTGTACACATAATTTGATTATTATCATTCTTAAAAACGATTCAAAACTGTTGAATTATTGGACCAAACAATGGTTTATTGTTTGGAGAGGCGGACTCTAGCCTAGTAGAAGGAGTGGTTGTAAATTGGTATTGTTCCACCTGGTAACGGAACTGATATAGTGGAATCCTTTGGTGTTTTTGCCAAAGGCGAGGACATAGGCTATGTTGAAGCTGAACCTCGTAAAAACTCTTGTCTCTTTCTCTCTGCTTTATTCTACAATTTTTACTTGCTATTGTTGTATAATTTATAAGTGCAGGTTGCATGTTATGTATTGAGAAAGAAACAAAGTTACTTGATATTAAGAAAGTACGTTTTGATTAATCATTTGCGGAAACCCAAAAAGGGAGTACGTTGATTAATATGCGGAAATCTTGATCAAGTAAAGTGTATACTATGAGTTTTCAGGAAAATCAATAAAAGTTTTTATATTTTGATTGGGTGACTGAATTATCATGATTTCATTGATTGACTTGTGAATTTAAAATTTTAGTATTCTTAAGTGTGATTATCGTTCATATATATATCTTGTTTTCTAGGTTGTTAAAATAAAAAGTCTAAAAATCATTAAAATAGAAAAAGAATCCAATTCACCCCCTCTTGGGAAGCTATTCCTCATTACAATTGGTATCAGAGCCTAGTTATAGAAATTCTTAACAAGAAACTATAAAAAGATCAAATGGCATACTTATTTGGTTTACGACAAATCATATTGTTTTCCAATTCAAGTATACAGTTTTATAAAAATATGGATAATAGTCATCTCAATAATACAGTTTAAAAAAAAACAAACGATTTTCCAAACAAAGAAGAGATGATACCCGAAATCCCCAAATTTTTTTGAAAATTGTAACCCAAAAATCCCGTATTTTACCTAATAGATTTCCCTAAATAAGTTACCAAAATGTACATACAATCGTAGTTGACAAGCTTACCAATCCAAATTTCATAAATAAATTGATATAAACTGAATCCCCTTACCTTACCCGAATCCCAACTACAAGCTCTACGGTCCCCAAAAATATGAACCGAGACTCCAAAACCTACAGACCCAGTACAAAACATGCTTACAATCCGTACTACTATGCACATTTTGAAATAGAAATGAAAACCGAGTCTTACCTCGATTTAGCCTGAAACCCAAAAATCCTGAATGAGATTCCGATCCACTAGAAACGTAAAGAATTCTTCCCTGATCCTCGCAATAACGTTGGATTTACAAATCAAGCGACAAACGGCGAAGAAAACTAGAGAGAGAGAGTTCTTCAAGTTCCAGAGAGAGAGGGAGAGGATATTTTGAGATTACTTAACTTAGAAGTAATGGAAATTGATATTTATAGCCTTTGACTCAGCCACCCTCATCGACAAATTGGCATCCTCATCAATGAATCTATCATTACCTTCGTCAACGAGCCTGAGATCCCCTATTTCCCGAAATCTCTCGGCTTCTCCTTGTCGACGAGCCTCTGAATTTCATCGACGAGAACAAAAGGGACTTTGTCGACTAACTATGGCCTCGTCGACGAATTCTGCTCAATTTACCAATTTACCCTTCTTTTACATAATTGATCCATATATCACAGTTCGGGTTCTTACAACCTCCCCTCCTTACAAAAATTTTGTCCTCAAAATTTTCAATCTCTCATTACGAACACATTTATACTACCAAATATATACACACTCTAAAATGAACTAGTAGCCATTTATATGCAGCCCCGATACAATACATACACTAAGAAGAACTGGCGGCCATTTATACACAACCTTGATACAATACATACATATATACGTTCCCTCACTTATGGCGGAGGAATACCGTAGTTACATACATACACGGTCTCAAGAGCTCACAATACTAAAAAACTCTCCTAGAGACTAACCACATCATACTAATATGATAACAGAGTACTACATACATACATACATACCCATATCGACTCTGCTATCAAGACTACCACTCAGAACAATTGTGGATACTTCTAGCGTATTTTTGCCTTCAATTCCCAAGAAGCTTCCTTAACTGCGTGATTTCGCCACAATACCTTTACTAACGGTATTTCCTTGGTACGCAACTTTTGAACTTTTCGATCCAGAATCTGAACTGGTACTTCCTTATACACCAAAGCCTCCCCAAGTTCCAAGGATTCGTAACTAATAACATGTGACAGATCCGAAACGTACCTCCTCAACATGGATACGTGAAATATATCATGGATCCTCAAAAGCGTAGGGGGAAGTGTGATCTAGTAGGCTACTGGACCCACTCGTTTTAGAATATCAAATGGTGTGATATACCTCGGGCTCAGCTTGCCGTTCTTCCCGAATCTCATCACTCCCTTCATCGGAGCAATTCTAAGGAATACCTTACCCCCCACCTCGAACTCCAACTCACGGCGACGAACATCCGTGTAACTCTTCTTCCGACTCTGAGCCGATCTAATCCTCTCCTGGATTAAACCTACCTTCTCAGATGCCTGTTGCATGAGTTCAGGTCCTAAAACCTGACGTTCGCCGACCTCATCCCAATATAAAGGAGATCGACACCTCCAACCATACAAAGCCTCGAACGGTGCCATCTCTATACTAGCTTGGAAGCTATTGTTATAGGCAAACTCCACTAGTGGCAGAAACTGAATCCAACTACCACTGAAGTCTAATACACAAGCCCGTAACATATCCTCCAAGATTTGTATCGTCCTCTCTGATTGTTCATCAGTATGGGGGTGGAACGCCGTACTAAAATTAAGCTTCGTCCCCAGTGTTTCCTGCAAGCTCTTCTAAAATCAAGAAGTAAACCTCAGAACTCGATTTGAAATAATGGACACCTGTACTCTGTGCATTCTCACTATCTCATGCATATACAGGTCTGCTAGCCTACTCAAAGGGTAGCTAACCTTCATCCGTACAAAGTGAGCAGATTTCATCAACCTGTCCACAATTACCCAAATAGCATTCTGCTCGTGTAGCACTGGCGGCAATCCGATAACAAAGTCCATAGAAATGTGCTCCCATTTTCACATTGGAATAGGCAAACGCTGCAATGGCCCTGCCAACCTCTGATGTTCAGTTTTGATCTGCTGACACGTTAGACGCTGCTCTACAAACTGACCAATATCTCTCTTCATACCGTTCCACCAAAAGGACTCACGCAAATCTCGATACATCTTCGTACTACCCGGATGTACCATGTATAGAGAATGATGTGCTTCCTCAAGAATCATCCTTCTAATCTCATCGTCATTTGGAACACACAGCATGGTCCCAAACCTCAACACACCTTTGCTAGAGATGTTAAAATCCACAGCCAAACCCTGCTGCACTTTCTCCACAATCTCATCTAACTCCGCATCACTACTTTAATATGCTCAAACAAGGTTGATTGGATCACCAAACTAGCAATGAAAGCCTGATGATCACCAGACACCAACTCCATGCCAAGGCTTTCTAGATCCCATCTGACATGATGCTTAGCTACAACTGCAGTTACTGCTGCATGCTCTGACTTTCAACTTAACGCATCTGCTACCACATTAGCCTTCCTCGAGTGATAACTGATCGTGCAATCGTAGTCTTTAATTAACTCTAGCCACCACCTTTGCCTCATATTCAGCTCCTTCTGCATGAAGAAGTACCTAAGGCTTTTGTGGTCAATGAAAATCTCACACTGTACACCGTACAGGTAGTGTCGCCAGATCTTCAAGGCATAAATGATAGAAGCTAACTCTAGGTCATGCGTAGGGTAATTCTTCTTATACTCCTTAAGTTGCCGAGAAGCATAAACTACTACCTTACCCTGTTGCATAAGCACATATCACAAACCCTTCAGGGACGCATCGCTATAGATCACAAAACCGTCATTTCCCGAAGGAATAGTCAATACTGGAGTAGTAACCAGCCGGTTCTTCAACTTGAGAAAGCACTACTCGCAATCACTAGTCCAGTCAAACTTCACCCCTTTCCTAGTCAATCATGTCAGAGGTCAAAACAGTTTAGAGAAACCCTCTATGAACTCATGATAGTAACCCGCCAGTCCCAAAAAATTTCGAACCTCCCGCACATTCTTCGGTCTCGCCCAGTCAACCACAACTTCAATATTGCTAGGATCAACTAAGATACTGCCCTAAGACACCACATAGCCTAAGAACGTGACCTGATTCAACCAAAACTCACACTTCTTCAGCTTAGCATACAACTTCCTTTCCTGCAGAATTTGTAGCACTAACCTCAGATGATTCTCATGCTCTTATGAACTCCTCAAGTATACGAGAATGTCATCGATAAACACCACTATGAACTAATCTATATACTCATGGAAAACCCTATTCATCATATCCATGAACATTGCCGGCGCATTGGTCAAACCAAACGGCATAACCAAGAACTCATAGTGGCCGTATCTGGTTCGAAAAGCAGTCTTCGCTACATCCTTAGATCTAAACCTCAATTGATGATACCTTGACCTTAGGTTGATCTTCAAAAAGATCCACGTTCCCTGCAACTAATCAAAAAGATCATCTATACAAGGCAATGGATAATGGTTCTTCACCGTCACCTTGTTAATTGCACGATAACCAATGCACACACGCATCGACTCATCCTTCTTATTCACAAACAAAACTGGAGCACCCTAGGGTGAAACACTCGGTCGAATAAAACCCTGGTCCAGTAGTTCCTGAAACTACTCTTTCAACTCTCGAAGTTTTACTGGAGCCATCTGGTACGGAGCTTTAGAGATCGGCGCCTTACAAGGCAACAATTCTATCGAAAACTCCACCTCATGATCCGAAGGTAAACTGGGTAAATCTTTAGGAAACACATCCAGAAACTTGTTGACCACTCGAATATCCTTGAGCCTCAAATCCTCCCGTGGATGTTCCTTCACGCAAGCTAGGTACCCTTGACATTCGTCTAAAAGTAGCCTTCTCACCTGTAATGCTGATAAAATATGTGGCGTCGAACGCACACATGATTCTACAAACTTGTACTCCTACTCCCCAGGAGGTCTGAACACTACTACCTTCCTATGAGAGTCAGTCACTGCAAAACTGAAGAATAGCCAATCCATCCCCAATATGACGTCAAAACCATACATGTCATATACTACAAGGTTCACTAGTAGCAGCCTCCCCTGGATTTCCATTGGGCAATTCCCTAACAATTTACTATAGATCGTTACACTCCCAGTCGGCGTAGTCACAAACAACATACCATTCATCACACAGGTTTCAGCCCCACACAACTTCACAAAACTAGTAGATATAAATGATGGGTTGCCCTCGAATCAAATAAAACAACAGCTCTATTCGAAAGCAATAACATGGTGCCTGTCACCACATTCCCAGTGTGTTCCGCATCTATTGGAGTCAGTGAATATACCCTCGCTGGAGCCGTGGTTGCCTGGTAGTTCCCCCAAGGCATCTGATTACTCCCATGGTTCTGGTTCTGTGTAGGCGTATCTCTCCTCGGTGCCTGGAAACTTTGTGACATGTGGCCTGGCTTGCCACAGTCATAGCAGTTTCCCCAAAACAGCTGACATTCACCATCGTGCCTTTTACGATACTTGGCACACGGTGCAAGGGATTGATCCCCCTAATAACTCTGCCGCTCGGTGCTCTGCCATAACCTGAACTGTAGCTCTTCTTTTTCTTCCACTGTCCCTACCGAGGACCACTCTGAGAACCAGAAGATACTGGCCTCTTCCTCTGATCCTGCACTACCTCATCTCCCCAAAGGTCGGTCTCAACTATGATGGCTTTATCCACTAGGATAGAGAACTCACGGATCTGCAGCATCCTCACAAGATGGCAGAAGTCTTTCCTCAGACCCCTCTCAAACCTCCAAGCCTTCTCGTGCTTATTTGGAACCAAGTATGAAGCAAATCGAGACAACTCAATAAACCTGGCAGCATACCTCTACACCGTCAAAGTTCCCTGTGTCAGGCCCGAGAACTCATCGGCCTTCGCATACCGAGTGGAGACCAAAAAGTATCACTCAAAAAATACCTCTTTAAAGTAGCCCCATGTCATACCAGATGGACCAGCTCTCTGCCTCTCAAGCAGACTCACCGCCGTCCACCAACGCCCTGTCTCCTTAGACAGCTAGAAGGTAGCATACAAGACCTTCTGTTTCTCATTGCAGTGGAGGACTTCCAAAATCCTCTTGGTCTTCTCGACCCATTCCTCTGCCACTATCAAATCAGGTCCTCCCATAAATGTCATAGGGTGCATGCGTGTGAACCTCTCGACGGTACACCCCGCATCAGTAGGAGAGCTCTCGCGTCTCCTAACACTCCGCCCAATCTCTCGGATCACCTGTCTCGCCAAACCACTAGACACAGAAGGAGACTCATCACTTGCTATCTCCTCGGAGCCACTTTCCAAGTTATTATCCTTGGGCTCTATTCTAAAAACAGAATAGGAATCAGTTAGAATTCCTATATCGTACATAGTTAACACAGTCATAGAACTAATCATGTCAACTATTACTCTCATAGGTCTAAGCTTGCCCCGTCACACCAACACAAACCCATCAAAGGTTTGCCCTGCCTTTACGAAAATTGTCATCCCAAGAAAAACACGGAATATTGCCGACAAATCCTAGTCTAGCAACGGAACAACCCTCAACCAACACTACCCACATCCAACATCCTATACTCTGGCATGTACTCACAGCTAAACCTAACCAAGTCTACAAGACCTAACAACCTAGTATGCTCTGATACCAAGCTGTCACACCTCGAACCCGCAGATGGGTCCCAGGTGTGAATATAGTAACCTAACCTCTCTCTGTATCATTTCAAACATACATGGTGCAGTACAATAAGAGGGTCCGACCCTGTGGGGTACATGGATGCCCTATACATATACACATATACATCCATACTCATCAGTTAAACAACGGAAAATGCTTCATCTATCAATATAACACACCATACCAGAGTCTATACAAAGCTAGGATAAACGAACCCATACAATACTAAGGTAAACAATCCCACAAATGTAGTACATACTCTGTCTACAAAAACCATCACGACAACCCGGTTACAAAATATCTTACTTAAGCAAGTACTAACAGCAGCTAGTGACTCCCCCCTTCCGATTGCTAGGATGCTAATTATGGATACTTGATGGACCTGAAAACATTGTACGTACATTCAGGGTGAGACACCTCTCAGTAAGGAAGAAAGAAGGTTATATCAGTGTGTGGCATACTAGTGTTATTTTATACAAAACATAACATTATACAATACGATACAATTCGAAAACATTTCCATATAGTTCCAGTATTTTCACAAATGCATTCCAGTACATATGATACCCAAAACATACAGTTAGTGTTGTCACACTAATACGCAACTACGCTATGAAACCCAAAGCTTCACAGCGATATATTACCAATACGATGTAGCTCACACTAGTACGCAACTACTCCATGAATCCGAAGCCTTACAGCGATTACATTGTCAATACGAAACTACTCCGTGAAACCCGAAACTTCACAGGGATTACATTGCCAATACAGTGTAGCTCACACCCCTCGGTGACCAGCCGGGATACGTAGTGATATTTCACACCCTCGAATATAAATTCGGACACTCGCCCACGATTTTCACATCGGTACATGGTGTAGCGTATGTTAATTAACCACCACATAACTGTTTCGGCGTACGGTAATTAGCCGCCACTAGCCGATTTCACAAAACCTAGAATCATTTTGGAGGTCACACTCCTATACATATTAGCATACAGGTAATTAGCCACCACATAGTTGTTTTACAAAATACCTGGAACAATTACATACAACCATACATACCACACTTATTTGGTTTACAGAAAATCATATCGTTTTTCAATTCAAGTATACAGTTTTATACAAATATGGATAACAGTCATCTCAATAATATAGTTTAAACAAAACAAACAGTTTTCCAAACAAAGCAGAGATGATACCTAAAATCCCCAAATTTTCCCGAAAACGGTAACCCAAAAATCCCGTCTTTTATCCGATAGATTTCCCCAAATAAGTTACCAAAACATACATACGATCGTAGCCTACAAGCTTACCGATCTTGATTTCATAAATAAACTGATATAAACTGAATCCCCTTACCTTAACCCGAATCCCAACTACGAGCTCTACGGTCCCCAAAACTACGAACCGAGACTCCAACACCTATAGACCATAGTACAATAAATTCTTACGATCCGTACTACTATATATATTCTGAAACAAAAAGGAAAACCGAGTCTTACTTCAATTTAGCCTAAAAACAGAAAATCCTGAATGAAATTCCAATCCACTAGAAACGTAAAGAATTCTTCCATGATCCTCATTGTAACGTTGGATTTACGAATCAAGCGACCAACGGCGAATAAAACTAGAGAGAGAGAGTTCTTCAAGTTCTAGAGAGAGAGGGAGAGGATATTTTGAGACTACTTAGCTTAGAAGCAATGGAAACTGATATTTATAGCCTTTGACTTGGCCGCTCTCCTCGACGAATTGGCATCCTTGTCGACGAATCTGCCATTACCTTTGTCGATGAAGTGATGGTCTCGTCGATGAGCTTGAGATCCATGGTTTTCTGAAATCTCTCAGCTTCTCCTCGTCGATGAGCCTCTGAATTTCGTTGACGAGAATAAAAGGGACTTCGTTAATGAACTATGGCCTCGTCGACGAATTCTGCTCAATTTACCAATTTACCTTTCTTTTACATAATTGATCCATATATCACAGCTTGGGTTTTTACATTTTTTTTTTTTTTAGATATAGAATACTCTGATACCCCTGCTATAGCATCTCAGGCCCCAGATCGGCACTAAGGTATTCCTGCAAATAATAAACACACCTATGCAACGGAGAACAGAAACTCATACATCCATATATATATATATACAATACCAGAATCCATTGTTTCTAAACCATAGATACCTTCTTACACTTCCCACCGATACCACCTACTCAAAACAAAACCTTAAAATACACTTACCCTATCAACAGGGCAAATTAAAAGGAACACTTTATCTACGAGTCTGATTTGCTCGCCTAGCTAGATCACCTGAAAAATGTTAGAGTAATGGGGTGAGAGGACGCTCAGTAAGTGGAAATATGCTATTACTAGTGTGTAGTGACCGAGTTGCATAAATACTATAATACTATCCAAAACTACATTAGTTGGTGAATTAATATAAAGTATAACTTGCATTCGTCGTAATTTAAAACTTAACTGTGTCATCTGAGTTTTCTACCATTCATATTGCTAATATCACAATCATTAAATGTTGTAAATCTGTATACATATACATAGCTGTGACTTTATCCCTGGAAAACTGTATGTCATGATTTGACCCCTCATGATAGGGTTGTGTGGCCCATAGGCTGGACTTAACTCTGGTTGGCCTACCAGGTAAGTCACTATACTCTACCCTTCCTCAGTCCAGCCAAACTACATCCACTCCTAAGCACAGAACTAGAAAAACTACCTCGTCAAACCGGGCCCCCAAAACCCAGAGTTCTGGGGAGTCTGCAAGCTCTTCGAGTGCAGTTGACGGAATCCACATACTATCTGAGATATGTTGTTGCACTCTGATCTGTAAATAGAAACAGTACTGTGCTCTGCTAACTGAATCTGCCTGAAATACTTCATTAGGGATAAGATATTGTTTATAATATATACTACTATAATCTTCCTATTCATCATGTTTCCAAAACAACCATAACACTGTAAATCTGAAATGTATATACTGTAACATCTGTATAACATATCTGCAGTAACTGACTGTTATAACTGTATATTTTACTGTATAATCTATAAATCTGAGTGTTATGGTTCTAGGAAACATGACATTCTATAATTACTTTAACATACTAGTATGGAAAAATGTCTATAATATTTTTCTAATAAATATCTGTCTATATCTGTATATACTGTAAATTATGTTATTCTGGAAAAAACTATATAAGTTCTATATTAGACAAATATCTACTTAGGCCACACAAATTAAATTCATAATCTAGAAAACTGGATAATAAGCTAATATATATAATCATGCATAACATTTCTGATAACATTGCTAAAATTTCCTAACATAGCATATTTCCCTTACCTAATTATGGAAAATCCCCTTTGCTATATCTGGTCCTACACCCGTAGGGTTCCCCGTTCAACACCCTAAAAACAACATCTCCTAGAACAAAACTTCAGTATTTTTCTAACTTCTACATTTTCTATAACTACGGGGTAGGTAAATACTAAATAAAAACCTTACCCTGAATTTGGGATCGAGTTCATTTCAGTTCCACCAATGATCCCTTCTGGCAGATTTGGAGAGAACTTTCCCAAGATCGTCGTGGTGGCCTTGAATCATCGAACTAGCAAAAAAACAAAGCCGAAATCGAAGAAAGAAGGGAAAAGGGTTGTTTAGAGAGAGAAAGAGAGTTTTCCTGTGCTAAATTCTTGTGAAAATCCTGTTTGAAGTGTACTTATAGACCCAGATTCGTCGACGAGACACGTCATCTCATGGACGAGTCCATGAAAGAAGTTCGTTGATGAACCTAAACCCCTCGTTGACGAATTTCAGACTACCAAAAATCCCCTCTCGGTATCTTCTCGTCGACGAGACACATGTCTATGTCGACGAACTCTAGTAGAGTATTCGTCAACGAAGTCTGCTTTCGTCGATGAGACCCCCTTCGAGTCCCTTGTAAAATTGTTTGAGCATAAAAACAGTCTAACCAGTTCGTATGCATTTTCATATGAAATTACTGAACCAGTTATGTGACTTTAAAACCATATATGTGTATAATACTTGTAACAAGGCAAGAAAGGATGTGTTGAGTTTTGAAAATAATTCTTGCCATAAAGTGTTACAATAAATATACATGTATATATCCCCTTTATAATGATTGCAAAATGGTGTTGGGGTTGTTTACAGAAAACGAAGCTTTATTTTAAGCCTCATGCAAGCAGTATTTTTCTGGTGAATATTTAAGCATTAAACATCTCATAACCAGAAAAATACAACCATATGAAATTTGAAGATATATTCGAAGATAAAAATAAAATCATATGGCAAAACAAATTGTGGCAGAAACAATATATTTCAAATTATGATTTTTAGTAAGAGTTTTACATTTTAGCACATGCCACAATGAATTCATTCAAGACCTAAGCGAAAGCAAAATAGGATAGGAATTTATGTCTAAATGCTCCCCTTTTCAATTTGAGTACATGCTTAGATTCTTTAACTACTTATACTAACTAAAGATTAATTTCATTATGCTTAGTAGTATAAGTCATCAATCCAAATCTTTAACATCAACTATACTGAGTATTTTTCAATTGATTAGTGTTGGCCTAACAAGGCTTACAAATCTTATTTTGATGCTAACAAATCATGATGTGTTTAATATGGTTTAAGTAAAAGTTTTTCAGGAAAAAGGCAAAGCTTAAAGGTAGTGACAAAGCTCAAAATGATGATAAAGTTTATGGATTAAAAAAAGAAGATCTTGAAGAGCATGAGGATTAAAGATAACTTTATGAAAGCTCAAAGAAAATATTAGAAACTCAAAGATGATAGAAGAACAAGGACTTAATTGAAGATCAAAGGAATAATGTTTTAAGGATGTTTGTATGTAAGTACTTCAAGTTAATTTCAAGTATAAACTAAATTGAAGCTCTCATAAAATCAAAAGAAACTTAGAAATATATTTTTAGAAAAACTCTAAAGTTTGTTTTTAAAATCAAAGAAAAGAAGGGTTTTAAAAAGAAAAGTTTCTTTAGTAAAATAGAAGGGTCAGGCGACTGCCTTCGTGTGGCAGGCGACTGCCCAAATTAAATGAAGAATTTTCAAAGAGGAAGTAGGGTGCCAGGTGACTGCTTGAACATAGCTAGGCACTGGTGCCTGAGTGGTCCTGCCAATCGACTGCTTGGATTCTGGCAGGCGACTACCAGTGTTATGTGTTTTAAAGTTCTTCTATAACAGGTGACTACCAGGTTGTGGCAAACGACTACCACTCGAACGTTGGCTTAAAAACTTTCAACGAGAAGATTTTTTTAAATGGATTTTTTGGCACTACTATTTTGAAAAACATGGGGATTACTTCAAGGAAACTTGGGGGACAAGGAATTACTTTTAAACTTCTTTAAATAGCCCCAAACTTCAAAGATTTTATACACCAAGAAATTTCCAGCAATCAAAGTTCTCTAAAAAGCTCTCAAATTCTCTTGTGTTCATCCATCTTCAACTACTGAGTTACTGCTGGTACAAACTTCGAAGTAAAGCCTTCAAAGTCTAAATCTTTCAATACTTGGAAGATATTTGATAATCTAAATTCTGTACTGAGCTTCAATCTTTTTATATTTGATTTACTTTAAAGTATACTTGTGCTGAATGTTGTACTAACCTACTCTGCTGTGAGAGTATTTTCTTGTACACAAACTTTTCTATATTTTGATTCTTGTTTATAGACGATTCAAGGTTGTAGAATCGTTGGACCAAATGAGGGAATATCGTTTGGAGAGGCAAGCTCTAGCCTAACGGAAGGAGTGATTGTAATCGGTATTGTTCCACTCGTCAATGAAACTGAACTAGTGAATCCTTTGGTGGTTTGCCAAAGGCGAGGACGTAGGCTGGGTATAAGCCGAACCTTGTAAAACCTTGTGTCTCTCTTTTCTTCCTTACTCTTTATTTTTCAGAAATACTTACAACCTGCGCGTATGCTTTAAATTGTTAATTCTGAGTGTATGGTTGGTAAATAGACCGGAGGATAATTTTTTTTGGCTTGATCAGCATTGATTGCGAAAACTGAAAGGGACAACATTAGTTGATCATACTAAACTTATTAATCTAAAATTTTGTTTAAAAACTAAACACTAAGAAGAATTGTGAGTTTGGAATAAACAGAGGGCTTACATAAATTTAGCGTGCTTTACAATTTATTACAAGGCTATTGATACAAAGATCAAGATTTTGATCATCTTGTTGATTGGTTGTGCTTGAATTGATTTTGTATTTACTTGTTGTGATTATTGAAAAACAAAGTATTAAAATTGAAATATTTTTAAAAATCCAATTCACCCCCCCCCCCTCTTGAGAAGCTATCCTAATTTCAATTGGTATCAGAGACTAGTTATAACAAATTCCTAATAAGAAGCTATAAAAAGATCTAAATGGCTAACATAGGAGTAGCTCCTTTTGGAGAGGGCCAATCCTCAACTCGTCCACCAATCTTTTGTGGACACAACTACACCTTTTGGAAAAAGAGAATACAAATCTACCTCCAACACATGGATTGGAAAGCATGGGAAGTAGTTATGGATGGAGACCTAATTCCCACCAAGATAGTAGATGGAAAAAGTTATATCATATGTCAATGTATTAGGAAATTGAATTGTACTCACAAGATTTTGTTAGAAGCATTGTTTTGAGTGTTATTTTTCAAATTCTATTGTATACACGGTTCGGTGTGTGAACCGGTGTGTGAGGAGAGAGTTGTATCTCTTGTAAGCAGCGGAGTAGGAGAAAGCTGTGCCTTTTGTAAGCAGCGGATTATAAGGGAAGCTCCGTCCCACTTTAAGGAGCAGGGATTTAGTGAATCCTTGAGTAATCGCTTAAGGCAAGGATGTAGGCCAAGTTGGCTAAACCTCGTAAAATTGTGTTTGTCTTCTCTCTTCCCTTTAGTCTTTATTTTCAGTACTGCATTTAAATTATATATATTGCATGTATAGGTTTGATAGCCTTACACATAAGTAATTGAGAAACAAGAAGTTATTGGTAAAAATATAAGAAAGGTTGAAGAGGTAAATAATTGTCAAAGAATTTTATAAATACCCAATTCACCCCCCCCCCCTCTCTTGGGATTACACCTGATTCAACATTTTGTATCAAAATGGGTTTACATAGACTTGATAGTTAATTTGTAAAAAGATCACATGGCACACATCGGTGTAACTCCATTCGGTGAGGGACACTCATCCACTAGGCCACCTATCTTCTGTGGTGTAAATTACACCTATTGGAAACGTAGGATGAGCATATATCTACTAAACGTAGATTGGAAGGTTTGGAAAATAGTGACTAAGGGAAATCACATTCCCATGAAAGTAATTGATAAGATTAATGTACCTAAAACTAAAGATGAATATACTGAAGAGGATTGGAAGTCAGTACTAATCAATGCCACTGCTATGAACTTACTTTTCTATGCATTAGATGTCAATGAATTTAATAGGGTAATGCATGTAACTCAGTTAAAGAAATTTGGGAAAAATTTGAAGTTACATATGAAGGCACTAAGGAAGTCAAGGATAGTAGGATAGACATGCTCACTAGTGAATATGAAGCATTTAAAATGACGATTGATGAATCCATACAATCCATGTACACTAGATTCACACACATCATTAACTCTTTAAATGCTCTTGGGAAAGAAGGGGAAAGTGTCGTTTAGAGAGAGAAAGAGAATTTTCCTGTGCTGAATTCTTGTGAAAATCCAGTTTTAAGTGTACTTATAGACTCAGATTCATCGATGAGACACGTCATCTCGTGGACAAGTCCATGAAGGAAGTTCGTTGACGAACCTGAACCCCTTGTCATGAATTTTAGACTGCCAAAAATCCCTTCTCAGTATCTTCTCATCGATGAGACACATATCTATGTTGACGAACTCCAGTAGAGTATTTGTCGACGAAGTCTGCTTATGCCAATGAGACCCCCTTTTAGTCCCTTATAAAATTTTCCTTTCCCTCTTATTTAATTCCAATAATTTTCTTGGTTATTACATTCTCCTCTCTTTACAAAATTTCATCCTCAAAATTTACTATCTATGTTGAACACCATCCATTAAGGTAAATAGGCTATTTATTTTATTACTTACCCTCACTCATGGCAAAGGAATATCATGGTTACATCTAGGGATCTGGAAGATTACAACTATAAAAGAAAATTCTCTCAAAACTAAAACACTACTTATCCTACAATCTAAAATTCTAGTATACATTCATTATTCAATACTAAACAATATAAAACTACCATTCTTAAACTTTACAAATCACTACTATATCCCACCAAACAGATGTGGGTATTTTTGTCTGATTTCCTCATTGAGCTCCCAAGAAGCTTCCTCTATAGCATGATTTCTCCACAAAACTTTCACCGGCTGAATTTCTTTGGTGTGCAATGCTTGTGTCTTTTAGTCTAAGATTTGTATTGGTGCTTCCTCATAGGCTAATGAATCTTTAAGCTCTATTTCTATATAACTGATTTTGTGGGATGGGTCTGGCACGTATTTCCTCAACATGGAAACATGGAATACGTCATGTATCCTGGACAAAGCTGGTGGCAGAGCTAGCCTATAGGCAACTGACGCCACTCTCTCTAGTATCTCAAAAGGGCTAACAAATCTAGGGCTCAGCTTGCCTTTATTCCCAAATCTCGTAACCCTTCTCAGAGGAGCTACCTTCAAGAATACCTAATTTCCCACATCAAATTCTAACTCTCAGCCGCGAGTGTCTGTGTAGCTTTTCTGCCGACTTTGCGTAGTACTGATTCTTTCTTTAATTAGTCAGACCTTATTATATGCCTGTTGTACTATCTCTGGACCCAAAAATCGCCTCTCACCTACCTCATCCTAGAAAAGAGGAGAACGACACCTTCTACCATATAGTGCCTCGTAAGGTGTCATGCCGATGCTAGTCTAATAGTTGTTATTGTAAGAAAACACAAATAGCGACATAAACTGGGTCCAACTACCCCCAAAATCTAACATGCATACCCGAAGCATATCTTATAACATTTGGATTGTCCTCTCAATCTGACCATCCATCTGAGGGTGAAAAGTAGTGTTGAATGCTAATTGTGTACCCAGAGCCTCCTGAAAGCTTTTCCAAGAGACTATGGATATTGGTACACCATGGACACGAACTATTTCCTGAACGTATATTTTTGGCAATTTTTCCATGGAATAATCGACTTTAATCGGAAAGAAATGAGTGGTTTTTGTCTAATGATCAATGATCACCCAAATAGCATTCAAACCCTATTGCACCGATGGTAACCCACTAATAAAATCCATAAAAACATGATCCTATTTCCACTCTGAATAAAGAGTGGCTGCAATTGCCCTTCCGGTCTCTGGTGCTCAGCCTTAACCTGCTTGCATGTTAGACACTGCTGTACAAATTAGGTAATTTCCCTTTTCATTCTACTCCATAAAAAATTCTCTCGCAGATCCCTATACATTTTAGTACTTTCGGGATGGATTGTGTATAGTGATCTATGAGCCTCTTCTAAAATCGTTCTTCTAATTTCATCATCTGTAGGCATACACAACCTGGTGCAAAACCTTAGTGTTTTGTCATCAGAGATACAGAACTCCTCTCCCTGACTATCCCGTACTCTGGCTATTACATCTACTAATTTTGCATCATCACCCTGATCGGCCTTAATCTTTTCATATAGCGTAGGCTGCACAATCAAGCTGGCAATAAACGCCTGAGGATTATCCTCTACCAATTCTATACCAAGTCTCTCCAGATCCATCAGGATCAAATGTTGAACCTCCATAGTTGCCAGTGCTTATCCCACTGATTTCCCGCTCGGAGTATTAGCTACCACATTCGCTTTCCCTGGGTGGTAATTAATAGTGCCGTCATAGTCTTTAATGAGTTCCAACCACCTTCTCTGCCTCACATTCAACTCTTTCTAGGTGAAGAAATATTTTAAGCTTTTGTGATCCGTGAAGATTTCGCACTTTCCACCATATAGATAATGCCTCCAGACCTTTAAAGCATAAACGACTACATCTAATTCTAAATCATGTACAAGATAGTTCTTTTCATATTCTTTAAACTGTCTAGATGCGTAGGTAATGACTCTTCCATGTTACATTAACACACATCCAAGACCCTTCAACGATGCATCACTACATATCACAAACCCGTCCTCCCTTGATGGAATAGCTAGTACCGGATCTAAAACCAACCACCGCTTTAACTCTTAAAAACTTTTCTCACAATCACCGGCCTAATCAAACTTCATATTTTTTTCTTGTAAGTCATGTTAATGGACCTGATAAATTGGAGAAACCATCTATGAAGTGTTAGTAATAGCCTGCCAATCCCAGAAAACTCCTGACCTCCTGGACATTTCCTGGCCTTTCCCAACTCACCACTGCTTCTATCTTACTTAGGTGAATTGATACACTTGCCTCAGAGATCACATGGCCGAGAAAAGAAACCTACCTTGGCCATAATTCACATTTCTTAAACTTCGCGTATAGCTTTCTCTCTCTTAATGTTTGTAATACCAGCCCCAAATGATGTTCATGCTCCTCAAAACTCCTCGAGTAGACTAGTATATCATTAATGAATACCACAACAAACTGGTCCAAGTACTAATAAAACACCCGGTTCATTAAATCCATAAATACTGCTGGTGTTTTAGTCAACCCAAATGGCAGCACTAAGAACCCGTAATGCCCATATCTTGTTCGAAACGCCGTCTTTGAAATGTCTTCTGCCTTAACCTTCACCTGATGATAACCTGACCGAAGATCAATTTTAGAATAGACCTGGGTCCCCTGAAGCTGATCAAACAACTCGTCAATCTTGGAAAGAGGATATTTATTCTTAATTGTCAGTTTATTTATCTCTCTGTAATCTATACAGATCCTCATGGTCTCATCCTTCTTCTTTACAAATAGAACTGGTGCTCCCTGGGGCGACACACTGGGTCTGATAAATCCTTTATCCAAAAACTCCTGCAATTGATCTTTTAGTTCTTTTAACTCAGCTAGAGCCATTCGGTAAGGTGCTTTAGATACTGGTGCTGACCTTGGTAGAAGATCGACAATAAATTCAATTTCATGATCTAGTGGCAAACTAGGTAATTCTTCTCGAAAAACATCTTAAAGTTCTCTAACCACAGGAATATTGGTTTGTTTCAGTTCTTCTTTTGACAGTTCTTTTATGTAAACAACAAATCCCTGGCAGCCATCTTGAATCAGTTTCTTCACCTGAATAGTTTACACTAGCTGTGGCGAAGAACGTACACGTGAACCAAGAAATTTGTATTCTTGCTTACCTTAAGGTCTGAAAATAACTTCTTTCGAATGACAATCGATACTAGCATGATTAACTATCAACCAATCCATACCCAGAATTATACCAAATCCCTGTATGTCTAATATCACAAGATTAGTGGGTAGTACTTTCCCTTGAATGGTCACCATAAAGTCTCTGAGTATTCTCCTACATCTCACCATTAATCCAGTCAGTGTAGCTATAGCCAACCCAACATCCAAAAACTATGCCTCATACCCCGTCAACTTAGCATACACCGATGAAATAAAAGAATGGGTAGCACCTATATTAAATAAAACAATAACTTTATATGAAAAATCACTAAGGGTACCTATGACGACATCTCCAACAGTCTCAGCATCTCTCAGTGTCAACGCATCCACCCTCGCCAGTGTTGTGTTCCTTTGCTGACCTCCACGAGGTGCCTAATGACCACCCCAGTACGATCTGGGACCTGTTGCATAAATTGATGGCATCTGGCATGTTCGAGCCATCTAGCTAGGTCTCCCATAATGGTAGTAGACAGTCTCCCCAATTCGGCACTCACCTGGATGTCTTCGTCAACATCTGTGGCAAGTGGTATAAGTTTTTCCACTCTAAAATCCACTGTGCTCTACCATCTACCTCTGACCCCCACCGGATCTACCTCCTCTCCAAGGACCTCGTTTGGACCCCACCTAAAAACTTAAGGGTGCGGTCCTCTTCTTCTAGTTCTGTATCTCAATCTCTCTTGACAAACTCTCATCTGCTATTATGGCCCTGTCAACCAACTCTGAGAAGTCTTGTATCTTCAGTACTACCTGCCTATAAATATCTCGCTTCAAGTTTCTCTCGAACATTCTAGCCTTCTTAACTTCATCTGAACAATATAAGGGTAGAAATGCAATAATTCAATAAATTTTACCGTGTACTGTTGGACTGTCATCGAGCCCTGGGATAGGCTCAGAAACTCCTATACCCTAGCCTCTTTGACTGAGGCAGGATAGTATCTATAAAAATATATGTCCCTGAACCGAGCCCAGGTCATCGGCACTAGGATTGCTCTCTGCTACTCCAATAGTCTAGTGGTCATCCACCATCTCTCAGCCTCCCTTGTCAGTTTGTACGTAGCATAAAGGACCCTCTGCTCATCGGTGCAGTGAAGCACCGTCAAAATTTTCCTTTATCTCCTGCACCCAATTCTTTGCAACTGTAGGATCAGCCGCTCCTGAAAATACTGGCGAGTTCATCTTCATAAATTTCTTTATCGTACACCCCTGAGTTGGAGATGGACCTCCCTGCTCCCTAGAGCTCAGGGCAATCTCGGCCACAACTTGCTAAGCCACACTACATAGTACAGCGTCTAAATCCCCCTACTTGCACCAAAAGGCCTAGCTCCATCATCACCACTAGCATGAGCACTACTATTTCCTAGGTCCATCCTACGATATTACCAAATTATTTTAAGTTTATGAATCCTACAATACTATACTAACTAAAATATCCCTAACTTCTCATTACTAATTTAAGGTTGAGTCCTATCGTACGAAAATAGAAATCATCGATAGTTTATTATGGTTTTCCTGGAATCATCAACCCAGGAAAATCACAAAAACCACCTCGAAATTCTAACCCTAAATCGCAAAACAAAAGCCTAAATTCTCATCCTAATTTCCTAACATCAATTTCACTAATACCTTACTCCACTCTTCTTAAGATTCCATTTCTAAATTCTGGTATTGTTTTTCATTGTACCCTAGAAACTACAGAACCTAGCAACCTAGGTTTTGATACCAAACTGTAATGACCCAAAAATTACACCATTTCTTTTTTCAGACATAGATTACTCTAATACCCTTGCTATAGCATCTCAGGCCCCAGATCAGCACTGAGGTATTCTTGTACATAATAAACACACCTATGCTGTGGAGAACAAAAAGTTAAACATCCATATATATATATACAATACCAAAATCCAGTGTTTCTAAACCATAGCTATCTTCTTACACTTCCCACCGATACCACCTACTCAAAACGAAACCTCAAAATACACTTACCCTATCAACAGGGAAAATAGAAAGGATCACTCTATCTACGAGCCTGATTTGCTTGCCTAGTTGGATCACCTGAAAAATGTTAGGGTAATGGGGGTGAGACGACGCTCAGTAAGTGGAAATATGGTATTACTAGTGTGTGGCAACTGAGTTGCATAAACACTATAATAATATCCAAAACTGTATCAATTGGTGAATTAATATAAAGTATAACTTGCATTCATCGTAATTTAAAACATAACAGTATCATCTGAGTTTTCTACCATTCATACTGCTAATATCATACTATAATCATTAAATGTTGTAAATTTGTATACATATACATAGTTGTGACTTTTTTCCTGGAAAGCTATATGTCATGATTTGACCCCTCATGATAGGGTTGTGTGGCCCGTAAGTTGGACTTAACTTTGGTTGGCCTACCAGGTAAGTCACTCTACTCTACCCTTCCTCAGTCCAGCGAAACTGCATCCACTCCTAAGCACGGAACTGGAAAAGCTACCTTGTCAAACCGAGCCCCCTAAACCCAGAGTTCTAGGGAGTATGAAAGCTCTCTGGGCACGGTTGACGGAATCCACATACTATCTAAGATATGTGGTTGCACTTTGATCTGTAAATAACAACGGTACCATGCTCTGCTAACTGAATTTGTTTGAAATATTTCATTAGGGATCTAATACTGTATATAAATATATACTACTATAATCTTCCTACTATTTTCATCATGTTTCCAAAATAACCATAACACTGTAAATCAGAACTATATATATTGTAACATCTGTATAACATATCTGTAGTAACTAACCGTTATAACTGTATATCTGACTGTATATTCTGTAAATCTGAGTGTTATGGTTTTAGGAAACATGGCATTCTATAATTACTATAACATACTAGTCTGGAAAAATATCTATAATATTTGTTTAATAAATATCTGTCTATATCTGTATATACTATAAATTATGATATTCTAGAAAAAACTATGTAAGTTCTATATCAGACAAATATCTATTAAGGCCACACAAATTAAATTCATATTATGGAAAACTGGATAATAAACTAATATATATAATCATGCATAATATTTTTGATAACTTTGCTAAAATTTCCTAACATAGCATATTTCCCTTACCTAATTATGGAAAAGCCCCCATGCTGTATCGTATCCTACACTCGCAGGGTTCCCCACTCAACACCCTGAAAACAACATCTCCTAGAAAAAAACTTCAGTATTTTTCAAACTTCTACATTTTCTATAACTATGGAGTAGGCAATTACAAAATAAAATTCTTACCCTGAATTTGGGATGGAGTTCAAGTCAGTTACACCAACGATCCTCTCTAGTAGAGTTGGAGAGAACTTTCCCAGGAGTGTCGTGGTGGTCTCAGATCGTCGAATCAGCAAAAAAAATGGAGCCAGAATCGTAGAGAGAATGGGAAATGGTCATTTAGAGAGAGAGAGTTTTCCTGCGCTGAATTCTTGTGAAAATCTGGTTTTAAGTGTACTTATAGACCCAGATTCGTCGACGAGACACGTCATCTCATTGATGAGTCCATGAAGGAAGTTCGCTGACGAACCTGAACCCCTCATTGATGAATTTTAAACTGCCAAAAAGCCCCTCTTGAATTTTCTCATCGACGAGACACGTGTCTACGTCGATGAACTCCAATAAAGTATTCATCGACGAAGCATGCTTTCGTTGATGAGAACCCCTTTGAGTCCCTTTCAAAATTTTCCTTTCCCTCTTATTTAATTCCAATAATTTTCTGGGTTATTACAATTATAGCGTCCTATTAAGGACTACAATACATAATTTATACAGTGTTACAACGACGTATAAAGGACTACAGTACAGATTTATACAGAAATACAGCGTCCTATAAAGGACTATAATACATAATTTATATAGTATTATAGCGTCCTATAAAGGATTACAGTATCGATTTATATAGTATTACAGCACCCTATAAAGGACTACGGTACCTAATTTATACAATATTATAGCGTCCTATAAAGGACTACAGTACAAAATTTATACAGTATTACACCGTCCTATAAAGGACTACAGTACAGATTTATATAGTATTACAATGTCCTATAAAGGAATATAGTACATAATTTATACAATAATACAGCGTCCTATAAAAGATTACAGTACAAAATTTATATAGTTTTACTTACAACGTCCTATAAAGGACTATAGTACACAATTTATATAGTATTATAGCGTGCTATAGAGGACTACAATACAGAATTTATACTGTATTACAGCGTCCTATAAAGTACTACAGTACAAACTTTATACAATATTACAACATCCTATAATGGACTACAGTATAGATTTATACATTATTACAACAACCTAAAAAGGACCACAGTATAAAATTTATACAGTACTACAACGTCCCATAAAGGACTACAGTACAGATTTTACATAGTATGACAACGTACTATATTAAACTATAGTATAGTATTTTATACAGAATTATAGTATTTTAGTGATTTTATACAAATTTATAGTATGACAATTTATACTAAGTTGTGAATGAAATCATATTATTATATGGTTTTAGAAATTGCATTATATGGTTTAAGAACCCTGATGGACCATAGTTAGGCACGGTACCATAGCTTCATAGATAACAGTGTAGCCACATTTCTCAGATAGAGTGTAGGTGGTATACAGTCGATTGTGCCATTGAAGTGTAAAGCTACCCCCTGGAGTCCGGACCAATTGGGTAGGCAAATCATACTCATAGTCACAAATATAGATACATATATAATTGACTTAGTCTGGTTAGGCCAAAATAATTCCCGAGAATAGAGAAGTCTACCCGCCCATACAAGTAGATTCCCTCTACTCTAGTGCAAACACCAGAGCACTCACCTTTCTCAGTAAGCCCTCGGGTTATGCATACAGGTAATGTCACCGAGAATAGGGAAGGTCACCCACCCACACAAGTGACTTCCCTCTACTCTGGTATCCACAAATAATCACCAGAATACTCACCTTCCCCAGCAAGCCCTCGGGTCGAGTAATCTACTTTACCATAAATACTTAATTAAAGTTACTCACAACCATTACCAATCATGTAATAGAGTTCAACAACCACAATCAATCCACATAGGATAACCCACACAGTCTTCAATCATACCCACACAGGGTCCATAAACACACAAAATACAACGTCCACGTAGGACTCTCATCCATCTAGAAAATACATGTCCACATAGGACTGGTCCACAAAAAACTGTCATACATACGTCATATATGTCCACATAGGACTAGTCCATACAGGACTATCAACTACACTGGTTTCACGATCCACACAGGACAAACCATCACACAGATAACAACACAAACTACCCTGTTCATGGTAAATAGGTAAACAAACTCCTCATACCACTGCCAATGTTACCCCCAATATAAGGCACGTATAACGACCTCCTCATACCACTACCAAAGTTATATGATAGATATATCAGGTACGATATAATGACCTCCTCATACCACTGTCAACGTTATATCGCAATTTACATAAACCACAACACAAATCAATAACAAATCTAACCATTCAAACACATCCGCACAATTACCACAATGTACACAATCAACTAGTATTTTCAACCAACTAGAATTTGCAACCCAACGATATTCGCAATCATAATGATTCATCATTCCACAGTACTCACAACCATTTAATTAGCAAAGTTGGTTTCATGCCACACAGTTTTTCCTAATATAATATATAATCAAAACCATATTTTCGTTTCCTACTCCATTCAGTATAATTTACCTAGATATATAAAATTTTGTACCTAAAAATTATCCAGTTAAAATTTAATAAAAGTTTGTTATAAAGTATTTCCCCTTACCTGCTCCTCGGAATTCCCACCTAAAATCAACAAAACGAGATCTTGTATTACAAAAATTCCAACTTACTCAAATCTTGGAAAAATACCCATTTAACACTTCTTAGGCTCCAAATAACAATATTTGTCAAGAAAACTCTAAAATAACTTACTTACCCTGATTTTGGGATGTTTCCCCAAAACTCTAAATCAACAATCAGCTCCCGCAGCGTTGTAGAGAACGATCATACGAACCTCATGGATCATCAAACCAGGTCAAATCCAACCCGAAATCGAAGAGATAAGGCTGAGGGTCCGTTTTATAGAGAGAGAGAGAGAGAGAGTGAAAATTCATATTTTTTCTTGCTGAAAAATGAAAGCAACTCTATTTATAGGTAGGGCCTCATCGACAATCCCATGAAGAACACTCGTCGACAAGGCCATGAACTCATTGATGAGTTTCACAATATCTCAAACCCTCTCGGTTAATCCTCATCAACGAGGCATGCAAACTCAGTGACAAGGCTCAAACTATTGCTCGTCGACGAGAAAAACTAGTTCATTGACGAGCGCCTGCTTATTACCCTTTTAAAATTTCTCTTCCCCCTTATTCTTTTCCCTTTTTATTTTATTATCTTTCTTATTATTTTAAATAGTTAAAATTTTTTGGGTCGTTACACCAACATTGTATTCTATAATTTTTTTTTTCCTAATGACATTTTTTTTCGAAGTAGCACTTCTTAGCCAATTACTCCTTCCCTGAGTTCAGAAACTTGGATTTTGTTTATGGATTTAAATAAAAGTAGTACAAAATTATACTAACTTTCAATTAAATCTACTCAATTCAAATCTATAGCCTGAAATCCAACCTTCGAACTAGTCTTTGAAATGCAAGGTAGTGTTGGGGATTCTGCATACACCTGTGTTGGCCTAACATGGCTTTCGAATCTTGTTTTGATGATCATGAATCAGGGTAATTTAACATGTTGTGGTTTAAGTGATGATGTTTCAGGAAATCAAACATATGAAAGTTCAAAAAAAATTCAAGCATTATAAGTTCAAGTTCAAGGATAAGAATACAAAATCACAAATGAAAGATAGCATTCCAAAGCTCAAAAGGTCAAAAACAGAAAAACCTTATGAAAGCTTTAAAAATATTGAAGTTCAAGACAAGATGGACTCTGTTGACCCTATGGGTCATTCCCGATCTTGATAATGACAAATGCTCTGGTATTTAATAGTTGCCAAGTTTGTGTGGAGGTTCTTATTGGCAAGTTCATATAATGGCATGTGCCAACTTGAACGGAAGTGAAGACCCAACATATTTATTATTGTATTTTTTATCATTAGGTCTGTAATTTTAATTAAGAAAAGGTATGTAATAATCTACATATCATGTATGTAGGACTAAAAGCTTAAGACCTTAGAGAGACCTTAGGGAACACTTTGGTCAACCGACACAATATTTTCTTGATAAGATAGAAAGACCTTAGGTCCCTAAAAAAATGCACAAACAGTACCCATATCACTTACATAATTAGGGGAATTAATTGAAGCAAAAATTGGACTTAATTGAAAATCTTGAGAGAGGTCAAGCAACTGAACTTATGGTGTTCAAAATGCCTCAGGTGACCAAACCATGGACAAGTCAACATGTTGACTTGTGTTCGGAAAACCGAACCAAATTACACATATCTTCTTTGGTTGACCAAACCTGCGTCAGGTTACTTTTCACCAACCCATGCGCACGAACCTTCGCGTTCAAAATACTCTCGGGCGACCAAATTGGCAAGTTCGGGCTACCAAAAATATGATCGGGCACTCGAACCACGAACAGAATGATTTTCGCCTTTTGTTCAGCCAACTGAACCTAGACTCAAGTGACCAAACTTTTTAAAATACTTTTTTGAGCAGAATCTATTCGGACGACCGAACCTTGGTTCAGCCACCCGAAACTTCTCCGGTTGCTTATTTTTTATGAAAGTTAAAATTAAGTAAACTGGGTTAATTATCTCAATTGGTTTTAAAAAAAATTTAATAATACCCTTGGTGTCCACAACGGGCATAATTTGGCCTTTCTCTATATATAGGGGCTCATTTGCTTAGATCTGTGGTGATTAGCAAATAGGATAAGCCAGAAACTCTCTCAAATTTCCTAAACCCTATTTGTCCATTCCAACCCCATAACACTCGAATACCTTCATTCCTATGAGAAATCTTACTTTTTGAGCGTTTATTTTTTTTTTGATATTGCTAGATACTCCCACTATTTTGCTTGATTGATTGTTATTGATTTTGGGGAGTTAAGCAAGAGTCATCTCATATATTTAATTTTATAAATCTACTGTTGGGAAAAACTTGTTAGCTTAAGGATCTTTGCGTTGTCATTGCAAAGATCCCTATAGCAATAATCTTTTGTGTGCAAAATATTTTTACAAGTTATATACTTCAAACTACTCTTGTCCTTATTTCATTGAAGGAAAATATTTAGAGTTATTTTGAATATTTGATCTACTAGAGTGGATCGTTGGTGGGGCTGACTTGAACTCCATCCCAAATTCAAGGTAAGGCTTTTTAGTTAGCATTTGGCTTTTTCGTAGTTGTAGGAAATGTAGTACTCAAAGAAATACTGAAATTTTGTTCAGGGAGATATTCTTTTCAGGGTGTTAAACGGGGAATCCTCCTGGTATAGGACTAGACACTGTAGGGGCTTTTCAGTAGTAAGGTAAGGGAAATATGCTATGCTAGGAATTTTAGAAAATTTTATAGAAAATTTTATATGTATTATTATTATTGTTCAGTTTTCCATAATTTTATTATTAATATATCAGGAGATACAAATTTTTAAAGCATGGGATTAAATTACTTTATTGTGTGGCATGAGTTTATTATAGTTTAGTATGATATTTATATAGTTTTACAAATATCATGTTTTACATCTCATTAGCAGGAAAATATTGATATCAATTTTTAGAAAATATGATTTAAAGTAATATTCATAATGCCATGACTTCAAATCCATAACACTCAGTTATTCAGTTTATTCAATTATTCAGTTAGAAATTTAGATTATGCAGAACAGTAAAGATGTTATGGTTATTTCTATATCATGGTAAAAACAGTAAGATAAATATACATATATATTAGTACTAAATAGTATCAGACCCTGTAGAGATATTTAGTTAGATTCAGATAGCAGAGCATGGTACTGTTGCTATTTCATATTAGAGTGCAACCACATATCTCAGATAGTATGCAGATTCTGTCTAACCACACCAGGAGAGATTGCAGTCTCCTCGGAAAGCTAGGTTGAGGTGGCCAATTAGACAAGATAGAGTAGGAGTATGCCTGGAGAGACTGCAGTGGGCCAGACGGTTGATAGAGATATGGATTGACTTGCCTGGTAGGCTAACCAGAGTAAGTACCACCTACGGGCTGCACAACCCTGTCATGTGGGGTTAAATCGTGACATTTAGTTCCTAGGGTATTATCATAAATATTTTTATTTATATATATACAGATATACAGTGCAGTGGTAGTATTATTATAATATTAGAATTATGTGTGAATAGAAAACTCAGATATCCAGTTGTATTTTAAGCTATAATAAACCTGACCTGTACAATATACTAGACTAGTAGTTTTACATTCTTAAGTACTATAATAGTAGATTTAAATGTGTAACTCAGTAGCCACACACTACTAATACCATATTTCCTCTTACTAAGCATTCTCTCATCCCAGTGATTTACCATTTTTCAGGTGATCCAGTTAGGCGAGCAGATTAGGCTCACGGGTAGAGGAGTTCTTACACTGCCCTTTCTGGAAGGGTAGGTGTTTCCGTGTTGTTAGTGGTTTGGGGGTAGATCCCAGGATTTTTGATGACGTCACTGGGTATTTTGTGATGTATATTTTGGGACTTATAAGATTTTTGGTATTGTATATAATTGTTTACAATTTCATATTTACCGTTGCTTAGGATGTATTGTGTACAGAGCTTTCCTCAGTGCTCCTTTGGACCTGAGATGTTTTCGGTAGTATTATAGATAGATTTGCTACATGTTTTATATATATTGAAAAAAAAAATGGTATATAGTAGCAGGTCGTTACAGTTTTGGTATCAAAGCCTAAGTTGCTAAGTTCTATAGACCCTAGAGTGCAGCGAAAATAATACTAGAATATAGGAAAAGGATTTGAGGTTTTGTTCTATAGTCTGGATACAAGATTTTCGTGGTGGTTACTGTGTCTTTCCTGGGGTGATGATTTTAGGAAAGCCATAGTAAACTATTGACGAGTCATGTGTCTAGGTTGCAGAATTGGATTTTGGGTCAAGAATAGGGGGGATAGTTAATAGTGAATCTGAAGTTTTAGTTGAATGAAATAAATTAGATCAGTACAGGAGATAGGATTCTGAAATAAGGTTCTTTGTATTTCATGATGAATCCAAGGAGCAGTAGTATGAATCCTGGAGGTGATAAACCAGGACTCTCCAGTATGGGAGGTGGAGATACAGACGCAGTATTATGCAACGTCACCCAGCAGGTGATGGCTGAGATGGCTAGAAGCGCAAGAGAGTGTGGCTGCATGATTAAGAAATTCATGCGGATGAAGCCTCCATCTTTTGCTGGAGGAGCTAACCCAGTTGCAGCTAAAAATTGGGTTTAGGATATTGAGGATATTTTGATGGTGCTTGCATGTACAGATGAATTGAAGATGTCATTTACATCATTTAAACTGATAGGAGAGGCAAAACGCTGGTGGAGATCAGTGCGATTGATTGAGGAACAGAAGCCTGATCCCATACTAGTGATGTGAAGTCGATTCAAGGAACTGTTCTTCGCACAATATTTCCCTACTATTGCTCGAAGTGCAAAGGCAGTGAAATTCCTGCATTTAGCTCAAGGGCAGATGACAGTATCACCGTACGCAACATGGTTTATTGAGTTGTCTCGTTTTGCCCCACACTTGGCACCTGACAAAGAGAAGAAAGAAAGGAAATTTAAGGAAGGCCTGAGACAGAATTTATTCAAGCAAGTCATCAATTTTTGAGCTCAGACATTGGCGGAGGTGGTGGACAAAGCTGCTGTTATCGAGAGTGGCATATAGAGAGGTGTCGTAGCTTAGAGTTAGAGGAAGAGGCCCATGTCTCAGGATTTTCAAATGAGTTCCAGTTGGGGCCAATGGAAAAGAGACCAATCTGGAGGTAGTCAGAGACAGATGATAGGGTGCAGTGGTCCTCAGGGTGCACAGACTATTCCTACTTGTCCTAGATGAGGCTGGAGGCATCTAGGTGAATGTAGGATAG
This sequence comes from Malania oleifera, assembly GCF_029873635.1. Taxonomy (NCBI): domain Eukaryota; kingdom Viridiplantae; phylum Streptophyta; class Magnoliopsida; order Santalales; family Ximeniaceae; genus Malania; species Malania oleifera. The sequence continues at coordinate 13,460,412 of NC_080417.1, forward strand.
GAGATGAAATCTGCTATTGTTGTGGGAGACCCGGGCATCGGTCTTGATAATGTCAAGGATTGCTGGCACAGGGACCTACTCCTAGACCATTTCAGGGTGGTTATCAAGCACCCCACGGAGGCTAGCAAAGGAACATTACACTGGCGAGGGTCTATGCGCTAACGACGGGTGACTCCAAGGCAGTTGGAGATGTAGTTATAGGTACCCTTATTGCTTTTTCGTATAAAGCTGTTGTTTTATTTGATACAGGTGCTACCCATTCTTTTATTTTCTCAGTGTATGCTAAATTGACGGGGTATGAGGCATGGTTGTTAGATGTTGGGTTAGCTGTAGCAATGTCGACTGGATCAGTGGTGAGATGTAGAAGAATACTGAGGGATTTTTCCACTGACCATTTAGGAAAAAGTACTTCTAGCTGATCTGGTGATATTAGACAAGCAGGGGTTTGATATAATTCTGGGTATGGATTGGTTGACAGTTAATCATGCTAGTATCGATTGTCATTTGAAAGAAGGGATTTTCATACTTTTGAGTGAGCAAGAATACAAATTTCTTGGTTCATGTGTGCGTTCCTCACCACAGCTTGCGTCATCTATTCAGGTGAGGAAACTGATTCAAGATGGCTATTAGGGATTGTTTGCCTACATAAAGGAATTGCCAAAAGAAGAACTGAAACAAGCCGATATTCCTGTGGTGAGAGAATTTTCAGATGTTTTTCTAGAAGAATTACTTGGTTCACCACTGGACTGTGAAGTTGAATTTACTATAGATCTTCTACCAGGGTCAGCACTAGTATTTAAAGCACCTTACTGAATGGCTCCAACCGAGTTAAAAGAACTAAAAGATCAATTGCAGAAATTGCTAGATAAAGGATTTATATGACCCTGCGTGTCGCCCTAGGGAGCACCAGTTCTATTTGTGAAGAAGAAAGATGGGACCATGAGGATGTGTATAGATTACAGGGAGATAAATGAATTGACAATTAAGAATAAATATCCTCTTCCCAAGATTGATGATTTGTTTGATTAGCTTCAGGGGACCCAGGTCTATTCTAAAATTGACCTTCGGTCGGGTTATCATCAAGTGAAAGTTAAGGCAGAAAACATTTCGAAGATGGCATTTTGAACTAGATATGGGCATTATGAGTTTCTGTTGATGCCATTTGGGTTGACTAATGCACTAGCAGTATTTATGGATTTAATTAATCGAGTGTTTCATCAGTACTTGGACCAATTTGTTGTAGTATTCATTGATGATATACTGGTCTACTCGAGGAGTTTGGAGGAGCATGAGCATCATTTAAGGGTGGTGTTGCAAACATAGAGAGGGAGAAAGTTGTTTGCAAAATTTAAGAAATGTGAATTCTGATTGAGACAAGTTTCTTTTCTAGGCAATGTGATCTCTGAGGCAGGTGTATCAGTTGACCTGAGTTAGATAGAGGCAGTGGTGAGTTGGGAGAGACCAAGGAATGTCTAAAAGGTTAGAAGTTTTTTGGGTTTGGCAGGCTACTACCGACGCTTTGTTGATGGTTTCTCTAGACTATTAGGTCCGCTGACGCGACTCACGAAGAAAAATGTAAGGTTTGAATGGATCGATGACTATGAACAGAGCTTTCAGGAATTGAAGCAGAGGTTAGTCACTGTCCTAGTGTTAGCTATTCCATCAGGAGAGGACAGTTTCATGAGATATAGTGATGCATCCTTGAAAGGACTTTGGTGCGTATTGATATAGCACGACAGAGTTATTGTGTATGCTTCCAGATAGCTTAAAGATTATAAGAAAAACTATCATGTGCATGATTTGGAGCTAGTTGCAGTGGTAGATTTGGAGGCATTATCTGTATGGAGGAAAATGTGAAATCTTTATGGATCACAAAAGTTTAAAATATTTCTTCACTCAAAAAGAGCAAAATATGAGGCAAAGAAGATGGCTGGAACTTATTAAAGATTATGATTGCATGGTTGGCTACCATCCAGGGAAAGCAAATGTGGTGGCTAAAGTCAGTGGGAGCAGTATTATCAATAGTGGAGATTCAACACCCTATTTTGATGGATTTTGAGAGATTAGGCGTGGAGCTGATAAAGGGTGATCACCAGGCATTCGTTACTAACTGGGTGATTCAGCCTACATAACAAGAAAAGATTAAAGTGGGCCAAAATGTTGATCTAGAATTAGCAGAGTTGATAAAGAAAGTGCGAGACGGACAGGAGAAGGATTTCAGTATATTAGATGATGGAGCCCTGCGGTTCCATACTAGACTATGTGTTCCTGCAGATGCCGAGGTCAAGAGAACTATATTGGATGAGGCTCACAGATCCCTATACACCGTACATCCAGTTAGTACTAAAATGTATCAGGATCTACGAAAATACTTTTGGTGGAGTGGTATGAAGAGGGATATTGCTGAATTTGTAAAGTAGTGTTTGATGTGCCAGTAGATAAATGCTGAGCACCAAAGACCCGCAGGATAGTTACAGCCACTCTTTATTCCATAGTGGAAATGGTATCACGTCTCTATGGATTTTGTTACTAGGTTACCACCAATGCGACAGGGATTGAATGCTATTGGGGTGATCGTTCATCGTCTGACGAAGACCGTTCATTTCATCCCTATTAAAGTTAGTTATTCCATGGATAGATTGGAAAAAAAATATGTTCAAGAAATGGTTTGCGTCCATGGTGTACCCGTATCAATAGTCTCAGACTGAGATCCTGGGTTTACCTCACGATTTTGAAAAAGCTTTCAGGAGGCTATGGGAACATAGTTGGCATTTAGTACTGCTTTTCATCCCCAAATGGATGGCCAGACTGAGTGGACGATCCAAACATTAGAAGATATTCTTTGGGGGGGGGGGGATTCTAGATTTTGGGGGTAACTGAAAGTTTTTTGGAGAAACCATGCTATAGAAAAAGCTTCTTCGGAACTTGAAGAAGAAATTAAAAAGAAATAACCACACCTGTTTAATGAATTATAGTATTAGTCAATATGGTTAGATAAAGATAAAGTTTGTTTAGTGTAGAGTGATATTTATATGTTTGTATTTTAGACTATCGGATAGGTAATGTTTTTTCCTTAGGGGAATTTTCTTTTTGAGTATATTTGTAATCTCCCAGGACCTTGAATGTAATCATGGTATTCCTCCACCATAAGTGAGGGTAAGTAATAAAATAAGTAGACACTTTTCTTCAGAGAGTGGTGTATGGTATGAGTAATAAATTTCGAGGAAGAAATTTTTATAAGGAGGGGAGAATGTAGAGACCCGAAGGAATTATATTAATTAAATAATAAAAGGAGAAAGAAAAGAAATTGTAAGGGGGGTCACAGCAGGTCCTTGTCGATGAATGCTTCAAAGTGGCTTATTGGGATCGTCGACAGGGACACGTGTCTCGTCGTCAAGAAGATACCGAGAGGCCATTCTCAGCTCTAAATTTCGTCAATGAGGAAAAAGCGTTCATTGATGAACTTCCTTCGTGGCCTCGTCAATGAAGTGATGTGTCTCGTCAATGAAGGTCATTGTATAAATAGCCTAAACTCGAATTTTCTGCAAAATTCTCACTTGAAAACCCTCCTCTCTCTCTCTCTCTCTCTCTCTCTCTCTCTCTCTCTCTCTCTCTCTCTCTCCCCTGTTCATCCCTTCCCTTTTCTCTCTAAGATTTTGGGTTGAATTCTTGCCGGTTCAATGATCTAAGGCCACCACGACACTTCTGGGGAAGCTCTCTTCAAGTCTGCTGGAGTGGATCGTTGATGGGGTTGACTTGAACTCCATCCCAAATTCAAGGTAAAGCTTTTGGCTTTTCTATAATTGTAGGAAATGTAGTACTCAAAGAAATATTGAAATTTTGTTTAGGGAGATATTCTTTTCAGGGTGTTGAACGGGGAATTTTGCGGGTATAGGACTAGACACTGTAGGGGCTTTTCAGTAGTCAGGCAAGGGAAATATGCTATGCTAGGAATTTTAGAAAATTTTACAGAAAATTTTATATGTATCGGTATTATTGTTCAGTTTTCCATAATTTTATTATTAATATATCATAAGATACAAATTTTAAAGCATGGGATTAAATTACTTTATTGTATGGCATGAGTTTATTACAGTTTAGTATGATGTTTATATAGTTTTACAAATATCATGTTTTACTTCTCATTAGCAGGAAAATATTGATATAAGTTTTCAGAAAATATGATTTAAAGTAATATTTAGAATTCCATGACTTCAAATCCATAACACTCGGTTATTCAGTTTATTCAATTATTCAGTCAGAAATTCAGATTTTGCATAACAGTAAAGATGTTATGGTTAGTTCTATATCATGGTAAAAATAGTAAGATAAATATATATATTAGTACTAAATAGTATCTGACCCTATGGAGATATTCAGTTAGATTCAGATAGCAGAGCACAGTACCGTTGCTATTTCATATTAGAGTGCAACCACATATCTCAGATAGTATGTGGATTCGTCTAACCGCACCAGGAGAGATTGCAGTCTCCCTAGAAAGCTGGGTTGAGGTGGCCGGTCAGACAAAATAGAGTAGGAGTATGCCCGGAGAGACTGAAGTGGGAAGTGGGCCAAATGGTTGATAAAGATATGGATTGACTTGCCTGGTAGGCCAACCAGAGCAAGTCCCGCCTACGGGCTGCACAACCCTGTCATGAGGGGTTAAATCATGACATTCAGTTCCCAGGGTATTATCATAAATATTTTTAGATATACAGTGCAACAACAGTATTATTATAATATTAGAATTAGGTGTGAATAGAAAAAATCAGATATCCAGTTGTATTTTATGCTATAATAAACATGACCTATACAATATACTAGACGAGCAGTTTTAGAGTTTGAAGTACTATAATAGTAGATTTAAATGTGTAAGTCAGTATCCACACACTAGTAATTACATATTTCCTCTTACTGAGCATTGTCTCATCCCAGTGATTTACCATTTTTCAGATGATCCAGCTAGGCGAGTAGATCAGGCTCGCGGGTAGAGGAGTTCTTGCGCTGCCCTTTCTGGAAGGGTAGGTGTTTCTGTGGTGTTAGTGGTTTGGGGGTAGATCCTAGGATTTTTAATGACGTCACTGGGTATTTTGTAATGTATATTTTTGGGCTTCTTAGATTTCTAGTATTGTATATAATTGTTTAAAGTTTCATGTTTACCGCTGCTTAAGATGTATTGTGTACAGAACATTCCTCAGTGCTCCTTTGGACTTGAGATGTTTTCAATAGTATTATAGATAGATTTGCTACATGTTTTATATATATTAAAAAAAATGGTATATAGCAACTGGTCGTTACAGTTTTGGTAGCAGAGCCCAGGTTGTTAGGTTCTATAGACCCTAGAGTGCAGCGAAAATGATTACGCGCCGAAACTGCGTAATTGGGCATCTTAACCCGAGCTTTACAGTTTATATTTTTAATTAAATATCCAAAATTGTCCAATATTTTAATAAAGTGCCAAAATCATCATTCTTGAACTTTATTGCACTATTTATGAAGTTTTGGTAATTTTTTGTCGCAGGAAAATTCCCGGGAATCAAAACTGACACCTGTTCGTATTTGGTGCATAACTTTTCCATCCGAGCTCTGATCGAGACAATTCAAATTTTTGGAGAAATAGGAAAGGATTATCTACAACTTTTGTGTTTTGAGGTTTATGAGATATGGGCTCCAAAAGAGCATAATTTGCGATGAACATAGAATGAAAAAAATGAAAAAAAAGTACAACAATTCGGGTCAAGTTGCCGGGTCAAGTTGGTTGGATCCAGGTCAGCTCCTATCGGGTCTTGGGTCTTAGGGCACCGCCCCCTACCCTTTAAAATTCATTCTTTTTCCCTGCGCACGTCTCTCTCTTTTCTCTCGCCGTTCTTCCTTATTCTCTCCTTGCTTTTAATTTTCTTTCTCTAATTCCCAGCTCTCTTCTTCTCTGTTTTCTCTTATTCCTTATCCACTGTTTTGTTTTCTTTCCTTCTTCTTTCCTTTACTCTTCCTCCCTTATTCTCTATTCCCTCCCTAGCTTCCTCTGTTCTCTTGCAGGTAAGTAGCCACCAACTTGCAGCAGCCCAACCTCTCAACAGCATCCCTTGCTGCAGCAGTCCGAGCTCTTCCCATCACAGCCACAGCCAAGACCCCGGCTAGCCTCCACCAAACCAACAGTTGCAGCAGCCATGGCCGATCACACCAAGAACCCCCAGCTCTCGGCCACATCTTCAAGGATTTCTCTCTCTCTCTTCTTCTTTTTCCTTTTTTTCTTTATTTATTTCTTTTGATGGATACTATTATGTTTATTATTATTTATCTATGTTATTTGCAAGTTTGAGTTTTAATGTTTTATTTTGTAATGGTTATTTAATAGTGTTTTTTTCTTGTGTTTTGTTTTGTTTTGTCTTCCCATAAATTAGTAGTAGATTAATTTAGTTGTTCTCTTCTCTTAAAAAAATTTAATATTTAATTGAAGTTTGATTTAGTTTAGGTTTCTTCTTGTTAAAGTTCGTGTTTTTATATATTGTTTGGGTATTTCTTAAGTTTTCAAAATACTAAATTTTGGTTCGAATTCTCGATTTTTGTTAAAGTTTCGATTTTTAGTGCATGTTTGTGTCTGTTTGAGTTTCCATAGTGTGCTCTTAATTCCGTGTCCAAAGTTGCCATTTTTAATTAGTGCGTGTCTCGATGTTTCCTTAGGTAGATTATATTTTCCATTCTTGCATGTTTTAGTTCCATGTTTTAGGTTTCTAGTTTTTATTAACGTGTGTCCCAATATTTCTTTAAGTAGACGTAGGGTTTCTATTCTTATTTTCTTTTATTTAGTGCATTTTAGTTTAGGACTTTAAATTACATGTCATTTAATTCAAAGTGGAACTCAACAATCTTGAAAACCCGAATCTGAACTGAGTTCAGTGCAATTTAATTTTGATTGGGAGAACATAAAATCTGAGGCTAAACGCATTCCCTGAGGAGACGATCTAGCCCTTGGGCTTAATATTACACGACAGAACTCCTATACTTGGGATAGCTTCCGAGCTGCTCATTTTTCGAGTGAGTCAAAAAACAATACCAATATATAGAAAAATGATTTGAGGTTTTGTTCTGTGGTCTAGATATAAGATTTTCGTGGTGGTTTCTGTGTCTTTCCTGGGGTGACAATTTTAGGAAAGCCATAGTAAACTATTGACGAGTCATGTGTCTAGGTTGCTGGATTGGATTTTGGGTTAGGAAAGGGGGGGATAGTTAATAGTGAATCTGAAGTTTTGGTTGAATGAAATGAATTAGATCAGTACGAGAGATAGGATTCTAAAATAGTGTTCTTTGTATTTCACGATGGATCTAGGGAGCAGTGGTATGAATGCTGGAGGTGGTAGACCAGGACCCTCCAATATGGGAGGTGGAGATATAAATGCAGTATTGTGTAGCATAACCCAGCAGGTGATGGCTGAGATGGCTAAAAGCACGGGAGAGCATGGTTGTACAATCGAGCAGTTTAGGCAGATGAAGCCTCCATCTTTTACTAGAGGAGCTAACCCTATTGTGGCTGAAAATTGGGTTCAAGATATTGAGAAGATTTTGATGGTGCTTGCATGTATAGATGAACATAAGGTGTCATTTGCATCATTTAAACTGACAGGAGAGGCTAAGCGCTGGTGGAGATTAGCGCGATTGTTTGAGGAACAGAGACCTGATCCCATGCCAATGACGTGAAGTCGATTCAAGGAGTTGTTCTTTGAGCGATATTTTCCTACTTTTTCTTAAAGTGTAAAGGTAGCGGAATTCCTGCATTTAACTTAGGGGCAGATGAAAGTATCGCAGTATGCAACACGGTTTATTGAGTTGTCTCATTTTGTACCACACTTGGCACCTGACGAGGAAAAGAAAGTAAGGAAATTTAAGGAAGGCCTGAGGCAGAATTTATTCAAGCAAGTCATCAGTTTTCGGGCTCAGATGTTTGCAAAGGTGGTGGACAAAGCTGCTATTATCAAGAGTGACATACAGAGAGGTGTCGTAGCTCAGATTCAGAGGAAGAGGCTTATCCGTCAGGACTTTCATATGAGTTCTAGCTGGGGCCCATGGAGAGGAGACCGATACGGAGGTAGTCAGGGACGGATGATGAGGTGTAGTGGTCTTCAGGGTGGACGGACTATTCCTACTTGTCCTAGATGTGGTCGGAGGCATCTAGGTGAATGTAGGATGGGAGAGGACATCTTCTATCGTTATGGGAGACCCGGGAATCAGTCTTGGTCATCTTAGGGATTGCTGGCATTAGGACCAACTCCCAGACCATTTTGGGGTGGTTATCAGGCTCCCCGTTGAGGCCAACAAAGGAACACTGCACCGGCGAGGGTCTATGTGTTAACGTCGAGTGACGCCGAGAAAAATGGAACGTAGTTAGAGGTACCCATATTGCTTTTTCGTATAAAGCTGTTGTTTTATTTGATACAGGTTCCATCCATTCTTTTATTTCATCGTTGTATGCTAAATTGATGGCGTATAAGGCACGGTTGTTAGATGTTGGGTTGGCTGTAGCTACGCAGACTGGATTAGTGGTGAGATGTAGGAGAATACTGAGGAATTTTCTAGTGACAATTCAGGAAAAAGTACTGCCAGCGGATCTGGTGATATTCGACATGCACGATTTTGATATAATTCTGGGTATGCATTGGTTGGTAGTTAATCATGCTAGTATCGATTGTCATTTGAAAGAAGTGATTTTCAAACCTCTAGATGAGCAAGAATACAAATTTCTTGGTTCATGTGTCCGTTCTTCACCACAGCTTGCGTCAGCTACTCAGGTAAGGAAACTGATTCAAGATGGCTACTAGGGAATTACCTGGTTTACCACCAGACTGTGAAGTTGAATTTACGGTGGGTCTTCTACCAGAGTCAGCACCAGTATCTAAAGCACTTTACTGAATGGCTCAAACCAAGTTAAAAGAACTAAAAGATCAATTGCAAGAATTGCTGGATAAAGGATTTATCAGGCCCAATGTGTCGCCCTGGGGAGCACCAGTTCTATTTGTGAAGAAGAAATATGGGACCATGAGGATGTGTATAGATTATAGGGAGATAAATAAACTAACAGTTAAGAATAAATATCCTCTTCCCTAAATTGAAGATTTGTTTGATCAACTCCAGGGGACCCAGGTCTATTCTAAAATTGACCTTTGGTTGAGTTATCATCAAGTGAAAGTTAGGGTAGAAGACATTTCGAAGATGGCATTTCGAACTAGATATAGGCGTTACAAGTTTCTGGTGATGCCATTTGGGTTGACCAACGCACGAGTAGTATTTATGGATTTAATGAATCGGGTGTTTCATCAGTACTTGGACCGGTTTATTGTAGTATTCATTGATGATATACTGGTCTACTCGAGAAGTTTGGAGGAGCACGAGCATCATTTAAGGCTGGTGTTGCAGACATTGAGGGAGAGAAAGTTGTTTGCAAAATTTAAGAAATGTGAATTCTGGTTGAGACAAGTTTCTTTTCTAGGCCATGTGATCTTTAACGCAGGTGTATTAGTTGACCTGAGTAAGATAGAGGCAGTGGTGAGTTGGGTGAGACCAGGGAATGTCCAAGAGGTTAGAAGTTTTTTGGGTTTGGATGGCTACTACCGACGCATTGTTATAGTTTCTCCAGACTATCAGGTCTGCTGACGCGACTCACGAGGAAAAATGTGAGGTTTGAATGGACTGATGACTATAAACAAAGCTTTCAGGAATTGAAGCAAAGGTTAGTAACTGCCCCAGTGTTAGCTATTCCATCAGAAGAGGACGGGTTCGTGATATACAATGATGCGTCCCTGAAGAGCCTTGGGTGCGTATTAATGCAACACGGTAGTGTTATTGCGTATGCTTCTAGACAACTTAAAGAATAAGAGAAAAACAATCATGTGCACGATTTGGAGCTTGCTGCAGTGGTGTACGCTCTCAAGATTTGGCGGCATAATCTATATAGAGGAAAATGTGAAATCTTTATGGGCCACAAAAGTTTAAAATATTTCTTCACTCAGAAAGAGCTGAATATAAGGCAAAGAAGAAGGCTGGAACTTATTAAAGATTATGACTGCACGTTTGGCTACCATCCGGGGAAAGCAAATGTGGTGGCTGATGCATTGAGCCAAAAGTCAATGGGAGTAGTATTATTAGTGCTGGAGATTCAGCACCCTATTCTGATGGATTTTGAGAGATTAGGTGTGAAGCTGATAAAGGGTGATCACTAGGCATTTATTGCTAACTTGGTGATTCAGCCTACATTAGAAGAAAAGATTAAAGTGGGTCAAAATGTTGATCTAGAATTAGCAGAGTTGATAAAGAAAGTGCGAGATGGATAGGAGAAGGATTTTAGCATATGAGATGACGGAGCCCTGCGGTTCCGTACTAGACTATGTGTTCCTGTGGATGTCAAGATCAAGAGAACTATATTGGATGAGGCTCATAGATCCCTATACACCATACATCCAGGTAGTACAAAAATGTATCGAGATCTACGGGAATCCTTTTGGTGGAGCGGTATGAAGAGGGATATTGCTGAACTTGTAAAGTAGTATTTGATGTGTCAGCAGATAAAGGCTAAGCACTGGAGACCCGCAGGATAGTTGCAGCCACTCTTTATTTCAGAGTGGAAATGGGATCACGTCTCTATGGATTTTGTTACTAGGTTACCACCAGTGCGACAGGGATTGAATGCTATTTGGGTGGTCGTTGATCATCTGATGAAGACCACTCATTTCATCCCTATTAAAGTTGATTATTCCATGGATAGATTGGCAGAAAAATATGTTCAAGAAATAGTTCGCATCCATGGTGTACTGATATCCATAGTCTCAAACCAAGATCCTCGGTTTACCTCACGATTTTGGAAAAGCTTTCAGGAGACTATGGGAACACAGTTGGCATTCAGCACTGCTTTTCATTCCCAGATGGATGGTTAGCCTGATAAGATGATCCAGACATTAGAAGATATGCTTTGGGCGTGCATACTGGATTTTGGGAGTAGCTAGACCTAGTTTATGTCGTTTGTTGAGTTTTCTTACAATAACAGCTATCAGACCAGTATAGGCATGGTACCTTATGAGGCACTGTATGGTAGGAGGTGTCGTTCTCCTCTTTTCTGGGATGAAGTAGGCGAGGTGAGTTTTGGGTCCAGGGATAGTACAGCAGGCGTATGATAAAGTCCAGCTAATTAAAGAAAGAATCAGTATTGCTCATAGTGGGCAAAAAAGTTGTGTAAACACTTGCCACCAAGAGTTTGAATTTGATGTAGGAGATAAGGTATTCTTAAAGATAGCTCCTCTGAGAGGGGTTATGAGGTTTGGGAAGAAGAGCAAGCTGAGCCCTAGGTATATCAAATTTTTTGAGATACTAAAGAGAGTGGGTTCAGTTGTCTATAGGCTAGCTTTGCCACCAGCTTTATCTCGAATACACGATGTATTCCATGTAGCCATGTTGAGAAAATGTGTCCCAGACCCATCCCACATAATCAGTTATACAGAAATAGTGTTTAAAGATTCATTAGCCTTTGAGGATGCACCAGTACAGATCTCAGATCGTAAGACACAATAATTGCGCACCAAAGATATTCAGCTAGTGAAAGTTTTGTGGAGAAACCATGCTATAGAAGAAGTTTTGTGGGAACTTGAAGAAGAAATTAAACAGAAATACCCACATCTATTTAATGAATTATAGTATTAGTCTGTTGGGTTGGATAAAGATAAAGTTTGTTTAGTGTCGAGTGATATTTATATGTTTGTATTTTAGATTATTGGATAGGTAATGTTTTGGTTTAGGAGGAATTTTCTTTTTGAGTATATTTGTAATCTCCCAGGACCTTGAATGTAACCACGGTATTCCTCCGCCATAAGTGAAGGTAAGTAATAAAATAAGTAGACACTTTTCTTCAGAGTGGTGTATGGTATTAATAGTAAATTTCGAGGAATAATTTTTTATAAGGAGGGGAGAATGTAGAGACCCAAAGGAATTATATTAATTAAATAATAAAAGGAGAAAGAAAAGAAATTGTAAGGGGGGGTTACAGTAGGTCCTCGTCGATGAACACTTCAAAGTGGCTTATTGGGGTCATCGATGGGGATAGGTGTCTCATCGATGAGAAGATATCGAGAGACCATTCACAGCTCTAAATTTCATCGACGAGGAATATGCATTCGTCGACGAACTTCCTCCGTGGCCTTGTCGATGAAGAATTTCTACAGAATTCTCATGCGAAAACCCTCTCTCTCTCTCTCTCTCTCTCTCTCTCTCTCTCTCTCTCTCTCTCTCTCTCTCTCTCTCTCTCTCTCTCTCTTTTCTGTTCATCCCCTCCCCCTTTTCTCTAAGATTTTGGGCCGGATTTTTGCCCGTTCGACGATTCGAAGCCACCACAACACTCCTGGGGAAGTTATCTTCAAGTCTGCTGGAGTGAATCGTTGGTGGGGCTGACTTGAACTCCATCCCAAATTTAAGGTAAGGCTTTTTAATTAGCATTTGGCTTTTACGTAGTTGTAGGAAATGTAGTACTCGAAAAAATAATGGAATTTTGTTCTACGAGATATTGTTTTCGGGGTGTTGAACAAGGAATCCTATGGGTATAGGACTAGACACTGTAGGGGCTTTTCAGTAGTCAGGTAAGGGAAATATGCTATGCCATAAATTTTAGAAAATTTTCCAGAAAATTTTTTATGTATCAGTATTATTGTTCAGTTTTCCATAATTTTATTCTCAATATATCAAGAGATGCAAATTTTAAAGCATGGGATTAAATTACTTTATTGTGTGGCATGAGTTTATTACAGTTTAGTATGGTATTTATATAGTTTTACAAATATTATGTTTTACATCTAATTAGTAGGAAAATATTGATATCAATTTTTAGAAAATGTAATTTAAAATAATATTCAGAATGCCATGACTAGTAATAACATATTTCCTGTTAATGAGCGTTGTCTCATCCTAGTGATTTACCATTTTTCAGGTTATCCAGCTAGGCAAGCAAATCAGGTTCGCAGGTAGAGGAGTTCTTGCGCTGCCCTTTCTAGAAGGGTAGGTGTTTCTGTGGTGTTAGTAGTTTGGGAGTAGATCCAAGGATTTTTTATGCCATCATTGGATATTTTGTGATGCATATTTTGGGACTTTTTATATTTCTGGTATTGTATATAATTGTTTACAGTTTCATGTTTACCGCTGCTTAGGATGTATTGTGCATAGAGCTTTCCTCAATGCTCCTTTGGACCTGAGATGTTTTCAGTAGTATTACAGACAGATTTGCTACATGTTTTATATATATATTAAGAAAATAAATGGTATATAGCAGCAAGTCGTTACAAGAACACTCTTGTGCTTGATTGTTTATAGACATAACTTTGAATGTTGATTGCACATGCAGAGCACTAAGCTTATAGTTCATACATCATTGAGGCGCATAAATTATATTGTGCTTAGTGGTACATATTCACTTGTTTTAGAGGCATTTAAATTGTATGCAAATTTCATATTGATTATTGTATTCCAGGAATGGGCCTGAAAAGGGAGACTAGCCCTGTTGAATAGTCCCGGATTAGGTTAGACCCAGTTAAGAAAGCTAGGTGTACCATCCTGGTAAGGTGTAGGTTGAGGTTAACCTCGCTAATTGACCTAGTTGTAATTGATGCCGCTCCGACTATTAAGTGAGCATTAGTGGAATCTTCGAGCTTGCGAGCTAGAGTTGGGGATGTAGGCAGTATTGGCCGAACCTCGATAACATATTGTGTGTCTATTTACATTTCCGCAATTTACTTACCGCACGTGTATGTTTTATTGTGAATGCTACGCAAGATTTATTTTCGGCATATTATTTTTATTTGTGTATTTGGGATTGCTTAGAAAGAACCTAAGTTGCGAAATAATACTGATATCTGATTTAACCTTTGAGAATAAGTTTTAAAATTCCAATTCACCCTCCTCTTGGAAATGCACCAAGTCTAACAATTGGTATTAAAGCCTTGTAGCATTGATTTAAACATTTTTGCTAAAGATCGGGTAGCTCACATTGGTGTATCCCCATTCGGAGAGGGACGATCACCTTCCAGTCCTCCATTATTTTGTGGTATTGATTACACCACTTGGAAACTTAGAATTGGCTTATTTATAAATTCAATGAACTGGAGGGGCTAGCAGGTGATTGTCAAAGGAATTTGTATGCCAATAGAAAATAATTATAGTTTAATGCATGCAAATTCACATGGCATGGAATTATTGTATTGTGCTTTAGACTCTAATATTTTGCTTGAGATTATGGCATGCACAAATGCGAGGGAGATCTAGGTTGAGCTGGAAAAGAGATATGGAGAGACCCAGGAAAAAGAGACCACCACTCCAGAGGTGTTATGTTTAGATGATCCGAAAGTGGTAAATGATAGAGTAATTGCTTTATCAGACATTGAGGTATATGATTCTATCTCTGCCTCTATTGATGATTCTTGTGTTGAATGTTGTGATATGTCACATGCTGGATCATCTTTTGATAATACTGTTAATGATGCATGCAATGATTCTGGTGAAAAATACTGCAATTTATTGTATAATGAATTATTTGATATTCCTTGTGATAAATCTATTGACAAAGCATGCGTTGATTGACTCACTCGAAAAATGAGCAGCTCGGAAGTTATCCCAAGTATAGGAGTTCTGTCGTGTAATATTAAGCCCAAGGGTTAGATCGTTTCCTCAGGGAATGCGTTTTAATCTCAAAATTTACGTTTACCCAATCGAAAATAAAAACTTACTGAACTCGGTTCAGATTTAGATTTTCAAGATTGTTGAGATTCAATTTAACCAATTAAACGACACGTAATGTAAACTCTAAAGACCAGCATTCACGAAATTAAAAAGCAAGAATAGAAACCCTAGTCTACTTAAGGAAATACCGGAGCGCATTAACTAGAAATGGGAACTTTAAACATGGAATTAAAACACGCAACACTGAAAATTCAATTAGACACATACGCGGACAAAAAGAAACGAACCTTAACTACAAAATTGAAACAAGCACCATAAGTTAACCACAAACAAGAATTAAAACAGAATTTCAATTAAGTGAAGATAAATAAAGCAACCAATTTAAATGCTTAGACCTAATGCTAACTTTAACGACGAATAAGATAAGTAAATAATAAAAAAACTAAACTTCAATAAAAAATTTAAAATCCCTTAACAATTATTCAAATTCTAAACTTCCAGTAAACTATAACTAATATAAAGAAATATTATTTCATTGCAATTAAAAAAAATAGAAAAGAAAAGAAAAGAAAAGGATAAAAGAAGAGAAAGCAAGAGAGAGAGCTAAAGAGAACAAAACAGAGCAGGAGGCTGGCTATTTGGTGCTTGTGCAGGGTGGCCGGAGCGGCTGTGGCTGAAGATGGGTGCTCGGGTCTACTGGTGTTGGTCCTCCACAGCACTGCTACAGTTTTCGGGTCCTCATAGAAGTGCCTCGGACTGTTGTGGCAAAAACAGGGAGCTGATGTTGCAGCAACCCGGGGGCTGCTGTGTTGCTATTTGTGGCTGGAAAAGCTGGTTGCAGCAGCTGGCCTCGGGTTGATGCTGGTGCTGGAGTGGATGGCGGGCTGCTGCGGTGGTTTCTGGCTGTGTGGTGCTCTGATGGCTGCTCTGTTCTGCTGTGGCGGAGCAGGTTGCAGCGACTTGTGGCCGAGAAGTTGGAATTACTGGCACAAGAGGCTATTGTGGTGGTCGTGATGGCTCACTGTTTGCAAGCCTGAAGCTATGGAGAAACAGGGGAAAAAGGAAGAGTAGAGAGGAGAAGAAAGGCAAAAGAAACAGCAAGAAAGGAAGAAGGATAGAAGAAGAAGAAGACTGAGCAGGGAGCTAGAGGATAAAAGGAAAAGAAAGCAACAAAGAGGGAGAGAGCAAGAAAGAAAGAAAACAAAGTAAGGGAGAAAGAGAAGGGAAGAGGGAGATTTTGAGGGAGAGAGAAGGGTTTCGGAGGCACACCCTGCGCAGGAGAGGAGGGGAGCTTAAATAGGAGAGGCTGCCCTAGACCCGGATGGAGAGGATTGACCCGGATGGGAGACCCGACCCGGATTGTTATATATTTTTTTTTTCATTTTTTTCATTCTCTATTCATCACAAATCTGACTCTTATGGAGCCTGTATCTCACAAAACTCAAAAAACTAAAGATGTAGGTAATCCTTTCCTCTTTCTCCAGAAATTTGAATTGTCTCGATATGATCTCGGACGGAAAAGTTATGGACAAAATATGAACAGGTGTCGGCTTTGGTTTCTGGGAATTTTCCTACGACAAAAAATTACCAAAACTTCATAAATAGTGCAATAAAGTTCAAGAATGATGATTTTGGCACTTTATTAAAATATTGAATAATTTTGGACATTTAATTAAAAATATAAATCATAAAACCCGGGTTAAGATGCCCAATTACGCAGTTTTGACGCGTAATCATTGATTCATATGGTAGTTATAGAAATAAATCTTATACTGAATCATGCAATAAGTCTAATGATAAAAGCATATGTTCTTGTGAAGAACTAGAATGTACTTTATTTAAACTGCATAAGTTTCTCGTTCAAATGTCTAAATAGAAAATAATTTTGATGAATAAAAATAAGATAGTGGCAAATCAATTAAAAGATCTAAGAAAACATCATGCCACCTTAGAGAAGAAAAAGGTTAAGAAGACAATGAAAATTATCTGCCTAAAGAAAGAAATAAAGGATGATAAACCCTTAGGAATTAAAAGAAATAAATCTTTGAAAAAGGGTTCATACTTCAAGTCCCACAGTCATAAAAATGCCTTAATGAGTAAAAGCCGAATAAATAAGCATAATCTTTCACAAGCATATAAAATTTGCTTTTTTGAAAAATGAAATGACACTTTTAATCTACTTGTCCATCTAGAAGTGCTAGAAGCTTAGATAAGAAGAAGGCGTGGGTAGTTATAAAAGCAAACCTTGTAGGATCTAAGGAAGATCATATTCCAATAGAAATTATATAAATATTTTAATCTTCCCTTAGTTCTTAGGTTTAGGGGTTATGATTACTTTAGGCTTAGGGAATGATTTAGGGTTAATATGTATAAATCTAGTATCAGCATCAACTTCCAATTGGACATGGTATTTAATTCAAAATGCTTAACCCATGCTAACATGAAAATCACAAGTTTAAGCATGCTTTTGTCCATTGCATAGAATTGAGCTTTAGGGATTCGTCTTGCCTTATATCACTTTACCCTAATCTCATTAGTCAAAATATGGTCATCACTCTAGGTATAAGCACTAATAATAAGTTCTTATTCTATTGGTGCTTATTTAAAGACATACTTCATTATCGAATTAGAGACATCCACTAGGGGATTGTTTCCTTTGAGTTTAAATTGTAAATCCTATAATTTTGGTTTATTTCTTCCATAGGAAATCTTTACCATACCACGATCACATCAGGTAATGATCCATCCTCTCATTGGTTCGTATCCTTGCTCAAAAACTGTGATCATAGTCGAAAGATACATTCCAATCTCCAAAGAGCATTGGTAAAAAATATTCATATTCTCCTATATACTCTTTGCCAAAACAGTTAGGACATTTTCTTTAGAATGCTTATCTTGTATAATGTCCTTATACTACCAAAATACTCTTCTGAACATATTAACAATTTAATCTTTAAGAGTATTTATCCTTGTTAGCTCCATAAGCTCTCAAACGTTAACATAAAATTATTTAGAGCTTCATCTCATTTGATCAAGCTGAATGGCTAAGTTAGTTGCAGTAGTTCTTGTAGACACCCCATTTTTACCTAGGCCCAATATATGTATTACTATTATTATTATTATTGTTATTTTATTATTATTATTATTATTATTATTATTTTATTTATTATTATTATTATTATTATTATTATTATTTTTCATTAGTATTATTATTATTACTTATTTTTATTTGTTACTTCTATTTTATTATTATTATTATTATTATTTTTCATTAGTATTATTATTATTACTTATTTTTATTTGTTACTTCTATTTTATTATTATTATTATTTATTATTTTCATTATTATTGACATTAGTTTTAATATTAGTATTTTTACCTTTATTATTACTATTATTATCATTATTTTATTTATTTAGTTATCTTTGTTATTACTATTATTATTATTATTTTATTATTATCATTATTTTTACCTTAGTATTATTATTATTATTATTATTATTATTATTATTATTACCATATTAATAATTATTTTCATATATATTATTTCCAAAAGAAAAAAATACCTTAAACCAAAAAGGAAAGGGGAGATTTAGGGTTTCTAATTTTTTCTCATAAAAAGCCTTTTCTTCTCTTCCAAAAGGGGGGGGGGGGCGCACAGTGAAAAAAAAAAAAGGAGGAGATCCGTTTCTGCTCTCAGTCTCTCCCACCTCTCGGACTCTGTCACAGCAACCCAAACCTTGATGGCCATCCACCTAACTGACCACTCCAGCAACCACCCTCCATCTCCATAGATCCCAGACCACCCGCAGGCTCTCTTGCCCTCTCCCTTGCACCACACATCCGACCACTGCATCCCAGCTCATACTCTTTATCCTTCCATTAAATCCGGCCACCATCAGACCCGTGAACCACCCGTGACCAACCTTCAAGGCCATCCACGGCACCACCTGCACAACCCCTCCAGTCCGTCGCTGCTCCCGGCAAGACCCCCAGCAGCAGCGACTCCACTGCTACAACACCAGCAACCCTCCGGTGAGCATCTCTGCAAATCCCTTACCTAGTTTCCTGCCCCCTCTGCTGTAACTGCACACACACACTCGTGAATATACATATATATGGATTCAGTTTTGCAATTTATGACAAAAAGTTTAAGTCTTTTAGTTTTTTTTTTTTGTTTCTTTTATTTATTTTTTTTACATGTTGTGTATACTTTTATTTATTTAAGTTTTCTTATTATGTGTTTATTTTGTTTTATTTGTTAAAACTATACTTGTTAGATAATTAATATAGTAATATTGTTTTAATTTTTAAATGGTAAATACTAATTAATTTTATTCTTCTTATGGCAGGATTTTTGTTCACATTCAAAATTTAATTATTTTTGTTTATGCATGGAAACTACTAATTAATCTTATTCTTCTTATTGCAGGATTTTTGTTCATATTCAGATTTTAATTATTTTTGTTTATGCATGGAAAATGCTAATTGAGTCTATTCTTTTTATTGCGGGGCTTTTCTTCTTTTTATGATAATATTTATATAGGTATATCTGACATCAATTTTTTTAGGATTTTCTTCCCTTGTGTAAGGATTTTTATTTAGGTTTTACATACACATATCTAATGTTATTATTTTGGTTGTTATTGGTAGTGTTTTAATATTTAAAATTTAGGTTTAAAGTTTCATTGCCTTTATTGTGTATATTACTTAATATTATTGTCGTAGGTTTTGGATTATATCATTTAATTTTTATTTTATTTTATTTTTTCATAGCTATTGTTGTATATTTGTTTAAAGTACTTGTATTATCGTTGTTTTCATTGTAATATACTTATTTTTATTGTTACATATTATTTAGGGTGTTTGTTTTATTGTGTAGACATTATTTAGGCTTTTTGATGTATTTAAGATATTTATCATATTTATTGTTTATAGGATATTTAGGGATTTTGTGTATTATTGTTTAGGATTGTAACATTTACGCATGTTCATGATTCTTGATTATTTACATGATATTATCTTTTAAGGTTTTGATTATTGTTTTAGTTTAGGGTTTTGACTATTTTACGTTATTAGGGTTTTTGAGTAGTGTTTTATTTAATCTGTCTCTGTACTGTTATTGTGTACTAATTTTAGGGATTCCATACCATTGAATATTGATCTTAAGGGTTTCCATAAAATGTATATTACTTCTTTGGCTTTTATATGGTTTGGGAGAATTTGATTTATTTTCCATATTTATGTACAGCATTTTCATATTAAGGTATATTAATATTTTAGAGTTTGTGCATATTTTATAGATTCATGATGCGAATTATTGTCCATAATCTCATTCTATCTCCTTACATGTTTATAAAAAGTACATAATTTTTAGGGTTTGATTATTTCCATTCTAGAGTATATCATTAGGGTTTGATTATTAATACTTGGGGTTTTATCATTAAAAATTTGACTATTATGATATATAATATTTACGTGTTATGATTTATATTTTAAGTAGTATATTATTTTTTGTTATTAGCTATTTGAAATTTTTGTAAAATACAGAAAATAATAAAAAATAGAAAATTAGGAGAAATTTCTAAAAAATATTTTTGATTTATTATTTCAAAATACAGTAAAAATATGAAAAAAATAAAAAATCAGGAAAATAGAAGAAGGTAAGGAAAATACTTTGAAACTTAAAAATATTTTTTTTTAGTTCCAAAAACCTTCCAACTAGTATTTTAATACTCCCTAGAAAATTTTCAAAATTTGGAAGTGTATTTTGTAAATTATTTTCGATTTTATCCCTATGATTTTATTGCGGGGGTATGAGCCTTTGGGCATCACGTACCCTAAGCTCTGAGGGAATATATATGTATATATTTATTTATTTATTTATTTATTTTTCATATTTATTTATAAAGTCACAAAAAGGAGTAATTTAAAGACTTACTAGATTTAACTTAGGGATAATTTCAAATTAATTAGGTACCGTTCATAAGAACGGGCGCATAGAGGGTGCTTGTACTTTCCCCTAGCGTAACCGAACTCCCGAGCCCAACTCTGGTAACATAGACCCATTCTACACCTAACGGGGTAGTAATTACGTGTTCTAACCACACTAAAAGGTTAGTGGCGACTCCGACCTTTTCCATGATTTTTCCATGAAAATATTAAAATTGATTTTAATTTCGCCGCTCGGGGCACGCGCGCTCCTGGGACGTCGCGACAGTTCTTAATATAGATAACGCATAAACTTCAAGGAGACCTATGCACATGCATTTAAAATTCATAGTTATTCAAACTCGTGCCTTTCACACAATGAAATTCATAAAATAAAAAAAGGCATGTGCTGACTTATGACTCTAAAGAAGTATTGTGTATGACTTTTTGGTCCGATAAGCCTAAGAACTCAAAGCCAAGGTAAAATCATTGAAAATATTATAACTCTTGGTTATTGAACTTGAAGATGAAACAAAGGCTCAGGGGGAGCATATATTCTTTCATGGTTATATAAATTAAAATGCTCTCATATTTTCATGCCTAAATGTTCATGTGAATACTACAATGAATTTTCAACTATCTTCTATTATCTACTGTTTATTTTTTTGATGGATAGTTTATGTCTTTTCACAACACGAACTATTATTGAACTATATTGTATATCTTGAGTTGATTATACTACTTGATTGTATGCTTATGTTGAAAGCCTCCAGTATGGCAAATGCAGTTGATGAGAATTGCATGTTGGTAGTGGATATAAGCTCTCGTGTGCCTTGAATTGAATTATATATTGCTTATTTTAACCTATCGGGTATAGGTTTTATGGGAAAATTTTCGATTTACAGACGGCATGCAGCCAAAATTTTGACAGGAATTTTCCTAAAAGTAAAACCTTATACATAGATGATTATGATAAAATTAATGTTAAAATATTTTTGAAAGGATGAGTGAAAACTCAAATAGATAATTAAACTTCATCCTAACATAATCATCAAATGCTTAGAAAGGCTCAAATCCATCCCTACAGGAAGAACATAAATGACTTATATGCATCACTTTCGTCTACTGAAATATTGAGGCTCTTCTGAAATCCCTGAACATTATATCCTGCACTTGAGGTTCTATGATTTGATATGGAATGTTCTTGGGTCAAGAACTACATAGCATATCTTAATATACATTCTTTGATGCATCTATGGTCTATAGGGACAGCTATACTAATCAAGTGACAAATGTAATTGACAAATACTCAATATAGTTTATTTTAAAAATTTGGATTGATGGCTTATACTACTAGGCATAAGGAAATAATTCTCTATCTGGTATAAGCAGTTTATTGCATCTAAGATAGAATTCATATTGATAGGGGGAGCGTCTAAAATTAATATGTCTATCATGTTATGCTCACGCTCACCAACACTTTTTAGCTTAGATCTGTTTTGAATCGAGTGTGGCATGTGCTTAACTGAAATGATATTATTAAAAATCTTTGTTTATATTGTCACATCTGTTTGTATTTGCCATATGATCTTGCATGTGATTGTTAAATTTTTAGGATCACTATGGTTTTGATTTTCTGGTTATATTGTAGTATGTGCTTCATTGACAAACCAGAAAATTTATGCTTGCTTGTTTTGAATTAAAGTTTTTTTTTTCAGCAAGCATATGCACCCAGTATTTATTGAAAATTTTATGGGGATATATTTTTATACATATGTATATCTATATATATTTATATATATACATTTATGAAAGCAAGAATTGAACTTATATAGAATATATTTTATGTCTTGCTTGTGTGCTTAAATGCCTTCATGAATTGTGCTTTCTCTGTATTAAAATTTTATGTCATGAAATCTCTTAAGGGTATTGCATTGCATAATTGGTTCATGGATCTTACATGAAATGCATACGAACTAGTTAAACTGCTTTTATGCTCAAACCTTCTATTTGGTATCATATGTCATGTGCTTTTAACTCAAATCTTTCACAGGTAATATGATATGATTTAAATTGCTATGGTTTGTAGATAATTCTAGTCTAATTATGTTTGTTATGTCCTTTGAACTTTTTAAATAACCAGTTATACAGTTTGTGTGCTTAATTGCTATATTTCATACTTTATGAGGATATCTCTATCATTCATTTCGTATTGTATGGCTATTCATATATCTTGGATGATTGAGTGTTATACCTCTGCTTATTATATTGATCATACTAGACTGTTTGAGTTAAGTTAATTATTGAAAATCATTTGTTGAACTCAATCAGGTCATTTCTATACAGATATTCTTTTGGGAAATGTTCTATTTTCAAACAACATGCTGTTGAAATTTTTAACGATTTCCCAAAACCATATTTGTATTTGAATGATAATTATCTCTTATCTGCCTATATATATACTTAAATGTTTATTTAGGCTCTTTTTGCTATTGCCAAAAGGGAGAGAAGTAGGCAAGTATTTGTCATCATCAAAAAGAGGGAGATTGTTGACTTTATGGGTCATTCCCAGTTTTGATAATGACAAATACTTACCTACTTCTCCCATTTTTGGTAATAGCAAAAATGGCCTAAATAAACATTTAAGCTCAATCACCTGGAAAACCTAAAAAGATTGATAATTCGATGGGGTGAGACACCTTTCAATAAGGAAGAAATAATTTACAACAATGTATGGTTGAAGTGTTTAATATATAATTAAAATATACACAGTTATATTCCACTATCCATAGCATCCATGTAATAAAATTCATAAACACACCATCATCAACTTCTCTGTCACCCGATCACTTATGTACATACATAATTATTTTTATTGATAATCCTGAGAATAAAGAAGTCTACCCGCCCATACAAGTAGATTCCCTCTACTCTAGTGCTAACACTAGGGCACTCACCTTTCTCAGTAAGCCCTCAGGTTACGTATCCAAGTAAAGTCATCAAGAATAGGGAAGGTCACCCACTCATACAAGTGGCTTCCCTCTACTCTGGTATCTAAAAATACTCACCAGAGTACTCGCCTTCCTCAACAAGCCCTCAGGTGGAGTAATCTACTTTACCATAAATACTTAACTAAAGTTACTCACAACCATTTCCAATCTTTTCAAAGAGTTCCACACACATATGCACACCACAATCAATCCACATAGGATAATCCACACAGTCTTCAATCATACCCACACAGAGTCCATAAACACACAGAATACAACGTCCACATAGGACTCTCATCAATATAGAAAATACATGTCCATATAGGACTGTCATACATACAACATACATGTCCACACAGGACTATCAACCACACTGGTTTCACGATCCACAAAGGACAAACCATCACACAGATTATAGCACAAACTATCTTGTTCATGGTAAATAGGTAAACAAAGTCATCATACCATTGCCAATGTTTACCCCCAATATAAACGCCCATATAATGACCTCCTCATACCACTACCAACGTTATATGACGAGTATATCAGGTATGATATAGCGACCTCCTCATACCACTACCAATGTTATATTGCAATTTACATAAACCACAACACAAATCAATAACAAATCTGACCATTCAAACAAATCCACACAATTACCACAATGTACACAATCAACCAGTATTTTCAACCAACCAAAATTTGGAACCTAACAATATTCGCAATCATAATGATTTATCATTCCACAGTACTCATAACCATTTAAATAGCAAAGTTAGTTTCATGTTACACAGTTTTTCCAAATATAATATATAATCAAAACCATATTTTTGTTTCCTACACCATTCAGTATAATTTACCTAAATATATAAAAATTTATACCCAAAAATTATCCACTTAAAAATTAATAAAATCCTGTTATAAAGTATTTCCCCTTACCTGCTCCTCGGAATTTTTGCCTAAAATCAACAAAACAAGATCCTTTATTACAAAAATTCCAACTTACTCAAATCTTAGAAAAATAACCATTTAACACTTCTTAGGCTCCAAATAACAATATATGTAAATATAACTCAAATATAACTCACTTGCCTTGATTTTGGGATGTTTCCCCAAAACTCCAAATCAACGATCAGCTCCCGTAGCCTTGCAGAGAACGATCTTACGAATCTCATGGATTGTCAAACCAGGTCAAATCTAGCCCGTAATTGAAGAGAGAAGGCTGAGGGTCCCTTTGAGAGAGAGAGAGAGAGAGAGAGAGAGAGAGAGAATTCAAAATTTTTCTTGCTGAAAAATGAAAGCAACTCTATTCATAGGCAAGGCCTCGTTGAGGAGACACGTGGACTCATTAACGATCCCATGAAGAACACTCGTCGATAAGGCCATGAACTTGTCAATGAGTTTCAGAATATCTTAAACCCTCTTGATTAATCCTCATCGACGAGATATGCAAACTCAACGACAAGGCTCAAAAGATTGCCCGTCGAAGAGAAAAACTAGTTCGTTGACGAGTGCCTGCTTATTACCCTTTTAAAGTTTCTCTTCCCCCTTCTTCTTTTCCCTTTTTATTTTATTATCTTTCTTATTATTTTAAATAGTTAAAATTTTTCAGGTCATTACACCAACATTGTAGTCTATAATTTATTTCTTTTTTAAGGACATTTGTTTCAAAGCAGCACTTCCTAACCAATTACTCCTTCCCTAAGTTCAGCAGCTTGGTTTTTATTTATGGATTTAAATAAAAGTAGTACAAAATTATACTGACTTTCAATTAAATCTACTCAATTCAAATCTATAGCCTAAAATCCAACCTTCCATCTAGTCTTTGAAATGCAAGGTAATGTTGGGGATTCTGCATACACCTGTGTTGGCCTAACATGGCTTTCGAATCTTATTTTGATGATAATAAATCAAGGTAATTTAACACGTTGTGGTTTAAGTGATGATGTTTCAGGAAATCAAACATATAAAATTTCAAAAAGTTCAAGCATTATAAGTTCAAGTTCAAGGATAAGAGTCCAAGATCACAAGTGTTATGAAAGGTTGCATTCCAAAGCTTAAAAGGTCAAAAATAGACAAACCTTATGAAAGCTTGAAGAATATTGAAGTTCAAGACAGGAAGGACTCAAAGCAAGATATACATGAAGACTTCAAGATTAGAAAAGTTTTATGTCTTAAGGAAGTCTTGTGTAAGTACTTCAATTAAAATCAATATGAGTGCTTTCAAGCTCATTAGGGTTAACCATGGACTTAGAGACCATATTTTGAAAACCCTGAAAAATACTTTCAAAAGTATCAAAAAAGGTTGCCAAGAGTTTTTTGGAAACAAGTTTAAAAAGCATTGTTTTTACTGCCCAAGCAATTGGACCTTGACTAGTCAAGCGACTGACATTTATGCTGAATTAAAATTGGGAAGACAGTATAGGCCCAGGCGATTGACCCCTGAGAGTCTAGGCACCTAGCCCTATTCTGACCTTGATATTATGCTGAAATTCAAAGTTCAAGCTACTGACCCCAATGAGTCCAGGCGACTGACCTTCGTAATGGCTATTTTAATACAGCATTTTAAAGTTTCCAAATTATGTTACTTGTGCCCCAAATTTTGTCAAAACTTGGGAAACACTCTAAATAACTTAGGCAACACAAAAATATGACTTTTTAACTCTATAAATACATGATTTCACAAATAAAATCAAACCAAGAATTCAAAACAACAATCAAGCTTATAATTCTCATACTCTTCCAAATGCATTCTTGCTCACATACTTGCTGGAGTTTTTTTGAGATTTGTTGAGGTATTTTTCACCGATCTTTGAGCATAAATTCTGAGTTTGATCAATCAAAAGAAAGATCCCGATGATATATTCTCTAAGCTTCAATTCTATTCTTCAGTGATATTTAAATTGAAGTATTCTTAACTATGCTATTACTTGTACTAATCTACTCTATTTTAGAGTGATTCTTGTACGCAAGAAGTTTTCTTGTTTTCTGATTTTCTTGATAGTTCAGGGTTGTTGAATCGTTGTACCGAGCGTGGGATATCGCTTGGAGAGGAGAGCGCTATCCTATTGAAGGAGTGTTGTAAAGGTTTTCTCCACCCATAAAGGAAGGGTATTGTGGAATCCTTAGGTGTGTTGCCTAAGGCAAGGATGTAGAAACTCAGACTCACTCTCTTCCCTACTCTCTTGATTTTCTGCACATATATACTACATGGTTGTGTATTAAATTGTTGAAACTTAATTTGCTTTTGGGAATTTCGAAAACTGAAAGGAAGTACGTTGGTTGATCAATATATATTGTGGAAACCGTATAGGAGTACGTTGATTGATTAACACTCAAATCTTATTAATATTCAAAGTGGGTTGACATATTCAAAAGCTAAATCTTGGAAGTACTATTGCAATTCATACATTATTTAATAGATTAACTTGTGGATTGTGTTGGCTTATTGATTGGGTGTTAATTTAAATTGTTGCAGGATCAAATTGATATACTCTTTCGTAAAGATTTATTTAAAAGTGAATTTGATTTTCAGATGATATTGTAATTGAAATTCAAACCATCCTTGTGTGACTACTAAACAACAATAAGTTGGGAAAAGAATTTTTAAAAAAAAAGTTCAAGGAAACTTTTAAAACCCAATTCACCCCTCCCCCCTCTTGAGACTATACCTTACTTTTCAACCTGCGGTGATTCTGAGCATCTTGACTTTAATATTTTTTTAGTTTAGTGTGTTGAAGAGAAACCTCCATGTTATGGTTTTGGTTTACTGACTGAAAGTGTTAGTTGCTTCATTTTAATACATGCACACCTCTGGTCCTCCAGATGTTGGATTGCTGGAAGCAAACCCTACTAGAACTCTGGCAAGACCATTCATGCCAACGTACAGAGGAACTTGATCTTGCAATGCGACTTGAAGGAGACTATAACGTAAATTCTTACCATCTTGAGGTTAAGGAAGTGCAAGCTTATTGGGATGCTCTTATTAATTCAAGATGGGTGTTTTCTATATGAAAATTTCTAAGTTAAAAACAATGAGGTTTTTCCTTTTTTGATTTTTTTAAAATAAAATATTAAATAACAGTTCGGTGGAAGTTTTATTTCCCAGTTTAATGCATTGAAGGAAAACTCGTTGGACCATCCAACGAGTTTTAAATAACTAGGGCTGGCCACGCATGGCAGCAAAAACTCACTAGATGGTCCAGTAAGTTTTCTTTAAATTTCGCTGAACCATCGAACGAGATTTGCCTATGAAATGAACCGTCGTCTAGCGCATGAGCAAAACTTTCTGGTCGAGTTTTTGAAGTCTTCTTCTTCCTCCATTTTCCTCGCAAAATTTCAGAGTGGCAGAGTATAGTAGATTACAACTAAAGTGGTGGCCAGACGATTGGACGCTCGCAGTTGGTGACTATTGGAGGGAGGAGTCGAACGTCACTCATAGGCTCACCGAACGTTGGGAAGGAATGTATAAAAAAGGGAGTATATATTTTGCTTAAACTTAAACTCTTATATTATTTCATTTAGATTTTGTTAGTTTAATTAAAAGATTCGTTAGTTTGATTCATAAATTAGTATTTCAAATATTCAATTTTTTGATTGGAAACATAATTCGGAAACCCCCAATTTGGGCTTAGGTTTGATTCTGTTTTTCATATTTTACTTATTTGGGCTTATGTTTGATTCTGTTTTTCATATTTTACTTATTTGAATTTGTTATATATTTTATGTGTAATTTTTTTTGGGTAATTTTCTGTTAGTTATAAGTTTGAATTTTAGATTTTAAATTTCATTTTGTACGAATTTGGATAAATTTTAAATAAATTTATATTTGATTTTATTATGTTAGTTATACTTTTTCGGATTTAGGTGTTTTAAATTTGTTATTGAAAAAAAAAATTAAGGTTAAGTTAATAAATTATAAAAATTAGAATGTTGAAGTGTTCATGAATTAACAAACATCTAAATGAAATAATATAAGAAAGAATGTGATAAGTGTTTTCCTGACTTCTCTGCACGCAGTAATCACAAGCTGAAACCATCGATATTCCTTTGGTCTAAATTTTGTCATCTATTACCAAGCATCTAAACCAAGCTTCCCATAAACACATTGAGAATCTTCGAGGCAATAGTGAATGCCAAAACCAATCATTCCACTCAAAATCATCACTTCTGCTCCTCACTTCCTCCCATGCCATTTTTGTAGAGAAATTACTATCGAGGGCAGGCTTCCAGATGAATATATCATGACCACTTTTACCAGATGGCACATTATGCAAGATTCCATTGTTCTGTAAGCCCCAACCAAATCCATTAATAAATCCGAGTTCCAGTTGTTATTCAGCCAGCAGTCCTTAATACACAGCTTCTTTTTCGAAATATCCTCAATGTGCACCGCTAATGGGACTAATGTAAGCCACCTATCAAACAAAAAAGAAGAGTTCCCACCTCTCACCAAAATTTTAACATTATCCATAACTTCTAGAACGGTGGCCATCACTGATTTCAAGAACCGAGAGTCATTTGGTCTCCCATTCCTTATTAATAAATGATCATTTCAATAATATTTAGCCCTAGAAAAACTTGACCACAGATTGTTAGAAGTGAGCAGCATGAAGGTAAATTTCATGAGAATCGATTTTTGGACTTCTTTAAAATCTCTCAAGCCCATACCCCCTTCTGAGGTGGGTTTACAAATTTTCTCCCAAGAGCGCCAATGAATCTTCCTTTTACCTTTCACCTCTCCCCATAAAAAATTAGCAAGAAGAGAGTTGATGCAAGTAAAAATGACTTGTGAAACATTAATAACCTACATCAAATATATCGGCATGGTAGACAACACATGTCTTAATAAAATCAATCTTCAATTTTATTTAAGACTTTATTATAGTTTCTATTTATATTAAAATTAGGAAATATAAAATTTTGTTAAAACACAATTAAAAAATTAAAAAATAAATATTGAGGATGTGTCGAATAAACACAATAACGAGGTATTATGCCATGTGCTTATATATACATTTTTTTTTTCGTAGGTCTTTACTATTTCCTAAGGGTCGGTCTAAATGGCAGGAAGTTCAAGCAGTGTTCCGCTGACTGTGTTGTTGTATGTTAGAGGAAGGGGAAATTATCACAGGAGTAGAAGGTGTGTTGACCTTATAGGTCGCACCTAGTTTTGATAATGACAAATACTCTTGGTATTTGATGACTTTCGAGTTTGTGTGCAGGTATATAATTAGCAGATCAACTAATGGCACATGAAGACTCAAAGTCTAAAGACCCCTAAGACTTCTTTCATGTTGTAATTCATTTTAATTCAATGAGGGTCTACAATAGTAATTAGGAGAAACGGTCTGTGATAATCTTTGCATGTCATGTATGTAGGTTTTGTAAGCTTAGAATTGCCATAGACTGACCATAGAGACCGAATGACCTTAGGGCACCTTTGGCGTACTCAGTAAGACCTTAGAAAAGACCGTAGGTCCCAGCACTTGCACAAAAGAAAGTCCCCAATATCACTTATAATATCTAGGAAATCAATTGAAGTGAAAATAAACCTAATAGGCATAAAATGAGAGAGGTCAAGCGACTAAACCCTAGGAGTTCAAAACTCCTCGGGTGCCCAAACCGCAAGGAAGTCAGCGGGTTGACTTGGTTTTGGGCGACTGAACCTTTTTGAACGTATCTTCCTCGAGCACCCAAACCCGTGTCAAAGTGCTTTTCACCAACCCAAGCTACCGAACTATACAGTTCAAAATGAGCCCTGGGCGACTGAACACAAGAGTTCGGGCGACCGAACCTAGGATCGGGCACCCGATGTTACTAACAAAGGCTATTGATTTTGTTTCGAGCTGCTGAAGCATGACATGAGCGACTGGAATTATTTAAATAACTTTTAAAGTTGTTTCTGTTCGGGTGACCGAAGCATGGTTCAGCCACCCGAACCTCGGCGGGTTAAAACTGTTTTAAGTGCAGTAAAATTGGCTTAAGTTGGGTTAAGTGTGTTTAAACAATTTGAATAATTTATAATAATTCTCAACAAGTCTCAAACGGTTATAATTTTATCCATGCCTATAAATATGGGTTCATTTGTAAGTATTAGGGTGAGATTAGCCAAAAACAATTAAAAAAATCCTCTCTATTTCAAAATCTCACTTTGCTCAAAAACCCTCAAATACTCATTCTTTTGATAAATCTTGGTAATGTAAGAGCTTAGTGAGTGTGCTTGTGATTGCTAGTGAGCGCTAAAACTCCCATTTGCTTGTGTGATTATTGATATCATTTTCGGGGAGTTTGGCTAAGTTTTATCCCATAGATTTCAATATTATAAATCTTGTGTTGGGATAAACTAGCAAGCTTAGGATATTTGCATTGTCATTGCAAGTGTCTCATAGCTTTGATTTTGTTGTGCAAAATATTTCTACAAGCTAAAATATTTTTCAAACTACTCGTGCACTTATTTCATTGAAGGAAATCTTTCAAACTAGTTTGAATACTTGATTAACATCTTTAAAACCCTAATTTTCTATTGAGATTTCATTTTGTTTGTTTCAGAGATACAACTTGTTTAGAACACTCTTGAGCATATTAACGATCATATCTTGTTGAGTGTAGCTTGCACAAAAATGCACATCACTAAACTTATATTACCTACATTGTTGATGTGTATGTGATTAATTAAGTATAATGCGTGTATTGGGGTACATATCTGCTTTACATGAAAGCACAATCACTGTACCATTTGATTGAGTGAATATAGTTGTATTTTCAGGCGTGGCCTGAGGGGATGGTAATCCAGCCCGGTAAGGATTGTGTAGGTTGAGGTCAGCCCTATGTTAATTGACCTAGTTGTAAAGGTTGAGGTCAGCCCTATGCTAACTAACCTAGTTTGTTTAGGTGCCGCTCCACCTATTTAAGTGAGCAATTGTAGTGGTAATCATCGTGCTCGTTAGCCAAGGCGGGGACGTAGGCATAGTTGGCCGAACCCCAATAACATATCGTGTTTCTATTTATATTTCCGCACTTTATATTTACCACACATGTATGTTATTGTGTGAATGATGTGCATAATTTAAATTCCATATATAATACTTATCCATGCATTTGGGTAAACTGACCCTAGGTTGTGAATATATTGTTACTGAACTAGCTGAACGTAGGGGAGAAATTGTATGCGAAGATATACAATTATTTGCATATTGATCCAAACCAATATGCATTGTGAATGACCGTAGAGTACTCTATATGGGGGTTCAATGATAAAGTACTCTATGAGTCTGTTCCTATAACGCATAACTATGGTCTGCGCATTGTGTTGAATGCACACAGTTCAAGCGCAACACATAGAACTGTGCAGTTATATGTGGAGACCATTCCTCAAATTGGTGTGGCCGCAGATAGGTAGATGGAGATGCTTGTCGAACATGTGGTTGAAGTGGAAGAAGACACCCAACAAAAGTGTTGTTATGAAATGACTGCATGTGGTATGGATGAGTAGTTCAGAAGTCGAAGTTTGGTGGGATGTCTACTGAATTTCATTATTTCAAAGTAAGGTTACATCATATGTATTTATACTAACCCTAACCGTACTGTTAACATGTATTCCTTATTTAGTTAATGTAGGATCCCAGACCCAAAAAATAGAAGGAAATGAATATAAAAGAGAGAAATAAAGGAAAATAAGAGAAAAAGAAAGAATTTGGTAAGGTAGGACCAAAACCGTAGACGGTTTTCTGAGCAAGAGCAAAATCGTAGCTAGTTTGGGTTAACAGGGCGAGTCAACCACAAAAATTCGGCGACAATTTTGTGGAGACAGGGGAAACCGGCACCGGTTTTCCTCTAGGCCTGCTCACCTATAAATAGGTTTGAGCTCATTTTTTTTTAGAGAATTTCAAATATCTCTCCTCTCTCCTAGGGTTTCAGAATTTTTTCACCATAAGACTCTTCTGAGCTTTCCCTTGCTTCCCGATTGTCTCTCTCATCCACCGTCTAGCAAATACACGTGTTTTCACTAGTTGGAAGTTCTAGGGTTTTGCCATTTCGAGTCGTTCGGGTTTGTTTTTCCAGAAATAGGTAAGGGGATTTGTTTACATCAGCTATTTTAAAAATCCAAATTGTTAGAACTGTAGGTTATGATATTATGCACGATATGACTGCTTATTTGGAAAATTTCACTAGGTGGAATTGTCGATTTTTTTCGGTTTTGTTGTTTTGGTAAAAACTAGGGTTTTTGGTTTTATTGTTTTGGTAAAAACTAGGGTTTTTGGGTATGACCTCCATTTTTCCTAAAACTCATTTCTTTGTATTAAACCTAAAGTAGGAGGTGCTTGAAACCCTTGTTTTCAATTTAAATTATATTTTACGAACCATATGTTATACTGTTGTTTATTAAACCAAATGAGAGTGACATGAGATGTTAAATGGAAATATACTGAACTGAGAAATATGATTATGAGAAATGGGAACAAGAGTTCCAAATTATTATCAAGAAATGTAGAAAAGAGATGCCGGTTGAATATCGAGAGATGTATGTACCAAGGTTAAATCGAAAGCTGTGTGTGCTGGTTTATACCAATGAATGAATGAGCGAATGAATGAATGAATGAATTGTGAAAAATACTGAAACTGCTTAAATGCTTTATGAATGAAAATAGGTTACTGTGCTTTCGATATAAATAGTATGTATGATATATGAACCGCTTGAAAAAGCTTGTTACCAAGAGAGTACGGTATTGTTGCTAGCATGAGAGATACAATGCAATCACATGTTATTCTTGAATGTGGGTATCGAACTAGTCGACTTGGTAAGAAGGGCCACTAGTTGATCACGGACCAGGGTGGTGTGGGCCAAGTCGAACTAGAGAAAGTAGCATGACTAGCCTGGTGACCCCAGGACTAGATCTGAGTATTATAAATGCACAATTCGTGCCATGGAGGAAGTAAATGGTGTAGTTATGATGTTTCAAAGTTAAGATGAGTTCATTATTCATATACATGATTCAAAAATAAATTGGGCAAAGTTACAGCTTTGAGTACCGAGTCGAGGGATTGTACAGTGTATGAGACTGTACCCTACCCCAACGTCGGAGACTTTCGGTTGTAATGAGCCAAATTATCTTATGCAGGAATTATATAGATATCTTCTATAGTATAGGTTTGTGAATGATTTAAATGTGTAATTGGTTTCTACTGAAATAAACTAATATGGTCACACACTGAGGTAGTATGATCTACCTTACTAAGAATTGTCTCACCCCAATATACAAATCTTATTTCAGGTCTTACAGGAAACCGGTTCTAGCGTTTTAGAGGGATTCTGGAGTGTAGTGATTTTGGTTAGTTTATGTAAGTTCTTGTATATGTATTGGGCTTTGGTCAAGTTATCTTTTTTGGATTTGTAATAGCAAGTTATGTTTTTAGTTTTCTGTGGCTATATATAAGGAACAGTTAGAAACTCTGGTAAGTTTTTATTAGACAGTCTATGTATTTCAACTGTGTATGATATATAGAATAGTTTGGAACACCTGTTTTTCCCTTACTTGGGCATGTATTGTATGTATGGTATCAGAGATATGCATGTTATGTATGCATAGTGGCACTTTGGGCCCACCTAGAGAATCGGGGCATTACAGTTATTGTGTATTCCTTATTTACTTGTACTATACTTGTACTATACTTGTACTGCACTTGTACTACACTTATACAACACTCCGTGTCTCCTATATAAATAGACACTCATGTATACTCTTATAGATAAGAAATACAATAATATTTGTTTAGTATTTCTAATATGGTATCAGAGCCACTGCTCTGACCTTTTCTTAGCAGCCTTGTTTTCTTGGTATTGCTCCTTCCCTATCATATTTCCGCCACTGTCAAGGAACCACACCACAAACAACTACATCCTTAATCACCTGCACCCACACGTTAGCTTGCCATGTCAGCGCGCTGCGTCAACACTAATGATCGTTGACCCCCGAGCATTGACTAGCCCATTGACCATTGACTTTTTTAGGATTATTTTTTTATTTTTTTATTTTTTTCAGCCAGATTTTCCTTTCCCAATTTTTTGCATAGATTTCATACAAAGGTATTTGAAAAATTCCTCAAATACCCTTGTATTGTATTGCGGGGACAATGCCCTCACACCTCCAACCCATTTATCATCCTTTTTTTTTTTTTTTTTAAAGAAGGGCGGTACCTCCATTTATTTATTGATAACCCCTCACTTTTGGCGGAGGAATACCGTGGTTACAAGACAATCAATGAGAGATAACAAAAGACAAACGTTAAAAATCTCCCAAAGAACAACACTAACATCCAGCCAAAACCGGGTTACAAGTCCAAACAAAACAAAACAAATTAGGATCTACAAGACAAAGCTCACACAACATAACAAAACAAAAGAAAAACAGCAAAAAGCATGAGCAAAAACCAAAAGAATATCAGCTAAACATACCTCATATAAGCCATACCCATCTTCTCCAATTTATACAAACCATTGCTAACTTTAGGGAGTTGACTACTATTTGTAAACAAACTATTCCTCCCCATAGCACCTTGTCGAGTCAAGGCATCTACTACTTTGTTCCCTTCTCTATACGAATTATTTATCGAAAAATCCACTCCCTCCAATAAACCAATAAGCTGCTCCCAAAAATCCCACAAATACCACAATAAGCACTTCCTGACTCTAATCCAATTAACTACAATATTCGAATCACATTCAATATCGATACAGGTATGACCCAACTGTTTGCAAATCTTTATTCCTTCCAACACAGCTCTCAATTCAGCTTCATTATTTGAACAAGAATCAAAATATTTTGAATCTTGTTCAAATAACGAAGCTGAATTGAGAGCTATGTTGGAAGGAATAAAGATTTGCAAACAGTTGGATTATCATCCTAATTCATAAAATAATAATTCATAAGCTCGATATCAATATGCTTTTTCTGTATACGTATTTTACTCTATATGAACCAAGAGAGAACTACATGACATGGTCAAGTTAATAAGTCATTGTCTTCCTTTTGCATTGTAGTTTGATTTGCGGGTGTGCGATTGCCTTTAACTTTATTTCTTTATAAGATGCGATAAGGTTCTCCCTCCCCTCACTAAAAAAGAAAAAGGAAGAAAGAGGCAATAACCAGCAATAATCCATGGAAAAGCTTCACTTCCACTGTCCTCTGTTTTTCCTTCTCTTCCAACTCTCACCTCTCCTACTTGTTTCATCGGATGACACTTACACGAAGCCGGACAAGTACTTCATCAATTGTGGCTCAGAATTGAATGCCTCACTCGACGATGGCCGGACCTTTGTTGGTGACCGGAAAGCAGGGTCTTTCTCCTTCTTCCCAGGCAAGAGCGATCCTGTCCAAGACAGCAACCCAGAAACAAATGCATCCCTTTATCAAACAGCAAGAATTTACAGAGTGCCATCTTCCTATGCCCTTGCAATCCCTGAACATGAAAATGGGACTTACGTGGTACGCCTACATTTCTTCCCTCTCTCTTCTCATCTAGATCTCACCGGTGCTACGTTCAACGTTTCAGCATCTGTGTTTTTGCTTTTATCGGATTTCAATGTCCCAAACGGTACCAAATCCCCAGTGATAAAGGAATTTTTACTCGCAATCACTGCAGGGAAGTTCAGAATAGATTTCATTCCTAAGCTAGTGCAGCCTGCTTTGGCTTTCATAAATGCCATTGAAGTCTTCCTTGCCCCTGAAAACTTGACCCTTGTCAGCGCAACTCGTGTTACTCCTGCAGGAAAGAATGGTAGCTACACTGGTTTGCATCCTCAGGCTCTGGAAACTGCTTACAGGTTAAATGTTGGAGGTCTCACCATCAGGCCGGACGACGATCCTCTTTGGCGAAATTGGATTCCAGATGATGAGTATCTAACTAACCGGGCTTCTGCACAGAATGCTAGTTACTTCAGTGGAACGCTGCAGTATCAGCCTGAAGGAGCGAGTGACTATACGGCCTCAAACCTTGTCTACAGAACAGCCAAAATATCAACGAGCAGAAACATAACATGGAGTTTTGGTGTGAGTAAGAATGCTAGACATCTTGTGAGGGTTCATTTTTGTGACACTTTTAATCCGACAGTAACGTCAGATACATTTAATCTCTATCTCCTTGGCAAGTTCAATCTGGGGATTAGTTCCTATCCCAAATTTTACCAATTAGCTGTTCCCTTTTATCTTGATTTTGTCGTTGATTCCAATGATTTGGGGTTTATGAGTATCAGCATAAGTCCGTCACATGATTTCCCAAACCTAACTGCATATCTGAATGGACTCGAGATTTGGAAGTTTTCGGTAGCTGCATCAGGCCAACAGAAGAAGAGCCATTGGTTTGCTATTGTTGGTTCAGTACTTGGAGGTGTGGCTCTCATCTGCATTTCGTTAGTGGTAGTTTTGATGGGTTTGAAATGCAGGAAAGAAAAATCCACTGACAATCAACTGCCACTTGAGCTTCTTTACGGTGGTGAGATTTCTTATGATTCAGCAATAGCAAGAAAAGCCAATGCTTTCCTGGTTCATAACTTGAACATTGAGCTAAAGAAGTCATTTGCTGAAATACAGAAGGCAACTAACAACT
The DNA here is from genome assembly GCF_029873635.1 of Malania oleifera. NCBI lineage: Eukaryota > Viridiplantae > Streptophyta > Magnoliopsida > Santalales > Ximeniaceae > Malania > Malania oleifera. The sequence goes on from NC_080417.1 coordinate 13,497,638, forward strand.
TTGATCCGGACTTGATGTTAGGCAAAGGAGGGTTTGGAAAAGTCTACAAAGGACGGCTTAGCAATGGTGACATTGTGGCTGTGAAACGGCGTGAATCAGAAAGCGACCAGGGCCTTCACGAATTTGAAAGAGAGATCACAATTTTATCCAAAATTTGCCATCTCCATCTTGTTTCCTTGATTGGGTATTGTGATGAAAATTTTGAGATGATACTGGTTTATGAATTCATGGAGAAAGGGACACTTAAAGAGAATCTGTATGATTCAAATGGGATTCCCCTAGGCAAATTATCTTGGAAGCAAAGGCTTGACATTTGCATTGGCGCTGCAGAAGGTCTACATTATCTTCACACTAGTGCTGAGAAGAGAATCCTTCATCGCGATGTTAAGTCAACAAACATCTTGCTCGATGGAAATTTTGTGGCAAAAGTTGCTGATTTTGGTCTTTCAAAGTCAGGTCCTATCGATAAATCCTCAACTTACAATCGTCTGAAAGGCACGCCTGGATATTTCGATCCTGAATATTTGGGAAACCTGGTGTTTACAGAAAAATCTGATGTGTACTCTTTTGGAGTCGTCCTTCTCGAAGTGCGCTGTGCAAGACCAGCCATTAAGGAGGGAGTGAACCTAGTTGACTGCCCGGGATAAAGGAAGGCCAACTGAAAGAAATTATGGACCCATTTCTTGTGGGCAAACTTAATCCCAAATCGTTGAAAACATTTGTTGGAACAGCTGAGAAGTGCTTAAATGATTTGAGTGTTAACCGGCCTACAATGTATGCTGTATTGTGGGACTTGAAGTATGCGCTGGGGTTCGAAGAAAATGCAATGCACAAACAGCCGCATGAAGATAGCACTGCAGATGCATCGTTGGAGCTGGCGCTGCCTTTAGCTAAGCATTTTCCTTCTAACAGCCTCCCTGGTGGCGAAGAAAGCTTGGTGCAAATAGGATTACCTGGTGAAGATGGTTCGGATACAACAGCTAGTGAAGTGTTCTCCCAGTTGAGGATTGATCTTCCCAGATAATTTCAACACTTCAAGTACGTCCATGCATTTTTAGCTGCTTAAGTTTTATTCACTGTTGTAGGCAGAGCTTTTGCTATTTTAATTCAGAAATGGAAGGTGCAAGAAATAGCACGATTGACTTGATAGTAGTTGGGATAAATGAAAGGAGCTCTATCTAAATAAATATATGATTTATTTATTTATTTAGTTTTTATGTAGAATGATGCTTTAACTTGGGATAAGGTAGGAAACAAGTATCTAGTAGAATGGCCACTCCATTTCAGTGATATTGTTTGTAGACGGACCAATGATCTAATCTATAATTTATTTCTTTATTAATCACATCTATTTCAAACCACTGCTATACCTGATATTCTTCCCCTTAGTTCAGGAGCTTTCGTACATGGATTTGGACAAAAAGTATATTACCTTTCATTTAAATCTACACAAATCGAAATATGTAGTTTGAAATCCTACCTTCCAAATGCAGTCTTTGAAGTGCATGCGAGTACTTAAGATTTTGCATGCACCTGTGGTGATTGTGTGCATCAAGCTCTAATATTTTTTATAAGCATGTTGAAGAAACACCTTTATGCTCTGGTTTTGGTTTACTGATTGAATGTGTTAGTAGCTTCATTTTACTGATTGAACGTGTTACTAGCTTCATTTTAATACATGCGCACCTCTGGTCCTCTGGATGTTGGTTGCAGGAAGCAAACCCCACTAGAACTCTGGCAAAAACTTTTCCTGCCTGCATATGGAAGAATCCGATCTTTTGGTGCGACTTGAAGGAGCTTATATTGTCAAATCTCACCATCTCGAGGTTAAAAAAAATGCAAGCCTCTTTGGATGTTCTCCTTAATTAATCCAAGATGGGTGTTTTCTATGTTGAGGATTCTCCGCCTTAATTTTAAGAGAATATTATATATGTATCTTTCTTTTGTCTATCCTCTAATTAATAAGGAATTGATATGTAATTATTGCGTTAGCGATCCAATCAATTTTCAGATGTTTAGGGCAGTTGGTACCATTTCAAAAATTAAAAAAACGAAAACAAAAGATAAAAATAAAAAATAAAAAATAAAAAATAAAAAATAAAAAATAGAAATCAACAACTTATTTGATTAATATTTATAAATCTAATACAAATTAAAAACTTAATTAAAAATGACTCATTTTCATCTTTAAATTAAGTAATATCATTAAAATATGATTAAAATAATTGTCGCGACTTCCCGGAGCCCGTGTGCCCCGGGTGGCGAAATAAAAAATGTTTTCAAAATTTTCAAGGAAAAACATGGAATGTCGGAGTCGCCACTAACCTTTTAGTGTGGTTAGAACACATGATTACTACCCCGTTAGGGGTAGAATGGGTCAACGTTACCAGAGCTGGGGTCGGGAGTTCGGTTACGCGAGGGGAAGGTACGAGCACCCCCTACGTGCCCGTTCTTATGAACGGTACCTAATTAATTTAAAATTATCCCTAAGTTAATCTAAAAAGTATTTAAAATTACTCCTCTAGTAAATTTATTAATACATGTACAAAGTGAATAAATAAATAAATAAATAAATAATACAAAAATATATATAAAATCTAAATATTTACATATTCCCTCAGAACTAAAGGTACGTGAAGCCCGAAGGCTCATACCCCCGCATTAAAATCATAGGGATAAAATCAAGAATATATTTTACTAAAAATAAAGGTAAAGATAAAATAATAATAATAATAAGTTAATACAAATATACAATACTAAAAATAACACAATTAATAATATTAAATATAAATGTATGATATAAACTAGAATAATAATAACAACAATATTAATAATAATGAAAATAAATACCATAATGAATAATACCATATATACTAAAATAAAATACTATCATAAATAACACAATATTAACATACTAAAAATACGTAATACTAAACATTTAAGGTAATACTAAATATCTCAAAATACTAAAAATATCATGATAAATAATAGCGACTATAGCACCATATATGCTAAAAGAAATACTATATTAAATAATACCATATTAATAATAAAAATTATATATATGATAATAATACTCTATTAAGTGGTAAACCATAATATTACATACAATATAAAATCATAATATGTACTAGATAATAGAAACGATATTATAAACCATAATAAATCTAGATATACATGTATATACATAATAACATTATAATAATAAAAGCAATATGAAATAGTATATCACAAAATTACCTAAATATATATACATGACAAAAATATCAATAAACAACAATATTACAACATACCCTAAAGAGATATGACTTAAATAATACAAGTTCAATAATAATATATAAACATCAAGAAATTACCTAAACAAAACAAATTGAGAATTAACACAACACAAACCTAAATCAATAAACCATACATATGAAATAATAAAAATAATATACATATACAATATGTCAAATATCCAATAACAAGGAGCATATCAATAACAATAATAATACATGATGATTGAATATTCTATGACCAATCAGAAACATACAACAAAAAAATAAAATAAAATAAATAAATATAAAATAAAAAAAATAACCAAATAAACAAACACCTATGTATATATTACGATAATTCTTTCTGACCGCACGCCCTGAAGAATTGGGAGAACTGCGCAAAACCAAAATCTATTAGTTGGAATAGTCAAGACTGAACTGCAAAAAAATTCCAGGCCAAAGAAAAGGAAATCTTTTTTTTTTCATGAAAACATATTTATTACCACCAAGGGATACCACACAAATACCGGAATATGAATCCTTGGGCAGCCTCCTAATCTGCAGAAGATCGCTGGTGTGCGTGTGCGGGCTGGGCTGGTCGTGGCATGGAACAGGGATGTCCAAGGGAATCGGAGAGTGGGTTCGCCGGAAGAACTGAGACCTAGTGGCTGGCCAGGTGCTGTAGTGGCGCTCGGCTGCTGCTATGAGGAGGGACCTCTCGGCTGGAGATGGGAGACGTCTGGAGGAATGGGGGCTGTGCGTGGTGTTGGTATGGCTGAGGGTGGCGAAGGCTGTGTGCGAAGGGCTCCGCCCGTGCTGGAGACAGGGGAAGCTGCTGCAGAGGCTGCTCTGTTCTACTGTAGCTTCCGGTGGTGGTTTGTTGCTTGCTGTGGTGGCTAGGGCAGAGCCGAGGGAAGGGGAAAGCGTAGGGAGAGGGAGGCAGTGAGAATAGGGAGTTAGAGAGAGCTAGCGAGTGGTGGAGGCGAGGGCAGCTTGATGAAGAAGATGAGTTTTTTATTTTTTCGTTTTTGTTCTGCCCCTCGCCGTGTGCTGTCTATGGTGAATGGTGATCCTTTTATAAACTCTCATCCCCCAACCCTAGGTTTCCCTGTGCGTGTGAGCTTATGTGCAGGCTATGAGCTCTTTTTTCTTTTTCCTTTTTCTTTTATATAATAATAATAATAATAATAATAATAATAATAATAATAATAAAATAAAAATAAGAATAAGAAAAATAATAGTAAAGTAATAATAATAAAAATAATATTTACAATAATAAAATACTAAATAAATAAAATAGCATCAGAAACACTCCTCGTAACGTAATCACTTCCACCTCATACCATACTCCTCGACCTCATATTTTCCACTCCTGCTCCTCCTCCTACGCTCTACTTCTAATACTCGTCGTCGTCGCCGTCCTACTCCTCCTCATAATCAATAATGGTCTATAATCTAATATACACCGATAATAAACACATACTCCTACTAATAATCCTACTAATAATAAATAATAATACTAATAATCCAAACTAATAATACTATTACAAAACTCCACCTACTAATGATAATAATTCTAATAATCATACTCATCATAATACTCTTTGGGCCTGGTAAAACTGGGACGTGTGTACCATAATAATAATAAATTTCTTATCAGTGATTTGTACTTAATTGTTCTACTTTTAAAATTGGCTATACAAAAAAAAAATTTTGGATATGACAATTGAAAAATAGTAAAAGTATTTGTAATTGGCTTTATTATTACTATTTGAAATTTATGCATATTTTTATTTTTTTTTTATATATTTAAATTCAAATGATCATTTAATTTTTACTTTAATTTAAAAGTGCATAAAATGAATAATTTAATCCAAAAAACTACTTCTGGATATTAAAACTTCTGCAACAAATTGTCAAAACAGCTAAAAATCCTAAAATTTAGATTTCAATTTTTTGACAAACAACTGAAAATTGGTGACATAAACAGATATTAACAATATAAACAAACATGTTTTTTATTATCTGTTTCTTTATTGTGAAGAAATAGAAAATAGAAAACAATTATGATACCAACAGAGATCCTTAATTTTTTCCATATGATGCTGACGTAATATTTGCATAGCCTGTGCATTTTATACAAAAAGCAAGAGGAATTGAGTATTTTATTTGAGAGGGAGTTATTTCTAAGGGGTTTATTTTATAGGTGCCTTTCTAGATCACTTGTAGTGTGAAAGAGCATAATATTTTAGATACTTCTATATTCTTTCCACTTCCCCCGCAAGTCCTCCTGTCATCTTTGCCACATGAACATTGCTCGGCTGAATTACATAAATTCTTGTGTCCCTTTTTGGAGTTACATTCATTATTTATTCTCTCATTCTCATACTTTTATATCCTAACAGTAACTCTAGCCTGGGTTTGCTCTTTTGGCATTCTAATGCTATGACTTGGGATTTCTTTTATAAAAGAGCAAATTTGGAGGAGTCTCTCCTAATGAACTCACTATGAGCAATGATTCTAAGTTTTCCAATATGAAAAGGGAGGGGTTCTATTAAATAATATATTATTTATTTGTTAGATTTATGTAAGACTAATGCTTTAGCTTGGGATAAGCGCATTAAATAAGTATGTATGGGCCCTGCCATTTTCAATGAGATTTTTGTAATAGACCAACATTGTATCTATAATTTATTTCTTTCTTAATGACATTTTTTTTCAGAGCACACTGCGTAACCAATTACTCTCCTTCCTTGAGCTCAGCAACTGGGATTTTGATTATGGATTTAAATAATAGTACAAATTTAACTAACTTCCAATTAAATCTACTCAATGCAAATATATAGGCCTGAAATTTCAACCTTCCACTAGTCTTTGAATGCAGGTATTGTTGGGGATTCTGCATACACCTGTGTTATCCTAACATGACTTTTCGATCTTATTTTGATGAACAAATAAATCAAGATAATTTAACGTTGTGGTTTAAGTGATGAGGTTTTTCAGGAAATAAACATATGAAGTTCAAAAGTCAAGCATTATAAGTTCATAGTTTAGGGATCCGAGTCCCAGATCACAGTTTATGAAAGATTGCATTCCCAAAGCTCAAAAGGTCAAAAACAGACAAACCTTTGAGAGCTTAAAATATTGAAGTTTAAGACACAAGGACTCAAGGAATATATACATGGAAGAACTTCAAGACTAGAAAAGTTTAAGTCTAAGGAGTCTTGTGTAAATACTTCAATTAAA